>NC_023170.2:10732365-11982365 GCF_000231095.2 Oryza brachyantha
ACAGCCTTGATCCCATACTTCCTCTACAAAGTTGCACAGTCACTGTTTCATTCACAGCGTTGTGATCAAGTTCGGAGAACTAACTCAAAAGAATTGGTGAGGCAATAGTATGGCACTGGAGGGGTTCAATGGATAGATTACTCTAGTATCTTGACAACTTTACAGTTCTGTTTATAAACCATGATATTTTAGATGGTGAATACAGCATCAAAGCAAAAATAGCTAGTTAATGTATTAGAGTTAGATTCTGTACATACTTGAGTTCATACCTAAAAAAATTAGGGTCAATCTATAGTGTCGCATTAGTTGATATGGGAATGGAAGTGATTGCGTTCACAGGCTCATTTGTGTCCATGTTTTGAACGTAATGTGGGTAAAGTATTGTACTGGTAAAGTACAGTTGCTTTAGTGGGAAGCTTGTGCACTTTTGACACCAGGCTGATTTCGTAACTGGTTTCCAGATCCAAGTGCTTCACTGAGGTTTTTCTTTATTACTCTTGTATCTCCTCTGATCAGGCTCATGCTTGTATCCTTTTAGTAATCATGATTGTAATTTATTCCTTTGGTTTTCATAATTTAAGACTTTCTAGTCTTGCTAGATTTGTATGGATGCTAATACACATGGACACATATACAAAATATATATATTAATTAATGAATGAATATAGACAAGTTAAAAAGTGGTGGGAGTAGTAATCAGCTTGTGCTTTGTCAGTAAGTCGAATATGGGAGGTTTATCCCTAATTAAGTTTGAGCAGATAATGTTGGCGTATTTTGTGAGGCCAAATGTTACGTACTTAACGTGAGATCAAGCTTTCTTAGTTTGTCGTTAAGTAATTCAGATGCTGATGTTTCCCTAGCTTTCAAGACGACTATAAGGATTGGACTGTGGTGTAGACTTGTGCAATTGTGCCTGGTCTCATCCCTCACGAGAGATGTAAAAGGAAAAATGAGGGAACTCTTTATCTTTTTCTTTGTATGAATTGAATTCTGCTCCGTTGACCTTGATGTTGCAGCGGCTTTTCAAATTTGGATATCGACCTTACAATTGCCGAGGAAAAGACAAGTACTGCCCATTCGTTCTCCGATTCTCTTTGTTTTTCACGCGTACAAGTGGTTTTACTGCATGATCCAAAATTTTTCATACCGCATGCTCCAAAAATTTTCAGCGAACTTAATATGCATATGATAAATTCACTAACTATAATAAAAATGTACTACCTCTATTTTATATTGTAAGATTTTCTAGCCTTGTTTAAATTAATCAATTGATAAATGTATATAATTTATATATATGTCTAAATTCATTAGCATCTATATGAATTTATGTAAGGCTAGAAAGTCTTATATTGTGAAACGGATGGAGTAAAATAATATCTCATAACATTACAAAACTACTACAACAACATTTGAGTGCAAAATTTATGAAAATACAATATAAATAGTTCAATGTGTCATACTTATGGGGTAAATTTGGGCTAGATTTAGTGATGGTGGTCCTCCTATCGACCGGATCCCCATGTGGAGCAAGAAGAAATAAGATGGAGTAAAAAGGGGTGTTAGAGGAAGAGAAGATGACGAGCCCCCGCTGAGCTATGGCTAAATCCATCTGACTAAATAAAAAAATATCTGAAATGTTATAAAGCGTATATTACTATTGTATACTTTAAAAGAAACGAGAGTAGCTAGTTTAGACTATTTAGAGTTGGTTATTACATGTGCATGTCAAATGTACCATTTGATACATATAATAGTATTTTGATTTATTTATATTAGAATTTAGTTACGAAGATATATTTATGTCAATAACTCTATAAGTAAGTACAAAATAATGCAACAATACATCTTATTTTAGACTACAAATATAGAATGCTCACCCAGCAAGGTTAGATACGTGAAATGTAGGCTCGGAATGGTGGTTAATTTATCTACAGGAACTTTCTGAAACTCAATGTACCTTGGCCCTGATGCTCCTTTGGTGAAGATGACTCATCCAAAATGAACTGACACATGGCAAGGAGGTGTGTCCAATTGTATCTTCATGCAGATTTTTATCGGCATATGTTGATAGCTTGCTTTTAATCAAGCAATTTCCCTATGTTTCTATACAAGATGGAAAGCAAATTATAAACTACTACCTTGAGAAATGCAAAAGGAGTAAGCTGAGGGTAGCAGATTTGGTATAGTCAGGACCTAAATGGATTAAGCCAAATCAAGGATGGATGAAGCTTAATATTGACGGTTCATTCGCAATCAAGCTAAGCGGGCAGGAATAGGAATGATCCTTCGTGATTCTTCTAGCATGCCGATCTTTACATCCTCCCAGTCCATTCATTGGAGTAGTAGTGCTCTTGAGTCTGAAATTCTTGCTTTCAAGGAAGAAATTACCAAGGCCCTCCAATGGACCTTGCTTTCCTTGGTGGTGGAATCTGATTGTTCTATGGTGGTTAGCTTGATGATCTCTAGGGAGTTTGATAGGTTGCAACTAGCGTTTGTAATTTAGGAAGCCAGATGCATCCGGATGGAGACAGGGAAATAGTACTTTGGAAGATTAATCACCCTCATAGTAGAGTAAGCCATGAGCTCGCCAATTATACTAGAACTCAGGATATTTCTATGGTCTGGAGAGATAATTTTTGTAACCTTATTCACAACTAGTGATGGAGGATATTGATCCTATTTAATATATTCCATTTCCCCAAAAAAAGATACGTGAAAAACAGTTTCATTACTTTTAAATAAATAGACAAGAACATTTAAAAAAATCATTGTTGTATACGATCACTGTCCTAAAAAGAAATCAATTTTTCAGTTTTTAGATAGAATGTTTGACTCTTTATCCTATTTTTTTATTTTATTTAGATAATAAAATATGAATAATATTTATGCCTGACTAACTAATTTTTAAGTTTTTAATAATTTTTTCAGAAAAGGATGGTCCAGCAACCACAAAATGCTTTTTTAAAAAGTAGTAAAGAAAAATAAAATAATTCCACGTCATCCACCTAGCCACCCGAGACCAGGACAGGAGCCACGTGACGATGAAGCCGACCGCGTCACGCCGTCAACCGCGCGGACGGGAAGTAAAAAAAAAAAAATCCACCAAAACCGAAGCGGAGAGCGACGGCGACGGCAACGGCAGCGGGGCGGCGCGCGCGGTGGGGCCCACCGACCCCCACCTCCCCGCGCGCAAACCCCCAAACGGCTTCTTCCCTTCTCATTTCAGTTGCCTTTCCACACACTTCCCACCCCATCCCTCTGATCCCGTGCCGCCGCTTCCCTCCCCTCCTCTCTCCTCTCCTCCGAGATCGCCGGCTCTCGCGGGCGCCGACCCATGGCGCTCCACCACCTCCTTGCCGCCGCCCCGACCATTGCGTGCGGTCGCCCTTGCCCTGCGCCCGCCGCCGCGCTGGCGGCGTTGCCTCTCCAGGCTTCGTGCTCGGGCGGGAGGGGGTGGAGCGGGAGGAGGAGGCGGCTCGGGGTCGCGGTGTTGGCCATGGCGGCCGACGGGGAGAGGGGGCAGGGGCAGCACGAGGCGGGGAGGATGAACCTCAACGAGTACATGGTCGCCGTCGACCGCCCGCTCGGCCTCCGCTTCGCGCTCGCCGTCGACGGCCGCGTCTTCGTCCACTCGCTCAAGAGAGGGGTAATTAAGCATTTCATGTCCCCGACTCGCCCCCACTTCAGTCTGTCTGTCTGCTGCTCACCTCACGTCCTCACCTCACTGGCTCACTCACTTGGTGCTTGTGCAATTGTCGGAGATGCAACTTAATTACCGACAGCTTCATACTGGTAGTATTTAGGAGTATTCACCATGTTGTTTATGGCATTTTATTTCATCTGATGTCAATCTACTTCTATCGCTGCTCAGTGAGCAAGGGGCAGTGTTAAGTTGTTGTCCTGTCGGCAATTCACGACAAACAATTACTGTAGCTTTTCTTCTTCATCATCGTGGAGCTAAGATTTTTGTCATTTGGAACTCTTTCTAGTCCATTATGGTTCAGGAGGCCATACTGTTGTTCTGACTATTGCTGGTGCATCTGTGACAGGGGAATGCGGAGAAATCACGGATTATCATGGTCGGGGACACGCTAAAGAAGGCTGGCAGTCCTGAGGGTGTGGGTCTTGTTGACATCAAAGACCTAGGTGACACGGAGTACGGAACTAGTAAAGTTTCTCTAGCTGAAATATAGTATTCCTTGGTATTCATATCTCTGCAAAGTTTAATAAAACCATGATAATGAGTATTGGATCTAGTTCGGTGTATGTCTATGTTTCGTATTATAAGTCACTTTTGGTTTGTCTAAGTAAATCCTCTTAAAGTTTTGGCCAAGTTTATAGAATAATGTAGTTACACTGGAAACACCAAATTAGTTTGTATTAAATTCGCCATTAAATGTATTATTGTATTATACTTATTTTATGTTGAAGATGTTACTATATTTTTCTATCAACTTAGTCAAACTTTAAGAGGTCTGATTTCATGCCAAAAATTTTTAATTGCAAGACGATGGAGAATGATTTAGTTCAAATGTTCCAGAATTCGGAAGCTATGTACAAATGTTCTATTTTGGTAGATAATGGATAAATGTTCCTGCACATAATAGCATTAGCTAAGGTGACAATTGTACCATGGAAAATGTCTATATATTACATATGAACTTAAAGTAATACCAGCAGTTACATCTTTAGTTGATTGTAAAAATGTATAAAACATTTCTTTATGTTATCTTTCAACCTTTATGTAGAATGGTGTTGAAGGAAACATCAGGGCCATGCAATCTTGTCCTGGAGAGGCCATTTGCTCCTTTCCCGATACATCAGTTGCATCAAAATGAAGATTATCATCTCCTATTTAACAAGGGCAGGGTTCCTCTTGCTAGTTGGAAGAGTGCTCTGTTATCATCAAAGCTGAATGAATCATCTGAGGGTAATGGAAATCCTGGATTTGCCATATTTTCCCCAAGGCTGCTAAATTCACATGGATGGGCAGTTTTGTCTAATGAGCAAGACAGACTCAATCAGCGCAGTACTAACCTTGCAAATCGTATAAGTGAGATTGTTGGTTTGTACTCTGATGAGGATGATGTAGATACTGAATGGGCACATGGTAGCTTTCCTTTGGAGGAGTACATTAAAGCACTGGACCGTGCTAAAGGTGAACTGTACTACAATCATTCACTTGGTATGCAATACAGCAAGGTAATTTGTCCTCCTATAACTAACTAGTTCTTCAGTGCCCAGATCTTGATGTGCCAAGGGGTTAGTAGTTAGAATCACTCCTTGGATGTGCGTCAAAAGATTTTAATATTGACAATTTTGTTGTCTTGTTGATATCCTCTCAGGACTTCAGGATTACTTTATCGTCTTTATTTTTTTTAAACAGATTACAGAACAAATATTTGTTGGATCATGCCTACAAACAGAAAGAGATGTGAAGATGCTATCAGAGACTGTGGTAGGTTCCTCACATATGCAATCACAGAAATCTCATAGCTGATAATTCAAAAGATTTTTTACCTGCCCTTTTATTATCAAATTAAGTTTCTGACATTTCAAAAGGCTTCAGGGTATCACCGCTGTTCTGAATTTTCAAAGTGAAAGTGAGCGCACCAATTGGGGAATCGATTCAGAGGCAATCAACAAGTCATGTCGCGAGAACAACATACTGATGGTCAACTACCCTATACGGTAGGATATGGTTCTCTCTTTTCGTAAAAACATCATCGCAAAATAACTTATTTGAACTCTTGTAATATAATTATTTTAATGGTAGGATAATCTGTTTGTAAAATATTATAGTAAAATATTTTTGTTGATTCTTGCACCTAGCACAATCATTTGATCTATTGTCATTTCTTTAAATGGTGAAAGTGGTTTTATTCCCTTGATTTACTAAATATAGTCTCACTGACAAAGTGGGTCATATAGTTTAAAAAAAATCAGTCTGGATTATACGCTGATATTGATCATATTGGTCATGCTAGCTATTCTATCTTTATAATTTTTTATGCATTACTTGATAGGAATATATTTGTAGCTGTCATCAGCATGCTATGCTTATCAGTCTAATATTAATCAAACTATAAGTGGCAATTCTTTTTTTTTTTCAGAGAAGTTGATTCCATGGACCTGAGGAAGAAGCTTCCTTTCTGTGTTGGCCTTCTATTGCGACTTATAAGGAAGAACTACCGTATATACGTGACTTGTACCACTGGATATGATAGATCACCAGCATGTGTGATTGCATATCTACATTGGGTGCAAGATACACCTCTCCATATTGCTCACAAATTCATCACTGGTTTGCACTCCTGTAGACCTGACAGGTATTTTTAGTTGACGTATCTTTTCTTAATTGGCTGGATTTGATCTAATTAAATAAGCAGTCTGGATCCTTAATGTCTACATTTCTTTGAATATGCAGAGCTGCAATTGTGTGGGCAACATGGGATCTCATTGCACTAGTTGAAAATGGGAGGCACGATGGTACTCCCACACATTCGGTATGCTTTGTTTGGAACAGTGGTTGGGAGGTGAGTTTCGCCCATGCAGAATGGTGTTATTTACCTTTGTACTTTTTGTTTGACAATCACTAGTTTAGCTTGATACTATTATAAACTGATGAAGTTGAATGCTCCATATTTTGCCCAGGGTGAGGATGTGGAATTGGTGGGGGATTTTACAAGTAACTGGAAGGACAAAGTAAAGTGTATCCATAAGGGTGGGTCAAGATATGAAGCAGAAGTTCGACTTCGACATGGGAAGTAAGTTATCAGTTCTTTTATCCTTTCTTCCCTAATCCAGTAGTATATAAGATTCTTATATGCCTTGGAGTCTTCGACTCGAGTTCATCGACTGATTGACAAGGAATATAGTCTTCCTTCATTTCTCCACTTCTGATGTCTTCACTGCTGATGCAGAATTATCTGCAACTAACAACATTCATTCAGGTACTACTACAAATTCATAGCGGGGGGTCAGTGGAGGCACTCGACTTCATTGCCAACAGAGACTGATGAACGTGGGAACGTCAACAATGTTATCAGGGTTGGTGACATAGCTCGTATTCGGCCTGCTCCTAGCCAACTACAGATAAGGGTATGCATCCCCCAGTACCCACTTCCTCCAGTGTCTTCAATGAAATTGTTATTGCTTAGTCCACCTGCCTATATGTATACCAGACATTCATCCTCGATCATACGGTTTTTATAGGTAGAGGTTTAACATATGAAAAAATGTGTTATCTCCCATGGCAGGACCCAACTGTTGTGAAGGTCATAGAGAGGGCACTAACTGAGGACGAGCGATTCTCATTGGCGTTCGCTGCGCGCCGCATGGCATTTGCAATCTGCCCAATCAGATTGTCTCCCAAGCAATGAACATATCAACCTCCCTACCAAGATGAACCGCAGCTAAAATCCAGTGCCTTCAAGATGGAAACTGAGGCGCGGGGCCGGTATATTTGGCAACCCTTTATTGTTACATAGCAAAACTCATGTAACATTAGAACATTTGGGTACCACATGTCTACTCAAACCAAACTGCACATTACTCGATCAGCGGTTCATCAGAGTGTACACAACTTCTGCAACAATGTAACTCTAAATATGAACTGTAATACGAAATAATGCCTATGTTGATGCAGCCCAGAATGTCAGGCACCGGCATGCTCTGCCATTGTTCGCATTGAAAACGCTCATCATGGTATGGGTGAGATGACAACTTTGCCGGTGGCTCTCCCTGTCTCGAGGTAGGAGAAGGCCTCCACAACCTGGGAGAAGGCGAACGGCCCCTTGGGGTCGACGAGCGGCTTCACCTTCCCGGACTCCAGGTACGGGTTGAGCTTCTCCAAGACCGACCCGTCGGAGGTGACCACGAAGCGGAACCCCGGCGGCGCGACGGCGCCGGTGAGCACCACCACGCTGCCGCCTTCCTTCACCACCTTGACGGCCTTCTCGCCTTGGCCTGGGACACACCGGAAAAGATTAAAGGCCGTAACATGTATAATTATATATTTTCGTTTGGCCGGCTTGTCGCCGGCGGTGATCGAGCGGCCTTACCGACTGCGTCGAAGACGATGTCGTACTTGTCCGGCAGCTCCTCGAAGTTCTCCTTGGTGTAGTCGATGGCGACGTCGGCGCCGAGGGTCTTGAGGAGCTCGAGCTTCGGCGTGCTCGCCGTCGCCGCCACCTTCGACGCGCCGTATACGTGCTTGGCCAGCTTCAGTGGAGACGAAGACCGTACAGAAAGAACGTTCAGCTCAGGCCATGAGAGTCTCAGTGCAAAGCAGCGGCTGATGATGATGCCAGTGCGTGCAGTGTGTGGCTAACCTGGATGGCGAGGGAGCCGACGCCGCCGGCGCCGCCGAGGATGAGGATGGACTTGCCGGCGGAGAAGCCGGCGCGCTCGAGGCCCTCGTGGGCGGTCTCGACGGCGAGCGGCAGGCCGGCGGCCTGCGCGAAGTCGAGGCCCTTGGGCTTGAGCGCCAGCAGCTTCTCCTCGACGGCGGTGTACTCCGCCAGCGAGCCCGACTGCTTGGGCCCCTCCAGCGCCTTCTCGCTGATGTTGCCGTACACCTCGTCGCCTTCCTTCAGCCCCTTCACCTGGCTGCCCGTCTTCACCACCACGCCGGCGACGTCGTACCCCGGCACCGTCTGCGCGTCCATCAGCCAACCTCGATCAGCTCACTCAGCAATGGCGGTGGGGGAGGGAGGAAAGAGAGAATTGGAGCAGAGGGGGCGACGACGATCACCGGGAGAGGGGAGTCGGTGGCCTTGAACTTGCCGGCGCGGCGCTTGGCGTCGACAGGGTTGAGCGCGGCGGCGGCGACGCGCACCAGCACCTGGTCCTCGCCGACGGCCGGCACCGCCGCGGCGTCGTTGAACTTGAGCACGCCGCCGTCCCCGTACTCGTCGTAGGCCCACGCCTTCATCGTGGCGGGCACCTCCCCCGCCTCCGCCGTGGTCACCGCCGGGGACGACGACGACGCCGCCACCGCCACACACCGGGCACCACCACCAGCCGCCGCCGCCGCAGCCACCGATCTCCTCGGCGCAACCACCGAGACCGAAGCAGCGGCGGCGAGCTTAGCCGGGGTGCATGGGTTGGCGAGCAGCGCCGAGGAGGACAGGAGGGATTGCATCGTCGTCGTTCTTGGCCGCTCTGCTGCTGCTGCTGGTGGTGTGTTGAGGTAGCTAGCGAGGTTGTTATCCGTTGTGGCGGGAAGGAGTGGAGGAAAATCCGCGGGGGCGGTTCGTTCGATCGCGGGAAGGAAGGAACCTTCTCGAGGTGGAAGCCAGTTTGTGGTTCATTTTGAACGTGGACAGATGCTACGTCCATGTTCTTTTCCTACCGGTGAATCTCGGCCCTCTCGATGGATGGGAGTAATTCCATGGAAGCTTCTAGCGTATTTCTAGATGAACTTACCATATGATCGATACTTACTCTGTTTTTGTTAATAATAGTAGTAAGACCAGTCTCAATGCATAGTTTTATAGTATAGTTATCAAGATTATAAACTAGGTAATCGAGTCAGATAAGTTTTATAGGGATGAAACTACTCTCTGATCTCATGGAACTCTCTTATTTAATGACCCTGCCAAGTTAGCAATTTTGCTGATGTCGCACCTTATTTAATGTGCATGACACCTCTATGAAATATACATTGAGACTGACCTAACAATGGTGCTATTTATTTTTAAACTTTAATTACTTGTTTTTTTGAAAAAATAATTGCAAATACTAAAGAACAGTGCCATATTACCTCAAGTGTATACCACTCTAAATATAAACACTGCATTCTTATTTATCGTGGCCTAATTATTTAACAGTAGTCAACATTGATAATTATGTAGAAATTGATGGATTCTTTTTCATTCATCACTTTAAAACAATTTCTTTTTTGAAATTTGCTATCCATTCGACAATAATTAGTCTATCTAATTTAGGCCAGTCGATTCATGGCAAGATCCATGTTATACATCCTCCTTCATCTCTAGTTCTAACAAGTCATGTTAGCTCCATCGTCCATCGAGGCAATGCCATGCCTACTAGTTAGGTTACTAGGGTTGCTGTAGGATGGGGGAGTAGCAGAGGTAAGGGGAAAGAGGGAGGTTTCTCTCTAAGACTTACATAAATGACCTTAGATATGATGGACCATAAGTGGACGGCAGAGATGAATAGACGATGAAGCATGACGCCACCTCTAGCCATAGGGATAGATGCCAACAGTGGGCCGACATCGGAGATGGAAGCGAGGAAAACAAGATGGGTTAGGAGATATGGACGACGGGGCACCTCGCTAAAACTGGATTAGGGAAAAGAGATGGGAAAAAGGGAGAGAGGAGTGGGAGGAGGCTAGTCAATGAGGAGTAGGGGTGGATGAGGGAGGACGGACTTGGAGCCAGTGAGCTTGATCGCTTTGCCAAAGAAATTTTTTTATTTTTTAAACATTTTTAATAAATAATTTTATTATTAAATTTTCGGGAAAATATTTTCACCTATGAACCTTTTGGTTACGCCACCAACATTGGCGTGGCGAAACGGCTTTCCACGTCATTGTCGGTAGCGTGACGGTATTGTCATACCACGCCACTGACATTGGCGTGGCAAAACTGTCACGCCATGCCACGCCGACCAGGCTGCGTGACAGTGTTGTCTTGCCACGCCACCAATACTGGCGTGGCCAAAAGGTTCGGTTTTGGAAAAAAAAATTGCATGGTAGTTTAGTAATAAAATTAGTTGCTAAAAATGTTTATTTAATAAAGAAATTTCTTTGCCAAACTATATGACAACGAGAACGGCCCGGAAGTGGGGGGGGGGGGGGGTATCCCTATTGACACACGATCTTAATGCAATCTTAACCGTCTATTCACACAAGAATCTTAATGTGATCCTAACCGTCCAAAAATTGACTGAAACCAGATACATCTTTTTTGTCAAATGTCCACTATACTGTCCCTGCTTTTTTTTTATGGGTTTAGCTTTTTCTATATTTTCAATTCATCTATTTTGCACAGCTGTGTTTTATGTCACTCACCTCAACTCAACTTGCATAAAGCATATCATAAACCTGTACAATATAAAATAATAAACTTTTGTATAAATACACCACCAATTTGAAGTTCATTTTATTTCTGGTTGTGAAAATGACCAAACAGAAGTTGTGGAGTAGACAGGAAAGGGCACCGGAGGTTTCCCAAGTCACAAGCGAGAACGACACGACAAGCGGCCCTTAATGCCGTACGGGCTGAGCAAACACCGTTGCCCTGGGCCGGTTTATTGCAGCCCATATTGTTAATATAGGGCTGGCTGGTTTGGATATATTAAAGCCAGATTTTGCCTTACCGTTCTTTTATTTTCAGCTTTAATAGTACCGGACGTTTGGTTTGATATATACCACTATTTACCCCTTCTTTCAAGATTCAACCAGAGTGGAGAAGGAAAAAAAAAGAATATTATGCACGTAAAACGAGGTATCTGTGTCATAAATTAAGTAGTAGCTATTGCAAGCTTCAAGAATAAATGTATATGATTTTATATAGTAACTTTTAGAATTGTTTTAATAAAATACACACCATTTAGTAGTTTGGGTGCGTGCTAATGGCAAACTAGGGGAATTTCCCTATTTGTTGTCCAAAGGAATGCAAACTAAATTTACTAGCTAGTGCCGAAACCCAAGTCTTTGTCACAAAAGACTTTTAAGACATACTTTTCCCTGAGCATATATATTATATATGAAGCTACCTCCAAATTCTATATTAATCCTCTTACACATTTCACATGGCACTACCACTTAAGGCTAACTCTCAAAATTTGCTATGTATATTGTGCGCTCTTTCGATACGCCATGCTTTCCCGCATGTGCCATCTGCATTCGGTTTGGAGAAATATTCATTTGAGAAAAGAGACTAAAATCACCAACAAAATGAGTAGACTTAATTAAAAAAGAGCGAAAACTGTGTATGTGGGCTTGCTAATTAGATGACATTTAATAGAAAAATCTACACAAAATGTTACAAATTATTGTCAGACTGATTTGACGAGGCAACGGTAAGTTAGCGGTGAGCGTCGAGACAAAGGGCAACAATTAATGCGGTAGCAATAGACGTGTGAGTTGATCTGGATCTCGTTTTGTCGAGTTACCAACGAACTCGACTAATTTAATATTAGAGATGTTTTGTAAGAATTTATTAGCCATATTATCATAAAATTTGATATCTCTCTGTATCTTTTAAGTATATCGTAAAATTTCTCATTGACGAAACATGGTGGAATTGAAGGTGTTTAATTGCAGCCAAGAATGCAACCCGGCCACACATATTATCCACATGCATCATATATGCAAACATATGCATGCTACCCATCTCCCATTTGGATCGAGATATCACGAGATGGATCGAACGGCATAATTCCAAAGCTAGCTAGACCACAACACATACATATCCGAAGAGTTTTGATGCATCAGACGTGACACGTAGGTATATAGCAGCAGCACTGACGCTCACGCATAGCAAAAACGTATGGGAGTGATTGAATGTTATATTTGCATATTAGAAATAATTTATGAATAATACTTTTATATATATATATTTATTGTTGGCGATTTAAAAACCAATGCTGGAAATAAATTACGATGAAAAATTCAAAATTAAATTAAATTTAAGGTTGAAAAACTAAATTTTGGATTACAAGTATAAGCAGAAACGAAAAGATGAGGGCGGTAGTTTCTGAGACAGTTGTATGCGCGTGGGGCAGCCACTCTTTTGGAATCAATCAGTGGAACACAAGGGGTGTGTGTGATCAGCGTTGGACCTGTGAACTTGTGTTGGACTCACTCACTATACCGCATGCATATGCCTTCCCCCCTATGAATGTGATGGGCTTATTCGTGTGGTATAATATAGACAGATATATATGGTCCATTTTTGTCACAGAAAGCATACCATTCGGGGGGCATTGATTTGTTTCTTTCAAAATGCGACTTAACTTGAGCTATTTACTGTATAATCGGAGTATCCACGACCGTCGACTATTAAGTGGTAATAAGCTTATGGGGTCACATGAGCTCTCATGTGATTGAAGAGATTGTTAGACCTGGTTCAACGTAATTCTTTGGGGTCACATGTGCTGATATAGGGGGGGAGCACTTTTCCCATCCTTAAGGACCTATCATTAGGTACCACTGTTTTATATGTAAAATTTGATCAAATTTTACATTAAAAATAATGATACCTCCTGATACCTTCCCAAAAAATAGTAAAATTGCTCATAAGGGGATATGATGCGTGAACGGGGAAATAGTTGAAATTACTCCCACATAGGAAACATTGATTATGGGAAGCCAACTTAATTAGGTCCCCTTTAAATAAAAAAAACATAGGATTTATGCAGTATTTCAGTCCTACAGGATTTTTTTTTCCAATATGTCCCGATTGAATCCTATTAAATTAAAACTTTGGAGGAAAGTTGGTATAACATCCAACCTCATGGAAACTTTCAGTTTAGTCTATCAATCTCCTCTAATTCATGTTTCCTTCTGCATTATATTTAAACGGGATCCACGTGTTTTCCTTATTTATCAATACTCTATTTTACACCTGTATTTCTATAAAAAAACCTATGTTTTTATTTTTCTGCCTTGTATCAATAATACGTTTTAAAGGGACCCTTAATAAGTATTAATGATCCTCACCTATCAAAGGCCAATATGTAAGCTTATTACCTAAAGTTGTGGCTTCTATTAGGCTGGTGCGATGGCGGGACTAATACGATTTTGATGGCCTACGGTTGCTGGACTGGGTTATGCACTCTAACAACAACCATGCGCTTTTCACTTTTACTTATACTTATAAATTAAAATATGAATTTTTAATCATAAATTTAGAGTTTCTACTCTTGGATTTTAGATCACTAGGAAAATATATATAAAATTTTTATTCATTTAAAAATATGACGTTCGACTTTTTACCTGAATAAGACAAACAATCAATCACCCCTAGTATACTTCCTGTTATCAAAGCGTTTTTTTAATTTGGGACAAATATACACGTGATTTTTCCACTTCAATCCAAATACATATTGATGTTCGAAGTATTAAGGTTTTGTGATTGGGGTTAGTACTAATCATAACATGGAAACAAAACAATATCTGGGATATTGAAATGATTACCCTTTGTACTTGCATATATAGTACAATCGACGGTGTACCGCCGAGACTACCGTATTATTTGCCAGCTCATACGCATGGCAAAGTAGTACATTATCCATACTATACAATACATTGCAAATAATTGTGGTAGAGATCCTAAATCCAGAAAGCACATCAAAATTTATACATTTTAAGGAAAGTAATAGTGTTGGCAAAATCTGCCATCCACCACATATGCTGCTTTTTTTTAACCAACGAACAAATCATGTGCTTTAATGTTAAAACAGTTGCCCATCTACAACCCTATCTTCTGGCTTCTGCTTATACTTATAAAGTTTAGATTTTTAACCTTAAATTCAGAATTAACTTTGGGAGTTTTTTCATCGAAATTTATTTTCCAGTATTGATTTTTAGATTGCTACCATTACGTATAAAAGTTTTATTCACAAAATATTGTTTTATTTAAATATGTTATTTGGCTTTTTCCATGATAAAACTTGTGTGTATTAATATCTCATTTTATATCTAGAATATAAGTAGTTTAAATAATCTCACAATTAACTTGTTACAAACAATGCTACCAAAATGTATAGTTTATTTTTAACCATAGTAAAGTTATAAAGGGACAATTGTAAATTTACCGCTGGTTTGAAACATTATTGCAAAACTACCGCTAAAATTACAAAAATACCACTAGAACTCATTACAATTCTTCAAAAAAAAAAACAATGACAAATTTATGAAAGCCCAAAGTATAAATGTGTAGCTAGTTAAATTAATAGTAACTAGTTATATACCTATGTTAACGTACAGTGATGGTTGATATATGGCAGAGCAAATCACAAAATATAATTTATGATATGTCACTGTAAATTTACTAAAGTACATATCATTCTTAACCAATGTTGATATGAAAGTCATAGAAAGCTCCGTAACATTCCTTGTCTATATCTTTCTCATTGCACATAGGCTGAGGTAGAAAAAGAAAGAGAAAAAACAAGCTTTCTCGTTCCTTTTTACTCAAAAAAGGAGCCCACCACTTCCTCCACGGCTCCACGAGGCCTGTCATTTAGTCACCAAATTCCTTAAGCCATTCTCGATGTAAGTTTTATGGACACGATTACCTAGAGTGACATGTCATTTAGAAAGTTTGAAACTAGAATAAAACACCTCTCTCTCAATGCATAGTTTCATCTATTGTTGTTTTCTAGGTTACATGCAAAGACATAAGCTATCTAGGTAATAGTGCATAGAAGTTTTCATCTCCATGAAACTCATTTCATCTCTCTCTTCATTAATACTTTGCCACATCATAAAAAATATCTACATGGCATCAAATTTATTGCCCATAAAACCCCTATTGAGACTGGCCTTACTGTTGCTGCTCCTCCAGCCCCACCACTAGCCACTCTTCTAGTCGCGCCTTCACACTGTTTTAGGGTGTGTTTGGTTCGTGGACTATGCATGTTGTGTTAGAGCCAACCTAGGATCATGTGATCAGTTGGTCTTATTTTTTCGTTTGGTCGAGTGAATGAGTTAAACCATGTTTTTTTATTTGAACGGAGAGATACAATGGGATGGAGTGAGCCTATCCTATGTTTGGATGGAGGGATGGAGGTAGAGTTCCTTGATATGTTTACCTTCCCTTTATGTTGGTGATGTTACCTTTCACAATGATAGTTTTAAATAAAATAATATGTTTGATTCATATTTAACAAATGAACTCAACATAACTATATAAATATTGATACAAGTAATGTTTGAAATTGCACGTATACCATTTTTTATCAATAATAATAAATTTGTCTCAAAACCATTAATAAATAATAATTAAAATTGTGTATGTCATTTGCTTTGGGGGAGGAGAAAGCCTCACCGCTCTCAACCCCTCACGCGTCTGTCGTGCAGAAGTGGGATGGCATGGTCCACCTCTTTTTGGCGGACCAACTTAACCTAGATCTGAGGGTATATTTCCTCCCTGGATCTGGATCGGTCCCATCCCACCTCGCCGACATACCGAACACACCCCAAAATAGGATGGCTCTGACCCTCAAAGGATATGGGTGGAAAGAATATGGCCGCCAGGTTTTTGTTAGTGTGTGATACCTAGTGTGAATCTGTTGATGTCAAAAGTTGGCTGACAACGTGTCACACACGAAGGCCTTGAAGTCAGTCTAAGACTGCTTTAGTGCAAGACCTAAATTGTTAAAAAAACACAGGCATGCTAGTTAGTTTGATCCTGTAACTGACAAAATATAAACAAACATGGATAAAATGTTAAACTCAAAGATCCTATTGGCTAGAAACCCGATATTGCTTAGAACCCTAGCCGATGGACTAAGTCAGTCGGCTTTAAGAATTTAGTGGCATATAAGCTTAAAATACCTTATTGGCTGAATTGCGAGTATGATAACAATCAAACAAGTCAATCGACTAATCTCTCATGAAAGATTGGACTCAACCGAGATTGTTTCAAGATTAACCAGCCGATCGGCTTGATTTAATAACTATCGCATGTGCAGTTAGCAGCCAAAAGGGTTCAATGTAAATTAGATACAATAAAACTGGATTACTAGATTAACTATCAGAATATAACAATATCAAATAATCATATACATGCTCAGACTAAACCTAGAAGATTGGACTAAACCAAGGCAGTTCAGGTTTAAACATGACCATACATAAAATTAATATAAAATTGCATAACATGGATAATTATCTATTAAACCGGTGTAATTTATCAACTTATTTGTAAACTTAGTAAACTAGACAAGCTTCTGGAGCCACATCGGACCAGATTAACATAGAATGGACCAAACCAAGACAATATGCAATCTGAACCGATATAATTGCAAAAAAACATGACGGTCTATGAGTTTAACGAATAAACTGACGGATTACTCGAGATGATGCTGGCTAGAACCCTAGCAAAAGGAATATGCAAGCACTCAATCTAATCTATAAACATAGATTTGGTAAAAATAAGATTGACGAACTAAACCAAGACAAAATCATATAAACCAAACTACTATTGCCAAATTTGATAAAGTACCAGCATAAACCTTGATCGAGGATAAACTATTACTCCAAACTAGAACATAGATCGAAGCAATAGCAAACTCTAGATAAACCACTGAATAAACTAGATAGAATATCGAACTGAATCGAATCAAGACAGTTCTATCTACCTGATCCGATGGGTTGACAATTACAAACTCACATTGCGAAGTTTACTAACCTCGCGCCGAGAGCTCGCTCCTGCCGAAAGGTTTGGCGATGCGCCGAAAATTTTGTTGATTAGATGATTGTTGATGATTTTACAAGCTACGGTGTGTGGTATTTATACCCCTAAAACTAACTAGAATTGGGCACATATTTGTATCTATTATATAACTTATTACACACGGATTCAATCTAAACAGATACCTAAAACAAGCCTACTTATATACAATTATTGCCTTACACGAACTCTACCTCTTTCCCAAATCAATTTGCACCTTTCTCGGGCTCAATCGGACTCATCTCCTGATCAGTTTCGTTTTCCATCAGCTTATTCGATTCTATGTCCATCGCATTAGTCTGATTACCGCATTTATTTTCTGATTCGGTTATCTTCTCCCACTTTACTCTCTAATGGCTAAACCCAAATTTCGCTGTTAGCAAAATCATAGCATCCTACGAGTCATAGAGTCTTTGAACACAAGTTGTACCTAAGGCCATCTGGCCAAGGGCATGCTTGCCTAGGCGTCATGCCAAAAGACGTTCCACGCCCCTCCCCAAGGGCAGCGAGACGCAGTGTCTTGCTCGCCACACCGTGAGCTACGGCCGGCCGAAGCATGGGCTACCGACGGAGCACGCCGGGCACAACGCATGGTAGGCAGCTCATGCTGGCTCTAGATACAGCGCTAAGGCCCCGAGGACCCAACGCGCACCGGGACAAAACCCCATGGCTCAGACTGCAACCCTAGGTTAGGCATAACTACTTGCTGAGTTTAAGCATATAAATAAGTGGGGGAGAAGAAACTTACGAGAATTCCCCTAGTAAAGGTGAGCGAAAGTTATGTAATTCATAGACAAGAGGTGGATCTGGTGGTTACCCAAGTAATATTCCTCAAATATGCTGGAGGTATGAATCCAGCCAGATTGGTTGGATGGGACCATCCATCCTCGCTAACTAGGATCATTAGAAAAATAATTAGTGATTATTAGTACATTTTATTGTTAATTAGTGATTACCATTTTAAGAGTGTTGATTATGGATAGTTAGTATATTTTGTTGTTAATTAGTATCAATTATTGTAGGATTATTGATCATAAATATATTTTGTTTTGGATTAATAATTTATTATTTTTATTCCATCCACACTTGTACATTCAACCAAACAAAAAATTGGTTCATCCAATCCACCCGACCAAACAACCAGCTTGAATTATCATATCTAATAAAATGTGTATCACCATATCCCATTCAATCTTGCCCGTGAAGGTTGGGTAAAGACATATGCGATTTCTAGTATATCTGTGTTGTTTAGTATTTCAAATAATGCAACTACCAGAGTGACCAATTATCCTACATTAGACTAACCAGCAATACAAAAGGCAATTATTTTCACTATCACAAGCAGAATATCATCTCAAAGTGGAACAAAGAGTACCAGTAAACATAGCACGAAGTAGCATACATCTTCATAATGGCACCAAGAATTGCTTGCAGCTGCCATCTCAGTAAATTTATATCCAAGTTCTATTATCCCCAAAAAAAACCTGCACATTTTACATTTAGTTATACAACACTAAAAATGCCATGAACAAGCAAAAATATACATCAGGAGCCATCTAATATGAGCATCCTCTGAAATTAACTGCTTCAACATAAGCAAGGATTTTCTTGGTTGAATTGAAGCCCTTGTCGTAGCCATCACAGTTCTTCTTTGTTTGAATCATGTACAAATGACATCACCAACTCTTAACAAAAAGGAAAAAGATTCTAGACCTAGCACTTGGGAAAAGCGTGCATAGAGCAGATTATTATTACTCCAATGTTGCAGCTTTAAGGAAGCCAATTTTTTATGTTGAATATATAATATATTAAAGACCCCCGTTCTGGGTTGCACGTAGCATTCTTGCCAAAGAAAAACTTAAATATTCAGTTAGATAACTAATAAGAACAAAATTCAATCATGCAAGCAGAAAGACTTCCCTAGCTCACCTCCACCTTTTGGCCTTTGCATATGCTTATAAGCTAAAATTTGAAGTTTCAACATTAAATTTGGAGTTGATTTTGAGAATTTTTTTACCGAAGTTTATTTTACAGCCGTGACTTTTAGATCGCTATGAACTTGTATAAAAAAGTTTTGTTGATATTTTCTTTTAAAAACCTAAAAGATGACCCTGATGATACGCTGGCACGGTAACTTACTTTTCAGAATAGTGAGAGCAGATTTAATCTAAGATAAAAGGATAAACCGATACACAGAGCTCTGAAACAATCAAAGGAAAGAAAAAAGAGAGATCTTATCGATCTAACACTTCATTTGTGGCTTCAAAGAGGCCGAGTAATCAAGCAATAGATCTCGTGTGTCCTGCAGGAAGAGCAGCTACTAGCAGCAAACAAGGGATGCAGAGCTGAGGGGTGTAAGAGTGATTGGTGTATTTAGTGAAGTGTGAACTCCCCCAGTACTGATTCACCTGAGGCAGAAAGAACAAGGGGAGCTCACATGCCAGCATTAGGACAAGGTTTGACAGAGCAGAAGCAGGAATCCCTTTTCCAAACATCCACACATTCTTTCTGGAAACCACACCTCCTCACCATATGCTTCCAACCAATAAGACTTACACTAACACAACACATGCAGCATGACTGCTTCAGACTTTCAGAGACAGAGAGAGAGAGAGAGAGATGTGATCTGAAGGGCTCTAAGCTAAGTTAGCTAGGATAGAGTTCTACATTGTTCTCTTCTTGACAATGTATATGTATGGGCCTAGCTCCAGAGTTGTACTGATTGAGATCCCATTTGGCATGCACACAGCCACACAGTGGGTTATATATGGTACTGCCTTGTCTTACTGAGATTCAGACAATGATTGGGGAAATGCAAATTTGTTTTCCTTCGTAGTATATAATTCTTGACCAGGAGGGAAAAATCAGATGTTTATTTCAATACTTTGTTTGATTTTGAAAAATGCATATGTTGATCGACTGAGCAATGACTGGTAAGTCAGAAAAACAAGAGAATCAATGCAAAATAATTTATCGAGAAAACCATTTTACCCTTATTATTATTAGTGGTTTCAAAGCGACGCCTAGACTACAATGGAGAAATAACTTCAAAATTAACTCTAAAATTAAGTTTTAGAATCTAAATTTTGTCCACGGCTGAGAAACAAAGAGAGGATGAAAGTCCAGCCGTTCTTCGCGTGTAGGTGAGCATTGTTAATTAATTATGGCTCCAGCATTCCATAGTGCAGGAATGAACAAAAGGGAGTACAAGACACTACTGTACTTAGGCATGCAAGACAGCTCTTAGTTTTTGTTTTGCTGTTGCAGCAACCAATTTCAGGCCAGGCACTGAATCTCATGCTTATATCAACCAATATTATTCATTCAGGCAAATAATTTCAGTTTCAGGATATTTGTTCACTTGTGCATCAAGAAGATCACCAGCTGTGACCTAGAGAGAGGTAACTAGCTAGCTAGGGAGATTGACTAGTGACCAATGGAATCTTAATTAGTTAGCATCTGAAGTCATACATGCAGTGCCAAGCAGGAGCAAGCAGCTGCAGAAGGAAGAATAATATGCATGGCTAGTTCCAACTATGCAAGCCGTTTTGGTTGTTAAGCTGGCCATATAACAATGGTTTGCAAAGCATACCCATGCACATGTGTTTATGTGTGTTCATGCAGGATGGAACACAGACAGGATAAGGAAAACTGTTGGCTGCCCACTGAAGCATACATTCAGATTGTTTTCTATGTTATAAACATAGAATGCATGCATAGGAAACTCTTGTAATCCTTTTAAGAGGTGTAGTGGCGAACCAAGAATAAAAATACCAGAATCTGAAAAATCATCGGAATTCGATACATACTGATCATGATCAAATTATTGAGTAATATAGTAATTAACATGGTATAAATTAGTTAGAAATAAATAATCTACCTGGGGTCCTGTGTACCAGGGAGAGTGTACGTAGTACGCTACTGAAGGGGTGTGTCTTCATATTTTTAAATACCACGCGTGAAACATTAATAAGATATATATTGCTAGTCTAATAATTAGTTAAATGTTAAGGAAGTTGAATTTACGCGAAATAAGGATATGTTATATTTTTATACGAAGGGGGCATTTAATTATCCAGGTAAAACAAAGAGATCATTCGTTAGTTTTCGCCTGCATTTAAGCTAAGAATAGGGCCCTAGCTTAACACAAGTCCAAAACTTCAAATTTCATTTTTCAAATTCCAGTGCAAAATATATAGGCTGTTGTCACACGCTCGTCAGGTTGACGAGTAGGGTATTTCGCGTACCAGGCTGCAATTGCAGCATGATGTTCCTATCGGATATTTGAGGGCTCCTTCAAAACACAAGAATTTTATATCATTTTTTAGAGGAGTTCCATTTCTTCAAAATTTCTCCAAATCAAGTAGGCCTTCTATACCTCTCTTATCAGTAGCGGTAGAAGCGCGAATCTCTACTGCAGCTTGTACAAAAATTGCTTGCACAAAATGATCTTTGAAATTTAAGTTTTCGTTAATGTTTATATTATAAAATCAGGATATTATGACATTTTACGCATATTATATAGATCCTGCAATTGATTCTTAACTGGTCGAAAAAAAACTTATACATAAAAGAAAATTCTGAAAAAGCTTTACAAAAATCACAGCTTGAGAAGTGTAGCAGTGACAGTCCATAATCTACAAGGGAGAAAGAATGGTACATATTATTAACTTTTTTACATGTGTCTAACCATTCGTCTTATCCGAAAAGTTTGTACAAAATTAAGAAAATATAAGTTACAATTAAAATACATATATCAACAAATCCAATCATAATAAAAATAAATGGTAATCATATAAATTTTTTTTAATAAGATAAATAGTTAAATATGTAAAAAAATACCATCTATTAAATTAGAGAGGAAGTGCATGCCTACCAAACAGGCCGAATAGGCCAATAATATATTTTTAACACACTTTGACTTGGGATTTATACTTCCTACAGTAGACAATTACTACTTAGAAGTAAGTGCGTGTAGTGTATATTCTTTCACATGTGACGACGACACAGGAGCAAGCAAACCATCCATCACAATTCACAATAGCCCGATCGATCTCCTCTCATTCAGTAGCACCGCACCTCCACGTGGTAGCTGACACCTGGTCCCTAGTCCGTTTGGTTGGTAACTAAGGCACTGCTTAGTTTCCAAAACTTTTCCCAAAAACATTACATTAAATCTTTAGACACCTAAATAAAATATTAAATATATATGAATATTAAAACTAATTAATAGTTATAGGAAAAATCATGAGACGAATATTTTGAGCCTAATTAGGATATGATTAGCCATAATTGTTACAGTAACCAACATGTGCTAATGACGGATTAATTAGACTCAAGAGATTCATCTCGCGGTTTCCAGGTGGAATCTGAAATTTGTTTTATAATTAGACCACGTTTAATACTTCAAATACGTGTCCAAAAATTCGATGTGATGTTTTTGCAAACCTTCTTACACCTTTAGCCACTTGGCTCAAATGTAGTTCACTTTACTTTTTTCTAAGCTTAGTTTATTACTTTGTTTTATCACACAACTGTGGCAAGTCTAAAATGTCTATAAAATATTAGAGCAGTTACAATAGCAGGTTATAAGCCAATTATAAGCATATTAATTTAAAGAGATAAAAGGGAGAGCGAATAGAAGTGGACTCTTAATTTGTAGCCAGTTGCAGCACGTGTTCCAAGACACCATGTGTGTATGACATGTGAAACCATGTATTAATGTTTTATAGGTAACTATTATATGAATTGGCTATTAGATTGACTATAAATGAATTGGAGCTAGTAGTTAGCTATACTATTGAACTTGCTCTTAACTCTTACCCAAACCTACCTTAAACTTAAGAAGTATGTGCCCTAATTAATCATTACTAACAGAAGTAGCCAATTAATGTTACTTTCACTATTTTAATGTATAGGGGTCGTTAGTACATAGGTTTGACCAATATATAATTACTAGAGTAGAACATGTTTTTTTTCACACAAAACTAGATCCATATTCAAGTGTATTTAGTTTTATGATATTATACTTATATGTTGCGCAAAGTGATATATTAATAAATTAGTCATCGGCTAAAGTCTTGCTAAAAAACAAAAAAAAATATGCCTTGTATTTTGAATCGGAGAGATCGAGCTATCATGTGCCGCATGTACATGTACGTATATGTGTGTACGCGTACGTACAGACACGCGGTACTAGCATATATACGAATACATCCACGTGAACTCCCACGCCGGCGCCCATAGCACCAGCTAGCGACACTGCATGTCTTGTTTAATTGCTTAATTTCCTTTTTGTTTTTTAAACTCCCGCTGCATAGAGAACATTTACATATTTCCTCTGTCAGATCGCATGCACTATTCTAGGGCATCACCAACGAATATTATCAAACTAGTATTCAAAGGTGATGCTCATGATAGTGGGTTTTTGTTATTGCAAACTTTACGACCCTTAGAATTTAAAATGGGACCAATATGATCATGGCATATGTGTTGATAAAACTAAGTAGAAATAAAAGAGAAGAGAAATAATGATATTTTATAATCCTATATAACCAATCTATGTGCATATGGATAGCTCATGGTATGATCTATATAGTGAGCTAAGCCATAAAATACTATAAGGACCATTTTTTCTCGTACATTTTAGATACTGTTTGAAACACATGTTCCAAATATAAGTTCAAGATATAACTTTGTAGATTCTATTTGAATCCGATTAGATAAACATTCATATATAGTCCCTCTTAAATATTTGATGATGGGAGATTCATTTTAATTAGTTCTCCTAAAGCCAGGTAAATTTGATGAAAACAAGTATATAACTCTGAGCACTAGGGTTTAAACCCCAGAACCCACATGTTAGAACGCCATCACCAGTTCACCATGCCCTTGAAATTCACATGTCATAGAAATATAGGTTGTTTGAGTTGTTAAACACCACATATAAGGGCTCATTTTTCAGATCACTCCAACATGCTGCACTATCATTTTATATAGAGCTGAGCCGTTTGGTTAGGCTCTAGCTTCAAAAGAAGTAAAGCTAGAGCTAGAGCCATGTTAAATAGGTCATAAGATTGACAAATTCTTAAATATATCTTAAAATAGATGTTTATATTTATCTTTATATAACATAAAGTGCGGCCATTTGTTCTCCCCTCCTCTTGCGGGGAATCACCAACTCACATCAAAACAAGAAAAAAGTTTATTAAAATTCCCATATGGGTCCATCGTGAGCCTATCATTATTACATAGGTGTGTTGTAAAGCCCATGCATCTTTCTATTAAAAAAAAAGTTGTTACGGACGACAGACGATATTAAATGTTACAGAATATTTATATTCACATGTTATTTGTACATATAAGAGATTATAGTTAAGTGATATCTTAATAATATGAGCATTAATAATGAAAATAGTGCACTATTTTTAAATTATAAAATATACTACAATTCTATTGTTAAGTGAAAGAGGCATATTAAAGTATCATGTAGGCCAAAAGGATCCACATTTTGAACGTAAGATAAGCATCAAATTAAGCCGCAGTACAACCACAATGCTGGTTAACTTTAGGGCACATATGAACGTCTTCGCCTACCATCTTCGTCCCTGTTAACAAGAGATCACAATCAATTGAATTATCAGCAAGTCGGTAATCATGGGTTACCTAGCAAACTCAACAACCTCTGACGAAGAGGAGTAAACAAATGTAACCCATCTTTTCACTTCTACTTCTACCTATTAGCCAAAGTTTAAATTTTCAACCTTAAATTTAAAGTTGGGGTTTTTTCACCATAATTTATTTTCCAGTATTGTATTGGAGTTTGGTAAGTAAAAGAACAAATGTATTAGAGTTTAAAATAGTAGGGAACAAAAACATTGAGATTTAGAAAAGTAAAATACATTTAGTTTTGATGATGTATTGATTTGGATAAGGTAGTCTAAAATTGTAGTCTTTTTAGATACACACAGAGCAAGTATATCACAACTGCGGAAAGAGCGCAATATTTGCTCTTGTTTTGCACGGTGTACATATGTATAGCAGGGAATAAATGCATTGAGATTTAGAAAATAAAATACATTTAGGTGGTGTTTGGGACAAGAGACATATTTTTAGTCCCTTGTCCCATCGAATATTTAGACGTTTATTATAAATAGTAAACGTAGACTATTAATAAAACTCATCCATAATCTTGGACTAATTCGCGAGACGAATCTATTTAGCCTAATTAATCCATAATTAGCCTATGTGATGCTACAGTAAACATGCCTTAATTATGGATTAATTAGGCTAAAAAAATTCGTCTGGCGTATTACCGCTTATTTATGAAATTAGTTTTTTTATTAGTCTATGTTTAATACTTCAAATTAATGTTCAAACATCTGATATGACATGAGGCTAGAAAGTTTAGCAATGTCTAAACCACCCCTTAGTTTTTTTACGATGCATTGACTTAGATAAGATGGTCTAAAACTGTAGTCTTTTTAGACACACACAGAGAGAGTATATCACAACTGCGAAAAGAGCGTACTGTTTGCTCTTGTTTTGCACGGTGTACGTAGATGGATCGATCGATGGGTAGGTAGCTAGCGCGTGCAGGTACGTGCGTGCAGATAGAGAGAGATCGAGTAGCTAGTGCATATATGTGCATGCACGTGAGGCCCAGAAACCGCGTGGTTGCGTTAACTTTCTACGATTCTAGTACACCCACCCCGCGGCCAATGCTGCGTTGTTGCTGATCGAGCTGCACGCGCGACAAACTCATGTGACTCATGCTGGCCACAACATACATATGAAATTTTACTAGTCTTGCACAAGTTCTATGTGCCTTGGTTAAATATCTAAAGGTATTAAAATTTTACGCTATTTATTTATATAGAACATGCATGCTTCAAATTTTACTTTAAAATTTTCTACGAAACACAATCGCTTGTAATGTGCATGCACTTGTCCCTGTAAACACATATACGTACATCCTACTGTTATGAATACCTTTCAAGACTGGACCCAACATATCACTTGAGATTAACAAAGTCACCGTGGAGGTCTCGCTATTAATAAAAATGTCGTACGTCCATCTAAATCTTTTCGCTTCTGCTTATGCTTATAAACCAAAATTTGATTTTCAACCTTCAATTTGAAATATATTTTAGAGTTTTTTCATCATAGTTTATTTTCTAGCCTCAAAGTGGTCGATCAAATCAATCCAAGATACAAGAATAACATAGAACCAAAACCGATACAATGACTAGTAATCGTACAACCAGATCAGAATATCGGATCGAGCCAAGGAAGTACTAATCTAGCCAATACAACTATTGGGGCCGACAAAACGTAGGATTTACCCCACCATCAGAGATCAAAACAATGCAGCCCTAGCCCGCGACAGGTGTCAAGTGCCGCCAGTGATAAAACCTCGATGCAGAGGGTGGCGATACGCTAAAATTGTATTGATATGTGTTGATATAGATGATTTACATGGCCCCTGGAGGCCTAATAGTCCAACTTGAAAACAAGATAAGAATTTCTTAATAAAAGAAAATGAAAATAACTAGACTTTCCTAACACGCAAAAAATAACTACTGCTGTCTAATTACAAGAAGAAGATACTTTAGGAAAGTAAAAAATTGCATTGCCGCGGTCTTCACGATTCTTTTTTCGAACTAGCCTTTCGATACACCAGTCAATCTCTTTGCTTAACCGAATCTACTTGGTCTTCTCCTTTGGAAAGTGTCGGTTATTCCTTGTTACGTATGTCAGCTTACCTTTCATCAAGCAGGCACTTGGCTCCATCGATATTCCCCGTTATTTTGGCACATCGGCTATCGCATAGTCTTATATCGGCGGACCAATTTTTTTGCATTAACATTATCTCAATTTTATTCATATCTTATTTCAAAGATATTACAATCCAATATGCAAGAGAATGGATATATGTGGGTCACACACATAGAAATGACTAAAATTATACAAGGTTGCTCTTCAACGTAATAAATTATCCCTCCAAATTTTAGTCAATTTTGATAAAATTTTTCAATGTTAACATGGTTTTAGAAGTTTATGTCCAAGTTTCAAATTTTTATTTTTGAGTTTATACATACTAAATAGGTATAGATAAAGTAGATAAAACAGGTAATACTCTCACCATACCCAAAATTCAAATAATTAATTATTTTTTACCCATTACCTATCCAAATGGTGTAGGTATGGATATGGGATGGATATCCCAATGGCAGCCCTAACACCATACCGATGCATAGCCATCCAATTCGTATGCGTCCACTTTGAAATCGAGCAAAGCCATGGCTACCACTCCACTTTCATGTTACCAAGATATATTTAAAATCGGTACGTTCCTTCTTAAACTCATCAAAACTGCTGCCATTATGGTTTAATACGTTATCAAAATAGAATTCGAATTGGTAAGGCCCCAGCTTTTTTAGAGAAAAGCCAAAAGATAAGGGTCCAGATTTCTAAGATTTAGCCCATGCCGATCGGTGACAACTGAAATGTCTCATCTTGACGGTTGCTCCTATGTCCGTCCATGCCACAGCATCGCTTCATGTCTCATCTTCATTTGTATTTTAGGGATTTCATTTGTATTTCGTTTACGTACCTTTAATTCCTGAAGATGGCCCTGAACAATTCTCAAGTACAAGAGACACCGCGCGTGCACACACACAGACAGACAGAGAGAGATGCGCAATGCTGGTTTTTCTACATTTTTTTTTACCAAATTATCGCTGCAGATCCATCTGAATTACCAAGCTTTGAAAACATTTTTTTGGTCGTGCAGCCGTGCAGACATGGGCCGGGAGTTTTAACTATGTTGGCGACTTGCTGCTGTCCTTGCCGTCCTTTTGCAGTGACGCAACCTACTTGAACGACAGATGCTGGGTAGGGATGGCGACGGGTCGGGTTTGGTGCTGATAGAGCAATTACTCGTCCGTCAATTTGAAGGCTACGAGTAGAATTCACTGTCCGTACCGTGGGTAAAATTTGATACCCGTACTCGTCAGGTACCGGGTGGGTATCGGGTACCCATCGGGTCTACCATTTCACATATCAAACGCATATTAAAATAATCATTCCAACATATACAACAAATTAAATATAATGTTTATAATACGATATTGCATCACACATGAAAAGTTCAACAAATACAACATATTGCTCATAATACATGGGTTCTATCAAAGTTTTTAGCTAAAAGAGAATACATCACAAATATTATTACATAAATAACATAATAAGTTTTTTGACAAAATTCAATATGTGGGCTGTCAGGTACCCGCGGGTGGGGAAAAACGCCCGTACCCATACCCAAGTCGATTCGGATCAGGTATGGGTAGTACCCGCTGGTAAAAAATTATACTCGTACCGGTTCCCGACGGGTACACGGTACCCGTACCCGAATTGATGTCCCTAATGCTGGGCAAAGCTATGGCTGCGTCTTTTTGGCGACAAAAGTTATTTCATTTTTTATACCTATTTAATAGTATAAATAATAAAATTACTTATTATAAATAAAAAATTATATAATTTTTTTTTAAAAAAATATGCCATTTTTAATTTCTGGAGACATTTGTGTAAAACTGAGAAATAATCTAGACTAAAAGAACACAACATACGGTGATCAATGGACCCATGCGCATGCATTATTGAATATGTTAAACACCCTATGTCCTCTCTATTGTAGATGGATTTAAATGTGCTAAAAATTTATGCAAAGCAGAATATATGTACCATGCCAGTCATATCTTCACCAACCTTGGTAGATCGATCTAGCTATCAGCTATAAATTTTGTTGAATTTATGGTGCTACGTTAATTACGTACATGCAGGATTCAGACAAATCAGACGTGTATACAACTCCTGTGGGTGAACCATTGATGGATATATTCTACAGGCAAGTACTGTTAGTTGGAGTTATTTGTTTGTGTTTATTTGAGCCCCTTCACCTGTTTAATTATTGGACCATTCTTTCTTTAAAATGAGATTCACACGTTTCCTAAGAGGTAATCGGAATATAATTAATTAACCTGTACATTATTGGTTATGGTCGGTAAGGAGACACCGAGAGACCATTTATGTTTTATATGCCTCTCAGACATGTTTTACATGCTGTGTTATTCGTAACTGGATTATTTCTCGGATTTTTATATATACACGTTTCTTCGACGGTTAAATGGTGTGTTTTTATAAAAAAAAGTTTACATAAAAGTTGATCTTCTCATATTTCTAAAGTAGATTTTTAACATTATATTAGTTAATTCAATCGTTTATACCTTGTAATAGCCATAATAAATGTTAGATAATCTTTCAACTTCCTTAAAAAAAAGAATGCAGCTTGCCTGGCTTTAGAAAAAAAAACTCTTGTATCCCTATATATTTAGAGATTAGAGAATTGTAATAAATTGGTCCGTAAATTAACTAATACTCCCTCCGTCCTAAATGTTGACGTCATTGATTTTTTTATACACGTTTGACCATTCGTCTTATTTAATTTTTTTTAAAAGATGTAAAATTATATATATGCATAAAAGTATACTTAATAATAAATAAATTGATATAAAATAACTAATAATTATATAAATTTTTTGAATAAAACGAATGGTCAAACGTGTATTAAAAAATCAACGACATCAAATATTTAGGGACGGAGTTACTAACGTTTTACATGATAAACTTTTTCTCCTTCCATCAATCTACTTCATGCATCATCATTTAATTACCTACAGGACTTGCAGATCGAACTAGTAACATTTACTGGTGCATATACGTACGATATGCCATTGGAGATTTGTACTATTTACTGATGCAACGTATAAAGTTATCATCAAACGGTATGAATGCTTGCTGCAGATCGTAAGCGTTGGACTATTCAACTTGACAGGTTCATCCAGCATCCAGCTCTCAAAGCTTTTTACCCAACTGTAAATGTTTTTACAGCAAATGCACAATCTAAGGCTTTCATTGGTTGTATATGTTTGTATTAGCAGTGACATATTATACTATACTAGATGGGTCTCAACAAAGCTTTAGCCCTATTTTATTCATTTTTTACATAAAATTTTAAGGGATCGAGTGGAGACTCTCATAATCTTAACGAGATGCTAGATCCGGCCTTAAGTATGAGCAATTGAATTCGCCATCTACTGCAAATTATACACGAAATTTATTGTGCAAATATTGTTGTCAAATTAAATTCATAATATACTTTTAGCAGATCAGAACATTTTTTTTATATTTAAAAATGGTTCAAAGCACTCCATCCACCCTAAAATATAGACCTTTAAAGTTGTTCATAGGTATTAAGGAGTGAAATAAAATTTAAACAGAAATAATTATGATATTAGTAAGTAGTCATCTAGAATCGTGACTCGGGGATCCTCTATTCCCATGCTCTTCAATCTTGACATGGATGTTCTTCACCCTGCGTTTACGTGGGCGTTGGGGGCTGGTCTATGACGGAAAATTTAACTTTTTACCACTTTTACGAGTGGTTAAAAATAAATTTATGAATAGCTGCCTATAATATGTTGATCCTCACGAGTCTATGATAAATCTATTATAAATTCGTAAAAGTGGCAAAATGTTAAATGCAACAGTTTACGGCAGCCTCTCTATACATCGATCCAACATCAGATTTCACCTTACCTGATGATGTGATCATTATTCCTCCCGTTGCGACTGATCTTCATTCTATACTCGATATGTTGCTTATCTCTGGGGAGACACAGGTCCCACTCTTTTTCTTATGTTTATACTTATGAGCCAAAATTAAATTTATAATTATTTTACGATATTTTTTCATTATAATTTATTTTTGTTATAAGCAGAAGCTGAAAGACAAGTGTGCTATATTTTAAGGTAAAATTTGAATATTAAAGTTTGTTTTGTTTTGGATTAGAAAATAGCTTAGTGGAATATATATATTCTAGCTACTGTGAGTTACAACTCACGGGCTACTTCATGAGTCGGGGTCAAAAAAACATATCAAATCACCTATAAATTTCGATTTATATGGCTCACTAGATTCTTCATATCAAAATCTTATAGTACGCAATTTTTTTATTTTTGGAGATTTTTAAGTATTTGTTTGAGATTTTTAAAAGTGATCGTACTATATTAATAAAATAATCAATGTGTTATGTATTACTTTTAAAAATCTCAAAAACATACTTAAAAAAATTTAAAAATGATTTAAAAATGATTTTGATATAAAGAACCTAGTGAGTCATATAAATCGAAATTTAGAAGTGATTTGATATGTTTTTAACCCTAACTCATGGAGCAGCCCATAAGTTGTAACTCACCGTAGCTAGACTCTCTCTCTGTGTGTGTATACACACACACAAAATTAGAACGATAAATGCACTACAACTAGAACTATTGGGATGCCATGTCCTAGAGGTAGGGTTATTTGGATTTAGAGACTTTCTTAAGTTGTTGTCGCATCGGATGCTTGCACGTTAATTAGGAGTATCAAATATTGACCGATAACAAAACTAATTGCATAAATAAAGAATGCTTTATTAGACAAAAATTTTAAGCCTAATTAATCCACAATTAGAAAATATTTACTGTAGCATCATATTCGCTAATCATAGACTAATTAGGCTCAATAGATTCATCTCGTGAAATAGTCCAGAGTATGGGATGAATTTTATTAATAATCTATATTTAATACTTCTAATTAGTGTTCAAACATTCGAATGTGACAGAGATTTAAAAAAGTTCCTGGAAATAAACATGGTAAAACCGCATCATATGATCATCGATATTAATGTTTGTTCAGTGTTTGCACATATGTACTGTTACGTTGTCCTCAGATCAGCCGGCCGGCCATCAGATCGCCTGATCTATGGGGACTTAGTACATATTATTGCTCATACGAATTAATTTTAATTCTGTGCGTAACTGTAGGGATAATGTCCTTGCAGACATGAGTTAATCTTTCGCCCTGCCAAATTTATGCTTGTGAGGTGAGGTAGGCATGTCTGTGTGTTGGCCAAATTGCATGCCATATTAATTAGTGCGTATGTGGAACACAGTACATATACGTTTTTATTTAATTTATTATGGAGGCATGTAAATTTTCATAGGTGAAAAAAATATGGTGCTTGTATTAATTCCACTCATTTATAAGCATTTTGTATGCAAGAAACATATGGATTGTATTTTTTTTTAATCTACATCCATCCCCAACCCAAACTAGGTGCACAAGAAGCTAGCACCTTGGGCACCAATCGTCCTTGATGCCCACGTTATCACCATGCCATCCATTGTTGTGTGACCATGCGCAATATGGGTAAGAGTAAGGTCAACAGAATCTCCGAAACATTTTCACGTCAATAAGATCTTACATAAAACCAATATATAAATATAAACATATACTATCTTATTATTAATATATGAGTCACCTCTTATTATTAATATACAAGTCACCTCTTATACACTGTGTGAAAAGTATGTGCTACAGGCTATAAATCTGTAGTTTATTTTTTTTCTCTTCTTTCGCATAAGTATAAATATATAGTATTTGGTAAATTTTATAACTTATTTTATTGTCACTTGTTGTACTCGCTGGAAGTGCCATCGAAGTTGTTACTAGAGTAAATTTCACTTTGGGCCACATATTTTGACCAAAGTTTCACAATGGACTAGGGCTAAACCAATCTTTTCACTTAATACCATATATCTTTGCACAAGTTTACAATTTAGACTAGGGGGGTCAACACATAGAATATGAAAAAGTTTCATACAACAAGGGATGAATTTTATAAAGGTAAAATGTTGTATGATTTCTTTATTCATTTCTAGTCTGAAAGTTATCCAACCAACTACTTTTATTTATATGTCTCTTCTACTTATTTTCCCCTTTGATGTATATCAACTTATGCCTTTCTTATTAATATATTCACATCTCTGATCAATTTCTGTGATTTGCTAAAAGAATGATTCTAAGCTTATAGCTTAAAACATGTTTGATGTGATTCTCAAAACATATTTATATAAATACAAATGAAGATGATGGTTAGAACTAGCTTTTCTCTCATATGTGCTATTTTTTACTCAAACCTAGTCCAAACTGCCAACAAGTGCAAAAGCATATAGTGTTAAGTGAAAGGTTGATTTAGCTATAGTCCATCGTGAAACTTTGGTCAAAATATATGGCCTAAAGTGAAATTTACTCTTGGTACTAAACAAGTTATATAGTACTATATCCCTCTGACTTTCATGCAGATTCTTAATTTGAGTAAGGATTATAGCCCTGATCTGTAAAAAAATAGTACTATTGTATAAAATGTCTAAAAATGTAAAAAAAATGAAATCAGTTGATTTGGAGAGACCGTTTCCAACCTATGTCCAAATTTGAGTGTTGAGTTCCAGCCATTTTCCCAAGCACATGCATCTTAATCGTATGCAGAGATCGATGGAGACAACCTTAATTCATAAAACTAAGGGCTTCTTCGGATCACAGGAATTTTACAGGAATTTCAGAGAAAACAATTCAATTTCTTTATTTTTCTTCTGAAAATCCTTCAAACTGAACAGGCCCTAAACATAGACTCGTTTGCGCAGTTTGCCACTTAACATGGCGTTCTGTGGCCTAACTAGCAGCATTTGCATTATGCATGCATGGGCTGGGTGTCCACATGAGACTGTTTCACTCTTATGGCTTTCACTGCTGCTTCGTTTGTCGCTATTTCCACACTGTTTCGTTTCCAGTCGCTGTTTGCCGTGCTCACGATCGCTTTCTGGGCAACCCACGGAAATTCATGGAAGGCGAAGAGGGCAGGTGAAAGCTGGGGAAAATACTACTACAGTTGTATATATGGAGATAGAAAAATCCAATGGCTCGTCCAAATTTAATCATTCATGTCGATTATCTAAAATAGATTATATCTTTATATCAGTTATCGCTATTCATATTATATCTTTCGTATATATTTTATTAATATTTTATAATCATTTACTCGCGTGTTGATAATTACTGCTCTCTGCTCTTTAGATTAGATATTGAGATATGGAGGTTGGAGAGACAAATTTCAAATATGAAGTTTTTTGTTTTCAATATGGATGATGCTCTATTTTTTAAGTTTTTAACGATGAAATATAGTATCTGCTACAACAACTTTTTTCCTACGTAGTCTATTTTTAGGATGAATGTTACGATAAAGTATCTGTTAGGAATGCTCTAAGCAGTCTCTAGGGTCTGCCTGGTCCTAGTTAAAAAAGTTGCTGTTACCACATGATTTTTTTTTCCCGTGAGGAACAGCACATAAAAGTAATTTGTACAACAGTCAATTGGCATAACATGCATTTAGCTCAACGTACGTCGTACGATGTCACCCTGATTGCTAGCTGGTATCTGGGAGCTAAAGTCTGAGGCAAAAACTAACAAGTTATAAACTTTTATGCGTTCATGCAATTTGTTACGTGTCGTCGCGGGGTTTATGCATTATCTATCTAAGGGCGTTTATCAGTCAAAAATCACGTCTAGAAACAAGACATTAATGCATTTCTACAGCTGCGTAACTCAATTTGATAACTCTAATGCTTCAAAAACCGTATTAATTTATATCTTAATTTACTGTCTAAAATAAAATTGGGCTCATTTTATCTTCCTTAAAAAAAATCAGGTTCCTAAATATTATTATTATAAATACTCCCTCCATATTTTTATGGGACAATTGCATAACTGACCCTACTTTAAAATCCAATTGTGGATTTAACCCTGTTTTTTCCACTTTGAGATTTAGCGCTGGTTTTTAAAATCGAAGCTCCTATTTTGTTTACCATAAATTTTTAAGAATTTGTTTAAATTTTAATCGAATATATTTTAGATCTTAGTCAAATTTATCAAACTTCAGTCAAATATCAATCAAAACCGATTCAAATCTGTTTAATACAAGTTAAATATTATAAATAATTTTTAAAATACACACATGTGTAAAAAGAATGCCAAATATGCAAATAATACTAACAAAATATGTTCAAATGTATAAGGATAAATACGTCCACTTTTTCTTCACTTAACACCGTTATCCTAACTTAACGGAGTAGGGTCAAACGGGAGCTTCAATTTTGAAAACCATGGCTAAATCTGCAAAGTGAAAAAAATAGGGCTAAATCCGCAATTGGACTCTAAAGTAGGATCAGTTATGCAATTGCCCCTATTTTTATATATGACGATGTTGATTTTTAGGTCCATATTTGACCATTCATTTTATATCTAAATATGTAAAATTATAAGGCATACTTAATGTTCCTATAACAATAAATCATATCATAACAAAATAATTAATAATTATATATTTTTTTAATAAGATGAATGGTTAAACATATATTTAAAAGTTAACGATGTCATGTAAAAAAATATAGAGGGAGTATATAATAATAACAGCAACAACAACAATGGATTGATTTATACCTGACTTTTATGGCAACGTGAAACAGAAACTTCAACATGTTACCTGTCCACTAGGGACAGAGAGCTAGCAACAAATGCAGTCCTCTTCTTGGCTTCCTTGACTTGTGTCAGCTATAACTCCAACTCCATGCCTAATGGGAAGAAGGGTCAATGTGTAGGGGCAATGCTACTACACCTATAGTTACAAACTTGTAGAACTATCCTCAAAATGGAGGGTTTGCATTTCTAGCTGTGGCTCTTATATGGGCTAACAGTGCTCATTATTTGTGCCTGGAAGCAACAACAGCAATATTATTGGGATGTGATATCCCTGTTCATGTTGCAGCACGCTCTAGTTGGCTAGTACAGCCCATGTGCGGAGTTCCGGCCACATGTTTTGATACAAGTTGATAACTATGAATTGGTACAATGTTTTTAGGCCCCATTCTCCTAAGGGTTGATAAGTTAACTTATCTGACGCGGAAAACATAGTAATAGATTAGTATCTGATTAATTAATTATTAATTATTAAAAGAAATATAAAATAGATTAATATGATTTTTTAAAACAACTTTCCTATAGAATTTATTTACAAAAAATACACTGTTTAGCAGTTCGGAAAGCGTGCACGTGGAAAACAAGAGGGTAAAGTTAACTTACCGCTGCCGGCGAACATGGCCTTAGTCAGTTAACACAAACTTTCTCTGTATGTTTTTCAAATCAAGAGTACATTTCATGAAATTGCATATATCCAGATAAAACTATTAAAAATTTATATAGTAAAATTGAGCCAAAGCATTCCGACGTCGTATATTTAGCATTGCACATAACACAAAGCTACATATTTAACTCTAACTATTGCAAAATTATTGAATCAATGTAAAACTTATCATGTTTATAATTTCCATTATGATAATAGTGCTAAGGATCTGCACTACAAACTATTTCTTTTTCAACGATATGAATTTAGAGTTTGTGATAATTCAATGCTATATCTATGGTTTTGTCAATATTATTGCTTAAATACCAAAAATTGTCAAAAATATATTTACTATTTTTGAACTCAACTGTGGACTGCTCTTATGGATAATTGGACATACTATGGGTAAGTATATAAAGGGATGGATTAAATATTATATAGATAAACATAAAATAGCTTGGAACAAGTAAATTAATTAATGTTGATGTAGAATGTTTTTAGATATATCATAGTGTAAGAGCTGTGGTACGCATAAGAGATACCCTTTCAATAGTTAGACGACTCTACTGCGCTGAAAAAAATTAACTGTGCGACAAGATTAGTTTTGGCCATACCAGCACAGAGCTTTGTCACGACTCAACATTAAAGTTGCCGTTGCAAACAACATGGCTAGAACATTTATATCAAATATTAATTTACCCAATATACTAATTGATATTTTCTAATAAGGAAAAATAGGAATAGTCATCTTTATATGTTATTATTCTATTGGATACGCCCGACCGCGCCAGGTTCATTAGCGATCATGTAGTGAAATTTAGACAACTCCTCTACGAGATGACAAGGAGCGAGGAAAAACATAAGCTAAACATGTAAAAGAAAAATAAAAGAGAAGGCACTTTTGATATGAAGATATGATGTAAAACAAAGTAAAGCAAAGTCGGTAAATTTTTAATGATAAGGAATTTATCCGACATACTTGCATATTCATGTGTAATATTTGTCTGCTTCATTCGTAGCCAACCACCATAACATTTAATCTCGAGAACTTAAGACAGAAGAAGAAGAAGGAGATGCTCAACTAAGCAAGAAACAATATACGTACATATTAATTATATGGTCAGAATTTCAATTGTTTTTGCAGTTTTTTTTTTCAAGTTGTCTATTGTTCAGCAAAACCCAAGTTGAAACTAAGGCCCCATTGGTACCCTCTTAAAAAATTGTTTTTTTTTATTAACTAAGATTTGTGATAGCTAATATTAGAGTGAACAAATGAATAAATTAACTACTGCAATTTGTTTTTAGAAAAATTAGATCAGTAGCTTTTTAATAAATATTTTTTTACAAAACACACTTTTTAGGTGCTTTGAAAAATATATTATGAAAAATCCAAAATATATAGAGTAGGTGCTTTGAGAAATATATTATGAAAAATCCAACATCTATAGAGGAAACAGCCAAGCACAAGGCTTATTTAGGAAAGCTTCTAACCGTTGTAGCTTATTCCACAACCTCATATTCCCAAATAGTTCATATTGTCACCTAGATTTTGAGAATTCGTCATTGTAAAATCCAGTTTTCTTTTTCACATTATAAGAAGCTAGCTTCTCGCTGAGCTGTGTATCAAAATGTTAAACTCCCCAAATAAAGTCTAAAAGGAATATAAACAGAAAAAACTTCTGGATTCCAAATGAGCACAAAAAACTTCTAAATTCCAAATGACCCCAATAATTTCCAAAAACTTTAAATACACCAAAAAATTTTTCCAGCTTCCATGGCATGTCTAGCACAACTTTAACTCTAGCTCCACTTCTCAAAGAGATCACAACCAAACGGTTTCAACTTCATACAAAACAAAACAAAACAAAAAAGTAGGTTAATTAGATTCATACCATTATAAATTTAAGGGTTTTGAAATATGTTATTACTATTCGACTAACTGTAAAGATGCCATTATTTTAGAACTATTTTAGATATGACATTTTTGGACCAATTTGTCCTTTGCACGTACCAAGGGCACAATGTACAACAGAGAGACAATATGGTCCATTTTTTTAAAAAAATACATCGAAAGAGTATGGAGTGGCATATTTTAAATAGTTTTGAAATTATAATGTCATTTTTACAATTAGTTAAATAGTAATAAACTATTTCAAAACTAGCAAATTTATAATGGTATAGATCTAATTAACCAAAAAAATGAAGTAGAGAAAAGAAGTTGAGTTCAATAACTCAGTTGAGTTCAATAACTCTATAGCTCTAGTTCGGTTGCGTCTTTTGACAGATGAAATATTAAATGTTATCTGATTTTTTATAGCTATTTAATACTATAAATAATGAAATTAACTAATATAAAGTTTAAAATCTATTTCAGAAGAGTGAGATGATTATACAAACTTTTTAAAAAATGCACATGTAGAGGTGGGGAAGCGTGCGGCAAAATCGAGAAATAATACAGAAAAAAACCATACAAAGCAAATGCATCCTTCGTACTTCGGCCGTTGAGTTAAGGGCTTATTTAGTTCGTAAAAATTTTTAGGTTCGGTGCCACGTCGGATGTTTGACCGTATGTTTGAAGATTATTTGAGCGACTAATTAAAAAAACTAATTACATAGTGTGTCAGAAAACCACGAGATGATTTTTTAAGCCTAATTGATCGGTTATTAGCACATGTGAGTTACTGTAGTAGTTATGACTAATCGTGGACTAATTACACTTAAAATATTCATCTTGCAAATTTCTTTAAAAATGTGCAATTAGTTATTTTTTAACTATATTTATTGCTCTATATATACCTAACTATTTGATGTGACGGATGAACACGTGGAATTTTTGAAAACTAAATGGCGCATAAATTTAAGGATGTGTTTAGATTGAAAAAATTTTTGGAACAAATGTCACGTCAAACGTTTGAGTAGATGTCATAAGGGATTTTTGGATACAAATGAAAAAACAAATTATAGATTCCGCCAAGAAACTGCGAGACAAATTTTTAAGCCTAATTAATCCGTCATTAGCACATGTTGGTTACAGTAGCACTTATGGCTAATCATGACCACGTTAGGCTTAAAAGATTCGTCTCATGATTTCTCTCATAACTGTGTAATGAGTTTTTTATTTAATCTATATTTAATGCTCTATTTATGTGTCCAAAGATTTAATGTGATGTTTTTTTAAAAAAAATTTTACTAAACATGCCCTTAAAATTAGGAGCCAATATCAAACAGGAGCCGAACAGCACCAAAAGGCAATCCAAATTCCCGACAAATGGTTGCCGTCCTGTAATGAACTCCCTCCCTCCCCCCCTTGCAAAGAAAGTCACGTTCACACTTGACACACTGACACACACTCTCCCCCCTTCTTCTCTCACTCCACTCTATTAATCCTCTCCCCTCCAAATCCCCCAAATCTGCACCGCCACCGCCACCGCCAATGGCGTCCCCTTCTCTCCCCCTCCTCCTCCCTCTCCTGCTGCTGCTGCTGCTCCACAATGCCGTCGCCGCCGGCCCCTCGTCGTCGTCGTCGGTGAACCCGTTCACGGCGAGGGCGGCCTTCATCCGCTACTGGAACCGCCGGGTGCCCAACAACCGCCCCCACCCGGCCTTCTTCGTCGCCAAGCTCTCCCCGCTCGGGGCCGCCGACGCCGCCTCCTTCCCGGCCTCGCTCGGGGGCATCCGCGCGCGGCTGACCCCGCAGCTCTGCGCCAGGGCCGCGCTGCTCTGCCCCGAGGCCCCCGACACCGAGACGGCGGCTTCCCTCGCCGCCGCGGCGGCGGCGGGGACGAAGGGCGGGCCGTTCAAGGGGTATAGCAATGCGAACTTCACTAACTACGGCGGCGGCGGCGTGGGCGGCTCCGACGGGTTTAGCGCTTACTCCCCGGACCTCAACGTCGTCGGGGACTCGTTCCGCCGGTACGGCCGCGACTCCACGCGGAGGGCGGACACGTTCGCCAGCTACGAGGCGGAGGGGAACGTCGTCACGGCCAACTTCACCTCCTACGCCGGCGGGGCCACGGGCGGGACCGGGTCGTTCGCCGCCTACGCCGCCGACACCAACGTGCCGGACTCCACCTTCACCAACTACGACGGCGAGGCCAACGGCCGCCGCCGGGAGTTCACTTCCTACTCCCAGGAGGCCAACCATGGGGAGAACACCTTCGCCGGCTACGGCAAGAACGGCAACGGCCTCAGGGAGACCTTCACCACCTACGGCAACGAGTCCAACGTCATCGCCTCCGGCTTCGCCAACTACGGCGAGTCCGCCAACGGCGCCACCGACACCTTCACCGGCTACGGCGCCGAGGGGAACGTCCCCGACAACACCTTCCGGAGCTACGGCGCCGGCGGCAATGCCGGCGTCGACACTTTCAAGGGCTACCGCTCCGAGTCCAATGTCGGGGACGACACCTTCGCCTCCTACGCCAAGGGCGCCAACGGCAACGCCGCCGAATTCCAGAACTACGGCGGCTCCTTCAACCCCGGCAGCGTCACCTTCAAAGGCTACGGCGAGGGGACTAACCCCAACCACCACATTGGCTTCAAGGGGTACGCCGGAAGCAACAACACCTTCAAGGGGTACGCCAAGTCCGGCGTCGACTTCAAGGAGTACCACAACACATCGTCGGACAATGCGGCAGCGGCGACGATGTCATTGGAGGCGGCGGTGTCGTCCGGCCATCACCATTTGAAGTGGTCGCCGGAGCCTGGGAAGTTCTTCAGGGAGCAGGAGCTGGTGACCGGGAACCGAATGCCGATGCCGGACATCAAGGACAAGATGCCACCCAGGGCATTCCTACCAAGGGACATTGCCAAGAAGATACCATTCAAGCCGGATGCTGTGTCGGAGGTGTTTGGGGTGCCATTGGACACTGCAATGGGGAAGGCGGTTGCGTCCACGGTGACTGAATGTGAGCGAGCGCCTAGCCGGGGTGAGACCAAGCGGTGTGCAACCTCAGCAGAGGACATTGTGGACTTCGCAGTGGAGATGCTAGGCAATGACATTGTTGTGCGCAGCACAGCCTCCACGGCTGGAAGTGGTGAGGAAATCAGGCTCGGCAATGTTACCGGCGTTGATGGTGGCAAGGTGACTCGCTCCGTGTCGTGTCACCAGAGCTTGTTCCCATATCTGGTGTACTACTGCCACTCGGTACCTAAGGTGCGGGTGTATGAGGCCGATATCATGGCCGCCGACTCTGATCAGCAGATCAATCATGGGGTGGCAATCTGTCACCTTGACACTTCTGATTGGAGCCCAACCCATGGAGCATTCATCGCGCTCGGTGGAAAACCTGGTGAGGTTGAGGTTTGTCACTGGATCTTTGAGGGTGACATGACATGGACAGTCGCGGATTGATGCAATTACAGCATCCGATTAACTGTTCAATCTTCCTCTTGCCAAACTAAGAAGAGTTATTTTTCCTATGCTTGATTTTTTTCTTCTTTTGCAACCATAAGGGTTTAAGAATTGTGCAATGTGTGTAGGAGAAAAGTACTGGATCATCACCAAATGTAAACAGTATATCCTGGAAATTTGGGGGAGTTGTGCGTAATTTGATTGTCTTGATCAAATTGCATTTGTTGTGGTAAAACAGAAGGACTTGTTCAAAAGTTTAGTCAAATTCCTACTTAAAGTCCTGTGCTGGCAGTAGGTTGTGTCATTTTCCAAGCTATGTAGCAGATCAGATGCAAATAGCTTACTTCCTGGTCTCAAAATAAAGTAACTATAAAGTGTCAACTTGTAACTGAAGCTACATGGTTTGGATTTGGGTAGCTTTTGCATGGACCATCCTCCAATGTTCCAATGATCAAAAGGAACTGAAAGTGAAAATAATAACAGTGAGAGCACCAGTTCTTTTTTTTTCCCCTTCTCAAGTTGAACAAAAGCAGTGGTACTGAATTCTTGGTCAGATTGACATTTCTAAAGGAATGTAATCCCCTAGTAATCCAATAATGATCAACACAAAGTATGTATGTTGCAATGTCATTTTCTTTTGAGAATCTTGAGAATATGACCCTCTTGGATTTGCAGTACTCAATTGCTTTGTAGTTGTAATCAACTAGTAATCTGTTTCTTCCTTGTGATAGGTGACCGGATTTGGACACGATGTAGGGCTCCTGATTCCTAAGCCCTGCATGCTCATGCTCATGCGTGTTCTCCTGGAGAAAAGAGCTTGTGTGCTAAAAAACAATGGCTCTTTTCAGAGCTTAGAGATGATTGCTGCCTTGCCATTGTTGCCTAGTGCATCTGCACTGTTAATCTAATCAGGATGGCTTTGGCATTTGCCTTCCACAAAAGTGCAAGTGGTTTAAGCGTTGGGTTATTATTACTACTACTCAACAAGACCAACCGTGTCCCCGTGATGGCTACTTCAGTTGATGCTGCTCTACGACCTTGCAATCACGAGGGCAGGCTTAATGCTGTTATAATATTCAGGTTACTGGAGGTAAGCCCTTCTGGCTGTTGACTGTACCATGTCACTACTGTCAACGAGATACCTACCTGAAGTAAACAAAGTGCATCTTCTGAATCTAGGTGACTTTGGTTGCAAATATGCTCTCTTAACTAGGTTTTTTTTGCCACATTACAAACACTAATATAGGTTATAAATGGGTCTGTGCATCAGCTCTGAAAATATTTACCGATTTCTCGTAAAGTAAAAAAAAAAACTATGTATTTGTTATATTTTCGTTTACTGGTGATCTAGGTGGGTTTGGTTGCAAATATGCTCTCTTAACTAGGTAATTTTTTGCCACATTGCAAACACCATTTATTATAAGTTTACAAATGGGTCTGTGCATCAGCTCTGAAAATATTTACCGATTTCCCATAAAGTGAAAAAACTATTTATTTCTAATATTTTTGTTTACCACCAACTGTAAGATTTCTGAAGATGCCCATCTTATGCTCCCAGCTAAAAGAGAAAAAAAAACTCTAAAAGGATAATATATGGATTTTATTCGATATGATGTTTCACGACAATTCAACACATGCAACATGACGAATCGAACAATCCTCGTCCCGTTATGAGTTATGACGCGTTGACATTTGCATAAAGTTCATGGTCATTTTCCACTATATTGTCAACTTGGATGATCCAAAGCTTTCTAGTGGATATGAGTATACCACACATTATGTAGGGTATCCAGCATGCCCAAAGGGCCTTGGAGGGCCCTGTGAACAGTAATAATGCAAGAGAAATGTACCCATCCTTTATGAGGCAGACATGCATTGTCATTGGGGGAACACTACTACAGCAGGGTGAGACTCTTGAGAGGAAGAAGAGGACTGCTCATCCATGGCTGGCTGGTAACTGGTGAGCATTTTGGAAGTTGAAGGAGCTGGCAAGAGTTAATGGCCAGAGTGTAAGGCATCACATGAAGAAGAGGAGGATCAAGAATTCAAGATCAAATGGGGGGACTGAGTCCAAGATAAGGGCTTGTGATTTGCCAATTGGTAGTACTATAAAGCCTCTCCTCCCTCACAAGGGAAGAGGCACAATGGTCTGTCCTCCTTGCCCCCTCTCTCCATGCAGTCAATGATGATCCAATTGAAATCCATTTGTTTGTGTCTATGTGTGTGTGTGTGTGGTGTTGATGGAAGCTGCTCCTGGCTCACACTAGGGTTGTCTAGGAGGAGGTATCAAGGAGTGAGTGGCAAGTTTGGTGAAGGACTTTAGGGCTTTTGCTAGCCATGCATGATCTCATGAATGATTCATCAATGAAAGGAAAGCCCTTGTTATCTGAAAATCTCTGTGAGTGGCTGGTGTTGATAATGGCAAGTCTGGAAACTGAAACATTGTCCATGCCCACAAGCTGTGGTCACACCATCACACCCTGTACAGCCAGAGTTTTCTTCTGAAAGAAACAACTAGCATGACAAATAGTAATGATTTGTTGCTTCAGAACAAATAACAACTAGCAGTTCCCTCAAGCTAGGATCATTCTTCCCTGAAAACTTTACAATTTCTTCACCAACTGGCATTAGTGTACAGTCAAATTAGTTTCTTTAAATACGATCGAATTAGAGACTCAATGATCAAATGACCGAAGCCAATTTACCTTTGCATCTTCTGTGAAATTGGGACTATTATTACAGCAATCATATGGCTTGATGCCAATCACTGAAAAGGAATGCAATGCACGTGGATCTGTCTGTCATTTTTAATCTCTTTAACTGAATTTTCATGGTTGCTGTTCCTGTAATTTCTTCATTAGCGGTAAAACATGATACTGGTGTATCAATAATGAGATATAGATTAGGACTTCTTCCAATGCTGCACTTTGAAAAATAGAGTCACACTAGATCTGGCAATTAGTACTGCATGTTCATACAAATGTGCAGCTTTAAATTATGAAGCCTATCACTAGGATGGTCATAAGGTAGCAAGGTAGACATGGCCACTTTTAGGGATATATTCTCTGTCTCACTTACACAAGAGCCACTAACAACTGAATAATCTTATCAGTAAATCATGCAAACTGCATAAGTGCAAAAGCTTGTTTTGGAGCTTCCTTAGACACACAAGGCAAAGGGGTCAAAGAAAGAACAAAAGAAAGAGCCTTATCACTAAAGGTGAATTTGTTCTTCACAGAGCTTCCGACAAAAGCTGAGCAAAATGCAAGATCTCTTGGCTACTTTGTTAAATAATTAGATGCTCACCATGTCATGCTCTGCTCCTACCAAAGTAAAATTCTGTCCAAAGGAAAGAGATTGTATTCTCGCATTGCTGAAGTTGAATGAGATTATTTCTGAGGATAAATAGTAGGAAAGACATTTTTGCCACCTTGTAGTGGTCACAATCTAAGTCAGCACAGGTCATCTTGACGTCATGCTAGGTGACAAATCTCTCCGGGAATTTTGTCTTCTTTGTCATAGTGCCAAAGATATGCTGATCATTACATTTTAACTCAATTTCTTTTCTGGATATGTCAAATTTATATCCGTTGATGTTGATCCGTATTAACCTTTAGTATTGAGAAATATTGCTGTTCTTTAGAAGGTACCAAATTTTACGCTACAAAATATGATACCTTTGTACAGACATTAAAACGAATTTTAGGATTTTTCTTATCCTGGTTCCTGAATGCCTTTCCAATCCCATGAAAAATCAAATTCCAAAGTTAGAAAGAATCTTATACACTCTCAATTGAGGTTTGCCAGTCTTTAGTCAGCTTTGTGCTCTCAACTCTGGAGGCACACTAATCATTCCTTTTTACGGACAACACAAAAGGAACGGCATGGTTTTGATGCAAAAACCTGTTTGTTCCAGTTCCACTTTGCCATCCTGACCAAGAAAAAAAGCCATGAACATCCTTAATGGATTCTAAAAGCAAAAGCAGACACAACCATGGCTGCTTGCTTGCTTGCTCATGCCTTCTGTTTAATTAGCTTTAGCAGGAAGAGGGCTATACTACCAAATTAGTGACAATCTCCAAGCCTTTTGTTGTGTGCTTGCCAATGGTCAGAGACAAGTGCTTGCTATAATTGGCTTTATTCCCTGATCTCTCTGCTCCTTTTCAGTCTTCCTTTTGTTTGTTGTGGCCTTCAGATTCTCTGCCATTGAAAAAGCTTAATAACCATGGTCCAGGAAAGTGACTCATTAGGCACTAATCTTCTCTTCACAAAGTTGCATAAACACCATGCCATATTGCCACCTGTGCATCTAGGCTTAGACTACCACAGAAACAAACAAAAGCAGGTTACTTTACCATTCCTAAATTCACATGATTTTCTAGAAGGTAGAAGGCCAGCACACTTGGTATTCTTTCAGCCCTATCTCTCCTTTGCAAGATTTTAACTCTTCAGAGCAATACAGCAAGATGCAATATATTCAGATGCTTCTGTTCTTCAGGTTATTATTCCATCCTTGCGTCGAAATATTTTGCGAAGAACAGGGCCACCGACATCGTACCGACAATCATGGCATTGATCTGAGATCAAGATGAGAAGATATGAAGCATTTTCACTCACCATTTCTGCAGCAAAATTAAGTTGCAAATGGCTTTTCCTTTGCCAAATCATTGAGCACAGCCATGTGCCCTGAAGGCAAGACTGTACCTGCTGCAGTGCTGCTGCTGCCGCCTGTTGCGCCCGGTTGGTAGAAGGAGGCCTCTTCTTGGTTCCATGGCTTCTTCTCCCTGCTGTTTTATCTGAACTTTCTGAAGAATTTTGATTCTCTGGACTGGAAGGAAAACCATTGCTGAACGAACACGGAAGAGATGGAAGGTTCAGATAAGCTTTTATTTTTCCTTTTTTTTTTTGGTGGCACGTGTCTGCGTGTAATTATGTGTTCAAGGTCTGAAAGTGATGTGCAATTATGAGTGTGCTTGTCTGCATGTCAGTTTGTCATCTGAATTGGTGAGTCTGATCCAGCCATGCATGCATGGGAGTAAATTTGGAATATGGTTATTGTCTATTTGACACATATAAATAATTAAATAGATAGTTTTTATAATAATTTGTCTATTTGTTTGTCTGCAAAACATTTAATTTATCCTTTGACATATAAATCAAGGTAATCAGTGACACTAGTGAATAGACGAGACGTGGCATATAACAATGCTAGCGGTGTCGGTTTGACATTAGAGCATGCACCCCTGCCGTCTGTGGTTGTGCGTTGGATGGGACATACAGACGACTTAAAGACAGACGTTGTACATGCCCAATGTACCACTGAAATTTCTTCTCCACGAGTAACTAGTGGGATGGCTAACCTTAACTACCGGTTATTTGGATTGACTTTTTTGGGATGGCTAACCTTAAATACCGGTTATTTGGTTTGACTTTTTTGGAGTCTTCGTGGTACCATTTTGACCGATATATTCAGAGTGAATTGCATGTTGACTAGTTATTAGGACACATATAAAGGTGTTTATTAGTTGACTTTACTCATCGTCACACAAACAAACTTGGTAACGCGGAGAAAAGAGATAAAAGCAGAGAGAAAAGTCATTGTTATGCATGACAACGGCTTAGAGTTGGCTCCTAACATTTATTAAAAGAAATTTTGTTATATGAGGATGGAAAAAAGGAAAGTAATGTAATTAAAAATATTTTAGTGTAGTAATAAAGAAATCATACTTGTATGTACTATTATAAAATAGGGTCTCGTTGTTAATGTGAATTGAACAAAAATCCATAGTGGGCTCTACCTATAAACATGTCTTTCATTATCCAAGCTTCCCAATCGACCTTCTTGTTACCTTCTATTTCTATTGGGCCACTTTTTTGTTCCAGCTTCTGGCATAGTTTACCATTACTAGCTCCTTGATTTTATTAGTTCGAGAGCTCACCAGCAACAAAATACAGTACTACGTCCGTTCAAAAATTAGCTACAATCAAATATTTTAAACTTTAATTATTAACAAAAGATTCTATCACATAACAATGGTGTTATTAGATTTATCATTAAACAAGCTACTTAGGTACACAACTCTTCTTTTATACGTAAAGAGATTAACTATACTTGATAGTTTGATAGTATGATATAGACTTTATATATATATATATATGGGGTGTGTTAAAGTAGCATTTTGAAGACCATGATGTATAGACCTAAAGTTACTTAGGCCACGTTCGTTTGAGGGAAAAGGGGTGTTAGTTCGAAAAAACGTAGTAATATATTAGTATATTATTAATTAATTATTATAAAAATTATAAAAATATATTAATATGATTTTTAAAGTAATTTTCATATAAAAAATTTTGTAAAAAAATATAGTAGTTAAAAATATACGCGTGAAAAACGAGAGAATCGATCTTTAGGAAAGGAAAGGCAGAACGCAGCGTTATAAAACGAGTGTAGTCGGTACTCCACCTGACCATTCAGCTGCTTGATATTTTTAAAACTCCTTTCACACAAAAATCAATATATCGTGAGCTTGTTGGTGGTAACTACATCGAGCTGCTCTGAGGCTTAATTTTGTTAATTTTCTCAAGTTCAGGAACGGAGCAAAAAGATAAGATATCCTTGTCTTGTAACTTTTAACTTCATTTCGAAGATGTTAATTTCAGACTGAAACTTTCAACTCTAGATCAAGCTTTTATTAACTCTAGTTCGAAACTTTTAACCTCGAATTTGGAACTTTCAGTTCAACTTTGAAAATACTTTGATTTGAAACATTCATGGACAATTATTTGAAACTTTTAATTCGAATTCAAAACTTTCAACTCCAACTACAAAAACATTCGACTAGAACTATTGTTTATTATTTTATAACTAAAAACATTAAACACTAACAATAGTGGTTAGCGCTAAGTGGCTTAGCTTGAATCCATGGCTGCTTTTAACATACCCCCACTCCGATTTTTGGTATTTGAATTTGACTTTTTAATCTACGTTTGACCATTCGTCTTATTTAAAAATTTTATATAATTATTAACTATTTTATTATGATTTGATTTATTGCTAAAGTAACTTTAAGTGTGATTTATAATTTTGTATATTTGGATAAAAATTTTAAATAAGACGAAGGATTAAACGTAAATTAAAAAGTCAATAACGTCAAACAACAAATGGAGGGAGTAGAAACAGAGGTGAGATGAAAAGGGATGGAGACGAGGGCTCGTCCAATTTAAATATTTTGCAAAGACACCTAGTCGAAAGCGAAAAGATAAGTTCACCCCTTATTCGAAGTGAAACTTTGATAAAAACAAATCATAGCCCGAAGTGCACTTCAGTGACATTTTTTATTAGAACAAATTTACAAAAAAATGTAATGAATTTTATGATATTATGAATTATTTATAGGATAAATCGAATACTACTACCATTTTAATATTTTTCAAAATAATTATTTTAAAATTTATTGATGATCGATATTTAAAGGTTTGGTCGTTAAAGAAAAAATGGAGGCGTTTTACCATGCAAATATGCAACAAGTACGTGCAGAGTCTAGCGAGACACTGATATGGGCCGGGCCTTGTCTGCACTGCAGCACTAGCTTTGGAGGCAGTTTTTTTAGCACACGGGTATAGTACACCTGTTACTTGCATGTCATCTAAATAGTTATCAAAAAAATATAAAAAAATTTAAGAAGATAGTTTAATATGAGTTATTTCATTCCACCAACATGCAAGTTTAAATTCAACTTCTACAAGTTGTAGCAAAAATAACAAAAACAAACAAAATGATTCCATGTTTGTGGAGTGAAATAACTCATATTAATCTATCTTGTCAAAAAAATTTTATATTTTTTATGACTATTTAGATTCCATACAAGCACACGAGTGTATATACACCCATGTGCTAAAAACTGTTTTCCCGCTAGCTTTTTTTATGGAATAAATTCATCGGTCTTTCAACTTAACGTCGGGTCTGTATAAAGTGTCTTAATCCCAAAACCAGAAATACGTACATCTAAATTTACATAAACCGTTAACAAAAGGCCCCTCGGTACTATTGACTTAACTTTTATCTGATTTTGTTAACATGGCATACGTGGGTCTCACGTGTCAGAGTTTTTTTTCCCTATTTTCTTTATTTTCTATCAGGCTCTCTACTCTCTCTCTCTTCTTCCTCTTCTCCCTCTCGAATGCGCGCGCTGGAGGACGGAGCATGGCCGGCGCGGGCCAGGTGATAGCTAGGGCGCAGGCGGGCGGCGGAACCGCAGACAGGCCGAGCGACAGTTGGGGCGCTGGAGGGCGGAGCACGGCCGTCGGCCTCGCAGGCTTGCGGCGGTGGTGGTGGCATGCGACGGCCAAGGCAGGTTAGGCTCGAGTGATAGCTTAGGCATGGGTGGGCGGCGGTGGCGGTTGGAGCTGGCCGCTCCTCGCGACGGCGTTCGAACAACACCATGATCAGCCCAGCACCGCGCTTTGCAGATTTCCCGACGTACTCGCCACCAGCACGCTGTAGCCCTTCTCAAAATGCAACACCTAATAACACATGAGCTCTATGCATCTATGGCGCCGTGCCGTCATGAGCATCGGAACACGTCACAGACGACAAACATGGTTCTTGGCTCATGGTGCACAACTTGTAGTATTCATGCACACATTGAATAAACCATCTCGATCTCAAACGCATTGTTGATGAAGGAGTATTAATACACAAACTAATCATACAGATGCTAAAGTTTTAAGGCTGGAATTAAGGAAGAATATCTACCTGGGCCTCGAACAGTGACGTCCAAAGTGACGTTTTTGGTGAAAGGGCCCAATTTCTTTAGCTATTTTATTTCTCGACAAGCATAGAGATGAAGAAAAAGCATAGTTAATTGGTCGATTACCTGTGGGTCGGATTAGTGAAATAAATCTTGCGTGCATGCGTTCATACTTCAGCAATCAGACACTCTGCATACTGCTATTGATTATAGCTGCATTATTCTTCTTTGTTGGTTGTTGCCGGCAGGGGAGCCCTCCTCGTGGTGATTTGCCGCCACCGCCGTATGGCTTGGCGGGATGGCGGCGCCGGAGCGCAGGCGACTCGGCTACCAACTCCCCCCCGCCCCTCCCCCCCCCCCCCCCCCCCCCGCAGAATTCGGCCAGGAGGGTCGCCATTACGATGAGCACGTCGCAGCACGCTACCTCGTGGAGTCCGGCAACGAGCTACTCACAGTCGTCAGGCTCACTCCTCGTCCTGGGAAGCCGGCGTTGGTGTTCCGGGTGTTCCAGATGGTACATCTACGAACAGCGGCCAGCAGGATAGGGCACGGGTGCCTGGGCGGCAGGTGGGGCGTGGCAAGCTCCTCGCCGGCGTGGACACGAGGTTAAGCGGCGATTATGATGAGGGGAGATGAGGAGTGCACTGCTGTGTGGGCTGTCATGCTCGAGCTCGGAGCCGATGCTCCAGTAGGGGATGCGCGCGGTAGTGCAGATACTGAGCGGCAAGGCGAACTCGACGGTTGTGCCGACGACGCAGAGAAGGAGGAGGAGAGAGAGAGTGGAAGAAAAAAATGGAAAGAAGGAAAAAAATTCCTAGCGCGTGGGGCCACCAAAATCCACCTACAGTCATGGATGTTTTTCAAACGGTTTATATAAGTTTAGCGGTCTGTTTTTGGGTTAATGGACCTAAAATAAACTCGACGTTAAGTTGAGTGACCGGCAGTGAACTTATTCTTTTTTTATCTGTTGAGAGAGACGTGGTCAGCCCAAGAGTTTATCGGCCCATCTCGAATTTAATATCTTAGTCCGAGCTCATGTACGTACCTTTTGGTTGATAAAAAGTTATATCGGGTCAAGTTATTTTAATCTCTAAATTAAAGTAAATTTTGAAACTAAATTACACATCAAGTCAGGAATAGTAATTTGTGATCAACATACAACTAATTTGAGAAGCATAGTCTAAACCCAGTTATGTTATTTTCAATTAAGTTTTCTAAATCCTACTCTTTGTTGATTTTTTTATTTGATGCAACCAAATTAAAAAAAATTAAAATATTGTGTGTAGACATAAACACAAAGAAATATGAGATTGTGTAGAAAAACACAAAAAACTAAATTTTAGGTTAGGTAAAAAAACACACAAAATAATGAGAATCTGTAGAAAAATACAAAATATTTATACACATAATATTCTATTCAAAGAAAAAAAAGGAAAATTTAAGATTTTGTAGAAGAAGAAAAAGGAAAGTGTAAAAAAATTTAAAAAAATCTACACAGAAAAATGAGAATGAATGTGTCCACATGCAAAAAAAAAAAAATCGTAGCAGCAAAAAAACATTCTACACAGCTACTCGACCCCTACAGTACACACTCTAGATCGATCGATCACCTGCACCTAAAGGGCAAGTACAACGCAAGCCAGCCCCGTCTATTTAGCTATGCATATAGAACCCCATCTATTTAGCTATGCATATAGAGATTTAGTCCTACGTGGCAGCAATTAAATGAAGAAAGAGAGATGAGTCGGCGCCTGCTTTGCTGACGGTCAACGCTCATGCTCCCGGGCTTATAGACGGTTCGGCTGAGTGTTATATGAACTCGACGACGGCGGTGGTAGATCGATTGTGTCCGGGCGTCATGGTGATTTCTTCTTCCCGTTGTGCTTTCGCGCCAAATCGACCAGGGAAGCAGCGGCGATTTCTTCATCCCGCCTTGCTTCCGCCCCAAATGGACCGGGGAAGACGACGGCGCATGGCATGGGGGAGATGGCGGCGTCGTGAGAGACGACGGTGCGATTCGTTCCTCTGCCTGGTGAGATTCCCCTTCGCCCTATGAATCCCCTCTGCTCTGTGATTTGCCCCCACTATCTGCGGAGGAGCCGAGGAACTCCAGGTGCGGAGCGGGGTGGGAGCAAGGCACCGGGGGAGCGGCGGCAACGGCGTCGGCAGTGAGGGTGAGTGGCGGAGATGGCCTCATTGGACTCGTCGGGTCAGGACGCGCCGCGGTTGGTGACAAGGGCCACCGGCCATCAGGGATGCGCGCAGCACTTACGGCAAAGACAGAGGCAGAGGGGCTGCGGCGCAGGGTGTAGGCGTTAGAGGTAGGCAGGAAGGGCTTAGGGCGTGGGACGCGTAGGCAGCGCAGGACAAGGCCGCCCTCGCCGGCAAGCGCATGCGTAGGCCGCGCAGCTGTACGGCGTGGTAGGCGCAAGCAGCAAAGTAAGAGCAACTCTGCTAAATAACTGGCCAAGTTAAATTTTAGTAAAGATGGAAGAAAAATACTCTCCAACAGTCTCTCCATCTAGTTGGTTAAGCTATTTAGATGGCCAAATTGCATCCTTCACCGGCCAAACTTAGAGAGTCTTCCTGGCTGGTTATTTGTGGGCCCCACTGCTCCCCTCCCACGCCACGCCATCTCTCTCGTGGTGGAAAAAAATTAGGTGCGCGAGGGGCGCATCCCCACTCGCCTGCACTCCATATCCCGATGGCAGACGCGTGTGCACACCATGGATTGGACGGCAGTCGGGCACTCGGCTCATCGCACACGACGAACAGATCGAAGCGCCTCGCGGCTCGGCTCCCAATCGCACACGGCGGCTCGCCCATCTCTCGGGTCCGTGATGGCGCGCCGCTGGGCCGCAACCGCTCATGCCGTCCCAAGCCGGTCGTCGTCGCCACCTCCCGGCATCGTCATGGCGCGGGAGTTTCAGGTTCAAGACGCGCCGTCCCCAGTCGCGGCCGCCGCGCCCGGCGCCGTCCACCGCCGCCGCTGGGCGCGGGAAGGGGAGCGCGCCGCCATGTGCGTTGCTGAACGCCGCCACCGTCGGTCGTCCACCGAGGGCCGGGCGTCGAGATGGAGAAAAGTCGAGGAAGAAGCCGCCGGCCACCGCCGACGCTAGGCGCGGGAAGGGGAGCGCGCCGCCGTCGTCGGTCGTCCACCGTGGGCTGGGGTCGGGCGTCGAGAGGGAAAGGGAGGAAAGTCGAGGAAGAAGCCGGCACGGAGAGGCGCTCGGGAACGGCGATGGCGCTGCTGCAGCCGTCCGTGACACGCTGGCGGAGAAGCGCTCGGCGGTGGCGATGGCGGGGACGGAGGCCTACTTCCGCCGCGCGGATTTGAACAAGGACGGCTCCGCAATGGATCACTTGAAGCTCACCATGACTCGGCTGCTCGACGAGCAGGCGCCACACGCATGCGAGCAGTCCGACAGGCTTGACCCCATCGCGTATACCTCCTCATGCAGGGCGGCGCCGCTGCTGCCGCCGACGATGTTCTCCCCGGCTGTCGCGCGCCCCTGCAGCCCTGCTTGCATACACATCGATCGATCGGCAAAGCAAAGAAAATATCAATATGTTGCATGTACGCATCGATCGATCGACGAGCAAAGAAAATATCGGCCGGCCGGAGCTCTTCAACGCCCTGCGCCTTGTCACCGTGGTGTGGAATTGGGAGAAGAAAAAGGAGAGAAATTGCAAGAGAATGGATACCGAGGCTGACACGTGGGTCCTCTTGTCATTGACTCAAAATAGAGATAATAGATGGAGAGTCTGTTGGAGTAAACCGTGAATTCGACTTGACAAATAGAATAGAGAGTAGCCAAATAGACATTTGGAGAGTTAAATTTAGAGAGTTTGTTAGAGATGCTCTAAGGCATGGGCTTGGTTTGATGATTGGGAAAAAAATTCGATTTCATTTACTGATTCATAACTCGTAAGTTTGTTCATATACTGATTTGGAAATTTGTGATTTTATTTACTAATTTAGAAATTTGTGATTTGCTAATTGTTAGTTTGTGACATACTAATTGTTAGGTCAATATGTGTATATCAATTATGAAATTACTAATATGTTGTTTTTTGATAATGCAACAAAATGATATACAAAGATCAATGTGTGCTTGATCAGGATTCATGTATGCATTAAAACATCCTAAAGACAACCAAACATATAGCAATGTTCTAAACTATTGTATAATTTGTCTGTTTCGTTGTCTATATGTATCAAATAGTATGTATCAAATAGACAGGTGTTGTGTGAACCATTGTACTTGCCCTAATTAATTAAGAACATGCTCGCACATCGTAGCACATGGGCCGCCTGCGCTTTACGGGCCAAGTGTCCACCACACCTATCCACACATAAACACTCCCGCATGGGCCAGCCTGTCGATGGGTCGTCTGCCCTTTGCGCGCTAGCAGTCTGGAGCGCCCCATAGGACGTATTTTTTTATTTTATATATTTTTTATTTTATAACCTTAGAAGAGATACTGATGTCGGACGCACTTCTTGAACAAATGAGCGATGTTATGTCGTGGCTGAGGCCCTCGCTTTAGCTAGGGGCTTTAAGTGATCTCCGGGAGATGCCAAGCCCATATGATTGGGGAATCCACCGGCACGCCTGTACCTCATCAATATTTAGGTCATGCACCGGAATGACACAAAGACTCTAGGCCTTCTCGTATATTCAACATGCTGGATCGACATATTTGGTGTCAACAAAAATATAGAGAGGTGGAATTAAGTGTTCTGATAAAACCAATTAAGTTAAAAATAGTAGCTAAGGAATTTGAAAATGGATTAAAAATATGCAACATACATATATATTCACTAAGGTATATACATAATAGGAATCAAAGGAATGGTAAGAAAAACTAGGAGCAAAGGATTTGATAACCTTACTAGATAAAAGATGGGATATTGACCGTGCGTTCGCCATGGACCGTAGGAGCTGTACTAAACAACACACACAAAACTAGGAATACCATTAGCATATAATTAATCAAGTATTAACTATTGTATACTTGAAAAAAATGGATTAATCTATTTTTTAAACAAGTTTCATATAAACTTTTTTTTAACAAAATACGTATATTTAGCAGTCTGGTAAACATACACACGAAAAAAGACGTAAAGATTAGTCCCTACGATCCCTGGCAAACACCCACAATAGACAAAGCAGCATTAGGTTTTCTTAAGGGAGATATGAATGAGAATAAATTACTAACATATATAGCTCCAAATGTAATATTGCATGTAAAAGAATTCATAGATAAAATGAGCTTTGGTTTCCATACAAAAGGTTACGAAGAATTTAACGGGATGAATTTGTTAGTTTAGTTCGGCAAAAAAACCTTTAAGAATAATTATACTCCATTAGATACTGTACATTGTCATTAATTTAGGAGAACCTTCATCCATATTTAAGATCTCTAAAAGAAATACATAATGATATAACACTGCTGACCTACCTACATTTTCTTTATAGTTCTCATTGACCAATGCTATACGGGTGATGTGGTGCAAAATATGATGCATAAATATGGTCAAATGTTTCAAGAACAAACTATATGCATGTTCAGGTGATGACCCAGAAGATATCGACCATGCTGGATTCCAAAATCACACCAAAATAATTGTTCTTACAGGTTTACTTCTTGTTAGAATTAATTGGGCAAGGCTCATTTAATGTATTATACTCCAAAGGCACGTCATAGTACTGAACAATAATACTACATGGAAAGGAATCGGGCGTCAGGTAGTGCAGGGGTATTGGGCCTCGGCCAATTGGGTGTTGTTCTTCGACTCAATTAGTTGAACTGCATACTCTGACTTGCGTGAGATCAAGACTAATAATATAGCTAATAATAATATAGCTAATATTGTGGCTATAAAACTCTTTATAGTCTTCTTACAACTCATCATATAGTAGTTAACTCTTTATCATTAATACATGACCCACATATTTCTCTCACATAGTTTTTTGGTTCATGTGCCTGAGTTGGCTATAAGTTTACGTTCCGCTTCTCCTCTCTCTCCTCCACATCAACATTTAGCCGGCTTATAGCCTGTTATTATACTTGCTCTGACTGCTCTTCTCATCATTGACTACGTCGACTATTTCCTCCATGGTGATGAACAACAATGGCGGCTCCAACAGCACGGGTGTAAACACAGGCATTAGTGGCGCTGAAGGAAAATGGCAAAAACAGTGTGAGCAGTAGCAGAAATATCGATCACATCGGAGCAACTTCCTCTAGTTTAGGGTAAGTAACTAAGATCTTACAAATATTTAACATGCTTTATCATGTTATTTTCTTTGTTGGGTAATAGCACTAGAGAATCACTTGTAGCTATGATGTTTATGATATCGTACTTTCTTGTTAATTTTGGGATTAAATTATATCAAAAATTGACTAGATTTCAAACGGTTCTAACAACCTGTCACGCTTCACATCTTGATGCTCAGTAATCGCGCACGTAGAACAAATTACTGTAAAGTAATAGTGCTCAAGTATATTAATTCCTCCTCTACTTCCACAAGATTGATCCTTGGATTATTCCTTTCCATCCTAGGGCTTGCAATTTGTTACTAAATGGAGTAAAGCTGCATATTGAATGATGCAAACTCAGACTAAAGTGAGTCTAGAAAGTGTCAGGTATTGGTGAGTCTTAGGACATTCGCAATAGAGACCACTATAAATGAGTAGTCTCAAATGCCACTAGGATCGAGCCATTCGTTTAACTTTTGTTGTTCTCATAATACAAATGGCTTCAACTGGTGCTACATTTTTTTCAATTCAGCCCTTGCCTTTTGTCTTTTAGTCCTTATCTTCTTCCTATTTACACACAAGTCTAAAACTTTGCAATAAACATCCTATAAATCAGAAACTTATATTAAATTGACCTATTATGTTGACTCTCTCTTCTTCCCCACAGTTCCCCTTTCTCCTTTCCACCAACGCAGCTAGTGACCTTCATCTTCCCAGTCACAACGATCTAGCAGAGGACGACGGTGGGGGTCGAGTCCGCGGCGGCCGGCGGCACACGGGGCTGCATGGGTTGAGGTCGCAGCGGCCGGCGGCGCTCAGGTTCGATGCTTCTTTGGACACCATGCATCCCCTTCCTCATCTAGATCTGGCTAAATATGGTTGTTGGCACCAACGATTTAGGACTTCGTCATCCCGATGGATAGAGTTTGGTGGAGGAGAAGATCACACAAGTGCAAGATAAGGCTATGTTGTTCTTCTGGTGCGTGTCTATGCTTGCGGATTTTGATGAGGTCTGACGAGAAATTCATATCCTGCAGAGGATATGATAGGCTTACATAAACAACAGGGTCCCATCCCTTCTCTCCAGATCAACATTTGTCCATCGGGGATAGATGAGGCCATTCGCCATAGTGGTGCATAATGAATGTCCTTAGTGAAGCGCAAATGTTCACTTATTAATCTTCTCATTCAAGAAATGTGTAAATGTTCATCTTCTTTATGGATCCACAGACATGTGAGGTCTGCATGAGTCAATGACATGTGGACGAGGATAACATGTTTCTAATTTAGTAAAATTATAATGATAGTATTGCAATTTTCAAAGTGATGTATAATAAAGAGGCTCACGCTTTCATCCTGAAAAAAAAGGTCGGTGTACTTATCCGCGTTCCTTATCCACATCAGCTTCGCCTCCACCAATCGCCATTCGAGTTGCCGCGCCTTATCACCAAACCCCTCCCTCCCTTCTCCTGCCATAGCCCAGCCCACCACCTTCTCTTCTCCCTCGCCCACCTCCCTCCCTCCAACCTCATGGCGGCGGCGCTCGCGTCCCCCCGCTGCTTCTGCCGCCCGTCCCCGCGCCCTTCCAGCCGCCGTCGCCCCGTCGCCAGCTGCGCCGCCTCCGAGGTGAGCCACCTTCTCGCGACCTCTTTAATTCTGCGTGCGTGCGGCTGGGAGGGGGGGGGGGGGGGGATTTCTGCTGCGCGGGCGGCAATGTGGGTCGGTGGTGCGGCTCGGTTATAGTTCTCCTATCTATTACCTGCGTTGTACTGCGGTTACAGTTCATTCAGATGCTAATGATGCGCAGAAATTAATAGCTTAGGCCTTGTTTAGTTTGCAAAAAAAAATTTCGAAAAACATCACATGAAACTTTTCCACACATATTTGAAGTATTAAACGTAGTCTAATTACAAAACAAATTTCAGATTTCGTTTGGAAACCGCGAGATGAATTTTTTTGAGCCTAATTAATCCGTTATTAGCACATATTGATTACTGTAGCACTTATGGCTAATCACATACTAATTAGGCTCAAAAGATCCGTCTCACGATTTCTCACATAACTGTGTAATTAGTTTTTTATTTTATCTATATTTAATACTCTATTTAGGTGTCCAAAGATTCGATGTGATGTTTTTGGGTGAAAATTTTTGGGAACTAAACAACCACTTAATGGTCTGAGCAGCTGAGCTCCATGTCTACTGTGGTTTTTGCATGTGGATAGTACAATCTTTAGTGTTGTGTTTTAGTTTTTTTTTATCTCGGCAGGTCATATATATGTGTTTCTGGTGGAAAATTGGTGTCTGCAGCTTCCAGTCAGGGTGTGGGTTGCGTTTTTCCTGTATGTCAAGGTCTGCCACGTGTGTTTGCTTAATGTTGCATCTAGCAATTTGAAAATTGGGTGAAATCAGTGTTATGTACATGATGTAGTAAAACTGGTGAGGCGATGCAGAGTTATGTAACTGCAAAATTTGGAAAGTGAATTGTTGTGTGTCCGTAGGATTTAATTGTGAAACAATGATTCTTCTTAAGGCCCTATTTGATTCAGCTTGGGATTATTGTAATCTGGATTATTGAGCCAGATTACTATAAGCTGAAGTAGAATAATCTGTGGGTTGTTTGTTTTTCTGGATTGGTGGAGTCCTAGATTGGTGGGTTTGTAAGGCTAAAGTCTAGAATGCCGTCGATTTCTTTTTATACATTATTCACTTTTTGTGACTATACAATAAATCCACCGTCTTGCGCCGATGCGCAGCTGCCTCCCACTGTGTGCACCGCCATAGCCCGATGCGCTGTTGCCTCCTGCCCGATCTTTTGTCGCCCCACTTGGTCCGCCGCTCACATAGATTCTCATTGGATTGGAGATAAAGGGTACGATACATGTTAAGTAATGGTAAGGTGTGTAATTAATTTAAAGTATCCAAGGACAGTGGGTCTTTAGCCACTCAATAATATGAAAAAATCTTTGGAGGAGCTCATCAAATTATAGTAATATGAGCTATAGATTATAATAATATGTCACAATAATCCATCTGTTTATTTTATTTTATTCCTAATAAGCTAGATTATAATAATCCCAAGCTGAATCAAATAGTGCCTAAATAACTCCGGCAGTATCCTTTGATAATAGCTAAACCCTTTTCCTTTTGCGAAAGATTAGATTTAGTTGGCAGATTTCTCTTCGCCTGTTCTTGGTTGTAGCAACCATCCAGGCATCCACTAAGATTGCAGCATTTCAGTTTTCTTAAGCTTTTCTTATTGGCTACTTTTATCCTGCTTGTTTCATGTGCGATGTAAGCTTAGGAAGGTACAGACTTTGTTAATGGTATGCAGCTTGCTGCTATAGTGATGTTCTATGAATTAAAACATTTTCTCCTTTGGATCCTCAGGTACCATAAGTAAAAGGGTTGACTATGTTGTTTTCAGTAAAATATTTGTGTTTATTTTCTGTTTGGCCCTTGTAAAATGACAATTTCCTTAATGAAATTGGATGCTACCTTCCATTGCCAAATGTAATAAAAAATAAAAGAAGGAAAATGAAGTACCAATGGTATGACTCATGAGTGAAAGTTCACCCTGCAATATCTCTAGTTGAATAGTTGTTCTCTTTTACTGTGTTAATTTGTTCTTATTTTTCTTATTCCAATTCTTGCAGAAAAGGAATTCATTTAGCTGGAAAGAATGTGCAATTTCTGTAGCTTTGTCGGCTGGATTAATCACTGGCGCACCAACGTTAGGGTGGTCAGCACATGCTTCTCCTCTTGATCCAGTGCTCCCAGATCTTTCAGTTTTGATCTCTGGACCTCCCATTAAAGATCCTGGTGCTTTATTGAGATATGCTTTGCCAATAGATAATAAAGCTGTTCGTGAAGTTCAAAAACCACTTGAGGATATCACTGACAGTCTCAAGATTGCTGGTGTTAGAGCCTTGGATTCAGTTGAAAGAGTAAGTCATGCTTTCTAGGTGCCATTTAGAAATGATCTAGGTTTTATCTAATAGAGAACAATATATTCAATAACTGAAAGCAGGTGCCTTTTTTTTTGAACTCTTGAATTTACTTACTCACTTGAGCTGTTTATTATTTTTCCTTTGAATTCTAGAATGTAAGACAAGCATCTAGGGCACTGAGTAATGGGAGGAACCTAATCCTTGATGGTCTTGCTGAATCTAAAAGAGCAAATGGGGAGGAATTATTGGATAAATTGGCTGTTGGACTTGATGAACTTCAACGAATTGTTGAGGACAGAAACAGGGATGCAGTAGCTCCAAAGCAGAAAGAACTTCTGCAATATGTTGGAACGTGAGTAAACATAACTCCTCAAAGCAATTTTATATATTTGTTTTGTATATCCATTGCTGATGGATGCACTATGCAGTATTTGATGTTCTGACCACCTATATTTTGGTGGCTGATGTGAAATCCTATTGTCTGACTTTTCTAAAGAAAAACTAGAGGTTTTCCCACCTGCTACTCTAGTCTGTGGATCACACCCAGGTGGTGATATTTCAGCCAACATATTCTCCATGGGGATAACAAAATGTTATGGCTTGCTAAACAGAAGTTCTTGCGAAGTGATAACTCTCTATTTCTAGAGAACTGAATTATGCCTACCACTAAATAAAATAATTGTGAGCACTTTTATTGAAGGGCTCTTCTCATTTATACCTTGTCATTGACTCTGCAGCTGAGATCTTCCTGGGACATTGCATTTCTGCAGTGTAGAAGAAGACATGGTCGATGGATTCCCCTTTGAAGTGCCAGAAGAGTACAGCAGCATGCCTCTTCTCAAAGGAAGGGCTACCGTGGATATGAAAGTTAAGATTAAGGACAATCCCAATGTAGAGGATTGCATATTTCGGATAGTTCTGGATGGTTACAATGCTCCTGTCACAGCTGGGAACTTCTTAGATCTGGTGGAACGGAAGTTTTATGATGGCATGGAAATTCAAAGATGTAAGTTTGCTTTCGTGATACTTTCCATTTTTATTATCCAATATTTTTTGTACCATTCACCATTTTTAATTGCATTTTGAACCATATGTGGACAGTTAGTAGATACTCTTGATAGTAATTAGCAAACCCTTGCACTGGCTAAGTCATGGTATTTCCTATGTGACCATTGTAAATGCTTACTGTTCCCAATGAACAGTCTCTCTAGATGTTCTCTGTTATTTAGGATTTGGAACCTTAGTGATCTAGTAAGCTTATGTTAACTTTATTGTTTCTTCTGCAGCTGATGGTTTTGTTGTTCAAACTGGAGATCCTGAGGGACCAGCTGAGGGATTTATTGATCCCAGTACTGGTAAAGTTCGTACTATACCTCTTGAGATAATGGCCGATGGTGACAAAGCGCCTGTATATGGTGAAACACTTGAAGTAAGTAGGCCACAGTTACATTTTTTTTGTCCGCTCAAGAATCTACTGGAAGTTTTGGCAACTGTATATCGATGAGCTTGTTCTTACCATGCACGTGATCATGCATCTCAGGAACTTGGCCGCTACAAGGCTCAAACAAAGCTTCCCTTTAATGCATTTGGAACAATGGCAATGGCTAGAGATGTGAGTATCATTATACCTAACATATCAATCATATGGGCATGCTTCAACATTTTTCTAACATAAAACATCTGAATATCGTGTCAGGAATTCGATGACAATTCTGCTTCTAGCCAAATCTTTTGGTTGTTAAAAGAGAGTGAGCTAACACCAAGCAATGCCAATATATTGGACGGGCGGTATGCGGTTTTCGGATATGTAACCGAGAATGAGGACTACTTGGCAGACCTGAAGGTTGGGGACGTCATTGAATCGATTCAAGTTGTCTCAGGATTAGACAACCTCGCCAACCCAAGCTATAAGATTGTAGGATAAAATGATTTTTCTCCAGAGTTCCTTGATCATAGGCAATTATTTACCATATTGGAATCGGTGTAATTAAAGTGCAAATAATTTCAAACCTCATCTCATGACCTTCTGTGTTTTGTGCTTAGAGTTTTGCAATGTGCGGAATTCAATATTACTTGAAAGTGGAGCTACATCCATCTCTTGTCTCCTGCTATATATGACCTAAAGTTGAATTAAGTTTGTGGAAAATGCAGAAAATAAAACTGTATATCAACCATCGTCTGAAGAACTAGCAAGATATTTTGTCTGTCCTTTTCTGTTTGCAAGGGGACTTCTGATTCCCCATTTGAAATTTGGAAAGGATAATGCTCAATATATATCCGTAACAGTATGCACTCAATCCGATATTATGATAACATCATCCCTATAGTTGCATTTTGTTTAGTAATTTTTTTCAGGGGTATATTGGGTTTTGCTCCACGAGGGTTCAGAAAATGATCCTTTTGTTTTCTGTCGGCGAAAACCAAAACAGCTCAAATACATTTTCATAAGCATTTTTTAACGTAATTTATCTTGATAGTACTAAACTATATACTCCCTTCCGTTTTACATTTTCGTTTTATAATGTAATATGTCTGACTTTTTTATTTGCAATATTTGATCATTTGTTTTATTCAAAAAATTATGGAAATATCATTTATTTTTCTTGTGACTTATTTTATTATCAAAAGAATTTTAAACACGACTTGTCATTTTTTATATTTGTACTAAATTTTTAAATAAGATGAATGGTCAAACGTTACAACCAAAAAGATCAAACATCTTGCATTATGAAACGAAGGTAGTAATTGTTATATAAAATTGATTTAAGCCTATATATCAAATTATATATGTATGTGGTGCATCTCTCAATCTTCTCTAAATTAGCCGCAATTGTACACGGCCAAGGTGAAGATGTCCTATGATACCGGTTGATAATAAAGCGCTCGACCACATCTCATTTTCAATCTATCCTCGACCACTGGATATAGGACATATGACGCACAGAAACATACACCACACTCACTTCACCACACAAGCGCACACGTGCGTACACATCCCCAACACATGCTAGAGTTGAGATCAAAGGCTCTAGGCCTCGCTACACAGAAAACATGCACTCCCACTGAACATGTACACATGCATATCTCTTTTGCCTAACAGAAGTTGTTCATAGACAATCCATGCCAAAAATCTTATTCCCGCCGGCTGCCTCTCTGCACACGATTTTCTACTAGCTAGATGATATATCCGCGTGATAAATATTCATGTGTAGCTATAGCAAGTCGTAGGCGCTTAAAAGAGAGGAGGCTGTGAATTTTATGGATGGCCCTTTAACACCCTAGTAGTGGACACTCCCCGCTCGTGTGTGGAAACATTTTGTAGGTGCCCGCTTAACATATCCGTCCTGTGGCAAGCACCATTAGCCGCCTCCCTAGCGGCCATCAACAGATATTTGTCACGTCAAATATATGTGTTCCACTAGTTGAGTGGTGGGGGTTTTGTTTTATGATCTTTTAAGCAAAAAATATATATTTTAATGTGTAATAAAAATTCCTCCACACACTGAGGCACTGAGGTGTCTATTGCCTCCGTCCAAAAAAAACTTTATTTTTTTGTATCTAGCGTTTGACCATCCGTCTTATTTAAAAATTTTATTAAAAAACTCAAAAAATTTTGTCATACGTAAAGTACTATTCATGTTTTATCATATAATAATAATAAAAATATTAATCATAAAATTTTTTAAATAAGATGAAGAGTTAAACATTATAAAAAAACTAAGAAATGAACTTATCTTAGGACAAAGGGAGTAGATGTTTTTTTTAGCGGGTCAATTTTCACCTGGACGTACTTACGTCTGGGTTCATAATAAGTTCATCTCATGTCCCTTAGGATTTGCTTTTCATCCTTCAATCAAACAAACAACCAGATACAATGGGTCACTCATCTATCAAAATCAATGTAAAATAAGTCTTAAGGCGGTTTGGACTGTGGTTTCAGCCGACGTGGCGCCTACGTAGCTAATTTAACTCGGTCTTCATATGATGGCATTGAAATGGCACATGAAACAAAGATTAACAATAAAATAATAATACAAAAATATCTGGGACAAGGATGGTTGGGAGAGAGAGGAGGCGACTCGTTGTGGAGATATATGAGAGCATGGGACCCACTGATAGGTGGGGCCTACTATTTTTACTAATTGGTATAGGGAACCGCATTTTTTAATTTTTTTTATATTTTTCTTTCAGTGCCACGTCACTGCCCTGTAGGATGAGAACTAAGTCAAACCAATCACATATACGTCACGTCAGCTAAAACCGCCATCTAAACCACCGAGAGATCTCTTATGCATTGGTTTTAATTGTTTGTGGACTTTTTCCTTTGCGGTTCAGGGACAGAGATTGAACTCGCTATCAAGTTAAGGGACAAAAAATGAACTTATTCCTCTGGGTTCAAACTTCAGGCCGTAGCCGGACACTGGGCCGGGGTAGAGAAAAGCCCATAACCCCAACATAATAAGCCCAGCCCAGCGGAATTGGTTGGCCTCCTGACCTCCTCTCTCTCTCTCTCTCTCTGACTCTGACCCCTTCCTCCCCTGGCCGCCTAGCCGTCCCCTTCGCCTCCTCACTCCCTCGCCGCCTGCGCCGGAGCAGCGCCCCGATCCCCCACCCCGACCCCTTCCCTCTAGCGGCGGCGCCCTGCTGCCTCCTCCTCCGGTGAGCACCCTCCCCCGTATGCGCTATCCTCTCTCTCTCTCTCTCTCACTCGTCTCTCTTCCTGGATCTGGTTGGACCTCCTCTCTCTTCGCCGAAACCCTAATTGTTGTTGTTGTTTTTGTACTGATGATGGGTGGTGGTTTGCCTTGCTTCCGGGAAATTCATTCAGGTGAGCCCGCCGCCGCATGCCCCCCGCGTTAGTAGGGCTGCACCGCCTGAGGAACGCGGGAGATGGATCCGATGGACATCGTGGGGAAGTCCAAGGAGGACGTTTCGCTCCCGAAATGTGAGCTGCCTCGCTCTGATCCTACTTTGAATTGTTTGTGTTGCCTGACGTTTTCTTCGTGCCTGGAAATTTTGGCGCAATTATGCCCGTCTGCGCCTCTGCGACTTGTCCATGGCTGCTGTGAATTATTCTTCGTTAGGGCGATTTAATTTGCTAGGTTATGTTCTTTCGGAGTCGCCACTGCTGTCAGGTTACTTTTGCTGTACACATAGGGAGATAAGAGGGAAAGGGAAAGGGGCTGTTATACTCTGCTGATCCATTTGCAGGATTCGATTCGTCACTTTTGGTGGACAGACAGCTTTTGTTGGATTGTTGTCTGGTAAAATTCGTCAGTTTTATTGATGATTGTGTTAATTTGTGGTAGTTCTGGACTTGAAAGGAGCATTGAGCCGTTGACTCAATCTTGTGTTGATTATTTTAGGATTTTTCTTATTTGGCACATAGTGCGATTGTATGTGATTGATCCACTTTTCAGATATTATTGACAATAATGGTCATGGAATGCGCCGATAATTTTCATGTAATATCTAGATTGTGGTGCTTAAGGTGTTTTAGAAGTACTTTGCTTGAAGCTGGCACTACATTTGTGCTTAAGGTGCTTGTAGTTCTGGTTGGAATTGTAAATATGCCCCAAGTTGTTGCAATTTGTTTCTTTTATGGCTGCTGGCTGAATACCCATGCTTTGCTATGGATAAAAATGAACTACACACGTGCTAGCATTGTTTGGAATAAGTTAATTGTGAGATCGGTCAAACTTTCATCCCTAACTCTTAATTGTGCTAACATTGTAATGGCTTTGTATGGTAAACTTGTTTTCTAGAGCTGAAATAATATATTAATAATATGTAGAAGGATCTTTTTTTTAACATCGAAGAATACAGAGTAATTGGTAAAAAAACAAATCAGCATAGGAGGTAGGCTGGCAGATTCACCGCCCACAATTGTCTTCTTTTAAAGGAGTATAGATATCACACCCTTCTGTTTGTGGTTGTTTCCGTTTGACAGCAAATTGATGCATTTCAGTTACAAACCTACTAATAATAACTTTTATGCTTACAATGAAGTCCAGCAATGATTAACATAAACAGCACAGCTGTTGTGACATATCATAATTGTGATACAGAATATTTCTCTGAACCTCATGTAGTCATTTAGCACATTTCTGTAATCAGCTGTAGCTGATTTAAGTTAACCCTTTTTGTTACATTTCAGCAACAATGTTTAAGATTATAAAGGAGATGCTCCCACCTGATGTTCGAGTGGCAAGAGATGCACAAGATCTTCTTGTTGAATGCTGTGTAGGTAAGAGAATTTGATATTTTCAATCAAGTATATGCTACAATATGCTCTTTAATCTTACAATTTTGTTCCTTTTAATAACATGGTTTGGTGGAACATTATGATATTATTATCTGGTAAAATATACCAGTAATCAAATGTGGTCAGATGTATTTGTGGTTCTAAGATTCCTAAGTGTAGCGTAAAAGAGAATTAAGGGATTCAGCATGTAAAATCTATTGCGTACAGTAAAAGAACATGGCAGGGTTGATATCTGGTATGTGTATAGTTATAGTGTTTTATCATATTTTTCAGTGGGCGCAGAAAATCTGTACACACCAAATTTTTTCATTTATGAATCCCTCCATCTTGTCAGTTTGTTAAACATTACAAGTAATTCCACAGAAACAGTCTGGACATCTTTCCTGCATGTCACTTGCAATCTTTGTTTTTGTGCCTTCAGAAATATTGGTTATAGAAATAGCTAAATTTCTCCCTTTCTGCTCATCTAATCGCAATATGCACATTTTTCATTTAATTCAGAGTTCATCAACCTCCTATCATCTGAATCCAATGAAGTTTGCAGCCGAGAAGACAAGAAAACTATTGCTCCTGAGCATGTTCTTAGAGCTTTGCAGGTTTGCCTTAACATTTCCTGAATATTAACATTTTGTTACTTATGATTCTATGGGGGCTGCTGTGGCCACTTTATCTCTTTTGTCGTTGGCTTTAGTTTTATTATTATATTGTTATAGTTTTTGCTTATGATGATGGACCTTATGCATACTGTTCATGTATTCTGCAAAGTAAGATAAAAATAACAGAATCCCTGGTGACATTGAATGTTTGTTTTTAAAAATGGAGGATTTGGATACTGGAATGAGATATTTGATGTACGTGTGCTCCTCTTTTTTTACTACTAATAAGTTGTGACCACTGACAAAAGTCTGGAACTAAATTACTGAATTTGTCAGCAGGCAGTTAAGACATCTATATGCTGTAGGATGATATTATCACATGCTGTCTCAAATATAGACAAGATTCAGAAACCCACTAAAACTAAGTTAACGTAAGTTCAGGGGCTAAAAGTAGAATTGGCCTTGGACCATCCTCGTTGGGTGTGATCTTACTGCATTTTGGTGTCTGGTGGATGTTTAAGTTAGATCATAGCCCAATGGAAACATTTCAACAGTAATACTTCTTGGGCAGGAGCTGGGTCTCAACATTGGATGCCCAGTGCACAAAGACAATCAATCGAGTTAAAAGACAATATGAAGCTGTTGAGATCAATACTCGTGATGACTACAGGACTTCGTTTTTCATGACAAATGCCTTTGCATCATCACATTGCAACGCTAAGCTGAGCTATGATAGATGGGGCCTCTATCCCCTTCTTGCCTCCTTTGTGGCAGCATTGTGCTTTGTTCTGGGGAGAGACATTTTGACTTATTAGGCATGATTGATAAACATCAAATCTTGAACGCAAATATATATATTTATTTTTGTAATTGAAAAAATAAATATAGAACCAGCTGAGAACTTTGTTTCCACCAAACGCTCAAGCAACAGTTCCCAGATCCCTGGACTGGTTAGACTTAGTTTTGAATGATCTTCTTTTGAAGTAATTATATCCTTGGTATTAAATACCAATATTTGAAATCCACGCCTTATCCCCACCTTAGTGTCAATTTTCTTCATATCTGCAGGATCTTGGCTTCAGGGAGTACATTGAAGAGGTTCAAATGGCCTACGAACAGCATAAGCATGATACCCTGGTTTGTACTGCCTTTTACCCACACGGCTATGCATAGAATTCGGTCACTTATCCTTACAGGATACATTGACAACAATATTTTCATGTTGAACAGGATTCTCCAAAAGCAAGCAAATTCACTGGGGTGGAGATGACAGAGGAACAAGCTGTAGCTGAGCAACAGAGGATGTTTGCTGAGGCCCGTGCAAGGATGAATAATGGTGCCGCCAAACCAAAGGATCCAGAACCTGAAGCACAGCAGCAAACACAACCACCATCACAGCCTCAGGTGCACCCCCAACCACAGCAACCCCTGCAGCCTCAACTTCAGCCCCATTCTCAACCACAACAACAGCCCTCTCAAATACTGCTGCATCCTCAATCGCAGCATATTCCGCAACTTCAACCTGAGCTCCGCCCTCAACAGCAGCAGTCCTCACAGCTGCAACCACAACCTCAGCTCCACCCACAACTGCAGCCGGCCCCACAGTTGCAAACGCAACCTCAGCTCCATCCGCAGCCGCCACAGCCTCCACAAATGCAGCCACAGCAGCCTCAGCTCCATCAGCAACCGCAGCAGCCACAGCCATCGCCACAGGCAGAGCTGCAGTCACAGTCACAACCGCAAACAGAAGAAGGCTTGGACAGTTTGTGATTCAGATTCTGTGTTGTGTAGCCTCAGTATAAGGAAAAGTTGGTGCACTTCTGCTGGCATTTACTAGGACTCTGCCGCCTTGTTAGTTTTAGGTTGCCATGCTTCATGTACAATGTAAATCCAGTGTGATTTCAGTTACCATGTTGCTAATAATCTGAAGCTCTCTAGTCACTGATGATAATACTGTATCAAACACCCTTTCTCTGACTCTTAATGGGACTCTCTGACTTGTATGACTGTAGTAGTAACATGACATCTGTGATGCCTTATCGAAAGGAATTCCAGTATTAGTGCACCTTTCCTTTTTCTCCATGGCGATGGTGATTCCAGTATGGCGTGTTATTTTACTAGATTTTTCTTTGATTTTTTTCTTGGCTTTTATGCTCATGCTTTTTAAACCGCTAAACTCTATAATTTTTTTAAATAATATATATAAAACTTCATCATCTTGCATATTTAGAGTAGTTTTTTAAATTTTTTATTGATTAATTCTATTATTTATGTAATTAAATAGTTATCACGTAATCTTTTGTCAGAACAGAAAAGCTGCTGAAAAAAACGCTTGCATCCAATATCCATCAATATCTTGCATGCATACACAGAAAAGCTGCCAAGTAATAGCACATGGAAAACACTGCAACCCATCAATATTGTTTTATTATATCCAGGGAGGAAGAAAACCACACAAGACAGGGTCACATGTAATTTGGCAAGCACAGCTACTAATGGAGACATGATCACACACTGACACAAGATGAAAAAACACACACAGCTACTAATACATCATTAACCTGACCGGCCACACGTAGCAACTCTCCTCTCTCACTCGCTACTCCGAACAAACAAACATGCATAAATAATTATATTTTGGAACTGAAAAAAAAAAGAAGAGAACAATTAGGAGTAAAATCATAAATGTAACATCATCCCCTTGACTTAATCCAAATGGATTTTTCTTTCAGCTCTTATTTATAACTAGGAATAGTACCATCGTAAGATGCATGATCACTTCACTTGCAGGTGGCGACGAGGACCCTCCTGGGCGGCAGCGAGGGGCGGCGGCCGTGGAGGGTGGCGAGGTTGTCGAGGATGAGCACGTCGCCCTTCTCCCACCGGAACTGGATGCTCTCCTCCTCGATGATGTCGCGGCACCGCCGCACGAAGCCCGCCGGGATCTCCGACCCGTCGGCCATGGTCGCCGTGCTCACCTCGGTGCCGTGCATCCCCACCACCGTGTTGAACCACATCCGGCGCCCCGGGCGCTCCGGGAAGACGCGCGTCAGCTTCCGCGGGCCCAGGATGGTCTTCGCCCCGCCGTCCGCCGTCCACTCCACCTCCATCCCTAGCGCCCTCGCCCTGCACGCCATTGAGCGAGGTCAATGGAACGCTAACTAGCACCTTCAAAATCTTTTCATATCATTAATATCATTAAAAGATAATATTAAATTAACTAGTATAATAGTTACTAATAAATATATTATATATTATCAATATATATTTTCTCTCGTACGCCTATAGCTGAACGTAAATTTATAGTTCATTTTTCTTGTGTCCTTTGTTCTCTTCTCCACGTAAGTATAAATATATCATGATATTTTTTAAAACTCACTCATATCACTTATTATACTCGCTCTTATAACGCTAATTATTTTATATAATACTTCCTCCTTGAACGTTTCACTAGGCAACACTTTTTCGTTTTTCTAGATTTAGATATAGGCTTGTCTGTAAATCATGTATTTTTATCACTAAATAAATTTAAATAAGCTAGAAAGGATATAAAATAAAGAGAGTATAATTGATCACCCAAACTACTAGTATAGTATAATATAGTAATCTATCTATAAAAACATAAGTTATTCTTAGTTACGCAAAATAGTGAAAGGCATATACTCAGCACACATCATATCTACGTATCCGTGAATGCGACTCATGACACATATTTACAAATCTAAGACCAATGAAAAATTTGTAGCCCCACTAAAATTCTAAAGAACACATCTGCACCTTTAAGCCAAATTTAGTCGACGTTTTTTATTATTCATGTGTGGACTGATTTGACCATATGTTACAATAATTTAATGTGTTCAATCATGGTGAGAAAGCCATAGCTGTTCAAATCAAATGTAATAAAGTTGGGGTTTAAATCCTTTGGAGTACTAACCACTAATATAACAATCCAATAACACGTAAAATCTACATGCCATTAAGCAATACATCACCAACCGTATATTGAACAGGATCCTCTTCCAGCACGTATCCTCAAGTACAGCATAAAAATCCAGCTCGTCATTATAGATGCTACTTGCATTGTTTTTGTTGGTTCTGATAAAAGGTTAGGGTTTGCCGGCTTTGATGATTAAGTTATTAGAAATGGAGCATTCATGTTAACAAACATCTTGACCAGATGGTATACATTCAGAGTACAGGGTAAACTTGACATATATCCTCTAAAAATATATATGCTCTATCCGTGTGCTTGCATGCTATCTAAATAATCATTAAAAAAATATGACTCGTAGAAGTTGAATTTAAACTTGCATGCTTATGGAGTGATATAACTCATATTAATATATCTTGTTAAATTTTTGTCATTTTTTATGACTATTTAAATGACATGCAAATAACGGGTGGATATCCACTCGTGTGCTAAATTTAACATTGAAAATTTTAAAATCCACATTTTGACCAATAAATTAAGTATACATTGATGAGTTAACCATTTCATGTTTTAAGCTTAAGCTGATACCCACTCTACTTTTTTTATTAATTTGATATAGTTGCCTTTAAGTATATTTGGTTGCTCATCTTATTCAATAAATTTATAAGTTTATTGATTATTTTGTTATGATTTAATTTTAAAAATTAAAAATCCTAAAAGCATTGTTTATAATTTTGTATGTTTAAATAAAATTTTCGAAAGAGAGGAACGGTCGGTGGTACCTCTTCTCGGCCTCGGCCTTGTCGGCGGTGGCGAAGGCGTCCTCCCACCCTCGGCCGCGCATGGACTTGGTGTCGTTCTTGGTCGGCGCCATGAACGTGTACCGGAGCCCCTTCTCGTCGAGCTCCTCCACCATCTCCGGGAACTCCTCCACCACCCGCTCCGTCACCCGGAAGCTCGGCACGAACGGCGTCTCCCCTCCCTCCGGCGGCGGCACCTCGCAGAACAGTATCACCTTCCCCGGGAACTCCTTTATCTGCAATAACCATGCATGCATCCGTTCGATCAATCAATGGTGGCGCGCCGGCGCCGGCGAGGTGTTAGCGAGCTATATATACCAGGACCATCTCGTGGTGGAAGTAGATGAACTCGTGGAGGGGCCCCTCGTTGGCGGTCCAGACGCGGCCGTGGACGTGGGTGCGAGGCGCCGGGCCGAAGTACCGGATGTCCGGCCACCCGAGCGCGTCCACGACGGTGTCGAACTCGGCGGCGTCGCGCACGCCGAACCCGCGCAGCAGCACCGCGCTGTTCGCCACCACCCTGGACTCCACCCACTCGCGGTTGGCCCGCAGCAGCGCCGCCAGCGCCTCGCCGCCGCCGCCAACGGACGGCGACGCCGGCGTGAGCACGAGCGGCACCTGCTGCCCGTCGATGGTCCTCTGGCCATCGCACTCCCCCACCCCGAAGAAGTCGCCGGCCATGGCGTTTCGTATATATGTCTCTTTTCTGCAAGAGCAGTGGTGCAACTGCAATGGTGTACTGCTTGTTGTTGCAAGTGTATCTACTATATATATGTGTGGAGAGGAAGTGGATGCAGACATGCAGAGGAGACAATGTTCAGATCGATGATACAAATTACAGAAGAAAAAGATTAATCGCTACAAAGATTCGTGGATGGAGAGAACAAGTAAAGCGAAGGAAACTATGCACTATTTCAGCCTTATCTGAAAACTCTAAACAACCATAAACCTGGGGCTGGGTTCAACGAAAATTTATCAGATTTTTTATGGCTATTTTAATATATAAATATTAAAATTAACTATAACAAATTCAAAAATATACTCTAGAAAGATAAGATAATCAACTTCTAATAGAAACTTTTTATAAAAAATATATTATTTAGTGATTTGTTAAACATACCTACGAAAGTTGAGAAATAATACCAGGATAATCTATTGAAACGGACACAACCTTGATCTTATAGCTAATACTCAACTCGTCAAAGCCTTATTTTGGGTCCATCCAAAAAGTGTAATGTTTATAAATCTTCATCTCCAAAAGTAGATTAAAACTGAATTATCACATATTGAAACGTATATGACTACTTCAAATCTAGGATATGAGAGAGCTAATATTGGACGTGCAAAAAAAAATAAAAATAGGTTTGGAAACTTATTGAAAATATGTTTTCTGATCTAATTTTCAAAATTCAATTTTAAGGAATAATTTTAGACACTCTCTCGGAGACGATCAACCAAGTACGGAAACTGATCTCATGTTCAGGGCCTGATGGTACAGTCTACAGACCCAGGGCCTAATGTTCCAATCCTCAATCTTATGCATGGGTCAATCCATGTTGTAATGCACGAATTGATCCATTGCAATGTACGTGTATATTAATAACAAGAGCGAAATCTAAATTTCTTAGAAAACGTGTTTGGATTTTTCGGTACGTGGTTGATTAATTTCTGGACGTTGTTGTCATCACTTGGTTAGTAGTCCAAGATTTTTTTTTTGTAAAGATAAAAAATGAACAACCAAAATTGTTTGGTTCATCAACCAACAAGCTTTGCTTCCAGCAGATGCAACAATGAAGTTGTTGATTTACCCAATGCCGGTTTCCCCTTTTAATTTGCGAGAGCCCATGGTAATTAATTAGAAGGTAATTAAGACCGCCATGATCCTAGTTTTCACCGGCGAGATGATCTTACTCCTATTTATTATGCGTGTCCTTGCAGTAGTACTGGCTCTAACTAAACTTTGTCATCTATATGCCCGGCGAAAATAAATAACTTTGTCTGTCGTGCATTCAGGCATTCAGCTCCTGCGATATATGTACACCACATTGGTCATGGTCTCAGAAAAAGAAAATATCAGAAAAGGATCGCACACACATGTGGCATGTTGCTCTCGTCAGTGCTTGCATATTAATTCCCAATGCACACTAATTAATTCCCAACGAAATGTCCCTAAAAAAATCTTAGTGAAATGTCAAGCAGTCGAATGATATGGTACCACTTGGATACTCGGAATACCTGGAGCAGATTAGAGAAAGTATAATAGCAGGCTATAAGCTCGTTATATGTTTATGTGGAGGAGAGAGGGGATGAGAGAGTGTAAGCAGGCTATTAACTTGTAGTCAGCTTGGGCACTGGAACCGAGAAACTCTGCGAGAGTGACATGTGGGTCCTGCATTAATGATGAAGAGCTAACTAGTATATGGTGGGCTAAGAGAAGACTATAAAAATCTTATAGCCAGCTTGTTGGCTATATTATTACTAAAAATACGTATATAAAATTTAGAGTAGATTTAGAGTTTTTTCTCCGTCTAGCCTTAGCTTTTAAATTACTAAGAATATGTATATAAAATTTTTATTAATAAATTATTTTTCGTTTACATTTGGTTTTTTTCCATGACATATCCAAACAATAACGCCTCTGGAATCACTGGCTATGCACTGGTGTTTAAAATAGTTGAGAAACAGGGCATCCTGACAGATGGATAGAAGCTACTAGTAGTAGCTACGTCTTAGGGTGTGTTTGGTCAGTGGTTAAAGTGGGATGAGATATATCCATTCAATTTTCTAAGGATATGGTGATCTAGTTTTATGTTTGATTAGATGGATGTGATCATTCAATTTTTTGTTTGATTGGATGGATGAGAATGGATAGGATGGACATATTGAATTACTAATAAATAACAATATAAATTAATCATCATAGATTTTATCATAATTAATATAAATTATCAATTAAATATATCTATCATCATTAATTAACACTAATTTAAACTTGGTAACTACTAATTAATGTCAAAACAAAATAAGCTAATTATCACTAAACAATCACTAATGATCATGGTTCGCGAAGGTGGATGAGTTAATCCGATCAATTTGGCCGGATATACCCATCCAGCATCTTCGTAGAATATTACCTTTCTGGGCCACCATCAGTTTCGCCCACGAACCAAGCACATAAAACCTAGACGACCATCTTCCATCGAGGTATATCCCACCAACCAAACACACCCTTAATTGAGACAAGGTCGAGGTTGATGACCATTCTAAGGCCGCGTTCGGCAACACCCCATTAGTTAACTTATCTCTCTCGTTTTCCACGCGCACGCTTCCTGAACTATTAAACGGTGTATTTTTTGCAAACATTTTCTATAAGAAAGTTGTTTAAAAGATCATATTAATCTATTTTATTTTTTTAATAATTAATCATTAATTAATCGTATACTAATCTATTACTACGTTTTCCATGCCAGGGCATAAGTTAACTTATACCCAGAAACAAACGCGGCCTGAGTCAGGTGGCTGGACGGCATGACTACCACATTATTCCTCCCAATTGGCCAATCAACTAGTGATTTTTTGAATATTTATATCAAATTAAGGTCACGCTGAAGAAAAAGATGACATTGTTTTCATGCATAACCGGAGGGAGTAGACAGTAGTCAAGACATGATTTGATCATATATCCCTCCGTAATCTTTTGACATATCAGATCTTATAATCTTCTTTGGTGTGGTGCTAAAATTGCAAGCGCATATGGTTCAAATCATGGTATCCACTAAAGGGCACTCATGGGCGTTCTCATGTGCTTTTTTTCTTCATGACAATAAATCCTTTTTTAATCGAACTAGCGAAGGCGCTGGCTTAGCGATCTTTCCATAACCAGGGCCCGTTTAGTTCTCAAAAAAAAATTTTCCCTAAAAACATTATAATTTATCTTTAGACAATTAAATAGAGCATTAAATATAGATGAAAAAAGCTAATTGCGTAGTTAGGGGGGAATTGTGAGACAAATCTTTTAAATCTAATTAGTACATGATTAGTTGTAAGTGCTACAGTAACCCACATGTGCTAACAACGGATTAATTAGGCTCAAAAGATTCATCTCGTGGTTTTCAAGCAAGCTATGAAATTTATTTTTTCATTCGTGTTCAAAAACCCCTTCTAATATCCAATCAAACGTCTGACGTGATATAAAATAAATTTATTTTCGTGAACTAGAGGTGCCTATAGATGGCAATATGGCCCGAGGCCCAACGGCCCGGTAACCCGAGCACGGCCCGACACGATGGGGATCAGGCCCGTGCCGGCCTGGCCTGACTGTTGGGCCGTGCCTGGGCCAATGCACGTGGCACGTGGCCCGGCTCGGCCTGGGCCAGTAGATGAAAAAAAGTAAAGGACCTAAAATAGACTTAATTTAGTTATATAAAGCTTAGCCTAAAATAAGAGGTATGTAAAATAGACTTATTTTAGCCATAAAAGCCACAACCCAAAACAAAGGGATGAAAATAGACTTATTCGGACAGCCCAAAGAGGTAAGGGAGGCAATGTAGACTTATTTATGCTTCGACCCGCCGTGCTTTCGGGTCGGCCCGACATGGCCTGAGGCTTATTGGGTCGGGCCTGGCGGTGGATGCAGCACGTGGGCCGGCACGGCACGGCCCGGTGTGGCTATTGGGTCGTGCCGGCCCGACGGGAGTAGACACGAGCCCAGCCGTGCCTGGGCCGTGTTGGGCCGGGCGGGCCTGATGGCCATCTATAGAGGTGCCCTGGATGGAAGAAAATAACCTTGAAAAGATGCTAATTAACTTGTCATGGTCGGTCCGGGCCACGGGTCGCCATGCTGCTACCGTCAGGTCGCTGCTAAGGCGTCGCATGCCCGCATGTGGGCGCTGGTCACTAGATCGGGAAATTTAACTATTTGCCAGTCTTATATTTAGCTACTCTTTAAATACCCCTTTATATTTGCACTTACAAAATTGTCATTAGTGAGATAAACTTCTCTAACTATTTGCTATTTTTGACAATATGAGGTGCCACATAGGATTGTTAACATCAAGGGAAACATGAAAAGACCGTGTTACCCCTTGTATCCAAGCCAAAATCACAAGTGTGCATGAATTCTTGACAACATATTTCTTTCGTACTGATATATAGATTAAATGTGGCATAATTAATGAACCTAGTTAAACCTAGATTGGCCAACTTTTGTGTTATATATGCCTGATGTGGATGTACCATTTGATTGGGTGATCTATTTGTTAAATTTATTGCTTAATTGTTCCTACTATTTTGCTGAATCATTTGAAGTGTTTTATTTTTTAATATACTATTGTATATATTTACATCAATTTGACTTGATTTATTTCCGATAAGTCTATAAAATTACCCCAATATGCTGGTTATGTGTTTGCACCATGATTTTGGCTAGAATATAAGGGGTAACATGGTCTTTTTACGTCCACCATTCATAGTGAAAATCCTACATGGCGCTCCACATCATCAAAAGTAGCAAATAGTTATAGAAGTTTATCTCACCAGTGATAATTTCGTAAGTGCAAATATAATAGGGATATTTAAAGAGTAACCAAACGTAAAAGTGTAAAAGTGGCAAATAGTTAAATTTCCGAGATGGATCCACTTGCCAACCGGTTTGGTAATATTTTTCTCTTCGTTGTTTGAGAGACTTGGCAAGCCAAACTCCACCAACAACAAAGACTCTACTGAAAGCCTCCACCTGTCAGCTCAGCTAGGAAGAGCGTGGGCGCTCATGCTCCTGCTCCTTCTGTCCTGCATCTATCGTTGCATGTCCGTCCTGAAGCATCAGCTCTCCTCGCCCAATTCCTGCACTTTACCTCCACCCGTCCACCCCTCGATCTCGAGTGATAAGTGGCATCGCCAAGTCCATGTTCTACCCCTTCTATCCTGCTCTTCCGCTCTCTCATCATTAGTATGTAAGGATGGTCATGGGTCAACCCACGGGTATTTTAGAGTTGACAACTTAGTTCATTTTGTTGAACTAGAGCTAGCCCTAAACTACTCGTGTGCCGACTCATATCCATCCTTATTAGTTTGCCCCTTTTGCTAGAGCCTGGTGATGACAGGTTAGGGTCCTATGCAGGAAGATGAACTGAGAGACTAACTTGCGGATAACCCCATTTTCATGAAACATAATGGACAATATAGATTAAAATACTAGAATATATTATATATATGAAATTTGGATAAGGCCGCGTTCGCTCCATCCCTCTAGTTAACTTATAACCCTCTTTTTCCGCGCGCACGCTTCCCAAACTGCTAACCGATGTATTTTTTAAAAAAAATTCTATAGAAAAGTTGTTTTAAAAAAGCATATTAATTCTTTTATATTTTTAAATAATTAATAATTAATTAATCATGTACTACGTTTTCCGCGCCAAGATAAGTAACTTATCTCTACCCAACCGAACGCGGCCTAAGTCGTCTCCGATGCGCCGATTCCACGACAACGGGGCTTTGGATGATTTGCCATCTTCCCAAGAGGGGCATTTCCAAATATCACTTTCTTTATCAACTTTAACTATTTACCACTGACCTCACAAATTTTATTAATTCAGTGTCACTTTTGCCTAGTTTTGTAGGATTATAGTTATATATGGTCTCTTATCTTGATAATAATTATTTTTTAATGTTAATTTGAATTTAAAATTTTCTAAATTATATTTTTACATGGAACTCATTTACCTATATTCTAAATTATACTTGTTCATAAACTCTTTTCTACATAATATTTAATTTATAATTAAATTCTAGATACTTCTAAATTGTATTTATATATTGAAAATTATTACAAATAAAAGAATTGATATTGAAATTGATATTGAGGAAGAGTCCATCTATAAATACAATTTGTAAACAACTAAAATTTCAGTTAAAAAAATCAGATTAGAAATACAATTTAAGATTTAAAATAAAAAAAGCCCATGTGTAAATTAAGAGAAAAGGTCAATATATAAATATAATTTAAATAAAAGTATCTAGAATTCGAATTATAAATTAAATATTATGTAGAAAAGAGTTTATGAACACGTACAATTTAGAATATAAGTAATGGGTTGCATGTAAAAATATAATTTAGAAAATTTTAAATTCAAATTAATAATTAAAAAATAATTATTATCGAGATAAGAGATTCTATATAGCTATAATCCTATAAAACTAGATAAAAGTAGCACTGAATCAATAAAACCTATGAAACCAGTAGCAAATAGTTAAAGTTGAAAAAAAAATGGTATTTGGGACAAATCATCCAAAGTCCCCACGTCAACAAAGGGAGAAAGCGTGCTACAAAATACGCGTGCGCCTTTGGAATACGTATTTCGCCGGTCCTCCACCTATAGTCAGCCCGGAAGAAGAAAAAAACCTCCCAAAACTGGCGTCTTTGCGTCTCCGAAAAGCTGCCCGTCGACTCCTCTCCCCTGCCCGGCGCTCGATCTCGCGGTGTCGCCGTCGCCGGAGGCTCGCCGTTGGGCGATGGCGGCGGCGCCAGCGGTCAGGCTCCCGGTGTTCGGCCTCGTGCGGCTTCTGGGCCTGGCCGCGGCGGCGGCCATCGTCGTCTGGGCCGTCCACTTCCGCGGCGGGATGGCCTTCTCCTCCGAGACGGACAAGCTCCTCATCTTCAACGTAACAGAGCGTCCCAGAGATCCCTCATTTTTTTTTCTGCCTTCCGAATTTTCCTTTTGTTTATCTCACCATAGCTCTTGGCCGCGGATCGCGTGGTGGTGTTGATCTTGGTGGTGCTGTTGGTGTGTGTGGGGGGATTGTTTGATCCATTTTACAAGATTCGGGCTGAGAGTGACCGAGTTCTTGGTTTGGTGGGTATTGCGTATGGACCCTGCAGAGATGATGCAATGTGGTAGGATTTTGTAGCGAATCTCGGAGGTTTAGGAGAGTGTCTCGTGTAATTTCGTTTGGTCGAAGGGTTTAGCTTTTTGCAAGGAATCTAGGAAGTGGGAGTTCGGAGTTTTGGAGCCTTGCAAGCCAGCTTCACGCATTTTGATGAGATGGTTGTGTTGGATACTGCGTGTGATACTTTAGTCTTCTTTTGTTTTCTTCCAAGTGTGAAGCTTAGCTGTGTTTGTCATCTTACTCCGGTTCCTCAGGTTTGGGATTTGGGGCACCGATCTGTCGACTATTGGTGCTACCAACCTGTGCCACATCCCTTTTTCTAGATTCTTGTGCATTGTCATTCGAGTAGCTTCCTAAGCTTGTTGTAACTGGTTAAAGTTATTTTTAATGCAAGGAAAAAGAAATCACTTAAGAGTGAACACCAGAGAGGATTTGAATGCTTGTTTGGATAGTAAGTTGGTAACAAGTCTGGAAATCTTTTGATGCTTTGGCTTCTTAATTGTTGACATTTATGCGATAATTAAACCAAAAAGAGCATCAACTCTGAAGATAATTAATCATTTCCGTGTACTTGGGTCCTGCAGTTAGAACATTTTAATTCAGGCGGGGAAATGCATGCACTTAGATAGCCACCTAAATCATTTTAATAGGGATCACCACAAAAATCATTTTAAAAGGGAGCACCACAAGAAGCAATTTTCAACATTGTAGCACGAGAAACAGAGAAAGGCTATAACAAGACGTAAATGATCAAGTTACCTTTGAATGGTTTTGTGCATGCTTTGTTCTCAGAATCATTTCAATAATATTTTTTTTTCTGATTTTAGACTAGTACTGCAGCCTGTTTATCACAGATAGGAGCACCATTTGTGTTCCTGTCTAGTAAGACTTTTTGAAGGAGCTTTTACGCCATAGATCTTGGAACTATATTAGTTGCTACATGGGCATGATGGGGGCACTGAACATACAGGTCATACCATTTATAGAATTATAACAAATGTAGAATAATAAGGGAAGGTAATTTATATGCACATGATGCATCATGAGTAATGAAATTTATGTGGATACCTACCGAAAGATGGTGAAAGTAGCTATGTTGCACTTTTTTGGTTGGCATTTACAGATACGTGCTGAGGCACTACGTTTCTCGAGTGACACTAGTGAATAAACACATTATTTTTTTTGTATTTGAATAGTAAAAGCGTCCACCAGTTAGTGAACATTATTTTGTACTGTGTCTTGGGCAGTTGCATTTTTCTATGCAGTATCTTGTTGCATATTTTGCCAAACAAGGTTGGGAAATGAACCAAGAAGCTAATTATGCAATATTATCACCGACACATTTAATCAACATATAATCTAAAGCCCTAATTTCCATGTCTTAGGTGGTTTGAATTTTGGAACTCTGATTGCGCATTATTTATGTAAAACAAATGATTTGAGGGGTTCACTTTCTAGAGAGATTGTGGTTTGAATTGCGTTCACAAGATAGTAATGTTAATGATAAATTGGTTACATAAATTCCATGTTGTTATGAAATTAAAACTTCTTTCTGCCTTTTCAGGTTCACCCAGTGTTGATGCTGATTGGATTGGTAGTCTTTAATGGTGAAGGTACAGTACTATCCACTCTTGAACTCCAAACAAAATTTGATCTTAGAATGGCCTTCTTCTTGGCTTGCTATGCGTATATATTTTATTGCCTCGTTAAACAGGATACAAACTTTACTGATTTTTATTTCTGGCTTTCTGCATATATGTAACTGCAGCATTTTGCAGATATACAAAACATTAGGTCACAGTATTTTCATGCAGTACAGCATGAACAAAAAATATTGATATTGAGACACCTTAGGTAGATTATACACAGTTCTGTTGATACTTGGTACATGTTAAAACCAGGATTCCAAGAACCAAGGTATCAGATTATGCCTATTAGCGAACTTTATGATATAGTAATGTATTTATACCTATGGTTGAACAGTATTTGATTTGCCCAAATCAACATCTAGCTCTATAGTCTTCTTCAAAAGCTTAGCAAGAGATATAAAACCAAAAAGAGTAGCTGAATTTACCCTTTCTGCCACTTTCTAGCTATTTCCTGTTGAACTGGTTTCTAAATTAGTCGTTTTGGACTGAAATATTCAAAATGGTAGTTCTTGTCTGTAGCTAGACTTCATTGACTCCAGGCCCTAGTTTTGAGGACCTATGAGATTGGAATTTATTTGCATTATTTGCCTAGCTACCCAAATCAGTACCCTTTTATGTGGGTCATGCCCATAAACAAGTCCATTTGAGGTATCAAACTGTGGAAAAAATCGTCATTCATCTTAACTGGTTTGAACTAGCTTCATGACATATGATCACTATACATAAACTAAATTAAAATTTAGTTACCAGAAATCAGTTTGAACTGAGTTATGTATAGCAAGGATATGAAACAATTTATACCCGAAGTCCGAATTTTATGTTGATCATACATGTGAATCAAACAGTCTAGATATGAATTCCTCATCATCAAGGTGTTTCATGTAATTTACTAAACAAAAAAAGCATAGTTATTGAATCATGTGTTATAATTAATGGAGATAATGTTTTAATGGATTGCTTATGATCCTGCATGCAGCTCTTTTGGCCTACAAGACAGTACCAGGAACCAAGAAACTGAAGAAGCTTGTACATCTTGCCTTGCAGTTCCTTGCCATGCTCCTCAGTCTAATTGGGCTCTGGACTGTATGGAAGTTCCACAATGAGAGAGAAATTGACCACTTATATACACTTCACTCCTGGTTGGGCCTTGCTTGCATCATCTTCTTCAGCTTACAGGTAGATACTGAACTCTGCTGTCTGTTTTCAGTAAACATAAAATCTGTATATCATATTTGTCGTATTTATCATATGTAAAGAGTTTTACCTCATATTTGCCATTGAATCTCTACAGTGGGCTACTGGATTTTATACATTTTGGTACCCTGGTGGATCTAGGAGTGGAAGAGCCTCTCTGCTGCCCTGGCATGTCTTCTTTGGCCTCTTCCTCTATGTTCTTGCCATCGCCACAAGTGTCTCGGGACTTCTCGAGAAGTCGATCTTCATGCAGAGTGCAAAAATGATCGGGCGTTTCTCGACAGAAGCTCTTTTTATGAACTCTTTGGGAATGTTGCTGGTACTACTGGGCGCTCTTGTCATACTTGCAGTTGTCAGTCCCGGTTCTGGCAAGATCGATACATACCGAGGTTCATCTGAGTGAGGGAAGAGCATATAGTTCATGAACTGCAGTTAGTTCTAAACTCTGGCTCCAACTAAAGAGCATATAGTTTCCTGTTTAGATTGGTTGATTGATGGTCACATTGTAGTGTTAGATTGATGGTCAAATTGACATAAATTACAGAGAAATCCTTTCCGAGTTATTTGGGATTTCTTCATGTATGAATGAACCGTGAATGTTGACGACAGATTTTCATCCTTGACAATTATTTATACCCTATCAGTTCATAGATCTTACATGAAAATGGCAATGCTTGTGCGACATTGTGAAGCGATTGCAACCTATAGATGCTATGAGCTGGTTTCCTGCACGAATAACCATGTTACCTCTAGTGAAAGAACCAGGCAAAACTGAAACCGACGACCTTGTAGTTCCATCCACTCAATTCACTCAGAAACTGGTTTGTTAGAATTGAACGAGATTTTATTTGCTAGAATCGAACCGGGTTTTTATTGTGCCATAGCAGTATAGCATTATAAATTTATTAGTTACTGCACAATAATTATTTTTTTGTCATGACCATATATTGGTTTATTTATACGTATTTTATCAATGTGATGGTTGTATATTAAAAATAGTGCAAACCAAATATAATATTAATAAATTGTACGAAAAGACCCTCAGGCAAGTTTGTAAGCACATCCACAACTTTAGATAACTTCATAAAAATTGCTGCACAAGAATGTGCTAGCCAAACCATTAGGATAATCCATCACGATTCTCAAAGCATACAAGAATAAAAGAATCATTTGGTAATCCTCCTAACTCGGAACAGATCTTTTTAATTTGCATGAGTTGGGATAACCATAAACTACCAGCAAGTCGCAGAATTTTGAGTTCCTAGCACGGATGGAGCACTTCAAGGCATTGCTACAATTTTGTTCGGCCAGTATGGCATGACCGACATTGTTGATCTAATTACAGAAGGAACAGACTCCAACCTAATTGCATTTCAACACCCATTATACTGATGATCAGCAGGTGCACCAAATGTCACTACGCAGCACCATGTTGTCTCCAAGCCTGTCAACCTCCAGCAAAGATGAAATCCAAGTCCTGCAAGTCAGAGAATATCACCGGTTAGCTCAACCTAGCATCGTCGAACAATATGCATTTCAAAAGAGAGCATAATAGGATCACTGGAAGAACCATTAATTGCTCAATTGGACAATATCCGTTTCTAAGGGAGTACATAATTATTACCAGAACCAGCATAACATTACCAGCACGTAGAAAATATCCATCAGTATCGACCAAGGCGAGAGCCTTCTGAGTTAGGAAAAACCACCATATATGTTCCAAGCAACAAGCAAAGCATTACCAGTCTTCACCAAGGCGATGAGCCTTTTCAGACAATGAAATTATTTCGTATATGTTTTAAGCAGGTGCTCTTAACAAGAAGATAATAACCAAGAGTGAATAAAATGGGGTTTTTCGGCAATATCGTAAGACTACACCCATGTGGGGGTACAACAAATATTGAATGATGTTCATTTTTAAATTTATTTCTGGGCAAGGCTACAACCCCAAAAATAAGGACATTCTCCAACAAGAATCGACTTTTTGACATCAAGAAGCATGCAATCCATAGTTGATTTCATACATCTTCTAGAAAGTATATGGGTGCTCCCTCAGAATACATGTGCATCACTTCCAAATCTCAAATTATTTTCAAAATGTGATGTAAACACCAAATACACTTCTAGAAAGCATGACATGTTCCTCAAGAGCACTAGCATGGGAACATGCATAAACTAACATAAAGAAGATGCAACGTTTCAGCTTTCATGAGCTTCTCAACAGTAATGATATAATATTTACATTTAGAGTTTTTATTCAACAGCTGATATTTCGTCATATATCGGTATATGAAGAGTTTACAGCTATAAATCATGTGTGTTTTTCATATAAATCAAACGTCAGATTAAGCTACAATGTTTTAACCAAATTGTCAGTGAAATAAACAAATTTTGGGGGAAAAGCCTTTGATTTCATCTACACGTGGCACCAAAATGACATCCCAAAATCCCTTGGATGTTACACCAAAAGAAAAAGAACACTAGTACTCTTTTCAGATTATGCTGCAATAGATCACCATACTTCATCAAACATAGAGCAGGAACAAGAGCAAAACCCAGAACAAATAAAGCAGGTCAAATAACATGAACTTAATGTGTATATGATATCATTGGAAATGGTTATCAATGAACTAATGGTCACTATATTCAGGCTGGAAACCACATGGCAGAAAGAAAAATGCCATTTACTTCCATTAGCAGTCATTCATGTAATTTCCAATCTTTTGATTACTCCATGTAGGAACTATTTCTCCAGTTGGGTGTATTTCTAAGTCATGGTTTCATTTTTTTCAGCAACATGCCATGGTCTAGATACTGTTAACTTTTAAAAAAAAAATCACCTCATATTGTAAAGGGCAAGATGCTACTGTGCAACCCTTTCTTCCTTGGGCCCTGGTTCGCTGATTCTGTTATTCTTGTGTTTCTTTGATACATGCACAGCTTGTGCAGATGGGTTGGAAGCTGGATCAGCTGCTGGCATGATATTGTGTTCCTGAACAGCAACAGGAGAGGAAGATATAGGTTGTGACACAGGAACTATGTCACCCGGTCCACCTAGCAGTGGTATGGCAACAGTTACCACTTGTACTTAAAAATGCTAGTGCATTGATTTACTGGAATAAACAGCATGCAAGATACACAAAATTAACATACCATAAGATTCATAAATAACTGGGGCTGTGAATATTATAGGAACAAAAGGAAGTCCCTTGTTTGTTGGATTACTGTTGATTTCCTGATTAGCAGCTCCTCTTTCTTCCTTGTACACAGAAGGTGTGTTTGTAGTGATGAGATTTTCCTTCGATCTAATAATTTGCGCCATGCAGGCATTCTTTGTAGCTGCAGGACCAACTGAATAATTAGTTGTGCACTACACTCTTACAAGCTTGTTAATGACTCAACAAAAGAAGTACAAGAAATATGTTAGTTTACTTTTCTCAGTCATGAACAATGAAACCGATGTTACCTAAAATTGACTTGACAGCAGCACGAGCTGCCTTCTGCTCTGCGTCCTTCTTGCTTCTTGAAGCTCCACCAGTATAAGTACTCCCAGCAAATGACACAGATGCCACATATGGAGTCACGGGGCTTAACTCTTCTTTCTTCAATACAGAGTAAGAAGGCTGTGCTGCTTTTGTCTTAATAGCAAATTCATGAAGAATTGATTTGCTGAAAACTACATCCTGAATTGAAGAAAAAGGAGTGTGTACTTATCAATGTTAAATGTAAATTCTAAAAGATGAGAGAACAAAATCCACAATGTTAGGTTGTGTATGGGAACCCATATGTACATACTAGAATACACACACAAACTGTCTAATTCACTCAATTCTAAGAGGTATGCAGCGGGTCCTCAGATAGAATTTAAACCGCGCGGCAGATAGTTGTAGAATTTAAGGAATTTTTCACATATCATGGTTGTTAATAACAGAAAATGCAACATAACCAGACCTAAATAAAAACAGTGTTAACGCTGCATCACTGATAAAAACAGCCAAATCGTGCTTGTATTCTTTACTAACAATAAAGACCAAAAAAGAGCGCAACATAAACTTTATGACATTGCATAATTCAGAGCGAATATATAAACATTACTGCTCATTATGTGAAAGATGATAAAGAACCAAAATAAGGAAAAGTTCAAATAAGGCACCTGATCAATGAGCCTAAACACATCTGTAACATTAACATCATCACTCTCTTTTCTTTTAACCAAGATATCATAGGCTACTTTAGCAGCATCCTTCTCAGCATCCTTGACGCGTCTATGACAAGAAGCGGATGAAAACTGCTCATCCTCCACTGTGACAGTGGATTTGAACTTAGGTTGATGGTGTTCACCCTTACACTTGGTAGAGTAGATTGGCAACCTCTTATTTGCCTGTTGAAGAAGCTCTTGCAATAGGTTTTTGTAATTGCAATGATCTGCATAAGTGAAATGGAACAATCATTAGTTTATTTCATTTTTCTCTCACGAGATGCTAGGCTCCACAACTGTTCATTAGCAAATGCTAAAATGCACTGTGATAACCATTGTGAAGGTATCTATTAATTCTCAGGTGTTTTAATTTATAGCTCTAACATAGGAGTGTATGCAAGATGCGTATTTTTACTGACTCCACAAGATCAAAATAAACATTATTTGACTTGAGACTTCTCCAATTGAACCATGATGATGCCGATAAATTAATAAATAAGCACAAGATAAGGTGGTGCGTGCAAACAGGAAGAGCACATGATGATGAACTACATTGAACGTTCCATTGTGTATGACATCTGTATCATTGTGTACGAAATCTTGCAATAAACAGGAAAACTACACCAACTACATCGTAAAAAAGGTATTTGAGGAAAACACCTATGGTAAAAGTAACAATTCTGTAACGTGGGAATCTAGTGGCCTGATGCACTAATTGTGAAAACCAGGCGCTATAATATCCGAATCCAACACGCAAGGGGAGAGGTGAGCAATCAAACAGTAATAAGATTATCACAACATATACATGTATTTACCAAAAGAACAACTTATAGCTATTGTTGCAAACCAAAATGGGGCAATTGTGACACATATTGCAAAATCTGAGGGGCGCACACCCAGACTCAGGAGGAATTCGATGCACGAACCGGCAAAGCACGAACAAAAAAACGGCCCGAAATTTGCCGCTCCCTTAATACTTTCTCTACGAAATCAACCAGCAAACACCAGACGCCCTAAGACCGCGGAAAATCAACCCGGTCCACCCCCACGAGACGCACCTAGCCCGCGCGGGTTGCACGGAGCGTGGAATCATGATGCAACGACGAATAGAAATAAAAATAGAAAACAAAAACAAAATCGAGGCGGACAGAAGCAGAAACACAAACAGAGGAGGGATCATCTCCTGATCTCATCACCTCCCACGAATCCCCCCTGACTCCCTACCTAATCCAAAAGAGTACACGCAAAAACAGAGAGAGAACGGAAACGAAGGCTGCGAGACCCGATACCATGTCGACGCGGACTAAACTGAACAAAAAAAAAAACCCGAGGGCGATGGCGGAGGGGAGGGGAGACACGCACGGGGAGGGGGAGGCAGCGGGGCCGGTGCTTCTGACGACGCCTGCCCCGAGGCGGCGGCGGCGGCGGTGTCCGCCATGATGGCCTCTCCCTCTCTCCGGTGGGGTGGGGTGGGGTGGATTTGCGGCGGAGGCGGAGACGAGAGAGGGGAGGGGGTTTAGACTTTCGAGGCTTGGGGATGGGGACTCGTTTTTTTTTTTTTCCTTTACTGGAAAATATGGCCGTGCTTTATACCGGGTTAAGTTAATTATAATGGTATAAATTAAAATAAATTATGCAGCGAGTCGAAAATTGTAAAACTATGATCAACACATAATGGATTTGAAAAATGTACGTTACATCGAAAATCTTCTAATTAAAATAGTAAATTATACTCAACATGCGTACATTAATTAAATAAGATAGATGGAATTTCGATAAGGAAGAAATATAAAGACGCGCTATACCCTATTATGCCATCTTTAACCATTTTTTTGAGTCATAATTTCTATGTTTTTATTTTTTTTATTAATTATATTTCTACTTGCGTTTCTTTTTTAAAAAAATGCAAACCATTGCTTGTTTTTCTTTATAAAAAAAAGCAGAAACAGTACAGTGCCATACTGTTATTGTTATTATTATTGTTGTTATTTCTAATAATTTTTCATTTAATATTGTTCATTAGAAAAATAAAGATAAATGACGAAAGGCAAAATAGGAAAAAATCATTATTACTAATTATATTTTTATTTAATTTTATTTTAAAAAATAAAGATAAATGACGAAAGGCAAAAAAAAGAAAAAGAGATGCTATGCGCTGCATACAAAGAAACGGAAAACAGTCCGCGTTGCAGCAGCGATCGAACCAAGACCTCTTTCTCTGTAAAGACTGCCTTAGCCACTGGATTATGCATTGGCCTGTTGATTAAACTGAGCGTGCGGTTTTTATATACGGGGTCGACCCATGCACGTGTACTGCAGACGGCAAGCGCGGGGCCATCGGTCTGGCGTGGAGCCCACGACGGACGAAAATCTGTCAGAATCGTTATTGCTTTTTATAACAGTATAGATATAGATATAGATTAGGAGTTGTTTAGATGAGGCTAAACTTTTTAGTCACATGTCATATCGGATGTTTGGATACTAATTTAAAGTATTAAACATAGACTAATAAGAAAAACTAATTTCATAAATGAGTGGTTATCTGCGAGACAAATTTTTTAAGCCTAATTAATCCATAATTAGAGCATGTTTACTGTAGCATCACATAAGCTAATCATGGATTAATTAGGATCAATAGATTTATCTCGCAAATTAGTCCAAGATTATGGATGGGTTTTATTAATAGTCTATGTTTACTACTTATATTAAACGTCCAAATATTAATGGGACAAGTGACTAAAAATAAATTATTGTCCCGAACACCACTTACAAGAAATGTCCCAGTTTTTTTTTTGTCGCCCACACACACGCCGACTGACACACAAAGAGCCAACTTGTTTCCATGACCATCTTTTGAATCAATTCTCAGCCGTTTGATTTACAGCCAACGTGTACGATTGATCACTACAGTACTAATAAACTGTATATATGCTATAGTATTTTATGTTAGGATACTATAGCGCTAGACTCATTTTACTGTGTATTTGATGACTTTTGCTTAAGGAAGTTAGAGAAGCCGGATTGAGGAGCGGAGGGATGCAATTAGCTGCAGACGATGTCGACTGTCGCTGAGTGACAGGATTTTCCTCTGCTATACTCTACTACTGTCTAGGGCCTTTAGGGTCTAGGGCCCAGGGATAAAACTGTCTCATCATTCATTTTAAGAATGTTTCATCACCTGCCTCTATCCTATGAGAACCATTTTTTTTAATTTTCGTGTCTAAAGTTTGACCATTCGTCTTATTTAAAAAATTTATACAAAAATTTAAAAAATTGTCACGTATAAAGTTTAACAATAAAAAATATTAATCGCAAAAAATTTTTAAATAAGACGAACAGTCAAATTGAAAAACTGAAAAAAGAACTTATTTCGGAACGGAGATAGTATAAGAACAAGGCATGTGAGAAGAAAAGATTGTTCCACTAAATACTTTATCTTATCCTATAAAAATAGAGTAACATTTATATTGAAAAGAGAAACTCTAAATATAGATGTTCTCTTTCCTCACTCTATATCTTAATATCTGATCACAAGATAATAGAGCAATAAGAATATTATTAGCATATATATGGATAATGCAATATGAATGTTTTATAACTGATATGAATATAGAATCTATGTCGTCTAAATGCTAATATGGATGATTAAATTTGGATGATCTCTCGTGAATACTCTTACCCCCTCCCCCCACACACACACCCCTCGTTTCAAAATATAATTATTTTAGCGTTTAAATTTATCACAATATAAACATTTTTTACACTGGTTCTCATCATTTCAATCATTTGGATGATTCCAGTGCCAAATTAAATGCTTAGAAAGATAACATAATTAATATGAAATTCAAAAAATTGACTAAAAGTTACTAAAAGAAAATATTTTGATATCTTCTCAGTCCATAACAACCTAGGAATATTTATACTTTAGAACCGAGGTAGTAGCTATCAATTGATGCCCTTTTCTACTGACACGAGATTTGTCTAAATATTTGCGGTATTATGGAGCATGTAGCAACTTTAATCTTTAGATGCTCATGAACAAGATGGGTTAAAGAATTAAAACCAGCTACGGGAACCGATTTAGAGATCAAAACCAGTCTCTAAGATGGTTTAAATCGATCTGAACATAAACTCTATCTCCTAGAAAATCAAAAGGTTTACAGGATAAAGCTACAAAGATAATGCACTCTCACAATAAAGACAGATGATTTACGGTTGAATCAACAAAGATATAAGTGGGTCTGAATCTTCTGTAGTAATGTAGAGGACCGGATCCTCTACAGTAACGTAGAGGAGCACTGTTTATATGAGGAGAACAGTAGATCAATACTGTGAACGGTGCATAAAATACTGTAGCAACAGTAACCTAAAACATTGTTTACTCCTATAACAATAACTGTAGCAATAGATCTTGACCATCCGTTTTAATCCAACAGTTGAGATTTATACCAAAGCACTGTACTGTAGCCCCTTTACAGTAGCACCATGCTACTGCAGGGGATCTCATTCCAGAAAACATGACGATCTAAGTAGATCTATCGATTAGATGCTCGGGTTTAGATGGAATTAACTATAACTCTTATAAAGTGATTGGTCCTACCTTAGATTTATATAAATTTTAATAAATCATACTACACTGTAAGTTGTATGTATTATCATTTGTACAACTATTTGCATGGGTAAAGAAAAGGAAGCGATCATACAAAATGCTTAATTGGATGATCTATGAAATTGATTGCAAACTATCCCATAGCCTTCATGATGTATTCTCGAAATCATCACGTCACTTTTAGATCATACAAGTCAAGAGTTAAAAGTTCTATATGTTTTGTAATCCGGTTCAAATCACCTGAAAACACCAACATAAAACAGGCTTTGTCGCTGACCCAAAAGGCGTTTTAAGTACTAAGTACTTGTTGAAAAGCATTTACATGTACAAAAGGAGAAACAAAATGAACAAATTCCAAAGCATCTAAAATTAACAAATTATCTGCACTATCCACCAGTGTGTGTGTGTGTGTGTATAAATTTGCTTGACTACACAACATATTTTGTTACAAAAACAAATTCGAAGAGGTATAATTGTTACACTGGAAGCGGTGACCATGTCTAGCTAGTTAGCAAAAAATCGATCGATCATCACCTCCTCTGGAAGTTGAGCATCTTGATGGAGAGCGAGAAGGAGACGGCGAAGAGCGCGGCGAAGCCGGCGACGGCGACGGCGACGACGGCGAGGAAGTCGTGCCTGAAGCCGAAGTAGTCCCTGAGGAAGGCGTCGACGGGGACGCCGGTATCCCGGAGCGGCTGCGTCAGGTCGCCGAACTGCGACGCCACCAGCCCGTACAGCGTCCACGACACCGGGCACGCCCACGAGTACCACCTCCACCACACCGGCATGCTCTGGAAGAACCACACCAACAACCCGCACATCAACTTTCAGTGTTTCACATCGGTGGCCCAAATGCCACTTGTGCACCGACCAGTTCGATCCAAAAGCTTAACGCGCATCAATACTATTTACTATTTACTGGCTAGTTTGATCTAAAAAGCTTTAAACATTCGGCGAGTTTTGCTTTCCGCGACATCAATGTTTTAGATGATCTGGCTAGTTCGACCTAAAAGCTTTAAACGTTTGGCAAGTTTTGTTTTAGGTGGCATCAATGTTTTAGACGACGTTTAATGGCTAGGTCGACCCAAAAGCTTTTAACGATTCGGTGAGTTTTTTTTTTTTTTTTGCGATGTGTTTACCGGTCGGGGGATGACGAAGCCGGAGAAGAGGTTCCAGATGCCGTAGAAGAAGGAGGAGACGATGGAGGCGATGTTGTAGCTCGGGGTGAGGCCGACGGCGAGCATGCCGTAGAAGGTGAAGTAGAGCAGCGTGAAGTACATGAAGTAGAGGTACCACAGGAACTTCTTCACCTCCCACTCGAAGTCGATCATGGCGTACACGATCACCCCGTACACCACCGACTGCACCAGCACGTACGGCAACTCCACAACCACCTGTAAACGACAAGGGGTCATTTTTGTTTTGGCTTTTTTAGAAAAAAAAACAAACAATATATTTATAAATAAAAACTAATCTGTGACTAAAACTTTAACATATGCTTGATAAAAAGTAAATGTTGAAAATAAAATTTAAAAAAACTCAAAATCAACTCCAGATTTAAGATTAATTTTTTTTCAATTGTTTTTATAAGTATAAACTGACGCAATAGTGCAAATATCCGGCCACCGCTACCAAGGAAAAGCTTTCTTTTTTGTGTGTGTGGTTTACCTGACCGAAGGCGTACGGCAGCGCGGAGTACATGCCGGCGGCCCTCTCCCGGTAGAACACCGTCCGCTCGACGGCGACGACCGGCTGCACCGACGACGAGTAGGAGATCCCCATGAACAGCACCGCGGCGTACATCGAACCCATGGCATTGAACAGGTCTTGCTGCCTCGATCTGAAACCCGATGCAAACAGTGTCGACGGTTCAGTACAAGTTTGAGATTGATTTCTTTTTTATTTTTTATTTTTGCAGTGGGAGTTGCTGTGGTCGCTAATCCAACTAAAACCTTTTGCCGCCGAGGCGCCAGAAAATGGTGCCGAACATGAGGGCGACGACGAGGGAGAAGAAGAAGCGGACGACGGTGTAGGGAGGGTTCCTCCAGTAGGAGAGGTTCTGCTTCCACAGGCAGGCCATGCACTGCGTGAGGAAGCTCTGCGAGAACTGCGTCGGGAAGAAGAGGTCCTTGGAGCCCTGGGGCGGCCTGCTGATGCCCTTGATCAAGCTCTGGTTTCTCCTGCACAGTGCAACAATGGCGTGCATCCAACTGACAGCGTCAGAGCTTTGGTGTCCTGCAGGCTATGAGACAAGAAGAGGATGGATAATGGCTTACTGGTAGAGATCAGAGTTCTTGTAGACATCTGCAAAGCTGATCCCCAGTGTGTCTTCCTGCGCCAGTGTGGTCACTTCCAGCATCCAGGTTGCCGGGTTGTACCCTGGTTTGATCTTGCTGACCCCTTGGACTCCCTGATAAATCCCAGCAAAAATAAAGAAAATTTTGGTGAATCAAAATGGCACAAGATTCAGGTTGGATTTCACTTCTGATCAGGCCATTCAGGTGGGTGCTCAAAAGAAACTCTAGAAAAGAAAGTGAGGTTACCTCAAAGTATTCAATGAGGTCGCAAGAATGGTGTCCTAGAGGACCCACGTATATCTCCTCTCCACCTCTTTTCATCAGGAACAGCTACATCAAGGTAAAGAGAGTAGCTTTTACAAACCGCGATACTTTTCAAATAACATGAAAACTTGTACAAGATTCAGGGTGCTGAACAGCCAGCCTACTTGCAGCTTGCTTACCTCATCAAAGGCCTCAAAAATGTCAATGCTAGGCTGGTGGATGGTGCAGACGACAGTCCTGCCTGTGTCAACGGTGTTCCTTACGGTCCTCATGACAATTGCTGCTGCTCTTGCATCAAGGCCAGATGTAGGCTCATCCATGAATATTATCGAAGGATTGGCAACAAGCTCGACAGCAATGGTCAGCCTCTTCCTTTGCTCGGTTGACAGGCCATTCACTCCAGGTAGCCCAACAAGAGCATCCCTCAGAGGGTTCAGCTCTACCAGCTCCATGACTTGCTCTATAAACATCTGCTCAGAAATGTACACCAATATGTTCAGAATTACATCCTATATTTAGCTCTCATCAAATAATTAATTTCCACAGTGATTGGTAGTACCTTTCTTGTTTCTGAATCAACATCGGATGGCAGCCTGAGCCATGCAGAGTAAGCCAGGGACTCATAAACAGTCACATTTGGTGAGTGGATGTCATTCTGCTCACAGTAGCCGGAGACACGAGCGAAGGTCTCCTGCTTCTTTGGGTAGCCGGAGATGGAGATGTCGCCTTCAATGTATCCTCCTGTCTTCCTGCCAGCCAGCACATCCATCAGTGTGGTCTTGCCAGCACCACTGACTCCCATCAGTGCAGTGAGCACTCCTGGCCTGAAGCTGCCACTGACTCCCTTCAGCAGAAGCAGCCTGTCTTGATCCACACCCTGGGCTTTCATTTCCTGCAATGCAACATGTTTTTTCATGAACTTATTTAGCCAATGAACATCTTTCGGTGCACAACATTCTCTCAGAAACAAAATTACAATGAACTAAAGCTACAGCCCAAATAGTTTTCTGCAATTGTTCAGACTAAAAATATTTCTGATTAGGTAGGTTCTAATTCCAGAGGATTAGTGAAATTGTCGAGAGATGTTACCGCTGGCATGTCAACAGAGTATCTGATGTTGTTGAAGGCAACAGCAAGCGGCGCAAAAGGAAGAACCATTCCTCTCCTATTCTCGCTTGCCTCACCTGTTGTTGCAGCATCTGATGCATCATTTCTCCTTGTGTTGGTGTTGTGTCCTGCACATTATGACCCTTCAAAATGCCATTCACCAGATGAAAATGTTGTCATGTCCATGTAACAGAAAGGTGACCTTACCTGATGATGCAGAGCTTCTCGACTCATTAACCATTTCTCCAGTGATATTGGCGTGCTTTTCCTTCAGTGCTTCCTCTGAAAGAATTTGCTGCGCCTTCCCCGACGCTGCATATATTTGAATATAGTTCAGTTCAGAATCAAGTGCTTCAACAAAATTCTGCTTGAATTTTGTTACAGAAGTTTGGATTACGTTTAAGGTATCCTAGAGCAATGGTGAACAGGATGTTGAACACAATCACATATCCGAACAGTGCACCGACACCGATCCAGTACCATTTTGCTTCAGTGAACATTCCCCTGGACTTGAGCACCTCTATTCCTAAAGTTCTATTGGACCCTTGGACGAACTGCAAGATTATTCTGACAAAATCAGAACAGCAGGACTTGGACAGATGAAAATTTTTCTGAGCATAGGTAGAATTCACATTACCCGGTTCCACTTGTGTCCAAGGAACTCATTCACCGCAATGGCGTTCATCGCATATTGGAGCGGTGAGATCCAGTAGCCCCAGATCCACCATTTCTTCACATCATCTGCCATCAACAAAGGAAAAAAAATCGGTGTTACTACTATTTAACCAGAAATTTTGCATTTTGACAAAATGATGATCTATTTGTTCAGGAAGGCATTACGGTGTGACAGGATAAATCCACTGAGCACAAGGAGCACTAGTAGTGCAAATGACGCCAACGTATTTGCGACAACCATGGTCCTGCCCAATGCTGCAATGAATCTGAACAATGCTGCAGCCATCTGGTTCACCAACAATAGTAGCAGGTACTGCTTGAACAACCTATGAGATAAGGAAGAAAATATTTTTTTCATATTTGTAAGAAATGATTAGATCTATTCTCAGATACAGATAAATATCATAGCTTTGGCCTGTTTTTACATCACTTTTTGCTTTGAAGATATAAGTTTTTCTGTCACTGTGACATAGGAAAACTCTGCTTGATGCATACCTTCCCACATTTGGATCGAATCCAATGACATAGTAACTCAAGAAAACTGTGATGGCAACCTCAAAGCAAGATATCGGTATCTTGAGAATCCAAGTTGGTATTGTGTAAGCCCATGCAGGAAAGAAGAGGTAGTCTCTTTGCTTGAAGAACACAGGCAGTTTTATGGTGGCCATAGCGAGCTCGGAGAAACCATTGAACATGTGCGCAACCATTGCAAAGAATAGCGCACCCAAGTAAACGATGCCATCAGTCCTTGTTTCATGGTGCATGTTTGTGCGCAGGAACAGTGTCATCACTATGATTGTGATCACCAAAAGCTGCAAATGGAAATCAAGCAATTCTATAAGATTATCAAAAGTCTACTGAAAGCTGTTAATTTTTGAACAACCTTTCATGATGGCCCTAAAGCATGTTAACAACATGTACTGTCATGCCTCATCAGAAAAAAAAAAGTAGAATCTGATCATATGTTTAAGCTCAATCTACAACAACTTAAACAAGAGAGCCCCTTTCTGGTGGTCTCTGCTGGCAGTAGAATTTAATCAACACCGTTGATCTATTTTTTATCGAATGGATGTGATTAAAATGTTTACCTGAAAAGCACGAAAACGGTAGACAAACATGTTGCGTTTCATGAGCAACCATTCCCTGGCCACACATGCACGCAGAAGCTCTAGCTTGCCGGCACCATAGGTTGAGGTGGTGAGTGATGCAGGGTGGGAAGTGCTCTTGTCGTAAGGGTGGGACAGCTCTTCTGACAGACTTTGGCCAACGTGAAATGACTGGAACGCACGAGAAAACTCCTGAACTGGGATGTAGCGGTAACGCCTGTTGCTCCTCGCCCAGTACTGCTGTTGATCCTTTCTTGATGTCACCTGAAAGTTTTGAGATTGATGTCAGTAGCAGTAGATGAAAAAACAATGCATTAATAGTATATCTTCAGTAATTAGATGTGGAGAACCAAATAGTTTATGCAAGAATGGAAATAAACATTGAAGTGTGAAGGATTTAAGGACTGAAATGTGCAGAAAATGAAACTTCTGGAGAACTGAAATGTGAATATGTATGTAATATTGTAATAAGACAAGAACTAAATGAATAGCTATGGAAGAACAAAGATGAGTATAAGTAATGCCATCCAAATGAACTTAACATGCAGATGAATGTACACGGAAATAATCAGATGAGCAAAAACATGCAGTTGTAAAAACAAGCAAAAATTGGCATAGATATTCAGAGGAATTACTTCTTGCAAAAAGTCTGCAACGCCTTTCCGGTCAGGGCATTTGAAACCCATGGATTCAAAGAACTCAAGAACATGTTCTCGTGGCCCCTGATACACAATGTGTCCATCTGACAGGAGGATTATATCATCAAACAGATTATATGTTTCTGGTGCGGGTTGCAGCAAGGAGATGACAGTTGTGCCACCGAGAATATTGGTGATCTGTCCAAGAGATTTCACTATCTGAAATGTTGTAGAGCTGTCCAGTCCAGTGGAGATTTCATCCATGAACATGGCTCTTGCCGGTCCAACAAGCATCTCACCTTTGAAGAAAAATCAGGAAACCAAGAGTCAGAAAATTCCCAAATCTAGTTTGATAATGAAATGTGCAAAGAAATTTCAAAATTTATAAGAGATGAATATGAAAATTAAATTTTTCAACAAGATTGTCTGTTCTAGTTTGACCTTTTCGAGGCAATGCATTATTTGCAAAATATTATTTAAAAGGCTTCATATCTTTCATGACAAGCGAGCACAAAAAGAAGATCTAGCATTGTGCAGTCATGACAATCAGATTCTCAAGAATGTTCACAATACCGGTTGTGACACGCTTGCGTTGTCCCCCTGAGATTCCTCTCAGCATTTCATTTCCCACAATGGTATCAGCGCAAATGTCAAGTCCTAGAATCTGCATCAGAATTAAATGGAACCATTAGTGCACATCTGAGGTTGAATGAAAAGCTGATGCTGTCAGATGAAGTACCTTGAGGACATAATCAGCGATTATATTTGTTTCCTGACCACCCACTGATATTGCCTGAAAATCAAACAATGTGAGTAAAACTATCGAAAACATAGTGTTTTATTTGATGACATGGGAAATCACATTTTTGTTTCTGCCCATGCATTTCAAATCCAAATGGACCTAATCCCTGTGTTTGATTAATGCTCTTCAAACACACCCCTAATGTTACACGAGAACATCTCAAGATATCTACCATTTTGATTAAGACTATTCAAACAAAATACACCCTTAATATTATATCTTAATCTTGCAGCAAACACATATCACACTATCATCGCTCATCCTCTGCATCAATGACAGTCTGGGTCTATGGATTTATCTTGTCAAGCCTATGGAGTGCATTCACATCAGCCAATGGATCAATATGCCAGACTAGAAGATCTTCACCAGCTCCTAAGCTGGCCTTTCTCCTATTTTCACTATTTGTTTCCTTTTTCTCCCTTTACTGGTTTTCTGTACTTGTTCTTCCATTTTTCAGTTTTTCTGTTTTCTTCCTTTACCTTTAGCCACTTAACTTTGTACTGTTTTGACCCATCATTAATGCAATGGCTATAAAGTAGAGTCTCTCTACCATTTGCATAAAAATAAAGAATTATATCTGAACATTTTTATTCAGCAAACTTCAGATAACTCAGCATCAATGTAAACTAACCTTCATGTAGACATCAAGATCTGGGTCAGGTTTGATATTCGCCGCCTTCTCCCTTCTAGATAGTTCAGTCAACATGTCTAGAACAAGTCCATCATGAAAATTAGCAAACAATAATATCATAACAGAAGCAAACTAATCTCCCAGTGTGATCATTTTCGAGCTCACCATATCTAGTACCAACTCCTTGGCATCTGGCTGAGAAGGCCAGTGTCTCACGTACCGTCATCTCAGGGATGTGGAGATCATGTTGGGATATATAAGCAGCTGATCTTTGAGCCACAAACTCATCCATTCCGTATCCGTTGTATGTCACTTTCCCTGAAACCTGGTCAGTTCATTTCAGAGCAAAGTTAAGCTTCCTCAAACTTGACTGTAAAAAGTGCAGAGATGTGTCATACTGTCATGTTGCTGTAAAGAAGTGCAATGGTAACCTTTAGATCAGATCCTAGTTTCCCTGCCAAGGCAAGAAGCAGTGTGGTCTTCCCTGAACCTGGTGGCCCTAAGAGCAATGTCATCCTAAGACAAGCATAAACCTCAATTCGTCAGACAAAACAAGTAGAACAGAAATAATTTGTGAAACACGGGTTACTAAAGAAATAATAAATGCAGCAAACCAGGTATCTTGCAATTCTGATTGTTGGCCTATTTGGTTAGACACCACAATTTGCCTAACATTTTGTGGCATGCCACAGTTTGTGAAGAACAAGATTTATTCTCCACAAAGTGTGGTAGGTTCTAGCAAGAGTTTGTGTCTATGTACGTGGGACCAAGAGGGTGGTAGGAAAGCATAGCATTCATCGAGGCGGCAATAAACCAAACACTAGATTAATAGAGTCGAACTTCCCTACCACAAAGTAGGCATAGAACCAAGCAAATCTTATATATCACCAGGGGCGGAGCTATATGAAGCCACGGGGGTTTCTAGGAACCTGGTTCAGAAATTTTTTTAACTAAAATTCGTTTATTTTTACCATATATACACCCTTTCAATCTAAATTTAAACACATTTAGCAGCCTAAATCTGGTTTAAAGCATAAAAAAAAGTGAGTGGCACCACACTTTATTTTGTTCTAACTCTGCCCCTATATATGACTACCCCATGTGTTGCCATAAGATACCATGCATCGAACACAACAACTGAATAACATAAGTAGCAGTGCCCAAGTAGGCAGATGGAATTCACCTCCTGGGTTTGATCACTCCATGGACGTCGTGGAGGATGTTCAAAGGCCTCTTTTTGTTGGGAACAAGATGAAGCAAATTGGCCAGAGACTGCACACATCCAAGTCGAGAAAAAGAATAAGGTTCTGATTCGAACTAATCTGCACACAAATGATCAGAGAAGTTTTGGGTTTTGTTTCTTTGCCCAGCACCTCCAGAGAATTCAGAGTGGTGTTGAGGAACGTCGGGAGGCCTCTGCTGCCGACGTGCGCCAACGCGTCGATGCTCAGGTGCTCGTACCGCACCTCAATCGTCGGGAAATCAAGCCCAACCCTGAAGCAGAATCAGCAAACAAGAAGCCAAATTTAGTTGCTTTTTTCTTGAAATTGTTCGTGAAAATCGAATGGTTCGCTTCGAATTTGAAGTTTTTTTTTTTCTCTACTGACAAAAGATGGCACTTTTTAATTTGACCTGTCGATGCGGTGCCTGAGCTTGAGCAGGAAGCGCTCGTGGTCCTCCTCGGCGACGCGGACGAGGCGCTCGAGCAGGTTCTTCCTCTCCTGGAAGCCGAGGCCGGCGACGTCGACGACCTCGCCGCCGGCGCCGGCGGCGGAGGAGGCGTCGGCGACGATGCCCTTGCGGATGCGGGCGTGCGTGGGCAGCTTCTCGAGCGCCGCCCACTTGAGCGCCTCCTCGTCGTCCTCCGCCTCGGCGCGCGACGACGACGCCAGCGAGAACACGTCGTGGTCCCGGTACGAGCCCAGGCCGGCGCCCCTCGCCGACCCGCTCAGCCGCAGGCTCGCCACCCCGAACGCCGCCTCCCCGGTGTCCATCGCCGGCAACCACACCCAACCCAAGAAACAATAAAGCTCGCCTCCTTAATCGGCGAGCAACCAAGAAGCCGATCGACCGGCCGTGGGGCGGCGGAGGAGGAGGAGTGAGTTGGTGGGCTGGTGAGCGCGCGCGCGACGGGGTATATATGTATGAAGCGCGCGTGCATGGGCATGGTGGAAGAGGAGGTTTGAACGGCGGCGGCCAAACACCGGCGCAGGGGTCGTCGTGCGCTCGGGTCAGATCAGCTCAGGTGGTAGTGGTGGTGCTGCTGCTGTTGCTGTTGCTGCCCACTGACCAGCGGAGGAGGAAGGAGGAAGAAGGCTTCTTCGGTTCGTAGCCAGACTACTGGTCAAAGTTTCTGACCGGTATTCTTGGGATAGTGATCGAGTCAACTCACGAAACGGTTCACGCACGTGAATTTGATGTATCTCCTATAGAATCGGCTTCACTCCGTTTTAAAATTTAGATAATTTGGGTGATTGTTTTAAAATTTAGATAATTTGGGTGATTATCCGTGGACAGCGACGGTGGATATCAAATTAACGTTTGTAAATTGTAATAGCCTTTTCTTTTCGGTGTCCAAAGAAAATGATTTCCAGGCTCTATTAATTAATATAATCTATTGCTTTGTTGTTTCGCACGCATTCTTTTTATATGAATGTTTCCAAACTACTAATGCAGCTAAACGGTACATGTTATAAAAAAAGTTCCTATATAAAAATTTTCTTATCTCACGTTCTAAAATAGAATTTTAACTTTGTATTAGTAATTATATCTTTTACAACAGTAAAAATGATCAAAGAATCAAATTTATAAGCTCTCCTCGGGAACATGCGGTTAACGGTAGTTTCCGGTGTAATGGGTTCCTCTGCACTACTGCATGGCTGACATGTGGGACCCACAGCCATAGGACCCACATTATTATCCACATTATTATCGACTCTTATCTGATCAATGTCAGTAAAAAGGACATATTTTATAATAATACATACAAAGATAGAGTAGTATAGTTTATTCATTAATGCAATAAAATATTTTTATTTCGCTAGTTTTCTTTTTATACACCCTCATTTAATAAATGTTTTCAGTTGACTCTAAACCGTTGTCATGCATGACAACTTAAGCACTTTTGTATGTGCCCTTATAACTACATCATCATCGTATTAATTATGAAAAATTCACAGATTTTCCATGAATTCGAATGGTCCTAAGGGTGGTGGTAAATAACCTGCCAGTTTTAGTAGGATGCATCGTTGATTTATATATATATATATATTTGAAAATTTGTATTGTTCAAAATTTTGTGAAAATATTAAAAAAACTAAGTCATAATAAAATAAATTATAATTATGAATGAAATGGATAGTCAAATGTACATGTAATTGTCCACATTGTTATTTATTAAAAACCAGAACGACTATGAAAAAGAGTTGAGGTAGAAAGTAGTTAGTTTTTTTTAATAATCTCAATTATGAGTAGTCCCAGACTCCCAGTGTTATCTTCACTACATTTAAGCTCTAGGTATCCGTGTGTTTTGAACTTAGTATTTTTAGAGGGATTTGATGGAAATTAACTATTTAAGTAGAAATCCTATAGAGTTGCACCGAATCAATTTTGCTAGAGATAAAGATGCAGTAGCTCGTTTCTGGGATTTTCCCAAATTAACTATGCTTAGATTTTCCCAGAGATAAAGTAGCTTATAGCGGCTGTAGTTTTCTTTCAAAAACCTCCTGCTCTCCTAAACAATTTAGATTATCCAGATTTCAGAAAATAAATTTAAAGTCTAGATATATATACTCATAGTGAGAAGCTGGACTGAAAACCTAATAATTTTTTATACTCTCACTTACCTTGCTAGTTGCTCCGGAATCTACGGTTTCTCTACGGATTAGAGTCCAAAGATCATTGTACCAGGTTATATCAGAAGCTAAGAGCATCCCCAATAGCTCATCTAATTTGGTTATCCATATCTTTATTTGGATGATCATCTAAACAGTTTCATCCTAATATATGTTTATACTTCAGCAGATCATCTATATATGACATCTTGCATATCTCTTTGGAGAATGGAGAGAACATCTAAATATAGAGTTTTTCTCTCCTGATATAGATGACATTTAAAAATAAAGGATGTGATAGATGTTTTATTAGAGCTCTACTTTTACTCTTCATTCTTTATTTTTAGGATAGAAGAGTTGTTGTGATGCTCTGATCAAAGCCTTAAGCTGATGGTTTTTCCAAAGAAGGATGCAGAAACCAAAAGGTGATAAACTTTGAATCTTTCTAATATTGTCCGAGCATTTTGAGTGGCTTGTGTGCAGTACGAAAAAAATATACCATCAGACATGCCAGTTCTCTTTTTAATAACTATTTAATAACTATGTCCGAGTGTTTAAACTCTGACGAGGCGTTTGGATTATAGGGGCTCCCATCATTTCACTTTTCCAACTACTTATAAATTAAAGTTTAATTTTTAAAGCTTAATTTTAAAGTTGATTTTTGTTGTAATTTATTTTACACCATTTGCTTTTAAATCACTATGATCGCATATATAAAGGTTTAATCCACAATTACAAATAAATTGTTTCATTTTTTTTTTCAAAAAGCGAAACAATGGAGGCCAGGATATGACAAGTGATAGGCAAATGAATGGAAGAAAAATAGATGGCTGGAATGAAAAGTTATCTTTTATTATTGGGCACTGGATTTTTTGTTTGGGGAGGGGTTGGATTTCACCTTCAATGAATAGAAAATCTACCCCAAAATCTTGTAGACATGCATAGATTTTGGGTTTGGATGAGCTTTGTGATTCGTGCTTTAGTATCCTCCTTCTTCACCTACATCAACGTTCTCCTATTCTCTGTCGCTAGTGACACTGCTAAACTTTGATACAGGATCTTTAGATTAGATTTTAGGGTTACATAGGCAGGAGATGGGGCAAAGATATTTCTTCGGGCTTAGAGAGATGGACAACTATCGAACTAGTGGTTAGCGATGGACATAGGTGGGACGGTGATGGTGTTGGTGAAACCATGAGAATAGAGGAGGACGGTGGGCCGGTAAAGGAGTGCGGGGTGGGGGAACTCGCCACCACCACCACCTTCGAAAGGAAGAGCGACGGGGAGGAGTCTACCCGGGAGCCTTGCTAACACTGTTAGCATCATCTAGAGCCGATAATACCAAACAATGGCTCATGCGGCATAGTGGTGGGGGATCGACAGAGGAAAATTATTGGTTAGTATCTCTCCGTTTCATAATATAAGATGTTTAACTTTTTTGGTTACAACGTTTGACCATTCGTCTTATTTAAAAATTTAGTGCAAATATAAAAAATGATAAGCCGTGCTTAAAATTCTTTTAATAATAAATAAAGTAAGCCACAAGCAAAATAAATAATATTTTCATAATTTTTTGAATAAGACAAATGATGAAACATTAAAAAAAGTCAAATATCTTACGTTATAAAATGGAGGGAGTACGTAGAATAGCAATACGAGTGAGGATAAGGAGGGAATGGAGGAATTAGGGTTGAGGGGGTTGCACAAATCTTAAAAGGCACATCTGACTGTCCAAAAACATAAAGATATAAGGTGTGATTTTTCTGTCGCATGTGTCGTAACTTGTATAGGCAGTCCCTATTTTCTTTTCTCCCTATAAAATCATCTGAACTTAGTAATGGGTGTGAGTTATCTGAACTTTCACGGATGCGATCATGTGAGAGCTAGGAATATAATGATTCTGCATCCAGTTGCAAACGCATCATCACCCACAAACGAGATTCTTCTGCAATTTGTCAAAAAGGCTTAATCTGACTAGTGATCTTCTAGAATTAATGCATGGTTTGGGCCTGAATTATTCGACCAAAACGAAAAAATCCAGTCAAATTAAGAGTCGATCGTCCGTGTCCAGGCAGGCTTTACTTGAATCAACCGTCAGAGACTTCTTCCAAGAAGGTGCCTACCTTACCTTCCCCCCTACTTTTGACTGCTTTTGATGGGGTAGTAGTGTGTGAATTATTGTCATATATGGATCGAGGAAATTGTGGAGAAATATAAGTTTGAGTTATTCAGGATTTTCGACTGCCATTTCTTCTGGACATTGACTAGCAATATATGTACATGTATCCTGATGCCCTGATACCGATGTCCGTATTTTATTTACCAACTTCGCTGACATTTCTCGTTAGAAAAATACTTCACTTATGCAGTTACTTTCTACCTTTTCATCTGCCGGAAGATAGTTTAGAAAAAGTGAATTGCCATCTTTTCGCGTTTTGAAAGAAAAAACAAACAGTAAATTTGTAAACGAAAAATAATTTGCAAATAACACTTTTAGGTACACGCTCATAGCGATATAAAAATTAAGGCCGAAAAATAAACTACGATAAAAAAATTAAAATTAATTTTAAATTTAAGGTTGAAAATTTAAATTTTAGCTTATAAATAAAAACCAAAAGATACCGTGTATAGATGCTGATCGACGTTACCTTCTAGAATGTTGATATATATATATATATATATATATATATATATGGGTATTTGATCCAGGGACTTTTTTTTAAGTTCTTGTCATAGGATGTTTGGATGTTAATTAGGAGTATTAAATATAGATCGATAACAAAACTAATTGCATAAATAAAGGGTATTTCATTAGACAAATTTTTAAGCCTAATTAAGCCACGATTAGTAAATGTTTACTGTAGCATCATATTAGCTAATCATAAACTAATTAGGCTCAATAGATTTGTCTCACGAAATAGTCCAAAGTATGGGATGAGTTTTATTAATAGTCTATATTTAATACTTTTAATTAGTGTTTAAACATTCGATGCGATAGGGACAACAAAGCACGGGAAACAAATACCCCCCCTAGTCGTGCCAGTCGCAGATAGCATGAATTTGCACGGTCAAAACTCCGTTTGAAACTAAGAAATTAAAGCGACATCATACTTTTGAAACCAAGAAAATAGCTACCACCATACTCTCTGACATAAGATAGCCATGTTTCTACCGTTATATTTCATAACATAAGGTCTTGTTTAGTTCCCAATTTTTTTTTCCAAAAACATCGTATCGAACTTTTGGACACCTAAATAAAACATTAAATATAGATAAACCAAAAAACTAATTGCACAGTCACGGAAGAAATCTTGAGACGAATCTTTTGAGCCTAATTAGTCCATGATTAGTCATAAGTGCTAGCCGTGAAATTTGTTTTTTCTTTCGTGTCCGAAAATTGAGCCTAATTAGTCCATGATTAGTCATAAGTGCTAGCCGTGAAATTTGTTTTTTCTTTCGTGTCCGAAAACTCCTTCCGACATCCGGTTAAACATTTGATGTGACATTTTCCCTAAAAATTTTCTTAATCTAAACACCCCCTAAGATGCTTGATTATTTTGATTGTTTTGGTTACAACATTTGACTATTCGTCTTATTTAAAAATTTAGTACAAATATAAAGAATAACAAGTCGTTCTTTTGATAATAAAGTGAGTCACAAGCAAAATAAATAATATTTTCATAATTTTTTGAATAAGACAAATGGTCAAACATTACCAGCAAAAAGTCAAACAAACGGAGGGAGAATTTAAGTTTCTTACACAGCCATAGTCTTAACATAAGAAAAAGGGAAAAGAGAAAACCATGTATAAGCTGACGAAAGATTCCCCCCCCCCCCCCCACACACACACGGAAAAGTTGATTAAGTTAATTATAGATGCACTAGCACATTATCCGTGCTTCGCTATGGGTAAAAATTATTTTATAAAATTTTATTAAAATACATGGCATATATATACACGTTATGTGTAAATAATTTAATAAATAGTTGAGCTCCAAAAAATATGTTTAATCAAGCTCTTATTAAAAAAACTTAACTTATATAATTATCATTTATATTTTTATGAATAGATTTATTATGAAATATATTGTAATTATAACCTATATTTTTCTATATTTGCACATAATTTTAAATGATTAAACTTGTGTCAAAAGATCAACAATATTATTTAAAAAAATACAAAGGAAGTATTGACATGCCCTTAAAACATTATCACCAAGCTAACTAACCACAACTAATATATCTAACAATAAATATTTTGGTGACACATCGAGCAAGGTTTAATTAGCCAAATTAATTTATTACTAATGAAATACTCATGTAAAAAGATTGCCCCACACGTGGTTATTACGGCCACTACCAACACCACCTAGTCCAATATTGAGTAAATATCTGTCGGATCTTGGGTTGCCAATCCCCGTTGCCATCTCTAACTATTATCTCATTTTTTTTATACTCCAAACTGATACAAACGTCATGTTGGTTTTTGGCCGAATTTTGACTTTTTTCGTTAGGCCCGGACTGATGGTGAGCCCATGAATTGGATTACAAGACAAGACATAAACACTGTTAATTTTTTATAACATTGGATTCTTTACAAATTTATGATAGTAGAGATTTGGATTATACAATAATTAAAATAATATATCCTAAAATCATAATAATAATGATTTAATTTGAGAATTTATGTAGGTGTCAAAATTCATCAACTTTTATAACAGTAGAGATTTAGATTTTTTTATAATAATATAGATTTGGATTACAGAACAATCAAAATAATCTACCCTAAAATCACAATAATAATTTTTACTTGGATTTTTTTAAAAAAATAAAAGGTAATTACGTTCTCACGTTACTAATTATAGATTTATATTAAATGTAAAAGTTAAATAAATAAATTAATTAAAACTATACTGGCAGCTAAAAGATGAAAATAAAATTAAACATAATTATAGAGTTGTATTAGATATAAGGTGCAAAAAAGAAATAAATAAAAAATGATTGGCAGGTAAGGAAAAAAATTTAAAACATGCGTCAGCAAGGGTAGATCCCAGCATCTCTCCTGACCAAGGCGATGTCTTCTCCACGGACGATTGCGGACTGGGTGCGCCGGGCAATGCGGGCGGATTAGGATTGTTTGGGAGAGATTAACGAACTGAAAGAAAAGAAAGGAGTCGTGGGCAAACGGCTGCGACGCGAAGACGAGCGGACGCCAGAGCCACGATGCGACTCTCCACTGCGCGTTTTTTAGGAGTGGAGTAGAGATATCTGGTTTGGCCACCCTCGTCCACGCGTAATATAAAATGGTCCTTTCTATTTTAAATTCAGTCCCTCAGGAAGTCAGGATGACCGCTAACTATAGTGGTCATCGTTAGCTAGCTATAGCGGTCATCGTTAACCTTTTTATGTAAAATGTCAAATGATCGTATTTATAAATAAAAAATAACTTAGAAATAAGTTCTTTTTATACATGTTCTTAGCGGCTAAAAGCAAAGTTAAAAAATAATATGCGATAAAAAACTCTAAAATCAACTAAATTTAAAGGTTAAAATTTTAAACTTTGGCTTATAAACATAAGCAGGAGGGTCTTATACAGGAAGGATTACTTAGATAAGGAGAGCTCCAGACTGTTAATTAATTAAAATTTGAGTAAATTCTATGGAACTATAACTACTTATGTCAAACTATTTGAGAACTACACATTCAAGATGTTGTATCACAAAACTACGTGTTTAATATTAATTTTATGAGAAAAGTATAGCATATTCAGCATAACAGTGGTGCTAAGTATTTAAACTCTAAAAATATATAGTTTTGTGATCTGTAGTTTTATGAGTAATTTTATCCTGAATATGTAGTACGTTATATATTGGGAGGGTGCCTATCTTTTCCTTCGGCAGGCATAGAAAGAGGCATAGATCTCATCATCTTGTCAATATTATTACCCCACTCATGATGGCTAGCCAACACTTTTTATTTATTTTTTTTCTAACCCCCAAGTGGACTTATTACTTATAGTTAGCTTACGGTTAAGAATTATATATATTTGCTTTTAATCCACCAACCGAAAGAAAAACAAAAGTAATACGGGCTTCCAGCAGCCCCCTATGTAGTCAGGCATATGTATGTGTGGACGCAATGGAAACAAACAAATGATTGAATGATTATTTGGTTATTTTATAATCATCTCAGCGTATAATCGAATGATTTAAATAAAACAAACCTTAAAGTTTTGCTTAAAGAATCAAACGAAAATTTTTATATAGAAAATATCTGTACAAAACACATATTGCCACGAAAGTGTGATAGTAAAAATCTATAGTCTCCCTCGTTGGAGACAAGCGCAGCTTATGGCACTGGAGCTGGGAATTGGACCGTGCTTTCATGGGCCGGTCCAAGGCACGGTGGCCTGGCACGACAGAAAGCACGGCACGGCCCAACATGAATTGGGTCGGGCCAGCATGGCATGACTATGGGGCCGGGCTTGGGCCTAGAACACAAGCACGTTGGGTGGTATGGCACGACGCGATCATTGGGTCGTGCTTGGGCCAGCACGGCCTAAAAGAGGCATGAAACATTCATGCCAAGCCGTTTTTCTTCTTGAACCATGCTTTCATAATAGGTTGGTTTTATTTCTAGGCCATTAGTTATGTTAATGCCATATCCATGTGCAACACAGCATGTCTGTCTCACGGACATTGTCACGCACTTACATGGACCCGACCAGTTTGTCGATCGGGCGATTCCTTTAGACTCTAGTTCGGTGCTTCGACCCGACACGACATTGGTGGATTAATGCCTTTGACGCACGAACCACCGTAATATGACATGACAATACGACAGCAGACTAGACAACTTGTACTGGGCTGACACGACCCAAACATGCACGATATGCTTTTGGGTTGTGGCATCATCCTATCGTGCCAGCACGACTAATTTGGACACAAAGCACGATGGGCCGGGTCGTGCCTAGCACGACCCACCTCTATATGGCACCATGCCTTGCCAAGTGGGAAAGAGATGAAAATAAACAAAACTCCTCGTTTCATATGAACACAGTTCCCAAACAATTAAGCGGAGCATTTTTATAAAAACAATAAAAAAGTTTGTCTAGAGGTTGTTTCAAAAATCCTATTAATCCAAAATTTTCAAGTTTGCAATATCTAGTCCTTAATGTAACGTTCACAAATAATATACCATTTTTCGTGATATTCCATTTTTCTTATCCCCTTAGTCTCAACCTCACCCTAACTCACGTTAAGGTTGTGTTTTTTATAGTGTGAAGATAAAAGATTTTCTGATTTTTTATGATCGCTATTTAATGGTGTAGACGACGAAATTAATTAATATAAAGTTTAAAATTAACTTTACAAAGTGAGATGATAAACTTGTAACAAAAAACTTAAAAAAATACTATTTAGCAGCTTGAAAAACGTGCTACTGGAAAAACCTAGTACTGAGAAAAACCTAGTACGGAGAACGCATAAAGTCCAAGGTCTAAATAGGCCAACCGGCCCAGGTTAAGTTCCCCCCTATATGGATAAACCCGGTCAAGATTGGTTAATTAGCTCCAGTAGAGCTGTCGTGCAGATATATGACAATAGACGGCTGGAGTACGTAGCTCGTCCCATGTGGACCCATCGTCGGCGGCGAAAGTTCACCGTTTGCCCGGGGGAGAGAGAGAGAGAGAGGAAACATGTGCGTGCATGCATCCACCGTTTTGACGTCCATCGACGTGGCCGTCACGCCACTGGCTCCGTTCGTGTGCCATGGCAACCAACCTTGCTTTTTTTTGGTTCCCCCCCCCCCCCCCCCCCCGCGTTCCACACGTCAGCGTGGCCGTGTATCGCCCGTCACTAACAGTTACCTTCGGCCCGCGCGGGCACTGGCCCAAATTTTGGGCTCGTTCGTAGGAGGGTCCATCGAATCCACGTACGCAAAACAAAAACAAGTATTTGCTATTGTAAATTTAAAATATAAATTAATATGATTTTTTAAAACAACTTTTATATAAACTATTTTAGCAAAAAATACACCGTCTTGTAGTTTAGGAAACGTGTGCACCAAAAAAAGAGTGGGAATTTGAAGTCATGTATTGCAAACGAGCCCTTTGTTGGGTTCAAATCCTTCCGGTGAATTATTGTTCGCATACCTATACGGTCCGTTTAGTTTTTTATTTTTTTCTCTCAAAACATCGTATCGAATATTTGGACATGTAAATAGAATATTAAACAATGATGAAAATAAAAAATAATTGTACAATTAGGGGAAAAATCGTGAAACGAATATTTTGAGACTAATTAATACATCATTAGCCATAAGTGCTACAGTAAATCATATGTGTTAATGACAGATTAATTAGGCTCAAAATATTCGTCGCACGGTTTCGAGATAGGCTATAAAATTTATTTTTTATTCATGTTCAAAAACTCGTCAAACGTTTGACATGACACCACATCCAAAAATTTTTGGTAACTACACAAGCACATATGAGGCCCCGTTTAGTTCCCAAAACTTTTTAGGAGAGGGGACACATCGGCGTGTATGGTTTACACATTTGAAATATTAAACAATTTCTAATAACAAAATAAATTTCAAATTCTACATGGAAACCGTGAGACGAATCTTTTGAGTCTAATTAATCTATCATTAGTATATGTTGGTTACTATATTACTTATGGCTAATCATGCACTAATTAGGCTCAAAAGATTTATCTGAGGATTTTTCCCATAACTGTGTGTAATTAGTTTTAATTTTCATCTATATTTAATATTTTATTTATGTGTCTAAAGATTTGATGTGATGATTTTGATAACTAAACAAAGCCTCAGTTTATAATCTGGTTTACCTTCGATGTGAACTATTGCTAGTGACAATAGTCCGATGGTACTCCTCTGTCGGTGACGGTGATAGTAAACAATATATCTGTAAATGAAAATAATTTATAAATAAAATATTAATATATATGTATTCTTATTAATAATCTAAAAGCTATTTTGGTGAAAATCTTAAATTAACTTTAAATTTAAGATTAAGAATTTAAAATTTTACTTATAAGCATAAGAATAAGAAGAAATAAAAAGACGGGTATCTTTGTTGACGTGCTGCAGAACAAAGCTTATCCCTTCTTGTTCCGTTCCTTTCCTGTCACTCACAAAGCTGAGTTTTTAGGAGACCACGTCATCGCTTAATTGTAGCCGTCCGATCTGACCGATAAAGCTGCAATCGGTTGACACGTGTAGAAGGGCTGACCCCCTCCTCTTCCGGCCTCATATGGCTCCTGTTGGGCTTATGGGCTGGCGAACTAGCGATTCGGCTTTTGGCAACGCGCACGCCAGGCAGGGCAGCAGTTAGCGACGTGCGGCCGACTCCTCGTCCACCGATCGCAAATCTCAGCCGCCTCATCTCCTCTTCGCTGCCTCCTTGGCAGTCCACGGCTCCTCATCGGCAGCGGCAGCGGCAGCGACTTGGCTCCTGCGTCCTGCCGGCCATGCGTCCACGGGTACTGACCGTGACCGAAGCCGACGGCGACCAGCCAAGCGGCCCATGTCCAGCCGACAGCCGCCCAGACGCAAGGAAACAACAGAACTGGACCATATGGTTGGCTATGCTTTTTTTCATGCCTTCATTAAGATTTGCTCATGTGTGTTGGTCCTTTTTCAATAGAAATTGATTGAACGGTGCCATACTGTAGAAGGTGCGGTGCGGTAGGTAACTAGCCAATTAGGTTGATACCTTGATATATTATGATATTCAATCTTCTTCAAGTTATATTTTTTATCTTCAATTCTTTAAGATTTGCTCATGTGTATTGATATATTATGTGCTATTTCTCATGCCTTCTATTTTCAATCATCTTCTTCAATCTTCAATTATATTTTCTTCTTCAGTTTTCTTCAAGCCTGCGAGGCAAGAAGACAGATTGCAAATTGAAGATTTCACTTCTTCAATTCTAATCAGATTCCAAACAGAAGACTCGAGACCCAGTGAGGTGAGGCTAGGCAGAAACGTCAAAAGAAATTTTTTTGAGGTAACATGTATATATAAATATTATTTTTGGATGTAATCTAAATGTTTGCAGCAATAACTCTACATACCTACGTGTGTGTGTATATATATATATATGTATATGTGTGTGATTATTATTATTATTAAAGGAGACAGTTCATGGTATGAGATCTCTGGTATCTGTATGGATCTTCTAATCATCATAGATCAGTCAATCCCCTAATTCTATTTGTTTATTAAATTGACAATACCTTTAGCATTGCAATCATCATAGTCTGTCAACCTCCTTATTTTTAAGTCATATTTAAAATAGATCATCTATTTTGTTTAGTTTTTCAGGTTGCCGATTAAGACACATTTATCAGTTGAATTTCTTTATTTATGTGACAGCCGCAAACCTTTTTTCCTAGAGAGATTGACATGCAATTTGCTCTAGAAATTCCATTTCCCCCCTGCCAATTAAGTAACCCATTAATCATTTTTTGATGTTTTACAAATTTGTCCATTTGTATATAATATATGTTCAAATAATGAGAGTTGACGTTTTTCCTTCTTCCTGAACTGTTGTTTAGATTGAATTAGTCTTTGTTTCTGCTGACCTCCATCTGCAAAGTGTTTTTGTGTTTTCTTTATCATTTAACAGTCATCCCATTTCTATTTATTCAGCCTTATCGCTGACAGTTGGATATAAAGTATATTAAGGAGTTAAGCATGATCATCTTCTGCAAACTTAAGTATCGTGCTTGGTGTACCTGGTTAGAGCATTCCAACAGCTCATCTAAATTTGGTCATCCATATCTTCATTTGGATGATCATCTAAAACACTTTCATCCTTCATATCCATTTGTACTCCAGCAGATCATCTATATATGACATCATCTATATCTATTTAGAGGATCGGAGAGAGAACATCTAAATATAGAGTTTCTCTCTCCTTGACATCCAAAAATAGATGATGAGATAGATGATATGCTGGAGCTCAACTTTTACTCTTCATCCTCTATTTCTAGGATAGAGGATAGGATGGATGAGCTGTTGGGGATGCTATTAGTAATACATGTTTACTCAATGCGTGTTTAGATATTTACTCTTATGTACTAGAATATTATAATATAAATTAGTTTACAGTTTTTTAGAGTTCAGATCTAGCAAAACTTTCACATATCTTTTTCTACGGTTCAATTCTATTTTTTACTTAGATGTCCTACGTGGTATACTCAATATATACGTGTTTAAATATTTACTATTATGTACTATAATATTATAATACAAATTAGTTTATAATTTTTTACAGTTCAGATCTAGTAAGACTTTCACGTATCTTTCTATGGTTCAGTTCTACTTATGTCCCGTGGAAACGCGCGGGTTTTGTCTAGTAATCAATAATGATTCTACGGATAATCTATCCTAAGCCGACAACGCCACCATGGCAATATGGCATGCCTATTTAGCAGTTTAGCACTGGTAATGACAGTGCAATTTCAGATAATCAGGAATGCGATTTTAGGAATTATGTAGCATCTGATGAGCATGCAGGGATTGCGGAAACCAAGTGTATTTGAGTGAGCATTTTTGTCACGACAAAATGTCTTAATTACATTGGTCTATTGTTGTTTTTTTTTTGGTTAACAAGGTGTCAAATTTTGTTCATTAACTCTTCCATTGTTTGCTCGTTTCTACGTGGATTTGGTACAGCGCAGACTGCTTCAAGGTAGCACATTGTTTTGTATAAAAATGATACTACATCCGTCCACAAATAAGATCATTTTTTTTCCTAAATAAGATTTTTTTTTAGTTTTTATATGATATTTTAACTCTTCATATTATTTAAATTTTTGTGATTAATATTTTTATTTTTACTGAGTGATAAAACATGAATAGTATTTTATACGTGACTAATTTTTTTAGTTTTTTATAAAATTTTTAAATAAGACGAATGATCAAACGTTGGATACAGAAAATAAAAAATAAAATTATTATGGACCAAAAACGGTACGTAGGAAGGGTTAAAATAGAGAGCCAGATCCTCTACACTGGAGAGGGTGGTATTAGCTCCACTCCTATTCATCCATCTTCATGGAACGGATGCAGCGAGCTCCAGTACTTTTCCCCTTCGTTGTTTTGTTATCAGCATAGGAACAAACTACCGGCGCCCTCGATTTGCGACCTCGCCGGACGCCATCGCCGCCTCCCGACGACGCGCCGCCGTGCCACGCTCGGCCGGGTCCTGGAACAGAGGGATACAGAGGAAAGTAGCAGCAGCAGTTTTCGGGTGGCCGACGCGTCCGGCGGCAGGGGCGTTGGGCGGCGGCGCTCGGGAGCCCGCACGCCGGCGAGGGAGCTGCCGGTGGCGCACCGTCGCCGCCAGCCATGTGCGCCGTCTTCGCCCGAACGAGGAGAACGAGGGAGAGAGAGGAGCGTCTGCAGCAAAAATAATTTGGATTGAGTTTGTAACGTATCGGGGGCAAAAATAACTTGCACCTACCTCGAGATTCCTCTCTGAGTCTGTAAAGACGGCCTTCGAGCCACTGGTTGAAAGGTGTCCCGTCGGCTACCCCTATAAAAGAGCCGGCTACTCTCTCTTGCTAGACGATGCTCGTTCAGTCAGTGCTTTCCTCCATCTCGATCCACGTAGCCATTTCGGTTGGCCTGTTGGGTTGGACTATGAAAGCTATCAATAAGAGGGGCCGTGCCTTCCTCTGGATGGGATCAGACTTGGCCCATAGGGACAATGCAGAGTAGCCTGGTCAAACGTCTGCCGTCCGAAAGCTCTGGGAGGGTTAGGGATACAGAACCTAAGGACCGCTGGTTTTGCTCTGCGCTTGCACTGGCTCTGGCTTCAGCACTCGGGTCACCCCTATTGGGCTAGCCTTAAGGACCACTCTAAGCATAGTGTCTCCGACATGTTTGTCGTCTCTTCCTTTTCCGTCACTGGGGACAGGGAGTCCACTCTTTTTTGGACCAACCGATGGCTAGACGAACGGTCAATAGCCTCCCTGCCCCTACTCTTGCTCTTTATAGTGCCTCGTCGTCTCTGGAACCAACGCTCTGTAGCCGCTGGCCTGGCCAACGACGCATGGATCTCCAACATCCGGGGAGCATTTACCGTTCCGATCATTGGTTAGTTTCTTCTCGTTTAGGAGGCGGTGAAGTATATCCGACTCTCGCATGGAGTGCAGGACCGTGTGTGTTGGCGCTGGACAGGCGACCAACGCTACTTAGCGTGCTCGGCCTACAAGGCTTTCTTCATCGGCCAACGGTCCTTTCCGTGTGCCAACCTGCTCTGGCACACAAAGGGCCCAACCAAGTGCAAGTTCTTTCTCTGGTTCGTGCTCCAGCGACGCTGCTGGACAGCCGACTTGCTCTAGAAGCGTGGCATTGCTAGCCACTCTATCTGCCCCCTGTGCGAGAAGGATCTTGAAACAACAAACCACATTTTCTTTGATTGTGTGTTCACTAGGCAGGTCTGGCACTATGTGCTATCGCCGTCGGGCTCGACGTCACTCTCTCCCTGTAGTGGTGCTTGCCTTCAGGATTGGTGGCCTTCGTCTAGAACATGCTTACCTCACCACCTAAGGTCCTGCTTTGATTTCTTAGTCCTCCTGACAGTTGTGGAATGAGCGAAATCACAGGATTTTTGACTCGAGGTTGTCTTCCGTCTTAGCAGTGAAGGAGCTTGTAGTTTCAGAAGGTCAGCTCTGGTCAGCCGCCAATGTCGCTATCTTTGGTGATCTCTTAGGAGAGTAGAGCGGTCTTGCCCCCCTCCTCCCTCTTTTGGAGTTACGTTTTTCTCAGTCACGCGTCTAGTTTATTCTTTCTGTTTTTTACCTTCTTGAGTCTCAGCCTTAACCCCGTCAGGCCTCTAGGTGTCGTGTAACAAAACTTTTTCCTATTAATATATTAACGTGCAAGTCTTTTGTGCGTTTGAGAAAAAAATTGATGATTTGACACTTTCTTTGTTGGCCAATTGTTTATATTGACACTCGTAAGTATGATATGTGGGATCATCTGAGTCAATAACAGTAGGCCATAATGTCAAATAATCGAACCTCAGTCTTACAAGTGTCAAAAGGTCAAATCCCTCGAATTTGTGTTGACTAGTTAACTTCTTTTTGGTGAATACAGATAATTGGAATGATCATTTTAAAGCAAAACCACCGATATATGACTATTTTAACAAAGCCAATGGTTTCGAGGCCATTTTTAGCAAAGACGCCCGATTTTTAGGCCAAAAGCAATTATCTCTATCCATGCAGGACTGCCTGATCAGTCTCGGCGGGCGGTGTGTTGCCGATCACACCCCACTTTGGCCTACACATGCCTCCCCGTGGCCCGCTTGCGACAATGAGCAACCTCGCCCGCCGCTAGCGCTGCAGTCCACTGCCGTGAGGTAGATGCATGGGAGAGAAGAGACGAAGAAGAGATTGACCGCAGTGGAAGGGAGAGTAGGAAGAGAAAAAAAAAGGATTGAGGAAAAAAGAATCTATTACGTGGAGTCCACTGTACGTCACGTTAGTAAAAACTGGCAAAAAATAAATCGATATTGGGATTTTTTTAAACTGTTTATGCAAATATGGGTACACATTTATAGTTTTAGGGTTAAAGTACCTCAGGCAAACTAAGGCTGCGTTCGTTGCCCCCTGCTGGATAACTTATCCATCTCGTTTTCGTTTTCCGCGCGCACGTTTTTCGAACTGCTAAACGGTGTATTTTTTAAAAATTTTCTATAGAAAAGTTGTTTTAAAAAATTAGATTAATCTATTTTATATCTTTTAATAATTAACTAATCATGCACTAATCTATTACTACGTTTTCCGCGTTAAGGTAAATTACCTTACTCCTGTCCAACGAACACGGCCTAAGTTAAAAGAGAACTCCGGTGTGTAGGCCTTGAGCTATTTCGGCCCAAGCTGGGCCTTGTTTGGGGTCCGGACCAGTTTCTGTAATATTCCTTCCTTTTGGAGGTGCTCCTCGCAAAATTCGTTAACCTCGCTTTCTTTCTCTCTCGTTGCTCCCCCTTCGGAAATCTTCGAATCCATCGTCGTAGAAGACGACGACGACGAGACTGGGCGGGGCGAGCCCCCCACCGGAGGGAGACGACGACGAGGACAAGGAGGAGGGTTTGTGTCCCCGTTCGCTGATTGATCGCCGGGCGCTCCGAATTCGGTTTCTCCCGGTGAGTTTTCCTCGACCCTTTTGTCTTTTTTGTTTGTGTTAGGTTATTTTTTGTTGTTCGTTCTGGCTGTAGTTAACAATCAGCTAGGTTTTGCCCCCGTGAATCGAGTTGCCGCGAGTCGGCGTCGGATCCTTTGGCGAGATAGGAGCGAGATTTTGGGTATCATGTGTTGCGATTCGGCGATTTCCACGGTGGCAGCTTGCCCGGAGCCTTTTTCGGTTACCGTTGCTGGATTCTTGGGGTCGATATGTTTAGGCTGCTCAATTTAGAGTTTTGCGCCCTTGAATTCCAACGATTTGATCTATTAGCCACTGGATTATGCTGCGCTGTGCCTTCATTTCGTCTCGAATTCGGGAGTGAATGTAATTAGCCTCTCAAATTTCACTCATTTATCGAGATTCAGACCTCACCTGCCAATGCGTTCACCTCACGTCTTCATGTGCTAAGAACTGGTCGAAATTTCATGTGTTTAATCCTAAAATTTGTGACTTGGTCTGGCGAATAATCCACAAGACTAAGTCTGGTACAAACAAATGGAGTTCGTCGTTTTTGCTTTGTTTTTACAGAAATGCCGGTCTTTATTTGCATCTTGGTTGGAAACTTTGACATTAAAGCCTTGTTCTCTTCGGAATTCCTTGGTTCCATCAGCTGGTGGTTCACAGCTGTTTAAACCTGTAATGTGACTTCAGAATTTTGTTCTCTCTGGTTAATGTAGTTCCTGAATTGGTTACAGTTTGTACTGAAGGGTGAGCATGGATAGGAGGGATGAGGAAGAGACGGTCCCGAATGACTCGGACCCTCTTCTCAAGAGAGAAAATGAGAAGGCAGAGTCGTCGTTGCAGCTGACACCGCTGACACCGCCTAAGCCAGCGACAGTGAGCGTATCGGAGATTGAGGATGAGGAAACCGATGGTTCTTCTGCAGGGTGCTGCCGCATTTGCCTTGAGACTGATTCTGAGTTAGGTGAGGATCCTATGTATCAGAGAGTAGTTCTATAATTTTACTGTGCAGTTAGGTTGCTTTGTTTTAATATTTGGGAATGTCTTTTCTGGGATAAATATGTCTCTGATTTTAATAAGTATGGATATGTAAATACTCAAAATGATAAGTTGGTTCTCAGATTGCAATAAGTACAAGCTATTTAATTCAACCTTCGGTATTCATGTTGCAGGTGATGAACTAATATCACCTTGCATGTGCAAAGGAACCCAACAATTTGTTCATCGTTCATGCCTTGACCACTGGAGATCTGTTAAGGTACTCTCCAATGTTTCCGCTACATTGTCATGTTATTTTGTTAAGAAATCTGATAGTAACAGACCATGTAATGATGAACTTTGAGCTTATCATGACTCACTCGACAAGCTTTTATAATGCAATTTACATGGTATGTGCTGTTGCTTTTCACTTCCAACACTATTCCATGTACATTGGATTGGTAACTGCTACTTCCGTTTTTAAATACGATGCCGTTGATATTTGGAAATAGCGTTTGACCATTTGTCTAATTCAAAAAAAAACTACATATCCTCTATTTTGTTCACTTGTTTTATCAATTAAAGGTATTTTTAAGCATGAATTATATTATTGCACATTTGCACTAAATTTTTGAATTAGACAAATGGTCAAATGTCATGTCAATATCGTCATATATTTAAAAATGGAGGGAGTGCTAACTAGCACATTGACACATCCTTCATCCTTCATCCTTGGGAGATGGAGGCGGCGAATTACCTAGAGAACAAGCAAAAACTACATAAAGAAGTGGACTGGCTGCCCGAAGAGTTACACATTACATGGAGAGTAGTGGAATTATTAGAAAGGCCCCGGGTAGTGTGTTACTATACAAACAGTGGAATATTATAGTGCAGTCTACACGTTGTGATATTTCTTATTCTGGTAGGAAATGGCAGTGCTCGTCCTATGCATTAGAACCTGGCCATTTTCTTCTTTAACCATTGTTTTCAAATGGCAGATCTGAGATCACAAAGGTGCCATCGGTATCAGCTTTAGATATACTGGCCATGATTCATTAGGAGTCAAGTTGCGTCTCTCCAAGCTATCATCTTTCAGCTTGATTTGGAGGGTACACTCTAGAGTTTTGGCTGCATTATATGGCACTTTAAAGACTTTGATCAATGGCATTGGAAAGGATGCAACCATCCTTTATAATCTAGGTTGAACTTGTGCTTCATCTATAAACTTCAGTTATTCACACTGTGATTATAATCTTCCTGACTAAATGTATTTTTTTAATTCTGTTTTTCTTTGCAATATGTTTTCGACTGAATGAAGGAAGAGTGTCACTTCTAATTTTCTGTTAATGCTTAATTTCTAGGAAGGATTTGCATTTTCACACTGCACAACGTGCAAAGCTCAATTCCATCTTCGAGTGGAAACTTGGGAGGACAACTCATGGCGTAAAATGAAGTTCCGAATATTTGTTGCAAGAGATGTTATGCTTGTGTTTCTTGCTGTACAACTTGTAAGCATTAACATTTGGAAGCACTACTTTCCATATTTGTTTTGAGTTTCATAGCTCCCAGACTTTGGCAAAATTATTGCTAAAGTACATAAGTCATTGTATTGCGAAACAAAAGGCTATAGATTTTAGAGGTTAGATTCCTAGCGTTATTATCGTAATTGAGCTTTTATAATATGGATTTTTGCTATTAATTCATGTTAAATCTGTAGTATTGCAATAGTATGCCTTAAATATATAGTTTTTGTGATAATTTTAATTCTAAATGTGTAGTTTCGCTATATTGTGTCTTAAATATATAGCTTTGTGATGATTGGTGTTCTCATTGCAGTTCTTGTTGTATGTCTAATAAACATTAACATTGAAATGCTCTTTTCTCTGCCACCTCCTGACTCCTGAGGCATCCAGAATTGTATCTTTTTCTTTCCACATGATAAGTTTGACAAGAAAACAGCAACAGGGTTTTGTTGTGCAATTGCAAATTTACATATTAAATGCTGCAAACATGCATGTTTTCATACATTTTATTTGATTAGTGTTTCACTTATCCTGTTCCATATGGTATGATATCATTTTGGTATTATGGATGAATTTTGTGCTCCAAAAAGTAGTAATATGTTTTAGGTTGTTTTGTTCTGAAATTCAAGTTAAAGTAAGAGAAACAGTTCCATTGACGCTTTTGTTTTGCAGACTATTGCTATGATTGGTGCAATCTCTTACTTTCTAGATAGGGATGGAAGTTTCAGAAACAGTTTCAGTGATGGCTGGGATCGCTTCTTGTCAAAGCATCCAATACCGTTCTATTACTGCATAGGTATCCCAATCCCTTCCTGATTGTTTGTTCCTTACCTTCACTTGTGATGATGATCCCTCTTTGTGTTCCAGGTGTTGTTGTTTTCTTCGTGTTACTCGGTTTTTTCGGGTTGATACTGCATTGCTCATCCTTCAACGATAACCAAGATCCATGCCTAGCTGGGTGCCGGAACTGCTGCTATGGTTGGGGCGTCCTGGACTGCCTGCCTGCATCTCTAGAGGCTTGCTTTGCCCTGGTGGTGGTTTTCGTTGTCGTGTTCGCCATCCTTGGTATTGCATATGGATTTCTGGCATCGACCATGGCTGTCCAAAGAATCTGGCAGAGGCATTACCACATCTTGACCAAAAGGGAGCTCACGAAGGCAAGAATTCCCTCAAGCCAGTGCTGTTCTATGCATGACAATGATCCAACCCAAGTGCTTAAACATTTGGATATTCGAAATATCTCTAAGATATGCTAAACTTTGGCATCCATTCATTCAAATTCTGTAACTGTAAATTTCATATGTGCAGGAGTACGTGGTGGAGGATCTTCATGGCAGCTACACGCCACCTAAGCTTGATCCGGAGCACGAGGAGCGGCTGAAAATGCTGAAGCTCCTCTAGCCTCTCATGGCAGTCAACAGAGTCACTGCCTGTACATCGTCCTTGCCCCTCTGTTTCGTTCCAGATTGACAAATGTCAGTCTGTTCTAGGCCACTGTAAATAGTATTACCTGTATCACCGTTCGTGTGCCGAAACAAAACATCATAGTTTGTTGTCAAATTGACTCCATCGGCTACCTTGTCGCTAACGTGAGCGAGTTTCTTCGATCATTCTGCTTGTTAAACTCTTATCAACTACTAGTAATTATATTTGTCCCGGCAATGACCTTGTCTTAAAAATCTGAATAAATTTTGGTCCATCACGTCTGAATCTCTGATATTTTCCCCTTGATATTACTAGCTACGTTCCAAATATAATACGAAATCAGACATTTTAAACTTTGATTATTAGTAACAAATCTTTTCTAAAAAGGATAACATAAGAATGATGTTCCTAAATCTATCAGCCTCATATTTTATCTTTCCACTTCTGATCTCCATTTTATGCATATAATCTAAATTAATAAGCCAAAATTTGGAGCTGATTTTCAGATCGCTCACGTATATAAAAAGATTGTTGACAAATTAAATTTTTGTACACGTATGGTTTCACTTCTTTCCTCGATAACCAAATGAAACATTTTTCCTCGAAAACCAAATGATGACCATCTTATCATATCATACAATTCCATTTAAATATTATTATAAAGTAACTTATCTGTACCAATATTATCGAAGACTGTCAATATCCCTATCCCAAGATCCATATCTAGTTACATGGAGCAAGTATTTTTATTATGATGATTATTCTAGTCCATTACACAGTAGTAGTAGCTTACAAAGTAGAACGTGTGCGACACACAGAAATAGGTGATGAGCAATCAGCCGGTGCCGGTGCCGGTGACGCCGAGGTCGGGCTTGCCGTCGTCGTCGCCGGCGCCGAACACCGGGCCGCCCTTCCCGGCGGCGTCCTCCACCTTGTCCTCCAGCCTCTTCACGGGGAGACCACGCTCGTCCTCGCTCGACCGGAGCTCCGTCCTCGCCGCCGCCGGAGCCGACCGGTAGGTGGTCGCCGTGAATGCGCCCTTGGGCTGTGCGCCCTGCGCGCCGGACATCTCGATCGAGTCCGCTCCGAACGCGAGTCCAAACCCGAATCGCGTGTGCTCGTTGATTGATTCTAGCAGCAGCAGCTCGGTGTTCAGATCAGCACGCCGCTCCCCTGCTTAAAAACCACACGCGTCGTCGACTCGTGTGTGTACGTGGCACTTCTTGGTGTTACGGTGTGCTCCAGTGAATGGCTGCCGCGTGGGACCGGAAACACAGGGACGCTACACGTGTCTTGCGCTTTTTTTTTTGGGTTGGAGTCCACCACGGGGGCCGGCCATGGCGATGGGTCGATTTCATCCATAAACATTAGTAAAATTAATACCGTCATGGGTCAGAAAATTTTCTCATACCCATATTCGTTTAGGTAAATATTATCCGCCGGGTCACCCATATACCCACAACAGTTTAAAACAATCTAAATTGCATAGTTTTTATATAGTATATTACAACAAACGCTAGATACTTAGGACATTACATATTCATATAATATGGTGGAAAATGTATTTAAATACCTATGGTTTTGGTTAATGGGGCTAGACTAATTTGATATTAGACCATAAAGGACATTTAAACTTGTAGGTATTTATTACCCATGGGTAAACGGGTACGTGGATCGTTAGAACATTTTCATACCTACGTATCTATCAGGTGAAGGTATTTGTCCGATTACTTACGCACGAATGATATATTTAGTCCTATACCCGCACTCTAATAAAGTAAATACCTGTTGGATCTCGGGTAATAGGCGTTGCCATCTGGGCTAGCTTGGGTTCTTTTCTCACAGCTCGGATTACATTCCTAGTTCAATAAGTCCATGATTTTTGTTGGAGCACGTAACCTCCACGGCTCTACTCCATACAAAATCTTGTACTCATGGCCATTTTAGCTAGTAGATAAGATACCCTATTAGCCTCTCTCTTTTTATCTTATTTAATTGCATAGTTTGGAGGCATTGCATTTCTTACTTTAACAAATATCTCGGCCCAAGACAATCTCAGTGGGGTCTTCTTCTCCAGAGCCTGTATAACCTCGGCATTATCGGTTTCAACTTTCAAGTGCCAAAAACATATATATCCACTCCACTGCCACCGTAAGTCCTTTTAGACATGCCAACGCCTCCGCTTGCACAACCGAGCTACACAAATGGAGGGTTTTGTGTGCAGCCGGTAATACGAGACCTCGGCAATATCCCTGACAATGATTCCAACACTTGCTTCCTAGTTTCTTTCATGAAAGCGGCATCCATATTTACTTTTTAGATTGAATTCAAAAGCCAAGATAAATATTTAAACGGTAGAGTTTCTGATGTCAAGAACGGAACATTTTCACCGAAAAAATCTAAGCAAAAGCAATAAATTTGGAATGGGAAGGCAACTGCTAATTGGATTGAAAACCGATCTGTTTATAATAAATCTTAATGAAAAATTCTGTCAAAGTTATTTTTTGGGCTTTGACACCCTTTCATTCCAAATATAGATATAGTATTATCAAAATAGATAGATCTGTTCAGATTCGTAAAACTATATGATAATGTATAATCGTATTATCAGGCTATGTATTTTGAAATAGTTGCAAGTTGGAGTATACAGCAACCTAACTAAAAAATCGTTTTATCATCCAAATTATTGAGTTTCGAATCCTTCCAAGATTCATGAAAGTGTTACCAAGCCACAGCCACAACTAGAGGTTTGGGTTTAGACCTATTTTTGTTCTAGATCTTTTCAGGCGGAGTGGTGACGTTGTTCCCCTTTCCAACTTTAGCTCGCCAGCCACCGTTCTTCAGCTCATGCTTCCCGCCTCCGAGTCTAAATCCTTTGCAGTATTACACCTATAGCACTACTCACTGACATGTGAGCCCCACGGCCTATGAAACCAATATGTCAATCTACACTATGCAATGCTGCAGAGGATTTCATTTGCGCCCCCTTCTCATCGCTCTTCCAGAGGCCTCTGCATCTATTGGCTAGGTGGGCACGTACCATTGGATCCAGTGACCCCCGATGTCCACATCAGTTGGTCGGGATGACTATACTCCCTTCATCTTAAAATAAACTAATCTTTCACTTTTTACCTACAATGTTTTAAGTTTTCATCTTATTTAAATTTTTTTATGATTAACATTTTTGTTTTTATTAGATGATAAATTATGAATAGTACTTTATGTGTGACTATTTTTTTAAAATTTTTTGAATTTTTTTCAAATAAGACGGATGGTCAAACGCTAGACATGAAAATCGAAAGTTTGCCTTTTTTTAGGGATGGAGGGAGTACATGAGAAAGATTCACTAGAGGGCAGTTCGCACTAGGTAAAATGTATCTTATTCCTTTACACCAGTTGATTTTAAGTTGCTTTTATTGTAGTTTATTTTCAACATTTGAACATAAATTCAAAACTTCTAACCGCAAATTATTTGTGTTGATTCTTTTTGTATTATTTTAGTTTTCAATATTAGTATCAACGTTATATATATTGGCATCAAGAACTAACAACTCCTCGGAGTTCTTATTTAGCAATATCATGTTAGTGATATTTTTATCACTTTATATGATAAAGGAAAATGTACGAATCACCCTCCTGAATTATCGCGGTCAGCCGAATTATCCCCTTAAACCCAAAAACTAGACATTATTTACAGTAAAATTTTAATATTGGGGAAATTACCCACTCGACCAAATCCAAAGCGGTTTTTTCATACGTGGCATACATGTGACAGTCCATTCAGTATTTTCTTTTTTTAATGGTGGGCCCACCTATCATAACACCATCTCTCACCCTTTCTCTCGGGCGAACGGGGCGAGGGTGTGTTGACGGACAGCGCGCGCACGGTGGCGGGTCGACGAGCTCGACCAGCCCACCGTCCGCACGGCCTCCGCCGTCACCCCCGCACGACATGTGTGCCGACTGCCCTTGCCCCCGTTCGCCCGAGAGAAGGAGAGAAAGAGAGGGGGTGATATGATAGGTGGGCCCCACTATTAAAAAAGAAAAATACTAACTGGACTGCCTCGTGTACATCACGTATGACAAAACCGTATTGGATTGGGTCGAGGGGGTAATTTGCCCAGTATTGAAAGTTCAGGGTAAATGATGTCTGGTTTTCGGGTTTAAGGGACAATTCGTCCAACCATGATAATTCAAGAGGTAATTCGTACCTTTTTCTCTGATAAAATGGTTTATATAAATAAAAATATTTAGTCTAAAAGGCCGTCAAAACTGTAGAGCTAGCCCGATATCTTGATGTTGTTTTTGTTTGTTAAATGACATGAAAACTGAATCATAGTAATCTACTCCCTCCAGTTATGTTTGTTTGACGTTTCGGACAAGTATTTTACCCTGTTTTCTTTGTAATTTGCTTATCCTGAACGTCAATTAATTATGTCCGGAGGGAGTAATTTCCATTGAAATTTTATTTCTTATTACGAAGCAGACGTATTTTGCTAGTTAACGTATAAAAAAACAAATGCAGGATTCATCATATGTGTACAAAATATACGAAAAAAAAATTCAGGAAGTGTAACATACCCAAGTCCGTAAACCCGAGAACTAAATTTAACTTAAATGCATCATGTGGTTGGGAGTGATTTTAATTGTTTTTAGATCTTAATCATCTCATCATCACATGCAATAATAGACCTAGAGTCACAAAAACAATTAATTTGGTATTTATGTGCCTTCAAAAAAATTCTGCAAAATTCTGAAAAATACCTTGATATGTCATAAACCAACCCACAAATTTTCATAATTTTGAATTAAGGTTTGATAACTCTTTGATTTATTTTAATCTCTCTAAAAACCTGAAAACTGTTAGTAGATTCAAACTTGCTTTCTTCGAAAAATTTATTTAAAAACCTCTTTTAAAAGTTTTGTTTCAGCCAAAGTCTTCTACTAACTTTCTTCTAACACCAAGAGGAGTGGCACACGCTGGATCGCTATCTAACCATTTCTTCTCACCCTCCAAAAATCATTTGCAGCCAACTCTACTTAGCCTCCAAGCTAGATTTCAAATTTCTTTTAATGACAAGTGGGCTCCACACCCCTAGGATCCATATGACAGCCTCCCACTCTCTCCTCACAGCCTCAACCGTGCCCCATGGCCAATGGAAGCCCAAGAAACCCCATCATAGAACCAGCCACCTTCTCTCCCTCTCTCAGTCTTTGTAAGCATTTCGTCGAACACCTGTCGGGCATCTTCCTTGGAGTGGAGAAAACAGCACCCCTAGCTTCCCACCATGCCATGCCGGGCTTTCTCCACGAAGCTAAGATGTTAGCCGATGCTGCTGGTGGGTCTAGACAACGTGTCTCCATACCCATCGTCCACCTCGCGCCATTATCCCCAATCACCACCCGGGTACCACTCCATTGAAGGTAGACGAGGCCGTTCCGACCAAATCTCCGCGCCCAGACCAAATCTCCTCCTCCACTACTCTTCCACGGCACGCTGCACATGTCCTGACGCGCCCAGACGCCCTGTTCCATCGTCGCACGGCTCGAGAACGCAGGGACAGAGCTTAGGCCATGGACCGAGTTCACGGGCACCGCATCCAAACTCCACCTTTAAACCAACCCTCACACCAGCAGGCTCTCCTACCTCGCCTCTTCACGTTCCAAGCGAACTCCGGGAAGGAAACCCCTTGGGATGGCCGGAACGCGAGCGCCCATGTCGGCGCCGGCGAGCCCACGTCGCCATTAATCTCTCCCTGGTGAGTCTCACGAGAAACTGTCCGCGTCATCCTTCTTAGCATCCCTCAGTGAACCCATTTTACCCTTGTGCTCAGACGAAACACCACCGAGCAACGCCGCCTCTCCGACGTCCTTCGCGTCGAGCACAACACCGTCGCCGCTGCCCTCACCATTGTCGACGCTTTTCCTCCTGGCCGGCCATGTTGTAAGCTCCCTGGAACCTCTAGGTACTCATTTCATGCCTCATTCTAGCCGGATCAATCAAGAATAGCAACATGCACCGTCGCCCAACCGCAGGCTGCCGCTCGCCGTCGTCGTCGGTGCTGCACAGGCCACCGTCGTAGTCGCCACGACCACCATTAGATTCGCCTTGACCTCCTCTCCATTTTCTCTGTTGATCACAACCCCATCCGAGCTTCGGTTCGCCACCGGCGACCCCTAGATCGAGCCAGGCATGGCTGCCCCTCCTGTGAGCCCGACCAGGGACCTCCTTTGGGGAATTCGACTAAAGCTAGAGTCCTATCCGAAAACTGCCTAGAAACATATTACTGTAGCAAGGGAGTGCGGGTTGATTTCCTATCTTCCGAGGGCCTTTTTGCAAAACGCCCCTCACTTCACAAAATGCCATTCACTGACATGTGGGCCCGGCTGAAATTAAATTTTGAAAACTAATTTCTATTTTTTTTAGCTGAGAATAAGCAGAACTTCAAAATTTTGTAGAAAATTCATTTTAACTCCAAAAATTATGAAACCAATTTTGTTAGATCCGTGGAACTGTGAACTATTTTAGAAAAATATAAAACTTGGTACTTTTTTGTACAAACTTCTCCTTTATTTTTGTTTTACCCTAAATGTCTCCTAGAGCTTGTTAAATCCATAACAAATTGAAAATAGGTCTAAAAATTGTGAAACCACTTCTGTTAATTTTATAAAATCATGCTCTGTAACTTTGTAAAAGTAATTTTCTTCACTTCTGTACAAAAATGTTGCTTAATAAAACTTAGCCCTTTTTAAACCTTTTTAATTATTAAATGCATATATCTGTAAAACAAAGTGATAAAATAAAAATTCTTTCACTAGAGGCCACCTGAGACCAGCACACACTCACCGCATAAGTCTCATGCATTTTCATGCATTTTTGGTTTTTATGCATTTTTGTATCTATCGTATACGCGTATTTTGAATAGATGAAGAATACGTCGAAGAAGAAGAATGTGAGTTTGTTGAAGACCAGGTTCAGGTGTTTGCGGACGAAGGCAAGTCAGCCCCTCCTTTGACCACTTTGATCCTATGTTTTATTGGGCTAAATGATTCTGTTGCAAACATGCATACATTAGCTACTATTAATTTTAGTAAAAGAAATTATATAAATGTGGGAATGGTAGATATGACCTAATTGCTACATAACCCACCTTGAAATATTGAATCTTTGCTGGTTGTAACCATAGGGTGCTCTTGGATACAATTATTGTGTTATTTGGGATTATGCTATGCTTATATTGCCGCTATATGCTTATATATTCGGTTACCGCCTTACAAATTACTCATTTTGATAAATGTTATATGTGAAAAAGGTTATTTTGATGCTACTGGACAAAATTTTAAATGTGTGAGTATTGTGAACAGAAAATGGAGAAAACTTGTTTTTAGACTTGGGCGGCGAGTGATGTACATATGGTGGTAGATGTGCACCGATAGGGGGAGCGTTCGCCCGGGTCGATTAAAGACCTCACTCTATATCACCAACTAATGAAAACAGTACAAACCATATATGCTAAGTATGGGCTGGTCTTAACCTATTAAGTTGTTTAGAGTTTAGCCTTGTATCTTGGTAGGCCGAAGAGTATGGGTTACCGGGTTTTGGCAACTTATCGGAACTTTCTATGGTTTGTGATTTGTTGAAATTGATTAATGACATGTGGTATGTGATGATTTGAGCGGGTAGTCTGTCCAATACAACGGTGCCGTGCCTCGTGAGGGATTCCGGGTAGGGTTCCTTACGGCGCTAGGTTAAAGCGTGGGCCCGCTACCTAGTGACGCTACTTTGCTAGTAGCGTGGGTAAAACACACATTGTGCTGGTGCAAGGCTAGACAATAAACAATGTAACGGTTTCGTTATGACCTCTAGGTCACACTCAATGTGTAGAGTGTGGTGATACCGACGGGTATCGGATAAACTAGAGCGATCCATATCATGTGGGCTTAAAAGTTGTACAAACTCTGCAGAGTCTAAAACTAATCGATTAGCCGTGCTCACAGTCATGAGCGACATGTTGAAGTGTCATGAGTATAGTTTGTGATTTTGATAAACTCTTGTGAACTTGAAAATGGTTGAAATGTTTTGTTGGTGAACTTGGGCAAAGTTCGGTGAATGGTGATGATATGATGGTAAGTGGTGATGATCTACCTTGAGGGGTAGATGTGTGTTATTTATTTATTTACATAACAAGCTTTACTTACTCTATACTATTGTTATAAAATTTCCGTTGCGAAACATGTTGTGAATAAAAATTGGCATTTATGCAAAAATTTACCTATACACAACTTATCCTTGAATATGACCAACATGTAGCATGCTAGGGTTGTCACCGACTTGCTAGTACATTAATTTGATTAATGTACTGATTTCTTGCTTTCTTTTACTTGTTTTTGGCTCAGACTCTGCTACAGTTAATGACTATTTGGATGAGGAGTTTGATGCAGCTTGTGATTTCCAGGATGGTTCTAACTAGGGATTACCCTAGCCAGTTTGCCTATGGGCTTTTGGGTAGCAGCTTACCGCATGAACCAATATGTATGGCTTGTCGCCAAGTACTACTTAGAACTTATTAAGACTATTTATGCTTTATGCTTAGAACCACTTATGATTCGGATATCATGCTTGAGATGATTTATATGAGACTATGTTGCATTCCTGAGCGACTAGTCCCACATGAGGATGGGTTTGAAATGGTTGAGATAACCGGGGAATATGCCTTTGTTGAGATCGAGTCTCTGGGGTACGCTTCTGGTCGCCACCATCGAGTGGTTGACGGGCGTATGACGTAGATGACTGACGTGGCTATTCCAATGGTTATGTCTTCTATTTCATATCCGATGGCTTAGAGCCTTTGTAGTGCCCTCTTCAAGACATGTCAGGGTCTGCGATGAGGTTGGATGGATACTGTAACAATTTGGGTTTTATCTGAGACCTCATCCATCCAGATATTTCGCGCTGATATGTCTCGGAGCATTGCACCACCTAGGCTTTGGGATGTCCTCACAGAAATACTCTGTTAGATATGAAACTGCAATTCATTACAAACTTTTTCAACACGATAAAATCCTATGTGTACCTTAACAGAGTTTTTCATGGCATGCATCTTTCCCACCTATTTGACCCAAAACCGGAAATTATAAACACATATATCACATAAATAAACACCACTTTTCAGGCCCTGTCAATACTTTTGGTAGCTTCAATAGTACCTTTTGGATATTTAAATTGAACCCAACTTTCACCTACACCAAACTAAAAATCAATTAGATTAAAGTTTGCAAAATACATGCACTTTGATCAAACTATTACAAAATTATATATTTAAGATTGTACATCACACACATACTTTTCTTAGAAAACTACAAACTGAAAGTCCTTTATTGCAAAACTCCAAATTTTATGATAAAGTTAATGTTAAATCAATAGTTTTATGATATGATACAACGTCTTAAATATGTAGTTTTGTGAACATTTGGCGTTTAATTTTTAGGTTTGTGATACATGGGTTTTAAATCCATAGTTCGGGATAGTTTGATTTAGTGGCACAGTGAAATTTAAAATTAAATACTAAAGAATTAAAATACATAGACAATCTTTAAACTTGAGAGCGAGTGTCACTTAGGCCCATCAACTTGAAAACTACATATCTAGGTCCATAATCTTAGTTTAATAATTCGCAACAGTCCAAAGCTCATTTGATCTAGGTTGACACCCGACGTGGCAATCCACGTAGAAACAACATTTGTAATTTACCCCTCCACGATAAAAAATACTGGAATAATTATAATTTAATCCTTGACGGTACAGGATCTCTATAGAAACTCTAAAAAATCCCCTAACCCCTCACATCCCTCCCATTCTTCCCCAGCCATAGCATGGAAAGGAAAGCAGCGACTGGTGAGGGAGGGGTTAGGAGATTTTTTAGGGGTTTCTACAGAGGTACTGTACCATTAAGGATTAAATTGCAATTATTCTAGCATTCTTTATCGTGGAGGTGGTAAATTATAAATGTTTTGTCTACGTGGATTGACACATCGGGAGTCAGTCTAGGTCAAATTAGGTCAAATAAGGTTTAGACCCGCTACGAATTATTAAACAAAAATTATAGATTATGCAGTTTTAAAGTTCATGAACCAAAGTGACACTCGTTCTCAAGTTTAAGGACCGCCCATATATTTTTCTAACTAGTGTGGACACTCTTTTCTTCTGACAAATAATTCCATGACTATTGCGGAATACAAAGAGGCCGCGTTCGGAAGGCCCCCTTAGTAACTTACCTTATTCGTTTTTCGCGCGCACACTTTCCTAACTGTTAAACGGTGTATTTTTTTAAAAAATTTTCTATAAAAAAATTGTTTTAAAAATCATATTAATCTATTTTATATTTTTTTAATAATTAATAGTTAATTAATCATGTACTAATGTATTACTGCGTTACGTTTTGCGTGCAAGGCACGGGTTAACTTATACCTGTCGTGTTGAACGCGGCCAGAAAGCGTGGCCGTACCGTTGATCCACTTATCCATTTTCTCGCCGCGGCACCCCTCCATCCGTCCGTCCGCAACCCATCGGACAGCCACCCGAGCCTGCAGTGCACGCCGCGCCGCATCCTATTCCTATCGCGATAGACTCGCCCAGAAAAGAGAGCGCGAGAAAAGAAAAAAACATAAACAAATCCGCCTCCGCCCATCCGCTCATCCGCCTCCGCCCACGGCCAGATCCGGCCGCCGAGGACCTCGACGAGCCCCCGTCCGCCGGAGACCCTCGGTGCTGGCGCGGCCGGCCCTCGCGTGAGACCCTTCTCCCCACTCTTTTTTTTTTTCCGGATCGCGCTCAATCTATCCCGCCCTTACTTGCTGCTCGACTCGATCTGCCCTACCACTTTTGTTTCCTCGCTTTCTTCCGCGCTGCGCGCTACGAAATCGGGAGGGGGGGGGGGTTGTTTATTTGGGTCACTTCCTTCCTAGTATTTGGTTTCTCCCGCTAGGGTTCAATCCGTCCGTCCGTCCGTCCGTCCATGTTGTTCGCGAGATCTGGGTTGTGGACGAGCTTATGTTTTTTTTTTTTTTACTTTTTAATCGGTAGGACGGTAGAAGAGCGTGAGAAAGTTGAGCAGCGTATATGGTTGGATGCTCAACCGGAGACATTGGAATCATTGAACAATGAGATGATAGGAATGGGTTTTGTTTATCTCGCATTTACATTTCATTTGCTGCTTATATCTGACCGCTTTTCATCTTGTTTCCTTCCAGGTTTGCCGTAGTTAGCTGGTTCGTGGGATTGGAAGATTTGAGGTATCTTTCGGTGCCTCCCTTAACTCCCTCAGGCCTTGTTCGGTTAATCCCAATCACAGGGGGATTCAAGGGGATTAGGAAGAGATTTATTCCACACCTATTGTGGTGTGGAATTATCCCCCCTCAATCCTCTCCAATCCCTCCCTCTTGGGGAATAACCAAACAAGGCCTCAAGTGGAAATGGCAGGGAATATGAGATGGAATGAGCATGATTGTTTTTTTGCTTCATCTCAATTTGACCTGCTAGAAAGAGATTATGTGATATGGGTTACACTAAACAGCATTCCACTTTTGGCTGTTCATTTAGGCTGGAAACACTACTCTTTGTTTCTTCAGGCTATGTCTTGCTAATCTTTGTAATCTATCAAGCTATTGTATCATATTAGTTTGTGCAATACTGTTGTGGTTATATTTCTGGATTCATCGCCATGTGCTCGACCATTCATTTGCATTCTTTATTCAGCATGTGTGCTATAGTGCTTGCTTTTGTATTACAATTTCATCCTCCAATGTAACCAATGAAACTGTAGTGCTGCGACGCATATTTTGCATTTATCACATCGCAGAACAGTTTCCCCTTATGTCACATACGAAGATCTAGAGTTTGCAATCACTTTTTACTCATTCTAATTTTGTGGCTGGAAAGCCTGCTAAAACCTCACAGCCTCAGCCCAAGTTACTCCCGACCCTAAAATGAACATCTTATATATGCATTCAGTTGTTGAGCCAATTTAATAATATGTATTTTTGCTCAGTGTTAAGATCCCTATAACAGAGGAATATGTTCTTCAAAAAATTAACCTATACAGTATAGATCTATTAGATAAATGCTGTTCTTGATGGCAGGATTGTTCCTTGTGTTCAGCTTATGCACATGTCATCTGACTGTTATGGACATTATTTTGAGATGTAGGGACATTTATATCATATATTTATATAGAGTTCACACTAATTTTCATCTACTGATTGTTATACCTTATTAGGATAGCCTATACCATGTCACATCAATTTAATCTGGTGTAACTATATTTTAAGTTTGCATTACAGTTACTTTTCAAATGTAAGCACACTTGCCTTTTCTAAAAAAAAGTAAGATTTGATGCAACTACTTTTGTGTTGTTCACATTTACAGGACTGCTTGCTATAGGCTTAAGTATTACTATGATTCTTTTCTTACAATGACAAATACTGCACCATACACATTTTTATCATTCATAGCTACTTGTCAATGTTTACACTTTTGTTCATAATTTAGTTATTCCTTTTTTCAAATGGTTTTGTATAGTGCAGTGGTTTTTGTTTTTGTTTTTATATCTGATGTTGTTTCCTCTGTGTGTTTTTATTAGATGTCGCAATCCAAGGAAGTGAGGTCAGTTTCTCCTATGACATCTTACATCAAACATTATTTATTCTCTGTGTTCTAATTCGTACAATTATACTTTCAGGTACACTGCGCGTTCTATTACACCTCCTGTGGATAGGAATGGCACTTCAAAGTCAAAGTCACCCACTCCAGTGAGACGCAGTACTTCTAGGTCACCTCCTCCAAAGAGGAGTGACTCAAGGTCTCCAAGGAGGCGTAGTTCTTCAAAGTCTCCTCGCCCTAGAAGACATGGCAGATCAAGGTCAAGGTCAAGGGATAGGAGTCGCTCCAGGCATGTACATTTCTCTGTACTAGCATCATATTTCTGTGTTGTAATGGATCCCAAGTAAAAATTATTATAAGTTTAAAAATACAAAATGCAACAACTAGGTAAAATCTTTTCTAATGTAAAACTTGTATGCATGATTATATGTGACCAATTCACCGCTTGCCCTATTGCAAAAAAATAACACTTCTCTGTAAAAACCCTACAAGTAGAACACATATGCCTACATATTTGTAACCTGCCATCGCCCCTAAACTTAAGATATGATTGATTGGTGAAGGATCATTATATATTTAGCTTCTGTACCTCAAGTTGCAAAATGTAGTTCTGTTAGTTGTTATGCAAAGCTGTATAGTACTGAGTTTCAATTCTTGATCTTGCATAGGAGCCGAGATGATGATTTAAGAAATCCTGGGAATAACCTTTATGTGACTGGATTATCCACGCGCGTAACTGAGGAAGACCTAGAGAAATTCTTCAGTAAGGAGGGAAAGGTTTGTCCAAATTTTGTTGATGCATCTGTTATAATTTTGACTTTGAATTATATTTATCAGATTATCTGTTCTGATAACCATTTTCAGATCTGACATAGTATTTAATCTGCAGGTTCAAAGCTGTCATGTTGTTCTTGATCCTCGCACAAAAGAATCCCGTGGGTTTGCCTTTGTGACCATGGATACTGTTGATGATGCAAGACGCTGCATAAAGTACCTGCACCGCACTGTACTTGAAGGTCGCCTGGTCACTGTAGAGAAAGTAAGATGCTTTTACACTAACCATAATAAAACAATTCATCATTTCTTTGCTGTTGTATTCCTATCAACAAGCCTGGGTAGTTCTGTTGTCATGTTTTGTCTATGCTACCGTTCACATATCTGTAGGAAGCATTCTTATAAACTGAACCATATATCTCAACTGCAATTTCTTAAGTTCTGTTTTTTGACATTCCTTATCTTGTCCTTTTTTGATGCATTAGTGACATCACGTTTTCTTACTACGGAAACAATGTCTTGTATTTTTAAAACTAAACTTGAAAAACTATATTCAGATCAGTTACGAATTTTGGTGAAGCATTGCTGGTACTTGGGAATGATTTATGTTATGAGTAAACCAATCTGTCAGTGTTGGTATACTAGGCATGCTTTTTTGTCTGAAGCCTGATTCGATCTTATGATCATGATCCTACCATTTGATAAAATACTTCTATTATATGTACCTGCTATGTTTATTTGTGTCGAAGTCCATAAAATGTATATTTTTCTTCTATAATGTTATATGCTGTATGGATGGATACATATGTCAACATGTTCAATTATTGTGAGGACATTACTAATCAAGACATTGTAACAACTCATTGTAAAGAACGGTACAAAAGTTTTATAACAATACACTGTTCGAAACAACTTGGAAGCATGCAAGATTATCTAAAGCATATAAACACACGTAGTATTGGAAACTGTTCACAAAACTATGATCGATATTGCTGTAGCAGGATGCCCATGCCAGATTTCCTAAGATCAGGATTAGGATATTACCATGACCATAACAGGTATAGATACTACCAGTCAACCATGATATGTATGACTATGAAAAGTTCTGGCTGGACGGTGATGTAATAAGATCCTACCTGAAGAGATGTATAGAGGGACGCTACATCCTTACAGGTAAAGAAGGGTTAGAAAGCTTTAAGTTCTTTGTCTTGTGGGCAATAAATATTCAGGGCAGCGTACCTAGGGAGCCCTACACAGGTGAAATGGATTAAATTAGAAGGGAATAGTATGTGTTGTACTCTGATGCTGTCCTAGTGTGAGAATGGAGAAAGACCTCTGCCTCTTCAAATGGGGTCTTAACTCCTCGTGCTGACTTCCTGAACTTCCAGTTTATGGTGAGCTGCCTCAACGTCAACCTGGTTGGTGCATGCCATGCTCTCTTCGACCATGGTTGACACCAATCGCTTGTGCTGCTGCCCTGTTGGTGCTTATCACCACCCCACCGAGCTCATCTTCACCGCTTATCGTCTGCACCTTCCTCACCAACATGGCTTACCCTCTCTGCACCAACCTGAGGGCCGATGCCGTTTAGCGGTTTTGGAGCATTGAACATGTGGCATGATATGCTTTGCATCACCAACTCATCTTCACCAACCTCGACCTCGTCATGCAGCAAGTTCCACATGCTGTCTACATCGACTGAGCTTACAGGCCGCTGGCATGTCACGACAACACCACCCAGGCTACCGGACTGATGTATGTGGCACGCTGTGCTTTGCATCACCAACTCTTCGTCACCAATCTCGACCTCACCATGCAGCAAGTTCCACACGTTTTCTACATCAACTGAGCTTACATGCCGCTGACGTGTCACGACAACACTACCCAGGCTACCGGACCCATGCATGCTTCATCAACATCATTCCATGAATCATATGATTGAGGCAACATCCAATGCTTCACCATGGCTTCATCTACTATGGAGGAGATGCACAAAACTCGACTTTGATTGAGCTGAAATGCAACGTAAAGTTATTCCCATCTACTTGCATCACAGGGATTTTGATAGGATAGTTTAATGATTTGCCTTATTATTTATAGCAAATGGATATACTTTCACTGTTCTTATGTAGGTAGTAAGAAGTAATTTATATTAGAACGAATATACAAGTTGGTCCCAGGTTCCTACTGCAGAAGTTGGCCATTTATCTCATCAATGAAAACATACTAAAATTCGTGCAAATATCTTCATGTCAGGCTAAAAGAACTCGGGAGAGAACTCCTACTCCTGGAAAATATTGTGGCCGCAGAGGTATGCACATCACATCCTTTTCTTTTCTTTTTTGCAAGTAATGCTTTCCATTACTCATATTATTTGGCTTGCTGAACGAGAAAGATGAAGTTATTTTTGGACGGAGGGAGTAGTATTTATGTGTACAAAGATCAAGTTTATATCTTAGTAGACTTAGATCCTGTCAATGTGCTTCTTTGCAAAGTCATCAAATAAAGTTGGGACCAAAACATAGAAGATTATCACACTCCCTGGAATGTTTATATTCAGTAGTCAATTCTTGATTTTATTTTTCAGTAATGAACTCGTCTTTTCCCTTCACATAAATTGTGATTTGTCTACGGAATTTGATGTTAGTTATAGTTCAAAATCCCAAAAAGAACAACTTCTGACTATGAACCTAGACGTGCGCATGTCCAGGTTCATGTCTAGAAATTTAGTCTTTTGGGGGACAGGGGTGTAGTTCCAAGTCACTTTCTCACTAGAGTGCAACTGTTTTGGTAAGTCTCTCCCCAAGACTTCAAATAATTTTAGCTTCGAGGATCTGGCATGACAAAAACTGAAAGTAGATCTGTGACAGGCTGTGATATTTGTTTGACTTAAATCATGAACCTAGCCTTGGTGATTTTCTCTGGAGAAATGGAAAAATGTATCTCAGCTTGGTTTTGTTGGTCTATGATAGGTTTTACACACATCAACAGCATATGTGTCATATTGGGATTGGTCTTCTTTGAAAAAAATATTAAAAGTAAGCTGATATTATAACCAGATCTTCATTCTTTGTGTAATTCAGGCTCCCAAAGACAGTCCAGGAGTCCATCACCTTACCGGTCTCGCAGGAGAGAGCGATCTCGCTCAAGGGACCGTCAGAGGGACCGCTCACGCTCGAGGGATCGCCGGAGGGACCGTTCTCGCTCGAGGGACCGCCGGAGGGACCGCTCTCGCTCGAGGGACCGCCGCAGGGACCGCTCTCGCTCGAGGGATCGTCGCAGGGACCGCTCGCGCTCAAGGGATCGCCGTGGCAGCTCGCCACATGGCAGAGATTCACACAGAAGGCATGGAGACCGGTCCAGGTCACCAGCTACCAATGGGAACCATAAAAAGGACTAGAAACCACTCTACTAGGGTTTTCCCTTCCGGTGTTTGTAGGACTGGATTTCTGTTTTGGGATTATTGAGTACCGGTATGAACTTGTGGTTCAGTATCAGACAGTGTTATGGAGTCTCCTAGCAGCTTTAGCTGAATTTGGTTAAGCACGTTATCCTCGTAGTTTCTGATGAGAAGATATTATACTGTTATAACTTTTGATATTTCAGTGTGTTCTGGGACAAAGCATAAAGGTTTGAACACTAGCATTCTCATGGAATTCGTATAGTTGTTTGGTTGCTTATTCAGCTGGATTGTTTGTTCTGTTAATTTGAAGTAGTCAAAATGATCGTGTGTTAGGACGGTTAGCCAACTGTTGTGGTCCCGTGCTGCCTGAACGCGGGAGGCCCCAAGAGTTGAAAACTGAACAATCAGTGTGACCTCTTTTGGTTTTCATGGCCTTTGAGACTCAACAAACTTTGCTCTCTCTCTCTCTCTCTCTTGTAGGCCCATATTTTGGTCGGTTTTTGTAGGGTGATTAGGAAATTTCTCTCCTTTTGGGCAAGCTGCAAGTAGGGAGGATGGAGAGTGGAGGCCTTCTAATTAAACTAATAACATTTTGGTGCATGGCAACATGGCATTTCAGAACCAGGAGTGGTTATGTGAGTTAGAATAGGCGATTTTTTTTAGAAATAATATTATTTTAATGAAAAATCGTAAAATTAGAGGCAATTTGCGGAAAATCATAAATTTAGCTCTTTGTTAAACTGCCGTAGTTCGATAGACCCTATCAACAGTTCAATAGGTCGCGCGACGCTGTTGAACATTGGGTGTTCGATAAGGGCCCATGTTGAACAGCAGGGCCTAGCGAATACCCACCACCGTTTGACAGAGAGCTAAATTACGATTTTCCTCTAATTTTGTAATTTTCTATTAAAATAATATTATTTCTAAAAAAAATAGACTAGCCCTAGAGACATGGATCTAGTTTAAGGATCAAATTGTTCTTTTTAACCAACCGCTTAGGCTTTTTATTGACGCAATTCTTTTACTGTTGTAGGGACATGATTTTTTTTTGTTCCTTTTGAGGGCGCGCACCTAGTTTTAAGTAGAAGAGATAGCTCACATAGAGACATTAGACATGCAAAAGTATAGGGTATAGAAGGGTTTCATGTATCGGATTACTTATGCATTTCTCTGATTATTATTATTTTTTTCGTTTTGTTACGACACAGATGCACATCTAACACTGCTAAGGGCTCGTTCGTTTTCTCCAATCGATTTTGGATTTTTGGGAGCATGTTTCTCAAACTTATAAACGATGTACAATGTATTTCGTGCAAAAAATCACCATATAAAAGTTCCTTACCTTACATTTTCAAAGTAGGAATTTTACATTGTAGCAGTTAATTTAGTTGTTTATACTTATTGAATAGCTATTAGAAATCAGAATATTCTTTAATCCTACCATCCCAGCTATCTCAAAACACCAGCTAAGGCTAATCTTAGTGGAAGTTTCGTGGGCAATAAATAGAGTGTCATATAGATATTTTTGATGATGTGGCAAAGTATTAATGAAGAGAGAGATAAAATGAATTTTATGGAGATGAAATCTTCTATGCACTGTTATCTAGATAGATTATGTCTTGCATGTAACGTAGGAAACACCGATAGATGAGAGAGAGGGGTGTTTTGTTCTTCTTTCAAACTTTTTAGATGACATGTCACTCTAAATAATCCTATACATGAAACTTGCATTGAGCATGGCCTAAGAATGAGCTGATCACTTATCTAGACTGCTAGGTGTGGTTAAAGATAACTGTACGAATTGGTTTTGCCATGCATTCGACTCTATTGGTTGTCCTGTCAGTTCCAACTTGTAGAGTTGACATTGCCCCCATTGCGTGAACTGAAAAAACATTCCATCTAGCTAGCCATTGTGGTTGACTTCCCTCCACAATTGGGACAAATTCCCCGGAATCAAATGCAGCGAGCTGGTCAAAAACACACTCGGAAATCAACTGCACAATAAACTAATTATCACACTCATGATCATAGAATGTCATAGGCTCATAGCAGCTCGTGCTACCATTGAAAAACCTGAAACAGACAAACAAATTTGTCTGAAAATGCATGAATTGCACCCCTGTTTTTCTGCTGTACTTCTTTGACATCATCAGCCTAAAAAGAATAATCCCATTGTCACGTACGCATGCATGCATGCATAATCTGACCTTAATTATGTCCTTATCTTCCAGCTTGGCGTAGCAGCCGCTCAATTTTTCAGTTTATCTATTAGAATGTCAACCAAGATGCTAAAAACGGTTTAAACTATACTTCGGTGAGAAAAGGTCTTGCGATATTTTTCTAAATGGAAAAAATGCAAGTCAAAAGGGATTTTGTGTCTGAGTTGTCCAAGAACAGTTCTTTGAAATTCCGATGTTTCATTGCTAGCATGATAGCATCTTTCTGTCGTTAGCGAACGCCATCGTCTTTTCGCTTTTGTTTATACATATAAGACAAAATTTTAATTTTTAACCTTAAATTTAGAATTGACTTTAAAGTTTTTTTTATCAAAATTTATTTTTTAGCCTTTGCATTCAGATCTCTGAAAACACATATATAAAATTTCTATTTATAAATTGTTTTTTATTTACAAATATAATGTTTAGCTTTTTCGACGAGGGCCTAAGTTAATTGAACACACGTACAACCTTATCTTCCAAACACGCTTTGCATGCAAAACTGTTTCTTAGTTTTGTTTTTTTATTAGAAGGCCAACTAAAATGCCAGCAATTAGAAATCAGATTTCTATTAAAAAGATTGAGTCAAAGAGTAGCTACTGTTGTTTCCTATGAACAGACATGTCCACTTGTGTCCGATGCAGAGCGAAAGAAGTCTAGAAAAACAATGCTCGATTGTTCAGGCCATAATATTGCGGTTAGTTTGTTGCTAGAAGATAGCTATATAACATCCCCATGTTCTATACATAACCTGAGCACGTGCTCACTGTTAACAAGGGTAATTAAGATGGTTGGATTAATTTTACTGCTCAAGGAGAAAATAAACATCCTCTATTTTTTTAAGGGAAACCTCCAAAAATAACAGGAGCTCATGTAATAATTTAGTATAGGAAAGAAAAACAAGACCCATTATTTCGTAGTTACAACTATTTATAAGTTATAATTTAAATTTTAAAACTTAATTTCGGAGTCGATATGGACACATATATGACAGTTTCATCCGTAAGTTATTTTCGTTTGCAAAAACGTGGTTTTGTCTTTTTTTTTTCCAAAAATAAAATGATGGGAGTCCCTAGTTGGACCAGTTTATAAGTAAAACCGGATCTATAAACCTAGCTGCACTGTTAATTAAAAGAAACTCCAACACTGTCAAATGAAAAATGACGTGTGGGATATCCGGATATGGGGTATAACCATGCGTATTTGTATAGGAAAGAAAGTTCCGACATGTAAAGAAAGATGTAAAGATAGATATTAGATTGTAACTGAGTAGGGATATAACAATGATGGGTATTCTACATCCAGATATCCACAACCAGTCGAATATAAGTTGGACATGCTTAGTCTTATCATATTAAGTTTTTATCTCTTGTAACCCTACCTCTCAGTATATAATTGAAGACAAGAAGGTCCTTGAGGAATCATGTAGAAGATTGTGCAACATGCACTCAGTTTACACAAATAATACACATATAACAGGAGTAGAGTGTTATCTCGCATTAAGAGCTAAACTAGAGTAATCCCTGTCCTTGACCTACCATCGATCTTAGCTTCTCATTTGCCACCCATGGTATTTGTTGCCGATCTAAATCATTGACATGCTATCTCCGCAAAAAAGTGTCATCTACCACACTAATAACCTAGAGGTCATTGAGCAAAAAAACGAGACGACATATTTACAAACGAAAAATATTTTTTGAATAAAAATTTTATATAGATGTTTCTAATAATAAAAACTAATGCCGTAAAATAGACCACACCAAAATATCTTCAAATTTTAAACAGTAAACTTAAGAGTAAAATTTAAATTTTATCTTATAAAAATAAAGAAGCGAAAAGATGATGATGCTAGTAAATCAAGCTAGGAGAACAAGATGAGGGAAGAAACTCGGAGACTCTTCGGGAAGAACCCACAGACAGAACGAGGATCATCTGACTCATCGTGGACTGAACGCCGACAAAATTGGATAACCTATGAATCCAATAAATTACCCCAACTATCTAGACAATATCGAAGCCATGCATATTTACTCTCACATAATCAAAGTCCGCACACTGAGCTCTGCAAATCATTCTAACAAGCCTTTTCTTCGCCGGACCGGATCACAGGTTAAATCAGTTAAACTATTGCAGAATACAGTCAAACATAAAGTTAAAACTCATATACGTTTATTAATCGGGTCTGCATAGGGAACGGGTATGAGAGACTAAGGACTATACCTGTCCCCGTGAGATCTGATGAGGACATGGTTTCCTCCATTTAATTTTCCATAAAAATCAATTAGAACCATCCACGTATATCCTCTGATAGGAGAATTCTTCGTGAAAAAACAGGTAATGGGGCCATTGAAATCTCTATAGTTACTAGTTAATTTGGCTCCCTCGCACTCGAATCCTAGCTTCATCCCTAACCCCATAGGCTCTATTAGTGGCCACGCAGCCACTTTGGGTTTCCTACCCTTTTGGTGTGGTCAATTTGCCTAATCCAAAGTACATATGAAAGCGCTAATTGAGTTCTTTTTCTTTTTACTACACAAGAGAGCTAAGTTGATCATGTCATAAAGAATGCATGAACCAATTAATATCTGAGTTTCAAACAATCGTGTACCACTAGGAAAAGGGTTTCATCATGCATGATAGTTACACGTCCAATATAATTAATTAGGTTTTCATGACCTTTTTACGGTAAATATCCTGGGGTTGGTTTCATATATATAATCAAGGCCCACTAAGTGAGAAGCTTCTTCTATCGCATCTTGTGATAATAAATTACACCAAAAAGCTAATAGTGTTTAGTCGCATTTGCACACATGCGATGAAAGTTCTCTAAGCTCAATAAATATTGATCGACAACCCACAGGTTCTAGTGTGGCGCTTCTTCACTGTTTATGCACATTTGTTTGATGAGGTCAACGACCCAGTTACCTAAACTTAATACTTCCTCGGTTTTTTACTCGATGTCATTCACTTTTAAAACTATATTTATAAATTTAAAAGTTTTATATAGAATGACAAAATTATAAGTTAGATTTAAAGTGTCTTTGGTAATAAATCACATCATAAAAGAATAATTAATAATTATATAATTTTTTAATAAAACGAATGATCAAATATAGACTCAAAAGTTAAAGACTTCGAATAAAAATAAAGGAGAGTATTAGCGCAAAAAACAAGTTCCTTTTCTTTTCTTTTTACCGTACAGAACTGAATCGATAATACCGTTTCAATCAACCCTGTACCACTACGAAGAAGTTCCATGAAAAAAAAAATTATATATAACTTGGGCACACCCGATCGACTGAGGACATTTGGAGCTAAATATCCTATGATCTCACATCAGGGTCCACTAAGTGAAACTTCTTAACACAACGGGTAACAATAAATTACACCAAAAACTGATGTTTAAGTCGCACCGGCACACGTGTGTTTTATGTGTTTTCCATTTGCCCGCACACACGTGTTATATATATATATATATATATATATATATATGACAAGACTAATATGTACACCTCTTAGTATAAGCTATTCTATATCCCTCCCTTCCAAGGCCTTCCAAGACTCATCTCACCTCCTACTTTTCTCCCAAGGTCCAAAAACCACCCTCACGTTGTTTAAAGGCTGGTTAAAGGGTTAATCGCGTGGATTAACTCCTTTATGGCCTTCCGCTCATGTCTATCTAAGCTCACCTCTCGTCTCAGTAATTGTGCAGTAACACGACGATAAAAATACAGTAACGCGACGACTAATTTGCAGTAACAACGTCGAAACATACCCATGAGGGATCTATTTTTTAGAACATTTTTTTTTCAAACAATATGGTATAAAAGTTCTTTAAAAATAATATATGAGGTGAGAGATAAAGTTGTTTAAAGTTCAAAATCTTAAGAAATATTTATATGTGCAGTGATGATGTGTCTCCTATACAGTAATAGCATTATGTTACTATAAAATATATGTATTGCTACTGCACAATTGCAGTAACGTCATGATAGATGTGCAGTAACATCGTGACATACGTGCAGTAACATGTGTGTTGCACAGTTACAATAACGTCGTGATAGAAATATAGTAACATCACCATAGAAGTACAGTAATATCATGATTTTATATTGTTGTTACAGTACAACTAATGTATGTGAGGGAGCTAAAAAATATTGTATTCCCAATCTTTAGAGAGCAATATCTCATGTGTTTTATATTATTTTTCAAAACCGTTTTCACCACATTGGTTAAAAAAAATGTGATTTTAAAAAACTAGATCCGTCATGACTATATTTTGATATTGTTACTGCATTTTATAAGGCATTTACTGTATTTTTGGTTTCGTGTTATTGCACTTTTCAGATAGACAGGAGTTGGCAAATGTGAGGTGTGGATGAAGGTCAAATTACGGGTTTGACCGGTGGAAGAGTGCTTTGACCAGGCTAAAAGAGGGGTTTTGGGCTTTTGAAAGGGGGTGGGAGAGGGTTTGGGTCTTATAAAAGAGGGGGGCATAGAATAGCTTATTCTAAGGGGTGCACATATTAGGTTTGCTAATATATATATAAATCACGGGCTACTCCGTGAGTCGGGGTCTAAAAACATATCAAATCACCTCAAAATTTAGATTTATATGGCTCACTAGATTCTTTGTATCAAAATCTTATAGCACGCAAATTTTTTTCATTTTTGGAGATTTTTAAGTATTTTTTTAGATTTCTAAGAGTGACCGTACTATATTAATAAAATAATCAATGCCTTATGTATCACTTTTAAAAATCTCAAAAAATACTTAAAATCTCTAAAAATGAAAAAAATTTGCGTGCTATAAGATTTTGATACAAAGAATCTAGTGAGCCATATAAATCGAAATATAGAGATGATTTGATATGTTTTTGGACCCCGACTCACGGAGCAGCCCGTGAGTTGCAACTCACCGTAGCTAGACTATATATATAAATATATATATATATATATATATGTATTTATACATGTATATATACATACATATATATATTTTGCACACACCCACCGGATGACTAGCAAAGTAAATGATGTACCCCTAGGAAAAAAGATATTGATGCAGGGTCATCTTTTGTTTTTTTAAAAGAAAAAAATCAAATAACATATTTATAAATGAAAAATAATTTATGAATAAAAATTTTATATATGTGTTTTTAGTAATTTAAAAGTAAACACTGAAAAATAGAATACGATAAAATCCTTAAAATCAACTTCAAATTTAAGACAACAAAACCGAAATTTGGTTTACGAGTATAAGAAAAGAAAAAAAAGGCAAAAAGATAGACCCATGCCGTCCCTTAATTGCAACTTGCTTTGACGAAGCCATATTTTCCAATGACTTCGAAAGTCCAAACCAGGTGCTGCGTCGCTGATTCCACCGTTGGAGGGGGAACATTATTTGCTCATGGCATGAAAGGATTGGTGAGAATTTAATGCCACAGTTTTGTGCCAAGTTGTTCATAGGACACTCACAGTGCTCCATATAGCTGGTGTCCATGCTATTAATTATTCTGCCACATATAGACACAATATAAGAAAAAACTACTAATGAAATTAGGTCGCATGATATGTTCATGATAGAATACTTCTCTTCTTGTTACGCCGTTGAATTTTTTATTTATATTTGATTCTTTATCTTATTTAAAAATTTTGTTCAAATATATAAAATTATAGATCATACTAATAAACTAAATCATAATAAAATAGTCAATAATTATATAATTTTTTTATAAGATGAAGTATCAGATGTAGATAAAAAGTTTGGATCCAGAGATTTTTTTAGTCTCTTGTCATATCGAATGTTTGGACGTTAATTAGGAGTATTAAATATAGACTCATAACAAAACTAATTACATAAATATAGCCTATTTCATTAGAAAAATTTTTAAGCCTAATTAAGTCATAATTAGCAAATATTTACTATAGCATCATATTCGCTAATCATGAATTAATTAGGCTTAATAGATTCGTCTCGTAAAATAGTCCAGCGTATGAGGTGTGTTTTATTAATAGTCTAAATTTAATACTTTGTCCAAACAGTGACAGGACTAAAAAAAATCCCTCAGTATCAAACAGGGTCATAGACACGCTGGGACTGCCGTTACAACTTGGAAACCCCAATAAGAGATGAATGATATCAATAACTGTACTATATTTTTCTTTAAATTTGAAGAAAAAAAATAGTTTGTGTGAGAAGTGGCCAGGAAACTTCGAACGCGATATGTCTATAGCCATGCATATATATATATATACACACACATATGGAAATGAATGTGAACATTGACACATCATCCTTTAATAATATTTCTTGTAGTTTACTCTACATTGACATCCTGTTTTAATTATTCATATATATACTTTATCTGAGCTAGAAAGTTTTAGAAAAATCTCATTGTGTCACAATGTTTAATGTTACCATACCTCCTGTCCTTTTTGTTGACATCCTAGCATCTTGCAATCAATGGAGAGTTTAGTTTCTTGTTTATGATGTATCTGCCATCTACTTCGTTGCAGGTACATAGGACCAAACTGGACTCAAATTCATGCATGTGTAACAGCTAGAGTAGTAGAGTCAATGTCCTTGGAAAACATCTATAACAATTGTTTGACATGCATCTGTGTCAACCATAATTGACACTACCTCCGTATTCTAATAGTAATACCATTAATTTTTTAGCACATGTTTGATCATTTGTCTTATTTAAATAAACCTGTGTAATTATAATATATTTTGTTATGATTAAATTATTACCAAGTGAATTTTAATTATAACTTAAATTAATCGTACATATTTATATATTTTCTAAACAAGACATACAAATGATCAAATCTATGACAAAAAGTCAATCGTATTATCTATTAAAATATGAATATGAGGGGTACTTTGGTAAATCAAAAAATGCAAATGGGCTAGCCTACTAGCCAACATAAAAGCCACACACAGTCCATTTTTCATTTACTCCGTATTAGTTAAAAATTATTGTTCAAATATTAGGAGTTAGTACAATTAAGATTAATCAAGTTGGTTTTAAAATCCACGCACTTATCCTCTGCTTGCAATCTTAATTAAAATATGCATTTATCTAAATGTGGAATAGCCCAATGTTAAGTTAATATATGATCGCTTCTTATGTTATATATGATTTGAACTGTTTGCGAGAGATTTTTGATATCTACGGCTACTTAAAGAATATCTAACTCTTCTAGATAGTCTAGATTTTGTTCTATATTTGAAGACTTGGCATCTAGAAACTAAACTACTAGTTGGTAGAAAAGCTGCTTAATTAAACCCAACTTTCTCAGATTGTGACCAATTGGATATATGACCTGTTTGGGGAGCTTCTCTTAGCCAAAAGCTGCTGGCTGTCAGAAGCTATCTTAAATGGTTTACAAATTTTAAGAATCTATAGTTACAGATTCTAGAAAATAAACTAACAATCCAGAAGTTGGAGAACCTAGGCTTATAAGCTTTTCTAGATTCTCGGAAGCTGGCTATCAAGCAGTTGTTTCTTAAAATCTAAAGCTCCCAAACATGCCATATATCCACAAGCTAGCAGGTTGTTAGAATCTTCAACTCCCCTTAACATTTAACAAAAGATTATTACCATAGAACGTTCAATAATGCAACTTAATTACCTGCACACATATATTCCAAGAGAGTAAGGCAAACCTTTTCCAGATTACATAGAAGCTTAATTAATTGCTCCTTTTGGGTCACAAGAGACAAATACAGCATAATAACTTAAAAGAATATGGTGAGTAAGGCAAACCTATTATTAATTACTACCTCCTCCATCCCTAAATGTTTGACGTCGTTAACTTTTTTATACATGTTTGACTATTCGTATTATTCAAAAAAATTTGTCAAATATGTGAAGCTATGCATAAAAATATATTTAACAATACACAAAATGATATAAAAGTAATTAATAATTAAGTAAAATTTTTGAATAAAACGAACGGTCAAACATGTATAAAAAAGTCAACGGCGTTAAATATTTAGGGATGGGGAGTATTATCTTCGTACATCCTTATAACCAAGAATGTTAATGAAGAGAAAAAAAAAAGGTATATATGTCTTTGAAATTAATTGTTCCGTACATACTCCCTTCATCCCTAAATGTTTGACATCGTTGACTTTTTTATATACATTGGACTATTCGTCTTATTTAAAAAATTTACATAATTATTAATTATTTTTATATTATTCTTTTATTATTAAATATAATTTTATTCATATATATAACTTTACATATTTTGTAAAAAAAATTAAATAAGAAGAATGGTTATACGTGTATAAAAAATTAATCAAATATTTAGGGGCGGAGGTAGTATTTTATATTCTTGATTTGAATGCAAATCATGGGATTCATGCATTTGTGTTCACTGTGCTATGAATGCTAAGTTGAAAACGATAACAATTTTGCCATAGCAAGCAAATGGACTTATAGTCCCTAGCATTAATGTCTACGAACCATATATATTCGATCATAGGGTGATCTGCATCACGTCATTGCGATTGCGAACAGGAGTCAAGATTTCCCAAACTGGTTGAATTGCTGAGTCAACTCCGTTAATTAGTCAGTGGATGATGATATCAAAATTAACACTCCCATCTCTCCGTTTATGCTTATTTTTATAAACCAAAATTTAAATTTTTAACCTTAAATTCAGAATTGATTTTGTTTTAACCAAAGTTTTCCAGCCTTAGCTTCCAGATCGCTAAGAATAAGTATATAAAATTTTTATTGACATATTATTTTTCATTTACAAATATGTCATTTGGCTTTTTATATGAAACACCCCAATAACCATCCCCATAAGGTACACTTTTAACGGTGGATGCAGACGTGTCTCATTCCTATTTTCCCTTTTTCCAAAATAGAATCAATTCGAAATTTTTAAATCTTATTATAAGTTTATAGTATTTTTTATAGTATTGATTTGTTCTATTAATCACATCACATTCAAATTTATCTCTACCATATCATCACGTACGCTCCTATCTATATTCATTCATATTAAGTAACACCAACGTTTCTTTCTTATTAACCATAATCTTTACTTAAATAGTCTAAAATAAATTAAATACTTATATTTTGAAATAGATATAATACATGCTTATACGAATGAGAGATCGTCTCTTTATGTTGACTTGTTTAATTATGTGTAATAAAAAGGAGATCATCACTCTCTTTGTCACTGCAATAACTTTTTCAGGACACATAGTTAATTTTATTTGAATTAATTAGAACTATATCATACTCCTAAAATAAGAAGACTTCTGGTTATATACTCCAAAGTACAGTACGTAGCATGCGCAACCCGTACGACGTTGACCCTGTGAACGACATATAGATAAAAAGGAAAACATGATAATATTTTGAAATTTCCTCGTATAAATGTTGCATAGATGGTGCGTATACATGAAAATCCATGATTTTTTTTTTTGAAAACTCCATGAAGTTTCATGGGTACTTTTCCTTCATAGATTTATTGTTAATTACCACTGCTTTCTCCACAGCATACAGAAAATGTAAAAGAAAAATACTATAAGAAATCTATAACCTATCTTTTCAATTTTGATCATAAAGATTAAAGCAGTGTCGCTATTTTACCGTAAAGAACCATGTTTTTGACTTGCCCAATGTCTCCCCCATTTACTATATTCTTTTACCACGCATATGGTCCGTTGAGTCAAACGTAGCATGACCTCAATAGAAAAGATTAAAGTAAAAATTCCAAGATTAAAGTAAAAAAATTCCTTGAGGTGACACTGAGGAGGCGACCGACAACAAATCAGCAAAAACGACAAACGTCAGATGCCTAGATCACCACAATGTTTGGGCCAGTAGAGCACTCGTCGTCACCCGTCAACTCATCCACCTTATAGTCCGTAGCCCTATGAGGCGCCCTTGGGCACAACGACGGCCTGCTTGGCGGATGATTGGCCTAGCGAAGAGGTAGGGACAAACTCCTCCCTATGGATCTTAGGACGAAGGAGGTGGGTTACCGACAGGGGTTGCAGCAAGTGGCTACCACGACTATGTGTGGTGTGGGTGGGCAATGGACGGGCCACCCCTCGAGGGCAACGACTTGCTGCAGGAGGCGTCAAAACCAAGAGCATATCTCGAGGTAGGGTGACCTGGATCATGGGGCAACACCAAATAGGTGTGGGGTTAATCTAGGTTCGCCTACCCCATCCTCACGCCACTAGGACTGGTGACCCCTACCAAGCTCGTTGTTGCCCAAAACACCTCCTCCATGCTGGTCATGGTGGCAAGCAACATCTCCGTTAGGTATACTCTCCTCCATACTACACCTATTTTGTCCTTATTCTTGTCGTCCCAGAATATGCATGTTCCCAACAATGCCAATGCCAGAAGTAGAGGGGGTCGGTGAGATGGGAGGGTGGATAGAGACGAGGCAAATCCAACTCCAACCTTCTTCGCTGTCAATGGGGAAGATTTAGGTACCAGCAGAGATCAGAGACAAACTCCTCCCTAAGTTAAAGCTCATGACAAAGGGGTTGCAACAAATTGCTACCATGACTGCACGTGGTGTGGTTGGCCAATGGATGGTCCACCCCGTTAAGCATGCAGCTACTTGCTGCATGAAGTCATTGACACCAAGAGAAGGTGCCAAGGAGGAGTTGTCGGGCAGTGTGGAGTATCAGACAATGACCAATTGATATATGGCTGACATGGATTTGGTGGCCTACCACCCATTCTCGCCCTCATTGAGAGCACCAACCCCCAACAAGCTCGTTGTTGTCTGAAAGGCATCCTTCATGCTAGGCATGGTGGCGTGTGGCACCTATGTTGGAACCACTCTCCTCATAGCTCCCTCATAGTGTCCATACTCTCATCGGCCTTGGGTAGGCCAGATCCCAACAATGTTGATGTCGGTAGCAGAGAGGACAGCGATATAGAAGGACGTATTGAGATGAGGCAGATCCAACTTTACCCTCCGTCACTATCGATGGGGAAGCTCTGGATGCATGCAGAGTCATTGGCTGTTGGTAGATCCTGACCCTAAAGAAAGTGAAGGTCATCGTCATCACCATCATAGTCTCTTCTCCACACCATTGATGCTAGAGATTGTGGCCTACCATCCAAATCCCACCACCCATCATTGCTGAGTGATTATCGTCTCTATCACACGATCTGGGAAAAATATGGGGTAAAAATAAGATATGAGGGATGATGGTTGGTTATGTGTTGAGAATAATATAAATAGGGGGATTTAATTGGAAGGTAACATAACTCTTCTTTCTTGACCAAATGGAGGGGATATGTGTCAGACTACATAAGCTATGTAGCGCACATCATTTGATACAGTTATCACAAAAGTTAAGAACGAAAACTAAACAAATAAAATTAAAATGATCATGAAAACCGATAAAGAAGATTGAACCCAGATGAATAAAAAACTATAAGTATAAAATAAATATCTATAAAATAATTAGAAATTATGAAAAATACAATAGAAGATGAAAAGGGAGAATAACAAAATGTATTTTTCATATAACCTACTACGAATAGCGGCTCCTAGCTACTATGACGGATAAGTTTAGTAAGCAAACAACTTCCACACGCATAAGAGAAAGGAACGATGACCATCACACCCAATCTCCTCTACAATCCAACATGATAATGTAATTGATACATGTGACATACAATCAGATAAACAGATGTGTCGATGATCGGTGTTGGTAATAAACTATAGGGTGGTTAAAAGGCTAGGAACTCGATGGTTAGGATGAAGACGAAGGTTTACCTATGTTTACGCTCTCTGCTAGCGAGATAATACCCTAATCCTACTGAGATTGTATTTGGAGATATATAATTGTGTATCCCTTGAGGATGTCCCGTACCCCCTTATATAATAGAGGATAGAGCTTACAGATATAGTAGATCTCTAATCCGGTAAGACTAAGATCTATCCTACGGATATGGTCGGGTCCGGTACGTGTGGCACGCAATCCGACAGCTACCAAACTCCTAGCCAATCCAGTAAATATATGATTAACTTCTTATTCGATACCCTATTGACCGTATATACATGTAGTCTACATATACCCATAGTACATGTATCTCACGAGATAGTTCTGCGGGCAGGTCGACGACGATTTGAGAATAACAATGAAGAAAATGCAAGCATACTAGGTCATGGTTTGGTTTTTACGGAAAATATCAAACGATATATTTGTAAATTAAAATAATTTATAAATAAACTTTTATGTATGTGCTCTTAGTCATCTAAAAGTAAAATTAAAAATAAACTATGATGAAAAGCTTCAAAAACAACTTAAAATTTAACGTTGGAACTATAAATTTGAGCTTATAGCAGAGCCAGACGATTAGAGTATATATTCATATTTGGTCACTGCTCCGTGGGTTCTAGTTTAAATCAACGATAACTCTGGTAGCGAGTCCTCACTTGGATAGTTCAGAATAGAGACATCAAGCTAGCACCATTCTGAATAACGTAGAGTCTGAGTCGCTCTATATCTTTTTCGTAGACATATTTCTCAAACGGCTAAAAGATATATTTAGGTCTTGTTTAGTTTCCAATTTTTTTTCTAAAAACATCACATCGAATTTTTGGACACCTAAATCAAGCGTTAAATATAGATGAACCAAAAAACTAATTGTACAGTTATGGAAGAAATCTTGAGACGAATCTTTTCAGCTTAATTAACCCATAATTAGCCATAAGTGCTACACTAATCAACATATGGTAATGACGGATTAATTAGGCTCAAAAGATTCGTCTCGCGGTTTCTATGCTAGTCATGAAATTCGTTTTTTTATTCGTATCCAAAAACCCCTTCCAACATCCGGTTAAACATTTGACGTGACACTCTACTAAAAATTTTCTCAATCTAAACACCACCTTAGTGTAAATACTCTTTAGACGTAAGTTATTTCCAAAATTCAAATAAATTCGTCCAACAAAGTAACGAGCTCCTCTACCGTTTATTCGTAAACATAAAATCAACTAATGATACGGTATTATATTGACCTTTCAGACGTGCCGCGTCAAAGCTCCACGTAGGCAGAGAAAGAAGCTCATTGGAGCGGGCCCGAGTGCACTCTCTCTCTCTCTCTCTACGCAACGTGCCCCGGGTGTGATGACGTCACATGCACACACGTTCTCGCAACGCGCAAAGAGCCATTGAAAATTCGTTTCAGCCCGTCAAACCCTCCACAACTATTTTATCATCATCTATCAAGGAAAAAAAATAATCTGATACCATTAGCTTTTTTTTATAAATATTTTACTATCCATTTTATTCAAATTTTTTATCGAATATGTAAAGTTATATATGCATAAAAGTATTTAACAATAAATGAAATGATATAAAAATAATTAATAATTATGTAATTTTTTAAATAAGATAAATAGTAAAACATGCATAAAAAATCAACAACGTTAAATATACATTTAGGGAAGGAGGGAGTATAAAAACTCTCACGCATCACCTTGATCAGTTAGTTACATTGTTAATTAATTCATTACTTAATAATCTAAAAAATAGTTAATTAATCAATCACTGCCATCAGCCATCGCTTTCACTTAACAATCATCATCATAATCATCATCATCATCTCTCTCTCTCTCATAAATGTCCTTATCTTTAGCCCCTTTTACATAGTACTTGTCTTACCAAGAAAAATTAGGGTTAAATGAGTACTTAATGTTTTTTTATTCCAAACATCGTGTTCCTCCATTTATGAAATGACAAGTGACATGATATTTAGCTTGATTCAGTTTAATTACTTAGTTGCACGTACGTACGTACGTATAGGTCCAAACTTGAGAGTTGAGTCAGATCCACTCAGCAGAGCAGGCATGAATACTGTTGTAGATCAGATCGAATTATGGTCAACTAAACGTTTTCTTTCAGGTACGCATGGACTTATTTTCTGTATTAGTTCTAGTTTCTTTAAGTATGCTAAAAAATTATAAATTGGATGTATCTTATCTAGTTAGATTCCTTATGGAACCTATCCAGCTAGGTTTAAATTAGGGGCTGCTACAATACAGTGTTGTGTATCGTTAAGACAATGGAATAAGTTATTGGCGTAGTAACATGATACTTCTTAGCTAACATGGTGTCTCACATGTATCGTGTATGAAACCTTAAATATACCAGGTATGTTATCACGTCCTGGTAATATGGTACCTCTCAAGTAATATGATAACTCACATGTACCATATGATACCTGAACGGTATCATGTCATATGTATCGTGTATGATACCTCAAGTTAGCATGTCCAAGTAACATGGTATCTCACATGTACCATGCATGTACCATGTATGATACCTGAACAGTATCATGTTTGGTAGTAGTGGTATTATAAACAGTACCATAAGGGTTCCATCATCACAGTGCACATCTGCTGCAACCGAGGCAGAGACCGTTTAGGCCGGAAGTCCCGCAGAAGCTTGGCACAGTATACTTCCTCCTGTCGTAGTCCATCTTCCTGTCCGAGTCCTTCGCCGTCGACCTCGCCTACCTCGTGAACCGCCTCACCTCGCTTGCCCGCAAGGGCGGCTACGGCGCCCCCGACCCTAGCCCTATCGAGGCGCTCTTCACCGACGGCCGATAACGTCATAGTCAGAATGCTGCTATGGTGTCGCAACGAGGTCGGACGTTGTTAACCGCCACAAGCATCCCGTCGCTGTCCAGTTGATCGGTAGCTCGTAATATATCATTTTTGTAAAAAAAAAAAATGTGACTATGGTCTCTTACAAAGGTATGATCTTGTTATCATGGGCTGACGGCATAAGGAAACACGTTACAGACACACGGCACGAGAGGAAACATGTTCATTTATTGCTTTATATTTATATCATTTGCATACCATGCACGGTATACTGTAGATTAGCATTTCCATTTAAATTCTGCATTTGGCATGGATGTTCATGACTATGGAAAACTGTTCTTTTAGTGAAAGATAATGTAGCCGTCGATAGGGAAGACATCCGTAGTGACTTCGATAATCTTAAGATATGTTGGCTCAGTCTTCAAATATGTCCATTGATGCATGGACAGAGCTAGCGTGGAGACGGCAGGAGCTCGAGCCCCCGCTACACCCGTTAAAGCCATTATTGGAGACCTTAATAATACCCACCTAAAATTTTATGGCAAAGACTAATGGGGAGTTAAAACTCTATCTAACTTGTTTGGTCCCCTCTAACCCCGTTGATTAGATTTGAATGAGCGCCGAGCTACCCGATGCCCGCTTGTTCCTTGAGTGGAGGGATCGGGGCAATTGACCCCTCCTAGGGCGTTTTGAATTAACTATGCGATTTTGAAGACAGTAAATAAAAGCTCGATGACAAAGAGAATTAGGAAATATTTTGCTATGATAAATCGCTCGTGGGTCGAAGGGTGGACTAAAAACACCTTATATGTATTAGCTTTGTTTCATATTATAAGATATTATATTACTTCTTAGATTCATATGAGTAATATCCAATATAGACGCATATAAAGTAAATTGGTTAATCTATAGATAAATCTATATAAATTCAAAACATTTTATTGTAATATAAAACAGAGGGAGAAATAGCTTAATTTAGGTTAAACCGTACTTATAAGATAATACATATATAAGATAATGTATCTCATATTTAGTGTTTTGTGGTAGCGGGTCTGAACCAGATCGCATCCAACGGCCTCCGCGTGATCCGATCGACGGAGATGAGCATCTAACTTATAAATTACTGTACCACAATAATAATACCGGAGAAACCAAACTGTTCATCCCCCTCCCCCTCTTTGCGACGACGTCATATCCCGTGGGCACGGTGACGTCAAGTGCATACGTGGTCGGCCGCTCTTTCTGACAGCGTTTCTTATCGCTTGTTTAGCACAAATTTTTTGGAGAAAGATTATGTCAAATGTTTGATCGGATATTAGAAGGGGTTTTCAGACACGAATAAGAAAACGAATTTTACGGTTAGCCTAGAAACCGTAAAACGAATCTTTTGAGCCTAATTAATCCGGTATTAGCACATGTTGATTACTGTAGCACTTATGGCTAATCATGAGCTAATTAGGCTTAAAAGATTCGTCTCAAGATTTCTTTCGTAACTGTGCAAGAATATCAGCAGCTACATATTGGATTGTAAGGTTAATTAGCACTATTTAACCTCAGAATCCAATATGTAGCTGCTGATATTCTTGCAGCAGTGACCCCAAAAATCCTCAAAATTAAGATGCTAATCAAACATAGCAGCACAACCTCTACACCCAAAAGAGACACTGCATGTGCTCATCAGATATCAAAAGCACATAATTCAAAAAAAAAACAGATGCATATCATATCAAGCTGGGTGTAGAGGAGACACAACCTAATTTGAACAAAACAACAACGAAAAAAATGGGTTCTAAACTAAGACCAACCTAACCTCTCTCAACAAATCAAACTGTAGAAGAGCCACGACACACACATAATCCCCAGCTTAACCCAATCACAACATCATTGGACTGGGACTATACTGTTTCTCTCAACTACCAATTAATCAATTGTGTGTGCCCAACAAGTTGACCCAAGAGATTAACTGTGCATCAACTTGACCAGAACATAAACAGAATAAAAATGGGGAGAAAAAAAGTTTATAAGGACAGTGAGGAAGAGTTGAATCAGTCAGCAGCTTTGGCAATTTGGACTTTCTAATCTCACTTGCATCTGTCTATGGTCCTCCTTAAGGTGGTAGTAGTGGCACAAGACCGTGGACTGGTCCAAGATTCTCATAGTTTTGGTGCTACCCTGATATTACTTCATTTCTTAGCGGGTCCGGTTTCTCGTGGTCATCGACGACGTGAAACCCGACCCGGTAAACTAATTCAAACGGTCAAACAACAGCAAGGACAGGAGGATCTCTCAAATGGAACATGATAGATACTGTTTGGGGATTCAGAGATTGTGTTTACTGTGCTACTCTTGTTTTTTGATGGATTGATAAAAGCACTTTTTTTTAGGACTTGGAAATTGGAAGCGTCGTTGTAGATCAGGTTTGTGGTGAGGTTGATAAAAGCTAAACTTTTGAGCACAACTTTTTGTTGAGAACAACCATGCAACCAACTGGACTGAATTTTAAATCATTGCATCCGTGTAGATGAATTAATCAACCAGCGTTGCAAAAAAAACAGGTAGTGTGTTCGATAAAAAATACCTGAAAGTTTCATGGAGCTAGAGTAGGCTCGATGGAACAATAATGCAGAGCATGGATGATTTTATGCCATTCTTAACTGGAATTATTTTATCTAGGTTTTTCGGAGGTAATAATCTAAACATGACTCAAGTACCAGGTTAATACATTAAAACGTCAACGTAATAAAAAATTACGGCCTCCCAAGCAACTGCCTCAACTATATGGCGGTACCAAAGCTACAGTTCGTTAGCAATGAGACGCAACATTTCGTTGCTTTCTTACTATACATAAAGCTGGAAATGGCAAAGCCCGCAATAGGAACAATACATTGAATGAGAAATTCATACAAAAATAAAACAATCGAGGGGTGGTTGTTTGCTTTTTTTTTTTCATAAAAAAGAGTCAAACGACATATGTACAAATAAAAAATAATTATAAATAAAACTTTTATATACGTATTCTAAACGATTTAAAAGCTAATGTTGTAAAATAATCTTCAATTAAAAAACACTAAAATTAACTTTAAATTTAAGGTTAAAAATTAAAATTTTGATATATAGGCATAAGTAAAAGTGAAAATACGAGAGTACGAAGAAGTATCCCGGAAGACAGGGCTTTCATGCTGGTACCTGTCGGGCTAAGCCCGGGCCCGACTCAGCCCAGCCCAGCCCCAACCCAAGCCAGATATCAGCACTGGGCACTTGGCAAATACCCTAAACCCGTTTTGATCCGACCCGACCCGACCCGAACGGGACGAGCCAATCAAATCGCAGTGTCAACTATCTCCATCAGTCAAACTAACTAATCCCCTTCTCTTCTCTTCTCTCCTCTTCACTTCACTGGAATTTCCATCTCTGCTTCCCTCCCTTCCTCCACGCGCTTCCTTCCCTTCCACCTCTATAAGAAGGTTCCTCCGCCTCCACCTCCACCTCCACCCATCCACCCACCCACCTCTCATCGATCTCCACTCTCCCTCTCCTTCCTCCTCCTCCTCCTCCTGCTCCTCCTCTCGCGACCACCTGACCGGTTCTTGGCCGCGAACTGCTGCCACGAGGTGAATCTTATGGAGGGCGTTGAGGTGGGCGTCACCGGCGGCGGCGGGAGTGTGCAGATGGTGGTGGCGGAGCTGGTGCGCGTGCAGGGGCTGCTGCGGCAGCTGGAGCTGCACCTGGGCGCGCCCTGCTCCGTCGAGCTCTGCCGCGGCCTCGCCGCGGAGATCATCGCGCTCACGGACAGGTCCATCGGCATCGTCACGTCCAGCTCTGGCGGTGGCGGCACCGCCGCGCATTTCGCGGACACGCCGCCGGCGCTGGCGTCGTGCACGCCGAGCCCGCTCAGCGACGTCTCCGACCACCAGCCGTTCAGGACCAACCCCAAGAAGAGGTGAGGCACCGGACGAGCTCTCTTTTCTCGGCGACCGGACCGACCGCGGCCAGGAACAGAGCATTCTTGAATTGGTTTGGCTGATCGGGTTGTTGGTTGGCAGGAAGACGACGGCGAGGTGGACGAGCCAGGTGAGGGTGAGCGCGGCCGGCGGCGCGGAGGGGCCGGCCGACGACGGCCACAGCTGGAGGAAGTACGGGCAGAAGGACATCCTCGGCGCCAAGCACCCGCGCGGCTACTACCGCTGCACCCACCGCAACACGCAGGGCTGCACCGCCACCAAGCAGGTGCAGCGCACCGACGACGACGCCTCCCTCTTCGACGTCGTCTACCACGGCGAGCACACCTGCCGCCCCGCCGCCGCCGCCGCCGCCAAGAGGCCGCACGCGCAGACCCTCCTCCAGAGCCTCAGCGCCACCCTCACGGTCAACACGGACACCAGCGGCCTTCTCTCTGCCGGCGCGGTCACGCCGCTGACGCCGGAGGACAGGCCAGCCGCCGCGCCGCCGCAGAGCGTGTCGCCGTCGCTGGCGTCGCCCGTGGCGTCGGACTCCTACGGCCTGGCCGCCGCGTACGGAGACTGGCCGCACTGCTGCGACGGCGACCTCCAGGAGGTCGTGTCGGCGCTCGCCACCGTGACGTCCGCGCCAGAGCACGCCACCATTGACGCCGACTTCATGAGCTACTGCTTCGACTTCAGCCACTCCTACGGCGGCATCGGCACGCCGGACCTCTTCCCATGATAAAGAAAGGCAGCATCAGATCAGAGCAGAGCCCCTGTCCATGTCCATCCATGGCAGGAGGGAAGAAGAGCAAAGATAGCTTCTTCTTCCTAAGATCAGTGCAGGTGTAAGCAGTAGCAGAGACAGCCCTAAAAATACCCTAGGATATCTGAACAGCATCATCTCTTGTTTGTTTCTATTCTTTCTTTTAGTTTCCTCTGTTTTTCCAACTCTCTGATGGAAGTTTGGATTTTGTTTTTTTTTCTTTCAAGCCAAAAAGAAGAAGAAAAAAAAAAGGAATTTTGTTACTACTATTACTGATGAATCCAAAGTGAGCCTTATTTGGAGAATGATTCCCCTTTTTTGGGACAAAGATTCAGTTTTTCTTGGAGAATTGTTCACTTTTTTTGTTATCCATCTTGGCAATTAGTGGATGGATGAGAGACAGGCTCACAGGCCAGACATAAAACTGTAGGAATAGCAATTCCCCACATGGGGTGAGTGACAAGTTGGAGCAAAATCCCAGTTTGAACAGGTGTATGCCACCCCAGCGAGATCACCTCGCTGTGGTGTTTATACTTTCAGACATCATCATCGAAACAAAGGGTATTCTGGAATTTTGAATCTCTGATGGAAAAGAACATATTCAGAAATAAATTCATAGGACAGCACTTGGCCAGAATGATGTCTGCAGAATAGGGCAGCTGAAAAATGAATTACATCTGAAAGCATAGGGCAGCCCAGATCACAATAGCTAAAAATGAATGATGTCATCTGTGTCCAACACCTGGGATTGCAAGACTGGAAGTTGAATAATCTACACTCTCGGAATTCGATTTCAATGAGAGAATCGTGGATGAATACAGAGTCTCTTCAATCATGAATCCTTCAACTGGCCGATGCAGAAATCTTCAATGATATCAAAGACTCTGGTGCCATGTTGAGGGCTGCAGGTTCAGAGGTATGACTGTCAATAAACAAAGGGACAAAAGCAGAAAGTAGCAGAAACATGAAAATATCAGTATAAAAATTATATGTATATGGTATTTACATACAGGAAGCATAATATATGATCGTATATCAGAGCAGAGCCCTGTCCATCCATGGCAGGAGGGAAGAAGAGCAAAGATAGCTTCTTCTTCCTAAGATCGGTGCAGGTGTAAGCAGTTGCAGTGACAGCCTTAAAAAAAACTTAGGATATCTGAACAGCATCATCTCTTGTTTGTTTCTATTCTTTCTTTAATTTCCTCTTTTTTCCAACTCTCTGATGGAAGTTTGGATTTTGCTTTTTTTTTTCCTTTCAAGCCAAAAAGAAGGGAAAAAAGGAATTGTTACTACTATTTCTGACGAATCCAAAGTGGGCTTTATTTGGAGAATGATTCCCCTTTTTTGGGACAGAGATTCAGTTTTTCTTGGAGAATTGTTCACCCTTTTGTTATCCATCTCGGCAATTAGTGGATGGATGAAGAGACAGGCCAGGCATGAAACTGTAGGAGTAGCAATTGATCACATGGGATGAGGTGAGTGACAAGTTGGAGAAAAATCCCAGTTTGAACAGGTGTATGCCAGCACAGCGAGATCACCTCGCTGTGGTGTTTATGCTTTCAGACATCATCATCAAAACAAAGGGTATTCTGGAATTTCGAATCTCTGATGGAAAAGAACATATTCAGAAATAAATTCATAGGACAGCTCTTGGCCAGAATGATGTCTACAGATAGGATAGCCAGCTGAAAAATGAAATTACATCTGAAAGCATAGGGCAGCCCAGATCACAATAGCTAAAAATGTTTTACGCTGTCATCTGTGTCCAACACCTGGGATTGCAAGACTAGAAGTTGAATAATCTACACTTCCGGAATTCAATTTCAATGAGAGAATCGTGGATGCAATACAGAGTCTCTTCAATCATGAATCCTTCAACTGGCCGATGCAGAAATCTTCAATAATATCAAAGACTCTGGTGCCATGTTGAGGGCTGCAGGTTCAGAGGTAAGAATTATATGTAGCAGAAACATGAAAATATCAGTATAAAAATCATATGTATATGGTATTTACATACAGAAAGCATAATATAAGAGGGGTGAGATATGTGGTTGATCGTATATCATGCCAAAACAATATTGTGTTTGGCTGTGTCCCCTGATCCTATGAATATGGATTCATAGGACAGGGGTGCAATTTATCTTCCTTATCTAAAAAATATGTTCTGAACCTTTGGGCATTTAAAAGGATGTAATGCAAACAACATGGAGCCACCTTCTGGTCTTGATTTAATTTACCGATGCATTTACCTTCATTAAGGTAATATTTACGGCAGGAAAGAAAGAGACATCTCTGTATAGTGTATACTTTCTAAAAAAATATATTTAGTGAAGTTAGAGGAAGGGAAAGGAAAAGAAGGAGAAGATACGTAAAACAAGGTGAGACATTAGCATATGATCAATTGATATTAGTTATTTCAAACTTGAAAAATAGATTAATTTGATTTTTTTTAAAAAAAAAGCAACTTTTGTATAGAAACTTTTTTTTGCAAAAAATACAACATTTAACCATTTAGCGATTTAGGAAATGTGCATGCAAGAACCGAGGCGGTTTTTCTCTCTTTTCCTCAGTCTCAATGGAGACTGAAGGATGAACCTCAAACAACCCAGCAATTTTTTTACATGTAACATGAGCAAATGTGACCAATAGCGATTCCTGGATATATAAGGATGTGACCATTACTGTTGTAGGAGAAAAATTCTGAAATTATGATTGTTGTTATTATTCCATCATACTTACTCAATTTTGAGTTAGAAAGATTTAGGGAGTGTTTGGTTTCTCACCAGACTTTGCCGCATCTAACTTTTGGCAACTTTGACGAACTTGACGGTTGTTTGGTTGTAGCCACAGTTGTGGCAAGATTCATTTCCAGCAAACTAGATCCCACATGTGAATGACTCGGAAAAGTGTGGCAAGATTCCCTTAGGCTTACCATGGTGTGGCTAAGGATTTGATAAACTCAAATTTAGAGTCTTAGACAAGTGTGGCATTTTTTGTTGGTTCAGGGTGGCTGGTAACCAAACAGGCCATTAACACCATAAGATCCCTGGGAAGGATGCAACTGAAGTCCTATATGAATCCCCTCACTTAGAGGACACATGCCATGTGAAAATTATGAATTTCATACATGAATTAATTGATGGTCCTCAATGGGCATGCTACAAAGTATAGTGGAGAAGATATAGAGTTACCAACCCAAAAAAGCCTTTTGTCGAATCACCACCAGCATTGTTTAGAATGGCATCTCCCCCTGGATGTTCCTCCACATAAGAGGTGACATCATAAACCTGGGTAACAACCAATTTATAATAAGACCGCAAAACTCGATATTTGTGATTTCTGTCTACAGGCAATTGTAAAAAGGAAGAAACGAAACGGCCACTGCATTTCTACGACCTTATCCTTAATGATAACCCAGCAATCCGTCCTTGTGTTGTGTGCTGATATCTCTTCTTTTGTATAGCTCCTAGATGCCTGGATGCAGAAAGATAGCGTGCACAAAAATGATGAGCATCAAAAATCATACAATAGTTCATTAAATCATTGCATATTCAATTTTTGTAACATACTAGAAATCTTATCGTATTGTGTATTTTTTTCAGATTAAAAGACTTTCCGTTCTCTTTTATTTAAAATAAACCAAACGGGCATTTTAATCATCTAATGATTGTATGAAAGATGAAAAATTTACCATCGCACTGGCATTTGAGTTGGCCTCCTTCGCTTCACCTGCGATGAAGAAATCAGTCTGAGGTGAATACTGCTTTCCCAAAAAGTGGATCCACAATCGAACATGAAACAGCATCCAACCTTTGTTACGGGATCTTGGGACTATCACAAATAGAGCTCCAAGAACCAGAAGCATGACGAGCGAGACAATGGCGATAACTTCCATACTGGATTCCTGGTGCCCCTGCTAGGGTTGATGACGCAGATTTCAGAAGAGACAGATTTGCGTGGATACAGAGGAGACAGATCATGCTCACCGGTGAGGATGAAGGACGACAGAGCTCCCAGCTCGCCGGAGATCAGCGCAGGCGGCGGGAGAGCCCGTCCTGCGCCGCCGCAAGGAGAGCGCGGAAGGGGGGAGGAGCTCGCCGGCCGGCTGCCCCTGCCGCGTACGGGACGGGAGAGACACGACGGAGAAAAATACTGTAGCACCACTCTAGCCGTGTGAGGAGATTGATCTGGCTAGGCTGGTGGCATTTTGGTCTTTTCAGATTGATTAGACCGGTCTCGGGTTCCATGGCGTATCAATGCTTACATCTAGGGAGTGTTTGTACCAGAGGCTAAAGATTAGTCTTTAGCCATATTGGATCATATCGGATGTTTGGATAATTATTAAAAATAGTAAACATAGTTTATTAATATAACTTATCTTTAATCTTGGGCTAATTCGCGAGACGAATCTAATGAGCCTAATTAATCCTTGATTAGCCTATGTGATGCTACAGTAAATATTTTGCTAATTATGGATTAATTAGGCTCAAAAAATTCGTCCCGCAGATTAGCTCTCATTTATGAAATTAGTTTTTTTATTAGTCTATATTTAATACTTCAAATTAGTTTCAAACATCCGGTGTTGACATGGGCTAATAAATTGTATCAATGTTTAGTTCTAAAAATTTTTGCAAGTAAGATCACACATTTGAAATATTGATTCAGTCTAATTACAAAATAAATTTTAGATTTCGCATATAAACCGCAAAACAAATCTTTTAAGTCTAATTAATCCGCTATTAGCATATGTTAGTTACTGTAGCACCTATGGCTAATCACGTACTAATTAGGCTCAAAACATTTGTCTCGCAATTTCCTCCATAACTGTGTAATTAGTTTTAGTGTTCATATATATTTAATACTTTATTTAGGTGTCCAAGGATTCGATGTGATATTTTTAAAAAAAAATTTTAGGAACTAAACAGGACCTAAATATGATAAAAACAATAATGCAACGTACCTCCGTCCCATAATAACGTTATTTTTTGATTTTTGTGTCGAATGCTTTCACCATTAGTATTATTTGAAAATTTTGTTAAAAAACTAAAAAATAGTCACGTATAAAGTACTATTTATATTTTTATCATCTACTACCTCCGTTTCATAATATGATATTTGACTTTTTTCATCTTATTCAAAAAATTATAAAAATATCATTTATTTTTCTTATGGCTTACTTTATCATCGGAAGAACTTTAAGCACGATTTATTATTTTTTATATTTGTAATAAATTTTTGAATAAGACGAATAGTCAAATGTTGTAATTATCTTACATTATTAAACAGAGTTAGTAGTAACAATAAAACTATTAATCGTAAAAAAATTTCAAATAAGACGAAGGGTCAAGACAATCTTAAAACCTTATTTCGGGACAGAGGTAGTATAATTTATAGTTTTTTCCTCGTGACAAGTTTTATAAGATGACACATCCGTTCAAGTGCTATGAAACCATCCATTCTAATGTCAATTTATTTTTTAGGAAACTTTCATTTAATTTACACATAAACTATGGTTGAATTGGATCAGGGTAGAAGTTGAAATGAAATTGATTGCGCTCCAACACTGGTTTTAATCGGTTTTAAAATGTTTTAAACGGGGCACGGCTGGTTTCATCAAGATGAAACTAATTCATTTCTCTTCTCGTCAATCTCATGGCATGTCACCAGTTTTCCTGACAGAAAATAAAACTAACATTATGAGTAGCCTTAGTGTATATGAAAGCGAATTGAAACATCCAGTAAGAGTAATTTATTTTATCTCCATACATTTAATTAACTCCGATAACATTTAAGTACATGTTAACCTATGAAACCGTGAACTAAAGTATTGAGAGCATGTGTTTCATTCGCCCATTAAAATATGCTTGGATGATATGGCATTACTAAGTGAAATTTGATTTATAGCTTATATTTATGCATATTTGCATAGAGTTTTTAAATAAGACAATGGTGAAATATATGCTAAAAATCAACAATGGTGTAAATTAAAATACGGAGTGAGTATTATGTTAACAAGATAGTTCTGGTTTTATGCTTCTTGAAACCATAAATGAGTCCTCATTGTGTTCGGGACGTTCTAGTCTAAGCTTGTTTACACTCATTCTTTGATGTTTCATGAGATGCACAAAACACCTTGCTTTTATTTTTCTTTTGCAAGCTGAGTCAGATAATGAATGATTTTTTTCCTGATTTCTAATCTCCAATGATGTTTCCCAAGTCATATCGTGTTGTTTGCTTCTCTCCGCATCACACGCACATTTTTGGGGGTTGGAGAAGGTGGACAGTGCGCGGAGGACACTGCTGACATGCATCTGGCATCACCAAGTGACGTGCAATGAAAACGCCTTGAATTTTTTTAAGTAGTACTACTATGAGATTTTGATAAGTCCCACGTTAATAATGTAGTAATGTAATAGCAAATTTGTTAATATCGATGGGATGAAAACATACTCAGACATAACATTTTTCTCCTTTATTTTTTCTAGCCACAAAAGGCTTCTCCTCTTATTCTTTCTTATTGGTTAATCATTTTTTACTTCAATATTAAGTTTAAATATTTTTTCTTCGGAATCAAAATCAACTATTTTAGACGGGTATTATAACTTATGTCACTCACATAACTTGGGTATTGTGGTCGTAACTTTACAAAACATGGCCCTTATGTATGTTGAGCACACATTTACATCAAGAAAAATCAACCTAAATAGAGTCCATGGAATTTTTAATTATTAATTTCTTAATACAAGTTATTGCCTTAATTATTTCCTAAGCATAATATTTTAAATGTTAAATTTATTTCATATTTAGATAGAATGATGTTATGTGAAACCCATAAACCATAGAACATATGGCCACGTGACATATACCATTATATATTTGTAGTTTTATGCAACTTTGGTTAAAATTTACTCTAAATAATATGGTGTAAGTATATTAGTTTGTCCCGATAAAATTTGGTATATAAGTGGTAATATTTTTTGTTGTACTATTCTATTTCTTTTTTTCATCCTTTGTTAATTTCAATAATGGTATTCTTAGCTTAGGTCACATTACTGTTGCACGTAAACCATGGGCGGATCCACGGTGTTGGGAGTGGGGTCCTAGGACCCAACTCAAATTTAATATCTACTGTACTATTAATATGTAATTAATTAAAAAATTTTGAGCATACTAACCATCTTAATAAGGTGCCCCCACTCGATTTTTGGGCTAGGTCCGCCACTGACCTAAACACTAGCTCGTAGGTTATATTTTATAGTATACTATTTATGACTTCTACACGAGTTAGTGATAATGATGGTACATATACATCCACGTTATTGGACTAGTTTTAGATATTTTTCAAACCTAATCGAAAATGTTATAACAGTGACATTTGTTATAAATCTAATGATTATAATACATTATAAATATTATTCAAGTGATCTCAAACTTCTCTAACTTGATATATATAAAATACATCAATATTTTTTGGATATCTAGAAATAATAAGTATTTTATATTAACTAATAAATACATCATGAAGATATATTTTATTGTGTATTTAATTAAACTAATGTGGTATTGTAGATGTTGTTATGTTTTTTAATAAAATTTTTTAAATTTAATGAAGTTTAATTTAGAAAAAAATAATTTACATATGTAACAAAGATAATTAATTAATAATAATAAATATGTTTTAATTTTAATATATTTATCAATAAACAATACATTTAATTAAAATATTTAAAAAATTCTATAATATTAATAATAACATGATATTTTATGATTTATAAACTAACTAATTTTTTAAACCCTAATTATAAAATTCTAGATCCGACACTACTCTACACTCACAGAACTTAGTAGTGAAAGCCGCAAATTTTCTATACTTGGTAAACAAAAAAAGATACGGTGGTGTGATTAGTCGATAGTTTCTCGATCTAACAGCTTCATCGTTGCAGGAGAGATTTGAATTTAACCGTTAGAGATAAAATCAAGAAAATTTAACCGAATCGGACTATCAACTAGAGGGTATCGAATAGCTGATATGAAAATGAGTCGGAATAGAGAAAAGAGACCAATTGAGATGCGAAAAAGATGGAGATTCATTCGGAAAGTAGATAGAGTCTACGTGGAAACTATATATGTAAATAATAGGGTTTTTGTATTATTTTATTAAGATAAAATCGTGTAAATTAAGTTAGTTAATAGATACGAGTCTGTATCGGTCTAGAATCAGTTTTAGGGTATAAATACACCACCCCGTAGCTTGTAGAGAATTATCAACGAATCAATAAAATTATTTTTGGGCTCTCGGCGCAAGATTAGTTCAACTCTGTAGTGTGAGTTTGTAATTGTCAACCCATCGAATTGATTAGATATAACTTTCTCGGTTTAGTCCGATATTTTATTTGGTTATTTCGATGATTCCCCTGAGGTTTGTTATTATTTTGATCTATGTTCAAACTTAAAGTATTGACTTATTAATGATCAGGGTTTGTACTTGCATTTGATTGCATTTATTGATATAAGTTCGGGTGATACGATTATGTCTCGGTCTAGTCCAATCAATCATAATTTCTGAACTTGTGTTTATAGATTAGATCGAATGCTTGCATGTTCCTTTTGCTGGAGTTCTAGCATGCGTTCTCTTGAGTAATTTATCGGCTGGTTTACTAAACTTATAAGTCGTCATGTCTTCTATAATTATATTGGCACAAATTATATAATGTCTCGGTTTGGTCAAATCTATGTTAATTTGGTCCGATCTAGTTTTAGAAGCATCCTTTATCTATTATGTTTAGTAAATGAGTCGATGGGTTACGCTGGTTTAATAGTTGATTATTAGTATTATGCAACATTGTAACGATCTCACGCTTGGACATGCTTAAATCTGAACTATCATAGTTTAGTCTGATCTTCTAGGATTAGCTTGATTATGCATGATGTTATTTGATATTGTTGTATGTTGAAAATTAATCTAGTATTCTAGTCCATTACGTTTAAATTGGCTTAAATTTTATCGGCTGTTGATTGCACGTACGATAACTCATAATCGAGCCGATCGACTAGTTAATCCTAGAACCGCCTTGATTAAGTTCGATCATTTGGGATTGGCTAATTAATTAACTTGTTTTATTAGTTATCATAGTCATAATTCAGCCGATATGGTACATTGAGCTTATATATTATAAAATTTCTGCAAAGCCGACTAACACCGTCCATCTAGCCGATAGATTTTTAGGTTTAACGCTTTCATCTATATTTTTATATCTTGTCAGTTGTAGGGTCAAACTGACTGGCACACTTGTTTATTCGAAGAAGTAGTTTCTACACTGAAGTAATCTAAGAAGGTATTTCATGTCTATGTGTGTGACACATCGTCAGATCAACTTTTGACATCAATAGGATCCAAATCGCAACCACATGCTGAAAGAATCAAACATAGAAACAAAGATATTTGGGGATTTATGGGGCAAGACTTGGTAAGCAGACATCTAAGGATCTTATGCTTGTAGGGTGCCGCGTTATTGCCAATTTAGAAAGTAACAACGTCGGTGTCTCGGCGAAGCAGTGGAGATTTATGCCATGTAGCTTTCATGTATGGAGACATTTATTAGGCTGTTGTACTTGCATCTTTCATTATGAATGTATATTTTAAATAATTTACTATAGATACATTGATAACTAAAATGGATCAAAAATAAAATTTGTAAGTTTGGCTCAAACTAAATTCCTATAAAAATTCATGGTTGAACATAAAAGTAATATAAAAATCCTAGAATTTTGTTTTAATTTTATTAAGAAGTTAAGTCACTCAACTAATTAATTCAATTAATAATTTTTTTAGAAATCTAGTTGAATCATTTAGCATAGTTAGGAATATTGTCAATTAGTGGCCAGAGCTATTTCTAAAGAAATCTTTTATGTTTCTTCTCGACAAAATTACTCAATAGACATTGCTAAATGCTTTCGAATTTATCATTAACCTAACCATACAAGATGATCATGCAAATAGACCTAAGCAGTTCCGGCCTACAGAAAACAGTATTGCATAGCCTTCTTTTGGGAATTTGTTCAAGTTAGGCTATAGATTGTTTGGCTTTGCTGTTTTACACTGTGTTGGACCATGCCCTATGTGCCCATCTTTTGGCTTATCGGACAAATAATCAAAACAACATATTTACAAATAAAAAATAGTTTGTGAATAAAAATTTTATATATGTGTCCTTAGTGATCTAAAAGTTAAGGCTAGAAAATAAACTACGATGAAATACACCCATAATCAACTCCAAATATAATGCTAAAAATATAAGTTTTGGCTTATAAACATAAGTATATGCGAAAGGACTAACTACAGAAAATTGACCAAGCCCTAAGACCACTTGGAAAACTATAAGTAATGGTTTGGATTGCATGTATGTATCGTAAGTACCATAATATAATTAATTATTAGACCATTATATTTGTATTTTAGTGGTCCAAATGCCAATACTAAAAATTAGAAAACAATAAAATATCCTAAGTTAAGTTTTAAAATTCAAATTTTAGCCATATTTTGTAAGCCAACATAGGAAGGTTACGTAAGGTCATGGTCATGATTAATATTTTGAGATGAACAATTGGTTTTGGAAATGATTTATTTAATAGGAATTGGTTTTGAAATATATGTTGATGTTGGTATGAATGTTTGTGACTAACGTGGGTTAGGTTACAATATTTGTGCCTAGAAACGGTGGGTTTGTCTATGTGTGTGCAGCCGTGTAGGTGACTTGGGGTCAATCTTGGTCAACGACGAGGATTGAGACTAGGTTTAGGAAGAAACCAAGGTCTAACACGATTAGAATGCCATGTGACAAGATTGAACTAGGGTCAGGATACCTAGGGTTAACATCGGTCAACAACAGGATTAGGACTAGATTCAGGGAGGAGCTGAGGTCTAGAACGGTCAAGGATGACATGTGACGAGGTTGGAAACAAGTTGGCACACGATGAATAAATACCATATGGTGAGGTCATTGTAATGGGTTTCATAAATTATGTGGGTAAGCAACACGAAATTCTGGAGAAAATGGTAAAAGAAAAATTGGAAGTGCATGTTGAAGTGCATAGCTGCTACAGTATCCGATGTATTGTGTAGGATCGAACAAGATCAAACAAACCTACCAGAGGAGGGTGAATGGTAGGGAAAAACAAAACCCAAAAATCTTTCGCGGAATAAAAGATTACCTCTGTCGAAGAAATTGACGCAGGCTTGCTACCTTGATCGCGTCGCTCCTGTGTCGCCGCTATCTTGATCGCGCCGCTCATGTGCCGCCGAGCAGATCATCGAATCGCGCCACTCCTATGACGTCGATCGGATCGTCGGAATCCAAAAAATCACCAGTAGATGAAAGCCGAAACCGTAGATTGAATGATCTTGACTTTATTGCATCAACTGGTATTTATAAAGTGCACCAACAGCACTCCTATCAAAATCGTCGATCTAGAATCAACAACTAAGTCTCACAAAAGCACACCGGGGGCATACCGCTCGGTCTCTATTTATATCGAAAAGTCTATCACCAAATAAGAGTAGGATTCCTTATACTAATATGGCTCATTTCTTAGTTTTCCTAATCAAATCCAACATGCCAAAATCAGACACAACCGCAGAAGTCTAAACGTGCTACAGTAGTCTGACTGCTACAGTACCCGCCGCGCTACAGTAATCCGGGTGCTACAGTAATCCGATCCGGTTGCTACAGTGCCGAGTGCTACAGTAATCCGTGTGCTACAGTACCGTGGCGCTACAGTATACGGTGGTGTCCGAACCTGTAGCAAATTCCTTTCCTTTTCTCATCCAGTTTTGATCCGATTTACTTTTCGATTTTTCCGACGCTTACACACATAACATGTGAAGCCCGTTACGATTCCATCCCACACGGTGTTGCTCCATCATGTGCCAACTCGTATTCAATATCGTCACTTGGCATTCTCGATCGTCCGGACCTTAGCTCCTCCCTGAGCCTAGTCACGATCCCACAGCCATTGACCGATATTGACCTCAAGTCACCTGCACAACTAGAGACAAACCAACCGTTTCCGAGCACAGATATCGCAACCTGACTCACATTAGTTACACACACTCGCACCAACACCTTAATTGTTTCCAAACCAAATTCAATTTATAAACCAAATCACAAGCCAATTGTTCATCAGAAAATATTAATCATGCTTATGATGTTACATATTACAGTGTGCCATATGCATTTTTTAAATTTATAATGATTTTTTTTCAAAAATAGACTTTTGTTTCAAAATATTTTAAATCTAGTCTCCCAATGCCCAATGAGCGTGAAATATAAAACGTCCACTAGTTGGGCATGAAATCTGATGGGGGCAAACGTCTATTGGGGAAAGATGATAACTGTTGGACAGAGGATGACACATTTACAGCTGGCCCCTTTTGTCGCCCTATAGCTAGGCGCTTTATCTCTTGGTAGGGGGCGCTTGCAAAATGCACAAAGCTAAGTGAGAGGGGTTGGTGGGCCTGTCTATTTTGGCAGGCAGTCCCTTGCCACCTAGTAGGAGGGCGTTTTAAGCCCAAGCAGTGGTCCACCTACAAAATCACACGAGAGGCAAAAAAAAAGAAGTGATTTTGAGTGTCCTCCACTAAAACGGTGATAACTTTCTCATACAGACTTGGAATCAGGCAAAATTTATATCCATATACATCTATAGAAAAGGTTAAATCTGTTTCTTCCCACTTTATTAGTTTAGCGAAATCAGAATTGCAAAATTCCACTTGCAAGGTTGCATTTTTTAGGCTAGAAGCTTCGGAAACCCTTTGGATAGAACTTTGAAAAAAATCAACGGGTCACATAGTTTGTCCGATTGTGCTAAATTTTCTATGGTTGTTGTTTGCTCCTAGGTGAACAAAAAAAATCAAAATAAAATAAAGTGTTTCCCTCTCCTCTCCATTAGAGAGAGAAAAACCCTCCAACCCTCTCCCTAGTTGTTTTACAAGCTGTCGGTGATATGGGCCCGGGGATATGTCGTACGAAGTGAACATATTGTCCACCACATTATCATGTAATTTTCGATCAAAAGGTCAAAGCTGCTACATTGCAAACTTTGACCTACAATCCTCGTTATAGGGGCCGCCCTGAGGCCATGTGGCTCGCCCGAGGGGGTCGGGCCCAAGACTTGAGAGGCAGCCATCTTCTCACGCAAGGGGTCGGGTCACCCTGACCCTCTCGGCCCCTCGCCCCTGTGCTAAGGGACACATGGCACGAGAGGCACCCAATGCCCTGCCACCGCATTTAATGTGCTCTGCCACTCGCATGGCGCCGCATTTAATGCAGCGTGCCAGAGGCGCGGTAAGTCGCTAGATGGGACTAGCGAATGCGACATTAGACCGTAAGCATGTTAGAGGTATCCGTCTACCCCTGGCTGAAGATATGATCTATGTTAGCCCCATCCCGTCGACCATTAATGAGAGGATTTTTTTGCCCCTCCATCCGTGAGAGAGTCAGTGCGTCGTATTCGAAGAGCTTCATCATTATCGTCGCTGCACCTTGGATACGAAGGAACCAGGGGTCTTCGACATTTAATGCTGAAGAGACGTCGGCTTCTCCGCCCATGTCATAACGGGACGTAGCCTATGTGTGAAAAGGCGTGCGTTATCACCGCACGCCTTGGATTAACGGGCACTAAATGCCCCTAAACTATGATTTCCTTTTTCGCTTAGAAGACGTATCCAGGCATTTGTGGGAGCCCCTTATAGTATAAAATGAGGTCATTGCCTAATGCGAAGAGGGAGCTCTCTCCGGAAAACAACCACAAATGACTTAGTGCGCTTCATTGCTAAGCCCGGCTAGGGTGTAATTCCTTGCGCCCCAATCAAACAACCATAGGAGTAGGGTTTTATGCTTCTTAGCGGTCCGAACTTGTATACATCGTCGTGTTCCCATTGCACCCGAGGGGCCCAACCCCTCCATCTCACAGACGCTCTCGCTCTCACCTGCACCCCCAGCTGGAACAACAAAGAAGGCCCCGTGACTTCCCGTTAGAGGAGATTTACTCTCCAACATAGGTAGACCATGCTTGGCCTTGAAACACCCAGCTATATGGCAGTAAGGGGATCACTTGCAAAATGGTCATGGCCTATCCATCTGCTGTCTTGGTGATTTTGCAGGCCGCCTCCTGCTAGGGGATAAAATGTCTAGTAGCTAGGTGGCAAGGGGATCACCTACAAAATTCAGATCCTCCATCCAACATCCATCCCTCTCCCCTTTCGTTGTTTGTCATGCAGGATACCGCGCCTAGTGGGTGTTTTATATTTCGTGCTCATTGGCTGGACGTGGGGAGGCTAGATTTTCTATTTACGAAAACAAAATTATTTTTGAAAAAATATTCAGTATGCATGCATGTGTTTTGTGCTTTGCTCCTGTAGTAGGGGCACCTGCTTGGTAGCTGGGCCTACTGGGCAAAGCCGTCGGCAGGATGGACCGTCACGAGGCAGCAGTCCACAAGGCTCACATGACAGACGCGCACAGGAGAAGTCTGACGTGGAGTCAAAAAGGCTACTTAGAAAACGTTTCCATGGAATAGCATATAAATACTTTTTGAAAAAAAATTATACATGAAAGTATATAACATCAATGTTTATACATATGAAATTTGCATATTTGACTCCAATTCAAACTAGGATTCAATTTCCTAATTTCTAATCCATATGTTTAAAAATCTATATATTATATATATAGATCATATAATTAAATTTTATACATGTAAAATTTATATCTTAATGTTTATACATGTATAGCTTATGTGTCTAAAATTTATATATGTTAGTTAACTAAAGTATTCGCTACAAAACTATCAATACGAATGATCGCTAGATAGACTTACCCATATGGTCATATCAATCCAAATTTGTGCAGCTGCTGGCTTTTATAAAGAAAGACAATTTCAATTTGGTAAACTGTAGTTCGATTTGGAATAGAAGGGATTGAGTCCTACTAGCTCCTAGTTTGTGATGAATTTTTGAGTTGTAAATAGAAGAGGGGTTGAGGCCTGAAAGATATAACTTTTAGAAGAGAAAAGGTTGAGATTTAAGAGGAGTGTTTTATATGTAGTTTGTAAACACATATTAATATAATAGAGTTGATCTTATCATCAAGTTGTGTTCGCTTATTTTTAAGCAATCAGACCAGCATCATAAGAGCAAACAATATCATCAGGTTAGTCCATCAACTTTAAGGGTTCTTTTATTTTCTCTTTAAAGATTTGGTTGTTTGGTTTTCCTACCCTTCACCTCCTCTGGTAGGATTGGTCTTGCATTTTGATCCTACATGTTAATGATCTAAAACTCTCTCGACAAATGCACCCATTATAATTTATAGAGATATGGGTAGGCATTTCTTTAAAGCTATTTTTATGAAATACGCTAGATTGTATAGAACAATAGGATGGGTTGCAACCCTATTATTACAAGAAATGCAACAAAATCTCTATTATTACAAGAAATGCAACAAAATCTGTAAAATAGATAAAAGAGGTTCCACATCTTGGAAAGTCGTAACAGATGTGAGTGGACAAGCACAATCACTATGCTGGCCAACTCTAGCACGTGCAAAAACATATGAATAATATTCTTCAGACATTATAGCAAACTAATGTCGTGAATAAGTTAGTGACCTGAATCCTAAATTAAATCAATAGCTGCTGATTTGATCATTGACAACTCGATAAACAAGCCTTGCTATGACATTGTGAATGGTATAGGCAACAAGAAAGAGACAGAGAAAGCCGAAGGCTTTAAACAAATCTAACTCCATGAAGACCATGGAAGACAAAATCTAGACTATCTAATTGACCTAGGCGCGGCCTGTTAGTTACCCATATATTCCCGTTTTTCACACGCACTCTTCCCAAACTATTAAATGATGTATTTTTTGCGAAAATTTTCAATAGGGAAGTTACTTAAAAAATTATATTAATCTATTTTATTTTTATATAATTAATAATTAATTAATTATATATTAATCTATTACTACGTTTCCCGCGTCGGATAACTAACCCTCATCTCACCACATGTCGAACGCGGCCCTAATCATACCTTGACTTCAACAAACTTACTAGAGATGAGCAAAATACAACAAGTCACATAAATTTAGCAGTTAATTGCTTTAAAGCTATTGTATACTAGGGCAAACTTTTGTACATAATAGCTGTTATTGTTGTGGCCTATTGAGAATTGGACAAGTCTAGCATGCAAAATAATTGTACCATCACAATGCACAATTTGGAAAAGAAGTAGCACCTACAAACCATTGTATTTGATGCTATTTCCAAACTCAATAGATTATTTTTGGATGGGAGCATTGAGCAATACCATAGGAGCATCTAGACAATGAATTTGATGCTATCTCCAAACTCAATATATATTTTTTGGTGTGAGCATTGAGCAATACCATAGCAACAAATAGATAATAGATATGATGTACATGTACGAGTACCACTAATGTACGCGCTTAGCATGTGCAATGTGTGAAAATGTTACCCAATCAATTTTTTTTTCAATGGTTAGAGCAAATCTTCAAGCATCAATAATGCCCTCTCGTACCTTCGCAAGCAGTACTTGCAAATCCTAATTAGGACCGTACAAGATTATATATACTTGTATACTTACCCAGTCACACAATAAGTTTATTTTTTAGTTTCTAGATATAATATTTGACTCTTCGTTTTATTTAAATTTTTGTCGCGATTAATATTTTTATTGTTATTAGATGATAAAACATAAATATTATTTTACACGTGACTAATTTTTTTAAGTTTTTCTAGAATTTTTTCAAACAAGACGGAATGTTAGATACAAAAATCAAAAAATAAAGTTTTTTTAGATGGATGTAGTACTAAATAATTCTCCGAATTAACGTATGCATTTATTACATCATCGAAATTGTCCGTACATTTACTAGATGCCTTATATGACCTAAGCTAATGCCTTTTTTTTCACTACTTCGTCCACCTTGGGCAAAATGTTTAGAATCGATTCCATGGATTTATTTTTATTCACTGTATGCAATACAAAATGACCCAATTTATGCGCAACAAAACACCACGGTGATCACTTTTTGAGACAAAATAGAACGTTAAATTTGCAAACAAAAATAATTTGAGAATAAAACTTTTATACACGTGCTCTTAGTGATCTAAAAACAAATACTGAAAAATAAACTTCGCTGAAAAAACTCCCAAAGTCAACTTAAAAACTTAAGGTTGAAATTTTAAATTTTGCCTTATAAATGTAACAAAAATGAAAAAGACAAGGCTTTGCAAAACTTATTTATTTATGAATCCATACATAACCCCTTGTGGTCTTAATAAATAAATAATCAAATTTGATCCTTCAAACAAATATTTGTGAATTGCCATATATTTTCTCATCGTTACTCATTCACAAATTATAGTAGGTAAATAGTACCCCATATGTTGCATGTTATAATATGTTTTAGTCTAATGTTGATGAATGAATACATTATATTTATGCGTTCAGATTCATCATTATTCGTACAAATGTAGCAAAGATGATACCTCTCATATACTGTTATGGCTGTGTTCAAAACAGGCTATTGCAAAAGCTAATTAGCAACACAGAAAACGATAAACATAATTAGTATATGATTAATTAAGTATTACTTATTAAAAATTTGAAAAATATATTTATTTGATCTTCTAAAATAATTTCTATATAAAATTTGTTTTATACGAAACACATCATTTAGCAGTTTGAAAAACGTGCTAACGTAAAACGAGTAACAATTCATCTTAAGGCCAGACGAACGCAGCCTCTAAAACATGTTTATATATATATATATATATATATATATATATATATATATATAATAGGAGGAAATAAAAGACATTCCCAATACAATCATCCAAAATCATTATTGCATTGCGTTTTCAGGACATTGCCAACCTAATGACTAGGATAGTGTCCATAACATTAAATAAGTTGCCACCTAGGATAAAAAATGATGTGGCAGGTGAATAAATGAGGAAAGAGAATGAAACATGTCTTGCATGAGATATGGTTTATACACAACATCTAAGATAAGATGTGAGATAAGTAACATTAAATTTAAGTATAAAATGGTGGTGTTTGCATTAGAAGAGTAGTGTCTAGTACTAATTTCTTGATGATGAAAAGTTTATAGAAATCATATTTAGCATTATGGGTCAGAAATAACAGTGCCAACCCTCCCAAACAAAGCTTCATCCTCCCACCAATGGTGGCATAGTAGGGTTTCTCCTCACTCAAAAGGTCCAAAAAAAAAAAAAAAGTTTGAGTTTTGAGAGAGAAGAGGAGGTGAAGAAGGAGGGGAAAGGCAAAAAAACGGATAGAGAAACGGTCCGAGACGCGACACTACCAACCGGAACTGCTACCTTTTTCACCCTCCTCTCCGCCACCGCCACCGCCACCCCCGGCGCGGCGGCTTCTAGAATCGTCTGGAACCCAGTGTGGGCAGGCGGCGCGGAGACATCTCGGCGGCGGCGGCGGCCATGGCGAGGAGGCCGTGCTGCTGAGAGCCTCGTCCGCCCAGCCCGCCGACCGCGCGGGAGGAGGAGGAGGGGATCCGAGGGGGAGGGGGGAGGTGTAAGGTAGGGGGGCGGGGTGGAGGAGATCCCGCGCGATGCAGATCCGGGAGGGCCCGCGGCGGGGGGCGGCATCGGCGGCGAGGTCGCCGATGTCCGCCATGATGCTCGCCATGTTCGCCACAATGGCCTCCTTCTACGTCGCCGGCCGGTGAGTGTGGAGCCCTCGCTCGCTCCCTCGCTTGCTGCATTCGTCGCCCCGCCTCTCGCGAATGCTCGCTCGCGTTGTTCCTTTCTTTTCCTACGACTGATTCGCCTTCCTCGAGGGAGATGACTCTGGTACTGCTGGGTTGTTCGCATCGGTGGGGAGTTCGTGGTGGGGGCCTTGGATCGCCTAGCCAAAATCTTTGCTTTGATGCGGGTGGAGGATTTTGCGATTTTGCAATCAACGGATTTTTGGATCTTGCAGTATCAATGCTTGTGTGAGATGTCAAAATTCTGTTTTATTCAAGAATCCATTAGTTCTCGGACGCATTATTATTATTAGCTCTTGTTTGTTTACTAGTTTTCGGTTTTGACCTTTGCTGTCCCTGGAGGGAAATTCTGTTGACTTGTCCAAAATTCAGTCTGTGGCAGGATGCGCAGAACAGAGTTTACCTGATTAAAGAGCTCGACAGGCGAACTGGCCAGGTTGGTGGCTCCAGATCTGGCGTCTCTGTACCATGTCAATTACAACTAAGCTGCCTCTGTTGCGAGTAAACAACAGTAACTGTTTTCCTGTACAAACTTCAGGGCCAGTCGGCAATATCGGTGGATGATACCCTGAAGGTTGTTGCATGCAGGTAATTTCTGATATCTACTCTGTGGCTGCAATCTAGTAGTACAACTTAATTGTGGTGGCAAAGGGTCTTCTTTTTTTTTTCCAATTGTTTTTGGTGCTATATTGATTTGTGCTCTAAAAATTTGCACAGCTTGTTTATTTTGAGACTTCAGAGTTGTAGTGGATGTTTAGTGGTAGTTGATCATCGTCTAAACATCATTTATTTTTTAGGCAGCAAGGAAAACGGCTGGCCTCCCTTGAGATGGAGCTGGCTGCAGCAAAGCATGAAGGTTTTGTGGGGAAATATACCTACGAGACAAATGGAACTAATTCTAGAAAGAGGCCATTGATTGTTATTGGAATAATGACAAGCTTTGGGAGGAAAAACTACCGTGATGCTGTCAGGAAGTCATGGCTTCCGACAGGTACCATTTCATACTTGCATTTCTCACTCCCTGTGGTACTTTTTTCCTACAATTATAAATCAATAGGGTCATTCTAGTATCGATATTTGGTTGTCATAATTGAGTTTCAAGTTGTTGTAAGTTACTACTATCCCCATCCCAAAAAGACGTCATTCTTTACTATGAACCTAGATAAGGGTATGTCTAGGTTTCTAGCCAAAAGAGAAGTCTTTGGGATGGAGGGCGTACTTTTTTATATTGGGGTATGGGTTTTTCTAGCTGGTTATTTATAAATCACTAGAATGTTTGGCACTTTAGTTTTCATTTGATATGACTGCTGAAAACACGAGACCCGAATACAAAAGGCTTGATGTATGTCCATAATCTGTCTACTCTGCACTGTGTACCTATAACTGAAAAACATTAACATTATATAATACTGAGTTGTAAGAGCATGAAAGATCTGTTTGATAGAGCTCATCTACAGCAACTTTCTATTTGGTCAATGATGTTCACAATTTAGACCTTTAGGTGGCTGACTGGCATGGAGAATCAAATAGGGCATTTCTGTTGCTACATAATAAAGTGGCACCTTTTTTTTTTAAAAAAAAGGTGGATGGTTATCAGTTGATGAAAATAAAATGTGCTGGTTTTATTTCATTGTTTTCCCAACTTACTGTTGCATTAAAATGATGTCTGTTGTTTGGGTGATTTTAATTACTTATCTGCACAGGTTCAATGCTGAAGAAACTAGAAGAAGATAAAGGCGTTGTAGTACGCTTCGTAGTTGGAAGAAGGTACCATAGACGCGTTTGCTGTAGTATAATGACCATCTGAGATCTAGATATCTGATAGTTCCTTATCCATGTAGTGCAAACCAAGGGGACGCTTCAGACAGGGAGATTGATGAAGAAAATAGAAGTACAAAAGATTTCATGATCTTGGTAAGCCTGATTGATAAATCAAACCTATGATGGTACATAATATACAACGTTGAATGTTTATATCAAATTTGCTCTTTGTCATAATTTTTCTCTTATTTGTGTTGATTATATGTCACTTCAAAACCAGTTAAATGGCACGTATGTGTAGTTGGTTATATATGCCTTCTAATACAACAGCATGAGCCTTCAATCCAAAGCAAGTTGGTGTAGACTAATTATGTATGCTTTTTTAGTATGTGAAAAAGAAATCATGCACTGTGACTTTCAACAGTGGAATATATTGATTCTCATATTTTCAGATAATTTGTTTGGCTTGTTGGTTTACTTCGGTTCTTGACTTTGACTATTAAATTGCATTGTAGGATGATCATATAGAGTCTGACGAGGAGAGTCCTAAAAAGACAAGAAGTTTCTTCGCTAATGCTGCGGACTCATTTGATGCTGAATTCTATGCTAAGGTCAATGATGATATATACATAAATGTTGGTACGTAGCATTTGTTCATATCATAGCTCTATTAGTGATTTGCACTTCTATTCAATCTGGTATACTTTTGTCGGATCACTGAGACTTCTTTCTGTTCAAAATATTTGGATGCACATGAGATATTATACTGGTGATGAAATTTAGAAATGTTTGACCAGTACACATCCTTTAATACAAAAGTGACAACTGACAACTAATTTTGGTTCAAGGGTATGTATTTGGTTTTTCTATTAGCCTTTTTGTTATTGCCTACAACATTCCAGCATATTTTCTTGTTATGTAATTGTGATGATAATGAACATGAGAGTTGGGAGTTTGGGACAAAAGTTTCAATAACTGTGGTACATCTAAAGAAATAAGTTATATATGCCTGGGAATCGCACTGACCTGAATAAAAGGTCAGTATAGACGTTCTAGATGCTGGATGGCTATCTTTCGCGATGACTCTATAGCTGCTATAATTTTGAAATGATTACACAAACTGTCCATAATATGGGACAATTTTGGTTTGTGCAGACACTTTGAGTGCAATGCTCAAAGAACACTGGGACAAGCCTCGTGTCTATATTGGCTGCATGAAATCTGGCGAGGTCTTTTCTGAATCGTGAGTGCTTTCAGCAATTTTTTTTGGAGGATACTGGTGTTATATTTTCCCTTTGCACATTTTTCCTTGTTGGGCAAACTTTTCTAACAGCTTCCTCAAAAACAGGAATCACAAGTGGTATGAACCAGATTGGTGGAAATTTGGTGATGGAAAAACGTAAGTAATCTACATTATGAAAACATATATTGTGTATTTTCTAGTTGGGACATTGAAAAAACAGAAAAACAAACTATCTTGGCTTATCTATTTCAATTTATCTACTAATAGGTACTTCCGCCATGCTTCTGGTGAAATGTTTGTCCTCTCAAGGGCTGTAGCTCAATTCATCTCTATAAACAAGTAAGAAACATGCTTTGTGCAATTATTTTATTGAGAAAATACATTGTGTACCACTGACTTTAGCCCAATCCCACGATTTGCCACTGACCTTGTTTAGTTCTACCATCGACTTTTACTTAACTTCTACGATTTACCATTGCCGTCCAGTTAGCCTCCATTAGTACTGTTTATTTTTGTTATAATGAGCAAAATGCCCCTAGGTTGAAAACTTCCAAAATGTTGAGAACAAACCGAAGTACCAAATTCTAAGTTTTTGGTCAAATTTTAGATGTTTTACAATCTGATATTTACATATGAAATTTCAGAATATTTGAAAAAAAATGAAAGTTTTTGTCCCAGGGGTATTTCAGTCATTAGAAAATGAACAGTACTAGTGGAGACTAATTTAACGGGTAAATCATAGAAGTTAAGCAAAAGTTGATGACATATTATAGAACTGAACAAAGTCAGTGGCAAAAACGTGAAACTAGAATAAAGTCAGGTGGTATATAAGTAGATTCTCTCTATTTTATTGTGTAGTTCAACAAGGGCCCAATAGGTAGAAAGGAAGAGAAGTTTCATTAAGTACTTTTGGTGATGTATCTTTGGCACTTTTATCTGTAGGTCTGTTCTCCGGACATATGCACATGATGATGTTAGTGTAGGATCATGGTTAATTGGGCTTGCTGTGAAGCATGTAAATGAAGCAAAATTATGTTGTTCATCCTGGCCCTCAGGTATTTATGCATCCTTATGGAAAATCTTACTTGATCCTTTTTTCTGCTTGATACATGGTTGTTAGAATGTCCATATGGCCATGTCTATTCAAATACCATATCAATATTGTGAATGCGTTCATCACTGAAACATACTGAGGAAGGTTGGAAAGGTAGGGATGTGACACCAGATTGTAAACTTGGGACAGATAAGTTCTGGATACCTTGAGGCAGGATAATAGGTACTCCTAAGAATGCTTGAACTTACTCACAGTAGCTAGCAACTAACCAAATCTTATCTCTTGAAGTGACTATCCCAAAGACTGTCCCTACTGTGGTGTACTATGTATCTATTCCACTGCATTTGTTTCCATACTAAACAATAATATTATATCTAACCAATCAATTAAACAACTTTCAGCCTTATCTTTGGGCTTATATTAAGTATGAGCAAAATGGCTTATTGATGGTTAAAAAACAATTTGTGGGTAAAACTTTGATATATGTGCTCTTAGCAATCTAAAAGCAAAGACTGAAAAATGAACTATGGTGAAAAAACCTCAAATCAACTCCAAATTTAAGTTTTAAAATTAAAAATTTGGCTTATAAGCATAAGCAAAAAGATGAGGCTGAATTACTTGAATTTTCAGTTTATCACTAATCAATCTCACACTGTTAGCTACACATGTGGTTATGCACCTTGTCTGCTGCTACCTGGTGGGCCATGATGTGCACATGCAAACAGAAAAAAGGATTCAGAATTATATAAATTTCCACGAAATTTTATAAAAGACAGGAAAAGACAATGTGGTCGTAATCTATGTTTAAAGAAAATCCTCTTAGTTGCAAAAATTGTAGCGGTATCTATCCAGGTAGTAGCCTTCTAAGAATATATTGCAGTATACTGGATAGTTTGTTAGTCATACTGGGTTGGACAAGAAATTGAGAATATATTGCAGCATATATTTTGGATCATTTGTTACTCGTGGTGATGCCACGTTGCCACCAGGAGTGCAATAAGAATGTTGATAGGGGCGTGAACCCTATGAGAAACAACCCAAAGTTCTTTTGGACCATGTTGAAACATGGAATTCCATGGTTCTTACCATAAGCAATACATTGCACTCGTCAAGGCTGGTCCCTGTTATCTGTTTCTAAAGCTGACTAATATGCTATTTTCTCCACTTGAGAATCAATGTTTTCTTAGCATGGGATTTCTGTTTCAGCATTTGGTTTTAAATTTTAGATTCCACATGTTGACATGTATATCACGTTATGGGTTAGTTAGAGTTTGGGTGGTGTAATGGTGTTGGGTCTATTTACCTGCTGTTAGTTAATGGTCCTGCTAGAGGTCATGTAGAAATCATGCTCTCTTTCTAGGACGAAGATCGGAGAAACAAAATGTGATTGATCTGCTATTTGTGGTTACTACTACCACCTATTTGTGCAACTATGCTTGTGTCATTAGGTCATTTCAGTACGAACTTTCAGAAAACTTAAAATGTTAATGACCCAAAAAAAATGTATTTTCAGGAGCTCTGTGTTCAGCTCTGTGAGGAGCAACGCCTTCCAGGTGAAGAATTTTGTGAAAATTATGTTAGGATCAAGATGATACAGAATGAAGCATACCATCTGCGGACAATGAGACCAAGCTGGCGTTTTGAAGATTTTGTCTTTCTTCTGCCATTTTATGTGGCGACCGTTGAGCATGCAACTATAGTTCAAACCGAAACATATATATCTTCATTGCAAAGGAAAAAATCTTGTATCTTTTTCCTGCAAGACCACACTGCTAAAATCAGGGATCCTAACAAAATTCCATCTGCAGATTGTATCTTGGTTTTGCCTGTCGCTTGTAGATGTCCACCCTTACCATTCTTTTACTGACAGACACCATTGTTGGAGTGACAGAATCTAATAGCAAATCAGGAGATTATTTTGCTCCCATCAGAGTACTGCATCTCAAGTATCTCCAACATTTGTTGCCTTGTACCGATGGTTGTGAATCCTGATACATAATGATTTGCTTGTTTGTCAAACGAGTTTGACATGTAACCCTCAAAAGCCAAAACCAATTTTGAATCATCTAACTTAAATTCATAATTAACTCAAGGGGTTTTTAATCGTCTTCGGCACCCTTATAAGAGTATACTCCTTCCGTTTCATAATGTATGACTTTTTTACCTGCGATGTTTAACCATTTGTCTTATTCAAAAATTATATAAATATTATTTATTTTTCTTGTATGTTATTTTATTATCAAAAGAACTTTAAGCACAACTTATTATTTTTCTAATATTTATACTAAATTTTTGAATAGGACGATTAAAAAATTCAAACATATCAAACGTCTTACTTTGGGATTTGGGAATCGGAGATAGTAATAAATAAAATGAAGTTATCTTTTTGGCTGCCGTGCCTTCTCTTGTCTACCAATAACAAAAGAAATTTCTGGTGACCAAAATTCCAGATATTTGACTTCCTGCTCTTCTTGGTTATAATCTTTTATTTGTGAAGCACATCTAGCAAACAGGAAGAGGGAATGAATGCCCACGGAATCTAAAACCTAATAATATTCTTCTGGGGGAAATAAGAAAAAGAAAAGGATGGGTTTTTTTATTGTCCCAGTGTTTCCTGAGGCTGACTGCTGCAGTGACGCCATGCAATGAATAGATTTTGAGGATGACAACACGCCAAGCACGCTGGTTTTCTTGTGGTTTGTTGGCCAAGAGTCCCCGGTCTACCGTTCTTATTCCAAATTCTTATTTTCTTTCTTTTGGTCAATTTTTTGTGTTGTGAGTTTTTTTCTAATAATCACTTTCAGATGTCTTTTCTATTACAAGTTTACAATTGGTTGTCCGTTCTTATAAGTTATAATACGAGTTGTTTATATGTAGGGGTTAATTATATGATTAATTGTTGATAAAGGTGTTAGCAGATGGGCAGAGTACCCTCTACTGTGCATATGTATTTGGGGAATATGTTGTTGGTAAAACTTTTTTAAAGAAAAAAAACATGGACTATAAAAAGTTGAATAAGTCATGGCTAAACACACTGAATAATAAATTACAGGAGTAACTTTTTAGAGTGAGTATATTTATTCACATTTATATTTGTCCATAGAGAACTATCCTACTTAAAAGCCAACCTCAATATAATAAATAGTTGAGATAGGTATATATTTTACACACATATTTTTTCTACGTTGATGCATAAGCCATCTACGATGGAGATCACATGAAAATGAATTATTATACGGACGTAATTTTTTTTCTACATTTTCTACGTATCAGAATTTGAGTGATGATAAATAAAGTCATGCACATCTGGCTTACTCATGACAGCAACACCACCAACGCTCTCTTTTTTTCTACACTTTGAACCAAAAGTTATATGTGCCATACGTTAACAATATGATCTCAACTATAACGATATCTAAGGTACGCGCACGTCGTGTTCGAGACTAAATTCTACTTCTTAAAGCGACCATACTAATGAATATATATCATAACATCAATATCAATTCTCACGCTAAAGCTGCTTTGTATCGTCGGCTCATCGCTGATTGTCTCCGTATCACCGCTATCACAACATTCGTAACATGAATTTAAAAAGGTTTAGGACTATTTTTTTTACTTTAGGGGGTGTTTAGATGGCAAATTTTTTTGGCAGAAATGTCACATCAAATGTTTGACCGGACGTCGGAAGGAATTTTCGGACACGAATGAAAAAACGAATTTTACAGCTCGTTTGGAAACCTCGAGACGAATCTTTTGAGTCTAATTATGCCGTCATTAGCGCATATTGCTTACTGTAGCACTTATGGCTAATCATGGACTAATCAGTCTAAAAAATTCGTCTCATGATTTCTTCCATAACTGTGCAATTAGTTTTTTGGTCCTTTTATGTTTAATGCTTTATTTAGATATCTAAAGATTTGATGGGATGTTTTTGGAAAAAATTAGGAACTGCAAAGTGCCCTAATGCTTCCGACCTTTAGGGTCCATTTCGGTAGGGCTCTAAACTCTAGATCCTAACTCCAAACTCCAACTCTAGTGAGAGCTGCTCCTGTGAGAGCCGGGGAGCAAATCAAAACTGTTTGGCTAGCTTGGTCTGCTCCAGAACTCCTAAAAGAGAATACGAAGTAGATTGATAATAATAGCCTTGCGGATTATGTGTAGTCATGATTAAACCATAATTTAATGATGCTTCTTTTCATGTAATTAAATACCGATTATTTTTCTTTTGAACTTTAGCAACCCAACTATATGGTTATAAAATACTATAACACACAATATAAATATTTACTAATAATATATAGTAGCAGGAGTGGCAGATAAAGTAATTACAATAAAATAATAAAGGATAGTGGGTCTTTGGCATGGAGTGAAGTTGTAGAGCAGCAAAAACCCAACTCCACCCCTGTAGTTCAATTTTCAGGAGCAGCTCCGTCAACTCCGCTCCAAAAAAAAATTAGAATCTATATCGTTTAGCACAACTCCAGCTCTAATTAAATTGAAGTTAGAAGCTAGGACCGTGCCAAACTGAGCATTAGCAACTCGTGTGGTAGATAGAAGAAAATGAGATCCCCGTGGCAAACCCAAAACCTAGCTTGTGGTCACCCCAAACGACCCCTCTTCTAGAAAGAGACCATCAACGCACCTCTTCCTCTCTCCTCGCTTTCGGGACTCTCCCCCTCCTCCCTCTCTCTCCTCCTCCTCTCCTTCTTCTAGAGAGAGAGAGAGAGGGGGGGCAGCCGCCGCAACGCAGTCGCAGCGCAGCGCGCCACGTCCTCCGCCGATCGAGAGCGAGCCGTTCGGGGCCGCCATGGTGGGGTGCTCGAGGGGCGGGGGCCTCCCGGCCTGGATGACCGCCGCCGCCGCCCGCGTCGATCTCTCCGGCGCCGGCGGCTCGGGGGCCTCCTCCCAGCCGGGATCCTCGGGGTCTCAGCAGGCGGCCGCCGCCGCCGACCAGGAGCTCGGGATGGCCGAGCGCGCGCTCTCCGCCGCCGGCGCCGCCTTCGTCTCCGCCATCATCGTCAACCCTCTCGACGTCGCCAAGGTTGGGGCCTTTCGCTGCCTGCGATTTTGTTCCCGTCCACTCGTCTGATTTGATGGCTCTAAAGTTGATTCCCTTTTTTTCTTCTTCTTATTTTGGGTTTGCTGCAGACGAGACTGCAAGCGCAGGCGGCGGGGGTGCCCTACTACCAGCCGTCCCAGATGGCGTCGCTCGGCCCTGACGCGGTAACGAATCCGATGATCTCATTGCGTGTCGTGTGGTCGTGGTTGCAGTAGCGAGAGATTTGATGTCATCTGGGGGATTCGTGCTTTTTTTCTTTGCGACTTCAGATGAAGTTTGTTGTGGTGCTTCGACAGTTGATTGGGATACTGTGGAATGCCGTTTGTGTTTCTGTTTGTTCTGCGGCGCGACGGCCATTGTTATGTTGGGCAACTAGTTGATGTTAGCCAAGCTGAACTTATGAATCGTATATGATTGAGCGGTTGGTTTTATTGATCTTCGTGCTCCTGGAGAGGGGCATGTTTTGATATTGCTTAATGTATGTGGATGGTGCTTTCCTTGATCACCAAATCAGTCCATGGGGCGTTCAAAGTTCGAATTTTGGTTTTGCTGTTTGATAACCATATGATAATCAGACAATGAGTCATTTATAGATGATGGGTGGCCGTGCAACTGTGGAAGTTGCATGAAGTTCATTACATGTGTAAGATTATTCTGCTTGAAGACACCCGGATAATCAGTAGTTAGTCACCTGTATTGTATGTTGGCGGGAGGAAGTTGTGTTCACTTTGGCATGTGCTATACTTACACTTGTAGCTTTAAATTCTGATAAGGGCTGCACTTTGAAGGTGAACTATGTTGGAATTTTTGCTTGTGTGCAGGCAAGTTAGTATACAGTGCTAAACACTGTTTTGTTTAGGGCTTTAGGCAAATAATGTTGGTGAATGTTATCATGTAGGCAAAGAATGTTGGTGAATGGTATCACGAATGGTGAAGATTAGTTCTGATCACCTATGTACATCTTGAACATCTGTACATGTTAGTTTTTATTTCTGTATTGCTATTCGCTGGTCTTGTTTGATGTTGGTAATTTGAATCTTTCCTGGTTATATTATATTTCTCAAAGCTAGATTGTTGTTGTCCCTGCTATATTTACCTATGGAGAGAATAGCTACACGAAATGTTTTGGAACATCATCTTTCAGATCCATGCTTTTTATTTTTTTATTATGTTACAGTTTGTTTTTTCCTTTGTTATATCCCTATTCTTGTTAGTACCTTTTTGTTCATCGCAATCTCATTACTTATCTGCTAATTGTAAGAAACCCTACTAGTCTCTTAACTCTTGAGCGTGCTAGAAGAATGCTACTTATGTCATGCAATGTTTTCCAGATATTGTCTGATTTTAGATGTTCTCCATCATGTACACGCGGTGTCATTTATGGAAGTGAACCTGTTTGCCCACCTGACTGCTTTCAGTACAAGGGAACACTTGATGTATTCTTGAAAGTTGTTAGACAGGTATTGTGGCTTTTGATTGTTCATGTAATCAGCACCCTCTAGGCCACAAAGTTTAACACTTCTGTTACTTGATTGCTTCAGGAGGGATTTGGTAGATTATGGAGAGGTACAAATGCAGGCTTGGCGTTAGCTGTACCAACGGTGAGTTATCTTTTATGTTCAATTTCTTTACTCAATATGCTATGTTATTTCTGTGGTGTATTTTTACATTTGAGTAGCATCTTTTGAGTAGTTCCAATTTCTCTGATAAATAATATATGTGATATAGGCATTACCTGCACTACTCTATGTCACTTGCACTTACCTTTTAATGTGTTCAACATATTTCTTCCAAGATTGTTGTCTTACATGCCAAGAAATTTGACACCAATAGCTTATATAGCAAAGAGAAAAAGGCCCTGAAATTAGGTCTACCATGCTATTTTTTTTGAATTGGGCCTTAATCTTTAGACACATCAATCTTCTGAAATAATATATATATCACCTAATTTCCTGTCTGTACATTTCTCCATTTCTTCATGTATTATTTTGCACACCCTAATGTTTGTCTGCCGTGTGGCATGTTAGTGTTTCTGCTGAATCTTGTCTGTTCTTAATGTGCTTTGACCACAAACAGGTTGGAATATATTTGCCTTGCTATGACCTATTTCGCAACCGGATTGAAGATTTTACACGAAGTAATGCTCCTGGTTTGACACCATATGCCCCATTAGTAGCAGGATCGGTTGCACGTTCTTTGGCCTGCATTGCTTGTTCCCCAATTGAGTTGGCAAGGACACGGATGCAGGTATAGATCTCGCAACAAATGTATACATTCTTTCTTTCTCATTTATAGCACCTAACAATCACTATTCTGTCTTTATAGGCATATAAAGAATTTCGACCTGGAGTAAAGCCTCCTGGAATGTGGAAAACATTGGTTGGTGTTCTTTCACCACTTGCAAGTTCAAGTCAGAATGGTGAGTTAATTCTATTAATTTGAGAATTTTCCATGCATAATAAATTATTATACAAATACCTTGTTTTCATAGTCAGATGTCAACTTCAAGTATCGATGTCTTTATTCCAACAAATGAAATTGTTTATTAAGGAAATAAATTCTTCCTAATTCACTACTAATGAAACAGCACAAAATTACCGTGTTCTTTGGACGGGTGTGGGTGCACAACTTGCTCGTGATGTTCCTTTCTCTGCTATTTGCTGGTCAACGCTGGAGCCGGTTATTCCCTGTTCTCTGTCTCTTCATTATGTTTTTATTTGTTTATTGTGCATGCCACTATCATTTGCTAAATTTATTTCAAAAGTATATGGTATCTTCGCTTACTATCATCATGTGCAGATTCGAAGAAAGCTGCTTGGCATTGTCGGAGAAGAAGGTGATGCAGCTAGTGTTCTGGGGGCAAACTTTGCTGCTGGCTTTGTAGCAGGTAGTCTTGCTGCTGGTGCTACATGCCCTCTAGATGTTGCTAAGACGAGAAGACAAATAGAGGTTTGCACATTCTTGCCCACTTCCTACGTTTGTTCCTGCAATAAAAAAATGCTTCTGTTTTAGCATCCAAATCACATGCCCCACAATGCGACTTCTTTTAGAAAAAAATTTTTTGCCATCAATTTCATGCTCTGCATACTTGTGTTGTGTACAATCTTGCTCGTTTTGTTTCTGTTTATAATTTGCATTAATCATGTCATTTCAGAAGGATACTCAAAAGGCAATGAGAATGACCACCAGACAAACATTAGCTGATATATGGAGGTATGTCTTCCACATACTACGAAGGCATTTCATTCCCAACAAATAATATTTATTTTCCAATGGTGCTATAACTTTATATAGTTTCAAACTTGATCTACTTACAAGTTAATGCATTGGACGTATATGTGTTTGACTTAGCTGATTTGGTTAATGGCCTAATTAGATCCAGCAGAAAATCATGTTTTCTTGTTGCAAAAGATAAATGTCCTCCGATCAAGTTAGGTGATCGCTCACAATATTTTGGTTTGTATTTCAAAATGTAGGTGTAATAATACCTTTTCCATAGCTTTATTGCATTCCATATCTGAGAGTTCTTGGCTAGGTAATTAGTTTCAGATGGACTGATTAGTTTTAACCTGGCAGCTCTGGAGGTCTGAAAGGCTTGTTCACCGGCGTTGGCCCACGTGTCGCACGTGCTGGCCCATCAGTTGGAATCGTCATTTCTTTCTACGAGGTTGTCAAGTACGCTCTTCATCAAAGACACGCATCGTGACCAAGATTTTGTGCCAAAGGTGGAAAGATCTGCAATTTTGTAAGAACACAGCTTACCCAGTCAGCCAACTCTTCTGTACTGGTCGGCTAGTTGCGCTTTGGAGGGACAGGCTCGGGTGTAACATAGAAGGATAGAGTGTTCAACAGTCAGCAGAACTTTTCATGGATCGGACCAGTGTGGCCTGATACTTGAAGATTTAAAGTTTTTGCCATGGAGTGAGCTCCAGTACTCGAGTTCTTTTTGTCAGAGATGGACCATCATCATCTAAGCTTTCCTATTGCACCAGAAGCTGGAAGTGCTTCGATTAACTTATTATAGGAGGACCCTGTAGTGGAAGATGCAGCACTGACACTGATCAATCAATAATACCTCTCTGCACGTACTATCCCCGAACCACAGAAGATGCAATTTTGTTTGTGTTATTTCTGAGACGGAGATGGTTTCTGCCATCGTTTGTTTAGGACTGGCTGTTGAACTCATTTTAGTTCCCTTCATTTGATATGTTAATTACGCAGTAATTTTTGGACGAGTTGTTAATGCTATTCGAGCGCGAACGAAACCTTGTGTATGTCGGGCTGTCCAAGGTCTGACCCTGCCAGAAATGTGAAAAAGGATAGGAAAAATGCAGTCGTGGGCTCGGGATTATTTTGTTTAAGAGCTACCTAGTTTGAATAAACTATTGAAAAGTGGTACAAAAGAGCCACTCATTGGTTCCAAAATATAAATACTTTTAGATTTTAGTATCGTTTTCGGGGAAGTACTATCACCAATATTGCTTGTAAACCTAAGTTATTTGAAATAATAAGAAAGTTTGTTAAATGAGTAAATTGTGCTATAGGTGCACAAACTTAGGAAATGGGTGTAATATAGTACACAAACTTGTAAATTGCTTGTCTCTGTCAGTGCATGTAAACCAAAGCCAAAAGGACATGACTAATCGCACTAAATTAGACATTGATTTTGATCTCACATAGGCTCAAACGTCAAGATAATGTCATATACATTTGCACACTCTTGTTCACTTTATATATATAAGATTTAAAGGGAATGTGAAATAAATACAAAACAATGAAAAAAGTAAATAATATGTACGAAAGTTATTTGCACATATGACATATCACGTCCTAAGCAACTCTAACTCAACATAATTTGCCACGATATGTCGTTTGGAGCATGATTTGTCATAATATGTCGTTTTGCAACCTCTTTCACTATTTATTGTCAAAAAAGTATATCGTTTTGAACTTGGTTTGCACACACTAGCAAGTTCATGAACCACAATGAGCATTGTCTAAGTTTACGTATTAAATTGCACCCACCTAACAAGTTTGTGTACCAACAACACAATTTACTCTCGTTTAATTATAAATCCAGTAACATCACCTTTACATGATGATTTTTTTTGGTTTTTTAGTAGTCAATGTTCAAAATGTTTGAATTATCACTATTCAAAAAATAAGAATAGCTATATGTTAGTACAAATGCAGTAGTTATATGATATTTTTTTTACTGCTTGTCGATGTGGATTTCTTAGGTCATTCTTGGTGCAAGAGTTCATCGCGCGGTTTCCAATAGTGACACATGATAAAAAAAATTGAATGGATAAATGAAATAAGTGCCCTCAATGCAAAATTTCACTTCACAGTATCATATGCTAGCATATCACATAATTACTGCATCTAAGTGAATAATATGAGTTGATTAAATCTGTGGAGATGAAACAAATTACTTTCAGTGGTTGTTTCAATTTAGTATCATAGTCTAAGTAACCGTGTACACTAACTTTTTAACTCCATGAAACTCCAACTCCATGCTCTCATCGTAAATTCTATACCACATCATCATTTTTATTGTTATCCAATGAGATTGCAACCCTATCAAGTATGTCAAATTAGAGCGGGTATAATAGGCTAACTCAGCGGGTTGTAAAAAATAACATGTCATCTACATTCCTATGTGGCAAAGAGATAATTGAGGAGAGAGAATGGAGCGGGCAATAGCACGATTACTCATGCATTATAGCCAGCTTGCGGTTAGTGTTGACTTTAGAAAACATGTTTTGTGGGCCCCACACCAACCTTATTAGATCATATGCGACCTCCTCTCCCGTTCCGCATCAAATGTGCCGTGGAATCGACATTTCCACCAGGAGGGCGATTTTCCTCCTGCCAGGAGTGTGATCTCTCCTGTGTGTTTTTCCTTTTTTTCCCACACAATCTCCATCTCTCGCGGGCGATCTCCATTCCCCATCTCCTGCGCGTTGTGTGTACACAAATAACTTCTTCTCCAAAAATCCATATTTGTTGTGCCACATATGAAGCCCATGTCTTGCCGGACAAAGAGGGAGGTTGCACCGCCTCCTCGAACCATGGCAAACTCATCTTGTTCTATTGGTTCACTGCGCTGTTGCCATCTTGGTTTCCTCCGCCACCGTCGCAAGCCATGGCAGCTTGTGCATATGCTCCTAGGGGTCTGTTTAGTGGATCTTTAGATTCTGAGAAGCAACTTTTTGGTAGTCAGCTTCTGAGAATCTGGAAAAGCTCCTAAACCCAGCTTCTACAGCTTCTGGATTCTCAGTTCATTTTCTAGAATTTGTAACTACAGATTCTCAGAAGTTGTGGACCGTTTGGAACAACTTCTGCTAGAAGCAGCTTTTAGGAAAAACTGCAGCTAGGAGAAGCTCCCCCAAACAGGTCCTAGAACGACGGCTCCAACTGTTTCCAGCGTTGGTGCTTGCTCTCCTTTGGTCAGCATGTCAGATGTGCATCATAATCTTGAAGAGTGGTATGTTTGACTTTTGATTTTATTAGTTGATAATGGTATGCCAAGATATATCCCGTTGTGCGGTTTCAATGAAAAATTACTCCAACACAAAGATGTGTTTTTAGTGATAATCTCGAAGATAAGAAACTTGCTCGCCAAGCAACCATGATTGAAACATATCAAGATTTAATGAATAAAGACACAAGTGAGATTCTTGATGATGTTAGATCTGAGTTTGTGTCGATGTTGAAATGCATGAGAGAAGACATATTAAAAAAAAATCAATGAGGTATGCATTTTGTTGTGTTATTTTCGGTAGTTTATCAATAGAGCACAAGAACTTCTATCTTATTTTAGTTATTCTTTTGTTAAATGTCGTGTTGTTGTTATTCCTAGAAAATTGCCTACTATGGCTTAGTACTATTTAATTTTATCCAAAAACATCTAGGTAAGTGTGGTTTATTATCTGTAATCCTTTTATTAAATGTCCTTGACATTTGAATCACTGTAGCTTGTTTGATTTATTGTTTTAAACCATTTTCCATTGTCTAGCACTCTAGCTAAGTTGTTATCACTTATGTTTTGGATCTGTACGTAACAAAATGGCCAGAAAAGATGGAGGCCACTATTGACCACAACAAATAATTCCTTCGTATAAGTATTAAATATTTAAGTGCTTTAACCAACGATAACTTATATCAACTTAACTATAAAATAGATCTCGATGACATGAAAATTTTTTGAAACTGTACTGAAAAGACTTTATAACCACTAGGCTAACAACTAGCTTTACTATTGACCTTGATCTGAGGCGTTGTTTAGTTTGCAGAATTATTTTGTAAAAACATCACATCAAGTTTTTAAAAACACATTTTGAAGTATTAAACGCAATCTAATTACAAAATAAATTTCAGATTCCACCTGAAAACTGCGAGACGAATCTTTTAAGTCTAATTAATCCATCATTAGAACATGTTGGTTACTGTAGCACTTATGCCTAATCACATCCTAATTATGCTCAAAAGATTCGTCTCACGATTTTCTCCATAACTGTGTAATTAATTTTAATATTCATATATATTTAATACTTTATTTAAATATTTAAATATTCGATGCGATTTTTTGAGGAAAGTTTTTGAACTAAACATGACCTAAAAGCGTCGGAAGCTTAGCACGATTCTCGAGAGCAGATCATTCAGCTGGTCTGTCAAAAAAACGCGGAAGAAAGTCAAACCCGTTCATGCCAAAAAACGAAACAGCACGTGAAAATAAAAAATAAAAAAAATACATCTAAGACAAAAAAAAAAAAAAAAAAAGGAAAACTCGTCGTCTCCAACCTTCCGTTTCCGTTACTCCCCTCCTTCCCTCCCTCCCATCCCACCTTCCCCTCAGATCTCCAACCCTCGCCCTCCGCCTCCAAACCCTAGCCCCACCTCACCCCCCTCCGCCCGCCCGGATCCGGCCACTCCGCCCGCCCCAGCCCTGGCTCCTGCGGCGATGCGGGGCTCCATCGCCACCTACCGGGAGAGCCTCTCCCGGCTCGCCGGCGAGGTCGACGACGCCGCCGCCGCCGCCGACGAGGAGGCGGCCGCGACGGCGACCCCGTCCCCCCACACGCCGCCCTCCTCGGGGCTGCGGAGGCGCTACTCCTCCTCCTCCTCCTCCCGCGCTGCCCGCCCCGACCCCGCCGATCCCGACGAGGTGCCGCGCCGCTGCTTCCCTCCCTCCGCCCGCGAGCCTTTTGCTCGAATCGATTCTTGACCACAGTAGCTCGAGTGCTTAAGTTTCACTCGATATGAATTTATCAGCTCACATTGACAGGATGCTACGCTAGAGGGGGCATGGATATCCGTGTTGCCCAACTAACTCTTGTGGGAAAAAAAAATTTAGCTGTCATTTTGCGGAGCCGGTGGATATTAGGCCAGTCTCAATGGGGTTCATGGAGGTGTCATACACATTAATTAGGTGACACATCAGCAAAAAAAATGAATATTTGCATGAAACTATGAGGAGAGAGAGGGAATTCGTTTCATGTCCATGAAACGTTTGGGCACCGTTACCAAGTCCTCGGTAACACAGTGAAACTCGCATTGAAGGGCTTGAGGCGTTTCATGTGATCAAACAATGTCTCCATGCAATCAAACTTTGAGTAGTACTTAAATGCTTTATTTAGCTTTGAAAATGGTATAATGAAACGTTACACTGTGAGTAGCTGTTTCATACATTGTTTTATCGACTTAGCTGTTTTGAAAACTGGGTAGTGAAACTGAGCATTGCGACTGGCCTTAGTAACAGGGATTAGTACGCCATCTAATACTTTTGTTGTCGATTGTTCTAATTCTTGCGATGAAGAGCTGTAGGGGTCATGGAGTTGGTGGTGATAATGTGTTTCCGCTGAACTGTTGTTAATTAGTGCATACGGAAACTTTAGGTTTTTAAGAGTGTAGACAACTACTTCGCCTGGGAATGCTGTGAACAATGGAGAGTCAAATGGTCTGGCTGGTGACCTTTTGTATGTCTGAGCGAGGTTCCATTTATTGTATGGTTTAGTATTTACCCTAAAGCACTTTGGAGATTTGGAGATAGAACTAACAATTCTCTTTAACAATGGTGCAATTGCCTTTTTTTCATTATAGATTTCTAAACTCAAGGAAGATATTCAAAAGCTTCAAGCCTCGGAAGCTGAAATAAAGGCATTGTCCTTCAACTATGCTGCGATGTTAAAAGAAAGGGAGGTATGTATGGTTGAAAGGTCTACCCATATCTGATTTGCAGGCCTTTTTTACTGGAAACATTATTTTTTGGAATGCTGAACTCATGTCTTGACACCATTTACTGCAATTGAATACTGCTGTTTGCCCTGATGGGATGTCATCGAAGACATCAGTGAAATTTACTGGCTATACATGGTATACAATCTTTCTAAAGATCCCGCGGCTATGTTGACAGGAACAACTGGGAAAACTTCGTGAAGAAAATGGCTCATTAAAAAAAAATCTGGAGAGTTCTAAAGCAGTTTCAGCCAATTCTAATGTAATTGGGTGGTTCACTTTTAGGAAGTCTTATTGATCATAATGTATGCAAAGCTGTAACCTGTAAGTGCATCACTAACTTTAATTTTTTGTAGGGTGCTTTGGAAAGATCACCCCGTGGACTTCAAAGAAACTCAGTTCAAGATAATCCATTAAATATCTCAAAGCAAAATGGTTATGGTGGTGGTGCATCACAGGGTATCCAGCCAAATGGCTTGCACTCAATGACAGGGCATCGTAAGGTAGTTGAAGGCTGTGCTGTGGCATACTGTTTATTATTATTATTATTTTGTACCTTGTATTGTTTTCACACCTTTGCCATCTTTGGAAGATATTGATATTTTTCTTTTTGTCCTACGTGGACAGTTAAGAAAACTCTTCATTGGAAATACCGCTTACTCTTTATTGAATGGAAATTATCTCAGGCAGATGTCTCAGAAGGGGAGCGATCTAACTTTGCTGCTAAACAGGCTAGCCTTGAAAATGAAATCAAGCAATTGAAAAGGCAACTCAGTGAAAATTCTGAGAAAGAAACTGAAACAAAAAGGAGGTTAGAGGGTATGTCAAAGTCTAGTCTAAAGTATTCCATCTTTAATCAGATGGTAAACCATCTCCATATAATTTATAGTGTCTTTCTTTCTAAATACTTATTTCTACTTTGCAGATGAACACAAGCGGAATGAATTTCTACAGCAGCAGCTAAATGAACTAAATATCAACAAAGAGAGGGTATGCCTTTTAAATTTTTTTTATGAATATTAAGAAAACCATATATATTCTTGGGCTTCAGTGTGCGTATCAACTTTACAAACTATTTATTATGTCTATTGGTTTATATTACTATTTCTCCCATGATGCACCATCTTCTTCTGGCTGCATGCAAGGCAAAGTGAACATCTTTTACTAATGATCTCATAGATTTCAACTAGCATGGAAGAGCTACACAAGGAGTTGAGTGAAAAGGAGGCAAAGTTGAGACGCGTACAAGAGGATTTGAGTAGAAGGGACAAGGAGCATGTGTCAGATGCTTCCCTTCAGAGCCTAAGAAGTATGGTGATGGCTTTACAGAAGGAGAACTCAGATCTAAAGGTCTCACTTAATGGATTGATCACTTTTAATGCTTTGTAAATGATTCTTTGAACAAAAGATATTGTGTATCAAGAATAGCTGGAAGAATCATACTACAAACAAAGTTTACATTTGAAATTTTTTACTTCTGTAGATAGAGAAGAGCAGGCTTGAGGCAGATCTTGTGAGGAAGAAAAGTACATCACAAACAAATGATGGTGGTGCATCAGATGTTAATGAGATTTCTGATGCAGAAAAGGTATGTTCCTCTATGAAATGTAGTAGTTGATGTCCCTGGAACGTACATGGGGCAGATTGTTGGGCATTCTTTGGTTCAGTCGAACCATTATTTGTTGTTTACTTTGATTTATTCCATAATCAGAACTTTGATCTGACATTATAACCTTTAATATGTCTGAATTTTACTATGATGAAACAAAATCTTCTAAGATGCTAGCTTGTAAGATAGCGCTGCATGCAGTCAGCTGAATGTCTTCTAGTGCATAGCATAGTTGCCAGTTGACATTTCTAATGGCAAGAAAATAAATATACTGATGTGCTTGTAGTTCAACTGTTAAGGTTATGGAAGAAGTGACTTCGTTGAAGAAGGCATTACATGATGCTTCCTATGAACGAGATAAAGCAATTCAAGATTTGGCTCGGTTGAAACAACATTTGCTAGATAAGGTAAGCATTTGATCTTACTTCGTAATCGATATGCCCAGTTTTGTAATGACCTAATAAATAGAGGTTTATTGCTTTATTTGTATGCTCTAAATCTAACTTGTGTGCAACAACCTGCACACATTTAACTAGTTGTTTAAAAAGAATGATGGGATAGATGGTTCTAGACTTCTAGCATGCTTATTGACATACTATTTTTCATAGGACCTTGAGGATCAAGAAAAGATGGATGAAGATAGCAAACTCATTGAAGAATTGCGTGTAATCTGTGACCAGCAAAGGGCTCATATAGTGCAGGTAGAAAGGGCTTTGAGGTTTGAGATGGCGAAGCAGGAGGAGAGCAAGAAGACCATTAATGAAGAACAACAGAGGTCAAATGAGCAAATAACAGATTTGAAATACAAGCTTGCAAACTGTATGAATGCTCTTGAATCGAAAAACCTGGAATTGCTTAATCTGCAGACTGCCCTTGGACAGTACTATGCTGAGAGTGAAGCCAAGGTGATTTAAATCTTTGAACTATTTGTTCTTCCAGATTAACGTTTTCATTGTAATTTTTATGCTTTGATTTGGTCTTGATATCTATGTTTATTTTGTTATGTAGGAACGACTTGGAGGTGATTTAGCTATGGCCAGAGAAGAACTGGCTAAATTGTCAGAGTCATTGAAGGTACAGAGTACAAGTTCATCTTCCCTTATAACATGTACATGCTTTGAGCAAGCATTTGTTGATTTTGTTGGTTGCGGTTATCATTAGTCAGCATCACTTAAACTGAATTCTGCTAGATTATTGTGTCCATATTCGTACTGCAATGCTATTGGTTTAAAATGATATCGTAAAGCTATTATTTTTTTGCAGGTGGCAAACCAAGCTATTGAAATTTCAAGAAGAGAAAAGGAAGAAGTAGCTGTCAAACTTTCACAAGCAGAGAGGATGTTGGCAGATGGGAAGCGCTCCATGCAGAAGCTCGAGGATGACAATTCAAGATTACGACAAGCACTGGAACAAAGCATGACAACACTTAATAGGATGTCACTTGATTCAGATAATTCTGTTGACAGGTGTGGAATATTAATTCTTATTCTTCTTATTTAATGATTTTAACGTATACATATATGCTTGGACAGCTGGGTTTTGATTTTGTAATTATGCACTTATAAGTATAGCATAGTGAGTGATGAAGTTTGGTGGAAAACAATGTTGTGCTAAAGATGATCTATGCTATAAAGATCTTAAAAACTTTAAAGCATGTATACAGGATAACCCATGAACAAATTTTAGGTAGGACAAAATTTGTACCAAAATCAAGAAAGCGGTAAATCAGTGAAAGACCTATATTTTTCCAGAGATTGTAAGTGTCCTCTCCTTTTTGGTTCTAGAAATAATTGGTGATTTATATTGCGAGCCAGCTATTTAATGAGCATAACATGCCATTTGCAAGGCTGAAGCATTTTTAAAAATCTTTTTTACCATGTTTACTGCTGAAGTTTCCTTGTTATGCACAGTTTATATTTGCTTATTTGTCCTTGTACTTTCTTGTGATCTACCTGTACTTGGCTACATGACAAATGAATAAATCAAAATTCTTCTTGCAGACGCATTGTGATCAAACTATTGGTCACTTACTTCCAACGAAATCACAGCAAAGAGGTGCTTGGCTCCTTCAAATTCTTTATCGTGCCATGAACTTCGCAATTAGAAAACTAAAATAACACTTCAATATGGTTATGTCCAGGTTTTGGATCTTATGGTTCGCATGCTTGGCTTCTCTGAGGAAGACAAGCAAAGAATTGGTTCTGCACAAAGTAATGCTGGGAAAGGCGTTGTCCGTGGTGTTTTGGGTCTTCCAGGACGCCTAGTTGGAGGCATTGTTGGCGGAAATTCAGCAGGCATACCTACTCAAGCGTCTCAGGACAACCAGGTGTGATCTCTATGTGCATTGCACTAATCATTTGCTTTCGTGATGATAATTTCTGAAGGCATGGTATATCTGAAGTTTAGTAGCAAAGTTAAGAAAATTAAAAGTGCTTCATCTGCTATATCTGGTTTTCTTATTCTCTGAATATTTTACATTGTTTAGCTAATGCCGACATCCTCTTTCTGACATCATCTGCAGTCTTTTGCGGATCTGTGGGTGGACTTCCTGCTCAAGGAGACGGAAGAAAGGGAAAAACAACGAGAAGCATCTGAAGCTGCAAGACTGTCGCAAGAAGAGAATCAAACTGCCAGCACGAGCAACACGTTAAACGTCTCAAACCAGGCACCTGGTATTTCTACAAGTCAACAAATGTTTGGTCGTCCAGATAGTGAATTTGCAACGGTTCCACTCACATCCTCAACATATACCCCCACACAGATTCCCTTTTCAAGACCACCCCCAAGATGATTGTGATCAAAGTGTACAGTATTGAATGCCTTTTTCTTGCAGCGTGCATCATGACATAAGCTATTCGTTTCATTTGTTGACAATGTTATGATATAGTCAAATTCAAAGTTACCCCTTTTTGTGCCCCTCCTTATCCTCCCCAGGGATATAAAAATGTCATGTGTAAATGTACTCCTACCGTTTCTACAGCAAATGGAAATGACAAATTGCCAGAGTATATTTGTAGATTCTACAATCGGAACCCTTTGTAGTTTGTACCCTTCTTGTTCTGATATAAAACTGAGGATTTTTGTTTTCAAAGCCAGAGGGTTTTTTGTTCCTGAATTGAAAGCCATGCAAGGTTCGAATCTGGTTGCACCATCGATGCATCACGGAGTGGAGTGAACACAGTTTGACCGTTCATTTGGGATTGAATGTGATGCTCCACTTGCCTGCATCTCTTGCGAGGACTGAAGGGAGGGAGCATTTGCTCTTCTCTGTATTGTCACTAAAGGATCAAGTTCTAATTTTAGTTCAAACTCATCCTTGGACCACTTAGAAATCACATGTTTAAACCTAATCATTAACTTTCATAATAAATAACCCTTATACCCCTCATTCACATATGTAAGAAAAGAGAAAAATTAATATACCTCGCTATTTATGCAGCAAAACAATATGAGACTATTAATTTGCTGCTTGGAGTAGATATTAGATGCTGTTAATACACAGTAGAACTAATGGTGATATATAATTATCCATAAATCTTGTATGTGTGTATATATAGCATATAATTATATAAGTCATATACTTGGAAAGTATATATATATTTATATTTTATAAGAAGTCTCTAATATGCAGAAATATTTTATTTATGAGGATGTAGAGTCGATCTAGGTCATTTAATTAATATAGATAATTCTTGATCGTTGGATATGTCCATGAGACAATGAGTTTTAGCACTTGGTGCATTATAGGGTATATGAGAGTAGTCTGTTTCCTAAAAGACTGCTAAATACCGCTCTTCTAATGTAAATGCTAATGACTTATATTTGAATTTGATATTGCTTTTCTCCCATTATTATATAAATGTTGCATAGAAAATATGTTTTAGCAATTGGTGCATTATAGGGTAGATGAGAGTAGTCTGTTTCCTAAAACACTGCTAAATACTGCTCTTCTAATGTAAATGCTAATGACTTATATTTGAATTTGATATTGCTTTTCTCCCATTATTATATAAATGTTGCATAGAAAATATGTGTATGACGGAAGACATTGGACACGTTCTTTTGAGTAATGAAAGATGAAATGTTATTTAATTTTTATAGCTATTTAACAACATAAACGATGGAATTAACTACTACAAAATTAAAAACCTATTCTATAAAGATAAAATAATTAGCTTCTAAATAAAAACATTGTATAAAAGCTCGGAAAGTATGCATGTAAAAATCGATGAATAATCTGCTAAAAAAACACATCCATTCTGCTATCATTTTAAAAAACTCGAATATTAGGAAAAGACATAGTATATAATAGGCAGAAGTGAGGCTTTAAAGCCAGATTGTCTAGTCCATCTCCTTATGGAGCTAGCCAGAAGACCCCTTGATGTTTCTCGTTCTACTATCATTTTATTAGTTTACTAATTTATTGTGTCATATTTTATTCGGTGTGACAACTCATTTAGCTATATAAACCATGGAGGTAAGGATTGATCACTATACTCTTTTACGAGCGTCACATCAGTAGGCAACAGCTCGATCGGTAGCTGGTCGGTTGGCTTGGCTTCTCGTTGCGCATGATTGCGACCCTGTTAAGATCCACTCAACTTTTTTTTTCCTCGTCAATATTTGGACACTGATTAGAAATATTAAATATAAACTATTAATAAAACCCATCTTATACTCTGGACTATTTCGTAAAACGAATCTAATGAGCCTAATTAATCTATAATTAGTGAATGTGATGCTACAGTAAACATTTACTAACCATGGATTAATTAGTCTAAAAAATTTGTCTAATGAAATAACATTTATTTATGTAATTAGTTTTATTATCAGTTTATATTTAATATTTCTAATTAACATCCAGACGTTCGATGTGACAACTGATTAAAAAATTTCCTGATCCAAACACCACACGTATAACTCCAATCTTCTGCTAGATTTCGGGAACTCGAGATTCCATGCGATATCACTCCAGTGTCCAGACTCCAGAGACACTCCAGTTGTGATGCGTCAGGAGTTTCATTTGCTGCCCCCGAGAAGCTTTTGCTTATCTTTAGCTGAAATTTATATTTTTAACGCTAAATCTAAAGTATATTTTAGAGTGTTTTTATTGTAATTTATTTTTTAGCCTTTGTTTTTTAGATCGCTGACAATACGTATATAAAAATTTTATGTATAAATTATTTTTTGTTTACAAATATATTGTTTGACTTTTCTCAATCACTTTTTTTTTCCGTTGGAAGTAGCCACCTCCTGGCATCTGCTTAATTATACATAGAAATATTCATCGGAAAATTTTTCGTAACACGATACAAATCTAGAGTCTTGTAAAATGCGTATAATCATTTTTTACACATCCATATATATACTATTTCAGTGGGACACATGTCACACATCTGAAAATTGAACCGACAAATTTTAAAAGCAAAGATTACCGCACATACCTAGTTTAGTTATCAAGGGGTATATCACCAATACAGGATACAGGAATAGTTAGTCCTAAATACGAGTCGGTATGGATATATGATCAACTCCGTTACTACCTATTGACCCACTAAATCTAGTTAAAAATTCAACTAAAACACAATTATTTTATATTGTATACATATTGTATATTTAATAATTAAACTACTTTTTGTGTCCATGGATGTATGGCGTCTCTCTTGCATGCACGTGCTAATTATATGTACTATTTAGTACCCAGGCGAGTATTGTATTTATTAATTACTACTACCAATTACTAGCTGAGTTCTTGCAAGTAATGAGCCCCATAGATTTTTTTCCACATGTTTCCCAAACTGATAAACAATATATTTTCTAAAAAATATATACAAGCTATCGTCTCACTTTTTAAGTTATCTTTAACTTTATACGAGTCATTTTCATTATTTATATTTAAATACCTAAAAAAGTTAGATAATATTTCTTCGGAACGCAGCCTTACTCGAAGTTGGTGGAGAGATCACGAATTAATACCAATGATGTCAATCTTTGCATCGTGGTAACCGTGCTAATTCTTTAATAATATAATTAACGGACCATTAAGTGGCCACGTGTATATATGTGCTATATAGCACTTCATGTCCATATCAAACAGAGTAATTAAGCTGTCTCATCTGTGTGTACCTGAGACGTGATATACTCATTTTTATTTGATATTATTTGACTTTTATATACTTTTTGTTTGATCTTTTATCTTAATTAAATTTTTCTGTAAACATATGAACTTATAATTTATACTTAAAGAGTCTTAGTAATAAATTAAACCACGACAAATAGTTAAAAATTAAATAAATTTTTAAATAAAATAAATGACTAAACGTAGACGTAGAAAGCAATGATATTATTATTAAATAAAAAAAATACTTACATGTTAAATCTAGTGACCGAGTGAAATCGGCGGCCATTCGTGTCCGACCATATCAATCAGGATCCATCTCGATTGATTGGATCTATCTTAATTACGATCGGTGGTCTGGCCGTATCGTTTTCTTTACTCCTGCGTTAATGTAAACCTTTTCCTCTATCTAAATCGGGGAGCATCATCAATTTGTCATGCCGTAGATCAGTTTTGAGAATTTTTTTTCTTATGTGTTGATGAGTTTTTTTTTAACATAATCACTTGTATTTTCAGAATTTTAGCTTATCCTCTAAATGTCTGTAAGTTTTCGTTTTGATTTCCTTTAGATCTATTCCATCGGTTCATCAGTTTCATAAGTTGGCCACCAGTTTTTTTCTAAAATAATATCAAATTATTCAATGCCAATTTAAGGTCCTTCATATTTTGAAACAAATTCAAAGATTTGCTTAGATCCACACAAGAGTTTTACCAAGAAATCGTAGGCCAAAATTATTTTTTTTTTGTTTTCATTCTGAAATTTTGTGAATTTCATAAAATTTGATTTAAAATTTATTTGCAAGTTTCAAAATTGCGGTCATATAATTTTGCCCCCCTTATTAGTAAGCTAACACACAAGTATGAGAGAAAAGGGACAATATAATTATTTTTTTAAAAAGTAACAGTCGCAGGATGGATAAAAGAGATCCAAATAAAAACTTGTCAACACAGGGAACAAGATAAAATTTAGGGGTATAGAGAAAACATGAACGAAAGTTTAGAGCCACGTAAGATATTCGATCATTTTTCTTATCCGCCGTTCGCCTTTTTATATCCGTTAAAACAAGTAACAGTTTCACTTGACATTTTTTTATCCGGGGTGTGACGCAAAGCAATCTTCAAAGTTAAACTGGCTATAGTCTGATGTTAACACCTGGCAATATAAGTGAACAACATCCTTTAATTAGAGTTAAAAACATATTATATTTCCCGTTGGTTATAAATATTTGACACTTCAGTTCAGATAGCGTTTGGTCATACTTTGAAAAAATGACTATCAATTCTATATAGCATAAATCTTTAAAATCTATTAAATTTGTATTATTATAATAGTATTTTCAAGACAAATCTACGTAAACTATTTTCTTAAAATATTTTTTAACAAGTATACAAGAACTCATTGATAGTCAAGATTTTAAAATTTTGACCAAATCTAAACGGTAGATATTCATGATTAGGAGAGTACCTAAGTTAGCAATTCTGGATTATATAAATTTAGTATAAATGACGTGCGTGAATAGACGGTCGAATTGAGTATAACGTTAGTTTCATCGTGGTGCAACATGCTTATCTAAGTTTAAGTCCTTGACTTCATATAAACGCTCGTATTTATGGTTTTATTGATTTTAAGATATATTGGGTTAGTCTCTTGAAGATATTTATAGGAAAACAATGAGTTTATGTGTGTTCCTATTAGTGAGTGTTCATGTGTATTTGATTGGAAAGAAAAATGAAATACTCTGTCTGTTTCATATTATTAATCATTTTAAGATTTTTTAAATAGACGTATAGAAATATTTTAACACAAAATAGATATACTACAGAGACATATTTAATGTTAGAATTAATAAAATTAAACTGATGATAAAAATATTTTTTAACTTAGAACAAAACTAAATTTACGAAAGAAAAGAAGTATAGAAACGTTTTTAACACAACATATAGTACAGAAACATATTTAACGTTGGAATTAATAAAATGTCTGATGATAAAAGAAATACTTTTCACTTAGAAAAATAAACTAAAGTGAAAGAAACAAAGGGGAGTAGCTGATGAACAAAAGAAATTCTCTAGATTCCCCTCGTACTATACTATACTGGTCCTCCGTCCCTAATGCTCGAAGACATTCATTTTTTATACACGTTTGATTACTCGTCTTATTTAAAAAATTTACATAATTATTAGTTATTTTTATATTATTTTATTTATTGTTATATATACTTTTATGCATATATATAATTTTACATATTTTAAAAAAATTTAAATAAAACGAATGATCAAACACGTGTAAAAAAGTCAACAGCTTCATACATTTGATTTGTCTACGTATTAGATTTGATTTGTCTACATATTAGTGTTAACGCCAGAATTTGGTAATTTGCCGTTGGAGATTAAACTGTGATTAAAGACCGAATCAAACAGGAAAATAGGGCAATCGGATAGAAGACCAGGCGGAATACGACTCGGATTCAACCGATAGAGTCTGGATCGGATAAGAAAAAGAGTCCGATTAGACCTAGAATGTTACAGATAGATTCGGCAATAATCAGAGTCCGTGTAATTTAATTTTATCTAGTAGTTAGAGTTAGTTAGGATTTTATCTCTAAGAAATTAGAGTTCGATCGGGACATGTGTGTTAGAGATAGAATCTATCTAGGAGTTTGTTATTTCTTTTTATCTAGTAGGAGTTGTATGTCGTGTCCAACATGACCTAGCCTCAACCCGAGGGTATAAATATGTATGCCCGGGGTCATTATTTTTCATTTACCAATCGATTAGATCAACTTCTTTCGGCGCATCGCCACCCTCTTGTCCGAGGTTTTCAACTCCGGCGAAACTTGGCACCTGACGCAGGGCTGCATCGCTTCGATCTCCAGCGGAGGGGTAAGTCCATCGTTCCGCCGGGCCACGGTAATCGTATCAACTAGACTAGAATTGTCTCGGTTCGGTCTGATCTTCTAATCTAGTCACGCGATTGCTAGTTATCGTATCAGTTTCAACTTAGATCACTTTCGTGCTTTGAGTTGATCTCGTCGACCACTTTAGGCGATCTATGTTGGTTTGATATTCGCTGTTTGACATATTCAATCTAGTACTGTCTCGGTTAGGTCCGATCTAGTAGATTGCGTTTGTTAGATGGTTTATATCAGATCAATGTATTTTGCTCATTGTTTTATCGGAGTACCAACCGATAAGTTATCAGTTATCGGCTTATTGGCTTGATAGCAATCTAGATCTGTTTAGTATCTATCCTGACATTGCTAGGTTTAATCCTGAACTGTCTCGGTTAGGTCCGATTTTCTATGATTATTCTTAGCAATCTGTGCTAGATATTTTATAGATCTTGGTTGTTTGCCCGTCGTCTATAGCCGATGATCTTTGCCGATCTACATGTTTATCATATTTACATCAATAAAGTAGCCGATTGCTTTACTGCATTATTTCTATACCAATCGGCCTGATTTAGTTAGATTGACAGTTATTTATGTTGCATCGGCTTATGAGGAATACATGCAAATTGGTTTTAGCCGATCGTAGCAAATGATTCATTGTTTATTCCAAGTAATTCGTCGGTTTATTTATTAGCCGTATCGATCTTCATGTTTCCTATAATCATATCGTGCTCGACTATATACTGTCTTGGTTAAGTCTCATCTCTGTATGTCTAGTTCAACTTGGTTATAGGGGCTTGTCCGATCGACTAAGATTAATAAGTAACTTAGCGGATTACGTTGGTCTAATATTTAATTCAACTCTATCTCTATTGAGTTTCTAGCCGATCCAAGTTTTTTTTTACAGTCGATCATTTACCCTATCGGCTAACCGTTACAGCATCAACATCCGATCGGCTGGATATTTTGTTACCTATCGGCTCGATAGCTGATCGGCTTATTTTACTGTTTATCTTGTCAGTTGCAGGGTCAAACTGACTGGCACGCCTGCGCACCTTTTCTAAGAATTTAGGTCCTGCACTGGAGCTGTCTAAGATTGACTCCCAGGCCTTCATGTGTGCCGCGTCAACATTCATATTTTGACGTCGACAATTAGCAGTATTATTTTTCTGAATTTATTAGGGTGTAAAAGAATTTGATTTGTCTACATACAGTATATGCATATAACCAAACAAAATCTCTTATCAGCCGTTTCTCTTGTACAAACAACCAAACACAATCTAATGTTAGTCAGGCTAATCAGATATAGACAACCAAACAGGTACATCTGTATTTTATAACCAGACCACATTTAGCTTGAATGTGAGAGATGAACCAGGCTAATACAATACGAGCGACCAAACACCCTCGGAGACTCCAGACATATAGGGAAGTAGTACTACACATTTGTCTCATTCGCTTCTCGCTCCCCCAACGGGCCACTGGTCACCTCAGTACCACCGCGCTTCGTAGGGCCAAAGAAGGCGCTGCTGTACATGGTCCAAGAAATGGGGAGGAAATGGAGCGATGTACTCCTGGCCATGGCGGTCGGCGTAGCCTGCGCCGCGACGGCCGCCGTCGCCGCCGAAAGGGGGCTCTCGTTCGCCGGTGCCGTGGCGGCGCCAGCGCGGCCGGAGGGAGTGAGCTACCTGCGCAAGGCGGCCAACTTTCTGTGGCAGAGTGACGAAAGCTCTTACCACGTGTGGCCGGTAATTGCGAGAAAGCCTACCGTATTCAGTTTAGATCATTTTTATTTTGCAGTAAATAATCCTGTTTTACAGAGTTTGTGGGCTGTTTGTTTGGTTCAGTACACTGAGTAGAGTATGCACTTTTCCTTTCGAACTTTGATTTTTTTTTTCTACTGGATTTTTAGGACTCCATTATTACCAATTGAATTATGCTCACATTTGGCTGACCAAATTAGGATGTATCACTGAATATGGTGTTCTTACCTTCAGTGGTTGGCTTTGAAAACTGCTGTCTTAATCCCTAGGATGATATTGAATCTTTGGGTCCGCCAAATGATCAGATGTTTGAAAATTTTAATTTCATCGATCAAACCCGGTTCGTGTTATTGAATGATAATCTGAAGTTATGCACGCTAGTCAAAAATCTCATATACAGTCTCCCCCTCCAGCTCCCATGCATTCCGCGTGTGTTTGACACATGAACAAAAAATCAAACGTTTGATATATAGCAAAAGTGTGAATCTTTTCATCAAATTTTGTTAAGATGTTGGTTTTACTCCACGTTGCTCTTCATTTCTTGTATGTGAACCAGCTGGTAATCTACCAAAGACCAAAGTTAATTGGTATAGATAAACTGTTAATTTGTTGAATTACATGGATCGATTTGTTTTTGCAGCCGATGGAGTTTGGATGGCGAATTGTGCTAGGGACATTCGTTGGATTCATTGGAGCAGCGTTTGGGAGTATAGCTGGTGTAGGTGGCGGTGGGTTCTTCGTGCCAATGCTGACCTTGATCATTGGTTTTGATGCAAAGTCATCGGTGGCAATATCAAAATGTGAGGTTTGGTTCTTAATTTTACCAGAATTTCATCAGTTCTCACATCGATTATTTGAAAGAAGCACCCATGTTTGTACTCTTCTGCTACGGTTTCATAAACAGCAGTGCTACCAGACCAGTCAATACATCTTCTAAAATAAAATTATTAAATTACACCTTTTTTGAATAGCTAGGTTGTGCGTTTCTTCGGGGATTTTAAAATAAATTTACGCCTTTTGTGAATTTGTTTGGCAGGTATTTTTTTCAGACTGAAAAATTTGAATTTTAGAACCTAACTTTAGGATTAAATTAGGGAATTTTAAGTCTCTTACGTCCCACAGCTTTAGTTTTGGGATCCATAAGTAGAAATATATAAGTCTTACTCTAATTTTTTTTATTAAATTGGACGTGTTTCTGCAGCTTTAAAGCTGCACACCCAATTAAGTCAGCCAAGGAGGTCCCACTAGTGTCATGCCTATCTACCTTTGGTGCCATTCAACGTTGCCTTTTAAATCCAAATTTAAGTGACCATTGAAGAAATGAGGACCATGTATTCTTGTTTACGAAGATGTAACCTGCCGCAATAATAGTAGGCAGCTGTGATCAATGTCTCTACAGAATCGTTCTGTGTAGTCTGTCCTACCTATATCTCTCAAGTCTCAATAGGAGTTGGCATACATTTTAAACCATGCATATGCATTCAGTTTTGGTATTTCTTACATCATTTCTAGGATTTCTGAATTCTATGATTTGCTATTACCCGCTTCCATATATATTCAGTTTTGTGAATTGTAATGTTGAATACATCCATAGGTCCGTACTTTCTCATTTACCAGAATCTTATACATGACTGTCTTACAGCCATTATATTGGATTATAAATAGGGAAGCCACATCAGTTAATTAAGTTGAAACATTTACAAAATTGCTGTCAATCTATTTTCTAGAAGAATGGTCTACTTCTGAAAATAGATGTTTAGAAATCAATGTTTTCAGGATAATCAAGTATCACTGTACCGGTGTGGTCTAAACAAGGCAGATTTATGTGTAATGATCTTGCATTAAAGTGTCACCTGTAAGCGAGTGAAGTTCTGTATTTGACATGCACATATAAGCATTTTACAATTTGTAACGGGAGATTCATGTCTAAAGCACTTTATAAGGAGCTTTCAATTGTTGAATATCTTAACATTTACAATAAGATATATAAGTATAAAACATTCTGTTTTTCTGGAATGATAAAAAGACGCTTCCGAATTGATTATTGATCTAATCCTTTTAATGTAATGGGACTTTTGTCTCTTTTTAGTAATAATAACTTAATGAGAAATTGAGAACTAAAAAAACCATGAAAACATTTTTTTTTGTTGAACTGTTGGGTTTATGTATCTAAGTAAGATATTTTCTTTGGAACAGGTATGATAATGGGGGCAGCTGTGTCGACTGTGTACTGCAACCTTAAGCTGAAACACCCAACTTTGGACATGCCAGTGATTGACTATGATCTAGCATTGCTTATCCAGCCAATGCTTATGCTAGGAATCAGCATTGGTGTTATTTTCAATGTGATATTCCCAGATTGGCTGGTCACAATTCTCTTGATCATCCTTTTCATAGGTTCTCCTATGCATCCTGAAATAAGCTGCAAACAATGGCTTAAATTTATTGCCTGTTGACTTCAGTTTGAATTTATAAATTAAACTGTAGGCACTTCAACTAAAGCTTTTCTGAAGGGTATTGAGACATGGAAGAAAGAGACAATAATGAAAAGGGTATCGTTCTGATTCCATTGCAATATGTATGCTATCAGTTATCACATCCTTAGAGTGCTTGTTTCAGTCTCCTTTCATCCATTCATATTACAAATATGCCAATATAAATCTTGTTTTGATCCACCTATTTCAGGAGGAGGCTAAGCAATCGGAGCAAACAAGTAAGAAACCAAACTAGTCCTTCCATGAAATGTGTAGAGGTTCTCACTCATATATTCTTAATTTATCAGGTGAAATGTATAGACCACTGCCCACAGGACCGGAGGCTCCAGCTAGGTCAAAAACACCTTCAGATCATGCGGTAAACCAATGTGATAAATGAATTTCATTTTCCGTTGACAATCATATGCAGGACTTTAGGATTAGAGCTTGCCTGATGCTGCAGGTATCTATTTTGCAAAATGTTTACTGGAAGGAGTTTGGACTTCTTGCCTTTGTTTGGATAACATTCCTTGTGCTCCAGATCACTAAGGTGAGTAACTCAACTGCAAGTTAATTGTTGACATGATCAATCCTAGGAGCATATATTTGACGTTTTAGTTTGCCCTGGTCATCTTGTTTCCGTAAATTTGAATACTTCAATCCTTCCTACCTTGTTAATTACCAGTCAGCACTTTCATTATCAAACGTTCTTCCTACGTTGCAGCGATCATCTTTTTAACTTATGTGTTTTCCATATTGGGTTAGGCTAACCTTATATAATTTTTGCAACTATATTGTGAAGATATACCACATTCCCAGGAAGAGAAATACTGTAGAGTCGACAGTAACATCAAGTCATCCAGCTTAAGTTATTTTTCTTGTTTACAGAATTACATACCAACTTGCTCCACATGGTACTGGCTTTTGAACTTATTACAGGTATGTGATAGTGACTTGAATTTCGATCATAGATTCGTAGTTGATGTAGTTTTATGAAAATATTCCACAGAATAGAAGATATAAAAATTGTTACTTAAGAAGAATCATCAAGAATTCATGATCCATTCCTAGAACTACTTTTAGGAGGTTGTAATGCATCCTAGTGGTCAATTTCTATTATTTTCTTAAAAGTTTCTCTCGTTAGAACATACTTATACATTCACTCTATATACCATCCAGGCTATATTTAACTTCTTACTGTTGAAAGTATAAGCACATAATGATTTAATCTATCGCGTAAATAAATCATGACATCGTAAAGCGAAAGCATGACAGCACATAGATCAACCAACATGTACAGATCTAATCTAAACATGTATGCGAAATAGCTACACACGAATAGATTAAATAGATGCAGAACTAGATTAAACATAATTGACCTGTACCGAATGTTGTTCTGAAGAGGATTGGAAGCAGCACGAACGACTTGCGGTGTAGGATGTTGACGACGGCGAGCCGCGACCGATCGACGGGGAAGACGAGCCGTCGTTAACGAACAGCAAGCAGTCGCGTAGAGCGCTTCCCCAAAACCTTATTCGCCCTCTCCCGGTGCAGGACTTCACGAGGACGACGGTTCCTGAGACTTGCTTTCGCGATCGCTGGTGCACGCCAGCGAAGGGGACGGAGTAGACGACAATGGCGGCGCAGCACAGAGGAGAGGCAAACCCTTGATTGTTTTTCACGTATGTTGCAACAAGGTAGCGGTCCGATATTTATAGGACGTGTGATCAGCACGCCTACCACGTCGTAACCGAACCGGATAGGCCGCGCGTAACCTATCCGGACTCTATGCTATCTCGCGTAAGAAAGAATCTGATACGATAAATTTCCAAAAACTGATCACCGGAATTTCCATTTCACACAGCAAAACAAAACTGCAAAAGGAAGCCGCATCTGCGCAAGCACGAGGAGCCAATTTTGGCAGACCATTTATGCGCATGTCATGCGCGCGCGCCACCCGACCCGGCCCATGCCTGAGCCCGACCCCGAGCCAGGCCAGGCGAGCGAGCGCGCGCGTGTTGCTCTATTTTCTTCTTGCTCAAGAGCCTAGATAGCACTCTCCTATTTAAGGAGGTCTCACTCTCATAGAACTAGCAAGGTGGTACTAAATGTTCTCATGCATGCTTCCATGAGGTGGGTTTTTGTGATTTTTCTAGGAATTATTCTACACATGGGCCTTAGCCCAATTAATAATTCCAACAATCCCCCACCAAATCTCAAAAGACTTAGAGATTTGTCTGTCCCAATGTACTGTTTATATACTAGTATTGCGATGGAGACCGATTAAGGTTGAACATCCACCTAGAACCCTAAGCTACACTTACTCACAACTTGAACAATGGACTATGCCTTAAATTGCAAGTTTGGTGCAAGTAAGTTTCACTCAGAGCCTTGACTGTAGGCTGCCAGTAGCCTACCCCGTGGGTGGAGCCTATAAGTCATACTCCATGGTCTATTCATGAGCTTCCTAGAAGATTCATCCAAAATCTCCATAGACTACGACTACTAGTCAAGCTCATATAGGTGTGTTCTTTCAAGATTTCTCTACAGGATAGTATCTTCGCTAATTAAAGCCAACAGAACACATTAAGGCATTGCCAACCTGCCTTGTAGCAAGAGAGTACATGTATCTTCACTTAGAGAGGGTTTATTAATTAAGAATACTCTCCTCCAGTTAACTAATGGGTTGTTCTTCCCAGGTCCGTCCCAGGTCCTAATTCACGGGATCTCTGATCACATAGGTTGGGTTGCTACCATAGATGACTCATATGGGTCTCATACCCATCTCCTTCAATGCAGTGTCTATCACATTCCGTGATAGCCCCTTAGTAAAGGGATCTGCCAGGTTTCTAGCTGTTTGGATGTAATCCAACGTTATAACTCCGGAGTTTCTCAATTTCCTGACAGACTTCAATCGTCTCTTTACATGCCTGGATGATTTCATATTATCCTTAGAACTGTTCACCTTAACAATCACAGTTTGATTGTCACAGTTCATTAGGATAGCTGGCACAGGTTTTTCAACAATTGGTAGATCCATTAGTAGATCTCTCAACCATTCTGCCTCAACAGTAGCAGTATCTAGTGCCGTAAGCTCTGCCTCCATGGTTGACCTCGTCAAGATGGTCTGTTTGCAAGACCTCCATGAAACAGCACCACTACCTAGTGTGAAGACATATCCACTAGTGGCTTTGATCTCATCAGCGTCTGAGATCCAATTTGAATCACTATATCCCTCTAGCATCGCGGGATAACCAGAATAGCAAAGTCCCAAGTCCATAGTACCTTTTAGATAGCGCATAACTCGCTCGAGCGCTTGCCAATGATCATCTCCCGGATTAGAGGTAAACCGGCTTAACTTGCTCATAGCAAAAGAGATGTCAGGCCTAGTTGCACTAGCTAGGTACATGAGTGAGCCAATGATTTGAGAATACTCAAGTTGATTCCTAGTTTGTTTCTTGTTCTTGCGAAGCAACAGACTAGGGTCATAAGGCGTTGGAGAAGGTTTGCTATCAATATAGCCAAAGCGATTCAAGATCTTCTCCACATAATGAGACTGCGACAGTGTAATCCCATCGTCGCCCTTAATTAGCTTAATGTTTAGAATAACATCAACTACTCCCAAATCCTTCATGTCAAAGTTTTGAGACAAAAATGATTTAACCTCTTTAATCACCTCAATGTTTGTCCCAAAGATCAGTATGTCATCAACATACAGACATAAAATAACCCCATCGCCCCCACCATGGCGATAGTATATACACTTATCTGCCTCATTGGCTGCGAAGCCTGCAGATGTTAGTGTTATATCAAATTTCTCATGCCACTGCTTAGGAGCTTGTTTAAGACCATGCAAAGATTTTAGCAACTTGCAACACTTTGTCTTCTTGACCTTTTACTACAAATCCATCAGGCTGATCCATGTAAATTTCCTCATCCAACTCTCCATTGAGGAAAGCTGTCTTAACGTCCATTTGATGAACGAGAAGACCATGTGAGGCAGCCAGAGATAGTAGTACTCGAATTGTGGTCAATCGTGCAACAGGTGAATAAGTGTTAAAGAAATCTTCGCCTTCTTTCTGAGTATAGCCCTTAGCCACAAGCCGAGCCTTATACTTTTCAATAGTACCATCAGGCCTAAGCTTCTTCTTGAATACCCACTTCCATCCTACGGGTTTGCATCCATAGGGTCGCTCTGTCACCTCCCAAGTCCCGTTAGCGATAATAGAGTCCATTTCACTACGGACAGCCTCCTTCCAATAGTCTGCATCTGGGGATGCATAAGCTTCTGAAATTGACTTGGGAGTATCATCCACGAGATACACAGTGAAGTCATCTCCAAAGGACTTAGCCGTCCTTTGTCTCTTGCTCCTCCTAGGAGCTTCACTGGCATCCTCCTCAATAACAATTTCATGTGTAGGTTCCGAATGTTCAGTTGGAGTGACTGAACTTGGCACCATCTCAGAAGATTGGCTAGAAGTGTTATGTCCATCTTTCATTGGGAAAAGGTTCTCAAAGAAAGTGGCATCTCGAGACTCCATAATTGTACCAACATGCATGTCCGGTACCTCAGATTTAACTATTAAAAACCTATAAGCAATGCTATGATGAGCATATCCCAGAAAGACACAGTCCACAGTCTTGGGGTGCCAACTTACGTTTCTTAGGAATTGGTACATTGACTTTTGCCAAGCACCCCCACATACGCAAGTAAGAAAGTGATGGTTTTCTCCCAATCCATACCTCGTATGGTGTTTTGTCCTTATTTCTGTTAGGAATTCTGTTAAGTACATGATTCGAGGTCAATAGTGCCTCCCCCCACCATGCCTGAGGTAGCCCCGCGGTATCTAACATGGCATTCACCAAGTCAGTGAGCGTGCGGTTCTTCCTTTCGGCAACCCCGTTGGGTTCGGGAGAATAGGGAGACGTCCTCTCATGTACTATGCCATGTTCCTCACAGAATAAGTCAAATTCGTTTGAGAAAAAATCTCCACCATGATCTGACCTAAGTCTTTTTATCTTTCTGTCAAGTTGGTTCTCAACTTTTGCCTAGATTTTAAAATAGTCTGGAGCCTTATCTTTCGTTTTTAGCAAATACACATAGCAAAATCTAGTAGCATCGTCAATCAATGTCATGAAGTATCGTTTTCCACCCTTAGTCAACACCCCATTCATCTCGCACAGATCAGAATGAAGGAGTTCTAATGGCGCCAAGTTTCTCTCCTCAGCAGCCTTGTGGGGCTTACGAGGTTGCTCTGATTGCACACAATTATGGCACTTAGAACCTTTGACAATGGAAAATTTAGGAATCAGACTCATACTGGAAAGCCGAGACATCAATCCAACATTAATATGACATAAACGTGAGTGCCAAACATTAGCCTCATCATCCACACTGCCACAAATATGGTTCACAGACTTATTGCAAAAATCAGAAAGGGAAAAGCGGAACAGACCTCCGCACTCATAGCCTTTACCAATAAAATATCCATGTTTAGACACGACTACTTTATTAGACTCAAACACTAACTTAAATCCGTCTTTACATAGACGGGAACCACTAACGAGATTCTTGTCGATAGTAGGGACATGTTGCACGTTCTTCAGCTGCACGATCTTTCCTGAAGTAAACTTCAGATCCACCGTGCCAACACCATGAATAGAAGCATGCGACCCATTCCCCATTAGGACGGAGGAATCTCGGATGGCCTGATAAGAGGTAAACTATGAGATATCAGCACAAATATGTACATTGGCTCCTGTATCAACCCACCAATTAGTAGATTGACTGACTGAAAGAACAGTAGGAAAATTACCATACCCTGTCCCATCTTCAGTCTTGCCAATGGTCACATTGACAGAGTTAGAAGTCTGTCCAGCAGGTGCCTTCATGCCCTTGCGTCGTGGGCACCTCCTAGCCAGATGGCCAGGCATACCACACACGAAGCAAGTTCTCTCTTCTTTATTTTCATTGTTACCCTTCTTCTTGAAGTTAGTATTCTGCTTGGCTTTGAATTTCCTGTTGTTCTTGTGAGAGGGCTTGTGCACCACATTAGCACTTGACTATCCCCTATCGCCTTTAGACGTAGCATCCTTAGCCCAAGCCTTCTCTTCAACATCAAGAGACGAAATCAAACCCTCGACGGAATATTCCTGTCTCTTGTGTTTTAGTGCAGTGCCGAAATTTCTCCAAGTAGGAGGAAGCTTCGTAATAATGCACGCGGCCACAAACTTGTCGGGTAAGGCGCACTTTAGGAGTTCGAGTTCCTTAGCGATGGTTTGTATATCATGAGCCTGTTCGACCACAGAACGGTTTTCAACCATCCTAATATCATGAAATTGCTCCATGATATACAACTCATTGCTAGCATCAGTGGCATCGAATTTGGTATTCAGCGCATCCCACAACTCCTTAGCGTCAGTCATATGCATATATGACTCTACAAGATAATCACCAAGAACGCTAAGAATGTCTCCTACAAACATAGTAGTGGCTTCCTCGAATTCTTTCTGCTGTTCAGCAGTCAGAACCCCTTTAGGTTTACCAGTACTAAGCCAGAAGCACTTTATAGCCGTCAGCCATAGAGTGACCCTGATCTGCCATCTCTTAAAGTGCACACCGGTGAATTTATCCGGCCTAAGTGCATCGGCAAAACCAGCCATCGAAAAATCAGAGTGCCTATAATAAGGTTTTTGGATTGTTGAAAGTATAAGCACATAATGATTTAATCTATCGCGTAAATAAATCATGACATTGTAAAGCGAAAGCATGACAGCACATAGATCAACCAACATGTACAGATCTAATCTAAACATGTATACGAAATAGCTACACACGAATAGATTAAATAGACGCAGAACTAGATTAAACATAATTGACCTGTACCGAAGGTTGTTCTGAAGAGGATTGGAAGCAGCACGAACGACTCACGGTGTAGGATGTTGACGACGACGAGCCGCGACCGATCGACGGGAAAGACGAGCCGTCGTTGACGAACAGCAAGCAGTCGCGCAGAGCGCTTCCCCAAAACCTTATTCGCCCTCTCTTGGTGCAGGACTTCATGAGGACGACGGTTCCGGAGACCTGCTTTCGCGATCGCTGGTGCATGCCGGCGAGGGGGACGGAGTAGACGACAGTGGCGGCGCAGCATAGAGGAGAGGCAAACCCTAGATTGTTTTTCACGTATGTTGCAACGAGGTAGTGGTCCGGTATTTATAGGACGTGTGATCAGCACGCCTACCACGTCGTAACCGAACTGGATAGGCCGCGCGTAACCTATCCGGACTCTATGCTATCTCCGCAAGAAAGAATCCGATACGATAAGTTTCTAAAAACTGATCACCGGAATTTCCGTTTCACGCGGCAAAATAAAACTACAAAAGGAAGCCGCATCTGCGCAAGCACGAGGCGCCACCCGGCCCGGCCCGTGCCCGAGCCCGAGCCAGGCGAGGCGAGCGAGCGCGTGTGTTGCTCTATTTCCTTCTTGCTCAAGAGCCTAGAGAGCACTCTCCTATTTAAGTAGGTTTCACTCTCATAAAACTAGCAAGATGGTACTAAATGTTCTCATGCATGCTTCCATAAGGTGGCTTTTGTGATTTTCCTAGGAATTATTCTACACATGGCCTTAGCCCAATTAATAATTCGAACACTTACTACTCCTTAAAACAACCGTAATCATACCATGTGTAATGTAACTTATTGTACTTGTACTCCTTTTATAAATGCAGATCCCTGTGTCAGTTGGGGTGACCATGTATGAAGGAATAGGATTGGTGCAAGGGAGGAGGGTTATATCATCGAATGGAAATGAGCAAACCAATCTAAAATTTCACCAGCTACTCATGTACTGCTTTTTTGGAATAACTGCTGGTATTGTTGCTGGTCTGCTTGGTGTTGGCGGCGGCTCAATCCTTGGACCCATGTTCTTGGATCTTGGAGTCCCTCCACAGGTAACCTGTATTGTCCAATTTTCGTTGTTAAGTAATTAGTAAAAACCTAATTGTGACATGTCCCTGTCTCAGTACTAGTGCCAAATATCTAAATTTGATCCGTTGGTACTAAAAGCATGTCCAAAAAACCACAAATTCTAAAACTCCTAGTACCTCCAATACAAATTCCTTTTGAGAATCCCACCAATTTCATGCCCACAAATACCACACAGAATGCAATCCCTCCAATTTATCTCCACCAAATTCTAACTACCATAAACTCAGATCTGAAATTTGAATTGGGACCCAATCCAATCCCAACCCCCCCTTGAAATTCCTTTGTTCCATTCTTCCCATAAAAACTGAAGATAAACATTGCAACTCCTTTCTTTCCTTCATAATCTTCTCGAGAACTCAATTGAAAGTCCATCCAAAAATCCCCATGCTCATACTGTAGCTAAGTGTCCATAGGTCCAAGATTCAGATCCACTCAAACCCAAAATGTTTAATTATGTTCAAATATTTTGTGAAATCCGCAAAATTCTTATGATTTGATTCTCACATTGGTGCTTTCCTATGGAAATTCATTGTACAGTTCATCTCAACAAGGTTCCTCCTTTAATTCCAAAGTTCAAACTTCAGGTCTAAATATTTGAAAACCTCCTGAAATGCCTTTCTAGAATACCTAGATTTTCCATCGATTCAATTCTCAAATTTTAATACAATTAGTAAGTTATTTTCCTTTACTCCCAACAAATAATAATTTATGTAAACTGGAAACTTCAAATTCCACTAAGAACATCAAAGGTTCCTGCTTCAAATCCTCCTGTTCAGTTGCCATTTTTCTAAATTCATATTTAAGATTTGGTTTCAAAACTCAATCCACACATTCAAGTATTCTTCCATTCAATTCCCTGGAAATTCATAAGAAATTCAAGAATCCCCTCTTGGTCTGGCCCACACTTCCTTGTCTTCTGTTCACTGACTGAAGCGGGTGTGGGAATGCGGCCTAGCTCCACTCAGCTCCTCTCCATCACTACTCTCCCACATTGTTGCCAGCACGGCCGCACCACAGCCTACTTCTTGATTTTTGTACAGTTCTCTTGTACATTTGACAAGATTAGGGTGTTCAATATGCATTTTTTTCAAAGCTGAACTATGGCCACTGTATTTTACTCTTTTTTTTTGAATAATTTTAATATTACTTGTTTTGTAACTGTTGAATTTGTTTTTGCCTCTCTAACTGAATCTATCTATCGTAGGTTGCAAGTGCCACTGCCACCTTCTCAATGATGTTCTCATCTTCCATGTCTGCTATTGAATACTACTTCTTGGACCGGTTCCCTGTGCCATATGGTAATCTCTCTCTCTCTCATATGCTTATGATACCAACCACATGTTATTTCTTACCTCTAAGGTGGTAAGACCCAACAACAAATCCTATCCATTCATTTTTCTTTGTTTTGTGTAATGGTAAATAAATTTCCAGCACTTAATTAATTGGTGAAAGCAGAAAAAGGAAAGCATTAATGACTACAAACATTCCTTCCAAAATTAACCAAATGCAAAAAATTGGGGTCCAAAAAATTCCAGAAATCCAAACGGTTCAAATGCACTTGCAGGTTATTAATTCAAATATATAGAAGTGGTTATTTAAATTTGCTTGGTACTCAAAGTTCCATGAGAAATCATGGTAAGATATGAAATTAAAATTGATATATACAAATTTATATTTTACAAATCAAATGGACTGCAGTTTTAAAATCCAGAATTATGAAAGCTGCAAGGAAATTAAATATTGTTTAGATTCCAAAGTATTTGAAAATTTCATAAGCATGTAAGTCTGAAATACACGCACCAATGAATTATGCTAATTTGGTAATAGAATTCAGAATTCTCATTCAGGATTTAAACACGTACAAAGTTGAAAATTATAAAAGTATCGCCTAGCTATCTTGTAATTCGAATTTTGAATATGGTAAATGACAACGTTCCATTAATTGCTTACTTTATAGACATTAATTTGTTTATAGCAAGCTGAAGAATTTTTTCCCTTTCCCTTTTTTTGTCTATTACCTCCAATGAGGTAAGAGGGATCATATCCATTGGATCAACACAAAATGGACGGTCTAAACAGTCTTGGATCACTATAAAAAAAATCCTTCTTTGAAACATCTGCAGCTCTTTACTTGACCGTTGTGGCCTTCTTTTCTGCGATCGTCGGCCAGCGAGTGGTTAGGAAGTTGATCAATTGGTTGGGGAGGGCATCGATCATTGTCTTCACATTATCCACAATGATCATCCTCAGTACATTCCCTCTAGGTACTGTGTTTTCTCCCCCATCACCACAGATGTCTCTTCTCCTTCGACGATTTCAACAACATATATATCCTCATTGCACAACTTTTTTATAATCTGTAGGTGGAATTGGTATCTCCAACTGGATTGGCAAGATTGAGCGACATGAGTACATGGGATTTGAGAACATCTGCAAGTATGATGCATAGGAGGACGTTAAAAGGTGTCGTATATTTTTTAAATATATACGAAGAACTCGTGGGATGAATATTTGCTATGAATTATATGATCACTTAATATTTGATTTCAATATATACTATAAGAAGACATGAAAAAATTTGTATTTAAGCTCATTATAAATTTAGACTAGAGGGTTGCGCAGTTTTTTTTTTACTTTTGATTTATGCAATGTCAACAATATTTTATTTATTATAGGAAGATGGAAGGTTGTACGGGATGTAACTCATGTTTTGTATAAATTGGTTTTTATTAAATTTGGCTTTATAGAGTTTAAATATTATGTTAATATTAGATAATGTGAATAAATTATTTAATTAAAATTATTCTTGCAATATTAACTTGGTATTGCAATGATTCTAAAATTAGTGTATCAATTTGTTGTTGCAATGTTTCTGAAATCAGCATATAAATATTGTGTAACAAGGCCTGCAATTACTATTTAAACTAGAAAAAAACTCTTAATTTATTACAATGTGATCCAACATATAATTAATTATGTAAAGCTATAATAGTTACTGTTAACTTGTGTTTTGTTGCTATTTTGTTAGAGTTTGTTTAAAAAGTCAAATTAACAAATGCTTGATAGGCAAACAAATTTTAACGCTTGGTATATAGATAATTGCATTAAAAAAATTATAATATTTTATTTATATTATTAAATTAGACCATAGCGTTAGCATATGTATATCGCTAGAATTGAAAGTTATCAAAAATAGTTTATCGCCTCTCGCTCACAGAGAAAAGGAAACAAGTCTCTCTTTCACTTCCGTTATATGGGTGTGGCAAAAAATAACACATGTCTTTTTGCCGGAATGACCGAAGGAGGTCATTCAATGTATTAAGATAGAAAGAAAAGTTACATGAAAAAATTTTACATCGACAACCAAGGATGTGTACCAGAGCACACGCCCCGAACCATATGCCAACCATTCGAACACACCACAGAGAGAAAAGCCGAGTACGGAACCGGCCATTGCTATGCGAGACCGATCGGCACCGAGCTAACGACACCACTATGACACGAAGACTTTAAAATGATGCCCTCACGAGGGTCGTGATGCCAAAAGATGATGTCGTCATCCATCCAAAGACTGAACAAGGTTTTCACCTAGATCTCCTTGCCGAGAGAGAAGGGATATCTTAACAGTGCCATCACGAGGATTACTACGCCCGGGGGCGAAGTCACTGTTGGCCCAAATAATTAGGCTAAGCTTTCGCTTGTAACCCCCTACCACCGTGGTACGTCACCCAATCCGAGACCACCAACTAAACATCGACGACACATGGCTTCCGCCATACCCGACTAACACCTATCCGTCGCCTCTCCGTTCCACCACCCACCGGCCTCCTTGCCAGACCTGGCCGAAGGAGAACCCGGGATTGGATGATATTCCTTCAGCAGCCTAGGCTTCCCTCACTGACAAGCTGCCGCCTCAACCTAGCCAAGAAACTCTCTGCAGAGAAGGGGAGGAGCACCGGAGAGGGTGAGGGTGCTGACCGGCAACGAGGAAGACGACCCGCCGCCGCCAGCTCCCTTCGCACAACCCTCTAGACGCTGGAGACGTTGTGCTCTGGCTTTGGCGCACCGTGTTGCGGAGGCCACAAGACTCCGCCGTCGTCAGCTGCCCCAACGGCTCCTCCTCCTCCTCCTTCCCTGTCGCCGCCACTGCTTGCCCTCAGGCCCTGCACCGTTGGCGGCCACGCCGGCCGTCGGCTCCTCCTCCTCCTTCCCCGTTGCTTGCCCTCCCTCGCCTGCCGCCTGGCTAGCTGTCGCCGTGAGCTCACTGGCCCTAGCGTGTGCCCTGCCTCCGCCGTCGACACCACGCGCTCCCCCTCTAGCCCGACACTGCCTCTCGCCTTCCGCCGCCGCCTCGCGCCCTCCGTCGACACCGCGTGTCGCTACCGTTGCCGCCGCCGTCGTGCGCCCTTCGGCCCGTCGCAGTCACGCGCCTCCCTCTCTTTGCTGCAAGCCGAGGCAGCCTGGGCCGGGGTAGAGCCCTGCCGCCGCCGTCATGGCAGCCGACTAGCTTAGCCGGCGGCCGCTCTGGCAGCAGCGAGGCAAGGAGTGGAGGCTGAGGGGGAGGGCGGCGGCGGCGGCTAGGGTTTCGCCATAGCCACCCTGGGGGAGCAACGCTGCAAGCTTTTTCCATAGGTGACCACTTAAAAGTAACCCATGTCTCTCCCTCTTTCCATACTTCGAGGGATATGAAATAAACTGGCCAAATACTTCTCAAGGTTAGTTAGATCAACCATAATAATATTTTAGGATGCGATACAGGCGTAAAAGTAATACAACTTACTGTGAGTATATTAATTTATCTCCAAATATACTATTGAAAAACCCAATTTTTATCACAACAATATCCCATAATAAAAAGTTATTGTCAAATTGGTTTACATCGAACCATGCCAATATCTAAACAAGTAGTATCCAACATTACTCTAGCACGCACCAATGCACAGCATCTTATCTGGTTGCCTTTCCTTGCTGGGAACGAATTTAATCACGGGCTACTCGTCGTGTACTAAATCAATCGTAATCTCCACTGCACACTCGTATATGATTATTTGAAATATATCTCCTATATATTTGACTGACGCCGTTAACTTTTTTTATAAATGTTTGACTATTCGTCTTATTCAATTTTTTTGTCAAATATGTAAAGCTATATATATACATAAAAATATATTTAACAGTAAATAAAATGATATAAAAATAATTAATAATTATGTAAATTTTTTAAATAAGACGAATAGTCAAACGTATATAAAAAAATCAACGGCGTCAAGTATTTAGGGGAGGAGGGAGTATCATCCTAGCTCATAAATGGAATTGCTTCTGCCACCTCAATTGCTTGCTTGCATACGCAGGGGTGATTATTTGTTTTTTTAAGGAAAAAAAGTTAAAAGATATATTTGTAAATAAAAAATAATTTATGAATAAAATTTGTATGTATCTGTTATTAGCGATCTAAAATCAAATGCTAAAAATTAAACTGGAATGAAAAAAAAAATCAAAAATCAACTCTAAATTTAAGGTTAAAAATTTAAAATTTGGCTTATCAGTATAATTAGGAGTGAAAAATGAGGGTGATATCACGTAAACACCTAATTTTTTACACTATCTCATGCACACTACTATATATATATATATATATATATATATATATATATATATATATATATATATATATATATATATATATAACCTTACCTTAAAAATATATCACACTACAATCAGTAACAATATATATTTTTTTCCACTATCTCATGCATGCAATTAATTAACTAATCTCTGAATCTGTCAATGTGAAATCTTTCCCCAGATACGCGCGGTGTACAGTGGTTTATATACATGCATATTGACCCTTCATCAGGTTTCTTGCCTTGTTTAATTTGTTCACTAGCAGGCAAGCAGCAAACAAATCTAGGGCAAATGAAAGGGCAATATGTAGCAGTATTTTTGACTTTCAGTGGCATACGGTGCAGTGCAGTACCGTACTGTTCAGCCGAAGTCCATGCATGATCCTTACGTATTGCATTATTTTGCCCTGTATTCCTACTAATATTCTGTCTTACATATCATGCTTCCAAACGCATCCTATTCCACTATTACTTATTCTTCAGCACGGTTCTGGGTGACATGGCATTATTATTTGGCCACGCCAGTTCTTCAGCCATGATTAAAGGAGTGATTGTTTGGCTCTTTTATGGAGAAAATTAAATGATATATTTGTAAATAAAAAGTAATTTATGAATAAAACTTGTTAAGATGGAAAATAAACTTCAGTAACACCCTAAAATTAACTTCAACTTAAGGTTGTAAATTCAAAATTTGGCTTATTAGCATAAGTAGAAACAAAAAAAAGATGGGGTGAAAATGTTTAGATCTAAAAATAAATCTAGGAGTGGTCTAAAAAATAATGAATAAAACGGCTCTCTTGATAACAATTAAGAAAGGGCACATTTACTACCATATCCAGTTTTAAAAAGCTTTGCTTTAGGGACATGCATGGAGACCATATCTATTGATTAATATTGAAATGCGCTTCAATAAAATTATATATTTGTTAATATTTTTATAAATATTGTAATAAAAAATAAATGTTAAAGTTGTTTTTTTGGAGATAGTGTATTTGTCCAAAACGACGAGTATTTTTGAACGGGAGTGAGTACCAGAAGCATCTTAAATTAAATTCTACTACTACCATCTTTGAACAAAATGGGCCAGTGCAATTCAATAACACGATCTACTTATATATCTGTGACGAGTAGATCTGCCTCTTGCTGTAATCAAGCCTGCTGCTCGATTCCAGCACGTTGGACAGGCTCCCTTTCCAGCTTCACTCATGTATGTCTGCATAGACTCTACCTGAGTTTAATTTATAAGATCGATAGATTTCATTACGTTTTCTGATCTGCACGTGTCAACAGATTAATTTATAGCTGATCGGTATATAAATGTTAGTCAGCACATGGACGACAGGCCTAAGTAGCCACCATTTTGTACTTTATATATGCATGCTTTTCTCTGTCCCATGCATATATGTGAAGAGCAATTATTTCGAAAATTTATGTGAAGAGCAATAATTTGTGTGAACCTCCAACCAATGGATTCAGATGGAGATGCAGAAAATTGGCTCTTATATCTACCATAGAAAAACAAGGTGTTATGCACATATATTCGTGGACTAATTAATTTACATTATTCCATAATTTTAGGTTGCAAATAATTAATTTTGTATTTCAAGTGCTAGTAGATCCGATAAACCTTCTAAGGTCGACCATGCACGGCCATTGTTGATAGAAGACAAGGAATAAGGTGTAGGGCTTCGAAAACAGTTTTTAGCACACGGGTGTATCTACGGTCACGGCCATTTTAAACTTGTATGTTGGTGGAGTGATATAACACATATTAAACTATATTATCTATTTTTTCATATTTTTTGATGACTATTTAGATGACATGCAAGTAATGGGTGTACATACACCTGTGTGCTAAAAAATTGTAGGTGCTTTGAGTTTTGACGTTCTGAACCTGTGCAGTTGATATTAAACTTGGTCTCAAATATTGTGCTCAGTTGATAATTAACCCTTTAGTATTTTTCAGGGGATTAAGCACAGGAGTAAAAAAAATAGCATGTGAAGAAATTAAATAAGAGATAATTATGATTAGATGTAGAGACGAGGAAGTAGGTAGGTACAGGGTGGGGAACGTATCCTGTACACAAGATGTACATACCATGCACAGCAATTAAAAATATCACAAAAAAATCTGAAATAATTGTACATTTACTTAATGATATTCCACCTACGTATAAGTCCTCATCCCCAAATTCATTATACATTGAGAGCAACAAAAAAAATGATTTATGCTTCTAAAACTATTAGCTTTTTTTACATTTTTGGGGTGGCTAAAATATAATAAATTTAAGATGAGACTTTGTACATAGGTGGAATACCATTAGAAGTAAATGCATATAACACTAATGTTTTGCTGAAATTAAACATAAGCAGAATGACTTATTGATGGTTAAAAAGTAATTAATTTATTAATAAAACATATATATATATTTTAAAATTCAAATTTTAGCATAAGCATAAGTAAAATGATGGGGAATGTATTTTTTTCCTAAATTTTTTTGTGATATTTGTTAGTTGATGTCCACAGTGTGTACGAAAAACTTGTGTATATGACATATTTCGTAGGTAGGGGTAGCTATATTTTGGAACAATTTTAATGCTAAAAGTAATTTCGTTATGGAGGGAGTATTCGAAGAATCTTTGTGTACTTGCTACTCGGCCAACACATCAAATTACACACGTAACACACATCTTCATCTATTTTTCTTCAGGAGTTTTTGTAAATTTGCATTGAATTGAGATCGTCTGCATTACTGACATGTGGGCCCACTTGCAATGAGCAGTACTGCATAGGATATGCATCCATTTGCATTAGTTTTTTTTAAAATTGTAAGAATGCCACTAAAATGACAATTCTAGTTATATTTTTGTAATTTTCTAATAGCAGTTTTACAATATTTGAATCCAGTGATAAATTTATAATTATCCCTTTTCTTTATTAATTTGTTGATCTCCGATCGGATAAGAGAATACTGTTAGCAGTGTGTTGTCTTCAATCATTACAAATAACGGCACCACACCACAACTATGAAATCCTGCATTTCATACACACCAAGAGATCGATCATGATCTCCTAAAAACTACAAGCACATCTATCTCTCCAGGGATACAATGTTCTGCAAGGCAGACGAGAAAGGAAATGCCATGGTAGGCAAGGTTTGCATGCATGACAGATCGAGCTCATCAAGATATATATAGATTTGATTTGCTTTGGACTTCAATTACGTGCTATCAAACGCTATTGATTTCGTGTGACGTTTTCTTAAGAAGGGTATTTTTACCCGGTCTCTATATCCACTCGGATATATGCAACCATTTTTTAAGTAGGGGATCTAGCCCCTCAAATGCCCAATCTAAAATTCATGCTTCTATGGAGATTTGAACACAGGATCTTAGGTGTTACTTAGGTCACTATAACCACTAGGCTACATGCCCTTTTACATACGCACAGAGGATGATGGATGAAATGTATATCAAACTCTGCTAATACAATAGGAGGTGATGTCGTCGTGCTATTCTCATTGTTGCTGCATCCATGTATATACTCCCTCCATATTTTTATGTATGACACCGTTGACTTTTAAAATCACGTTTGACCATTCGTCTTATTCAAAATTTATATCCAAATATACCAAATTATAATTCATAATTAAAGTTTCTATAATAATAAATCATATTATAACAAAATAATTAATAAAATTATATAATATTTTTAATAAGACGAATGGTCAAACATGGAACTAAAAGTTAATGGCGTCATGTAAAAAAAATGGAGGGAGTATGTATCTGTGTATGTATGCATGCATGCATGTAGTATGTTATGTGAACCTAACTGTGGAAATGACCTAACTCCAACTATTAATTGACTGACTGAGTGATGCATGGATGAACGAAGATGCATGGGCCTAACTGTTGGAGGGTCAGCTAACTAATAAGCTAATTAAGCTAGCTTAGGGCATAGTAATTGTGTGCGAGTCCTACACTCTTTGCTAATTCATTTGCTCGATCGATCCTGCACACCCCACACACACACATGTACACAGCTTGTTTATCTCGCTAGCTAGCTCGTCGTCACACTATAAATACGTCGCCCCAGCCATGATCGTTTTGCACCACGACATGATCAATAACTAAAGTGATCAAGAAGAACAGAAATACACTAATATATACTTCTAGAGGGAGAGATCGAGCTAGAAGAAGAAGAAGATGGCCAACATGGTGGAGAAGGTGCTATGGGTGGCAACAATGGTGCTACTAATGTGCCTTGCAGGAGCTGAGGAAGACGGCGGCGTTGGGCTGCTGGGGTCGCCGGACTACGGCGACGCGCTGGCGAAGGCCATCCTGTTCTTCGAGGGGCAGCGGTCGGGGCGGCTGCCGGCGAGCCAGCGAGCGACGTGGAGAGGGGACTCGGCGCTCACCGATGGCCGGGAAGAGAACGTATGCCCAATCATATTGGCGTCATTGCATTATATTTGATTTGCATGCAATATTTTTCTTAATCTGATCTTTCGCTTAACATAATGCATGCATACGCTCATCTTGAAAGAAAGTTTAATCTGTTATAAATCCATTTGACTCATGCCCTGCATAAGATCACTAAATGCACGATTATGTATAATATCTGAACTACCTTCACCTCATGTTAAGTAAAAACCATCGTTTCCACGAAAGCCAGAAAAAAAAAATCAAGTGATTTATTTGAAAAAGGAGTGTTTCCTTTCTCTATGGGTATACAGTCCATCGTCAATTATATGGATCCGTTGCAATGCACGGATATATTACTAGTAACAATAAATATTCACTCTTCGTTCATTAAAAAACAGGTTAGTTTTGTCTTGGATAAATGCATATGACTGTTAGTTACTTTTTATGTAGCACAGAAGTAAATGGTGGTAAATGCTATGAAGCATTTTCAAGGACAAGTCTAACAATTTCACCTGCAATTATATAGTTTAAAAGTTATCATTGGTAAGAAAGTATAATCAGCTAAACTTTAAACTGTCTGTGAAGCGGAGGAGTATTAATCGGACAAGGCTTCTCAGACATGAGTCACTGAAAGTTAGCGAACAGTAGGTTAGATGATATGTTTCCGTATTTATCAGGTCACGTATATATTCACGATCTCATCATTGCAACTACATATATTTATAAAAGAAAGTGCAAACTATGTACGAATGATTAGCGTTAATTATTGATCATGGCATCATGCATGGTGGATTAATTTGTGGGCGCAGGTGAACCTCACCGGCGGCTACTACGACGCCGGCGACAACGTCAAGTTCGGGTACCCGATGGCGTTCACGGTCACCCTGCTGGGCTGGAGCGCCGTCGAGTACGGCGCCGCCGTCGCCGCGGCGGGGCAGCTCGGCGGCCTCCGGGCGGCCATCCGGTGGGGCGCCGACTTCCTCCTCCGCGCCCACGCCTCGCCGACCACGCTCTACACCCAGGTCGGCGACGGCGGCGCCGACCACCAGTGCTGGGAGCGGCCGGAGGACATGGACACGCCCCGGACGCTGTACAAGGTCACCGCCGACTCGCCGGGGTCGGAGGCCGCCGCCGAGGCCTCGGCCGCGCTCGCCGCCGCGTACCTGGCCCTCAAGGACGCCGGCGACGGCGCCTTCTCGACGCGCCTCCTGGCCGCGTCCAGATCGGTATGTGCCATGGATGAATCTTCATTTTCCATCATCACGATGGACACAGCATCTGAAATTCTTCGAGTACTCTCTCCAGTTGTTTAATTCTTGTCATTTAGATAATAAGAGTGTAGTTAAACTTTAAAACTTTGATTATTATTAACTTCTAAAATATTTAATTTAAAAACACTAGAAAAAACATGTACAGATGAATCATAAAGAGTACTTTCATAAACGTAAACATTTATTTATTTTTTCATATTTTTAATAGAAAATTATAGTCAATTTTGATGATTGTATCGTTGTCTAAAATGAATGATCAAACAGGGAGTAGTCTTGATTTGCATACAGTTTGCTCGTGGTGCAAGAACAGTTAATTTCTGGACGAAAGCATATTGCAGTAAAATTTATTACATACCACTGATTGTTTAAATTATTATATAGTTAATAATTAATCATGTGGTTTTGACTTGATGAACGCCATCAGCTGTTCGACTTTGCCAACAACTACAGGGGATCCTTCCAGTCATCCTGTCCCTTTTACTGCTCCTACTCTGGCTTTCAGGTAAAACAACCATGTGAATCAACCATCACAACTCTGAACATCAGTACAAATATAAGAATTTTACTGATTAATTCGGGGCGAAAATTATCTGCCAGGATGAGCTCCTCTGGGCCTCAGCATGGCTCTTCAAGGCGACCAGAGACGCCAAGTACCTCGATTTCCTGACGAACAACCAGGGCTCCAGCAACCCTGTGAATGAGTTCAGCTGGGACAGCAAGTATGCTGGAGCTCAGATGCTCGCAGCACAGGTCAGTCATCACAGAACCACTGAATCATTGATCATGCAGTGAACTTCAGATAACTCTTTGCGTTTCGCGAAAGGGATCGCCGATAAGTGTCAAGTTTTCATGCCTCTTTGTGCTTTCAGGAGTATCTGGGAGGAAGAACAGCGCTTGCAAGGTACAAGGATAACCTGGACTCCTTCGTCTGCGCCCTGATGCCCAACAGTGGCAATGTGCAGATAAGGACCACTCCAGGTACAAACTTGGAGAAAGTTCACATTGCTTTTGAACCGAACAACCGTGTTTCTGGGAAGGCATTTTGACATGTTTCTTGATGCAGGTGGACTTCTTTTCACGCGCGATTCGGTCAATTTACAGTACACAACAACTGCAACCCTTGTTCTATCCATCTACTCTAAGGTGTTGAAGTCTTCTGGCTCCAGTGGAGTTCGCTGTAGTGCTAGGACATTCTCCCCAGATCAGATCAGTTCATTTGCAACATCCCAGGTAGGCTACATTAGCACTTTCACAAGTTTCAGGTTTTTCTCAGGATGGTACTGTTCAGCATCCGGCAAACTTGCTGTTTTCAGGTGGATTACATCCTGGGGAAGAACCCTCTGGGCATGTCATACATGGTAGGGTTCAGCACAAAGTTTCCAAGGCGCATTCACCACCGCGGCGCGTCCGTCCCATCGATCAAGGTTCTCAGCAGGAAGGTCACCTGCAAGGAAGGGTTCTCATCATGGCTCCCAACAAGCGACCCGAACCCTAACATCCATGTCGGAGCGATTGTTGGTGGACCTGATGGGAATGATCAGTTCAGTGACAACAGGGGGGATCCATCACACTCTGAGCCAGCCACATACATCAATGCAGCCTTTGTGGGCGCCTGTGCTGCTGCAATGGGGCAGAAGCAGGGGGTGAAGCTGGATAAGCCTGTGGACAACCTAGCATCAATGGTATCCACTTACTAGAAAATAGAGACATACATGCACACAATATATGCAAGAATAAGGTCATTATTATTTATTCACGTTCAACTTCTATGTGTGAGGTTGCCTTGAAACATGAGTGTTTAATTGTAATGCATCCCTGTTCTTTACCAGGGTGTGAGATGTGATATTAAATAAATATAAGTTTGTTTATACCAACCATATGTGCTGACCAAATTCCATATGCAAAATCCAGCATAAATATTGCATCATGTAACTTCACAATTTCCACTATCTCGTTTTAGTTTGATCCAACAAATGGTTATATACAAACGTGTTGCAGTATTCCAGCAGCAACTGGACAATTTTCCTATTTTTCACTGGCAATTCTGTTGCTAAGTTTTTCTTTCTTTTGTTTTCTCCTCTTTAGTCAAAATGGACCATTAAATTGCTCAATCCATGAACCAGCCAAAGATGCCCAGTTCACAGCAGTGCCCACAAGTAGCTCCCAGAACCAAAGGTCCACCGCGAGAACTGAAGAAAAGATAAGCAGAGCAAGTGTCTCGTATCTATTCAAAGGCCACCCTGAGACTTCAGCCATGGTCTTCAGGAACGGAAGAGATTCCCTGTCTAGCTCCCGGCTTCTTATTGACCATGCTGTGACCCATTGCACGTCAGCTGGGACCATATTGAGCTCTTCCTGAAGACGTCTTCCCAGATCTGGCATATGCCCACCTCCATAAAGGACAGCTATTCTCTTATATCCTCGGTTTATTGCTTCCTGTATCTTCTCAGTAGCAACTCTGTTCCTTTCCCCAATGATAACTGACTTTTCCTCAATGGGTGAGGTCATAGATGTGAAACTACAAAATACAGAATGAAAATAAGAATTATTCAACAATGCATAGCTTTCCTTAGTGGACAGAGTACTCTTTTTCTTTTTCTTTGACAGAAGGCCAAGGCCCTGCTTTTCATTAAAGCAAGGAAAGAGTTTGAGAAAACCGGGGTTGCCGGCTTCATAGCATGGAAGAGCAACACAGCAAGCTACCAAAGCTAACATGAACACAAAAGCATCCCACAAGCCGAGATGGAACCAAGTGGACAGAGTACTCACTCGGAGGTCAATTGCTTAGCCAGAAAAATCTTCAGTGCAGCTCCAAAATCTAGTCTGGACAATGCTTCAAGCTCAGGATATCCACCTTGATCACTGACCGGCAAGCAAAGCCCAGTGATAAGGAATAGTCCAACAAGTGGCATTGGTAGAACACGTGAGGCCCAAAGCAGCTTGGACCTCCAAAAGTCAAGACCATCAGGTAACGTTGGTTGTACCAAGGCTTTAGTTGATTTCAGTGTCATGTCCACAGCAAATGTGAAAAGACTTTCACCTCTTTCACTCTGACAGAAATAAAAGGTACAATTAATATTTAGTCTATCTCAAAGTTCAATGGGCCATGGCAGAAAGTAAACTACAGAATAATGTGCATATGGTTTTACAGGACTGTTGGGTAAATTCAGTTAGCAAATCATGGGGGAAAGGTACAACCAAAATATCCTGTTCCATAACTAGTATGACAAATGGAAACCTACAGCACCCTCCAACAGTAATAGCACAAACCGATCCAAAAATCATACTTCTTATTCTCAAGCTGTTATCACAAGGGGAGGATTGAAGGTGACAAAAATGTGTAGTGTAAGCAAGCACATCATTACCTGGAGCTGCTTGAATGTCTCAAAATCAAGGTCAGCATGCTGCCATTTTTCATTTCCATAGTCAAGGCAATCAAGCTGGTAATCCAACGAAAGGATGTTTGCCATTTGCTTCTGTATGAAACCAAGAATACTGAATCCTCTACGTGAAGATTTCAGCTTATTTGCAAATGTTGGGTCCTTCCGATTTTTTAAGTTCTCACGGCTTGTCACCATTTCATACAGGACACAATCATAATCTCGAAGTGCTTGCTGGAGCCTATCGAAGTATCTGACAAATAAAACTGTATATTTCAGCTGATGCACTTAGCCTACTAGTCAACTATACAGATATTGCAACATTGTGAGAATGGAAAATGAACACAGTGTATCTTCCAATAAGCAAATGATGAGTGCCATAGACAAAAGTTTTTCAATGCCAACAACTATGACTGCCAGTAGATAGTAATGGGTAAACATGAAAGAGCCTAGAGCACATACTCTTTGTCAGCAATGTGGACAGTAGAAACCAAATCAACCTGCAGCAAACAGAAAGTTCAAAATCAATCACAGACAAGAGGCTAATTGAGAAGTAACACAAGTTCACTAGTAACTACTTAGTCGGAATTTCTTATCAATCAAACACTAAGCTAGCTCACAGATGGAATTTATTCCATTTCATCTATGTCGATAGCTCATGTAGACTATCAAAAACCCAAAACCCGAGTACGCCCGTAGCAAGAAGAGAAGTAAAATTACAACGCCGGGGAATAGTTCTTTTTTTTTTCAACAAGCTGAAACCGTGAGAAGTGAATTGCAGTTTGCTGCTGGGATTGCGCAGAATTTATACTCGTCCCGTTGAGAAAAGTCTCCATGATTCGGAGAGACACGGTGCCACGTAGCTTCAGTCAAGAGGCTTACATGGAGGAAGGGGTGGAGGATTGACCACGGGAACCGCTTCTCGTAGCGCACCACCGCCGTCTGCAGCTCCCCGCCGCACACCCCGGTGCCCCCACCTCCGACGGACCCCGGGCGGCGGTACCGCAGGTAGTCGGTGATGGAGCTGCAGCTGCTCGCCACGAGCCGCTCCGGCGCCCCATCCGCACCCGCCGCCGCGACGAGGACCCCCCGCCGGCGCGCGCGGGACGGGAACGAGGCGGCGGCGGCGGCGAGGGAGGGCGCCGCCGTGGAGAGCATGGCCGGCCCTCCCGTCCCCCGCGCGTGGCAGCGAGCTAAGGTTAGGGCTGTGGGGGCGGTCGGTCGGAGCGGCGTCGGCGGCGGCAGTGGAGGAGGCGAGGTCGCTCGCTGCGGTGGTTTGGCTTTCCCCCGCGGAGATGGGGGAATGGATGGTGGTGGTGATTGGTTGGTCGGTCGTCGCGGCGGGGACGGGTGGGTCCCGGATGCTGACAAGCAGCGTAGAGGGTGGAATTTTTTTTATTTTTTTAAACTTTTTAAAAAATAAATTTATTACTAAACCTACGAAAAAAATATTTCTATCGTACGAACCTTTTGGTCACATCACCAACATTATACCATTGTCGATGGGTGGCAGCACTGTGGCGTGCCATGCCCGAACAGACGGAGTGACGGTGTTTTCTTGCCACGCCATCAACATTGGTGTGGCCAAAAGGTTTAGTTTTGAAAATATTTTCTACGGAGGTTTAGTGATAAAAATATTTTAAAAAATGTATAAAAATAAAAAAAATTCTAGATGGTGGGGAGTGGCGTGGCGTGGATGGCCGTGCGGCGACCAGACCGACCGTCCATGGTGAGCCTTGCGTTACGTGGAACAACTTGGGCTCGCCGATTTTACATTCTGTTCCCACGCGTGTTATTTATCTCTACCGTTTAAAAGCCGCGTGTGAGTTCCATAACGACAAAAATACTCTCACTTCCGGTCTTTTCAGTTGACGTGTTATCTTTGCTGGACCCTTCAACTTAAAAATTGTTGCGTACATATGTAAAATTATAAATGATGTTTAAAGTTAGCTTAGTAACACATTAGATCGTAACAAAATAATTAATAATTATATAATTCTTTTAAATAAAATAAATGATCAATCGTACTGAAAATAATAATATAAAAATAATATCTTACCGATCATTATCGTTTTAAAATTTAACATTTTCAATTTCTATCTGAATTGTTTTGAATTTAATTTCGCACTAAATAGTGCAATTCATAAATTTTCATAAATATGAAAAATTTCCGACCATACCGATACCATTTCCAAAAATATTATTAAAATATCATATCGTTTGCGATCGGTTCCTGCTGTTTCCATTCCTAATTGTCAAGCCGTCGGTCCTAGAGATGGCAACGGGGACCCGCGACCCGAAACCCGATGGGTATTTACTCCATTAGGGTATGGGTATGGGCTAAATGTATTACCCGTGCGTAAGTAAACGGGTAAATATCTTCACCCAGCGGGTACGCGGTTATGAGAACGTTCCTATGATACCCATACCCATTTACCCGCGGGTAATAAATACCCGAAAGCCCAAATAAACATTCTGGTTCATATACGAAATTAGGCTAGCCCAATATGAAACCCTAGGTATTTAAGCTTCAATCCATATATGAAATTACGTGGATTTATATATTGTCTACTACTACTTAACTACTACTTGATGGGATTTATGGTACTGTGTAACTGATGTGGATGCCTTGTCGTTGCCTGGTTGCTACAATTGGATCAAAACATTTTGTGTTATTTTTATTGTCATGTCAAATTTGGTGGGTAAATGGGTGACCCGCGGGTGAGACTTATCCAGGCGGATACGGGTATTGGGAATTTTTTATACCCGTGACAGGTATGGGGATTTTGATGGGTCTAAATTTTAATAGCGAGTATGGGTATGGGTACCAATACCCGATGGATATTTACCCATTGCCATCCTAGTCGGTCCGTCCTCCCTCCAGCATGCGCCTCGTCTAATTAGCTTGGCAATGTTCAACTCTTTAGTTTTATATAAAAGATCTCATAAAAAAAGTTTTATATAAAAGATGATCGAATGGTCGGTGCGGCATAATAGTTTGGTATAGCCTGGTTAGATTGGGAGGTTAGTTCTTTTGCCCTGACAAAGGTAGTGGCACTATTACACTTGCTCTATTTTCTTCATCAAATATAAAATTTACATGTTAATATACTCAATTTTTTTTTGGTGTTCAGCATCTATTACAAAATTATTAAGGTTACTAAAAATGCATGTCATATGTATGAGTTACAATAAATTTATTTGATGTTAATCTAATTCAATATAAATATAACAATTTTTACTTTAATTTCGAGGTGAAAAAAAATCCAAAACAGAAGTATTTGGGAACTTCTGATATTATGTTCGCTTTGTGGGCCACATGAATTTTCGTCGGATATATTCTATAGTTACGTTAAAATCCCATATCGGTGCCTCAGTCCAGAAAATTGACGAACATGTACCTGAAAATTTCCGTTGATTTGAAAGTAACCCATCTGAACTGCAACAAACAAAAAGTTGGTTCACTAACAAAATTTAGCTTAAGTTGAATTTGTAATCTCTATCACATATTCATAAGAGGAACATTTTATCTCATCGCCAGCTTGGGGATGTAGCTCAGATGGTAGAGCGCTCGCTTAGCATGCGAGAGGTACGGGGATCGATACCCCGCATCTCCAAATTCTCCTTTTTTTTTTCTTTGGCCCTTTGTCGTAAAAGAGATGAATATATCTAGCGATAACAACGGGTCGGGTTTGGTATGGCAGAGGAATTACCCGTCTGCCAAATTCTCTGTGTTTTTTTTTGCTTTTGCCCTTTGTCGTAAAGAGACAAATATATGTAGGGATGGCAACGGGTCGAGTTTGGTATGGGTAGAGTAATTACCCGCCCACCAACTCGAAGGTTGCGGGTTGAATTTTCTGTCCGTACCCACGGGTAAAATATGATACCTTACCGGGTAGTTATCGGGTGCCCGTCAGGTATTTCATTTCACATGTCAAAGTACATTAAAAATCATTTCAACGTATACAACAAACTAAACATACCGCTCATAATACAATATTGCATCACATATAAAACGTTCAACAAATACAACATATTATTCATAATAAAATATTGCAACAAATACAACAAACTAATCATAGCAATAATAATAGCACATAACACATTATCTGATGTTCGGATTCAGCCATTTAATATTGCATCACACATCAAAAGTTTAAGACATGTCACATCAAAATTTTTAGCTAAAAAAGTACATCACGAATATTACTACATGACTAACATAATAAGGTTTTAGCCAAAATTCAATATGTGGGCTACGTTCGGGTACCTTACGGGTTACCCGCAGGTGGGAAAAAATACCCGTGCCCGTACCCGTGTTGATTCTGGTCGGGTACGGGTACTACCCGCAGGTAAAAAATTATACCCGTACCCATCCCCGTTTGGTCGGGTACCCGGTACCCGTATCCAAATTGTCATCCCTAGATATATCCGATGTCATCTTTAGTCTTTTAATGAAAAAAAGAGATAACATATTTGTAAACGAAAAATAATTTACGAATATAATTTTATATGTTTTTCTCGTGATTTAAAAGCAAATGCTAGAAAATAAACTATAATAAAATACATCAAAATTAACTCAAACAAAAAATAATTTGCGAATATAATTTGTATATGTGTTTATCGTGATTTAAAAGCCAATGCTAGAAAATAAACTATGATGAAAAACATCAAAATTAATTTTAGCTTATAAGCAAAAAAACAACTTAAAAATGGGGGTGATCATGTTTTCCTTCTGCTCATTTTTGTTGGGAGAAAAAACATATTGTTTTCGTTCTGCCCTACTTTATTGAAAAGATGTGCAGAAACGTTTTGCAGAAAAACACAAATGACATATTTAAAAAAAATTTATAGAAAAAACTTTTAGCAATCTAAAAGACAAGATAAAAACCCTAAAAATTAAGTGTATATTTAAAGTTAAAAATTCGAATCATGGCTTAAGTTTGACATAGCCCGTCGTCCTATTATCCCCCTTCTGCTTCTACCCTACACACGGCGCCGCCCACCGCCCCTGCTGCTTGCCTTCTCAAACCGACTAGAGCAGTGTTGGGCAACACCCTACCTACTACTACCCATATTCTCGTTTTTCAAGCGCACAAATCCCAGACTATTAAACGGTGTATTTTTTACGAAAATTTTCTACAGGAAAATTACTTAAAAAACCATGTTAATATATTTTTTTATTTTTTATAATTAATAATTAATTAATTATATATTAATCTATTACTACCGTGGCCTAGCTCAGCTGCAGGCATTCTTGGTGCTAAGCATCAAAATAGGGTCATCACCGCCTACTGCTCCTCCGCCTGACGCTCCTCCTGCAGCGTCACCCCCGTTGCTTGCGGAGGAGCACGTACATCTTCTATTGTTAAATGTTGCGTATCTTGATTACACTTGACTTGGTGTAACCATCTGTAGGTATCTATTGTTTCTATGATTGATGATGAAACATTCGAAACAGTTTTCGTATGATGGTGAAATTAACATTTATTAACAGTATGGCACAACATCATTATCCACCACTTTGCGAAACGCCGATCGTCCGGATGGTAGGCGTTCCCAGAAAATGTGGCGTGCGATGCACTTGTTAATTAATCCTAAGCGGCGGCACCTAGCGAGCGCGGCCGCCCGATCTGCCGGCTATCGTATCGATCGATCAGGTTGAAGCGTCAGATGTAATTAAGTCCAAATCAAAAGAAACATTATTAGAGTTGAGAGGGGCTGCACTCCTAGTAGTACAATCTGAAATCAAGAGAGACAGTGATGCTACACTGTTATTGCTGCGTGTACGGACTTCCTCCGGTTTTTTTTAAGATGTTGCACAGTTTGACTGTCTGTTTCATTCAATTGTTTTTTTAAAAATATGCAAAATTATAAGTTAGGTTTAAAATGTCTTTAAGTAATAGACCAGATCATGAAAAATAATTAATAATTATATAGATTTTTAAATAAGACGAATAATAAAAAATCTAAAAGTAAATAAAATGAAGTGAGGGAGCTGTAATCTTTAATCTGACACATACGCGTGGTAAGCCATCAACTAATATAAAATTAGTATACTAGTCAATTTTTTGCCACATTTTCTGATAATTAAGTTTAAAGTTAAAAATTTAAAATTTCGGCGTATAATCAAGATAAGCCGGGGGCGGGGGGGGGGGGGGGGCAAACCCGTTTAGGTGTGGGGCTGTTGTGAAAAACAATGGGGACACATGTTGCTATTCTTGGCAAGACAACTAGTCAAGAGAAACGGCTGCACATACATGCCGCTTTCGGTACGGGATACAAGTTAACTTATCCCATCGTTTTTCATGTGTATGTTTTTAACTTCTAAATGGTGTATTTTTTATAAAAAATTTCTATAGAAAAGTTACTTTAAAAAACAATATTAATCTATTCCATATTTTTTAATAATTAATTAATTATGTATCAATCTATTACTATATTTTCCATGTTAGGTAAGTTAATTTATCCACTCTGCCCTTGACCGTAAGGTCCTGTTTTGCCCTTGACCGTAAAAAGTTAAAAAAAGGAAATTTTTAGAAATTAAAACCGTAGAGCCCTTGACCGTAAAAAGTAAAAAAAAATTAGAAATTAAAACCGTAGAAGAAAGAGAGAAGCTCGGTACAGCACCCATTTTCGTCCTTCGCATAAGGAAGCATGCGCTGGAACCCCCCCCCAACGCTGGTGCGTCTCGTCATCGCTCGACAGAGTGCGAGCGCGTACATACCTATATGAAACAGTCGAAAGCAACGTAAATGGGCGGTATGGTACAAAACTTCAGACAACCAAAACTTCAGACAACCAAGCTGCAACGAAGTGATTAAGGCAAACACTACGGTGTGATGTTTTTCCCGCTCATGTTTTAATTTATAACCTAAAATCTAAATTTAAAAACTTAAATTTAAATTTATAGTTGAGTTTGAGAACTTTTTTAATTGTACTTTATTTTTCAGACTTCTTTTTTATCACTGAGAATACCGATATAAAAGCTTATCTAAATTATTTTTAATTATCGATAAATTGTTTCGCTTATACTCAAAGTTCAACAAATCAATTAGAGTGTTCAACTTCTCCTTAGCTAGCGATTGCAACTATAAGAGTAATTTTATGGTCTTTAAAAAATAAGTAAATGTATCAAAGTTTTCAAAGTTTTGAATAAAATTTAATCCTTAAAAAGTAATGTGAGGTATCATATTTTAAATATAAAATTTTGGTACATTAACATATTTAGCTATTTAAAGCTATAAGTTTTTACGCTAGTAAATATATATACCAGAAAATATAGCACCATAAATTATACCTTCTCAAGTAAAAAAAACCTGGCTTACATCATCCTCTTGCTTCACCATTTGCTTATGAGACTGAAACAACAAAAAACAAAATGCCATTGATCGGGCTATTTTTCAAAAGAACATTCAAAATAAACTTATATGCATATGCAAATACGTTGCTTGTCATTTTTTTAAAACAAAAACGAAAAAAAAACCCACCTCGCCCGTCTCCGTCCACCCGCGCACCCTCTCTTGCTCTTCCCCTTCTCTTCTCCCCGCACCTGCTCTCCTCCGTCCAGTCGCTGCGGCTGCAGCAGCTCGATCACTGTCGAGCCGCCGCCGCCGCCTCTCTCGTCAACGTCGATGGCCGCTCCAGTGATCACCGGTGAGGTACTTGGAGGGCGGTGACGAGCTCCTTCACGGGGATGCCCATCCTCGGTAACACTTGGGTCCATCGTATTCTTTTCTGGTTGTAATTACCTGATCGTTTAGCCATGGTTTATGCTTATAATCTATGGTTTGAATTTTTAACCTTGAATTTAGAATTAATTTTAACGTGCTTTTACTGAAGTTCAGTTTTAGCTTTTAGATTGCTATGAATATGTATATAAAAGTTTTATTTGTAAATTAGTTTTCGTTTATAAATATATCATTTGATTTTTAAAACCACGGAGAGAATTGATTTACATTGGTTTCAGAAGCTATCATTAGGGTTGTGGTTAAGGGGCGTCTATGGAACTGGAGATAGTTGATGAAATTAAAGTAAACTTTTTCTATCCCAAGGCTAGATTGTTGGGCATTGGGCCCACGCAAACAAAGGGTGGATGGGTTGGCCCGGCACAACAGAATCCAACAAACCACCATGTCGTTATTAGAGTAGGGCTGCGATTGGTAGAGGGGCCGATAAGTTAACTTACTGGCACGTAAAACATACTAATAGATTAGTACATAATTAATTAATTATTAATTATTAAAAAATATAAAATAAATTAATATGTTTTTTAAAACAACTTTTCTAAAGAAATTTTTTATAAATAAATAATCTATATTTAATAATTCTAGTTACTATCCAAACATTCAATGTGACAGTGACTAAAAAATAGTCCGTGGGAAACAAACGGACACTTAGTAGACGATATTGTCTCCCCATGTTTCTACTACTACTACTAATATAGGTAGTACTATAATTTAATCAGAACCATTTGATAAAAATATATCAATAATATATATTAAATTATATTGTTAGTCGATAGCGCTAGAAAAATCTTTAATAATAATAGGTTCTGTCTAATGATAGATAGACATTGATATATATATATATATATATATATATATATATTGAACACTTAGACCAGTCCAACACTTCTTTAACGGGCCTTAAACATCTACCCGTTACAGGTCAAAACATCCGTGACGGACATTAATCTAAAGCCGGTCACGGAACAAACATCTTTGACGGGTCTTACTTTAAGGCCCATCACCGAAAGGACATCTCTGACGGGACTTAACCTTTGGTCCGTTGGAGATGATACATCTATGATAGACTTATTCTCAGTGCCCGTCATGGATCGTGTGCCCTGGTAACAGGTTGTACTAAGACCAGCAATAACTTTTGGTGACGGGCCAAAATTTATCCGAGTCACGTATTACTTATCAATGGTGACGGGCCAAACCATACTCAGCCATCTGTGACGGACCCTATGACGGTCCGTCATAGATAGCTTTTTCACTGATGGGCTCTGTCACGGTTGGGCCATCATATTTATAGGGATCTGTAGTAGTGGCAGTCCAAAAGATAATGCACACTCCTACGGCAATCTGATAATTGAAGCACAGAGATGAGACGAGAGTAAGATCGCTGCTTGCAAATTGGTCGACATCTCTTCCATGTAAGCACGCAAATACGCAATTCGTGCAGTATTGCCATGCCCCCTATTGGACTAGTAGGTTTCACTGCTCACGCACATGTATACCTAGCTGGCTATATATCCATCTCAAAATAATTATAAATTTAACCATCAACAAAAAAATATGACTCTGTTTAGGATAAATGATAAAAGTTATAAATAAATAATTTAAAATTTAAAATAAACTTAGGCCTTGTTTAGTTCCCAAAATTTTTTTCCAAAAACATCACATCGAATTTTTGGACACCTAAATAAAGCATTAAATATAGATGAACCAAAAAACTAATTGCACAGTTACGTAAGAAATCTTGAGATGAATCTTTTAAGTCTAATTAGTCCATGATTAGCCACAAGTGCTACAGTAACCAACATGTGCTAATGACGGATTAATTAGACTCAAAAGATTCGTCTCACGGTTTCTAGGCTAGCCGTGAAATTCGTTTTTTCATTCGTGTCCAAAACCCCTTTTGACATCCGGTCAAACATTTGACGTGACACTTCTTCTAAAAATTTTCTCAATCTAAACACCACCTTATTTTAGAACGAAGAGAGAAAGTACAATTGCATTCTTACGCATGCGTTTTAAAGAGAGTTTTGGACTTGGAGTGCTGCATGCAATTTTCAGTTTGATGGTACACGCAATTATATTCGAACGGTGACATGCAGAAAACATATTGACAGTGAATGATCACCAAGCGTCAAACAGATTGACCTGTCAACACCTTATTATCTGATCAATAATCTTCTACTCTGTTGTATAATAATCTCATTTTTCGTTTTTCTCTATCTAAAGTTTGACCATTCGTCTTATTTGAAATTTTTTTACGATTAATATTTTTATTATTACTAGATGATAAAATATGAATAGTACTTTATACGTGACTAATTATTTTAGGTTTTTTCACAAATTTTTCAAATAAGACGAATGGTCAAACGTTGGACATGAAAAAACGAAAAATATGATTATTACGGGACGGAGGCAGTACTAGCTTGCTACTACGGCATGTATTCTCTCCACACAAGGTACCTCATCTTCAACAGTACCAGCCAGTCAGCCACACCAACCAGTCAATCAATCAAATAAGCGTGTTCTTAGTCCTTTCTTAAAAAATATTTTAATAAATTGCTAAGACCATTTTGAAAAAATATTAATTTTGTTTCTTAGAAAAATGATTATCCTCATAATCAGATTGATAATCCATGGCTCAATAAATTTGAATTCAACTCTATGGGGATGATTGTTTGGCTTATTAAAAAAAGTCAAATGACATATTTATAAATAAAAAATATTTTATTAATATAACTTTATATATGTATTCTTATCCATCTAATAGCCAAGACTGAAAATAAACTAGATGAAAAAGCTCAAAAATCTACATTAAATTTAATGTTAAATATTCAAATATTGGCTTACTTGCATAAGCACAAGCGAAAAAATAGGGCTATATATGTGTAGGTCAAATATGTTAGTAGTTATTTTCATTACACATTTGAAATAAAAAAACATAGGGGGGTGATTGCCAAATGTCATATTTGGTAACGGAAAATAATTTGTGAATAAAACTTTTATATATGTGTTTTTAGTGACCTAACAGACAATGCTGAAAAATAACTATAATTAAAAAATCTCAAAATCAACTCCAAATTAAAGGTTAAAATTTAAATTATGGTTTATAAACATAAACAGAAGCGAAAAGACGAACCCCGACGAGTTATCGAGGGGAGAATAATAGACGGGAAACTTCAACTGCAAAAACTTACCCTCTCATTGGTTGCTAGTTGATTTATTAGCCCTAGCTAAAATTTGAATTTTAATCAAAAGATATTTTTACCATTGTTAATTTATTTTCTGACATTGCGAAGAACATGTATGTATCAGCTTACGTACAGATTTTTAACTACTTAGGTTTGAACTTTATTTTGTATTTTGCTTGGCCTGGCACGTGAGTGCAGTAGTGGTATACACATGGCAGTACAACAAGGGAATCCATTATCTATGAGGAATGGGGACTCGGTGGTAATACCTTTGTGTCAACGTAAACGATATATAAATAAAAATTTTATATTCTGGGAAGAAGGCCTGCAGTACATTGTTGCCATGCACTCAGTCTGGCACATTCAACATACTAAGAAGAGGAAATACCTTATGTACTACTACTTTAGCTCAATTTACCACTGGCTATATGTTCAGTTCTACAATATGTCATCCACATTTTCTTTACTTCTTCAATTTATCGCCGTTGTTCAGTTATCCCCACTAGTAATATTTATCTTTCTTATAATGACCGAAATACCTTAGGATCGAAAAGTTCCAAATTTTGGAGAAAATCCGAACTTTTTGGCAAAATTTTAGATGTTGTACAATATAATGTTTACAATATAAAATTTTAGAATATTTGAAAAAATTGAAATTTTTTGACCTAGAGATATTTCGGTCATTAAATAAAAAATAAACGTACTCACGCTAAAATATGAAACTTACCGGGACAAAATCAGTGCTATGAAGAGAACGTATTTATTATAGGATGACGTGGCAACACATAGAGTTTCTTATATTATTATATTAGTTACGTGCAATTGTGGTTTTCTTTATGAAAAGACCGTCCAAAAAAACTGTGGTGTTTAAGTTAAGTGACTCTTTTTTTAGATAGGCATAATCAAGTACCGACATTTACTCTACTTCAATTCGGAATTTGTTTCCTCCGTGTACCCATGCTAATTGATCAATTCCTTGACTTTTTTTTCCTCCATGTGTCGTAGCTTGTCTCCCTACCTAGAAAGTGATAGGGGCACGTACATATCCATTTGCTCTTGAGCCATTCGCATGCGAGGGGTTAATCTATAGGTTTGACTACTATTTTTATGTTGCAAAATCTAAACACAATATATGCATCCAAGCTGGAATGATGGTGACTGCATCCAAATTAATCATTATTGTGTGTGGTTTCATTTTATTCCATACTGCTACTAAAATGGATGTACTACTCCTAACATACTATTATACCGTATTATTTCGTTAAACCATAGTTTTTTCTTTCATCAAATAAAAAATTGTATATATTAAAAAAAGAGGGAAAAGTGATATAGCACAGTAGAATTGGAATATTTACAGTTTCAGCCAAAGTTTTCTCTCTTTTTTCTGCAAATACGAGTGGCAATCATATCAGAATTTTCTTTCATATTTTTAAATGCAGGAATTTTCTAATGGCTGAAAAACAAAGAAATTCATGCAAAGTACTTGTATCAATATTAAGACTACCCGTTCTCCAAAAAGTGTATAAATTGTAGACTTTTAACAGGCCTTATATAGTATAGCAACCCGATGAGCCTGATTTGTGCAACTACTGATCACTCAACAACTATCGATTACTCTATCCGGTTCCATAATTAATTCATAACATTTGGACAACGGCATGGTTCTATAGTTTTCTATCATAATTGTTAGCGTACATACATAACCGGGTCATTCTCTTGTTCTGTTTATACATGGATTAGCTAGCAGCCCGTCCAACCATTTTGTACCTAGTCATACGGATGTACCTGGTTTGTAGTTCTGGTTGTTCTGAGGTTGTACGCCCATGTTATATATACGAGATACGCCAGCGTGGCTTCGCTCAAATACTCTTTCATGGTATCAGAGCGATCTATCGATCCACCTTCTTCACTTCCGCACAAACTCTCTCTTCTCTCCACGATGACCACCGACGTCGCCGCCGACGCCGCTGCCGAAGCAGCTGCCGCTGCTGAGGCTGCCGCCAAGACTGCACGCGCTCAACTTTGGTCACAAGCCGTCGCAGTCCACATCAAGTCTCTCGTTCCCATCATCCTCGACCTCAACAAGTGCAACTACACCCATTGGCGCACTCTCTTTGAGGTTGCCGTCGGCAAGTTTGAGTTGTCCGATCATCTCTCTCCGGCCAGCTCCTCCACCCCACCCAACGCCGACTGGAAACGCATGGATTTCACCGTCCTCTCTTGGATCTATGGATCCGTCTCCCACGACGTCCTCGGAATCGTCATGGCGCCCTCCTCCACCGCTGCCACCATGTGGCAGTCCATCGAGAACCTCTTTCGCGACAACAAAACTACGCGTGCCATCCACCTGCAAGCGGAGTTCTCCAACCTCGTACAAGGTGACCTCACTGCTACCGAGTTCTGCCACAAGCTGAAGACGTTGTCTGACTCTCTCCGAGACGTTGGCCAACCTGTGCCTGATGAAACTATCGTCCTCACAATGATCAAGGGTATGAACCCCAAGCACAAGCACTTGTCAGCACTCTTGCCAACGACGTCGTCCGCTCCCTCCTCTTCCAGGCTCACATGCCTCGACGTTTCTGGGTCGAAGCTTTATCCACAGCCACTTACCTTCTCAACAAACTTCCTACCAAAGCTCTTCCCACAGGAACACCACACGAAATGCTTTTCAAACAGCCACCAGCCTACACTCACTTGAAAGTTTTTGGATGTCTTTGCTACCCGAACCTCGCGGCCACAGCTCCACACAAACTCTCACCACGCTCAACAGCCTGCGTATTTCTTGGTTATCCACTGAATCACCGCGGCTATCGCTGCATGGAACTGTCCTCTCGCCGTATCATCATTTCTCGGCACGTCATCTTTGACAAAAACACGTTCCCATTTGCAGTACACAACACCGAACCCACCCCGGAAGCCTATGACTTCCTTGATGAACTACCTGTCATCATTCCACCAACTGTGCCTGCGCCAACGGCGCCGGTCGCACCAGCTACTCCCCCCACCGTCCCGGCTGCACCGCCGACCGATGAGCCAAATCGTCGCGAGCAACCGCGCACTGATGCACCGCCGGCTGCTGAGCCTAATCGTCGAATGCAGACACGCTCGCACTCCGGTATCCATCGTGGCCCCCACGATCGTCTGAACCTCCACGCCTCAACCACCGCGGCCATCTCCCCTCTACCCAAGTCAGTTCACTCAGCCTTGAATGATCCCCACTGGCACAATGCCATGATCGAAGAATTCCAGGCTCTCACCTCTAACAACACTTGGGACCTCGTCTCTACACCGCCACGAGCAAATATTGTCACCGGCAAATGGATCTTCCGCCACAAACTCAATCCGGACGGTTCCCTCGCCCGCTACAAAGCAAGATGGGTTCTTCGTGGGTTCTCACAGCAAGCCGGCGTCGACTTTGGCGAGACTTTCAGTCCAGTCATCAAACCAGCCACAATTCGAGTTGTTCTATCACTCGCACTCACCTCTCGGTGGCCGATACATCAACTCGACGTCAAAAATGCTTTCCTTCACGGCAATCTCTCCGAGACGGTCTATTGCCGCCAGCCCGCTGGTTTCATCGATCAACAGCGACCAGAGGCAGTTTGTCGACTCAACCGCTCGCTGTATGGACTCAAACAGGCTCCAAGAGCATGGTTCCAACGCTTTGCAACTCATGTTCTTCGCCTCGGCTTCACGGCTTCAAAATCTGACAGCTCACTGTTTGTTCTACGGTGCTCCACCGGCACGGCATTTCTGCTTCTCTACGTGGACGACATCATCCTCACGGCATCAACCAACACCCTTCTACAGCGTGTCATCACCGCCCTCAACTCGGAGTTCGCCATGAAGGACCTCGGCCCTCTTCACCATTTTCTTGGTGTACAGGTTCAACGCGCCGGCGACAGCATGTTTCTACATCAGGCTCAATATGCTGCTGATCTTCTCGATCGCGCCGGCATGACGTCCTGCAAACCGTGCTCTACACCGGTTGACGCTGCGGCTAAACTGCCCTCCGCCGCCGGCGCCGCCGTCGACGACCCCACGGCGTATCGCAGCATGGCTGGTGCTCTCCAATACCTTACATTCACAAGACCGGACATTGCCTATGCAGTGCAGCAAATATGTTTACACATGCATGATCCACGTGAAGGTCATCTCAACTTGGTGAAACGTGTTCTTCGATACATCAAAGGAACACTTCGGCATGGCATTCTGCTCTCCGCGTCGCCCAAGCTCGATCTCACGGCGTATTCCGACGCCGATTGGGCCGGCTGCCCGGACACTCGCCGGTCGACATCAGGTTACTGTGTGTTCCTCGGCACCAACTTAGTGTCATGGTCTGCCAAGCGCCAGCCCACCGTCTCCCGATCAAGCGCTGAAGCCGAATACCGAGGTGTCGCCAACGCCGTCGCCGAAGCAAGCTGGATTCGCCAACTTCTCCATGAGTTGCACCAGCCACTTCGTCACGCTACAGTCGTCTTCTGCGACAACATCTCCGCCGTCTACATGTCGGCAAACCCCGTACAACACCAGCGAACAAAGCACATTGAGCTCGACCTCCACTTTGTTCGTGAACGTGTTGCGCTCGGCCAAGTTCGGGTTCTTCATGTCCCGTCTTCATCGCAGTTCGCCGACGTCTTCACTAAAGGGTTGCCGTCGTCACTGTTCCTCGACTTCAGATCCAGCCTCAACGTTCGCCAACTCCCCGATGAGACTGCGGGGGTGTGTTAGCGTACATACATAGCCGGGTCATTCTCTTGTTCTGTTTATGCATGAATTAGCTAGCAGCCCGTCCAACCATCTTGTACCTAGTCATACGGATGTACTTGGTTTGTAGTTCTGGTTGTTCTGAGGCTGTACGCCCATGTTATATATGTTATATATACGAGATACGCCACGATATCTTGGCGTGGCTTCACTCAAATACTCTTTCAATAATATCTAAAAAATTTGCTTAATTTTATGAAAGTACTATATAAGATTAATATATACATCATGCTCTGGTGCCTTCAAACTAAATATGTTAAAAAATTTGGTGGTCAAAGTTATAAGAGTTTGACTTTACCGTGATCCAAAATATCAAGAATTAGTCAAAATTATGAAAACGAACTGAGTAGTATCCAAGAAGCCATCGGATAGCATCGATTTTTCCCTAAAACCATTACACGGAACACACAAAAATATGTATAGACTTGTAATTAACACCTGAATTTACCGGTTTGAAGTCCAGCGGTGATGTTGTTTAGGTTCATATGGTCCAAAAATGGTTGTGTGGTTTATTCCTACCTTGAATATTTAGTAGGGTAAAGGCCTACTTATAAGTCCTGATGCTTAAATCATGCTATCACTAGTTTAACCCATTTTACATAAAACGAGAAAAAAGTGTAAATGAGATATGAAGTGAATGTAGATATACTCATGTGTAGAGAAGACTAATATAGAATTTGGAGACGGGGTCTTACAAGATAAATATGAATCTGCTCAGTGCAAAGCGGACTAATGCATATTTTTAAAAGCAACGTGTTACGAGACTTCATACGGGCTATTATGTACCATCTCTAATATATACAATGGTGGAGGTGGCATGGGGGCTGGGGGGTTTTGAGCCCCCACTACCGGTGCCGATCTCATGGAGACCCCCTACAAATTTTCTCGATGGATTCGGGGCATGAAGTTCTTCAGTTTGTGGTTGGAGGTAGAAGATAAAGTTAGTTGGACTGTTATGAAAAGAAGCCTAGCAAATTTGTTTTCTTGGCCTAGCCCACTTAGAACACAGCCATCAAAATTCAGCCATCTATTTTCATCTGTTTTCATCCAAACTGTTCATTCTCATCCCAATCCACACCCCCTCCCACCATAATACCCTAATCCTCACTCACACCCACCCAATCCCAGACGGCTAGCGGTGGACGATGGATGCACGGAGCGGCGGAGGCGGTCGTCAGCTAGCAGCTGACGGCGAGCGCGTAGGAGCGGGCTGAGCGGCGAGTAGCCTACGCACGGGGTAGGGGTCGACAAAGGTGCGTGGCATGGCCAGGAGCCTGGCACACGCGGCACGGCGAAGAGCAACATGGGTGCACCCGCACAGGGCAGCCGATTTATTCAGCCCCTTGGTTTTTTCGTGGATCCGCCCCTGAATATATAAAAGTCCCAAGAGATATTAGAGACAAATCCAATATCTAATTGATATGGCCTACTAAAAACACATCCCTATATATATGCAAGTTAAAACGTACGTGTGCACAACAAAAATTAAACTCTCTTGATGTAAAAATAGTCGTACTACTGCAAACTCGCTAGTACTTTTAGGGTGCTCCATCTTACCTCCCTAGTGGTAAGAACTAACGATCAATCTTGACCATTGATTTATTTTATTTATTTTTTATATACTAATTAATAAAACACAACGTCCAAATAAAGCATCAGTCTGCATAGTCATGTTTTCTAAATTTGAACCATGCAAGCAAGGAATATGCAACAATTATTGAACTTTATAAAAATAAAAAATGGTGGTTTAAAATCCAGAAAGTTATACATGATATACACAAATACATTTTGTTCTGAATTTCTAAATATTTGAATCTTTTTTAGTCAAAACATGATATTTTAAATAATTCCTATTTAAGATGTATGTGCATATAACTTTGAATATTTGAAATTACCTTTTACACACAGTAATACTAATTTGAAAAGGAATATAATCATCTTTAAAATTAAATATAATTCAGATTTATAGTACTTAAATATAGGGAAATTTTAATTCAAAATGGGTACACTTATTTTTATTTCATAGAGTTACAAAATTTTAATTCCAATTAAGGAAACATTCATGCATTCCTTTTCAGTCTACAGCAATTAATTAGCTTCAATAGCATTTAAATTGCAATAAATGATTACCACTCAATGGACAATGGATGGTGTAAAGTACTTTTGGTGTAACATAAAATATACATTAAGGTGGTGTTTGGTTTTTTAGTCCTAGGACCGAAAATTAGTCCCTGGACTAAAATCATTAGTCCTACTGTTTGATTAGAGGGGCTAAAAGAGACTAAAGGTGCATCATATATAAAAATTTTGGTTAGGGGACAGATGTGAAAGGAAGTTTTAGTCCCAATAAGTACCTATGGAAGGGACTAACAGACTAATACAATTTTAGTCCCTTTAAGCCCCTCTTGTTTAGGTTTTTACGGACTAAAGGAGATTAAAGTGGAGGGACTAATGGATTAGTCGCTTAAACCAAACAGGGCCTAAAATAGTGTACTCCCTTCGTTTATATATAACAATTTCTAGAGTTTAAAATTTGTTTCAAAGAAAATTAGTACATTTAAATGTCTTTTCTCCACTGTAAACTACTCACACTATACATATTGAGTTTATTATCATTCAACTAGTCTGGCCTACATCATACGCATCCCATGAAAGCAAAGAAATCTTTTTATCACCCTCAACCGTGCCAGATATTACAATTTACTGTCTCATATTATAAATATCTTTATATTTATCCTAAGTCAAATCTTATTAAGTTTGACCATGATAGAAAAATATACTTAACATCTACAACACTAAATTGGTTTCATTAAATCTAACCTTGAATACAATTTTACTGTATACTTATCTTTTTTTTAAAAATATTTATATGTTTCCTCTATAAATTTAGTCAAACTTAAAGATAAACCTATGTGAAACAGAGGAGGGAGTATTATATTTAGGGGAGTATATGAGTCTTTGAAAAACCCAAGTAAAACGGAGGAGGGAGTGTTATGTTTAGAGGAGTATAGAAGTGAGAAATTTAACTTTTTCTCACTCGAGCCACCAAAACAGATTTGTCACTCGCTGTCTATGATATGTAGGTCCTTATGAGTCTATGATAAATGAGTCCAGTGACAAATCTGTTATAAAAATCCATAATAGTGGCAAAAAGTTAAAAGCACGTATAGAAGTACTTCCTAACTAAAATTAAAATAATATTGTTGTGTATGATAGGAACATTAAGAGAACTTATCAGTATGTCATTGGATTGGTTCAGAGTCCACTCAGCAACAGTGGAGAGATCAACAGATCCAACTACTTTCCAATGATGGTTAATTTTGTCACATCAATGGCTGTCGGTAGGCCCAATTCCAATTGAAAACCTTGAGTATTTTGGCTTCTCGATTTGCATTATTGCATACCGACAATAAATCATACGATAATGTAATCCAAAAATCTTCCAATGAGAGCCATGTATAGCTTCATTGAGGTCCCCTGTATATGCATTCATCTCGATCTGCAGATAAGCTCATGTGCTACATGCTGGTCGAAAATCGAAGTTTTTTTTAATTTTTTTATTTTCCTGAATGGATATGGCCAACGCATTATCCGTTGCAATATTGAAATAAGTGACTAATTTTATTAATTTCAGATAAATTGGTACTCAAGTAAAACGACTCCATGACCGTATTAATTAATCCATATGTTGATGCAAAGATGTGCTAAAATCAACAACTATAATAATTATGCATACTAAAGTAGTCACTTATTTTAAGATATTTCTTTTAACCAAAATGATAATTTTTTTGGCATGAAGAGAGTATATCAATTTAAATAAACAGAACAAATTGGCTCGACCTCGCTTGTGCACACTTAATGTTGTGAACAGTGTGCGATTTCGGTTTGAAATTTTAGATGCCCTCAACATGAAACTTTTCTCCAAACATTTTATTTTTTGTGACATTAGTAAAAAATATTCAAATTTGGTAAGATAGTTGTTCAATTGTTTTAAAAAATATTTCTTCTGATGTTTTGGAAATTTCTGTATCCCGGGCAGAAAAGTGCAAAACAAAATTGCAAGCTAGTCACATTTGTTGAATTCCATGCACCATCAGGAAACTAGGACCATATGCAATGTGGACATACCATGTCATCATCTTTTTTGGCAAGATATAAAGTAAAATGTCCAATTTGGCCATAACCATAGAAAAATTGGTACCTAATTTTGCATGCTTATATGATGACTTGTTCAAATCCAAGGAATTTATATGTACACAAAATTAATTCTATTATGTGCATTGCTAACTAGGTATATTAAGTGTGCATGCATGATTTTTTTTTGTGTGGTACTATGTAAAGGTAAACGAGGCATTTTATTATATATATGAGAGATCGATGATGAGATGGCTTTAATTTGTAGCTGATTTAGCGGATGTAAGGATCATATTAGACAATAAAACAAACTGGTGATATGTTTGGACAAAAATAAAACGTCGAGGAGACCGTACGTATTGCCCCGGATACCATATTGGCTATTCTCCCTACTATTTTCATTCATTATTATGTTCTAGGATAAGGGCGTGTACGTATTATTACCTCTGATACCAGATTGCGCCAACGCCAATGAGCTCAGCTAAAAACCTGTACATTCTTAAAATATTAATTTTTTTGGTATATGTAATGACTGGCATGTACAACTTTAATGATACTTAATTACCTCTACACAAAAGAGAGAAACAACCAACTACTAGCATGAGACAAGGGTCCATATATATAGGTGTTCAATGGTGAGTTTATTATGGGTTTTATCTTAAACCACGTCAGTAGAAAAACTTCTCGTATAAAGGACAATCTCTCAAGCTGACTTTAGACTAATTAATTTCTCATTTGCATTTCATCTGGTCAACATCTCTAATTAGAGTCAGCACACGTACAAAGCAGATTTTATGGTTGTCTCCTCGTTTTATATGCCAAGAGTCGATGTTTTGCTGGCTACATGCAAAACAACCAATTTTCTCTCTCCTATCGTCTCTCTTCCATATCAGCGAGCATACAACAATAAAGATGACAATTAGAGCCCTTGGTACGTGTCCTAATCTACCTCACGAACACATGCATGATTTGAATCAGCTAATTAATAGTATCCCTCATTCGTACAAAGACTTGTTTTCCGTATTATTTCAGAAGATACAATTCAAAACTGACACAGTCCTATCTTTGTCTTCTGCTTATATTTATAAATCAAAATTTAAAATTTTAACCTTATATTTAAAGTAGATTTTGAGGTTTTTCATCGTACTTTATCTTTCAGTCTTGGTTTTTAGATCGCTAAGAACATATTTAAAAAAATTTATTTATAAATTATTATTTTTTATTTACAAATATGTAAGTCGTTTGGCCCTTTTCCCGAAAAGCCAAACAATCATCTCCTAAGGCTAAAATAACTAAGATGTCATTCACTCTGTCATAATCCAATGGGTAAATGGATTTGTCTCGCGCTTTTCTTTTAACTCCAATATACATGTCCTTCACCTTAGCAAACCCCCAACTCATTTATTTCTCGTTTTACCAAATTTTAACACATTAATCTTTAAAGCATAAAGTACTTTTAGACAAATAAATTAAGTGAAAAATGGTGGACAGAGGGCTGTTATGTCCAATTGAGATGCAGATCAAGGGGCCACTAGCTAGGGGCCACTGGGGGAGTGGGGCCAGACTGCTATAGGTCCATCCAAGAGAGTCAGCATCAAATACACCGACCTGGCAGCATATGCACAAAATGTAGCCTCCCTAGGAGAGCAACTAGTGAGCCATGTTCAACCACCTATGTATGATCCATCTGTAGCTGAGAAAAATATATACTACCTTAAATACTCGACGTCGTTGATTTTTTTATATACGTTTGACCATTCGTCATATTCATAAAATTTACATAATTATTAATTATTTTTATATCATCTCATTCATTGTTAAGTATACTTTTATGCATATATATATAGATTTGCATATTTACAAGAAAATTTGAATAAGACAAATGATCAAACATATATAAGAAAAATCAATGACGTCAAACGTTTAGAGACGGAGGGAGTATATGTGTGTGCATTTATAACCATGCATATATGAACAATGATCGATTGATCTGCAGATCGATGGAATCTAACACTCTTAATTATGACCGGTCCCTGTAGTTTAATCCGATCATGATTGATCGCTATATATAGCTGCCTACTGTACTGTAATAAACGTAAAGCATTTTATAAGCTCTTTTTTTTTCAAAAGAAAAAGAGCTTGACTGATCCAGGAGAATTTTGGTGGCTTTGATCCATAGTCATGTATGTATTCACGTGTGTGACCGATAAATGGGACATACCATACTATTAGAGTACGAGTGAGTTATCCTTTCGATATGGTGAGTTGTCCTTTGGATCATATCTAGTATTCCATTTCTATCGTACATATTATTTTATTGAACAATATTTAAACATGGTCAAGGATAGATGTCTATTATAAGTGTACGGAATCCATACGTATCTAATATTATACTAATGCATGTTTGGGTGACCAGAAATAATATTTAAGATGTCCAACATCTTTCCATGCTATAACATTTACGGTGTCCAGCATCTTTCCACGCTATCAATTTTTAAATAAACATAAGTTATGTTAGATAAATTTTAAACACTTTTTACACTAACTACCTCCCCTGGTCCTGGTCATATATAATTAAGTCCTAAATTAATGTCAAATATTCCCGACAGAGAAATAATCATGTGAAGTTAAAATGTGATCTTTCATCAGAGACGATGACCACGAAAGGAGAAAAAGAAAGGATAGAGACTGCATGCAGGTACAAAATGCTCCCGTGAGACACATGCATATGCATATATATATATATATATATATATATATATATATATAGACGCATGAATAAATATATGCATATGAGATTATGAGGTGCAAAATCTTGTGGCTCGATGGATGATGCAGGAGACAGAAAATAGACCCTTCCGGACGTCCAACAGCCATTAGCCAATTTAGGACAATTGTAAATTTGTCATTCATTTGAAACGTTATTATAAAACTGTCACTAAAAAGTTACTAAAATATCACTGAAGTATCATTCTAATGACATAATTGTAATTTAGAAAAAAAAACCAATGGCAGATCTGCAAAAATCCATAATTTGGTATGCAGATAGATGATCCACACAAACTTAATTCGAAATTTATTTTACACTAGTTTAATTCACGTCACTTTAGATATAATCTGAGACCAGCTAGCTCCTGTATCTAATATTTATGGATTTTGTTTCTTTAAAAAAAAGCTAAACTGACAGAAAATCTGCTGACTATATCTCAATAAGCAGAAATAAAAACCCAAAGGGATTGCCACAGAGAGAGAAAAGAACTTAGAGAGAATAACCCTGCCAAGATCTCAAGAAAACTGTGGTAGGCTGAACAAGCATGCAGCACACACAAAAACATCCAATGGTAACCCACTAACAACTACAAAGATAGAGCCTAACACAGGGTATCATTGCCAAGCTTAAAATAAAGGTAAACATAACACAAAAACTTTGGTTTCGCAAAACATGTGTATCATTGTCGAACCTGCTGCTCTCAGCGACACAGTAACTCCGACTTTTACCAAAGTTATCGCAAAGCATGCAAACAATCAACATCAATTTTCTATGGTAGACATCAGCCAAAGCTAGCCCTCAAGACACCGGTTACTACACATAATTGGTGCTAGCATAAGCATATCTAGAAAAAATTGATCGTTGGTAAGCTTCGTTACATCCCAACAACAAAGTAACTTTGATTTTATCTAGCGAACAGAAACGAGAAGAGTTGGCCAAACCCCCTATAGGAATACACAAGGAAATAGTACAATTGGCTAAAATAGATAATGAGGGTCATCTCCATATCATTTTGCATCTTTCGACAAATATAATCTGTTTGGCTATTCTAAGTGGTTCTACCCAAACTTTTTTGGTTCACCCCAACATTACCCACTTGTCCGACTTTTGGGAGATAATCCTTTTGTCAACGGATGCTCCTATTATACTCGTAGTCTCTGAAGGATGAGAACCCACTATGTAGCATCTACATCGATAATTCAAGCATTGTATACGTCATTAGTTCGATTCTTTGTAGGAACTACCCGTAATAGCGAGCTTACAAAATGGTACCACAAATAAGAAAAGTAACTGAGAAGATGAAGCCTCGTTGAACATCCTATAAGTGTTTCAGGTGTGGAATCTAGGGCCTTGAGCCAATGCAGTAGTCCACTAATGGGCTAGAGGATATGATAGGAACACCATCGCTGCTCAACCTAAAATCAGAGCAATATTTTCACCTTGAGATCAGTATGAGAGGAGGAATAACAACACCGTAATGATGTCTCCAAGGATGGGATTGCTCCCAAGGGCATCACCATCATCAAACTTTAATACAATGGCCCCATAAGCCTTTTGCCAGTGATTCTTTGTCCAACCGCAAATATACAACTAACCCGTACAACAAGCACCGCATCTAAAACATTGTGTTGGCCATCATATCCCATGACCTAGGCTAACACATAGGGTGTCTTTAAATCATCAACACATCCTCTCTTTCTTCATTACTCAAGCCAACACCTCCAACCTCCCAACGAAACTCTTCACAACCAAACCTGGAGTAGATCAGCAATGAGGAAGATGAACTATAGTTGTCATATCCATGTCGTCACACCAACGAGCATTCGACAACTTGAGCCCACCTACACATTCGAGCTGGACCCTAATCGGATATGGCAATAGATGGTGACTAGAGGCCTTGCTAGCAAGGGGTTGACTAGATTCAGCCAATTCACACTGGTCAAGCTTGCGACCACCTTCTCATGGTGTTGCAGGTCAAGGATAGCAGACACCACCTCAATGTGTGTGCACCACCATGACCTACTATGCTCTATTTCGTCTTGCACCATCATAGCTTTCCCTAGAAAACTTCGGCATCAGACTACATAGGATGTGCCACCTCGCAGCATGTGCACCGTCTTGATGCTATCATGATCTCCTTCACTCTACTGCAACGTGAGTCATTGCAGTTACGTCTTGACCGTCTCATATGCACTAAGGTTTTCACCTCCCAAGCCACCCACGCAGCGGTGAAGCCAAAGGGGATGTGGGAGTGGGGACAACCCACATGCTCTAGCAAGTAAACGGAGAGATCAATTTACATATCTTACATAAAACTCCCTCTAGTGAGATGGATGGTGCATAGTGTTCTCATGTAATAGATATTCTTTATTGATTTCTGTCGTTCTCTTTTTATCCTTTAATTTAACTATATTAGATTTTGATCTAATGATAAATTAGTAGTTACATGTAGTAGGTTTTTTAGCTCTTGTAGACCAGAAGCCATCTTTTTAACTCTATTGTATTTTAAATTCAATAACATATTAGATGTCAAATCTAAGTAGTCGTTGAGGCCCCTTCTACACCAAAAAAACCTCTGAATTGAATATTCAATTTAATAAAATATTAAAACTCTACTATACGCTCAATTTAATGATACATTGGTCACAAGTTTTTTAATAAAATATCCCTCTTAAACCAAAGGCCTCCTCGTTAGAATTTTCAATTTAGTGGCATATTTATGTCACATGTAATATATTTTTATAAAAAATAGCTCTCATAAACTGTAAGGCTCTTCCTATAGCGGCTAAGACGTCGTTGCCATCTCACCAAAACTTTGACCACACCATGCAATAGATCTCTAGAGAAATCCTCTCGTCTCTAATCTTTAAATTCTGACTTCGCCCCTATAACCACGCAAGTCCGTTAGTATTTCATTACATTCATTAGTTGTTGGCAGCTTCTTCGAAAATGATTTATCATGTTATAGATACTTAGGGACTAGAAATGTAAGTTGGCTCACTTTATGGGCGCCGAATCATTAACCTACTAGTATGACTATTTATTTTAAATTGCAGTTTTCCCACTTTCTAGGTCATAATTTGGTGTAAAATTAATAATAATAATAATAATAATAATAATAATAATAATAATATCGATAGCGGTAGACTGAGTCGATGGGTACCACCCCACTTGCATAATGTCAGAGCTAACCTCAGAAAGCTACCCATACCACATTAGTTTTATGCTGTTACTATGAGACCATATTTTCACAGTGTTTTTTTTTTTTTGAAGGAAATGAAGAGTGTCATTTTCATTGAATTAAGAAGGTAAGCTGTACAGATATTTCACAGTGTTTATGTATACTTCTAGATGCTATGATACCTACTTAATATACTCAGCAGCTTTTGATAGAACGATACAGACCTTAATTATTGCCAGATTTTGATCATCAAGCGTATATTCGACTTGAAAAATATTACCATAGTATCTCGTAAACTCAATGGATTTTGACGAACTTAATCATGTTGATACGAAATTTATAATACAAAATCCCAAAAAATTGACAAAATCTTTTTGTATGTACCAACAAATATTTATGACCAGATGGGTTACATTACGTTTTAGGAGTAATGAACTAATAAGAAGAATAAATTAATTTCCAACAGAGTATTTTATATCATCATATATTTCAAATGCTAGACTATAGTATATTTTGTAATAGTTTACTGATAATTACTTAGTGTATTGTCAGTCAGTCAGTCATGTGCACTTCTTCCTTTCTCGGCAATCTTGACCATTAAATAATGATCTATTAATCACAAAACCCTATGTTTTGAGGCATATGTAACGTAAAACGCTGGTTATTGTAATTTGTTTCGAAAACCCCCATATTTTAAGGTAAAATGTTTCTATAAAATACATATTTCCATTTTGATATATGATATTTTTAATATATATTCACATATAAATAGGCCCCAAATGCACATCCTTCCCACCTAATTTATCTTCTTCCTTACTCTCACAATACATGATTGCAAAAACTTATCACATCATCTCTACTAATACTAATGATAGATTAGTCGATTATATATAAGAAAGTTATACCATAAATGCTAATATACATGTTGAAAATACGACTAATGTGTGTATATGCTTAGAAGTATCACATACCATTTTCTAAAATTGATACACATAAATATATTAGTCTAATAGATTATATAAGCTTAAATGTGGGGTTTCTCAAAACATTTAATCTCAAAACATAGGGTTTCTTGAAACAAATCACTGCACGTGGGGTTTTGCGTTACACACGCCTCTAAACCCGGGGTTTCGTGAAATTTACTTAAATTATAATTACATCATGGAAATTCTAGATTTTATAGTATAAAGATTTTCTAATTATAGCTATTTTATGGTATAAATAATGGAATTAAGTACTGTAAAGTTATAATTCTATATAGAAAACTTTTTGAAAAAAAACATACGCAGTTCATGAAACATGTGGGTAAAATCCGAGCAAGAAAACAGAAAAAAAAAATTATACAGAGGATAACGCAGCCCTGGGCATGCATATGGTCTAATTAATTAAATCAATATATAGCCCGTCCTGCTTATATATAGTCTAGATGCATGCATGATAAGAACACAAAAGAAAAAAAAAAAGAAACACCAGCAGCACACTAGCTGCATGCATACGTAGTACAATGATTGGTGCCATTTTGCAAGCAAAATAATTGATGGCGCATCCATCTGTCCATCGATATGATTAGGACGTCTACGTGCAGTGTCGGATTGAACTTAGGCCTTGTTTACTTCCCAAAATTTTTCTACAGAATCATCATATCGAATTTTTAGACACCTGAATAAAACATTAAATATAGAGAAACCAAAAAACTAATTACACAGTTATAAAAAAATCTTGAGACGAATCTTTTGAGCCTAATTAGCCGATGATTAGCCATAAGTGCTACGGTAACCAACATGTGCTAATGACGATTAATTAGGCTCAAAAGATTCGTCTCGCAGTTTCTAGGCTAGCCGTGAAATTCTTTTTTTCATTTGTGTCCGAAAACCCTTTCCAACATTCGGTCAAACATTTGACGTGACACTTCTCCCAAAAATTTTCTCAATCTAAACATCACCTTAACGAACGTGTGTACGTATAAGCACGACGGGCTATATATTGTCGTCCCGGCCTCCTTGTCGGCGAATATAATTAATAATCAGACTGTGTGCTTATTATCGGATTGGATCGACACGTACGACGACATCCTGGTCGATCGATTGTTTGTTCGTAGCTCGCTCCGTTTTATATTATAAAATATTTAAATTTAAATATTTCTAAGTTTGATTAAATCTATCTTAAAATGTTGCTATATTTTTATGCAAAAAATTACTCGAGATGTATATAGGATTCGCCGTTGATTCTAATGAAATTAATTTCATATTATAGATGTTGCTATGTTTTTTATATAAATTTGATTAAATTTTAAAGGGCTTAAATTTAGAAAAAAGAAATCAAAATATATTGTAATACGAAATTAACGGAGTGGGCAAAAGAAAGAAAAAACGAGGAACTCTATCCGTTCATATATGCATCATCATCTTGGTTGGCAAGCGAGCAGGTACAAGACGACACTCTCGATGTCGATCGATCGATCGACGACATCTTAATTGGCTTGTGCAGGGATGATATCTTAGGCCGCGTTCTCCCCCAATTAACTTATACCTCAGTTTTTCGCGCATACGTTTCCTGAATTGCTAAACGGTGTATTTTTTATAAAAAATTGTATATAGAAAAGTTATTTTAAAAAATCATATTAATCTATTTTATATTTTTTAAATAATTAATAATTAATTAATTATGTACTAATCTATTACTACGTTTTCCATGTCAGGCCATAAGTTAACTTACATATATATGCCGAATGCGGCCTTAGTATAGATAGATACCCCGTATGTTACTGGAGAGAACTATATGATATATGATAATATGGTATATATGAATTCTAAAATTTTTTGTTACCTATTATTTGATTTTTTTTCATGTGTTTGTATATTTTTGTGCATTTATTAATTATCCATAGGTTATAAAATGATTGAGTTATATGGTGTACCTTTAGAGAAGAGATGTAATTTATACTCTTAATGAATCATCCAAAGGCTAAAAATAATTGAGGTGATGTGAAGAGATGCAATTTACACCTTTGATGTATCATCCTAAGAGTAAAAACAAGAGTGTAAGATGATGTGGCTTAAATTATACCCTTGATGTATTATTCTAATGTTAAAAACAATTAAGGTGACGTGGCTTCTCATATTCACGAGAGAAGAGATAATGTCATTAACTTTCTAGAAAATAGAGATTATTGGGCAATCTCCACCGTAGGATGAGAGGTGATTATGTATGTGGTTATCGAGAAATAAGCGTGAGACGAGAGAGGTGTTAATTCTGGGTCATTAATTAATTGTCTTGCTTAATGAAGCAGCCTTCGTTTTATCAAGTGCTTATGTGTAAACCTCATCGATCCCCGCACAGTAAAAACATAGATACGTACATCCACATCCACATGTAAGCGCAGCGCAAGTGTTCTATCTCGTCTTCGAAAACTGGATTAGTATATTTTGGAATTAATAAAGTCATTACCGTCTCGTGTCAAACGGATAATAACTAATTAGCTATAAATATTAGCATCTTAGAGCTATTATATATTGTTTTCGTCTGAACATCCGGAGATGATTTTTGCTTTGGACCTGAATGTTGTATCAAAACTTCATCCTGAATGAATAGGTTTCATTATCTAAAGAAAAAAAGTGAATAGGTTTAACTAGACTATATATATATGACACGATTCTTACTTTGGCGAATAGGGTTCTTAGACATGTGGTTAATTATTTAACTATAATATTAAGCACCCTATAGAAGTTTGCATGGATGTTGGTACTTTCTAGCCTCATCATTTTGTTTATATAATAAGTATAAGCAAAATGTTATATTAACAATTAAAAAATAATTTGTGAGTAAATATTTTTGCATATGTGTTCTTATCCTTACAAAAGCATATACTATTGAATAAACTATGATAAACAAAACCTAAAACTAAGTTAAAAACTTTTAAATTTTGGCTTATACTTATAAGTTATTGATAGAACGATGAGGCTCAAATTGCTTGGATTGTAGTTAGTTGTTTTACTTGTAGCAATGCAACATATAATCGTTATAGAGTCTGTTCTATACATTAGATTATGTTAGAGTATATCACTAAACTATCTAAATTGTTTCTCTATTTCTGAGGTAAAACAATCTTGCCATTTGCATAGATATTACAAGACAAAGATGGATGTGTTCTTTTTTTATGAAACAATATCTAATTTTTGATAGTTATATAATAATATAAACGATAAAATTAGTTACAATAAAATTTAAAATATAATATAATATGTTGAACTTCTGTTTTTGTAAAAAGTACACTGTTCAGCAATCTGAGAAACATGCGTGTGAATGCTGAGGAATAATATAAGGAAAAAACACTGGCGATATACTTAAATTATAAAAAAATAGAACACGCACTTCCGTTTCATCGTACAAAACACGAGCAGATATTGCCGAACACGATTCTTCTACTTCCGTCGTTAATTAATCGAGTACTCTAAGAAACTTGTTCAAATGAATAACAACTGGCGGATGGGATCTCCAAAATAGCCGGGCCCAGGGTATCATTTTCTTCAGAAAAAAACAGTGGTTATCACATAATTTCATTCAGACCCCTGAATAACAATACCTATTCATATCTGTTTAGGAATTCTTAAGAAAACGAGCAAGGGTGATAAGTGTACAAAATTCCAACTGTTGAAGATAGTTGATTCTCTGCAGCAGCTAAGGCAGCGTCCGCTAGCAACATAAACACAAAAAAACTAAATAGCGTGTTTTTTAAAATATGAAATATATATTTGGTACGTTACGATGAACGTTTAACAAATACTTCCTCCATACTTAAATATATGACGGTGATTGTATAAAAAAATAGGAGAGAGTATCATTCTTTTAGGATAAATTTTATGACACAAAATTAGTATTATTATATCTGTTTCGAAATGTAGTTACATTTATTATACTTTTATATCACATAATTGATATATTAAAATATTTAGTTAAAATATTTATCCTTACCAAACAAAACATGCCGCATATTTTTTTTAAAGTAGGGTATTATATTTACTGGGACTTTATTATAAAATTATCCCTCTCTCCATATAATCACCGCTCCCACTTCTCTTCTTCTCACCTCGCTCACTCTACCCACAACCACCGCCTCCGCCGCCGCTCGCCTCCAACCTTCCCTGCTATCCTCCCGCCCTCCCCTGAGGATCGCCGGCAGCCACATACTTTTTGGCCAAGAACTCGATCGTCGGCAATCTTTGTAAGTTTTCGTCGGCGCAAAACAAGAAATCAACTTTGCTGCCATCTTCTGAGACCCGGGAGAGCTCAAAGATTGCGTCTTTGTGTGTTTCGTTCTTTGTTTCTGTTTCGGGTTTCGGCAGCACCAAGAATGGGGACGAGATGGCACGCCTTCGCCGCGGTCGGCGCGGCCTGCGCGGCCGCCGTCGCCGTCGCCGCCGCCGACAGGGGTTTCCCGTTCGCGGAGGCCGCGGTGGCGGCGCCGGTGGAAGCGAGCTACCTGCGGAAGGTGGCCAGCTTCCTGTGGAGCGGCGAGACCGCTTATCAGCACGTGTGGCCGGTAATGGACAAGCACGCTCTTCTCTTAATCTGGAGTTTTAACTGTCTTTTTCCCCCATGTTGTAATCTGTTTCTTATGCTTTTTTTTTTTGAACTTCAAGTAAATGTTCTGTTTGTAGAATTGTGGTGCAATTGTCTCGAAAAGTTAGGATTATGGTTTTGTAGTGCTTGTTTGATTCGCTGAACTTTTCCTTGGTTTGTTACTGACTTACTGTGAAAATTTGATTTTCTTTTCTAATGGTTTAAGTAGTTTTTTTGGAAACAATACTGGTTTTTAGGACATTCTAAAAATCAATTTATCCTAAAATTGGCCCAAACATGTGTGTGACTGAATGGAGTGTTCTTACTACCTTTAAGTTATTTCAGGAAAAATAAACTTATGTCTTACTTAAAATTGAAGTTCTAATTAACTCGAAGACCAGTGCACATTTTTCTCGAGTTAACTTTGTTGGTTCTACTTCTAGTCTATGCTGCTCTTCATTTTTTTTTTCATTCATGCATGAAACGCTAATCTTTGTATGGATGTGCCGTTAATTTTGTTTGCTGGACCACTTCTTTTGCAGCCGATGGAACTTGGTTGGCAAATTATTCTGGGGACATTAATCGGATTCTTTGGAGCAGCATTTGGGAGTGTAGGAGGAGTAGGTGGTGGTGGGATCTTCGTGCCGATGCTCACCTTGATCATTGGGTTCGACGCGAAGTCGTCGACGGCGATATCGAAATGTGAGAATTTTAATCCCTCTACCACCATAATTTCATCTGTTCTTGCGTCGATGATCTGAGAGAAGCAGCCCATGTTTGTCCTGCTTTCTGTACAACATCTTCTACTAAAATGGTGATTTTGTGCGTTGGTTTCTGCTTTCTGTAGTGTCTTCTGTCTGCACCTTTTTGGTACCATTGAGCCGTGCCTTTCAAAATAAAAGATAAGTATTTTTCCTTCGGAAAGAAGAAAAAAAAAAGATAAGCCAAACTTTGAAGAAACTGGGACCTTGTGTTCATGTTTACAGAGATGAACTTTGCTACAGTGGTGGACCCACAATGATTAATGTGTCTTGAGAAATGGATCTACTTAGTCTGTCTGAGCTACAGTTCTCAATATGATAAGTAGTTGTCCGTCATGTACTGATGGTTGACCCATAGCTTGATTTCATAATAATTCAACATACTGATGTTGTATATGTTTCTTCTGTATTTATGTCACCAAAGAATGAGAACAATTGTCTAGCACGTCCACGTCTTTCTTCTGGCCACTTGCCTCACACGTTTGATCTTGAGAATTGTTAATGGTGAATAGATCCATAAACAATTCTCTAGCAGTCATCAGACACACCACATAAGTTGGAATATTCACAAAGTTGCAGGTGATCTTCCTTTTAGAAGAATGGTGTACATCTGAAAAGGGTTGTTTAGAAATACAAGTGTTAGAGAATAGTCAAATATCAAATATCAGTTCAACAGATTGATGTGTTGCTCCTGCACTGGTTCTTAAGTGTTTAGCAAAAAAAGTGAAATTCTGACTTGATACTTGTGCACATATAAATCATTTTCCAATTTCTAATGCAAGATACATCGCTAATGCAAACTATAACAATTTTCAACTCTTAGTATCTAATATGTATAAAAAGTGACAAAATGATAATAGAAAATCCGTAACGAATATATTTGCCGAACGTTTGTTCGGTTCATTTATTTGATCAAAACATTCTACTTTTTGGGACAGGTATGATAATGGGGGCAGCTGTTTCAACTGTGTACTACAACCTCAAACTGAAGCACCCAACTTTGGACATGCCAATTATTGACTATGATCTAGCTGTGCTTATTCAGCCGATGCTAATGTTAGGGATCAGCATTGGTGTTATTTTCAATGTCATATTTCCTGATTGGCTGGTTACGGTTCTCTTGATCATCCTTTTCCTAGGTGCTCCCATGTTCCTGAAACTATAAACAATGGCTTAACCTATTGCCAGTTGTGTTGACTTCGGTCTATGTCTCCAAATTGAATTGCAGGCACTTCAATTAAAGCTTTTCTGAGGGGTATTGACACGTGGAAGAAAGAGACAATATTGCAAAGGGTAATATTTTGGTTACCTTGCAATCTCTGTAATACCATTTTTCATCCAACATTCCAATCAATGAAGTTTCACACCCCTAGCAAAGTTTCATGCATATCCCTTGATTTCATTTGTTCATACTAAAAATATTCTAATATAAATATTGTTTTGGTCCCACTCTTTTTAGGAAGCAGCAAAGCGACTGGAGCACACAAGTGAGTATGAAACAAAGCTATTCATTTTTCATGAAATGTAGATGTTCTTGCTCACATTATTTTAATTTATCAGGTGAAGAACCGGAGTATACTCCACTCCCAACAGGACCAGCTGCAACAGCCGAGTCAAAAAAACCATCAGATGAAGCAGTAAGACAAAATGACAATCTTTATGTTCCCTGGCCTTGGTAGCAAATTTTTGAAGGGTTTTAAGACTAGAATTTTCCTGATCCTACTGCAGGAATCCATTTGGCAGAATGTTTACTGGAAGGAGTTTGGACTTCTTGCCTTTGTTTGGGTAGCATTCCTCGTGCTTCAGGTCACTAAGGTATGCACCCCAACTTAACATGAATGCCAGGAGTATATATTTGTTTGTTTGTTTGTTTTCATTGATTAGCTATTCAGCTTGTTTATGTAAATGTGGGTACTTGCCTTGGGTTCTTCCTTCATTTTAGTTCTGTACTTTCAGTATATAATCAGCCTAAACTTAAACATAAAAAATGCAACTACACTGCAAAGAAAGATTTCGCATTGCAAGAGAAACAGAAACATTGTAACACTGGTAGTTACATCCAGTCATCCAGCTTTTGTTATTTTTCATGTTTGCAGAATTACATGCCAACTTGCTCCACATGGTACTGGGTTTTGAACATTCTACAGGTATGTTGTACTGTCTTACCTTGAACTTCGATGATATATCCATAGCTGTGGTAGTTTATGCATATGCTCTACAGAATAGAAGGTACAACACTTGATATTTAAGAGACTTTTCATGCCATCAAGCCATGTTAACCGTGTGGATACATCATACAAGATTGCTATAGGTTTACTACTTTTTTGTAGGTCCATTCTTAATTTTGTCTGAAATTGATCTTTGATCAGAGAACTACCATTGTTCACTTCATATAGCACACCTGCTAAATTGTACATCTTACTTTTTAATATCACCATAATCATAGCCAATGTAACATAGTTAATTGTTATGATTTTTCTTGACAAATGCAGATCCCGGTGTCAATTGGGGTGACCATGTATGAAGGGCTGGGCTTGATGCAAGGGAGGAGGGTCATATCATCAAAAGGAACTGAACAAACCAATCTGAAATTTCATCAGCTACTGGTATACTGCTTTTTCGGGATGATGGCTGGTGTTGTCGGTGGTCTGCTTGGTCTTGGCGGCGGCTTCATCATGGGGCCTCTGTTCTTGGAGCTTGGAATCCCCCCACAGGTAACCCTTTTTTTTTTTTTTGAGTCCTGAGCTTTTGTCCAACCATAGGGCCTCACTTTGCAGTTGGGTTATTTTTTTTATATATGAGATTTGCTCCGGTCCAACAAAAGTACCTCGAGGTACCCGTACCTCGAGGTACTAAATCATTTCGCACCATTGGATCTAGCTGAGTAGGATGTGTGTTGTTAGATTCAACGATCAGAAATGATTTGATACCGCGAGGTACCGGTACCTCGAGATACTTTTTGTTACTTTTTGTTAGATTGTAAAATTGCTCTTTATATATATATATGCACTTGTTTTATGGTGTTAAATTTTGTCGAATTTTGGTTGATGTTTGTTTTTGCCTCTGTAACTCAATACTATCACAGGTCTCAAGTGCCACAGCTACCTTTGCAATGATGTTCTCATCTTCCATGTCTGTCGTTGAATACTACCTCTTGAACCGGTTCCCTGTGCCATATGGTACTCCTCTTACACACATACAAAACACAACTGGTGCTGAACATGCAGCTAACATGATTAATTCTTTGAAACCTTTGCAGCTCTTTTCTTCACCGTCACAGCGTTCTTCGCCGCGATTGTCGGACAGCATGTTGTGAGAAAGCTGATCAACTGGTTAGGGCGGGCATCACTCATTATCTTCATACTGTCCTTCATGATCTTCGTCAGTGCAATCTCACTTGGTAACCATCTCCTCCACCCCCTCCCTCAGTTCCTTACCACAGTTCTTCACATTCCAAGATTAACACAAACATCACCACTACAATCTCTAATAATTTGTAGGTGGAGTTGGCATCTCCAACATGGTTGGCAAGATTTCGCGCCACGAGTACATGGGTTTCGACAACATTTGCAACTATGATGTATAAGAGGCAGGCTCCCAGGGGCCAATATATTTGCAGTTCAGTGAATAGAAGACTGTGATCTGGACTTTTCAGCTGTCTTCAAATTGCTTGCAGCAATTATAGATTGAAGCATAGGGGCATCATGCCGATCAAATTTTCGCCCTGCGATTCGAGATATTTGTTGTCGCACGACATGTCGGAGGGGACAAATTATATCCATTCTTGAAATTGTAATTTTAGTAGTCTTTTGTGGGGTTCAAACATAAGCAGTCGGTAAGCTCTGGAGAGAATGTCAAGAGCAGGTCAATTTATTTATTATTCATTTTTACTGGTTTCAGTGTAGTCGCATTACATTGAAGTATATTGTGTTGTGAGAAGAAGGTGAACAGATTTGGAGCTGCATTGGCATTGCTTGACTGTTTTCTCCTGCTCCTTTGATTTTTTTTTAACGCCGTTGACTTTTTTATATACGTTTGACCCTTCGTTTTATTCAAAAAATTTATATAATTACTAACTATTTCATTATAATTTGATTTATTACTAAAGTAATGATTTATAATTTTGTATATTTGAATAAAATTTTTAAATAAGAAGAAAGGTCAAACGTAAATCAAAAAATCAACGGTGTCAAAAAAAACCGGAGGAAGTATATAGTTTCCAAAATATCAGATACTGGTGCAGCTCGAAGATCATCCCAAATTTCAGTCAAAGTAATTAAAATCTAGTTTCTATACATTTCCGTAGAGCCAAAAACAAGCATAATTAAGCTGCGCGCATCTGACAAGATGCCAAGATTTGTATGGCGAAACTCCGAGATAAACTCGAGAACTGCAGGGAGAAATTATGTATGTCGAGAGACACGCTACTACCCTAGTGAGGGATAGTGTCACGAAACTCATCACGCATTACCCTAGTGAGTAATTTTTGCTCAACCATTTACCTTTTCTTACAAACTTGTGCATCTATACTCAATTTCTAGGGTAAACGCTGCGAGCAATTTATTCCACTGCATCATCAAGAAGAGCATCTATACTCCCTCCAAAATTTGCATATCCAATGTGTCTTTTCCTCCCCCAACTTGGCCACCAAAAATTTGTGATTATGGAAGTCAATTATGTACCAGAGTCTTTTAGGGAGCTTGAAGTCATTCATGGAATAAGTGGCTATGGCCAAAACAACTGACGTGAGCATGAAATGTTGCCATAGGATAAGATTTTAGCCATTACGAGCGCGCGCCACAAGCTTCACATAAAAAGGAAAAAACTTTAAGCTTAAGGTATACGGTAATATAACAATATTTTTGCCATTTCGATTTTCGCACCATTTAAAAATGCACGCTTGTTAACCCCTGGCTTACGAAGCAATCCAATTTTCTTGGTGTGAACTTTCTAGAGCTAACTCTCATTCCAATATCTGGTTACATATACATGACATTTGGGCCTAATGGGCTCTATCACATACACACTATGACATAAGTCCAACACTACCTCTCAATATGGGTAGTATATATCTATCATACCCATCTAGTTACATACTGAGATACAATCTTTAACACATAATCCTTTAGTTAAACAATCTGCTACTTGTTCATCTGATATTACATACCCCAATTTCAACACTCTATCATCTAGTCATTCTTTAATAAAGAACCGATTAATCTGCACGAAATCGTTGGCAATATTACAGGTGACTTATTATCACACCATATTTTCATATGAGCAACTCTTAGTACTTTTAACTCAGATAATAGATTTTGAATCCATAACATCTCACTCAAATACTGACACTGCTCGGTATTCTGTCTCAGCAGTTGACCAAGACACCACTGGTTGTTTCTTACTTCACGAGGACACCAAATTACCTCCAACAAACACGCAATATACTGAAGTGAATCTCCTATCATCAACACAACTAGCCCAATCAACATCACAATAGCCTTCCAGATTCAAATGACCATTTGACCTAAACTGCACCTTTCCCTAGGCTTCCTTTCAAATACCTTAAGATCCTATAAACTGCATTTAAGTGTCCCCCGCTAGGATCATGCATATATCAACTCATCACCCTGACTGCATATTAAATATCAGGTCTTGTATAACGTAGATAGATAAGCCTTCCAACAAGTCTTTGATAACTCTCTCTGTTTACTAGTTTTCTCGACTGAGCACATAATCTATGATTCTGATCAATAGGTGTTGGGGCAGTTTGACAGCCAATCATACCAGTATCACTAAGCAAGCCTAAGATATACTTTTGTTATGAAAGTACAATCCCTTTTGGTAAACTGAAAATTTCAATACCAAGAAAATACCTAAATTGTCCAAAGTCGTTGACCTCAAACTCCAAACTTAGGTTCTTCTTGAGTCATGAAATCTCCCTCCTTATTTCTTCTATTTCTAAGGCTAATTTATCGAGCAGTAGATCAATGGTTTGTTTTTCCCCATTATTCAATTGAAGCAAGGAAGTGAAATGATTTCAAAAGCACACCTGAAAGCAATGAACCGAACCAGTAGAGGCAACCTCTCCTCTTCACGCCACCAATAAGCAAGCACTAAATCACCAGAAACTACCGTATGTTTTCTTCCCAAACGTACATTTCTTCAATTTATTTTCAGCCACACAATCAGCAAGCAAAGTGCCCCTAAGAAACCACATCCAAATACTCGCTTCTCTTGAGTAGCACATAAACCTTCAAAGAAATCTCCTGCACTAACATTAGTACAGCACCAACAACCACCTAGCCCCTGCAGCATGCACAGCAGCAATAACACCCATGCACCTAGTGGCAAACCTACTCGTTGTTTCGTGGGGTCCTCGGATCCCGGTAAATTATTCAATTCTTACTAAATTATATCATATTAATTAGTATATAAATATAAATATTAGATAATCAGTACGTATTGGACCTTCAGTAATTTTTTGCCTCCTCCTCCTTTTTTCTTCTCTGCCAAACACACACGGCACCAAACAAGGGCTCACCTCCTAGCTTACCGCAGCACACACAAGCACAACCACTTCGTTGCAAGCTACCTGTGCTCCTCGATCAGCTAGCTAGCTGCTCACCATGAGCATGTGGATTGTTTCTGCCTCAGCTCGCACACGACCTGATCTCGCAGTTGTTCGCTGCGACGCCGCCCGCCTGCTCACGCGCACTAGCCGCTGCACACGCCACCACGCTGGCCCGCTATGATCCAGCTGCCGCTGGTCGCCAGGAGCTCAGCTCTGAATTCTGATACCACGAAGCATGATATGAACTTTCTAGAGCTAGAGCTAGCTCTCGTTCCAATCTCAGGTTACATAGGCTCTTATCGTTTTACTTTTTGGAGAAATAAGCGAAAATATGTTTTTATAAACGAAAATTAATTTGCAGATAAAATTTTTATATACATGTCCATAGCGATTCGAAAGCGAAATGTGTAAAATAAACCATGATAAAAAAACCACAAAATCAAGTTCATAATTAAATTTTAAAATTCAAATTTTGGCTTATAAGCAGTTACAACCGCGAAACGATGGAACCCATATATACATGATAGCTGGGCCTAGTGGGCTCTATCATATCCACACACTATGACACATAGGCTGCGTTCGGTAGCTCTATTAGTTACCTTATCTCTCGTTTTCCGTGCGCACGCTTCCCGAATAGCTAAACGGTCTATTTTTTGTAAAAGTTTTCTATAGAAAAGTTGTTTTAAAAAATCATATTAATCTATTTTATATTTTTTTAATAATTAATAATTAACTAATTATGTACTAATCTACTACTATGTTTTTCATGCCAGGAATAAGTTGCCTTATCCTCCGATATCAAACGCGGCCATAGTCTAATACCTTGAAACATTCAACTCTTAAAAGTGCTCTTTATTCATTCCTAAGATCGCAAAATTTGTTTTTCAAACATAATTTTGAAGTTTATTACATGATTTTTTATTATAGTTTATTTTACATTATTTAATTTTGAATCACTACGAATATACTTACATAGTGTGTCCAAAAATTAACTTTTTATTGCTAATACAAGGCAGACGATAGCACTAACAAAAAGCCCATTAAATCAACAACGTAGGGAGCGAGAAAGGCCCAACAAATGTAATTGATCGTCCTGGCCCCCAAAAAGCTAATGGTTGAGCGCACCTGTTAATCCGCGAGGACACTTTATATGTGAATTTTGCGTATATAAAATTTACTTTACATATACAACTTTTTATCCATCTGTTACATATTATAAGACTTTCTGATCTTATCTAAATTTATTTATATGCTAACGAATCTAAACACATATTCAAAACATATACATACAGATAAATTTATATAAATACATGAAGTCTTATAACATAAAATGGAGGAGCTAGTAGTATATAATATTTGTAAATATATACTTTCAAGATGATATTTTTCATGTAGATGATACTCCCTCTGTTTTGTAACTTAACATGTTTAAATTTTTTGCTGGTAATGTTTAACCATTTGTCTTATTCAAAAAATTATGGAAATATAATTTATTTTACTTGTGACTTACTTTATTATCAAAAAAACTTTAAATATGACTTATCATTTTTTATATTTATACTAAATTTTTAAATAAGACGAATGGTCAAACGTTATCATAAAAAAAAAGTCAAACATCTAAATATTAGGTAACGGAGATAATATTTTTCAAGATGATATTTTTCATGTAAAACAGACTGATTGTACGGGTTAACTGCACGCGAACGTTCTCCTCGACTCCTCCCGTTAGAGTGACTCTCCCTCTGCCTTCTTCGTTGCTCCCCTCCCTCCTCTTCGACTACTCCATGTGAGCCCCCCTCTCTCTCCCCACCGAGCAGCGCCGATCTCCCGTCCTCCGCGACCACGGCCGCCGCCCTCGCCCCGCCGCCGCATCCTCTCCTCGCCGGTGAGCTCCCCCACCCCGTACGTACGCACATCCTCCTCATCATCATCTCTCTCCACCCTCTCTCTCTCTTGCCTCGATCTTAGCTTCTCTTCTAGATCTGGAAGCTTTTTTTCCCCCTTCCCTGGTACTGCTGTGGGCGCTGCAGTTCGTTTCCGCGAGCTGCGCCCACCGCCCGCGTGAGGAGCATGTAGTGATGCATGAGGGAGCGGGTGGGCTACGCCGTCGCCGCCTAGCCGATCTCGTGCTGCCACGGCCGCTGGATCGCCACGCCGCGTTTCCTGATGAGGGAATACTGCTCTCTGCATTCCATTTTTTTTTGTTGTTGTTGCTGTCTCCATGTGTGTGACCCGGGGGGATCGGGGAGCAGAGTTCCATTTTTAGTTCGGGCGTACTGGATAAATCTTGTGGAGGTTGGAGATTTGGAGGTGATATGATTTGGGGATTGCAAATGGTAGGTTTGCCAGCCAGCTGGCTTGTTTGGTTTAGCTTTGACTTGTGTGGTGCATTGGTTAGTAATGGTAATTATGCTGCAGCCAGTTTCAGGTTCTGAATTAAAACCATCTGGTGGGTGGAATGAATACGCTGAACAACATATGGTTTTGGATAGTCAAGTCTGTAGAGTTAACTATTCCTTTTTTTTTTTGTAAAAGTCTAGAATCTGTCACACAATTTAGGGCCTGTTTAACATGGCTCCATCTCCAGATTCACTCAGCCAAACTGTTTAAGCTCCATTCAAAATGAGAGCCACCTAGGATGAGGATAACACATGGGCCTGCTTGTAAAGGAGCTGTATGGGGCCTCCTCTGCAATCTGCACCAGCAATGTCGTATGCACAGCTCATCCTTTCCCCTCTGAAAGGATTTTACAAGGTGGGAACGAAAATGTCCTTGTGTTCCTGGGCAGGAATGTTTCTTTCGACTAGTTTCCTGTGATCCTCAATCATGACTGTTAGGTCCCCTTGGCAGTTAGTCATGGAGAAACCTTGAGTTGATGCTCCTTTGGCAGAGCATTTGGTTTGGAACTAGGACTCTGTGCTTCTAGTAGGTTAAATGAATTGCAACAACATGCTAGCTTTTCTGGACATCCATTTCTAACTTGGTGAGAAGTTTGTTATGGCATTATTCTTTTGTTTGCATCCTTTAAGGGGCAATAAATGCTGTGCATCTTCCACTGCATTTTCACATTGTACGTTTGGATTTTTGGTTAGTGATAGTCTGCCTGATGTGATATAGAACTAGACGCCAGTAGTATGAGTAAGGATTAGCATGGCCTAGAAGACACCATTTTCATTTGCACCTGTTGTTCTTGTGTGTTGGCAATCCAAACATGACCAGAAAGTAAAGTGGGTTAGGTGCATGACCACTAAAAACAAATATGGATGAAGGAAGAGACAAACAGCTTGGTCCTAAACCTCTGATTACTACATAATTAAAGTTCTTGAATGATGTGTACTTACATGTTTCTGTACCAACCTAACCACAGATATTCCATGAACTGCACACGGGAAGCATCCTGCAAACTCATGTACCGTGCTGCGATATGAAGTATATGAACTACACACTGAACCAATATTGCTCTGCTTTTGGGTCACCCTTCTCCAACATAAGATTAGGCTGAACTGTCACGTGGTACTCTTGCCCAGTTGTCTGTTAGTTGATTTGGACTGGCACATAGCAAGTTCACTGAACCAGAAATTCTAATGCAAATAAAAACATGCATCGAGCCTTTTTTTAATTCACAGATGGGCTCATTAATGACTTGTGCCCTTTATGGTTCTTCTTGTGTTTGTTACTACCTGATTGTAGTTAACTAGGTATTAGGTACTCTCAGCATTTATACCCCTAGGGCATCGGAACTTATGCACTTAATTCTGTCAACTGTTTGAAGTGAAAAAGTGGGTAAGCACATGCAACTGTGTTGTCTATTGACTGCGCTCTTGTAGTTATTTTTCAGGGTGAAGAAATGGAGGCCACTGGTGCTGAAGCTACGTTGTCCCAGGTTAAAGCTGTTGATGGAGAAGATAACATTTTCCAAGATAAGGAAAGTAGAGCTACTGCCAAGGAGCGTGGGGAGGCAGCCTTGTTTGGTTTGGAAAACACTGCTCCAAATGGAGCCATAAATCCTGCTGATCTTGCACCCCCAAAAGATGCTGTGGATGAGTGGCCTGAACCTAAGCAAACTCATTCATTTTTCTTTGTTAAAGTTCGTCCATATGAGGATCCTAACCTGAAGATGAAACTTGATCAAGCTGACAAGGAGTGCCAGAAAAAGATACAAGCTCGATCCCATATTTTTGAGGCCTTGAGGACCAAGAGGGTATGCTCTCCGAGTCCTGATCTCACAGAACAAAAACAATAACCTTTTTCACATTCTTAATTCCAACCAGATGGGTAATGTGCTAGGCAATTGAATATCTTGTTTTAAACTTGTTGATTTATTGCACAGTGTTGTATTGCTTCTCATTAGCTAACCTCATTCTTTTTCTCTCCAGAATGAGCGATCCAATATTATATCCGAACTGAAGCCGTTGACTGCAGAGAATAAACAATATAATGTAGTTGTGAGTGGAAAATTGAAGGAAATAGAACCTCTTCAAAAGAGTTTAGGCAAGTTTCGTAGTGAAAACAATGCAATGCGTGCACAAGGGGCAGGTTTGTGCTCATCAATTGAGGAGCTTGATCAGTTGGTAAGATTAAAATTTGGCATGCCTCATTGTACAACTGTTGCATTATTTGATGTGTATGCCTGACTGTCTGCATCATTCCCCTGTAGATCAAGAGCTTAAATGATCGGATTTGTCATGAAAGCATATCCTTAGACGAGGAAAAGAGATTGGTCAAAGAAATAAAACAACTTAACGGAACCCGGTCAAAGGTTGTTGAGAATGCTGCTAAGAGAGCTAAAATGCAAGATACAGTTGGTGAGAGAGACACAATACACGATCAAGTCAAAGTAAGTATATCCAGATAAAACTTTGTATATATAGCTGCATGTTCCACTGGAAATTGAAAGGTCAGTAATGGTTCCTATTTGATTTTATCTATTGTCTCAGCAAATTGGCGTGGGCATTGATGAGGTTAAAAAGGAGAGACAAAATGTTAGAGACAAGATTAAGGTTCTTGAAGATCAACTCCATGCTGTTGATGATGAAATTGCTGCACTTCAGGATGATCTTACTGCAGCTACTGCTAGAAAAGATAAAGCATTTGATGCTTTAAATGAATTGAGAAAAACACGTGATCTTAATGTAAGTAAATGACATCTCTACTGTGTGGAATGTTATCTGAATTTCATAATTTTTTTCTGGCAGTGAAAACACATCTGTGCTGTTGAAAATTATATAGCAATTTCATGTGTCCATAATTCATTGTTCAAACGCGCATCATATGTATATCAGTATATTAGTGAACTGTAATGTAAAATCAATCTTTTATTTGACTTGGTTAGTTATTAAATAATCTGAATCTAGCAATTAGTTGATCTAAATATTACTGTTCTTCAATTTTGTTCTGGATTTAAATTTGCTAGTTGATCCGCGTCTTACTTTGCTGAAAAACATGAGATATCATATTTTGACCGCTTCTCTCTTTTTTGTTTATATCTGTTAATTATTTTGCTATTATTTCGGTTGCAAGAGCATGGGGCTTTCAATGATTGTATCTGCTGCATATTAGGGAGTTGGCTAATAGTGATGTGAATGCTTTTCTGATTCAGAATGTGTCCTTCCATCAATACCGCACAATCTCAAACAATGTTAGAGACCTTTCAGCCAGGGGTGAAGTAGAAACAGTGCAGCAGCTCTGCCAGAATGAGGTTCGCCTGCAATATAACTTACTCTACTCCCGTTTCCTTTTGAAGCTTGGCCTGTTCCTGACCCTCCATGACAAATAATTGTTTCACTTTTCATAGGTTGAGAATTTCATGGCACAGTGGTTTAGCAGCAAGTCGTTTAGAGAGGATTATGTGAAGAGGATACTCATTTCTCTGAACAGTCGGCAGCTGAGCAGAGATGGACGAATGAGGAATCCTGATGAGAAGCCTATCGTTCTGGAAACACAAGTGGCACCACCTGCGGAACGGGAGCCTACTCCACTGAAAAAGCCTGTGAAGCAGGCAAAGGAGGCTCCAGCTCCACCTGCAGATATTCCTCCAAAGGATGAGATTCACGTCAAAGCGCCTGCAAAAACTGCTAAGGCCAAACCATCCCATGAGGTTGGTGATATTCCAGATGTCTATGATGATGAGGCACCGAAGGAGAAGACAAAACCTAAAGTAGTAGATGAAGCAAAGTTGAAAGAAATGAAGAGACGGGAAGAGATCGAAAAGAACAAGATGGCACTGGAAAGGAAGAAGAAGCAGGCCGAGAAACAAGCAATGAAAGCAGCAGCACGAGCAGAAAAAGAAGCTGAGAGGAAGCTTAAGGTAGATACATATGCTTATCTATAACCTTTTTCATGTCTCTGTAGTCTTAGCCTCGTCTTCGTTACAGTCACATATTGTCAATCATTCATGCGATTAACTGTTTCAGGAGAAGGAGAAGAAGGCCAAGAAGAAGAGTGCAGCAGCTGGAGGTGCCGAGTCAGAGGAGGCAGCTGAATCTGATGCCAAGTCTGATGAAGCAGTGGAACCTGAGGTCAAGGGAGAAGAGCCAGAAGCTCCTGCAACAGTTAAAAAAGAACAAAAGAAGAATGCCCCGCATAGAAATACGTTGACGAAAACAAAGGCCCCTCTTCCAAAGGCAGTCCTGAAGAGGAAGAAATCCCAGTCATACTCATCATGGATTGCACCCGCAGGAGCATTGGCAGCTGTGCTTGTGGTCCTGCTTGGAGTAGTGGTTTACTACCAGCACTACTACTACCTTCCAGCTAGCACCAGCAACTGATGAAGAGAGTGCTCTGGCTGTGATCTAAAAGTGCCTGCCTGATCAATTTTGCGTATGACTAGAGGCATGATCTCTTTTGGAGGACTCATATGTGGTTCTTATTGAAGTTTTTACTCGGTGAATGCTAGAGAAGGATTATACATTCAATTTTGGCTGGAGAATGGTTTTTCCTTTACTATACTGTATGTTGGGATCAGTTGTAGATGAATGGACAGGTTGCCGTATGAAATGAAATAAACAAATAATGATTTTGTTGATAGATGTATGCTCCGCCTGATGAATTTAGAGCTTGCTTTGATTGGATTCTTAGCCGCGGCAAATTGCACATGTCAAAAATATTACTTTTTTTTGTCTCGATATACATGTATATACACATCGAAAGAATTTGTAAAAATATGTCTGCCACGGGATGGATTCGTTGCATAGGCGTGGCACCATCCATGCCATGTCCTAACCCTATCCTCCGTAACACGGTACAGAAATTTTACCAGCCTTAAAAAATATATCCATATAGCAAAATTTATGCTAGAAACCAATATATTACCTAAAGGTAGCAAATTTTACATAAGAATGGTATAAGAGACTAGATTTTTTTTCCCTGAACAACTCCACTTTTAAGTCATTGATGTTGTCCATGAGTTTAAGATTCATCCTTAACCTAGAAAAAAAGATGTTATGTATCCCTAAAGTTGCACTACCTGGTTACCCTAGGTTCAAAGACAATATTAGTCTTGGTTTAGGCTAGTGTGGCATGTTTATTGGGGTTGCCGTGGCTGAGTCAACATGGAGCGTTGATTTGGAGCTTTTAGTCAACGGGCCCGTTTAGCAAAAAAAGGCACGTGCAGAGTTTGTCCTAGTTCAATTCTCTCTTTCCAAAACCCTAGATCAAGTTGACCCTGTTTAGAGGTGACGTGGCGGGTGAACTAGGGTGGATTGGAGTTGGTGCAGCGGAGGGCGTGATAGCGTAGAAGCTTGCCACACAAGTCAAATTGAACACTAGAATCTATGCGCAAGTACCTCCCTTTCGCTATTTGACACTTTGTGGATGCGGTTAGTGGTGGGTTCCATGATTGGGTTCGATCTATTTTTTATGTTTGTAGATGTGATTGCAACCTCACATTTAGGGTGGATAAGGAGTTGTTTAGTAAGGGTGGATAAGGAGTTGTTTAGTAAGGTAGGTACTAGAACTATACAATCTGGGGGCTATTTTATTGAGTAGTATATGAGAAGCTTGTGGTTGGGATTTGTATTAAAGCAGTATAATATATTATGCAGCTGAATAATTTTATATTATGTAGGATAATTGAGATTATGGATGTGGTGGACATTTAGGTTCCATTTGAATGGGCAATTTATCATAGATGGAAATAACAAATTTTATTTTGTTGGGGTGGAGGCAATTCCATATATTTCGAGAGATAAGGTGTCACTACTTGAAATTTTTGGATATTTGCATAACTACTTGTTAACACCGGATTTTAGCAAATTACCGTTATGGATTGAAACATGACTAAAGAACGAATCGGACAAGAAGGAGAGAATCGGCCAGAGACGGAAAGTTGGACGCGGCATGGATGCAGCCGATGGAATCCAAATCGGACAGGAGTTAGAGTCCAATTGGGCTTAAAAGCTTAGAGATAGATTCGGTGTTAGTTGTGAGTCCATGTCAAATAATTAGGAGTTAGCTTAGAGTTTGTTTAGGATTTCTATATTTAATTAAAGTCCGAGTGTTACAAGTTAGTTAGTAACGGGGATTCTTATCCGAATAGGTTAGTTAACACCCAGGGTATAAATTTGTGTGCCCGGGGTCCTTATAAATCATCTTCAGATCAATCAAACTTGGCGCATCGCCTCCAAAACCTTTGACTTTCTTGAGCTTTCGGTGCAGGGTTTGTCAGCTTTGCAATATAAGTTCATGTTTGTCAAAACCCGTCGATCAATTAGAACAGGACTGTCTCGGTTAAGTTCGATCTTCTACCTGGTTGATCAGCGGGCTGAGTTCTATTGTTGCTTTAATCTATTTTAGCTTGAAGTAGTAGTAGTTCTCGATCAAATCCTTGCGAGTTTTTCTGTTTAATCTACTAGCATGACTCTAGTCGACTTGATTCTGTCTCGGTTCGGTCGAATCAATCTGGTTTGCTGGGTTTGTGTTATCGGATTAGATCGAATGCTCGTGAGGGTTTATCGCTGGAGTTCTAGCCGGCATTATGTTAAGTAATCTATTGATTTGCCTGTCAAATCCACCGATCTTCATAGTTCTATGGTCATATCGTACTAGATTGCATACTGTCTCGATTAGGTCTGATCTATGTATGTTTGGTGCGATATGCTTATAGAGCTCTGTCCAATCGGCTGGGGTTAACGAGTGAGTTGATAGATTACACCGACTTGCTATCCTGTTACTCGCATACTATAATGATTAGTTGATCTTATGCATGGTTATATTTAGATCTGTACTGTCTCGATTAGGTTCGATCTTCTAGGTCTGGTATGAGCATGTATGCTGTTGATTATTATTGTTTTATGGTAGTAACTGGTATGGCATTCCGGTTTATAATCAATTCCACACTTAGTCTCCTATCGGCTGTCAATTTTACGCGCGATAAGTACTGAATTGGTACGATCAGCTGATTAATCTTAAGACCGTCTCGATTGGGTTCGATCTTTTAAGATTAATTGGTTGGTTAGCCTGTTTGGCGTTTATCCTGCCTCTGGTTCAGCCGATTGAGCATATTTACACTCACCATCGTGAAATTTCTGTGAAGCCGATCGTCTAGTTCATCGGCAAGGGTCCTAGGACGGTATCGACTATCCGACCAATAGCGGTTTAGGGGTTAACTGTTTTACCATGTTATATCTTGTCAGTTACAGGATCAAACTGGCTGGCACGTCCAACATTTCTAAGAATTAGGTCCTGCACTGGAGTGGTCTAAGATTGATTCCCAGGCCTACGTGCGTAACTGTTGATTGTCATTTTCAACGTCAACACATTTTTGGCACGCCTAGTGGGACAGTCCTAAGAAGAACCCGATCCAACCACGAGTCAGTCAAGCATTCATCGAGTCAAGACAGGAGCAATGGCCATGAAAGAAGTCAGCGTGGAGAACATCCTCCCGTCACTTGGGAGAACCTCACCGAAGAGCAGCGGGCCTTGATGCAGCTGCACATGGACAAATTCCAGAAGCTGTGCCTCGAGTCGTTTAGCATGACTCGGGGTGGCCCGGTGCAGAAGTTTCGGCTCCCGACACCCAACTCGGAGCCAGGAAAAGGCAACGATCCCCCTCTGGAGAATCAGCCAAATCTACAGGATATGGTAGATTCGGCAGTCCATCATGCACTCATCCAGTCAGGAATGCTGGCAAACACCCTGTCAAGGCTGATTCGGCAGGTAGCCGATGGCGCTCCTGATGGAGAGTCACACCAAAAGGGGTCAAAGTACTTCCCAGATGGGGAGAGGTCCAAATATCGGCCGTATAGAGATGGGAGAGACCCCTAAGAGATGAGGAGCCGATACAACCGCATCCTCGCATTCAACCCGAGGAGCCTCCAGAGAGGCCCAGGCAGCCTTATCAGGAGAGGACTCCACCCATGTATGCTTGGTACGCCAACCCATACCACAGGGAGAACCAGCAGAACCAGCCACCTCTAGCGTGGAGCCGATGTGTGAAAACCAGTTTCGTCAGCCGGACCCAGCGCCCAGGGGGCAATTCAGGGATGAGGACTGGACAGACCGCATAGCAAAAGTTATGTAGGAGCGTTTCGGCCTACGGCCGAAAGAGCAAACTACAATGTATCGGTGCCCATACCTAAAGTGGTTTGAAAGGGTGTCGTTACCTCACCGGTACTGGGTAACAGATTTCTCCAAGTTCTCCGGGCAGGATGGCACGTCAACCATTGAACACGTCAGCCGATTCCTAGCCTAGTGTGGCGAAGCATCGACTGAGGACGTGCTTAAAGTACGGTTCTTCCTGTTATCACTTTCCGAGTCGACTTTCACCTGGTTCTCATCCCGGCCTCCCAATTCAGTGAGAAACTGGGCCGACCTCAAGAAATAATTCCACAAGTACTTCTTCGCGGGAGTACAGGAGATGACCTTGACCGATCTCACCACCGTGAGGCAAAGGGTGGATGAATCGGTCCACGATTACATGCAGCGGTTCGAAACGTAAGGAGCCGTTGCTACCGTTTGAATCTGAGCGACCAATAGCTGGCCGAGTTGGCATTCCAAGGCTTGCTTGGCCAAATCAGAGAAAAGTTCTTGGTCCAAGAGTTCGTGAGCTTGGCACACCTTGTGCAGAAGGTATCGGCCCATGAAGTCGGATACCAAGAAGCCATGAAAGACAAATTCCAACGCTGAGTCGCATACCTGGCTGAAGAATCATCGGACTCCGAGCTCGACGAGTCAGACATAGGTCTGGCGGAATGGACCAGGAACAAGGAGCCAGTCAATTGTCCCTGGGTAAAAGGAGCAAAAGAGATAGAGAGATTTGACTTCGATGTCAACAAAGCCGATAAGCATTTCAAGCCGATAAGCAAAAGATACTGAGATAGAGAAGCATTTCAAGGAGGTGAAGAAAGTTAATGCAAGATTATTGGAAATTTTGGATAATGTCTTTTACTAGGGCAAAGGTCAGAGGCAACCATACAAGCAGATGATGAAGAAGATGAGAACAATAACTCATTTGTTGAAAGTGATGATGATGAGTTAGTAGAAGAGATGGAAGTTGATGCCTAAGGTACAAAGAATGGCAAATGCAATAGCCAACTATCCAAGGTACAAGAATAAGACAAGTGGTACATTTGAACTTGGGATAAAGTTTAATAGCAAGAAACAGTTTAAGAAAACTGCCACAACATATGCTCTTGTTGGAAGAGGGTGATTAACTTTATCAAAGATGATCAGAAGAGGGTTAGGGCTAAATGTGGCTGGGTTATTGTCCTCGGGTTTGCCAAGGTGTGAAAGTTGGCAGTTTGTCACTCTAGAGAGTGTGCATGTTTGTCCACCTAGAAGAGATAACAAGATAATTATTTTCTACTAAGGTTGCTAAGAAGTATGGCAAGTTTATTGCTGCTAACCCTTCCTAAAACATGATCCACATGAAGATCATTGTAGAAATTGTTGAAGATTCTATATCCAAGCTAAAGAGGCTAAAATTAATTATCGTGGAGAGAACAATGTGTGCCACCAAGGAGCAAGACCAAAAGTTGTACAACTACAAATAAGAGCATGGATAGATAACAATTGATAAAATTCTACACCAACCCTAGATGAGTATCCTAGTGAGAGTGATGCCAATGTTAGGTTTACCTTACCACGGAGAGCTCCAATGCCGATGCTCGGTGGACCGCGATTATCGTGGTTTTGGGCAGTTTCTCGCCGCGATAATTGTGAAGAGAAACTATTGATTTTGTGAACGCTAGCCCTTGTACCTTTCTTCTTTAGCTGACCAAGTGAATCTTTGACTTGTGAAGGACGATATGTGCTTCTAGTTTTTCTAACTAGGAAGATGTACATATTGACGACACACATTGGGGACAAATGATAGTGATGATAGAGACAATAGAGAGGTAGAGGTGGTCGTGACAACACCAACTTCTAGAGGTCCCACTACATAGTCACAAAGGCAAGTCCCTAGTGTGCAATTCACACGTAAGGTTGTAGTTCAACTTACATTTTTACTCCAAGACATGAAAATGCTTTCCACTTACACAATTTTATATCTCAAATTTAGGTGAGGCTGACATCACTCATGCCACTTAGGACCAAGACCATGGTGCTCTAGGCTCACTATGTGTTACTTGGACAATGCAAGGACGTGAATATTCATGGGGTCCTTTCATTTCAAAGGTGAGCAACAACTCGGTTAGTTCAAGTAGCATCAATGAAAGTGCTTGGACAAGATACGCATATAACTGTCCTGATTTTTCTAATTGTTCTACTATCACATAGGTGTATGAGTGGTAAGAGCCGAAGGGGTTTGTTTAGTTGTACACCCAATGATAATCAACTATTTGCTGGACGAACCAAAGTTGGTTGGATTATAAGGCATGATTGCTTCGAGCGAAGGTTTGATACTCATGTCTATAGAGGAGTACAAAATGGCATAACAACAATTGCATATGTACAATCCATACCAATATGACCCTCCATATATATCTCTATTTTGGTCGTGTTGTTATGGACAATATTTGGTATTGTATAATAGATATAGATACTATCATATTTCTACTATTTCATATTGTATTATGAATTGTATCATGGACACTATAATATTTGTACAATGTATATTATCATATTTCTGCTAGCTAATAACATATTATGGTGTAGGCATGAATTTTAACTTCCAATTGTGTTCTATATTAATTGCACAATTATTTATTGTCATAAATAATATTTGAATGTCCATATTTTAGTAGAGGCCTTGCTGAACTTTTCTGTTTAGCGAATACTATGTCCTAAATGGTCCAAATATGTGATATTAGTTATTTCTTAGTTTTTCATAATTTTTTATAAAAATTATGACTTTATTCCATTTTTATTCCCCTTAGAATGAGTTACTCACGTTTTTTAAGGAACCATGCGATAATAAATCCAAACTACGAAAATTGCGCGATAATCATCCTACCGCAAGTCCCTGATTTCGATAACATGCATGGTAAAAGAAACCCTACCTAGAATAACCAAGTATTGCAACCTTATGGATGCACAATACTCCCTCCAATCAAATATATTTATCGTCAACAAAAGTTCTAAAATTTCAAGACGAAATATTATGTTATAATGAATTTATAAAATCTAATAAGTTTATGATGCTATGATAATATTTTTGAGGAGAATCTATGTGTATCATTTTTTATTTAAACTATGTATTTAATAAATTATTAATGCTCAAAATTTTGAAACCGAATCTCATCCTAAACGACAATTTTTTTTTACTAGAGGGAGTATATGTTTTTTGGGTTCAAGGATAATTTTTATACTCGGTGACGACACGAGAGATCTAAGACCATCCCCAGCAGTACATCCATCCCATCCTCTATCATAAAAATAGAGGTTAAATGATAAAAATTAAGCTCCAGCAGAACATCCATTCTATTATCTATTTTTAGATGTCATCCATTTTAGGAGAGAGGAACTTCATATTTGAATTCTCTCTCTCCATCATGTCATATATAGGTGATCTGCTAGAGTACAAAGAGATATGAACGATAAAATTGTTTTAGATGATTATCCAAATGAAGATATAGATGACCAAATTTAGATGAGTGGCTAGGATTCTCTAATTCTTTTCCACCGTGTTTCCTTCACTGGGCTGCAGAAAGCCCATAGAAGCAACAGCCGAGGCCCAAAGTGTAATCAGTTGGGCTGGCCTTTGACTTTGCTGCACCCAAGTCTACAGCTCCTCCCTCGGCTTCAACTAGTACTACTACTACTCCCCCCTCGTGACCCCCTCCGTTTCTCTCTCTCTGTCGCTCGGTGATTTCGCCCGCCGCGTGCGACCGAGCAGCGGCGATCTCCACCCCCCCCACCCACCCCCGCGACCACCGTCGCCGCCGCATCCTTCTCCCCGCCGGTGAGCTCCCCCCCCTGTACCTGCGCACATCCTCCTCCTCCTCCTCTACTACTCCCACACCTTCTCTCTCTCTCTCTCTCCGGTCTTAGACCGTAGCTTCTCTTCTGGATCTGGAAGCTTTTTTCGTTTCCTGGTACTGGTGTGGCGGCTGCAGTTCGTTTCCGCGAGCTGCACCCCCGCGCGCGCCGAGTTGGGAGCATGTAGTGATGCATGAGGGAATGGGTGGGTTGCGCGTGCCGCCTAGCCGATCTCGTGCTGTGCTGCCACCGCTGGATCGCGGCGCTGTGTTTTCCTGATGAGGGAATACCGCCATCTGCATCCCGTTTTTGTGTTGCTGTTTGTTTTTGTTTTTGCTCCATGTGAGCCGGGGATCTGGGAGCGGAATTCCATTTTTAGTTTGGGTACGCTGGATAAATCTTGTGGAGGTGGGAGATTTAGAGGGGATATGATTTGGGATTGCAAATGGTAGGTTTGCCAGTTGGGTTGTTTGGTTAGCTTTGACTTGGTGTTGAGCATTGGTTAGTACTGGTTTCAGGTTCAGAATTACAAGCATCTGGTAGGTGGAATGAATCCGTGGAAGAATCTATGGTTTTGGATCGCCAAGTCTGTAGAGTTAACTATGCTATTTCTGTAAAAATCTAGAATCTGTCACACCAATTTAGGTAATCCCGGGATATGACACTTGATGGCCACTGATTTAGGCCCACGTATCAGTGAAGCATCAAGTGGAGGAATCCTGAATTGCTAAGCTTTGGAGTGTTATTCCTACAGTTAACCTATTATCTCTTAATCAATAATGCTGCACTCTGTGAAGAACATACTTCATCCACAACATCTGTGAATTGGCAAACACTTTTGAAATGCACATCCACAAGATGTATATGACCAGACGATCCTGTAAAGAAAAAAAAAAGAAGTCAGAGATAATTTGTTCCCACCAAGGATGAGGATAACACATCGGCCTGCGTGTAAAGGAGCTGTATGGCGCCTCCTCATGACACACATGGCACACCACGCCACCCACCTGTCACTCTACGATCTGCACAGCACATCCTTCCCCCCTCTCACCTTGGTAAAGGAAATTGGTGGAAGAATTAAAGCAGCAGCAGTCATGAGGTGATATCAATAAATGAAAAGCGAGAAAAAATATATAATGGGTTAAACTACCTTCTATAAATACAGATCTGTCTGTCCCGTTTCGCTCAAATCAGAGTTCATCCATATCATTGTTGTGATTGTTTTGTTAGTTGTCGCCAGTACTAGATTACACTGTGGGGATTTGTTTTCTCAGGTTATGTGTCCTTTTCTTGCTATGCCCTGATTTTTTTCTATTTGGTTGGCATTGTAACTGCGTTTTGGGTTTATATGTTCAACACTAATTGGGTGATGCTAAGTGTGGTATCAACATATGGATCCTGAATCACATATCTGAATATATTATTTGTGTGGTAGAAAGTATCCTTGGTCAGTTTTTAGGCGTAGGTCACTGTTTATGTGCAAAACGTTCCCCACAAAGATCCCAGGTTGATCGGGTTGAAGTGTGCTCCTTGCCAAAAGGTTTTTACAAGTTGGGGATAAAAATGTCCTTGTGTTCCTGGGCAGGAACGCTTCCTACGACCAGTTTCCCGTGCTCCTCAATCATGACTGTTATGCCCCCTTAGCAGTTAGTAGTCTTTGGTTGATGCTCCTTTGACTGAGCATTTGGTTGGGAATTAGGAGTGTGCTTCTGGTGGGTTAAATGAATTGCAACTAAATCCTAGCTTTTCTGGACACCATTTCCAATATGGTGAGAAGTTTGTTATGGCATTATTTCTTTTGTTTGCATCCTTTAAGGGGCCAATAAGTGTTCTGCATCTTCCACTGCATTTTCGCATTGTATGTTTGGATTATTGGTTAGTGATAGTCTCCCTGGCGTGATGTAGAACTAGACAGCAGTAGTTTGTCACTTTTAGTAAGGACTAGCATGGCCTGGAAGATGCATTTTTTGCGGGTAGCTAACACACGCCATTTTCCTTTGCACCTGTTGTTCTTGTGTGGTGGCAATCCAAACATGACCAGAAGGTAAAGTTGGTTAGGGGGATGACTGCTAAAAACAAATATGGATGAAGGAACAGATGACAACAGCTTGGTCCTAAACCTCTGATCAGTAGATAATTAAAGTTCTTGAATGACGTGTACCTGCATGTTTCTGTACCAACCTAACCACAGATATTCCTTGAACTGCATACGTGAAGCATCCTGCAAACTCATGTACCATGCTGCGATATGATGTATATGAACTACACACTGAACCAATATTGCTCTGCCTACCTTCTCCAACATAAGATTAGGCTGAACTATCACGTGGTACTCTTGCCCAGTTGTGTGTTGGTTAATTTGGATGGGCACATAGAAAATTCACTGAACCAGAAATTTTAATGCAAGTAAAAGCATGCATCATAGCCTTTTTTTTATTCTCAGATGGGCTCAGTAATGACTTGTGCCCTTTATGGTTACCTTATTGTAGTTAACTAGGTATTAGGTACTCTCAGCATTTATACCCCTAGGGCATCGGAACTTATGCACTTAATTCTGTCAACTGTTTGAAGTGAAAAAGTGGGTAAGCACATGCAACTGTGTTGTCTATTGACTGCGCTCTTGTAGTTATTTTTCAGGGTGAAGAAATGGAGGCCACTGGTGCTGAAGCTACGTTGTCCCAGGTTAAAGCTGTTGATGGAGAAGATAACATTTTCCAAGATAAGGAAAGTAGAGCTACTGCCAAGGAGCGTGGGGAGGCAGCCTTGTTTGGTTTGGAAAACACTGCTCCAAATGGAGCCATAAATCCTGCTGATCTTGCACCCCCAAAAGATGCTGTGGATGAGTGGCCTGAACCTAAGCAAACTCATTCATTTTTCTTTGTTAAAGTTCGTCCATATGAGGATCCTAACCTGAAGATGAAACTTGATCAAGCTGACAAGGAGTGCCAGAAAAAGATACAAGCTCGATCCCATATTTTTGAGGCCTTGAGGACCAAGAGGGTATGCTCTCCGAGTCCTGATCTCACAGAACAAAAACAATAACCTTTTTCACATTCTTAATTCCAACTAGATGGGTAATGTGCTAGGCATTTGAATATCTTGTTTTAAACTTGTTGATTTATTGCACAGTGTTGTATTGCTTCTCATTAGCTAACCTCATTCTTTTTCTCTCCAGAATGAGCGATCCAATATTATATCCGAACTGAAGCCGTTGACTGCAGAGAATAAACAATATAATGTAGTTGTGAGTGGAAAATTGAAGGAAATAGAACCTCTTCAAAAGAGTTTAGGCAAGTTTCGTAGTGAAAACAATGCAATGCGTGCACAAGGGGCAGGTTTGTGCTCATCAATTGAGGAGCTTGATCAGTTGGTAAGATTAAAATTTGGCATGCCTCATTGTACAACTGTTGCATTATTTGATGTGTATGCCTGACTGTCTGCATCATTCCCCTGTAGATCAAGAGCTTAAATGATCGGATTTGTCATGAAAGCATATCCTTAGACGAGGAAAAGAGATTGGTCAAAGAAATAAAACAACTTAACGGAACCCGGTCAAAGGTTGTTGAGAATGCTGCTAAGAGAGCTAAAATGCAAGATACAGTTGGTGAGAGAGACACAATACACGATCAAGTCAAAGTAAGTATATCCAGATAAAACTTTGTATATATAGCTGCATGTTCCACTGGAAATTGAAAGGTCAGTAATGGTTCCTATTTGATTTTATCTATTGTCTCAGCAAATTGGCGTGGGCATTGATGAGGTTAAAAAGGAGAGACAAAATGTTAGAGACAAGATTAAGGTTCTTGAAGATCAACTCCATGCTGTTGATGATGAAATTGCTGCACTTCAGGATGATCTTACTGCAGCTACTGCTAGAAAAGATAAAGCATTTGATGCTTTAAATGAATTGAGAAAAACACGTGATCTTAATGTAAGTAAATGTCCTCTACTGTGTGGAATGTTATCTGAATTTCATAATTTTTTTCTTGCAGTGAAAACACATCTGTGCTGTTGAAAATTATATAGCAATTTCATGTGACCATAATTCATTTTTCCAAATGTGCTTCACATTTATATCAGAATATCAGCGAACTGTAATGTAAAATGAATCCTTTCTTTGACTTGGTTAGTTATGAAATAATCTTATTCTAGCAATAAGCTGATGTAAGTTTCACTGTTCTTGAACATTGATCAGGATTTAAATTTGCTGTTGATCCGGTTATTACTTTGCTGAAAAGCATAGGATATCATTTTTATCTGCCTTAAACTTTATTTTATCTTTTATTTCTATTTCTATTAATTATTTTGCTATTATTTCGATTACAAGAGCATGTGACTTTTGTTGATGGTTTCTGCTGAACGCTTTTCTGATTCAGAACGTGTCCTTCCATCAATACCGCACAATCTCAAACAATGTTAGAGACCTTTCAGCAAGAGGTGAAGTAGAAATGGTGCAGCAGCTCTGCCAGAATGAGGTTTGCCTGCAATATAACTAATTCTACTTGCGTTTTCTTTTGAAGCTTGGCCTGTTGCTGACCCTCCGTGGCAAATGGGTGTTTCACTTTTCATAGGTTGAAAAGTTCATGGCGCAGTGGGGCAGCAGCAAGTCATTTAGAGAGGATTATGAGAAGAGGATACTGGTTTCCCTCAACAGTCGGCAGCTGAGCAGAGATGGACGAATGAGGAATCCTGATGAGAAGCCTATCGTTCTGGAAACACAAGTGGCACCACCTGCCGAACATGAGCCTGCTCCCTTGAAAAAGCCTGTGAAGCAGGCAAAGGAGGCTCCTGCTCCACCTGCAGATATTACTCCAAAGGATGAGATTCACGTCAAAGCGCCAGCAAAAACTGCTAAGGCCAAACCATCCCTTGAGGTTGGTGATATTCCAGATGTCTATGATGATGAGGCCCCGAAGGAGAAGACAAAACCTAAAGTAGTAGATGAAGCAAAGTTGAAAGAAATGAAGAGACAGGAAGAGATCGAAAAGAACAAGCTGGCGCTGGAAAGGAAGAAGAAGCATGCTGAGAAACAAGCAATGAAAGCGGTGGCACGAGCAGAAAAAGAAGCTGAGAGGAAGCTTAAGGTTGATACATAACTTTTTTAAATGTCTCTGTACTCTTAGCCTCTTCTTTGTTACATTCTCATATTTTCAGTCACTCATGCGATTAACTGTTTCAGGAGAAGGAGAAGAAGGCCAAGAAGAAGAGTGCAGCGGCGGGAGGTGCCGAGTCCGAGGAGGCAGCTGAATCCGATGCCAAGTCTGATGAGGCGGTGGAACCTGAGGTCAAGGGGGATGAGCTAGAAGCTCCTGCAACAGTTAAAAAAGAACAGAAGAAGAATCCGTGGCATAAAACTACGGTGACGAAAACGAAGGCCCCTCTTCCAAAGGCCGTCCTGAAGAGGAAGAAATCCCAGTCATACATGTCATGGATTGCACCCGCAGGAGCATTTGCAGCCGTGCTCGTGGTCCTGCTTGGAGTAGTGGTCTACTACCAGCACTACTACTACCTTCCAGCTAGCACCAGCAACTGATGAAGAGAGTGCTCTGGCTGTGATCTTAAAAGTGCCTGCCTGATCAATTTTGCGTATGACTAGAGGCACGATCTCTGCTGGAGCTCCCTAAGAGACTCCTACATATCGTTCCTATTGTAGTTTTTACTCAGTGAATGCTAGAGAATGATTATACCGTTAATTTTGGCTGGAGAATGGTTTTTCCTTTACTATACTGTATGTTGGGATCTGTTGTAGATGAATGGACAGGTTGCCTTATCAAATAAACAAATAATTGTTTTGCTGATGGATGTATTTTCCGGCTGATGTATTTAGGGCTTGCTTCGGTTGGGTTCTTTGCCGCGGCAAGTTACACGCGTCTCATGACATGAATTGATGAAAAACCTTTGCTAGAAAGCAACCATTAATGGTCTATTGTGATGCAGTTGTAATCCATGCTACGTGTCACGAGAATGATTATATTAAAGGATTGATTGTTTGGCTTTTAGCAATGAGAAAATATTTGTGAATATAATTTTTATATACTTGTCCTTAGTAATAAAAGCCAAGGCTAAAAAATAATGATAAAATTTGCCTGTTGCCACCAGGCATTAAAAAAACACGTAATTAGCCGACGGACACTGTAAGATCATGAATTTATTGCAAGGCACCATAAAAATATGGTAATTAGCTGGTAGACACTTTGACTATTATTTTATTAATTTCGGAGTCAATAATTTTAAAAATGACAAGATTGTCCTTAGTGCCCGTGTCGCCGCCGCTAGGTCGCTGCCGCTGTCGCCTCCTCAATCGCCATGTAGGCTAGGGTTCGAGTGTGGTGCAGTGTCGAGACCGACTATGTCTAATTTGACCGGACCCTGTTAATATAATGGGGTGGCCACCGAGGTAATCTCATCATTTTTAAAATTTTTGACTCTGGAATTAATAAAATAATGGCTAAAATTTCTACTAGCCAATCACCATATTCGCCCTACAGCAAATTCATGATCTTACGGTGTCTATCGGTTTATTACATGTTTTTTCAATGCCCTGTAGTAAGTTTTGCCAAAAATAAACTGTAATGAAGAAACTCTAAAACAAGCTTTGATAAAAAAAATCCTAAAATCAACTTAAAATTTAAGGTTGTTAAATTTTAGAAACTGCGTAACGCATATCACGGTGATCTCAAATATCACAGGGTATGCATCAATAAATTGCTATCGGTATACATCCACCCATCTTCTCTATAGACTATAGTCAATTGTACAAAAATTGTAAGCACTCGTGTATATGCAGTTGTCAAGTATATCATATGGCCTATTCACAGATTGAGTGTATACTGTATAGTAGCTGAAACGAAAAAACACAAAATTGCCGCTGCACAAAGAGTAAAACTCACAAATCACACAACCTTTTCATCTTTTAGACCAGCGTGGACCAACTCCAAGAATCTGACCCTCTGCCCGCATCCATGGAGCCTGCCACATGCTGAGAGGTGACGGCATAACTCGCCCGGATAGTGTTGGTGTTGCTGGTACCTTTCAAATGTAGACATCATAACTGTGCACAGTTCAACATATCGTTTGCAAGCTGCAAATATATACATACAAAAGGATTCAACCTTTCGAGCTGTCCACAATTCAAAGCTTCTTTGGGAGATTGTATGCTTTCTTGAGGAACTTCGTAGCCGCCTCATCATTTCGGTAGCACAGAACTCGCAAAATTGTGTTTGGATTGCTTGGGCTCCACTGCGCGGGTACTGGAGGCATTGGGAACCCAGATTTGGTTGTGGAGCCACAAGATTCAGAGATTGCTCGCTTGAACCGATCGATGAGGGTCCCTGTGTCTGTCCGCAGGAGTGGCAGAATGTTCTTCACCTCTGACGACGCCTTGTCAACTAGTTCCTCTGGCAGGCCACGGCCATTGGCTACATACAAGCTCCTGAGGGCTCTGAAATCATGCTCTATCATCTGAGAGTCCTGAAGGGTGAAGGCACGGGTAGGTCCACCAGCCAGAAGAACCAACAAGAACCCATCAAAGGAGCCTTTCATCAACGTAGTTATCACCCGGTTCCGCACACCATTATGCACTATGCCAGATACCATCCTAAGGATAGGATCAAGCTCTCTCAACAAAGGCTCCACCCTGTTTGATGCAGTATCACCAGCATACAGTGAATCCAAAAGAACATGACTCAAGTCATTGTATATCACCTTATACGCAAATGTTTCACACAGCTGTCGAATGCCTTCTTGGCAGGCTGCCTGAGATAGCTTAAAGGGGATATTCAGCTCGTATGTCTTGTGGTCAATTGATCCTATATTTTGGAAGTATGTTTTAATCTTCTTCTCCAAGCTCTGCAACTCAGTTTGGACATAATAGAGTGTATTTATTCGAACACAGAGTTCAGGAATGTCTGACAGACCATTTGTGGTTGATCCAACTTGCGATCCACGCTTCATAAGAACCTGTGGCTTTTCCTTTTTCTTGAATAACTTGGATCCAACATCACATCTTGTTAAATGAGGTAGTTGGGGAATAAGAGTACTCTGAGTTCCTGTGAATCAACACAAACGTAATTCACCACTGGTAAATTGTACGTGAAAAGACGTATTTTCATTCATACGTACCACAGGCAGTTTTTGATTTAGAGACATAATACAGAAGATTCCTATCGAGTCCGGTTGTTAGATCAGAATGAAGAGTGGAGTGCATTGTTATAGGCAACTGAAAAAACGCTTGAAAAGTCTCTTCAATTATCTGCATCATCTTCACCGAGGAAGGAGCAAAGTTCTCTCCATTACTCTTTGGCTTCCAAGTCTGCAAAATAGTTCACCAACTTAGTGAAATAGTTATTACATTTTGGGGTAAAACAACAAACCATTGCACAAAATACTGTGAAAGAGTGCTTGGGATTTAACTAATATCAGCTTTCTGGCAGACAATCAATAATGGGTGAAAAATCTAATTGCTTTTCAGCTATTAGTGTCTCGATAAAAAGATGGAGATATGTTAAATGAATAACATATCTAGATTTTGTTATCATCAGTGGTGATAATTGAAACACCAAGCCAGGATCATGAAGCATGTAATGTTTACCATGGAAAAATCGTTTTATATCATTCAAAGGAAAATATAGGCATATAACATTACTTAGGTCTAGATTTGAACTAACAATGCTATACCAAACATGACTAAAGCTATGAAGGTTGCAGCCACTGTGGCTAATGGTGAAGCACTAGGAAAGGCTATCATGTACTAAATGACTAAATTATAATGGCTATGCTGCACTTAAAAAAAGTTAGGAATGTGTAAAGATCACCTCCTGATGCAAATTTCTGTCAATCCATTCTTTTAGTTTGTCCACACGTTCTTTTACCCATGCTTTCACCAGGTTTTCCATTACATTTTCAGCTTCATATGGTTCCATTTCTCTGATAAATAACTTTCCACCATCATCAATATCAGCAGAATCTTCAACAGCGATATTAACCAGATCCTTCTCTAACTTGTCAGCTGCCTTAAGCACTTGAGCTGTGTCTGGTGTCAGCTCTGTTAGCCCAGCCATAAATTGCTTTATCTCATTACCAAAACAAGAATGAAGGGTTGCAACCGCAACACTTATAGCAAGTGGGTGCCATTTCTTGAGTATTGGACTGTAAACAGTTCTCTCCTTCTTAGCAAGATCACCAATTGCCTTTGCAAGGATTGATAAAACTGGCATAGGGTTCCTTGAAGACCGCTTTGAATCTGCCTCTTCCATTTTCTGAACAAATGAGCATAACCAAAGAGACAAGAATAACTCATACAATAATTTCTACAAGCATCAGTATTAAGATCGCATTTCATAGAACATTAAGAAATGAACAAATAAGAATGTAACTATCTTAATTGGCATTAAAATCCAGACTATTACCATAGTGTTTAATGTGCAAGTTTCTGTTAATGCAAGTTACATTCATTGTATATGAGGGAAAATAGTGACAATAACAAAATAAAAGCAAAACTGCGATAACTTTGCACTGTTCCTTCTTAATGGAGACCACCAATCCTGATGGGAACTTACTTGAGCAAAAGCAGTACGGAGTGAGGACCTTATATAGGTTTCTATCCTGCTGTGAACTACTACATCAGTCTCCTGTTTCTTTTTCCTACGGTATTCATGAGATATATCTTCGGCAAGAATCTTTGCAGTTGAGACTCCTATTGAGACAATACCTTGCATTGAAGCAATATTACTAGCACTGAATGTTTCATGGTAAGCAAGCAATCTTTTCTCTGTCCAACCCATTATTGAGTTTATAGTGGAGCTTAAAACATCACAGTAATCTGGGTCTTTTGTAGCTTTTGCATCTTTTACAACTTCAGTTAATTGATTTTCTGCACCAGAAAGCAACTCAATATCTACTTGGCCTGACATGACAAAATGGTTGAACAATGCCCATGCAAAGCAGAGATTGTGAAACATCTGATTAATTCCAAGAATAACCCAAGTCTTTGTCAACATCTCCACCACTTCATCAATCTCATCAACCACAGCACCATCCTCACTATCAAAGCAAGCTTCTACCAGAGTTTGGTAGATATGGAGATTCAAAGGGAAGCCATCAGCCCAATGGCATTCATCAAGAGTTTGACCAAGAGATCTGCCAGCAAGAGCCTTGGCAGCACTGTACAGGCCCTCCATGAGTTTGGAGTTCTTCTCAGTTTCAGTTGGTGTATCATAAACTCCATGTATTACTTGCTGCAGTCGTTGTGCAGAAACATCTGACTTTTTTAAGGGAACAAGTGGGTGGAACAGTAGACCAGCCTCAAGAAGCTTCAGGTACCTCAACTGCCAGGCTTCATACTCGTGTGGATCAGGGAAATCTGATGCTTTAAACCGCTGAAGGAACTCTAAGGGCAAAACCATAGATTCTGCATGTCTACCAAGCTGTTTCATGGAGTGAAAAAGGGTCAAATTAAATCTAAAGTGGAAATTTTATTTAAGAATTACATATATGGCTGTCATAAGTTCTATATGAACAATGCAATGCTATGGCTACCAGTTGTAACCTTGCTATGCACAATAATACCGATATAAATGTAATAAAAAATCAATCCAATGTGAGTTATGCCTTGAAGGCATTACACTAAAGGTCAAGATAAGGCTCTGAAAGTTGGCTCTTCTCTGTATGAGGTAGCATAGACCAAAAGCCGGTTCTTAACTTGCACCGAGCACAAGCCTTTTTTTTGAGAGCCAGGGTTTCAACCCTGGCCAGGGCCTCACAGCCGAGGACTTCACTGCCACACAATGATCCATGAGTATGTAAGGTGCAAAGCTCAGCCTCTAATTTTTTGGGTGTCAACATAGGCTGTGCACATATCAACTAAAACATCATTACCCAACTTTAGTTGTTATTGCCTTAGTATCCTAAAAAAGCACTGCAGACAATAGAAGTTATGAAAATATCAGAATGTTCATATTGATTGTATTAGACAAAAGACACCGGAGCTGACAGACACAACAATTGAAGTGATTTATGTTACTACTTCCGTTCCAATTTAACTGTATTTGTGAATTTCCGTATTCAATGTTTGACCATTCGTCTTATTTGAAAAAAAATTTAATTTTTTTAAAATAGTAATACATAAAGTACTATCTATATTTTGTCATCATCTAGTAACAATAAAAATACTACTCACAAAACTTGTTTAAATAAGACGAACAATTAAACGTTGAACATAAGCAGTGCAAAAATGCACTCTTTATGGGAACCTCTACAATTATGAACCTTCTGTGTTAAAAACTCGTCAGTACATCATTCCACACATAAGTGGTGCACAGACAACCCCATCGTAAACCAATAGAGCATTAACGTTAACTAAATATTAAAGGACAGAGTGCAATCTAGTACCAAATAATCGATGCCAAGGACACATAATCTATTACTACTAGCAAGCAGCAATGATGACAGCATCAGTACACACCAATCCATGCAACTCCACTGTAAAAAACCACATGATATCTGCATAGAGCAAAAATACTACTAGAAACACAATTGCTCCCTCCCTTGATAAAATATTACCGTTAGCAGAATGTCAACTGCAACCTCACCCATAAACTAATTTGTACTAAACCAAGAGAACTAGTAATGCCTAAGTCCCATCTCCACTGGTCACTCAGAGCCTCAAACTAGTATGAAACCAAACTGAGATCTCAAGTACACAAGTGACACCCAACCGGCAAATGCAATGGCATCCGAAACAAGCAACCTAAAGGTAAATAAATGATGTTACATTTCAACAAACAGGTTACGGATATGTCGGACCTGGCCGGCGGCGATGCGCAGGAGCGCGCGGCGGATCCTCGCGTCCGCCTGCTCCGACACCCCCAGCTGCACCCGCACTAGATCCGCCGCCGTCGCCGGCCGCCCCCTCCCGCGGCGCTTGGACGACGACGCCGATGCCGAGGACGGCCTCAGCCCGAGCGCCTTCTTCACCTTGCTGGCAGCCGCCGCCGACGACGCCAGCGAGTGGTGGATGGAGGACGACAGTGAAGAGGTGGAGGTGGAGGCGGAGGCGGACTGCGGGATGTAGGTGAGGGGCTTGGCGCCGGTGGCGCGGGAGGCTGCGACGAGGATCTCGTAGGCGGTGGCGCGGAGGTCGGAGGCGGAGAGGGCCACCCCGAGGTCGGGCAGCGGGGAGGGAAGCGGCGGCGCCGCCGAGGCACTGCTGGCGGTGGAGTTGTCGGCGCCGGCGGCGAGGCCACTGGAGCGCGACGAGGAGGAGTCGCGGAAGAGGCGCGCCATGCTGGCGGCGGGGTTTTTTTTTTTTTTTGGTTTCTCTCTCTCTGGTTTGGTTTTTTAAGCTGCGTTTGATCGGTTTTTTTTTTTTTTTTTTTTTGCGGAGATTTTGAACGGTTTGTGGTTTTTGTGAAGTTTGGAGGAGGAGCTTTGCTAGCTGCACTGCATTTAGCTGCACACCAAACAAATAATCTTCATTTTTTTTTGGAGATTAAGAGTGGCAAGTAATGTTAATTTATTTTGGGTGCTTTGGCCTACAATGACACTGTACCTATCACTTGACAATGTACCTAATTTTCATCTTCCAAAAAAAATTCATGATGTAGTGATTAAAAAAAATGCAACTATTAATGTGACCTTTTTAAAAAGAAGGAAACATATACCATAAGAGCAGTATGTATGCACCGAGCAAATTCCAAACAATGCAACATGAATTTTGAGAATTGGCCGCCTTGAGAGCACCATGAGTCTAGTGCAAGATATACTCTCCAGTAAAAAAATACTTATCGTTTAGGATAAAATTTGGTTAAATTTCTAAAATTTTGATAAACAATTTTCTGTTAAGATAAATTTATAGAACCTAATATGCTTATAATAGCACGATAGTATTTTTCAAGAAGAATATATATATATATATATAATTTGTCTTCAATTTAAAGTAATCATTTAAAAAATAATTGATGCTTAGAATTTTATAAATCTGACCAAATATTGTTCTAAACAATAAATATAAAGTTCACTATTTATTGTTTAATTCATTGCCTTACAGCGCTAATTTTTCTGTCAATATCCAGAGAAGCACCATGCCCACGCTGATCAGGTAGGTCATATAAGCTAAGCCTCCACAAGTAAGTTATAAGAGAAAGTGACACTCAATGTGCTTTAATACTGGCTTTTATGATGAAAGGACATATAATCTAGTGGTTACAAACGTCTCAGTAGCATCTGAGGTTCTGGATTTGACTCCTCGTTGAAACGGCATTATACCGTGTTCTCAAAAAAAATTGGCTTTTATGATTTTTTTTCGTTGAGCTAATATTGGAGGGATGCATTGTTACGTAACGTACTGAATAACAATGAACAATGGCATTTGGCCATTTAGTTTTGCAACTGACATATCCCGTCGCAAGATGGTCAAATGTTTTAGTTCTGTGGCCAAGCAAATGGAATGCTTTTTTTTCTTTTTTTACCCCATTTTGTTCCCAAGCAAATGGAAAATTACCTGTCTCCAGAATTGGATGCACGTACAGGATTGGTGCTCTGCTTCACGGAGACTTAAAAATGGTGTGTATACGTACTTGCTATGCTGATGGCGTTGCCAAGTAGAGCAAGTATAATTGCAGGCTATATAAGCCAGTTAAATACTGATGTGAAGGAGAGAGAGGAGAAGCGGGATATAAGCATATATATATATATAGCCAGCTTAGGTATAAAAACCAAGATACTATGTAAGAGATATGTGAATTCTGCATTAATGATGAAGAGCTAACTACTATATTAGTAGGCTAAGATAAGAAAAGACTACAAAGAGTTTTATAGTCAGCTTGTTGGCTATATTATATATATATACACTATTATAAAAAGCGGTAACGATTCTGCTCGGGATTTTCGTTCGTTTGTGCTGACGTCATCCATACGTCGTGACGACGTCAGCAGCAGCAACGATTTCTTTGTTCTTTCCTTACACCCGTGCTACTGGGCCGGCTTTGCCCTCGGCCTGAGGGCCGTGTGCTTGGGAGGCACGTGAATCTGTGGTGGTGGGTCGTGGACACGGACAGATAGAGAGACACATCTTTACTACTTTCACATCACACATCTTTAAGAAAAGAGAAAAAAACACGCACACAAGCAAAGCACTCACGCACGACGCATATCGCCGCCGCCGCCGCTGGATGTCTCGCTCCCGTCGGATGTCTCGCCACCGTCGTCCACCCGCGTGCGGGTCTCAGTGGGACACCCCAACAACCTCGCGATCGGTGAAGCCTCTACCTCCTCCTCTGGCGCAGCCACCACCGTCGCCAAAGCGAGCCTCTCCCGTGCCTCAACGCATCGTCGCGTTTCTCTAGGGTCTTCTCATCGGCCTTGCGGCGGTCGCCGTCGCAGTGTCGCACAAAGACCGCGACTCCGGTCTCGGGAGCTCAGTCCATTGGGCCAGGATCCGGACGGCTCCCCGTCCCAACAGGAGGATGATGACTGCCTAGAGCGCAGCATCCCTTCAAGGCGTACTTCCTCAATTTACAGAATAACCCTATCAGATGATCAGATCGTCACTAAGGAGCAAAATTGTGGAATATGACAATGGCGTTTTAACTTGGGAAAAATCAGAGAAAGGAGTCTACTTTGCGTTGCTTTGGAATGACAATAATTTGCGGCGATTCCGAGTCTGGTTGCTCAATGAATCATCATAATCATGCGGTGGCCAGATGGAGTGGGTGTTCAAGACTAATATCGCAGCAGTTATAGATAATGCAACAATTACCGATCATGTTAGTTTTAGCACACTATGGATCGTTAACTATGTGACCGATGAAGCAATACGCAGGTTACAGGACGACGAGAAACTCTAATTTTATTACATCACTATCTTTCTTATAACAATTACACCATCGTTTTTCGCTTCTTCTTATAATTATAAATTTTAACTTTAACCTTAAATTGAAGTTGATTTTTAAGGTTTTTCTTATTCATACTTTTTTTTTCAACATTTGCTTTTACATAGCTAAAAACAAGTATGTAAAAGTTTTATCACAAACTATTTTTGTTTGCACCAAACAATAACCCTTTAATCATCCATAGTTGTATACTCAAAAGTCATCCGTTGCTATGCACGTGCATATTGATAATACCTTTATCTACTTAAAAATATAGATTATTTCTATTCGTCCATATTCGTCCATCTTCTATGTTCTCGCGATACGTGGCCAATTAATGGCATCAAATCCTACTTAAAAATATTTTTATGAGACTTGACAGCATATTAAATTATATATACATGTATGTCATATATCTTAATTGAATTTTACATGGAATGATTTTTTATCCCCGTGACGAAGCACGGGCATTATGCTAGTATATACGTATACACCATCATTACAAAAGCATCAAATCACTGCCTCACTGAAATTAAATAAGCCGCTCTACGGAGCACAAACAAAAAATGAAATCTAGGCAGTAGCAATAATGACTAAGTGGTTGTTTGGATCGAAGGACTTTTTTGTCCCTTGTCACATCGGATATTTAGATGTTAATTAGGAGTATTAAATACTGATAGCAAAACCAATTCCATAAATGAAGGCTATTTCATTAGACAAATTTTTTAAGCCTAATTAATTCATAATTAGCAAATGTTTATTGTAGCATCACATTCACTAATCATGGACTAGTTAGGCTCGTCTCACGAAATAGTTCAGAGTATGGAGTGAGTTTTATTAATACTCTATATTTAATACTTCTAATTAGTATCTAAACATTCGATATCACACTAACTTAAAAAAAAAGTCGAGGGGAACAAACGCCCCCTAATGAGCGCAACAAAAAAATTATTCCTACTTTACAAAGGGGGTCGGATGGGATCATGGGAAGATGGGATCTAGGTCTAGGGTTTGGGAGAACAGGTGAGGCATTATATACTAGCACGTGGTAAATGCATCTGGGTTGTTCAATGGATCGAACGGACGAAGCTTTGGCGATAGAGAGTCGCTCGATTTCTTTTTAGAGAAATTTTACCGTCCTTAAAAAGTAGATATCAAATTTTTAGTGCAAAATCGGAGGTACCAAATTTTATATTAAAATTTTGGTATCTCATTAGGTATCTCATTATACCTTCTGACGGTAAAATTACTCTCATCGATGGACACTCTGACCTCAGATTGACAAGTTTTGAGATACATGATACAAACCGACAGATGATCTGCCGGTATGTACGTTTTGCTGACATAGATGGTTAGTTGATTATGGCCGAAAAAAAAAGTAGTGCTAAGCTAATATAATATTAACTAATTTTAAAATTTATATAATTTTACGTAATTTAAAGAGATTAATTACAGATCTAGCCTATGGCTCCTGCCATAGGTGCTGTAGGCGTGGTTTCATCTCTGCCGACACACATTTGTCGACATTGCTATATGTTATGATGCAGTGTTTTGGTTATTTCAAGATTTATTTATTAATTAATATATATTATTTATATATATTTAGATTAATTAGTATACGCATTACAGTACACATGAGAAGGAATGTTCCAACAATTTAAGCAATGACGTATCGCCTGACCGGTCTTGCCTTCGTCTTCGCCGACACTACGGTGGTGCACGTGGAATGGTTGCAGTAGTGGCGGAGACGTCGACGGGAGCAGCAGCTGGAAGCCTGAGCTGGTCCAGCGCCGCGGACCGCCCCTCGACCCCCTTCTTGCCGCCGTATAAGCCCGCCAGGAACTCCCCCGCCGTCGTGCTCCTGTACACCGCCGCCGGCCGCGCGTCGCTGTCCGCGGCCACGGCCGGCCCGTACTCCCTCGCCGACGCGTACTCCGGCCGGAAGAAGCACGCCGCCGACACCCGCGGGCCGACGCCGCAGGCCACCACGCGGTGCTCCACGCTCCGGAGCCGGTCGTTCGACACCAGCTGGAGGAGGTAGCCGACGTTGACGACCAGCGCGCCGGCCACAGGAGGGACGTGCAGCCACCGCCGCCGCGGCCGCTCCAGCAGCGCCTGGAGCCCGCCGGACGCGTCCTGCAGCAGCACGGTGAGGAAGCTGGGGTCGGAGTGCCGGCTCGCGCCCATCGTCGCGTCGGGCTCCGGGCACGCCGGGTAGTAGTGCACCGCCATGGTCAGCCCGTCCATGCAGCCGGCGTCGCGGCCGAGGTGCGCCGTGTGGAGGCCCAGCGCCTCCGACAGCAGCTCGAACAGCCGCTCCCCGAGCGTCCGCACCGCCGCCGCGTTGTCCACGGCCACACCCCTGCACGCCGGCGGGATCTCCTCCGGCGAGGGCGCCTCCGGAGCCATCTCCATTACCAGCGTGTCGCGCCAGCCGGCCGCCGGCGACCGGAACAGGTCGAAGTTGGACTTGAACCGCACCTTGCGGCCGGTGTCCCTGGTGTAGTAGGGCACCTTCGCCTCCAGGGCGTCCTCGTTGAACCGCCGCACCGCCGCGAGCATCTCGTCCATGAGCTCCCCCGGGCAGGCCGTGTTTGACCACCTGGAAGAAGCCGACGGTCCCGGCGGCCGCTCTGAGATTGGCGACAACGTCCTCACTGTTGGCGAGGTCGATGTCGATGACCGGGATGGCGGCATCTTGTTCGGACGACGGGGTGGCGACCGGGAGGGGGTCGGGCGGGTGGCGGAAGAAGTAGGGGATGGTGGTGACGCCGGCGTCGACGAGGCCCTTGACGCCGGCCTTGGTGTCGTCGAAAGCCTGGAGGTCGCGGAGGCGGTCGCTGCCGGAGACGGGGACGGTGGTGGCCATAGGCGCTCGTGCGTCGTGAGGCGAGCCGAGCAAATGCTAAGGATTGATGGATTACCATAGGCTCGCGTGTGTCGGTGCATGGTCTTATATGTGATGTCGCCGGACACATGTAGTTCTGACACATTATTATATTAACCTCTCTAATATAACTATGAATATAATTTTGCATCATTATACTGCAAGATATTGTAATTATGCTATAACTTATACATAAATAATATATAAGTAGTACGCAATTATTCAAAAATAGCCATATGAGCAGGTTTTTACTTATTATTTCATAAGCTGAAAGTACGTGCTATCGATGCATTATGAAACAGCACAAATTTGAATTCAATTTTTTAATAAAATCGTCATGGTTTGGGGGGGGGGGGGGGGGGGGCGTGTTTCAAACCGTGTGGTAGATAGCGAATTATCGCCGTGGTTTTAGTCAAAACGATGATCGCGTAATCTGGGACGATAATCATGATGGTTTATCCCAACGATAATCCTGATATTGCAGACTTTGATTGGGAGATGTGGCTAGCAGCCGATGCTATGGCTGCTGAGATTGCGATGAGAAATCAAATGAGATCCACCACAATACTATTTCTGAAATACTGTTCACTGACATAAGGACCGAGTAGCCTATGAAGCCCACATATCAGTGAATACTACTGCGTAGGATCATGACTCGACGAAAACATGGTAACGTAGGATCATGACTCGACGAAAACATTGTTACCATGGATACACATATCTTATGTATCATTTTATTGTCAAGTAAACCCGCTCTTAGGATTAAATTCTACCTTATTTTTCATATAGTAAGACTTTCTAATCTTGATTAGATTTATCTATTTATTATCATCGATATAAATCTCGATAAAAATATAAAATCTTACATTATAAAATGCATAGACTATTTTTTAAATCAAGAATGAATTTGTGCCGAAAAATTTATAATTTTGTGTATGGTTTATTCAGGATATTTTACCAGGAAAACGAACAACAGATATAGTTCATGCAAGTATTGTATGGGAGACAAAAAAAAAACGGAAGTCCAAGCTTTAACCAGATTGCTTGGTTCAAAAAAAAAAAAAGAAAATCGAGGCGGCTGTCCGGGTTTTTCCTTTCCACGTGGAGGTCACACTGCTTCCAAGCAAATAACTTTCAAGGCAGAGACCCTTATTAATTTGCAGAGACAGATCGTTGCTTCAATCAGCATGCCGCCAGTCTTTGTTGGGTTTGGTTGTTCTTGCGTGTTGTTCGTTTGCTCGTAGAAATTGATCCTCGTGATCAGATCCGGTCAGTCGGGGTACACAAATCGAATTATTGCCTCACCAAAAAATTGGACCAAATATACATTTCAGATCATCAGTTCAATTCTTCCTCCCACCTCGTGCCACACATTAATCTCAACATGATCCAACAACAAGTTACACGTGTTAATCAAAATGGGCTAGCCCCAATTAAAGTTGATTAAAATTCCACTAGCCCACAATGAATGACAGAGACAATAATACCACCTTAGAGACTTAAAGTGAAGAAGCTTAACTTAAATAGAGAGGTTAGTGAGACTCTTCGTTGACTGGTTGAGACGGTAGGAAAACCGCCACAAGCGCGTGCGCCGGCCGGCTGGCCGATCCGGGACGTGGCGCGGTGTCGGCTCGGCCGGCCGTGACGCCCGCTCGCCCCTTCCTTTTGCAATGGCTGAGAATTGAAGAAAAGAATTTTGAATCCCCGTGATTGTGTAAAGTCCGCTGAATCCCCGTAACGATAATTGTGCAGTAATCACGTAACGGAATCGCGGGATCGGGGGACGCGGATTTAGGTTTCCATATTTTTTCTTCTCCTTCCCGAGGCAGAGCACTTCTTCTCCATTCTTTTGCTCCTCCCCTGGTTTTCTCGAGTTCTTGCGCCACCTCTCTGTCTCCCCAGTTCTGTTCTCTTGCGCGCACGAGAGTTCGGAATGAGCAGGCCTCCGGAACCCCTCTCGTCAAGAGTACCTGCACGGGTAGGCGGGTGCTAATGTTTTTGGGGAGTGCGTTCGCATGACTGCTCGAACCAAACCACGATGTCGACCGACGGAGCCACACACGTTGATGGTGATGGTAGCGGCAGCGGCAACGGAGGTGGCGGCGGCAGCGGTAGCAACGGCAACGGGAACGGCAACATCAATGAGGCAGTACTGCCTCAAACAGCAGCGGAGGGCCATTTTCAGGGTATAGCGTCTTCCTCCTCTCTCTGTTTATTGCTTTTTAATACCTGTTAGCAATGGGTTCATTGCTAAATGTTCACAACCTGGATGTTTATGCTTATTACAAATTAAGCATGCTGTTAGATGTTCGGTTCATATATTCTAGATTATTCTCTATGAATTCATGCATGTTATTCTATTTTGGATTAAAATATGCCGAAATGTGACCATATTTCTAACAATCCAAAAACCTTATAGGTCCTTTTCGGTAGTTGGTTTTGCTGCTACTTTGAAACCGCATGCATTTGATGGTTCAAATTATAAGAGATGGAAAGCACGTGCACTGTTGTGGTTGACAGCCATGCAATGCTTCTTTGTCTCATGGGGCAAACCGACCGAAAGGCCTCTCTCACCTGAAGAGGAGGCCAAATTTGAGTCGGCGGATTGCCTGTTCCGTGGGGCATTGATCAGTGTACTGGCCAACAACATAGTGGACGTGTATATGCATATGCCTTCAGGGAAGGAGACATGGGATGCACTTGAGGCCAAGTTCGGAGTTTTCGATGCTGATAACGAGCTGTATGTCATGGAGTAATTCTATGACTACAAAATGGTCGATGACCGTTCTATAGTGGAACAGGCTCATGAGATTCAGATGCTGGAAAAGGAACTTGAGAACAACCGCTGTGAATTGTCTGACAAGTTTGTGGCTGGTGGCATTATTGCCAAACTGCCACCCTCTTGGTCAGATTTTGCTACTTCTCTAAAACACAAGAGACAGGAGTTTAGTGTTACTAATTTCATTGGCTCTTTGGGTGTTGAGGAGAAGGCAAGGGCAAAGGATAGCAAAGGCAAAAAGGTAGAGGGAAATTCTAGCGCCAATTTGGTGTAGAAGAAGAACCCTCATGCATCCCACAACAACAAGAAGAAAATCAAGCCTGACATCAAATCAAACGCCACTACTGCCTTTAAGAAGAAAGGCAAGAGAAAGACCAAGGGTGACTGCTTTGTGTGCGGTAAACCTGGGCATTGGGCCAAGAACTGTCCTGATCGTAAGGACAAGAAGGCTGCCAACATAGTCATTAGCGAGGACGGAGGAACATCGGGGTATGGTAATCTTTTACCTACTGTTTTCTCTATTTTTCATTCACCTGATTGGTGAATTGATACTGCTGCTAATATTCATGTGTGTGCTGACATTTCCCTATTTTCTTCTTACCAGGTCGGGAGAGGTTCCTCCTTGTTGATGGAAAACGGGTCACTTGCAGCTGTTAATGGTGTTGGTACGACCGATCTGAAGTTTACTTTGGGAAAAACCGTGTAACTCAAGAACATGCAGCATGTCCCTTCAATAAAGAAGAATCTAGTTAGTGGCTCTCTACTGTGTAGAGATAGTTTTAAACTTGTGTTTGAGTCCAATAAATGTGTTGTTTCAAAATATGGAACTTTTATTGGTAAAGGCTATGACAGCGGAGGCTTGTTTCGCTTTTCTTTGGATGACATGTGTAATAATAAGGTTGTGAACTATATTTGTTAGAATGATGAGTCCAATGTGTGGCATTCGTGACTCTGTCATGTGAATTTCGGTTGTATGATGAGCTTACCCAACATGAGTTTAATTCCAAAATTCACTTTAGCCAAAGGTTCTAAGTGTCATACTTGTGTTCAATCGAAACAACCTCACAAACTTCACAAGGCAGCAGAGGCGAGGAATTTGGCACCTCTAGAACTTGTTCATTCAGATTTGTGTGAAATGAACAGTGTGTTGACTAAAGGCGGAAAGAAATACTTCGTGACACTGATAGATGATTGCACTAGATTTTGCTATGTGTATTTGTTAAAATCAAAAGATAAAGCACTGCATTACTTTACGATTTATAAGGCTGAGGTAGAAAACCAACTAGAGAGGAAAATCAAACAGTTGAGGTCTGATAGAGGTGGAGAATATTTTTTCAATGAGTTTACATCCTTTTGCGAAGAGCTTGGAATTATTCATGAGATGATGCCTCCCTATTCACCCCAGTCAAACGGGGTAGCCGAAAGAAAGAACCGCACTCTAACTGAGATGGTAAATGCCATGTTAGATACCGCGCGACTAACTAAGGAATGCTGGGGTGAGGCAATTTTGACTGCTTGTCATGTCCTGAATAAAATTTCAATGAAGCACAAGGAAGTAACACCATTCGAGGAATAGGAAAAGAACAGGTTAAATATCTCCTACTTATGCACATGGGGCTGTTTGGCAAATGTGAATGTACCTATAGTCAAAAAGCGAAAACTTGGACCAAAAACCGTTGACTGTGTGTTTCTTGATTATGCTATCCACAGGGTGGGCTATTGTCATGCCCAGAAATTTACACCAAATTTCTGAACAATAGCATGCATTGAATCTTGGTCCAGAAATCAGCCTGAGTACACACTATGATAAATTAATACACAGTTCCACGACTTAAAAAAAATAAAAACAATTATCTATCGAAATGCAGCGAAAAAAGAAAACAAACTAAAACCATCTAATCTTTAGCTTGACGATGATGGCTCCACTCCACAGGCATTCTCGACGGCTGATCCTCACTTCAACCTTGGGAACAACCTTCTAAATGAAACTCTAGCACTTGCTCTGGTGGGGGAAAAATTAAGCAAGGCTGAGTAAGAACCACCGTACTCAACAAATAACACCCAAGAGAGGGAGAATAATGAATGCAATAGGATAACAAGGATAGGTTAAGGTTAAATTGCACAAAGCTTCGGTAATTTAGCAAAATAGTAGATAAAATAGACTGAAATAAAAGTAAAGTAAACATTTAAAATAATCATCCACTGTCCAGCATTACACCACACTGCAACAGGCCCAGACCGCTGTCAAATGTTACACCACGTAGCGACAAGGTCAACCCTCTGCACAACGTTACACCACGTTGCGACAGACCCAAACACTGCCAACGTTACACCACGTTGTGCAGGGTCAAACCAGTTCCAAGATTAATTGAATTATAAAAGGTTCAACTAATCCCAGTGAATCTATCAGTTCGCCGAATAACCGCGGGCACGGCTATTCGAATAGTTTTACTCTACAGAGGTATACAACTTTACCCACAAGACATGGCTCCCAAGCATGTTACCATGCCCCAATGTATCACCACGATACCTCAGCACGGAAACCATGATAAGACCTTTCACCTAACCCTCCCGTACTTCAGGTTTCGCCCCCTCCTTTACACCTAGTCGGGCAGCCCCCTCTTGTGCCAAGGTGAATCCAGAAGCAGAATAGGACCATCGTTACACCACGATTCCCATCCATACTCCATCACGCCCACCCTTGCCTAGGTACGTCGAACAGGGACAAGCTAGACTACAAGTCTCACCGTTGCCCATTCTGGCTTGTGGTTAGTACGTGTAAGACTTCTAGGGTTTTCTGAGAATCGGTCCTTAATTGTTATGGGCACGACTCTCAAAACCATGCACCCACAGCCCATCATAAGCAATATTTTAGTTATATTAATCCACATCGGGAACATTCATCATGATCATAACCATTAAAGGTTTATCAAGTCTAACAAATAGTTAAATAAGAATTGGTGCGCTTGTTGAACTAAGCATGGCTAAGCATTGCCTAAACTTATTTCTAGTCAAATTAACCCTAGGATGACAATAATAATAAATGGGGAACAACAGATATAAGGGTAATTGCCCAATAGATAAATAAAATAAATACATTTGCATAAAACAATGCATGTTTGAATGTAAAGCAGGGATTTTATAAACATGGGTTCAATATGTTCAAAGAAGGGTGCCACTTGCCTTGCTTAGACCCACGAGGAACTTCGGCGACGACTTCGGGAACAAACGGCGCTGCGACGGGGCCAAAACCTAAGACAAACAAGGCAAAACAAGCAAAACAGGCTATAAAACTACTGAAACAGAGAAAGAAACTATTTTTAATAGATTCTTGGCATTTTTCTGGATTTAATGAAACTTGAATGGACTTAAACGGAGACTACATGAATTAGCTATGAATTTTAGAAGATTTCTGGGTTTTTTAGCTAAACAGAAAAGTCCTAAATCAATTATTGCGCAATAAAATGGAGCGCTGATGTCAGCGTGGAGAGAGGGAGGCGCTGACGGCTGACAGGTGAGGTCCACCTGTCAGTGAGGGGGAGAGGGGAGGAAAGGCTGACCGGCGGGCCCGAGGGGAGGAGAGAGGAGAGAGGGGGGAGGGGAGAGTCGGCCGGCTAGCGGCTGGGGCCCGCACGGTAGAGGGGGAAAACAGGGGATGGGGAGAGGAGTTCGGCCGGGAGAGGAGGGAGGCGACGGCCGGCCGAGCGGGCGGCGACGGCGATGGCCGGCGGCGCGAGGGCGACGACGGTGGGAACGAGCGACGGGGAGGGGCAACGGCGGCGGACAAGCGACGTCAAGGCGCGACGACGGCACGACGACGCTCGGCCGCATGGCGGCGATGGCGCGAGCGACGACGGTGCGGCGGATGGCGGGCGCGCTCCGACGGCGAACGGTGGCAACACGACGGTGACGGCGAGGCGACGAGGATGGTGGGTGATGACGCGGTGGCGACGACCGGCGACTCGCGGTGCCCGGCATCGGTGACGCGGCGACGGCACGGCGGCGACGGCGGAGGGAACAGGAGAGGGAGGAGGGGAAGCGCTCACCGCCGGCGACGGAGTCGGCGGCGCGTCAGCGAGGGTGAGGCGGAGGTGGTGACGCGGTGGAGCGCCGGCTTGCGGCGTTTGGCGGCGAGATCAGCCAACGACGTCGAGACGATGAGGCGCGGCGGCGGCTCGAGCGACGGGCGAAAGGTGGCGAGGCGGCGCGCGGGAGGGGAATTTATAGGGGAGGTGGCGCCGGCTAGGGCGGAGGCGGCGGTTGGGGAGGAGACCGAGTCGGCGACGGCCGGATTCGGCGGCGGCTGTTGCGGGCGACGGAGTTGGAGGCGGCGGCAGCTACGCGCGGAGCTCGGCCCGGACGCGGCGGGGAGGCGGCGCAGACTTGCGCGGCGCGGGCACGGGCGAGCTGGGCCGAGCGACGGCCCATGAGGGAGGGAGGAAGCGCGTGCGCGGGAGAGGAGGCGGCCGGTCGGCTGGGCCGGCCGAGCGGGGGAGGTAGGCCGGCTCGGCTGGGCCGGCCCGGGAAGGAAGAGGGAAAAAGAAAAAGGAAAAAGAAAAAGAGAGAGGAGGAAAATTGGACTTCGGCCCAATTTGAGAAGGGGGGGGGAAAAAGAAAGGAAAAAGAAGGGAAAAAGAAAGGCCCCACTTTTGCCGAATTTTAAATTAATTTGTTTGGCCAAATTTTATAGTCTGCAATTGAAGTTTAAATCCCGTTAATCGATTTGGAACTTTGATTTAATTAAATTAATTCCTTTAGTGGGATTTTCTGAGTTAATTAAGCCAATTATTATTTACGGATTTCTTTTACGAATTTAGACTGGGGATAAAACTCTGGGCGTGACCGCTATAGATTCTTAATAGTAAATTCTGGTATACCAGACATGCGTGTAGGTATAATTTTTGTGTCTAGTGACGCTACATTTTTTAAGAATGAATTCCCCATGAAGAGTACACCTAGTACTTCTAGTCAAGAACCTATTGCATTCCATGAGCAGTTTGAAACGATAGAACACGATGATCAAACTGTTGAGAAAAATCCCGAGGAGAATAACATTGTAGATACTCGAAAGAGTAAGAGACAAAGGATTACAAAATCCTTTGAAGATGACTACATTGTATATCTCATAGATGATACTCCAAGAACCATAGAAGAGGCATATTCATCTCCTGACGCTGACTATTGGAAGGAAGCGGTACGCAGTGAGATGGATTCTATTATATCTAATGGTACTTGGGAAATCGTTGAGCGTCCATATGGGTGCAAGCCTGTTGGATGCAAATGGGTTTTCAAGAAAAAGCTTAGGCCTGATGGTACAATCGAAAAGTATAAGGCAAGGCTTGTGGCCAAGGGTTTATACCCAGAAGGAAGGCAAGGACTTCTTTGATACTTACTCACTAGTTGCTTACTTGACCACTATTAGGGTACTGTTAGCTCTGGCAGCCTCTCATGGTTTTCTCGTCCATTAGATGGATGTTAAGACAACTTTTCTAAATGAAGAGTTAGAGGGGGGATCTATATGGATCAACCAGATGGCTATGTACTAGAAGGTCAGGAGGGAATGGTGTGTAAATTATTGAAATCCTTGTATGGCCACAAGCAAGCACCTAAGCAATGGCATGAGAAGTTAGACACAACACTCACATCTGCTGGCTTTGTTGTGAATGAAGCTGACAAACGTGTGTACTATCGCTATGGTGGGGGAGGGAGAGTAATCTTGCGTCTATATGTCGATGACATATTGATCTTTGGAACCAGCCTTAATGTGATTGAGGAGGTTAAGGACATTCCGTCCAAAAGCTTTGAAATGAAGGACTTGGGAGTGACTCATGTTATTCTTAACATTAAGCTACTGAGAGGAGATGAGGGTGGGATTACACTTGTGCAATCTCACTATGTGGACAAGGTCTTGAGTCGCTTCGGGTATAGTGACTGCAAGCCAGCTCCTACTCTTTATGATCCCAGCGTGCTATTAAGGAAAAACCGAAGGATCGCAAGGGATCAGTTGAGATACTCCCCTAGTGCAACAAGTTCTGACATCTCATTTGCTGTTGGCAAACTGAGCCGGTTTGTTTCAAATCCAGGAGATGATCACTGGCGGGCTCTAGAAAGAGTCATGCGCTATCTAAAGGGGACAATGAGTTTTGGAATTCAATATACTGGGTACCCAAAAGTACTAGAAGGGTATAGTGACTCTAACTGGATATCTGATGCTAATGAGATAAAGGCCACAAGTAGGGTTGAAAGTGATTCGGATAATTTTCGCCTGACCGGATCGTTTTTCGGATTCAGATAGATTCGGTCAGATAGTTCTGGAAATTTTCGGATTCGGAATCGGATTCGGATTTTTTTTCCGATACGGAAACAAATATGGTACGGGTGATATCTGTCGGATTCGGATATCCGTCGGATAGTATTCGGATTTTTTTTCGGATATCTGAACCTATGCATTAACCATTCAATCAAATTGGCTCGACCTAAAGAAGTCCATCCCAACGGCCAAACTAGTGTTAACTTTAGCTGGTTCTGATTAACTGTCTTCAAGTAGTCTAGTCATCCACGACCATACAACCGCAACGGATATTTCTTTTTATGGTATTAGTAATTACTTATATTTAAAAATATTGATAAGTTATATACTTATATTAAAAAATAACAAGTTATATTTCTTCAATGGTACATGAAGCTTAGTTTAAGAGGTTTTTATGTTCCGATTAATATTCGTCACCGTATTCGTTTCGATCCGTATTCACTCCATATTTGTATTCGATAATATTCGATTCTGTTTTCATATCCGAGTTTCCGATTCCAATTTCGATTCCGAAAAAAAATATGAAAACGAATATGATAGAGTTGGTTTCCGACTGTATTCGATCCGTTTTTATCCCTAGCCACAAGTGGATATGTGTTCATACTTGGAGGTGGCGTTGTTTCCTGGAAGTCTTGCAAGCAGACCATCTTAACGAGGTCAACAATAGAAGCAGAACTCACAGCACTAGATACTGCCACAGTTGAGGCCGAGTGGCTTCTTGAGCTCCTGATGGATTTGCCGGTGGTTGAAAAACCAGTACTAGCAATTCTAATAAACTGTGATAATCAAACAGTGATTATTAAGGTGAACAGTTCAAAGGACAACATGAAGTCATCTAGGCATGTAAAAAGAAGAGTGAAGTCTGTCAGGAAACAGAAAAACTCCGGAGTGATAGCACTGGACTACGTCCAGACAGCAAAAAATCTGGTAGATTAGTTTACCAAGGGACTATCACATAATGTGATAGACAATGCATCGAGGGAAATGGGTTTGAGACCCACTTAAAGTTGCACAATAGTGGAAACCTATCCATTGTGATCGGAGATCCCGTGAATTTGGATGGTGAGACAAGATTGTATAACTGAGAGAAGAGACCCTTAAAAGGACTCATTTCCATAGTGTATTTCTCTTCTAGTCTGTATGGTATGATGGCTTATGCTTTAATGTGATCTGAGAGGCTTTTCTCAAAGCAGAGATGTTGACCTAAAGAACATCTTAGAAGGAACACACCTATATGAGTTTGACTGCTAGTCACAGTCTATGAGATTCGGGTAATCACTAGATACTCATGAAAGGGCCTGGAGTTTGACTCATATGCTCCAAACAAGAGGGGATACAGACGGCAGCCTAGTATCAGTAAAGGTTCTGAGTGAAACCTGACCACACAAGACTAACGATTCAAGACATAATCCATTGTTCAGTTGTAGTCTGATGTAGCTCTTTACCTAGGTGAAAGTTCAACTTAACAGTCTTCACCGAAACACTGGTATAATAAACAAGATAAGTCCTGAGAACTTTTCTTGTGGGCTATGAAATTTGGTGGAGATTGTTAATCAAAATGGCTAGGCCCAATTAAAGTTGATTAAAATTCCACTAGCCTAGAATGAATGGTAGAGACAATAATACCTCCTTGGAGATTTAAAGTGGAGAAGCTCAACTTAAATAGGGAGGTTAGTGAGACTCTGCGTTGATTGGTTGAGACGGTAGGAAGACCGCCACACGTGCGCGCGCGCTGGCCGGCTGGACGGCCGGTCCGGTCCGAAACGTGGCTTTGCATCGGCATCGGCTCGTCCGGCCGCCATGCCTGCCCGCCCCTTCCTTTTGCAACGGCTGGGAATTGATGGAAAGAATTTCGAATCCCCGACGTCCGCAGCGATAATTGCGCGGTAATCACGTAACGAAATCGCGGGATCGGGGGATGCGGATTCGGGTTTCCATATTTGTTCTTCTTCTTCCCGAGGCCAGAGCACTTCTTCTCTATTTTTTTGCTGCTCCCTGGTTTTCCCGAGTTCTTGCGCCACCTCTCTGTCTCCCCGGTTCTGTTCTCTTGCGCACACGTGAGTTCGGAACGAGCAAGCCTCCGAAACCCCTCTGGTCAAGAGTACCTGCATGGGTAGGTGGGTGCTAAAGTTTTTGAGGAGTGTGTTCACATGACTGCTCGAACCATTGCACGATGTTGACCGACGGAGCCGCGCACGTTGATGGCGGTGGCAGCGGCAGCAGCAGCAACGGCAACGGGAACAGCAACATCAACGGAGGCAGTACTGCCTCAAACACCAAACACCAAACACCAGTGAAGGGCCATTTTCAGGGTATAACGTCTTCCTCCTCTCTCTGTTTATTGTTTTTAATACCTGTTAGCAATGGGTTCATTGCTAAATGTTCACAACCTGGATGTTTATGCTTTTACAAATTAAGCATGTTGTTAGACGTTCCGTTCATATATTCTAGATTATTCTCTATGAATGTCATGCATGTTATTCTATTTTGGATTAAAATATGCTGAAATGTGACCATATTTCCAACAACACGCACTACACCATTCACAAGAATCTGAAAAATTTTACCCTACTTTGAAAGTTGCAGCACTTAGCCCCTCATGCTTGAATCTCGAGACGATCCAATGAACTAGTTGCACACACCTTCCCCGCATGCACAATCTCAAGACTTTGAAAGTTGCATACACCTATCCACACATACCCCAAACGAATAAATCTCGAGACGAGCCAAGATGCACACATCTATCTTGCATGCACGAGTATTTAGATGATCAAACAACTACTACTACAAAATAAAGAGTTGCACACACGAATCAAGAGATGATCCGATGACTAAGAAATGAAAGTTGCACGCACCTAATCCCCACACATACAAGTCTCGAGACGACCCAATGGCTACAAAATCGGAAGTTGCATGTACAAATCTTGAAACGATTCAAACATGCATTTGTCTCGAGGTTATCTAATGTCTACAAAATTGAAAGTTAAATGCATGACTCTCGAGATGATCGAACAACTGCAAACACTACGCTGGATCAGGTCACCTCTAACGGTCCCAAACTCTCACCTTTGATGGGTTTATGCTTGTCAAAAAAATGGTTACTGTTAAGTCTTAATCATCTTTGATGGGCGACCGATCGTCAGTGGTGATAGTCGTCTCTAATGGACAAGTTCTTCGATGCCCGTTAGAGATCACTCACCTGTGACGGGCCTGGAAGCAATTGCCCAACACAGGTGACTCATCTTTGACAGGTCTAGACTACAAGGTTGTCACATGTATTGTGGCCTGCGATAGATTTTGCATTATCACCAATCAGCTATGAGATACATTCATGATTTTTTTTTCTAAATATTGGCTAGCCTTAGGATAAGCTAGCTACTCCCTCTTGAAAAAAAGAACAATCATAGGCAATGTACATTTTAATTTTAGGCCATTGCATTAAAACTAACATCAAACACATGCATTCCATGTTGTTGCCGAAATTTCATAGACAATCACACATATACATTCCAACTTACACACATGAATCATGAGATGATCTAGTTGAGATGGAATTTTAGTACTTGGGTTCCATTCATTTCCTACATGTTATTTAATTAGTTAGTAAAATAAAAAAATTAATAAAATAGATTAATATGAGATATATCACATCACAAATATATACGTTTTAATTCGATTTCTATAGCAACAGACAAAACTAAAACTAATATACATGCATTCATACTTACATTTTTTGTTTTTTTGTTACTACTAGTGTATAGTGAAAGTCAAATTTGAAGTTACCTGTTTGTGTGATATACCTTATATTAGTATATTTTCTAAATTTTTTTAATGATTGTTTAGATAATAATATGTAAGAAACCGGTGACCTAGTGCTAAAAACAGTTTCCCACTATTCAATAGCTACAACATCAAAAGTGGCATGCACACATAATGACATGATCCAACAACTACAAAATTAAAGGTTTTTTGGGAGAAGATCGATGCAACGGCTATAGGGATAAGATCAAGCGGCTACAAACTCGAATGTTTTGAAGGAGAAAAATTGTCGATATATTTTTAGCATCTCCGGATGACGGCGACACAGTAAGGTAGCAATAAAAGGTAGGCAAAATTTGCTATGGGGCATCGAAAAAACGCGTAATTAGCCGGTGGACACCGTAAGATTACGAATTTGCTATAGGACACTACATAAGTGTGGTAATTAGCTACCTAGCACTCCGGCCAATTTTTTATTATTTTTAGAGTCAAAAATTCTAAAAATAACGAGATTGCCCTTGGTGGCCAACCCGTTATGTCGACTGGATCCAGTCGAACAGAACCCAGATGGTCTCGGCGCCGCACCACACCTGAACCCTAGCCTACAAGACGAGTGAGCAGGTGGCGATAGCGGCGACCCAACGGCGACGAGGGCACATAACATGTTGGCCACCGAGGGTAATCTCGTCATTTTTAGAATTTTTGACTTAAAAAATAATATAAAATTAGCCGGAGTGCCCGGTAGCTAATTACCATATTTTTTGGTGCCCTGTAGCAAATTCGTGATCTTACTGTGTCCACCGACTAATTACGTATTTTTTCGATGCCCTGTAGCAAATTTTCCCTAAAACGTAATAGTAGCTGAAAAATATTCCATCTACCTAACATGATAACTATCTAATAATTAAGTGTGACTATTTTCGTGTTTGCTGATAGACATAATTTCAACATGCTTTAGGTTTTCCTTCTGATGCCCAGCTGGCGATTCGGAATGTTTGCAGTTTAATTGACGGTAATATGATCTCTAACTTCCAGTTCACACTAAACAAATTCGTGCAGACTGAAAATAATGAAGAATCTGTATAGAAGGATGCTCATCTTGTTGGATTTATTTGGGCCAGGCCCATAACTCCAACACGTAATACTGCTAAATAAAAATGAATTTTTTAGATTTTACATTTTTTATTCAATATTTAATAAATTTGATTTTTTTATTTTGAAAATAACACTTCTAATCTCCTGCCGTCCTTCGGAAGGCAGAAAGCCTACGTATCAAACGGCGTGGTGGACGGGAGGGAATGTGATGATGACGACGTGAAGAAAATTTACGTTTGACCTCTTGCCGGCCCGTATGCAAAACAGCCACGGCCAGCCGAGAGGGGGAGGAAGGCCAGGGGCTGGCTGGATTTTTTTTGTAAAAACCCCCTTGCCGCCCATACAGAAGACGACAAGGGGCTAAATGTAATTTTTTTGCCCCGCTGTCATCCCCTCTGCTCCCGTTCGTCTAAATGTTTGCTACGTAGGCTTTTCGCCCTACCAGAGGACGGCAGGAGGTTAGAATTATAATTTTTCGAAATGCAAAATTAAATTTATAAATTATTTAATAAAAAATCCAAAATCCAAAAAAATAAAATAATAATACCACGTGATAAACCAACAAAAAAGGGATCAGAGACGAGTAATAGACGAGACGCCACAATTTGCTGAGTCGGCCGGCTGAGCCTGACCTTGACTCTAAGGCTGAGCAAGGCTGACGCTAAGGGTGAGCCTGACACGGATCCCTAGCCCGAGCTCGATACCATTGTTGAGGCTGTGCTCCAAGTGCACCCTATCCTCATCTGGACTATGATGCAGCTTTTCACTCTCAACTTTTTTCTCCACAGCATCATGTGGGCCATGTTGTAGCTTTTCACTCTCAACTTTTCCCCTCCACAGCTTTTTCTCTGCCCAACGCACTTCCAAGTCGTGGCTTCTTGTTTTTCTGAACGAAGCACCTTGTACCTCGACGAAGATACGTGAAATCTCTGCTCTCCAACCCTTCTCATCTCTATGTATGCTACGTGACCGATTGAAACCACTGTAAAACGTGTTGTCCAAGCCTAGGGTCATACTCGAGGCCAAGGACTTGGACGAGGCTACGCCCAACGCCTTGTCCATGTCTAGGGTCATACACTCATACCCAAGGCCGAGCATGAGGCCAAGGCCAGTGTACGGAACACAGCAGTACGATGATGGTTGGGTGTGACCGTTTCTTCTGTGGACCGTAACTAACGTTGCATTATTAACTCTCTAACGGTTGAGAAATCATGATGCAGAATGTAACCAACGCTGGATTAATTCTGTAATGCTCGACACATTATGGCTGAGTTAATGCTCATCTCCCTGCGGATTCACTCCATATAGGTAGCTCCTTTTGTTTTTTGGGTTGGGTTTTGCGGTTATACACTCTCCATCCCTGGTTCCAAGCACATGCGCGCACAAACTTTCTGGACAAGCAAACCTCCAAAGCTGCACCCACCATGAGTACCTGTATGGATAGACGTGCAATCAAGTTTTTGGGGAATACATTGGTGTGACTGCTCCTTATATCCTCGACCACTTCTCGGACGACGACTAAAAACAATGACAGCTCAAGAGGCACCGGCGGCACAGGCAGCAGTGAAAATAATGATGGTTCGACCTCTTTTAGTTTGGAGTACGTATTCTAATCTTTCAAATATTTAAGATGCTCTGTTATGTTATTTTCAGAGTATTTTTTAAAGTAATAACACTAGAGATTCTGTCATAATCATGATTTTCATGGTAATATTTTCTTGTTGATTTCTAGATTAACTTACATAAATTGACAATATTTGAAACAGATCTTCAGTACATGACATTAATATATTTTATTGCACCATATTCAATTATCTAAATAATGGCACTATATCAATTTTGTAGGCAAAGACGGTGGCTTTTACTGATTCGTAACTCGTAAGCAGTCTAGTCAGTAGTGGGCTAGTGAGGGAAACTCTGTATTCAAGTGCATATCCTGTCATTTTTCATGTCCTCCAAAAATTATCAAAAATTCATAATGAACTTTATATAATATATCAATATGTGATATATCATGCAGATTCCAAATACAATATAAAATTCGTCCTATACAGGTAGAAACAAAAACTACAACAAATTTGGCTCATAATACTGCATATTAATTACTCCCTCCATGTTTAAATATAAATTGAACTAACTAACGTCATATAAAAAATAGGAGGGAGTATCTTTTTAACTTGTATAAGACAAAATTTCAATTTCCATGTTTTTAGAGTGACACATCATATATTAATCTATCTTTCTTTAAAAACAAAATATGACCTTTTTTTTAGTGCTTTGCAGCGCCAGGCCTGGGAGAGAGAGAGGAGAGGAGGGAGTGGGCTGAATTCGGCCCATGGCTAAGGAGAAAAAGAAAACCCCCTTTTTAATTTAAGTCTAAGGATTGATTTTAATGGTTTAAATTAATTCCTTTGTCCTGAAAATTGCGCTAAAAATCCTGTCAGTGACTTGAGGCATAAAGAATATAAAAAATATTCCTAGTGAATATACTTTATTATTTGATGCTTTTACCTGCATTAATTGCCTCTAGAATGATTTAAACATTTTCTTTATTTTGAATTAGTCATGGGAGGAAGAAAACTCACGGTGTGACATGTGACTATCGTCATATGGTGTCCACGCAATGGCCCAACCCTTCTCTCTCAAAAGGGGCTGACGCTATAAATATGATTATATTATGGAAAAATAATCCAACAATCCAATTACATGCACGGACCAGACGAAATCGCTCGAGATTTTAAAACATCATTATATATATATATATATATATATATATATATATATATATATATATATATATATATATATATGCGCACACACACGGATGACTATGTATGTTACATTGTCACACGTCGGTATTGCATGCCCAGATCAGCTGATCTTTTATAATATGATGGACAACTGGTGTTTGCTTTCTCTCTTTTCGTGACGTATTTTATATTATAAGACTTCTTGGGTTTTATTAAAATTTTTCATGTAGTGTACATATGTGTAGATTCGTTAGCACACATATAAATATAAACAAGATTAGCGAGTCTTATAATTTAAAAAAATGCATAATATACAAACATATGCCCCAACTACCAATTACACGTCGCAATATCAAAAACCACGTAGATAGACCAACATTTATGTCTTCAACTTCCATTTTAAAATAAATATAAAACATATATTACATATGTATATAAAAAATATCTTACGGTGTCATCCGATCTTTTCATTTCTCATTATACTTAAAAACCAAAATTTAAAATTTTAACTTAAATTTAAATTTAGAGTCGATTTTAATTAGAGTTTTACCAAAATTTCTACCGTATATATATATAAAAGTTTATTTATAAATTATTTTTTATTTACACAGATGTCGTTTGGACCCACCGTACATAATAGTACGAGTACGCGTGTGCCAACCCCAACCAATTATTAATAAGTAACATAATGACGTAACAAAAACCTGAGTGCATGGCAGTCAGATTGCCACGTCCGTGCGTGCGTGTGCGTCCGCCGCGTGTTCAGCGGTCGACGAGACGGAAGAAGCAGGTGGATCTGGAAGCCTGAAGTGCTCCAGCGCCGACCGCCCGTCGAGCCCCTTGCCGTTGTAGTGCGCCAGGAACTCCCACGCCGTCGTGCTCCTGTACACCGCCGCCGCCGCCGCCGGCCGTGCGCCGGACGCGACGGCGATGGGGCCGTACGACCTCGTCGACGTGTACTCCGGCCGGAAGAAGCACGCCACCGACACGCGTGGCCCGGCGCCGCTGGCCGCCACGCGGTGCTCCACGCTCCGGAGCCGGTCGTTCGACATCAGCTGGATGAGGTCGCCGACGTTGACGACCAGCGCGCCGGCCACGGGAGGGACGTCCACCCACCGCCGCGGCCGCTCCAGCAGGGCCTGGAGCCCGCCCGACGCGTCCTGCAGTAGCACGGTGAGGAAGCTGGGGTCGGAGTGCCGGCTCGTGCCCATCGTCGCCTCCGGCTCCGGGCACGCCGGGTAGTAGTGCGCCGCCATGCTCAGCCCGTCCATGCAGCCGGCGTCGCGGCCGAGGTGCCCCGCGGGGAGCCCCAGCGCCTCCGACAGTAGCTCGAACAGCCGCTCCCCGAGCCCGCGCACCGCCGACGTGTACTCCTCCGCCACGCCCCTGCACGCCGGCGGGATCTCCTCCGGCGAGGGCGCGTCGGGCGCCATCTCCATGAACAGCGTGTCGCGCCAGTTGGCTGCCGGCGACCGGAACAGGTCGAAGTTGGAGTTGAACCGCACCTTGCGGGCGGAGTCCCGGGTGTAGAAGGGCACCTTCGCCGCCAGCGGCTCCTCGTTGAACCGCCGCACCACCGCGAGCACCTCCTCCATGAGCACCCCAGCGACGCCGTGGTTGACCACCTGGAAGAAGCCGACCGTCTCAGCGGCCGCCCTCAAGTCGGCGACCACCCACTCCCTGTCGACGTCGGCCTTGGCGAGGTCGATGACCGGGATGGCGGCATCGTGTTCGGACGGGGCGGCGACCGGCAGGGGGTCGGGCGGGTGGCGGAAGAAGTAGGGGACGGTGGTGACGCCGGCGTCGACGAGGCCCTTGACGCCGGCCTTGGTGTCGTCGAAGGCCTGGAGGTCGCGGAGGCGGTCGCTGCCGGAGACGGAGACGGTGGTGGCCATAGTCGCGCGTGCGTTGTGAGCCATTGGGCCGATCAAATCCTTGTACCACTAAATTGTGACTTGTGAGATGGTGACCGAGAGCAACTGCCACTTGCTCACCACTTATATATGTTTAGATTAATTTGATTGAATTGACAAATACAAATGCTATTAATTTTATCAATATCGTACCAAAATTTTAGTCGTAATATTTGATAGCTAGAGCTGAACAACGGTAAAATCGGCCGTATTAAATAAACACTAAACAATATGCGACATGTTATAAACAAAACACAACATTGTATTTTTTGGAATTTACCTATATATCACTTTCTTTATCTAAAATGTTGCATACTATTTTTTAATATGTAAGTATGGTTCAACGTATTTTGTTCGTGCTGTCAGCGGTCAGCCTCGGTGATGTAGGTGATGGCGACACCAATGTTGTTTTAAATGATAACACAACAGTGAAAAGTTATAGGATCTCTGTTTTTGGGTTAATATATTTTCAACATGTTTTACGTGTTGTTTCTAATGCCGAACTGCCAATTCCAAAAGCACACATCACATAGTGATCAACCAACCAACCTTCACGTCGGCCCACCCCCTCCTCCCACCACTACCCCCAACAAAGCTAGTGGAGTTAAAAAATAACTGACAGATGTTGAGTTAAAAAGTAACTTATATTAACGTAGGGTGTTTACTACGATAAGCTGTGGAGTTAAAGTTTAATTGATGACAACGCAAAAGAAATGTGTGTTTCTTGTTGAGGAGTTAAAAAATTAACCGATGACCACCACAACTTTTAATCCACGTGAAGGTTTTCGGAGTTAAAAATTAACTAATGACAACTTGAAAGGAATGTTTTCGTTTACTGGTTCATTTATAGTCGTTCGATGTATAGTTAAATTTTAACTATCATTCAAAATGTCTGCGAGAGTTTCCTACCTTGAAAAATGGTCTAGTTATTGCGATATTGTACTTGTTGAGTTAAAAAATAACTTACCAATGGTAATGACCAAAATACTTTCGTACATATTTAACATCTGTTTTGAGTTAAAAAAAATAACTAACACACACTCCTAGACACCAAATCAACAATTACATGGCTGAGTAGGTGATAAGTTAGAAATTTACTGTTGTGTAAGATAGTTATTTGTTAACTATAAATAATGATGACCGAAACCTTGTTAGCATGTTTGAGTTAAAAAATAACTCATACTATCCCTGTACCGTGTTTGATTATAAGTATAGTTGGAAAACATCAATTAAGCATAAAACCTCATAATATGATAGACCATCCACTTATCACGTTGCATAATATAAAGTTTGTCATTCCCCTCGTATAATATACATTCATCTTGCATAACAAAATACACAGAAACATAATTGGTTGTCACGCCTAGAAATTCCTTACACGAATTTCTAAACTTTATTGTGTAATAAAATCCAAGTCCAGGACTAGCCGGGGCACATCAATAGATAAAGTTGATTACATCATCATCGTTCTTAAAAACAACAGTAAATAACAATTAATATGGCCTCTTTGAATCACAGGAATGAAAAAACAGAGGAATAGGAAAAACATAGGATTCTGACAGGAATGTAGGTATAAAACAGAGGATTGCAAAACATAGGAAAAACGTAGGAATGGACCCTATGAAATTCCTATGTAATGTCTCTTCCCATATAAGTTTTGGAGGAAATTTAACAAGAGGTGGAATCTCATGAAAAAAATCCTTTGAGTCTATATCTCTCCTCAAATTCATGTGTTTTTTCTGTGGTCCAATCAAATGGCTATTCCTATGTTTTTCCTGTGTTTTGCAATCCTCTGTTTTATACTTACATTTCTGTCAAAATTCTATGTTTTTTCTATTCCTCCATTTTTTTATTCCTGTGATTCAAAGGGCCCCTAAAATTGCTATGAAATTCCTTTGAATCAAAGGGGGCCTAAAGTCTAACGACATGCAACGTTCCTTACAACTCATATAAATTTTATCATCCATATTATTATTTATATGACCATCCAAAATAGATTCTCTACTCATATCATATATCACTTCAACAGAACCGCTTAATTACTTTATACATATATATTTTATTAATATTTTGCAATCAGCTCCTCTCAGCCACGCCCTGCGTCGTCTCCTCTCCACGACGCTGCCCTCCGTCATCGTTGCGTCGCCGTCGTCGCCGCCGGTCACTGCCACCGCCACAAAGGACTTCTAGCTCTGACGTAGCTCGGTTCCAATCCACAAGTAGCACTTTGACAGGAGACAAACATCAAACCTCAGAGTCGCCTCTATCTGAACCGTATTCTACCTCTGAAGGGGGAAATTACGCAGGGCTGAGTACAACCACGTACTCAGCAAGCAGCACAGAAAGAGAGTAATAAAAGAATGCATGTAAACACAAGGGGATGCTAGGGTTAGATGTACAAAAGCAGCAATTAAGCAAAACAGAGATTTAAATAGAGTATTAGGATTTAAATAAATGAGTAAAGAATTTAAATAAAGCATCTACATACTGTCCAATGTTACACCACGTTACAACAAGCGTAACCACTAGTCAACGTTATAACATGTTGCAGTAGTCCCAAGTGAAAGTCAGTTTACTCAGGTTATAAAAGGTTCAACTAGTCACAGTGAATCTAGGAGACCGCCTGAAACCATGGGCACAACTATTCAAATAGACTATACTCTGATCAGAGGTGTACTATTGAACCCACAAGACACAGCTTCACTGCACTTGAACATGCGCCGATGTGCCACCATGGCACACTAGAAAGGAGACTGTGATAGGACCCGACACATAACCCTCTCTATTTAATTGCACCGCACTTCAGGTTTCACCCCCTCCTTTACACCAAGTCGCGTAGTCCCCTCTTGTACCTTGGTGAATTCAAAAGCAACAGAGGCCATCATTACACCACAATTGCCCATGCATACTTCATCACGTCCACCCTTGCCTTGGTATGCCAAATAGTTCGAAGCTATGCTTCAAATCCCACCTTACCCATTTCGGCATGTGGTTAACACTAACTCCAGGGTTTCCCTGAACCAGTCCTTAATTGTCATGGGTGTGACTCTCAAAACCATGCACCCACGATCCACTATTATCAGTATTTTAGTTGGAATTAACCCTGACGGGTAATGAGTCATTAAACTAAATCAGTCTAATAGTGATTACAACTTTCCATGTGCTACTTGTTCTAAGCAAGGCTAAGCATGGTCTAGACCTAATACTACAATTACCCCAGGTACAACAGGAATAATGAATGGATAATCAACGACATAATAACAATAGGTTGAACCCAAGAAATAACATAAAGTAAAGTACGGTAAATACTTTAAGTAAATAATGCATGTTTGAACGAATAAAGCAGGACTTTTACAATAAATGGAATCAATATGGTAAAAAGGAGTGCCACTTGCCTTGCTCAGCCTGAGGAGGGATCTCTGCGACGATCTCGAAGTAAACGGGCGCTTCAGCGGACTCTGAATCTAAATGACAAAGCACAAAAATAAATAAACAGGCACAAACTCTACTGAAATAGCAAACGAAACTATTTTTAGTGGATTCTTGGCATTTTTCTGGATTTAATGAAATTTGAATGGACTAAAACGGAGACTAGCTAAATTAGTTATGAATTTTAGAAATTTTCTGGGTTTTTAAACTAAATAGGAAAAATCCTAAATTCGATTTATTGCGCAATAATTGAGGCTTATTGACATCGGCAATATAGGATGGAGGTGGCGCCAACAGGTTTGCCCCGGGTGTCGGTGAGAGGGGGGAGACAGGAGACTGACTGGCGGGACTGACCGAGGGAAGAGAGAGGAGAGGGGGATCGGCTGGCCCGTGGGCCCGGGGTGTTAGAGGGAGGAAAACAGGGGAGGGGGAATGGAGGCGGCCAGCGCTCGGGTGAGGCGGCTGGCGGCGCGGTTGCGGCGGTGACCGGCGGCGACGACGGCGACACGACGACGACGGAGGGCGGCGTTGCGGGGAGGAGACAGCGCGGGGCGTGGCCGAGAGGAGCTGATTGCAAAATATTAATAAAATATATATGTATGATGTAATTAAGTGGTTCTGTTGGAGTGATATATGATATGAGTAGAGAATCTATTTTGGATAGTCATATAAGTAATAATATAGATGATAAAATTTATATGAGCTGCTAGGAATGTTCTTCTCGACCGACATGAATTATTATTTAAATTTATGTGTCATTCAGAATGGTTTTATTATAGTGTGTCATAGAACTGTCTCTAACCAATTCTATATTTTTGTGGTCAAGGAAGGTGGATTTAGTGGTTTGTCAGCAGCTGTTGTCGGTCTACAATTTTCAAACCCATCTTTTCACTTTTGTTGATACTTATAAGCTAGAATTTTAATTTTCAAACGCAAATTTAGAGTTCATTTTGGGTTATACACTGAAGTTTATTTTTTAGCAATGACTTTTAGATCGCCAAGATACGTATGTAAAAGTTTTATTCAGAAAATATTTTTCATTTCCAAATATGATTTTGGTTTTTTCCTGCTAAACAATCACCGGTTTAGTTTTCTCTTATCCGGGCTTACATCAACATTATTAAATTCATCCTTCTTTTTTTACCATAGTAGCTTTTAATATATCTTCTTATGACAACCACCTAGGCCGTGTTCGGCAATAGACCTAAGTTAACTTAACCCCCTCGTTTTCCACGTGCAAGCTTTCCGGACTGCTAAACGATATATATTTTGCAAAAATTTTCTATAGAAAAGTTGTTTTAAAAAATCATATTAATCTATTTTATATTTTTTAATAATTAATAATTAAGTACGTACTAATCTATTACTACGTTTTCCGTGCTTGGTAAGTTAACCTACCCATCGCATAAACGAACGCGACCCTAGCTAGTTGTTATATATTGTTGTAGCTCCCTTCCTCTCTTATTTGAGAAAATTTATAGGCCCTAAGAAAAAACCAAGACAAAATTTTGTTATCTTCAAATACCTAGTATTTGAAGGCATTGGAGTTTTATGATAGAAAATATGGTGCTTGAGTGCCTTCAGCACGATGGTGTGTTATGCAAAGATAGTTTGAGAATGGGTGGCATCGGAAGTAAAGCAGACTACACATTCACCTCCAAATGTACACGTTCATCCATAGATGAAGCCATGCCAAACAACCCGGGGCAGTGACCTGAGCACTGGTAAGGCTCAATGTTACACCGAGTATACCTAGATGAGAAATGAGAGAAATGACCCCAAATATACCTACCATTTTGGCTGGTCTGCACAACGTGATAGATGCAGAGGAGTCATGAAATCAGCATAAACCAGGAGAACTCAAACATGGACATGTGTGCAAGATTTCCTAAGTGCAATGAACATGTATAGTTATTGTCACGCCCTGAGTTTTACCCAAGCCAAGAATTAATTAAATAATGCATTAAAAATAATTTGTTAATTAAAGTTCAGGAGAAAACTCAGTATAATAAATTAATTTAATTTAATTGGAAGCTTTTCGGATGTTCTAAAATGTCCCGAAAGCATTTTAAATGATTAACAGGATTTATATTTGAATTGCAGTCAATAAAATTTGGTCTAATAAACTTAATAAAAATCGGCAAAATTGGAGGCAATTTCTTTTTTTCCCTCCTTCCTTTTTCTTTTCTTTTTCCCTTCTCTTTTTTTCCTTTTTCCCTTTTCTTTTTCTCTTTTCCTTTTTTCCTCTCCCTTGGCCGAACTCCTCCTCCTCCCTGTACGATCCTCTCCCCCTCCTCTAAAAGCCATGCAGCCCCATCTCTATCTCCACCAAAAAAATCAATTCCAATTAATTAGGACTCTAAATCTTATCCCCTTGAAACATTATCTATTCCTTGTTAATAGGAGATGGGTAACAAGATCTATCTCTAGCTTCCCCCTATAAATACCCCCTACACCCTTGCCTCTTTTCCCCGTCTCCCTCTCCGTGCATCTCCAGTCGCCCCTTCCGCCTCCGCTACAGCTGTGCTGCCCCTATCCCAGCAGCTGCGCAGCAAGCCGCTAGCAGCCCTGCTGCATCCTGGTACGCGGCACGTCGCCGGCTGGTCTCTCTCCACCAAATTTCAGGTTCGCATATATTTTATTCTTGCGAATCAATCTAAATTGATCAACCGTTTAATTGTTCAGGTTTTCTAGCCTAACAGCAAGGAACAACCGCAATCCGTTGCTGATCTCTCCACCAAACCTCAGGTTTGCATACGTTTTATTCATGCAAATCAATCTATCGTTAATCTACCCTGTAATTGCTTAGGTTTTCCAACCTATTAGCTAACGCGAGATTGATCTACAGTATGAAATTCTATTTCGTAAGCGTAGATTGGTTTAACGTTAAAGTCGTCTAATTCTAGTTTAGCGAGTCGTTAAATCTCAATTTAACGGGTCGTTAACTCCTGCCATTGTTCCGCTAACAGTTCACGGTTTCACGTATCGAATCTAATTTGTCGTACGAATCTCTAATTCGTGCATGATTTGGTTCTGTCGTGTGAATGCGTGTACTGTCTGCAATTTCCCGAGTCGTGTCCCAACCGGCACTCAAAGTCCGCATCACCTCCCTCAGCCCACCTCCCTCCCTCACTCTCCCTTCAGCCTCCTCCTCCTCTCCCGCTGGGCCGGCCCAGTCCTTCCCGCGGCCCAGTCCTTCCCGCGGCCCAATCCTTCCCGCGGCCCAGCTCGCCCCTACCTCTCTCCCTCCCGCACCAGGCCGAGCCAGGCCACGGCCCAAACCGCCGAGCCCCAAGTCCTCTTTGCCTCCCTCTCCCTCTCCCAGGACACCGACAGGTGGGCCCCACCTGTCGGGCCCGTCTAGCTCCTCCGGCCGACACCGACGCTTTCCCCGCCGTCGTCGGAGCGTCGTCGCGCCGCCGCGCCGCCGCGCCCGTCGCGTCGTCGTCGCCTCCCCGAGCCGCCCGATGTCGTGTCGTCGCGCCTAGCTGCCATGCCGTCCGCGTTGCGGCGCTCCACTTGCGCACTCTTCCGCTCTGCCTCGTCGCCGCGCTCACCACCGTGCGCCGCATCCGCGCAGTCGCGCCGCGTCACCGGCCGCCTTTCGCCTCTGTTGTCGGGCACGTCGTCCACCTCTCTGCCCACGTCCCCGCCGTGCCACGCGGTGCGTGCGCCTCGCGCCCGTCCTTGGCCGCTGCTCCGTGTCGCCGTCACCGTCGCTCGGTCGCCGTGACCGCTAGCGCGCCGTCGCCGCTTGGCCGCCGCAGCGTCTCCCCGGCCACCGCCGGTCCCTCTTCGCCTTTGCTCGCCTCTGCACGCGCAGGTCGCCACCGCTGTCGGAGTGCGCCGCCTCGTCCCGAGCTCCTCCCCTTCCTCTCCTTGCCGCCGCCGCCCCGCTCTCGGGCCGGCGTCACCTCACTGCGCCGTCCGCGTTGCGCCACTCCTCTGTCGCACGCCACCGCTCTCCGCCGTCTCGCCGTGGCTCCCGTCGCGTCCCACCTCGCCTTGTCGTCGCGTCGCCGCTTCCCCTCCTTCCTCAACCCGGTGAGCCCATTCTCTCCTTCCTCCTCCCTCAACTCTCCCCGGCCATCGCCGGCCGTTGCTCGCGCAGCCGGCCTAGCGACGCCTCCCTCGCGTCGTTGCGCCGCCGTCGTGCGCGCGCACGCCATCGGTTCTCGCCTCCGCGTCGGTCGTCGTTCGCCACCCTCTGCCGAATGTCGCCGCCGTCGGTCGGCATCACCACCTCCCCGCGCCGAGCTGTCTTGGCTGCTGCCTCGCCCGCGCTGGCTACGCTCACGCCCGAGCTGTGCAGCCGCGCCGCCCGCAATCCGCGCACCTCGCCGTCGCGCTGAGCTCCATTGCCCCTCCCCTCGCCTCGCCCGTGCCGCCGCGTCGTCGGTCGAGCCGCCGCTCCGCCCACGCCGGCCCAACGGCTGCGCCGCAACTGCCGGGTGCCACCACTAGCCGCAATCCGCGCTGCCGCTAACCAACTCCCGCTTTCGCCGCGCCGCGTCCACCCTGGCCGCGCCAACGACCTGCCCGCCCTACGCGCGGTAGCCGCCACCTATAAATCCCCCTCTCCTCGAGCCGCCGCCGCCTTTATTCGCACGTCCCCGAGCCGTCGCTGCGCCATTGCCTCGCCGCCGCCAGTCGAGCTCGCGCCTCACCTCCGGTCGCCGTCGCGGAGCTGCATCATCACCCATTCCCGCTCGACGCCGATCGCTGCCGCCCTTCGCGCCACCGGTGAGCATCCTCTTCCCCTCTCCCTTCTTCTTCTTCCCCTTCGGTAGCCGCCGCCGGCCCATGTGCCACCGCCATGCGCGTGCGCCACTGTTCACGCCGACACCGCCGCCAGTGCCCGGCCGCCATCGCCACGGTTTCCCCTCCCACCATAGTCCTCTGCCTCCCCGCGCACACGCCACGACGCCAAGCCGTCGTCGCGCACCGCTCCTCCCTCCTCTCCCCGTCGGATTCCTTTTCTATTCTCGGCCGTTGCCGTCGCTGGCCGTTGTCCGTCGTGCCACCGCGCTAGCGCCACCGAGCGATATCCATCGCCGCCGCCGATCTACCTCGTGCCGGCCGTCACCACCTGTCCTCGGCCCTCGCCGACTTGCCGCCGCCGTCCTCGTCGCCGGTAAGCCCTTGCTGTCCTCTCTATCCCTCTCTTTTCCTCTCCGCCCGTGGCCGCCGGAGCCGGCGCCGCCGCCGCATTCTTGCGCGCTTCGGCCGTCTCCGTCGCCCGTCCGCCAGCCGCCACCCTCGCCTTGCTGTCGCCAACGCGACCCCGCCACCATCGAAGCACCGCCGCGCTCGTCGCGTCACTGCCGTCGCTCTCCCCGAGCTGCCACCGTCCTCCTTTGGCGCCGCCGCTCTCAGCGCCGCTGCCTGTTCTCGCATCGCCGTCCGACGGATCACTGTCGCCTGTCGCCGTCCGCTTGTCCGCGCCGCCGTCCGCCGGTCACCGCCCTCCGCCGCCTGCCTGGCCGGCGCCGCCCCTCCCCCCTGTTGGCCAAGGCCGCCCCGTCCTCCTCTGTTCTGGGCCACTGATGAGCGGGCCCCACTCGTCAGCCGGTCAGCCTCCCCTCCCCCTCTCTCTCTCACCGCCATGTGGGTCCCAGCCGTCAGCCTCCTCTCACTCCTGTGCTGACGTCATGCCTCTGATTAATTGCGCAATAAATCAATAAGGTTTTTCTGTTTAGTTTAAAAACCCAGAAAACTTCTAAAATTCATAAGTAATTCATCTAGTCTCCGTTTAGGTCCATTCAAGTTTCATTAAATCCAGAAAAATGCCAAGAATCCATTAAAAATAGTTTCTTTCCCTGTTTCAGTAGTTTTATAGCCTGTTTTATTTGTTTTGCCTTGTTTGTCGTAGGTTTTGACCCCGTCGCAGCGCCGTTCGTTCTCGAAGTCGTCGCCGAAGTTTCTCGTGGGTCTAAGCAAGGCAAGTGGCACCCTTCTTTGATCATATTGAACCTATGATTATAAAGTCCCCCGCTTTTACATTCAAACATGCATTGTTTTATGCAAATCTATTTACTTTATTTATCTATTGGGCATTTACCTATATACCCGTTGATTCTCATTTATTATCATTGTCATCCCAGGGTTTATTTGACTAGAATTAGGGTTAGTCAATGCTTAGCCATGCTTAGTTCAACTAGCTCACCAATTCTTATTTGATTATTGGTTAAACTTCGATAGACCTTTAATGGTTTTGATCATTATTAATCTCCCGATGTGGATTAATACAACTAAAATATTGCTTATGGTGGGCTGTGGGTGCATGGTTTTGAGAGTCGTGCCCATGGCAATTAAGGACCGGTTCTCAGAAAACCCTGAAGGTCTTACACGTACTAACCACAAGCCAGAATGGGCAACGGTGAGACTCGTAATCTAGCTTGTCCCTATTCGACGTACCCAGGCAAGGGTAGGCGTGATGGAGTATGGACGGGCAATCGTGGTGTAACGAAAGCCTCTCCTGCTTCCGGATCTACCAAGGCACAAGAGGGGACTGCCCGACTTGGTGTAAAGGAGGGGGTGAAACCTGAAGTGTGGTGCGATTATCTAGGGAGGGCTGGGTGAAAGGTCTTATCATGGTTTTCGTACTGAGGTATCGTGGTGATACGTTGGGGCATGGTAACATGCTTGGCAGCCATGTCTTGTGGGTAAAGTTGTACACCTCTGCAGAGTAAAACTATTCGAATAGCTGTGCCCGCGGTTATTGGGCGAACTGACAGATTCACTGGGATTAGTTGAACCATTAATAACCTGATTAATCTTGGAACTGGTTTGACCCTGCGCAACGTGGTGTAACGTTGGCAGTGGTTTGGGTCTGTCGTAACGTGGTTTAACGTTGGACAGAGGGTTGACCCTGTCGCTACGTGGTGTAACGTTCGACAGCGGTCTGGGCCTGTTGCAACGTGGTGTAACGTTGGACAGTGGATGATTATTTTAAATGATTACTTTACTTTTATTTCAGTCTATTTTATCTACTGTTTTGCTAAATTACCGCAGCTTTTGTGCAAGTTAACCTTAGTCTATCCTTGTTACCCTATTGCATTCATTATTCTCCCCCTCTTGGGTGTTAGTTGTTGAGTACGGTGGTTTGTACTCAGCCTTGCTTACTTTTTCCCCCACCAGAGCAAGTGCCAGAGCCTGTGTCAGAAGAAGGTTGTTCCGAAGGTTGAAGTAAGGTTCAGTCCGCCGCCGAGAGTGCCTGTGGTGTGGAGCCGTCTTCACCAGCTGAAGCTGAAGATTAGATGGTTTAGTTTGTTTTCCTTTTCCGCTGCATTTCGATAGATAATTGTTTTTATTTGTTTTTAAGTCGTGGAACTGTATATTAATTTGTCATAGTGTGTACTCGGGCTGATGCCTGGACCGAGATTTAATACATGCTATTGTTTAGAAATTTGGTGTAAATTTCTGGACGTGACAGTTATGCCCATATGGACACATATGGATCACCTGTTGTACAATGGTTATCTCAGAGATGCCCTTTTCGTGCATTTCCGAGCTGTTTGCTTAAGATCATGCATGGGATGCTGCGACTGCACTGTCACTTGTTCAACTGTGAGGGCTCATTCGGATTAATTATAGGGTTTTTACTGGATTTTTAAGGAGTAGTGTTCATGTGATTTTTTCCTTATGCTATCGTTCAGATGAAAAAAATCAATCATAGAGAAATCACATCAAAATTTCCAATGCCGTATGTCAATTCCATGGGAAAATCATACGAAAGAATCTATCCACTCCGAGGTCATGTTTCATTTCCTCTGCCTTATCATGTATCTTTCGTGTATACATCCGAATGATATATCTTTTGTACTCCTGCGTTTTCTGATCCTCTGTTTTTCACCTAAGTTTCTTTCCTATCCTATGTTTTGCATGAGCCTTGAAAATATATGTCAAAGAAATGTAGCCTAGTAGTTACAATGACCTAACTAACATACTAAGATTTTGAATTTAAATCTTCGTATGAGCGAATTTTGGATTGGGGTTGGTTAGAGAGACCAGGTAAAAAATACGCTTCTCAGGCAACAAAAACTGTGAAACTATATACTCCGTACATAGCACTGTGTGGGGGCATTATATGTGCGTGTGAGGGAGAGAGAGGGGGGGGGGGGTACAATTTGTAGCTCTAGGCCTCTGGTCTTTCACTAGTTCGCATTTCTTTGTTTTGAATACTAACCGAGGCAACAGCCTCAGGGAAACTTTACTATGAAGATTATGTGAGTACAACTGTCCAAGAAGAAGGACGCCAACCCCGTGGATTTTCTTGGCTCGTTGCTCGTGGTACCTGTAGTACTCCAAGATGCTGACGTTATAGTCCTTTATTGTTTAGTTTTTTCAAACAAAATTCAAATGGTTTATTTATAAATAAAAAAATTATAAATAAATCTTGTTATACGTGTTTAGTAATGTAAAAGCTAGTATTGAAAAATATGATTAAAAAAATCCTGAAATCAACTTTGAATATAAGTTTTAAAATTAAAATTTTGACTTACCAACGTAAACATACGACTTAGGCTATGTTCTCTGCTCCAATTTAATAACCCATATTTTCTCGTTTTTCGTACCAAGCTGCCAAACCATATGTTTTTAAAAGAAAATTTAAAGTAAAATTGCTTAACTTTTTTAAGTTTTTATGACTAATAATTAATTAATTAATTAATTGTAACTTAATCCGCTGGTATATTTTTACACACCAGTACTAAAAAACACGGCCTTACAAGAAGACTAGGGCGTTAGAGGCAGAGAACGGACGGTGGGCAGCTAGAGCTGGCATGGGCTGAGCATATAAAGTCTGGCAAAGCCATCTAAGGTCCAGTGCACCCGGGACGAAGGACGTGGATGCCGGCATCCCCTTCGATTCCCACCATAAAAGATAAAAAAGAGAGAGGAGAGTCCTATATTGGACTAACCATAATACGGGACGAGCCCGTAACCCACGCCGGCGGGTCCGATGGTATTACAGAGTCAATTTGCAATTTTGCACCGCCTGGTACTGTCATGTGTGCTGATGTGTATGTTTGATGGAAAGCAAGATGGAGGAGGAGCTGCTGAATTCATTTTATTGGGATTTTGGGGTACAAGGCTCCGTCGTTTCGGTTATGAAAGAATAAGCCTTATGGTTTATTAGGAATTAGAAATTTGTGGATAAAATTCTCAGACTGATGTCATATTCAAAAAAAGCTACATTAAAAAAATACAAAGTAAAAAAAACCACAAAATCAAATTCAAAACACAAAATCAATTCCAAAGTTAAAATTTAAAATAAAATATTGGCTTAAAAAACGAGCAGAAGCAAAACTATGGGAACCCTCCTCCTAAGATGTACATTTAGTATAATGCGTAGTTATTACTATTTCACCACACATGTTTAGTGTTGAGGGGGCCATGCTACCAGTAGTGTATAGGCATAAATTAAACCATACATATCAGTTCCTAGAAACTCCAAATTAATCGAAACTAATTTGTAGAAATTTGTCCTACGGCAACTGTGATAATTAATTGGTTGCATCTTTTTGAAGCAGAGGCAACAATGAATTATATTACTTTTTTACCAGGACAATGATTATATCATTAAAAGAAAAGGTCGCAAGAAAAATCTTCTGATCACTGCTTCCATCATATCTGTAGTCACAAATCGGTATACATGTACCCCATGGCCCAGGAGGCCACTTTGATCTTCTAAGCTGGTGAGCTCATTGATCGATCAGTGGACTGGCCAAATTAAGCTGCTCCAGCTGCGTTTGCCGGAACTGCCATGGCCGATCGATCTTTCTGTGCGGCACACGCCAGAATGGTCATGGTCTGCAAAGCCATCATGCACGCATGACACATGCCAGTGTAGGGTAATATCCTCAAATGTTTTTTTAAAACTCGTACACTTTATTTAGTAAAGAAAAATACACATGTCATGATCGGTAGTCCTCAACACTAAGAATTAAACTGTATGTACAGTTTTGCAAAGAGAGCCCTCGTAACTGCCCAAATCAACCTAAGCTTATGACTTTTGCAACAAAGCATTTTAGAAGATCTAAAAAAGCAATCAGACCCTTTGTTTGCTTCTCCACCTTGATGAAGACACTTATGGCGACGACGACGGTGATTTGAAGACCACAAGTAGCTGTAAATGAACGCCAAGAAGCAAAACCAAAAGGGGCCTCCGGTGGTGATGGAGGCTTCATTGACCACAACAAGAAAGGTCAGCAACTCACTGAAGATCCGTATGCATTGATGATGAAGGTCGACATTCTTGCGGAAGGATCGCCGGAGATGAAGGTGAAAGGCCGGCATAGCCCGCTAAAACGTAAACCTGCAGCACATCCAGTTGAATACGCCATGGAAAAACTCGGAGCTACCACCATGAAAGATCAATAACCATGGTTATGCGCCGAGACAAGAGGACGTGACGCCGGCGACCTCTTCAACCATGGTTTTTGAATAAGATGAATGGCCAAACATGTATAAAAAAGTCAACGACATCAAATATTTAGAGACGGAGAGAGTAGGTAGGATACGATAGCTATAAATATTACCACACCGTATCATTTAAAATATTTTACAAATAAAGAGAGCATAGTTCGTTATCATCCGACACATAATTAAAACAACGAAAGTATAGATAATCTTGCCAATAGATTTTAGTCCAATTCAAATCCATCCCATTCCATCTCTATACAAAGTAGTCTATCAAATCAACCAATACAATTATTCTTTAGGATCTACTCCAAACCAATCCAACTTCGATTTTAGCACAATCCACACCAAACCATTTCGTTAACATGAATCCAATCAACTCTATCCCAATCACTCAATTTCTACATGTGGGTCCCCACCTATGTTTATTCTCTTATCTATTGGCTATCCAATTAAAGGATCTATTTGCCCTCCACGGATCAAATTCATTTAGAACATAAAATCATGTAACCAAATCCAATCCATACAAAACTATTTTTCTGTCTATAACCCAATCAAGTTCAAACCATTTGAAGTAACAATCCATTTACACTTAACTAAACACAATCCAAATTAAAACCAACCCATTTAATCCATTTTAATCTAACCCATTACCAGGGCTAAGTATCGACACGATTTTCTGTTGGCCTCGAGTTCAAGTCTTCAAAATATACGACCCGTGCCAGGAATACCAACTATCGGCTGTTCTTCCTCCTCGACAAAGGAAGATTTGCGTAGAAAGAAACAATCAGCATCGCTCATGCCTCCTACCATCTAAATGCACTCTATCGATGGATTCCTTTTGGCAATCAATACTTTTTTGAAAGATGAAGGTGCTGAGGTTAAACATAATTACTGCTAAATTACTTATATATATACACCATTAACATCGATTGCAATATTTTTTTACATTGTCCTTCACTATATTAACGACCAATGTTACACCACCTCTCCATACCTCACAAACACCATAAGATTCCTCGAAAAGAAACCATTTTCGAGGATGTGAGATCCAAATGATCCCCTTATTCAATTTTGGCCTACATAAATGAGCATAATGATCTCTTTCTTTAACTTTTGTGGAAGAAGTACCTGCAACAACCACCTACTCTGTTTTTTATGGTCTTCTATCTCACCCCCTCTCATAGATATTTATATTGAGTGCATTTAGATGGCAGGAGGCATTGGTTTCTCTCCTCTATTCACCAAACGAAAAAAACATGTGCCATCTCTTTGGCGTCATTTTGTTCATTCCAGCAACATGTACACTATGGTCTACACCGACATTTTCTTTCTTTTTCAAGAATGGAAAGCATTGGAAAATAAGAATGCGGTACATGTTGCATCATTAATTATACTGTCACATTCATTACCGGGTGTATCAGTAGCATGCCATGACAATGCTTTGTTGCCGTGGAAGGAAAAGAAGATCATCTAGCTAGGTACCTAGCTACGAGACAACTGTATGTGTTGTATCTAATGTGGATGTCTAAAGAAGCATCGGCAATTTTGTGGGTGTAGCAAGAGTGCAGTTTAAACCTTGCTTGACTGCATGGAAGGGCAAGTTTTTGTTGAACTAAATGATATAATCTTGTGCCCATTTTAATTGTTTCGATAGTGGCTGATAGTTGCATTATATTCTTGTAGGTTGTTTGTTATCTTTGGATTCCTTATTCATGTAGATGCTGACTAGGAGTAGAAGTAGCAATATAACTATCCAGTGTTAGTTTCTATTTAGTTTTCAGTCAGTTTTTTGACCTAAGCTGTAAAACCCCACGTGGGATGGCGCGTTGATAGCATCCAACATTTTACTATTGTAAAAGTTAATATAAAAAATAAACTATGATAAAAAGAAATTGAAAAAATCAATCTGAAAAAAAATGACAGGACATAGCTAATGATGATGAGATCGAGCAGTAGATGTACTTAAGTAGGTCCAAACTATGTAATTTACCTAAATGAAAATCACATTTGCGAAATATGACCATCATAGCAATGAAAACCAGATTTGACTGTTTTAGGATGAGTGGATGACATGTGACCGGTCTTGACAGTTGAGAGAAAAAAAATCAGTCGTGTAGTGAAAATGGAATTTAAGCAAAGTTCAGAGGCTAAAACTGGGTTATTAATAGGCTATGACCCTATGTTTTAAAATTCTTGAACAAAATACCGAGAAACACCTACCGTGTATAAGTGCATTCTGTTGATATATACTTTGTTTCTTCTTCTACATCGATGCTATCTCATTTCCTTGGTCCACTGGCTTGCAGGAATCAATGCAACAATACATGTTTTCCATGGCATTTTTCCAGTTTCATTACAAGTATTTGGAAGTACTGCAAAATCTGAAACACGGTAGCGCTGGTTCATTGGGAATGAGTGGTATTGGGAAAAAATCACATTGAACAACCAGTCAATCATGAACAATCCTTCTGTAGCTCGAACCATATGGATGTGGGTAGGCCTATTCTCCAGCCTAGCCTGGCGAGGTGAGCAAGCGTACGTGTGTATTTCTCCACCACACTTATATCAAATGGCTTGTACATCGTCCCTCCTTATAAGGAGGTCTCCCTATCGTACAATAAGCAATGTGGTGCTGAACTTCCTTATATGTCATCACATGAGATTGACTTTTGTGTTTTTTTAAAGAATTAATCTTTATATAGGCCTTAGCCCATATATTAATTTAGCACCAAGTCCATAAGAGAATTGTCAGGAGTACTCCTACATCCGTTATGCATGGCAGACAGGTACATTTGGACTGTTACTGCATTTCAAACAAAAAAGACTCGTCCCTCACTATCTAGGTATTCACACTTGTCGGACTGCTAAATGGTGTATTTTTTACAAAAAATGTTTTGTATAGAAGTTGATTATCTGGTGGTTGTAAAATAGTTTTTTTAACTTCATAGTAGTTGAAATACCTATACCAAAATTCAAATAATCTTTCAAATAAGTTTTTATATAGAAGTTAATTTAATTGAACACAACTAACAATATCGGTATAGAACTTGCACCATGCACTGGAAAAAAAAAACAATACTACTCGATCTCCAAATGTGGCATTGTGTCAAACAAAAGAAACATGGAGGGACTAGGTCCATTCATAGCAGAACCCACATGTCACTTATGAAAAGTTGTCATATATGTGAATATACAAATTTTTCACCATCCTCATTGGGAATGATTCTCATTTACATATAATAAGGCTAAACTCCATTTTCACGTGGATATATCAAAATATTTTTTTCCTTTTCATACTGACTACACAAACTTATTTTAATTTATTTGAGAATAAGTAGTTTAATTAAAATAGCGCAGTTCCATTTAGAGTCGAACTAAAATGGAAGGATTGATACCTTACAGCATGCGATTTGTTATGATTACTACCTGAAATAAACTGTTACATGGTGTGCATTTCTGCAAAATTCTGCAATGCACCATAGCCAATTGGATCAAATCTGTTAGCTGTATGCCCACTTGTACAAATGGGCAAGGGATACACCCTCATCACTTCCACTAGTTACTCCACTAAAATGCGCTTTAATTTAGTTTACAGTTTTACACTTCCTATGGGTCAGGCTATGGGCATAGTTCAGGTAAGTGAAACTAAGAAAAAATTTGGAAAATTAACAATTACACTTAGTACTAGGAGAAGAAAATATTTGTTGAGGCGTGAGAAATAAATGAGATCTGCTTTTCCAATTTTGAGGTTTTACCTACATGAGCATCATTATCAACCTTATTTGTTTTAGCCTTGAAGAATGTTTGGATGAACCACCTACCTATTTTATATGGCTCAATCTCCTTCCCCCTCTACTGTTTATAAGTAATAGCTCCTCCATCTGTCTGTCTAGCAAATGAAATAGGTTCATGCTATCTCTTTTGCATCATTGATGTTATGTTTTGTTTTATATGTGCACTACATTCAACAAATTCATGAATAAGGCTTGTTGGAGGATTTTAGTTTGAGAATGGTGGCACTGGAAACATAAGACATCTCATATTTATCCTATCACATACAAATGCCCATGTTCCGTTTAACAAGAACAAGTGTGGAAACTGACTTGGGATTATAGCTAGCAACAAATGTTTCAATCTTTTATGTGTTGCGTCCACCAATATTAGAGGTGCACTCATGCCCGGTAATGCCCCATATACAACAGAGAAGTTTCTCCTGAATGGAGCTTCAAGTTAGATGTTTGGTGTGGGATCCACTATTGGAGGGTGTTGTTTGGCATAGGTCTAGTGGTGCAGGTGTATATTCTCACACCCTTGTTTCTTTGTTAGTGGTTAAGTTTATAAGCAAAAATTTAAACTTATATATTTAAATTTAGAGATGATTTTTGGGTTTTTTATCGTAGTTTATTTTTCAGCATTGAGTTTTAGATCGTGATTAACATGTATATAAAAATTTTGTTGATAAACTATTTTTTATTGCAAATATGTTGTTTGAATCACTCCCATTATTTTAGTCACAATCTCCAGCTAGTTTACAATTTGCAGCTGCGACGGCAGCTTACTAGTTCCTGAGCAGTGGTCACTACTCAGTTATGAACAAGTGATCACTGTATCTCTGGTGGCAAGCAAGCTGTCGGTGGATCTACTGGGTTGTATTTCACAAATGTTGTCTCCAATTTTACAGTGTCATATTTTGGCTTTTTTTCAAGAAAAAACTGAAATGACATATTTGCAAACAAAAAAAGATTGTGAATAAAAACTTTTCAATACGTATTCATCGTGATCTAAAACCCAAGGCTGAAAAATAAACTAAGACAAAAAAACTCAAATATCGACTACAAATTTAAGGCTAAAATTTTAAATTTTAGCTCGTAAGTATAAGTAGAAGTGAAGAGTTCGGGTCCTTAGTTTTCTATATCTGGCCTATATTAGCATTATTAAATACCTCTTGTTTTCCTCTCCCTAAAAAAATTTACTTATTACAACCACCTACCAGAATCTAATACTTCTGCATACCCTTCCCTCTTCTATTTATACTGATCACTATTTCATCTGATATTTTTATACTGATCACTATGTATAAATGCTACAGCCTGCTTCCTCTCTCACTATGCAAATTGAACAAAAAATGTGCGCTATCTCTTTGGCATTTTGTTTTTAGTTTTTCACTTGTGTACACAATGCAAAACATTTTGCATAAGTCTGGTTTCAGAATAGGTGGCATTGGGAAAGAAGCATGTTGCGATATCACCTTCACATGTATGCAAGTATTCTATCCGCCAGAAGAGATCATGCATGTACCTCGTGGTGGCGTGCAAAGCCGGAGTGTTACATTGAAGAACAGCGGTATCTAGTGCATCTTGTCCACTGCAAACAATGGTATCTGGTACTCCGCGAGGTAGAATAGGTCGTGAATCAGCATGACCAAGGTGACGTCCTCCAGTTGGCTCACAGTTGCAGCGCTGCTCTCAGCAGCTCAGGTCACATGCGGTTGCAGATATAAGTACAACTTTAGCTATTCTTGCATGACCATTAGATGAAAGAGAGAAGGGACCCAATTTGTCAGGGTATTGTGGCACGATGAGATATTCGTGTGACGCAATGTAGCATGTATTGTAGCAGTCTTTTTGACTATGATATGTCCTTGCCATTTATTAGCCTGATCCAACGGCTATGGATGGATGTAAGTATTTAACTTGCAGTCACTCTTATAACTACATCAGATCTTAATTCCCCTCCCTCAACGATCAGGAGGACCCATTGTGGAGTCTCGACTAGCTAGCTACTGCTGCACAGGGCAGTGGCTGAAGCGGAGCAATTAAGGTGTGCATGGTGCACTCCTTTCGGAGAATATGGAATGAATGGACTAGACATCGTCCAATTGTGTCATATGCTCTAATAATTGGTACCCTATGCCCGGTTTAGAAAACCTAGAATGATATCCACGGGTGCCCAATAACGAGCTCTAGGATCACACACGTGCTTCAGTGTAATGGAGACAATGTTGGGTTGGCGCAAAAACAACTCTTCGGAGTTAGATGGGGCTTGCCGTGTAGCTTCAGTGATTTTGATTACATTGTTTCTGTCTCACAAGTTGAGTTTAACTCGAGATTGTATAACTACTTGCTGGCGGCGGTTTGCTGGCAATTATGGACTGTGCGCAATGACATGATTTTCAGAGATATTGTCTTATATTCTCCTATCCTTATTATGTTTCGAATAATTTGTCTCTTGTTACAGTGGAAAAAGTTACTGAAAGAGCGAGAGGCCTGAGATGATGGAGCAGTGGATTAAATCTTTTCAGCATACTACCAGGAGGCTTCGGGATAGTAGAGCAGGAATTGGCTGACGAGTTACCCCTTCTTCTTAGTTTCTGGTCTTCTTGTGATGTTGTCTTTCTTTCCCTTGCAGTTGGTCTTTTGGTAGTAGTTTCCTGTAAGGTTTTTGGTGTTATGTTTAGTTTGTAACCTGAGTCGTTAATGTGGTACGGTCATGTAAAACCGGTCGACCCCGGTATCTCAAACCCTTCTTTTAAGCTTTAATGGGAAAAGCTGGGCCTTGGCCTTTTTCAAAAAAAAAAGTATTGTTGGGCCTAGTGGAGATTGTTGGGTTTAGTTTCACTTCGGTAATTATTGCCAGGAAAGCCCAACATAGAAAGTAGGGATGATCATAATTAATCATACAAGTCTTTTGTACTGTGTAAACCTAAGACTTCAGCTACACCTGCGGTATAAGAGGTCCAACATGACATGGGTAGCCCATGGATGGTGGGCATCGTGCACACTCCAACAACTAATACCTTTTTTTATTTAAAAAAAAACTAGGCTACCGAAAGCCCAAACAAACAGAGTCTTATATAGAAATTACAAAGAAGCCAACTGAAAACAAAACGATTTAGAATATCTACCATTGTCATGACAAGAGTTAAACCAAGATTGGGATTACAGCACCATTGCAAAGCACCAAAACATGGTAGAAAACTCCCCGCAGCACAAACTTATTTTAATTAGGATCAGAAAGCTACGATAAGATCAAATGTTATCAGGTACTCCATAGCACATTGATCAATCAAAGTTGCTTCAGTTCAGTCTATTCATCAGAGCTTCATGCATATTATTGTCCAGGACTACGCAATTCCTTCCCTTGTCAAGACTTACGTACCACCGATCCACGGAGGACCGAGCTTTGTAGACAAGCCTGCATGTGGGGTTTTATAGGCATGCTTTCCAAAAACCAGTCTATCCTGGTTAATTAAGCACAAAGCCCAACAAACAGTACTAACAATTACCAAATTCTACCTGAATATTTTGTGTTTTTTTTTTCACTTGAGCTAAAAAATCCCAAATTAAGAATCGTAGGTAAACCCTGCATAATAGATTCGTTTCTGGGGAGATGGGATGCTGTCGTCGCACTGTACACTTCGTGTGACCAATGTTAGCAATATATCATCATTTATTAATAAAACATTTAACTACCTGTTCATTGTGATCTAAAAGTCAAGACTGCAAAAATAAACTAAAATGAGAAAAATAAAACATTTAATTACATATTCTAGTCCAAATTTAAGGTTAAAAAGCGAAAAGATGGACGTTATTTTTCATCTTTATGTTTTAAAACAACAGAATGAGTTATTTTTCATCTTTATGTGTTAAAACCATACGGATTAATGAACATCATTGGTCATTTTTTAGTGGTTTTATTTGGTATATCTGGACATAGTTTCATAATTCGTATTGTTATTGTGGACATTTAGTTGGCTTGTACATGACTTAAATAGGTCCAAAACTACAAAGCCTAAATGCATGTGTCCCATTTGGAACCATGTCAGTCGAAACTGTTATAGATATATTTTAGGGTAAAATGTGTCCAATTTTGAAATTTCATGGTGAGAATTACATAGCTTTGTACTATATTAGCACAAATGACAGTAATTTAAACCAAGTTCAAGTGCTAAATATGAGTAACAAGTGTTAACGGTTAACCTATGCTTTAATTGCCTTGAATAAAATCCCCACAAGCACCTAGCTTGTAAAAGTGGTGTTATATGAATATGTACTTGTCTTCTCACCCCTGTTCTATTTACTATTTATATGCATTACAAGAAACCATGCAGCCTGGTGCCTTTACAATAGGACATTTGTTCAATTCTTTGTTACAACTAGAAAAACTATTTTCATGAACACTCAGTGTATTTCTCATTTTTCTAGAAAAACCAGGTATACAATACAAAGTTGCTTCTAGAAACCATACTGAAAAAAATAACTTTATTTCATACCGCTTCCGTTTCATATTATAAGACTTTCTAGCCTTGCCCAAATTCATCAACTGATGAATATATATAATTTATATATATGTCTATATGAATCTAGACAAGGCTAGAAAGTTTTGCACTGTGGAACGGAAAGAGTAAGCAATAATATACCTTACATTCAAATATAAATGAAAAGACGGACAAAGATTACGGAAGCAGCCATTTGAACAGAGAATTTTACCTCTCATTGTGGACAAAGCTAGAAAGTCTAGGAGTTACATGGCTCGGCATGTCCATAACTGAGGGACCGCTATTTGAACAGAGAATTTTACCTCGTGGGCATACCGAGTGGTGTTACTCCTAGTTTTGATCCTCAATTTTTACAACTTTATATACGTTTGTTACGCAATGAGAAACCAGTCGAGTACAGAGCCATCCCTCTTTGAATTTGTGGTTGAGATTTATGTTTCATGCAATTCAAACTACTGTGGAATTATATCCAGGACATGGAATGGCTCATGGCTGTAAGCAAACTTGAGTTTTAAACCATTAGATCAAAATCTGGCAACTCACATTTTACATTTTTATAAGAGGAAACCCATATTTTATATATAATAATCTTGGGAACTCTTACAAACTAAATATAGTAAATGAAACTACATGGTGAAAAACATTGAAGAACTATGAAGTTCTAATAAACCTCCACTAAAATGATCATATTTGCTAGCTATGCCTGTTTATGATAATGGAAAATCATGCCTGTCCTTTGTGTGACCTTCAATTTTGCTTATGTTATTTTTCACCATGAGATACAAAACTGTTTAGTTTTCATCTTCAAATTTTAAATCCAGTCAAATTACAGAACATCTCACACTTTTTTTTGTGATTTTATTGAAATGGACATGACTATCATAATTCATACTCTTATTTAGTTGTACGTAGGTCTCACTTAAACCGGTCCACATCTGTGAAGTTTACATAAATGAAGTGAACATTTATGAAAAGGACTATCTACCGATCACAACCACCATGAATATATTTTAGGATATCATGTGTCCAGTTTTGAAATTTGAGGTTGAAATTAGATAGATTTGTTATCTTACGCCAAGATCAAGTGCTAAAATTGTGTTAATTATCAAGTGTTCAATGTCATGAATATAATACCGATCAACAAGCATCTGCCATTTAAAAATGTGTCATATTGATACGTAGTTCTTGCCTTCCCTCCCCAGTATTATTTAGTACGAATACGCTTTCTCGGTATATATCTATATAGGAAGCTTGTATTCTAATACTAGGTGTAGTTACTCCCTTTACGTCGACTAAGGTGTAGAATTAACTCCATAGATGTTTCTGATGTCAACCAGTAGAAAGCACAAACTCCATACATGGTTGCATCGTTCATATGGAATTTTATTGTTGTTTCTGCTTTCTGCTTGGTGAGAAAAGAAACAGATATGGAGGTGTTTATGCACCTTAGACGTGAAGGGAGTAACATCGTATGCCTTCTACCCATGCTCTCCCATCTACTTCATCCATTTCTACAAATCAATCACTACAAGAAATCTTATGATAGATGACGTTTAAGTTACGTCATAAACACTAGAAAATACGTCATGTTTTAGAATTTGTGACGTTCGCGTGACAAAAATACGTTCGTCACCTCGTCTCTAATCATGTTCTACGACGAAAATGTAATTTTTTGTCACAAATATAGTGACGATTCATATTTCGTCATTAGTTTATCATGCTTGCTTTCGTCATTGTTAAGGCTAGAAAACGTCATGAATTATATCGCGGCCTGCTAAAGGCCTTGTAATAAGCAGCCTATTTATGGGCTAAGCCCATTTAGAAGCCTACCAAAATTTATGCCTAGCCCGTTTAACAATTCAAATTATTTTCAGCCCATATATGCATCGGTATCAAATATAATATTTGTAGCCCATTTTAAAAGCCCAATGGACCCAATATTTGTAGCCATTAGCAGCCCATGTAAGACACAACAATTGACATTGATTTTCAGCTCATTTGTATTGCATCTATTTGTATTAGTAGCATCGTAATAAATGAGTCAACCAAATTAAATAGTTTCGTCAAATTTCATCACAGATTAAATAGTTTCTTGTAGTGACATATGCAAAAACAACGAGCTAGCCCAGTGGTACAAGCGCGTGCGGGGGCAGACCGGTAGTCTGGATTCGAATTCTGGTTTTGGACATTTTCCCACTTTTTTGGTTGCTACATTTTCCCGGGGACAATTGAACATTAACAAGTGACTAGCCCAGTGGTATGAGCATGTTCGGGGTGAGCCAATAGAGGTCGTAGGTGAAGTCTTGGCTTTGCATATTTTTCTTTTCAACTTTTTAAGCTACGTTGAACAGCCCGAGGCCCATACGATAATTGAACAAGCGCAAGCGCAACTCTGGTGAATGGTGACCTGCTATTGTAATTGACAATTTAACTTCAAAGCATGGATGTTGGTATAAATAAAAATAAAAAAATATCACGAACCAATATTTTCATGAATTTATGACGTTTGTCAATTGGTCTCATATGACAAAATAATTGTCGTCATAATATTTCACTGGTCTAGTTTATGATGATTTATGGCTGTTCTTAGTGACGAACAATTAATTTTTTCACTAAATTACATCACCATGTCAGTAACATCATAAAAAAGAATATATAGTTACGAACATCTTTGATGTCATGGGGAATTCATCATAGAAGGCTATATGTGTTGTAGTGAATGCAACCACCTATCCATCCAAACAAGACATTTAATCATTTATCACTCTTACATTTGGCAATTCACATCTATGTGTGTGACATATGAGTCAGACCCATACATCATAGACATAGGGAATGACAAATTGTTAAATGAGTTAATGTAGTAACAACGAATAATTAAAAGCTCCCAACAAACAGAGGTCAAACGAATAATCCAACTCTCCGGCGGCCAAACGAAACAATATATATTAATGTTTCCTTTGGCATTTTTCATGTTTCATCACATATACACTAAGACATACTGCACTAGGAAAGCATTTTAGCATTGGTTGATTAATTTGGTAATGGGTGGCATTGGTGAAAAAGCACATCGAACAACCAATTAATCATGAACGATACTCAAGCCATCCCCAAGGCTAGCACTCAATGACCATGGGCAGTAGGTCAGAATCCCTGGTTTATAGCTAGCTGGCCATGTATAGTTCGATCTATATGAAGGCATCAGGTTTATGCCGAAGCCTAAGATGAAGCTTGGCGCAACAAGCAGCTAGCAAGGTGACCACCACAAAATAGGTGATAGATGCTACTTCATCATTGAGAACGCTATAGCATTCTCCATTCACAAGAATAGAGGATAGGTGTTGTTTTTGTTTTTTTTTTCACATGGCTTCTTTCTTTTTAATATTTTTAATTTTGTTGTTTTGTCCTAACATACATGACATTTTTATGGTGTATATTATATTTAAATACAAAAAGTTTATGTATATGATATTTGTTTGTTGAATGTTTCAGTGTAGAAAGTTTATATATACAATATTATGTGTATATTTTTTATGTATGAAGTTTACATTGTAACATCATATATATAAAGTTCATATGTATAATATTTATTGTATAAAGTTTAAATGTATAGTGTCTTATGAATAAAATCTATACATATATTATTTAGTGCATAAAATCTATGTATATAACATTTAGTGCACAAAGTTTATACATATAATATTTTATATAAAGTTTATACATATAAAGTTGTGGGTAGAAACCAAATTCGCTATATATCAGAAGAAGCGCACAAACGCGTGCAAGAACGACTCCTACATCAATGTCTTTAGGTACTACTAGCAAAATACCCATGCTTTTCTGTGGAATTATATTACAAAATGTTATATGGATTGTTTTATTAGTTATACTCATATCACTTGTTTGAACCACTGTTTCATACTATCAGGAAATACCATGGGCTATTTTGCAAAAGAGCTATAGAGAGCAATGGTGTGGCAAATTCATTGCCACCATCATTAGAGATATTTAAAGTAGTATAGATACAAGTTGGCTTAATCAATGCCAACGTAGGTGTACTCACAAAGAAAAAAATACAAATTGTAATAATGAGTAATGGTTGAACCAAGTATAAGTTCAGTTATGCTAAATACGAAGCTGTAACAATCCTATAATGAGCATAGGCACATAGATATGTTGCGTCCTCTTCATAGCCAATTTACGAGATGTTTTGATGCAAAATACAAGCACCACAAAATATTGTTTTCAAAAGGACATGTTCCCATCTTAGAATATGAGCATTCAAAAATTGGCTTGGTCATGTTTCCATCTAATCCATTCTCATCTTCAAACATGTCCGTGTGGAAAATATTGGATCTATGAGAAATCCTATATGTTGTTGTGTATTGCGTCAACTTCTGTGTAGTGTGTATATATATATATCATAGATAGAAGATACAGACTTAAAGTACAAGACAAATATTCTATCTTAACTCTGTAGGATTATATCTTTTATCTCTACACTTTCTATTTGACTGCTTATCTATAATCGTATATATCTATATATCTAACATTCCCCTCAGTAGTAATGGAAGCAAAGCAAACGATTATAACTAGATTTAAAATTTGGTGCTTTGACCATCTTCTTTAATCTATACAACCATTGTCAGTTATGCTTCTGATGGATGGTCCTTTACGTATGTTCGTGATATTGTGCTCCCTTCTAGTGTCATCCTTTGACTCTCCCGTCTGTTCCCTTGTGCAATCACGATAGAGTGTCATCAATGATAGAAATAACACAAACATTTCGACTAGAGTGGTTGATGGTGATTTGTTGTAGATGTTTGTCGAGGTAGCCGATCATGTAGTGTCCTTAGTCGTAGTAGTCATGCATGATAGTTGATGTATCCTCACATAGCCTAACATGAAAAAATTCAAACGAAGCTGTAGTCATAGATGAAACACCTTGTGGATGACCAACGATGCCATTGAATACATCTTCCATATGGTATAGGATGCCTTGGGTCGTCATGTTGATCTCAGGAGACAGTCATGATTGGTCATCAATTTTTGTTGGACTCCATATGTCATGAAGGAGATCATCACAATTGTGATGTCGTTTTGATGTAGTCATTCCTTTCATAGATCATGTGGTCATTGTCATCATCTTGAAGTATCTTGCAGAGCTTCCTATTAGATGATGCATTGGTCATGTCTACTCTTCGTGATGAAGCAGCGGTGGTGTATTACCATGTTGATGAAGATCATTCGCAACATTACCAGTGACGGTAATGTTGATGATATAGAGGTGGTAGTAGTTGTGATGCGTGTCGTTGGCCGACATGGAAGCTCGGTGAAGACATGGACCCCCGATGCAGTGCATGCTTCTTCATGTTGAGCTAGACAGAGGGCGATGGGTACATGACACAACTACGATGCTGTGATGATGCATCATTGCAAACTCGTCAAAGTAACTAATCTCATAGTTTTGCTCTCTTGCCGCACGTGGTATTTACGCATTTAATTGATGCTCATCTGGTCTTGATGTTATTGGCCTTTATTCAAATATGTTGCTTTGCTTAGCGTTGTACTCCCTACAATATATAGGTCCTAGAGATACGCCCATTCTTCATGATCGTAGTCCAAAACCGAGTTGTGGAGGATCTTGTCATCTAAGCTTTGGCCTTAATTATTTATAATTATGAGATTGTCACCACGAAAGATCTCAATAGTTCTCCTTGAATTTCGTGAGTCTGATGGTGTAGAGCAAGCAAGTTTGCCACTGGTGTCTTGTCATCCTGGTTTTGATGTTGACTTGTCATGGTCCCAAGGTTCCATCTTATGATGCAACCGCCATCGCGCTAATGATCGACCATGTCGGTTGGTAACTTATCTATAGATGATTTATGGTTGCTATTCAATGTGGCGTACTATGGAGTTTTATCGAGAAGTCATCTTCTCGGGACGGTGTCAATAAAGCTATAGTGTCTTGTCATCCTGGTTTTGATGTTGTTTTATGGATGTGGGAGAAATCTTATATTATGTTCTATATTGCTTTAACCCCCTTCGGAAACTATTATGTTTCATCTGTCTAGAATTCTATCTTTTATCAATATAGTTAATTTCTACTTGACTTCATTATCTCAAACGTATACATCTACATCTGCACATGTCATTGCACATTTCGTTGATGCAATAACTTGTGTGGTGATGAATCTATACGGACACCTGACTCTCGGTGGAAAATCAGACACCATTATCACCTTCTTCCCTCTGCACCCCTGAACGTATGGTACCGTAGCCTCCTTCTGGATGCATATCTCGCATTATTCTCTAACAACAACCATGCATGCACCACATATTATGATATCTTTAAAACATATTTCGTCCTAAACTATATGTCCATTCTACAATCCGATTATATCATTTTGTTCAAATAAATAAGTTTTTATAACAAGATCTCATATAGTACATTTCTCTAAAAATACTATTTTCTATTTTTTTGCAATGGATACTTTTGGTGGTGCATAAATTTTTTTTGAATGTTTCAATAAGTATTTTATGATGTTTTACTATGTTATTTTGAAATTTTGCATAGTTTCTTTGGCATTATTTCATGTTCTTATTTTTTCTTTCTTAAAAATATATTGATGTTCATTTTTGAAAGCTACATATTATAATATTTGAATATACTGAAATATTTTTTGATATAGTGGTGAAACATTTTTTCTATCAGTTTTCATATCTTTGTAGCCTAATGTTTTAGACCATCAAGCAAAAAAATGTTTCAAAGCTTGATTTTGTTGTGTTTCATCATTTTAATGGTTTGGAGCATTTTCCACTTAGCAATGAATTATCTATTTCTATGTGATAAAATATACTTGATTTTTTGCAATGAATCACACGCTCAATTTATAGTTACATAACATATTGGGTAGTTCAATGTTGGGACAAGAAAAATAATTTTTTAATGGTCTTGTAAGGAAGGGGTCTTTATTGAGAGCATCTCCAATGACAAAATTTAACTCTCTAAATATTAATTTGGCCACTCTCCATTTTATTTAGCAAGTCAAATTTATTTTTTACTCCAACAAGTATTTCCATCCATCCTTTCTATTCTGAGTTTAGCACATTGGGATCGACGTGTCAGCCTCTTCTCTTCCTCTCCCTCTACATCTTTGTCTCTCTCCCTCTTTCTTTTTCTCTTTCTTTCTCTTTCTTTCCTTTTCTTCCTCTCACGGGCTTAGGCAAGCTGCGGCGCGACGAGGCGGCGTTGGTGACCTGACGATGACCTCACCGACTACGACGACCGCGAATGGCTGCTGGGAGGAGGATGTAGAGGTGGTTGGTAGGCCCAGGTGTGGGGCCCATGGATGGCAAGCCTGGTTTGGCTGGCCAACTTTAGCCATTCCAGCAGCTCATTTGGCCAGCGAGTGGCCTAGCCATCCAAATGGAGAGTTTGTTGGATTTTTTTTTTTGTTATGTTTACTATTTTTTTTAGTTTGGAGAGTGGAATTATCATGTTGTTGGAGATGCTCTAGTATCCTCTGCTGGGGAACAACAAGCAATCAAATTACTAGTCCAATGACTGTTCGTTTCCTCTGGCCGTGGTGGCAAGACCCAAGAGTGCTACAGAACGGATAATTTTTTGGACCTTATAGCAAATAATCACATGGATCGTGAGATTCGGATAGCATTTCGCACTGCATGTCTTTCAGTCAAGTTTTTCCTATACCATTTAGGCAATGTTCCGCAGGAGAGGAAGTGGGTTTAGTTATCCGATGTGAAAATTGTAGTAATAGATTAGTGTATGATTAATTAATTATTAGAAAATATAAATCAATTAATATGATTTTAAAACAACTTTTCTATAGAAAATATTCATAAAAAATATACCGTTTAGCAGTTCGGAAACGTGCTTGCGGAAAATGATGGGGTTTACATAACTTGCCGGGGGTGCCGAATGCGACCTTAGCTTCGTTACGATCATATGATTCAGATATAAGGCAAAAAATGATGAGGCAACCAGTGGCGGAGCCAGGGGTTTTTCATGGTGTCAAATGACACCAATGAAATCTTGAAAATATCATTATAAATTGATGTATCATATTATTTTCATGTGTATTATTTCTAATAAGTAATAGAGATGACACCAATGACTTTATAGTCTAGCTCCGCCCCTGGAGGCAACTGTGAAAAACCAAGGGTTCCAAAGATTAGGAGGCTTACTGCAGTAATCGTGAGGAGCCAATCAAAATTGTTGGATTCAGATATATGGCTCATATATTAGTGAGAAGTACTATAGATGATGCGAACTGAATTGTTTGCTTGTGACCAGAAATATATAATTAAATATATAATGTCGTGACTTATCATGTTCGGTCCATCTTTGGTACCATTTTTAGTGGTCTCTTTGATTTCACAGTTTCTAAGTGTGGCATATTAGCGTTCTAGTTTTGTCGTGTAAAATGAAAGGATATCTATAAGTCGTCTCTTTTATTATTTCATAGTTTAATACACTTGATAGACCATTAAATTTATGCATGAGAGTAATTCTTGCATAAGAGGAAAATAGGAGGTAAAATAGGATGTGGACCCCGCAGGAGATCCAGATAAAGGAAAGGTTTGGCCTCAATGGACTTTCATTCGGTTTTTATTTGCTTGGAAACAACGTCACGAGTCTTTCACTACGATAAAAGTGTTTTATTCTCTTTTCTAATTAAATTCTTACCATGTCATTAAAATCTGATATGACACTTTATTAATGTCAAATGAAAGGATCATTGAGAATGGCCTAATAACTACAATGGCCGTAAAGGAATGAAACACAATGGCCGAATATAGAAGCTCTATTTTTCAAATTAAGATCCAATAATTAAACAATGCGATAACTTGTCCCGTCTTTGCTGATATAATTTCAACAAGTTTTAGGCGATGTTTCCAATTCCAGGTTACCAATTCCAATTGTTTGTCGAATTTAAGTCCAGTTTAGTTGCGAGGGATGCGGTCGTACATATATATATAATGTTTCACACGGAACAAAACGTGCATAGTGGATAAGAGTGAAGAGCTCCACTCGACCACCAGAGAACGACGCTTATCTTTGCTATATGGCATTCATATATTTTGTAAGACCATTGTCAGCCAATCTAGTCCAAAGACGGAAAATTCGTAATCAATATAGTCAGCAGAGAACATTCACTTAGTTAGCATATTTTGTAACATCCTTCGATCTTTTTAATTTTATTACTAAGTCACGAAGGCACACAAATATTTTTCACGATATGAACCTTTTGCCACGCCACACCGCCTGACATGGCAGATAAGACTACACAACCATGCGGAGTAGTTGGCGTGACAACATTGTCTTGTCATTCAAATTATGGTGGCATAGCAACTTGCCAGCTAACTTGGTGTGACACCATGACGTGGCAAAAAATGTTTAGATGGTAAAAATATTTTTCTTCGATGTTTAGTAATAAACTTAAAATTATTTATTAAAAATGATTCAAAAATAAAAAATATCCTTCTATTAATTTCTCAAACTAACCTTCAGAAAAAAAAATACTCCATTTAGTACTGTGAGATTTCTTAGCCTCATCTCGATTAATCCATTAATCAACCTATCTGGTTTATACATCTGGCTACATGCACGAGTATCCATATGAATATATGTAAATCAAGAAAATATTATACTGTGTACCGGAGGAAGTGCCTGTCTCTCTCTTCTCCTCTCTTATTTATACCGAACACCAAGCAACGATTGCTTCATCCATATTTCTCCCATAACAATTGAAACAATGCACCCTAGTTTACATTACATGTACATATACAAAACTCAAAGCAAAGCATGTGACATGATTATTTTTGGTTTGAGAATGGGTGGCATGGGAAAAGAAGCACGTTGCATACTCAAGAATACACGTACTTTAGGTCATCTGTTGGTAGAGCAACTGCCTGACAACCTTGGGCAGCAGGCAGGTGCCCCAGGCTGTTTCTCTACAGGCCGTCGACATCCCAGTTGTTCCTGCAGATCAACGAGACAAAAGGGAGACCATGCGTCTGTAATTCTAGCGGCCGGAAGATGGGTGACAAATCCAGTGAAAGGGTAGCATACATGGCACATGGACTTTTCTGGATAGACCGAGGCACCGCGCCATCAGCTTCCCGTGCATATTCGATCTTTACCCACCCCACATCTATCCAATACCATTTGGGTAGGGTATGTGTGTGTGGATAGATTGGTTAAATTGGATATGGGTATGAGTCACATACCCAAGCAATAGACAACTTACCAACATGGAGACAAGCCCGCCGGTGGATTCATTTCCAGATTTCTGACCGACTTTTACTACTGTAATGTAATGCAGAGGAATTTTTTCTAACCATTAGATCTGATATTTGTTACTTTTTCTAGTAATATTAACATGTGAATACATTAAAAATATAATAATATAGTGGACTCAAAATAAGTTAAAAATAAACAACACTACAAGTAGAGTGTAGCTCAGTTTAGGTGGTTAGCGTCGTTGACATGGGCACCCATAATAATTTCATTGCAGCAAAGATATGGCAGCCTGCCTAGGCGCGCCTTGTATCGAAAGACCTAATTATAAGCTAGGCTTCGTCGTTTTCCTTATGATAAATATAAACAAAACGACATATTAATAATTAAAAAATAATTTATTGATAAACTTTTACATACATGCTATTATTATTCGATAAGAAAATGTTATATAATATATAGGATGAAAAATCTTAAAACATACTTTTAAATTAACTTTAAAAATTTAAAATTTGAATACAAGTGTAAGTATAAGCGAAACTACTAAGAAAAAACATGTTCATGTGATCGAGCGTGCGCATCTGTATATGAGCGCTTGCGTTTGGGGAAAAAGCACTAAATAAAACTGATGGCAGTAAGAAATTCTCGATGAAATGTGCTTCAGTTTGGACTGCTTATTCTAAGGAGGTCTTTTTTTAAGAAAAATGTCAAACGGTATATTTATAAAAATAACTTTTGATTAAAACTTTTATATAAGTATTAGTGGCCTAAAACCCAAGGCCGGAAAATAAACTTCGGTGAAAAAACCTAAAATCAAGTTAACTTTAAATTTAAGTTTCAAAATTCAAATTTTAGAGTTAATTTTGTGTTTCAAAATTCAAATTTTAGAGTTAATTTTGTGATCTTTTATTAAAGTTTTTTTTCAGTGTTTACTTTTACATCACCAATAATAAATATATAAAATCTAAATTCAAAAGTTATTTTTCATTCGTAAATCTGTTTTTTTTGTTGAGAAAGAGAAAAGATGACCCCATGTTGTTTGAAGATATGTCGAAGAGAAAACGTTCATTGAACAACTACCATTTGCATTTATCTTCTATTCTAACTGTAGTAAACGGCTACCCTATATTGAATAAGAGGCTACCTCATATTCATAGTTGTATCTCCTTTTTCCTCTACTATTTATATCTATCTGTTTGCCAAATGTATTAAACAGATGCTATACTTTCTAGGGGAAAAAGAAAAGGAGAAGTACATAGCATGTGTGACGATTAATCATTAATTGACAAAGCTGAAATCATCAGAAATGTGGATAGTTCACTAGTATCCCTTGGATTTTATTGAAAGACACAACCAATTGATGGTTACTTGGCTAGCATATAGGTATGCTATAAGTGCTTATATTTCGGTGAATTGGTTTATATTGTATTGTTCGCTTTCATCTTGTGTCATTGAACTGTCAAAAGAGTGCCGTAAAAGAGGCGTGGTGCTTCTGCAAATCGGTTATAATAAAGACCGTAAACCTTAGTATTGACTTTCCCTGCCACATTTCAGTATTGCCATTCCATGAACCGAATTTCAAAAAAAAAAAAACCGAATAAGCAAAACCAAAACAACTGAAAGACAGAATCCTCAAACCGATCTCTGATTTTAGGACAGCTTAGTTATCCACGCTACATTCCACTATTTCACTATTACTTTCATTTTTTACAATGCAATAGTTTCTAGCATTTGCTAGATCCGGGACATTCTGTAAAAACAATACTTACGACAGCCAGCTATCTCATGTGATCTTGGAGATGCTCTAACTATGTGTTAATGTTTATTGTCAACATTAGTAGAGATTGTTTGGCCATAGCTGGAGTTTAATCCTGTATCCACCACTAAGATCAATGTTGTTTAGTAAATGGTAAGGTTAGGGTAGATTCTTTCGAGTCACTTTAGTGACTGTTTTTTTTAATTTGAATTGATTAGATTTCTTTCGAAAACCTGACTAGCTTCCTTGACATAATCGAATTCAAGGGACTCAACCAAGGTACTCCGTGATTATATTATGATATAAAATTGGAAGGTAGATAACATTTATCAATGATGTGGCAAGTACCAGTTTTAAGCCATTGCACCGAAAATTAACATCCAGGCATATATATCTGTCTGTCACAGTGTCAAATATCCTCTTCTCTCCATTTCTCCATTTCGCTATTTTGTAACTTGTAAACATAAATAGCGGGAAAAATGTCATAGTAGTACTTCGTTCATTTGGGAATGAGTGACATTAGGAAAGAAGCACAAGAGAAAATAAAGCAATCAGTCAATCATTGATGAGTTCCTAACGCCAATGCCCAATGACAAAGGGCGGTGCCCCCAAAGTACTCGGTTCGCCTTCATCCAACGGTGAACAGTTTGGGTTTTGTGTGTTGCTGGTTGTAGAGCTGCTTACATGGACGTGGGCATGTTTAATTCCTTTATATTTACTACGACCCGACTGCTGCAGTAAACTCTATATCATCATATAGCTGGCACTAGCCAGCTGATACAATAGGTTGGATGTTATAGCCACGTTATCTCATCAACTAAACAATAATTTATCATGCATTGTCATTCTATTGTGACATGACATAAGTATGTTTATGTTTACGTAGAAATACCAAAAAAATTTATGTCTACATGGAAAAGCAACACAAAAGAAAAAGAAAGAACCATCATACTTCAGCAAAGAAAAAGGAAAACAGACTGCACCAAAATAAAAATCCATCCAACACCTGTTTTACATACGAATAATATGTATATACAACAAGAACAGGACACGAAAAAGGAGCCTAAAGAAAAAGAAATCCCCAAATCTCTCAATACAAAGGAGCAAAGAGACAGAAATTCCCTAATCCATCCACACAGTAGAACTGCGTAACATTGTCAAATGATTTATCCTAGCTATTTGCTTGTCTCAATATGTAGGATGATGCAGAAGACAATAGGGATCTCGTAGGAAGACAACGCATGCTCCTTGTAGAAGTCATCGATCTATCGAGCGAGCTGAAGTGGAACAAGGCCACAAGTCATTGATTCGACCTCGGTGGCAAAGGTTCTTTTGCAATAGGGAAGATTGATGACAACAATATTTACTAAGGGTGGGTACAATAGAAGGCTATAAGCCAGCTATAAATATATTTTAAGGAGATAAGAGAGAAGAGAAAAGAATAACGAACTATAGATTTGTAGGCAGCTAGGGCACAGACTCTAAGACATAATGTGTGTATGATAGGTGGGACCAGATATTAATAGTGTAATATATGTTTTATAGGTAACTATTGTATGAATTGGATATAAGATTGATTATAAATGATTTAGAGCTAGTAGTTGGCTGTACTATTGAACATGCTCTAATCTGGGTGTTAGGAGGTTGCACGGGGCACCGGAAGAGAAGCGGGTAGCAAACTAGATTTGGCATGTCGAATTGAGCTATCATTCGGTGCTACACTGCAACATCTAACGCTCAATTTTTTCTCTCATTAATTCTCATTCGGTGCTACACTGCAACATCTAGCGCTCAATTTTTTCTCTCATTAATTCTCTCTTCCACCTAGGAATTTAATGACGTGGAGTTTTCTAGACCCTGCCGAAAGGCCAGTCTCAGTGGCTCTTTCATTTCACATTAATGCAGTCCCAATGGTGCATTAATGATAGTTTATATCCTTATTAAATAGCTTGTCACATAAGCAAAATGATGACATGATAATGTAATTAACAAAGAAAGAGAGGGAAAAACTTAAAAATGGTTTCCTCATAAAGAAACTAAGTCTTCTCTTCACCCAATATACCAATAAACCATAAATTCATCATTGGGGAGAAACCACTAGTTTTTAGAGGCACGTGTCATACTCACCATTGGTGGAATATATAGAACTAGGAGAGAGGAAGAGAAAACCATTATTACTCAAAGACATCTCCATTGTGAAAATGGTTTCTATAAATGACTTCTTATATTATGGCAACCGTGTCGGTTTCTACTATTGAGACTGTCCTAATTAGCTGTCACATTAGATTTTTTTTATGACATGGCAAGGATTTAATTAGGAAAGAAAAAAGAATCCTTTCATCCTTGTGAAAAGCTCATCGCGTTGTTTACAAACAAATGAAAGCTAAATGAAAGTCCATTGAGGCCAAACTTTTCTTACATCTACAATTTGTATGGCACATTTGATCACACTCTCGTGCGGGAATTTAATACTCTACAAGGTCTATGAAACTGTAAAATGTTCACTGAGAGATGCCCTATTGTCCTTTTATTTCATAGAACAAAACTAAAACATTGATGTGTGTCATTGAGAATGACGTTATACCTGCTGTTAGGTAATAGCTAGGAATCCATTGTAGGTATGCATTACTTAACGGTCACTCAGCAGGCGGCACCATTAACCATGTCTTATTAGTCCTTGCTATAAAACTGACACTATTAGAAACAAATGTCTTCACCTAGTTAAGTTTGCTCCGTGACCTACAACGTTTATATACCTGTTTATTCTCTCCATTTTATATATTAAGACTTTTTGGTTGAGATTAATTTATTGGTTACTGTATATGCATATTGTTTGTATATATATTTAGATTCATTAGAATCCATATAAATTGAGACGATGCTACCAAGTCTTGTATTGCGAAATGAAGGTAGTATTTTATTACTACAACCAACAAACAAAAAATTGATACTTCTATGTCCCTTCCCTCCGATTTTTTTTAGTTTTGTAGCAAGTACTCACTCTAATTTTTTTAAGTTGACGCCGTTGACGTACTTTTGGATTGATGTTTGATCCTCTATATTATTTAAAATTTTTATCCAAATATGAAAAATTATAAATCAAGATTAGAGTTACTCTAGTAATAAATCAAATCAGTGATTGTTAAACGTCTGATTTTGTACCCGCCGCTGACACTCAACGGTGTGGAGGAAATTGTACAGGCCCAGCTGAGGCTCACATTTTGGTTCAGCTCTGGAGATGGAGGTGGTCGCCTTAACTCGATCATGGGCCATCCGTGTAAACCTACATCTGCAGGTTTTTTATTGTTAAACGTCCACATGAACATTACTACAGTCATCTTTGTTAATTAGGTAACTTCATGCCAAAATGTTTTTTTATTGTTAAACGTTAAAACAAAATTTTAATTAAGAGAGGAAACTACTCTAAGAATTTCGAGATTAAAAGACTTTTTTTTTACACATTCTAGGCCGCCATCACTGAACGAGCTCAGTCTATAAACTGTTCACGGCGAGGTCGAAGAACAATAATATGTAAATTACCATATGCAGTACCTATTATGCATGAAAACTGTCTCTAGAAATACTTGACCGGCTATACGTGGTTTCAGAAAACACTTTCACGGATGGTTTCTTAATTAAGCCGTATTGTGGTAATGGGTCAATTAGTGCAGGTCGTTTTCCTGAGGAATTACGTTTGCACTATGACCTAAGGTGGCAATGTCCCATTTAACCAGTCGAAAATTTGAGCAGCATATGCAAAGGATGGCCCGGGACCGGTGAAGAGGTTCTTTAGCCATGAAAATCACATCTCTGTTACCACTATAAGCACAATACAAGTCAAGCAAACAGAGTTATACTACTTACTAGTGGTGCTTGTTACATGAAGACGATCCTTTGTTTTACTGCCCTCTAATTATTATGAGTGCCTAACATTTGAACCCTACATCGAGCCGACCGATCTACATGTTAGAGCATCCCCAAAAGCTCATTTATCACATCCTCTATCCTAAAAATAGAGGATGAAGACTACAAATTGAGCTCTAACAGAATGACCATCCTATCATCTATTTTTAGATGTCATCCATATTAAGAGAGAACCTTTATATTTGGATGATATCTCTCCATTCTCTAAAGAGATATAGAGGATGTCATATATGATGATCTAATGGAGTACATAGAGATATAAAGGATGAAATTAGTTTAGATGATCATCCAAATGAAGATATAGATGACCAAACTTAGATGAGTTGTTGGGAATGCTCTTAGGGACCCACGTTGGTGGACAGCGAGTTAGTGGAGTCTCATCCCTTGTTACAATTAACCTCCTACCAATTTTAATGGGCTAGAGATCTCACGAGTCACGTTCAATTCAGATCTTCATGCAAAAGCCTTCTATATATTTATTTTTTCTAGCCATCAAAATATAAATCAACCATCATGCTTTCGAAGAAAGCAGGGGTAGCTACCAAATGAAACAATATGCACACTCACCATATATTCGCCATGTTTTCAGTTTCTTGGAATCTGCAGCGTACTACATACACAATACATGTTATTTTAGGAATGGGTGGTATCGGTAGAGGAACACATTTTGTATTACTGCAATCAGGTACGTTGCTCCATCAAAGCATGAAGCTACTGCCAGTGTGCCCTAGGCATTCTGGCATTGGCCTTGAGATCCATGCTTACCGACAGCCACCCATGGAGAGTACCACTCAACACGAAGGTTGATGCAGTGAGTTGGAGAACTTAGGCCATGAACAATGGAAACTATTCGGCAGGTTAGTCCTAGATGCTACATAAGATAAGAATATACAACCAAAACAGAATGTTGTGCAATGCAAAGTGGTTCTATTGGTACATTCATGTTTACATATCAGCCCTTTACATTTTCTAATTTAGTCCTGGTACTATTTTAGTTTACATGATAAGTCCAAAAATTTACAATATACAACTTAGGAACTAAAAACTAATACAAAATCAATCCCTACAACAAGAAAATGAAACAAGAAAAATCCCTTCCCCTACCTTCGCCGCTCAGCACTTGCTTCGTTCCCCAGCACACATCGACACTCTTCTCTCCCCCTACACACTTCGCTATTGCAGAACGTTGCCTCTCCCATTCCCCTCCACCAACACTGCCTCTCCCATCCTCTCTGCCAACGTCGTCTCTCCCGTCGCTCTCCATTGGAGCCACCTTCCCCATTCCCCTCCACCTAGCTCGCCAGATCTGGCTGGTGACGAGGGCATGACGACTAGGCGATGACAACGGCGCAAATTTAGTGATGTGTGATGGCACGCATGCGACGAGCTGACCAACAAAGCCGCAATGGGAGCTCAATGGCAAAAGGTTGAGAGGTACTATGTTAATCCTCACCAAGGTCTTCAAGATCTCTCTCAGTCCTCTTTTCTCTATCCAGAACCATAGTCTCTCTCCTCTAGCACTCGTTCCCTGGTGAAGATGGACTAACACCTGCGGGGGCACGACCTTTTCCCCCTCTCTCCTCCACGTTGGAGATTCTCCTACGTGAATGGCTGAGACTATTCGCCACCTTGGTGCATTGAGCATGCCTTTAGAGCTGTGAATTCGATGTTGGCTGATTTTGATTGATGAAATGCGTAATTTGTCCAGATTTAATGGTTGATGTGCGGTAGATCTGTCCCATTATATAGTTAATTGAAGTCTAAAAAATGAATCATATAAATAGAGGAAGAAGATCAATCTAGACTTATTTCAATAAATATATTTTGGTCATACCTAATTTCATATGGATGCTAATGAATATAAACATATATATATACGGATCAATGAAAGAATCTACGTCAATTCAAAAGTAAGGATAGAAAATCTTACAGTACAGAATGGAGGGATACATAACAATAGTACCCACCTGTCATATGAAAGTTTTGTTGTGTAGGTGTTCATTACGGTTTCGTTCACTACAATTTTTCAATAGAAATGTTTTATATTCAAAAAATATATTACCCAATATAGATGTGTGATGCATGATTCTAATTGTGCTTAGTCAATAAATCAGCAAAGAGAGAGGAATTGCATGGATGCTGGGCGAGGGACGCAACAACAGCCATGATAGCAATCGTGATTGAAAACTTTGCACAAGCACCCTTACGAGAAAAAACTATAGGCATCATCTGGCAGTAACTACTATGAGGAGGTAATTACGACACATGGAAATACAATGGATTATCACACTCTTTCCGTGCAGCTTATAAGATATATATATAAGATTAGAGGATTATATTAGGAAAACATTGTCAGTCTTATTAAGAAACTCTAGGAATCGTAAAGAAAAAAACCATAAGTCATGCTAGAAAACTAATAAACTAATCCAAATATATTATAGATTATCACTTCTGCTATGGTGTTCCCCAAATATATTATAGATTAGCATTTTTGGTATGGTAATCTTCCACTCCAATCCAAACATGCTTGTCCCTCAAAGTTTCTATAGCCGATTACTGACATTCTCAGTGTCTAGGCCAATGGTGGATGTGCTGATGGTTGGACTGATGAAGTGCACGGTAGCATGTACGCGCGGTGTGCTACTTTCCCAATGCCACCAATTCCCTGTAAAAAAATCCTCCTACATGATTTGTCCACGGTATATACATGCTACACAACTGCAAAAAAAAAGGAAAAAAAAGAAGTCATCGAGATAGCTCTATTTTTGTATTCGGTAGAGGCATAGGAGGCAGCCGGTGTTCACTGCTCAATGCAAATATATAGAAAATGAGAAGGGAGGTAAAATTACCAAATTCGGGCGTGGCTGTAATAAAAGGAAATCCGATAAATGACATTCATAAAAACAATCAAATTTCACCGTACAAGCCTATCTATCTGTAAAAATATCATTGCCGTGATTTTTTTCACCCATCATACCATGGAAAAATATGATGGGTTAACGGAGAGAAATAGGTGGAACCCCTAACGGTAATGATATTTATTGGACATATGGGCTCGTAAAGTGGCATTTAGTAGATGCTTATTGATGATATTTTTGGAACAAAGTGTTTGTCATTATCATTTGTTAGATTTTCTCTATTAATAATGTGCAATACTGCAATACATAGGTACAAAAGGAAGTAGATAGATGTGCACCTCAAAGTAGGTCGAAATAAAACTAGAATATAGAATTTTGTTGAGTAAATGCCAGTTGCTCCTTTGTCCGATCTAACAATGATAGGGATTGACAACTCTTTGTATGGTGTTCACTCCCTCTGTTTTGTAATGTAAGACTTTTTAGCATTGCCTAGATTCATATGGATACTAATGAATCTAGACATATATATAAATTATATATCTTTATCAATAAATGAATTTAGACAAGGCTTGAAAGTCTTACAATATGAAATAGAGGTATTACTAGTAATCAAAATGATGCAGAATTTCCAACCGTCTCTTTAAATAAAAACCACATCTATTTGTACTAACAAATCAATTACTTGCAATCTATTTATATGGCGAGAGTTCCTAAATCAATAGTATGAATTACTTTGACTGGTAGTATATAATTTTTTTTGTAAAGATGAAATATGAATGTCATATAGTGAATATCAACTTTTTTTCCCTCAGTTTTGTGGTCAAACATCACTTAGAGCTATTGGCAAACGAATATCATTCTAGGAGAGCTTAATTGAGTGTCTTCATTGTGTCTCTCTATTATCATAACAAGTGGTATCAGAGCATTGGAGATCGAGATTAATCTACTACTAACACGTTCGTTCAAACCAGAGGCTGATGCATCCGCATTTGGCGTCCTGCTCCTAGAGTTGTGTGCATCGTGGTCCAAGATCGTTTTGATATATTAGGTCAAGTGGAGTCACACACCAGATCAATAATGCAACAGCAGCAGCAGCATCGGACTGGTACTGCTGCCATCGCACGGTCCCAGAGATGTGCAAGTGGCCATCGCACGGTCCCGGAGACGTGCAAGTGCAACACGCAGAGCAAAGCTTGTTTTGTTCATTCCTGTTCAACTCTGGAGAGGAGTTTTTGGCGAATTTGCTACGCTCACAGCTATCGTACCGAGCAATAATTTTCTTGGAGATTTACTATTACATCCACACACAGTTTGTGCCAGGAAGCGTTCTCTCTTTGTTGATCTTATCATATTTTTATCTTCAATTTTGTTCTCCAACAAGTCTTTTAGCAAATTTGACATTGAGAAATTTGATGACAAGATCTATTTCAGCATATGACAAGTTCTTATGAGAGTTTTCTCATACAAGCTAGTGCTTATAGGGGAAAAAGAAAAGCAATTTACTGAGAGGAGATTCTGATTGTTCATGTTTAACAGTTTGATCAATCTATTTTGGGTAAATTAGCTACCTCCACACAAACACACGTATCAGGAGATGTACATACTTTGTTTCATCTTTCTGCTAGGTTTCACTAATTTATACCAGCTGGTTCATAATTTAATGCCATGGTGAGTTTGAACATGATTCATTGCTCATGTTCTGATCATGTGATTTGAAAGGAACTGCTATAACCACATTCAATTTGCTATATTCACAAGCCAAGTTTACCAAGACATTTATATGGTGATCAAAGTACTTTCTTTTATGCATCCAAAGAGTTTCACATGTATGCTAATTCCACAAAATCGTACTAGTAGATTCAGAATTTTATTCCCAGCACGAGTTTGAAGTATGATCTACCGTTGATGGAGATGTACTATTCTCGTTTTGGATTGAGGACGCAAAATGATTTTACCTACACGAGTTTTTTTTGGGATTGATGTTTTCATGCTACACGGGATCGCGTCTCAATGAGGAGCTTGATAGAGATAGGATTTCAATTATAATCTATAATATATTTGGATTATGTTATTAGTGACTCTTAGAGTTTCCTAACGAGAACAGTAGTCTTGTCCAAGAAGGACCATCAGATTTGCCTTTTATATATCTTTTGTAAGCTGAACGAGAAGGGTGTGACAATCATCTCCTTTATATATCAGATTTGCCTTTTATATATCTTATGCGTTGTAACCATCTCCTCTTGCGGGTTATTGCCGGACAACGCCCATGCTTATTTTTTCCGTTGGGGTTTTCATGTTAAATCCGTGTCTCCATTGTGCCTCTATTTTCATAACAAAAGGCAGAGGATTTGTGAATCCTTTGTTTTGAGCATTGTTCATGCTGTTTTGGATGGAGGATTTGAGCAAACCAATTCCTTTCGAATTATCCTTAATTTTGTACTTTTTGGAGGTAATGAAAAAACTATATCAAGGGAAGAGAGAACTGGGATAAGACCAATAATACTATTTAAATCAATATTTATTTTTATTGTGTGCTATTACTTTTTCCATACACCAACTGAGCTTCCTATGTTTTTCATTCCTCTATTTCTCACATCCAATCATTTACTATGATGTGTTTTATAATATTCATGTGTTTTGTATTGCTTGGTTCCAAAGAAGTCTCAAGTTGCAAATTGCAGCGAAAGAATTAATATATAACCTTTTTAAGCCTAACCATTATAATTTTATTTCACATTATAAGATTTTATGGTCCTTCATATTATTTTTGAGAAGGAAGCTAATGAATCAGAACATATATAAAACATATACATTAATCCATGGATATTACATAGAGCTAAAACATCTTATAATATAAATGAAGACAGCAAAGTCTTTGCTCTCTTAAATCATTTTAAGGGTATATTATTTCAATATATGTGTAGTCTAATAGCATATATATATATATGATTTTATTGGGTTGTAGCCTTGACATACCCTAAGAGCAAGGCTAATAGTATAACTAGTTACTGGATCTATAATTTGACACCTTATTTATAACTAATCTAATAACTCACTCATACAATAGGTAAATATAGATATATATGCACTACTCCATCTGGTATGCCTTCTTTGGAGTTTGTGTCACAACTGACAATATAAATGTGTAACTCTTTTACCCCTCTGCCAGCTACTAAAGCACAAATCTGTTATATTAATTGTTATAGCCAGCTTATGTCACATATTCTACTGTTCATATATAATATTATTATTCATGAGGTCTGCATTAAACAACACAATTATCTTAATGGAATTAAGAGAGCATGTTATGGTATTGATATTTCCTTGCTCCATATCCCTCTCTTATTTATAAGGTTCACACAGGCCCACCATCAGCCTATCTAACTCCTTCATGGCCACAAACTTTCAATCTATCCAAGCAGTGGTTGCCACACATACTATTATATGTACTTACTATCTTTCTGCAAGACGAAAGAACGCATTATATACCATTGTTTTACATATTTCCTATTCTAATTTTGCATGTAAACATACACATCAAACAAAGGTTCCTTTGAGAATGGGTGGCATTGGAAAGCCAATACACTGCACATGGTGCCATCATTGGAGAGTCGTCTAGCCAAGTCCCAAGCAATGGCACACGACGACCCTGGGTCGCAGGACAGAACCCTAGGCTCATATTTTCTATGGTTCATTCATATACACACAGAGGTGAAAAGGATAGTATCAAAGTAGTAAATAAGTAAATAAAGTTGGCTCTCCTCTCTAGTAGAGAGAAAGCTTTACAAACACCCCCTACTGAAGCTTATAATGTCCTTCTGATGAGAAAAAAGGGGTTGTCTAAAAAATAGACAGGCGCCTTAAGCCATGTTGGTCAGATTTTGTACATTTGTAGGCTGCTTCCATAGGACAGCAACGGACCACCTGCAAAAGTGCCACCCTCATATATATATATATATATATATATATATATATATATATATATATATATATATATATATATATATATATATATATATATATATATATATATATATATATATATAAAGATAATATCAAGGAATAAAACGTCCAGCTATAGGATGGCAACAGACAACTTGCAAATGAGCCACCCTTTGTCTGATGGCCGTTGCCTCTTTCTCAGTAGCCGAGGATTCGTAATCTAGGTTTACAGTATTTGAAAACAAAAAAGACTATTTTTGAAAAAAATAATAAACAAATATAGAAACAAAAAAATTCTGTAGGTGGCTGGGCAAGAGTGTGTATGCGTCCAGCAGTAACCTCTGTTGGCATGGGATCATGGTTGAAAGTAACAATACCCTCATCTTTCTGCTTATGTCCATGATTACAAGTCAAAAATTGAAATTTTCTACTTTAAATTTAGACTTGATATTAAATTTCACCATAATTTATTTTACGGTCTGGTCTTCTTGGTCACTAAGAATGTGTATGTGTATATACACACACATATATATATATATATATTTATACACACATAAAAGTTATATATATATATATATTATTTACGGATTATTTTTTGTTTTTTTGGCTTTTTACATCCTCGAACGGTTCATCGGGGTCACTGGGATCGAAATATACACTAATTTTACTTAATTTTTATTATTATCTTAGCTGACTAAATACTATAACAGTGCATTTTATCGGAGATCATCAGGTCCCGTGTGTACACTTTCTTGAACCCCCAATGGCTTGGTATAGAAAAGAAGGGCAGGCATGCGTGGGACACTGGAACAGTCCTGCTGCCATTTGGACCTTTGAGGCTGGTACGTACGCGGCAAGCAGGAAGACCGAGTCATCGGTTGTTAGGTTAGGAAGGGGAAAGAAATGGCACAGAATAGCCGTGTGCCACGTCTTGCGGGTTTGTGGTGTACATATAGGTGCTTGATTAACTGCTGATGCATGTGGTAACCATCCTCGCACAGGACAGCTCTGGTCATCAAAATATTTTTTTTTTTTGGTTACAACTTATGCATGTCTGGTTAGTTTTTGTCAATTTTTTCATAACTATTTGAAATTTGAAATAACATGTAAAATGGTAAAATGGTGGAAACATGGCTCTGCAGTGATTAGAATCAATTTGCTTACAACTATATGCCAACCGATGGACGATGGTAAATCAGTTCTCCCCTCGATCCTCCTCACATAGGGGTGGACAGAAAGCTCGTGGCTCGTTTGCTCGCTCAACTCGTGACAAACTCGGCTCGGCTCGTTTCATTTTTCTAACGAGCCGAGCTAGCATTTTAGCTCGTTAGAGATAACGAGCCAGCTCGAGCTGGCTCGTGAGCTGCTTGCGAGCCTAACGAGCTAGACCAAAGATACGCGATTCGTCGGCATTCATTGATTCCACCCCGGAAAGCATGTGTTCAATACTTTATAGGTTCACCATGTGATTTGTTGGTTCAAACTTTAATATTTAGATACAATTTCATATGATTTGCATGTTTCAACTAAAAATTTGCTTATATAATCTATTGAAAAATTGTTTAAATTAACTTTTCATGCATGGCTCGCGAGCCTAACGAGCCAGCTCGAATTTTGTAACAAGCTGAGCTGAGCTAGGTTTTTAGCTTGTTACGATAATGAGCCGAGCCGAGGTAGCTCGTTATCATAACAGAAAGACCGAGCTAAGCCGAGCCGAGCCGAGCTGGCTCGTTATCCACCCCTATCCTCATATGCCAAAGATGCCTTTCTACCCCTACTATGAAATCTGATTATGGCTGCGTTCGGTAGGTAACCAGCGCAGATGATAAATTAGTACATAATTAATTAATTGTTAATTATTAAAAATATAAAATAGATTAATATGATTTTTTAAAACAAGTTTTCTATAGATATTTTTTTAAAAAAATACATCATTTAGCAATTTAAGAAACGTGCGTACAAAAAACGAGGTAATATGATTTATTAACTTGGATTGCCGCACACGGTCTCAATTTGATATGGGTCAAATTATACAAACCTGTAATTGTTTTAGTATTTATCCCAAATGTTTCAAACATAAAGTCATTTTTATTTAAAATTGATAGTGACAAAATTCGTAATTTGAGAGAGAGTGTGAATTACTGTGCAAAATCACCAAATGTTATGTTATCATTATATGTTTGCCGCTGGTAGGCAGCACTGCAATAGCCAACAGGTGGGAGTAGGGCTGAAGAGGTCGGGTTTGGTCAGATCTCGTCCTTCCCATATCCTAACCTATATTTTGCAATTAAAATCGAATCGAATACGGATATTATCGAATACGGATATTATCAAATACGAATACAATCACGGATAATATCAGGTACAAATACGATACAAATACGTACCAAGACGGATACAAACACTCCCGAGTTCGAATACTTACGCGGACATCAAGTCAGAGCAACAACCATATATAACACATAGATAATAGCTACTGAACATTTGCATTTATTCAAAATGCGAATGTATCTGCTTTAGTAACAGTCTAGCTAGAAATTTCTTTTTATTATTATTCCATACAGGTTGATCACTAATCAGGATTTAGCACGCTTAAGTTTGTAGTTCAGAGGACTTACCTCTACGGCTGGCGAGGTGGGCGGGAGGCTAGGCGACGGAGGCTGGGCGAGCGCTGCTGGACGCGTGACGGAGGCCAGGCGGGCGACGGCGCGCTCTGTCTCTGCGGCCGTGCGGGTGCGGTGCGGTGCGCTTGTGTGCCTGACAACAGATTGTTTTCTTGTTGGGCTTTAGCCCTCTTTCTTTAACACGCTGCCGGTTAAACTAAACATACATATCCGGGTAATAATCCGGAGACATATCCGGGTAATATCCATTTTATAACCCAGATAATCCGTATCCGGATACAGTACTTCTGAACCCGATCTCATATCCACCAAAAAATACCCGTATTCAGCTTTGGATCCATGTAAAATCTCGGATATCCGAATCCCTGACCCGAATTTGTCTTAAATTAATATGGGCGAGCGGATAGGTGAGAAATACTGGACCTGTTTTCACGCCGTAGGTGGGAGGACCTCTTGGATTTTAAAAGACAGCGGATTAATGCGTACACTCTACACAAGCAATTAACTGGATGCTGTGATGTCGATTTAATTAAGCTACTATGGGTGATAGTTTGCCTTATTAAAAAAAGCCAACGGTATATTGTAATGAAAATAATTATGAATAAAAAGATTATATATGTGTTCTTGGTGATCTAAAAGCTAATGCAAAAAAAAACTACAATAAAAACCTAAAAATCTACTTTAAATTTTAAATTTAAGGTTGAAAATTTAAATTTTGTCTAACAAATGTAAGCAGGAACGAAAAGATGGGGCTCATAACGTTAGACACCGTTCAGCGAAAGAAAAACAAGAACTAGTTCTCGCTCGATCCAAAATGGAAGCATTTATAAAATTTTCATCTGGTCCTACAGTTTAAACATTTTATGGCATTTTGTCCCATCAATAATTTTTAATTTAAATTTTAGTATAATATTAACGCCACCTTAGTCAGCTACCCTCGCGGCCCCATCTATTCGTCATTTATACAGGATAACAGTATTTTCTTGTTAACCAACTAATCACTGCTAAACAAACTAAAAGTACTTAATCATATTTTAGAAGGATAGTAATACTCCTCCGTCTCTAATTATTTGAAATATTTGACACCGTTAACTTTTTTATACACGTTTGACCATTCGTCTTATTCAAATTTTTTTATAAAATATGTAAAGCTATATATATGTATAAAAGTATTACTTAACAATAAATGAAATGATAAAAAATAATTAATAATTATATAAATTTTTTAAATAAAACGAATAGTCAAACATACATAAAAAAGTTAATGGCATCATGATGGATATAGTAGTTAATAAACGGAAAAACAACCCATTGGTGTGACGGCGACCATAGTTACCGTTGGCTAGAGATAATTCCTGCTGCCTATCCCAATCCCAAGTCGGCACACTCCCCAAAAATTACAGTTCAATAGGAACATATGCCAAGTTTTGCTGTAGCATGCCGTCAAACGGCCGTTCGGTGCGATGGACGGAAATTGTCGGCCACCGTCACGTTGGAACAAGCTACCGTCGAGGTGAGTTAACGCACGCCACCAACTGCATTGCGGCGAGGCGTGGTTGCTACGATAGGTGTTCGGCCATTTGCGTGGTGGACCAGTCGAAGCCAGTGGCGGCGGCGGAGAGGGCCCCCGCCGACGCTCACCCCTGGTTGCCGCCGCGACGGAGGGAGACTGGTGACGGCCGGGCGCAGCCCTCGTCGCGTGGTCCTCGTCGCCTGCAGCTCGTGACCGCGGACAGCCATCATCTCCCCCGCGGACTGAGCAACTCGTCGGATCCAGCTTCTCCTTCTCCGATGGGCGACAGCCGCCCGTAGCTTTAGGACGACGCACACCGCAGCTCGGCGCTGCTGCCGTTGGACCGCCGGGTCCCGCCGCACTCCGGATCGTACGCCGCACGTACACCCTCCGGCCTGCGTCGACGAGGAAAGGGGAAAACACAAAGGGGATTAGCCAGTGAGAGAGAGGAAAGAAGGTGAATACCTTGCGCTGCCGTTTCCACCGCTTACCGTCGCCGTAAAGGAGAAAACGGCCGTCTGACGTCGCCATATAGTGAATCGCTGGGTAGATAACGTCCTAGGTACAACTTCCTAGGTACATTATGTACTAACAAATTATCCGTGAGCTCCAACCAAAATTGATTTAAAAAATATCATTAATATATTATTTATATTATTTTTTCATATATCATCTTTTAACTACTATAAATATTTCTTATTGACACGTCAGCATATTAGTCTCATGGTCTTTTTCATGTCGTAAAAGTTAAATCCATAATTATTTTTTCTTTTAAAAAACAGAGGACAAATAAAAAAGAGATACTTGATAGTGGTGCTGCCAGACCCACTCTTATTTTTTCTCTCTCTTTTCTTTTTTTATTTCTCCTTCCTTTTCTCTATTTCTCCTCTCTTTTCTTTTCTCCTTCTCTCCTCTTCTCCCATTACCTCTCTCTCCTCTTCCTGTTCATTCCTCTCTTTTTTTCTCTCAAAGGCACAGGCAGGGGAGGTGACGACGGCGGGAGGAGAGGCAAGGGGACGGCCGGCGACGAGAGGTGGGGTCGGCGGCGATGGCAGGGAAGTTAGCAGCGATGGCAGGGACGCCAGAGGGTTCTGCCACTCCAGATGCAAAGTGGAGTGCGTCAGAGCGGGTCAACGTGGTGACCGGCGATGAGAGGTGGGGTCGACGGCGAGGTTGGGACAACAGGGGACGCGCGGGGCGGCTGCGGCGACGATAGAAGTTGATGGGGCCAGAGGCGACGGCAGGGACACCGGAGGTCAGCGTCGATGGCAGGGACGTTGGAGGGTTCTGCTACTCCAGATGCAAAGTGGAGTGCGTCGGCGCGGGTTGACGTGGTGGCCGGTGAGGCTCGAGGCGGCGGGTCAACGTTGTGGCCGTCGACGTTTGGGGCGGCGACGCCCCGTCCCCTCTACCCCTCCCCCCTCGCCGATGTCCCAGTCATCGGGCCCACGAGGCTCTGGTGGCGTGGAACGCGGGCGGTCGCCGGCGAGGCTCGCGCGACAACCTCGTCTTCAGCAGTCGCTCGTCTTCAGTCGTTGGTGCTGGTGGCCATGGTGGTGGCAAACTCCACTAACGTCTTTTAATATAGTATAGATATTAGAAAATTATTCTATTGACAATTCAAATATGTATGTTCTATACTTTTATACTTACAAAACTTTTTGTTGCCTGATTCACTAACTTGTCCCCTCTATTAATCCAGTTATTTTTTCTTTTCACTAATTTACCATGTGGATTGACAACTATACACTTGACTATTTTTTCCCTACCACTGCTGCATTGACGCTGTTCTTCCCGTACCCGAGTTGTTTCCTTCTTCTTCTAAAGAACGCTAGGTTTGTGGTAATAGAAATGCAGAATATCTCCTTTCTCCCCAAAACAAAAATGTTCCGCCCAATTTTTTCTGTTGTTGGTTTGCCCAATATTGTATTGCACTAGCTGGCAATATCTTTGAAAAATGTAGTATAAGACCAAGATAGTCATTTTAGGTGACTAAAACATAAAAAAATAGGAAGTTGATTAAACTTATTAGAATGTTAATAAATTAAGCAGCATAGTGTTTAGAGCATGATCTAATCAAAAAAAAATTCTTTAGTATCAAAACAACAAGCCACGTATTTGATTGTCAATATAGGAATTTTCTCCAGGAATACTAATTTACACTTCGCCTATATTTTCTTTCCTCTCATCCTTGTATATGCTTTGTACATAGGTTTTTGTTCTTGTTTCCGCAGATGGTATCTCCTATGCGGAATATATGTCTATATCAGTATATATGCGTTCTTTGCATGGGTACGTTGTTTTGAGAATGTATTGCCTTAGGGAAAATGGACATTAATTGCCTTAGCAATGTATCGATAACATGCAAGAGGTTGTATTGGGCATGGGGAGCAGCAGCCAACGCCTAAAAATGAGGGGGACGAAATCCGACGACACAAAGAGCCCACGTAGGCGGTTCGGCTGACACAGGTTTCCTCTCGTTAAGATAAATAGTACTAGTACTTTATAGTCAAAATTTGCTAGGCATTGGACACCGACGATATTATTTTATAATTTTCATTATTTTTTAAGAGAAAAAACATGATCAAAGTACCAAAATACCCCTGAGATAACGGTGTCAGATCAGAAAGAGCGGCTCCTCCTCACCGTCCTATGCCCCCACCAACCAGATCTCGCCCAACCTCCTCAACTCGTCGGAGAGGCCATTCTTGTCGTCCTCCTCAATCTCCGATATGTAAGAGACAAGGGTATTTTGGTACTTCAACATGTTTACTCTCTCTAAAACAAGTAAAAATTATACAATAATGCCACTGGTGTCCGCGGCTAATTACCAATTTTTCGGTGCCTCCGGCTAAAACATAATCTTGTGGTGTCCTACAGCAAACAACGGAAAGTTCTAGTGCACTTTATAAAATTTCCCTATTTTGTAAAGGCCGTAACTCCAGTTGCATGCATGTATAGTCCATGTGCCCAATCTATTTAGTAAATTTCGTGAAATTATAAAGTTTTATTGAAGTTGTAAAAAACAACATGGTTTTTTACACTTTGACATCTAACCGTAGTTGTAGGAGCCTAATGATAAATCATTGGTTCCTTACTATAATCCCACCAAAAATACACCCTTGCCTAACACAATCATAGACAATAAATTTAAACTTAATAGACATATGCCCTGCTCATCCCCTCTGAGTTAACTTATCTCTCTCGGTTTCCACACGCACGCTTTTCGAACTGCTAAACAGTGTATTTTTTTAAAAAAGAATCACATTAATCTATTTTATATTTTTTTAATAATTAATAATTAATTAATCATGTACTAATCTATTACTATATTTTTCGTGCCGGGGTAAGTTAACTTACCCCTACTCAAACGAACGCGGCCATAGTCCTGTACTAACAAGCTACTCCATCGGTATACTTTTCTTCTTAACTAGGTTGATGATTTGCTGTGCCTCTAGGGGTATTTTAATGACTGTATATATACTAGTGTCAATGAAGTGGGGATTCCACATTAGGCCTTCGTTTCGACAGGGGTTGGACGGGTTTGGGCCTTAATACCTGTGTATTATCCTGGCCTAGACTAAAATTCTCTCGCAGCCCATTAGCTTGTTCAGCTAGGCCGGGGTGGGAGAAATTCTCTCCTCAACCCACCTCAATCCACCGGGAAAAGAAAAATCGTCTCGGAGATGATTTTTTCTTTCCCGTATCAGTCTCATGTCGCGTCTCCTCCAGCGACTTCACATCGCCACCACCGCCGCCTGCTCCTCCGCCGCCGCCCCTTCCTCCTCCTCCACCGCCGCCCCTTCCTCCCTCTGCCACGCTCTTATGCCGGCACCGGTCCGTTTCTTCACACAGGGGAGGCAGCCACACAGACGACCGGCGATGGCGCTGCTTTTGTCCAGCACACTTGAGAGGTGACAGCCATCTCTTCCTCCGCCGCAACGCTCTCCCTCTCCGGTTAGCTCTTCTCATCTCCTTCTAGGGTTTGACCTCCTCGTCATCTTCTCCTAGGGTTTGACCTAATTTCTTTCAGATCTGTTCGAGGGGTAGAAAAAGAAGAGGCAGAGAGAGGTCGACCCGGTCTTCTTGAGGGCAACAACGACGGTGACTGCTCGGACATCAAGCACAGGTTTGCCTCTGGTCTCCTTTTTTTTGTGCAGCTTCTTGGTCTCCTCTTTTTTTTGTGAGGCATATGTCAGGCTTGGAGTGAGGGTTTAATTTTGCATCACCATCTCTCACACAATTTTTCCTATCAATATATTGATGTGCCTTTTATGCCAGCAAACATCATGAATCATAATAACTAAATGATATTTCCCTCCAAAGATACAACTGTGTCCGCAACATTAGTTATATTTGTCTGGTCCTATTACAAAATGGATGTTTCGTACAGCTACTATTTCTCTTTGATTGAACTAAATTTTAAAATTGTAATGATCTGTAAGTACCATACATAACAATATACTACTTACAAGAGAACACCATATCTATGAGACATGAAGGAAAATGAAAATTGAAATATTATTAATAATCTTGTAATACATATACCAAATATTTTCATGCTTAGTAATCTTGTAATACATATACCAATTATTTTATTTTTCACACATAGTTTAAATTATAGAAATTTATAATCTCTTTTAGTGATCAAATCAGTTCGAGAATGGCGCATGAACTTAAAAGGAGGAGGAAAGAGGATGACGATATGATGTTTTTAACTTTTCCTGCATTGTATTTGATGTCTGGTACAACAAAGAGTGAGAAAATACCTAGACACACCTCAAGACTATCCGGTAGAGAGCGGCTTGAAGAAATCCTTGAAGGGCATGTAATGGATTGTAAGGTTGCATTCCGTATGGAGCCTCATGTTTTCAAGGCAATAGCAAATTATCTTAGAGAGGAGAAGTTGTTAAAGGATAGAAGACATGTGAGGATTGAGAAGACTCTTGGAATGTTTATGTTCATGCTCTCTCACAACGCAAGCTTTGAAGATCTACAGTATGAATTCAAGCATAGTGGGGACACAATCCATCGGCATATTAAGTCTATTTTCAAGATAATCCCAAAACTCACCTACAGATTTCTCAAGCTTCCTCATGTCGAGCAAACACATTGGAAGATTAGAACAAACCCTCGCTTCTTTCCTTACTTCAAGGTGAACTTGACACTCAACTAAAAATAAATATCTTGTCTTTTTTCAACTAAAAAACTCATGTACATGTCATTTTCTTCCTTTTTTTTGCTGCAGAATTGCATAGGGGCTATTGATGGCACCCACATTCCGATAACTATAAATGGAGAGAAGGCAGCTCCGTATAGGAACAGAAAGGGGACTTTGAGCCAAAATGTGATGGTTGCATGTGATTTTGACCTAAATTTCACATTTATCTCATGTGGTTGGGAGGGGTCCGCAACTGATGCTAGGGTCCTTAGACCAGCAATGAATAGTGGGTTTCAAGTCCCGGATGGTAAATTTTTTCTAGTCGATGGTCGTTATGCCAACACACCACAGTTCATTGCTCCTTATCGTGGTGTTTGGTACCATCTAAAGGAGTTTGGGCGTGGTCATCGTTGACCTAGAGACTACAAAGAGTTATTCAATCATCGACATGCCATCCTAAGAAACCATGTAGAAAGAGCTCTAGGGGTTCTTAAGAAGCGATTTCCCATCCTCAAAGTAGGCACATTCCATCGGATAAAGAACCAAGTGTGCATTCCAGCAGCTTCTGCAGTGTTCCACAACATGATACGGATGCTTAATGGTGATGAGGGATGGTTGGAGCACCAACCTGATAATATAAAGCCTGCTGACTATGTTGATCTACCAGAAGGCGATGACGAATACAATAATGATGTGGCGTCTCTTAACAATCAATTGATCAATGGGAATAGTACAAGACATATGATTGCTAAGAAGATGTGGGAAGATTATGTTCGTAGCTAAGTTAGCAAAAATATTTTGTTTTTGAATGATCTGTATTTATTTATGTAATCAACAGCTATGTTATGAATAATTAATAGTAAGCAATGAAGTTTGTTTTTGGACAGTCAATAAATTTTGGTAACAAATGTGTAATACAGTTATGATGTTTGGAAGAATGTCTCCGAAAGCATGTCTATTGCAGCAACAGAGGAAGGCATCACCAAAGAGCTACATCACACAAAAGAAGAAGGTTTCTCCGAAAGGTTGGCTTTGTGAAGTGTTTTTCTTTCATGTTAATTGTTGCACACTTTTCTCACTATCATCTAATTTTGTCTAATAGCTCAACAGCCAAGGGCTTCATGGAATCCAGGATTAGAGAAGGCTTTAGTTGATCTACTTCATGAGCACAACAATCCACATTACCATGGCCAAAATGGTTGGACAAGTGAAGCTTGGAACAAAATTGTCAAAGAATTCCGTGACAAACATCCCTATGTCACCATGAATAAGCAGCAGATCCAAGATAAGGAGGAGTTAAAACGCGATTATAGGATGCTAAAAGAAGCTGGGAAACAAAGTGGGGTTTCTTGGGACGATCAACGGTGTATGATTATTGCTGATGATGCTGTTTGGGCAAATATGATTAAGGTATGATATTTGAATATACTTATTTGTTTATCTTTCAAATTAGTATTATTTGTATTCATGCCATAATATCTAATTATATCTCCTGCAGTCAAATGATAAAGTAAAGAAATACAGCAAAAACAAATCTTTTCCTCTCTTTGATGCGTTGGGTGAACTCTATGACGGTAAATTTTCCCTTATGCATTTTTTCCAACAGATTGTGCATTGTTTTATCTATCTGCATTAGTGAATCACAACTTTTTTTCAGGGCAAACTGCTGAGGGCAGCATGAACTTCACTTCTATCGAGTCGCCTAGACATGCTAATCTTACACAAATGAGTGACTATCTTGAGAGAAGTGACTCCTTTCCTGATGTGAATTGGGTTCCTCAAGATTATGAAGGCTTGACCACTGAAGTTGAAGAAGAAGAAAATACAATGGACCATGAAAATCAGCAAACCCACATTGGTACCACCTCAAGAGGTTGTGGAGAGAAGGATGGCAACAAGAGAAAATCTGTATCAAGAGAAAGGGTAGATAAGCCTGTGAAAAGAAATAGGAGAAATGATGTTTTTGATTTGATGGGAAGCTACTTACAGATGAGAAAGGAGGAGGAGGCTAAGATGAGGGTGGAGACAAGTAAAGTTGATGAATGCTCAATAAGAAATTGCATTGCTATTGTGGAATTGATGGAAGATCTCTCAGTTGATGAGAAAGTCAAATCTTTTGGAATATTCAAGGATGCCCAGAATAGGGAGATCTTCATGAGTGCAGGGTCATTGACTCGTCTTGTGTGGTTAAGAACAATGCTGGTAAGTCTAAATTACTGATTTTACTAGCATCATCTTAAGTTGTGCAGTTCTAAAATTCAATTCTCATGTACTTAATTTAATTCTGAAATTCTAGTCTTGTGATAAACTTGTTTATGATCCAAATGTCTTGACAATACAGACCATGTTGGGATGACCATTGGACCAAGAGGATACTGTTTTTCAGGTACACATTCAAACTTTTGTAAGTTTAACGCTTCAGCCTAGGTCATGAATTTGTGTGCTCATCCTAGTGCAGTCGTGAAGTTTCCTAATTTCTAGCATTCTTAATGCATATTTATTCTGAGAATTATATATTTGCAGTGATATTATAGATTGGATGCATCTTTATTGACAGCTATGAATTCTTAATAGATGAATTCTTGCAAGGATTTGATTTGCCGCAAACTTATGTTGGCTTGCTTGTTTGTTTCCTTGCTAATTGATGCAATTTGGCATAGCTAGTTCTATTATGTATGAACAGCATCTTGCTTCCTCCCAGCTGCAATTATATGGGATTAATACCAAGCTGTCAATATTTACATCCCTGCTAATGAATTCGTAGGTTTAACAAAGAACATTTTTTAATGATCTTCCAGATTTTGTTCACAGCTGGTAAATTTGGGCCTTGCTTTTTTAATGAAGTGGCAGCACAATATCAGAATATTTGTCTTGTCCATTGTATTTGTGCTTATCCCTAGCTAGTAGGAATTTACCTAGTTTCTGTGTTATAAGATCTATTTTGTTTGATCTATGTTGTCCAGTAAATAAAGTAATTTGTGTGCTCATGTTCAGCCTAGGTGTAGTCCTGAAATGCTTGCTTACTTGATTTACTAAACCTTGTTCAGCCATTGTACATTTCTTTCTGCAGGTGAAGTCGTCAGGTTGTCAAGGAAACTATCGTGCTCATGGAACAGACCCCTGCATCCTCGCTGTCTGAATTCTTTTCTTTTCTAGCGAACAAAGAAAAAACGCGATGGAGAAGTATGTAGTTTTGCGAACTCGAGGCACCATTTTTCCATGAGCCATCGACTGTTCACTTTCACTTTCGCCTAACGACATTGTTTGAGCTGCTTCCAGAGTCAAAGTGTAACTAAGATAATCCTCTGTCCTTAAAAAAATTTGAGAGAGAGACAACCAACAGGCCATCAGTTTGTGCATGCAATATGAGCCAGATGGATGCATATATTATTCATATGCCTATTTGCCGAAATGATTCTTGTCATAATTACTGGTTCATAGTTCTGGTTTGCAGTTTCATATTACTTTTTGCCATTTTGTGAAACTGCAAATCACTCAAATCATGTCATAATTACTGGTTCATAGTTCTGGATGAATGTCTCCTTGGTCTGATTTGTTTATTTTGATTTTGTGATATTTTATTTTTAAAAAAAATCTAAATGTTTTTGAACTTTATATGTACTTCAAATCATTTGAAATGGTTATGTCTAAGATCTATGGAAGCTCGTACGTTCAATCCCCTGGAAAAAACAAACCCCCGAACAGCAGGGGAGCAACGGGTGAGGGATTTGGTAAGGGGAGGGGGATTTGGTAAGGGGAGGGGGATTTGGTGGGAGGAGGGGGATTAACCTAATCCCCCTTGGATTGTTTCTCCCTTGTGAAATCCTCCCCACCAGCCGAACAAGCCCTTAAGTTGCTTGTGACACGTTATAGGGAGTGGCGGAAAGTTGAAAGCCGAACTAACGAGACAGTGAGAAGTATAGTCAGACAATGCTAGCCAAGGTGAGCCAATGGATTCAAGGTGAAAGGACCCCTTATGCTAGCCTAGTTGAAAGCTTTCTATACATAACTTCTCTCTAACCTACGTACCTATTATTAAAAAAACTGCATACACATCCATGTTTTTTCTACCTCAACATTATTTCAATTAAATAACTTCTTACTACAGCCACCAACCCAATTTTAACCGTTGTATGTCCCTTCCCATCCTCCATATATATTCATCACTAAAGATGAGCCGCTTTCTCTCCTACTCAATTTTCTTGGCACTTTTCTCAGATCGGTAACAAGTGCACACCATACCACATAGCATTTAAAAGGTTAGATGTTTTACTTCGAGAATGGGCGGCATTGGCAAAGAGACTCAATTCATTTTCATCATGTATCTCGATTCATCGTTAGCTAGGTCGATCCTTCCCCAATTGACCCAACCCAGAAATGGAGGAGCTCGGCCTCATTGGCAGGTAGCTGTAGCCGGTTTGTGGTTCGACCGACGTAGAAACAGAGAATAGTGGTTCAATCGATGTCAAAACAGAGAATGTGGTTCAACCGTTCCGTTGCACGGAGACAGAATAGTGGTTGACAAAATGCATGAGTGATCGGTCACATGTTACGACAGAATTAAGAAAGGTGTGCTTGTGTGTTGCAAGCTCAAAGATGTGTTTACTATCCCTTAAGCTTCTGTTTATTATCCTTTTCATTCTGTCCTAGAGCACAAAGACACTGAATGCATAGCCACATACTGGTGGATCCTGCAACTGCTGAGATTTCACTTGGAGAATATTCATTTAAGTGCTGCAAATATTGTTTAAGAATAGAAAAATTAACTCAGTACTCTACTGAAATTGAAGTTATAAAGCGAAGAGTTAAATAATATGTGTTTGTGAATTGATCAAATCTTGTTTATGTAAATTACAATGCCGTGCCTCTGGACCATGAAAGAAAAAGGGCTAAATTCCAGTATTGCGTTCTTTTGAACTGAATGGAGTGGAATTGAATGCTAAACAGCTGAATAGATGAACATCTAGAGTATAGCTAGATACATTAACTACTAAAAATTGATTTAAAATGTTTTGAGAAATGCACCTTACGTACTACTGCTGATTACTTAAGCGAGAGATCAGTCTGGGTTGCAACTTTGGGGCTTACGTAGCTAGAATGAGATTTTTGCTGCACTTCAAAATTTTGTAAGGTGTTATAATTTAGTTGTTATATTCCGTGAAGGTAAAATATGAGACTTCTGTTGATTGTGTTCAGCACCAACAAAAAATGTAGCACGACGTCATCAGGAATATGCTACTCATTTCTTGGAATGACCATGACGGTAAATTAGTAGCACCATTTTGTTTGTCTGATGATTTACTATGTGAAGAAAAGCAGTTGGGCTTGATCTGGATTTCATCTAAATTAATTGTTTGATATCACAAATATTACATATTTTATGGCATATTTGTAGTCTAATAATGAAAAGTTCTGCAGTTCATCCAATCTGCGATGAGTTATCCTTGCTCCTTATTTCAATAGATATTAGATGAATCATGGATTTTTTTGGTGATGATGCATATCCTGTATTCGTATGCACACTCTATTAATTTACCAAAACCTAGTGGATCTATTGCTGGGCATCCCGTGATTGGCCGTTGCTGAGAAGCACAACACTTGAGATTATACTACGATTACTTCTCTGATAATCCGACTTATGGGCCAATTTATTTTAGATGCAAGTTTGTACCAAATCAATTTAATTTATTCAATCATTCTTGGGAACGCTAATATATGCGCCCCCATTATATTTTGTTTTATTCATGCAGATTTAGAATGAGTTGTCCTCTTTTTGTACTCATACTAAATGTAGTAGAGCAACATCATGACTATTTTGTGCAGAAGCGAAATATAGTTGGTACACTTGGGTTAAGTTGTTTGCACAAGGTCACTACAGCGCTTCGCAATTGTCTTATGGTTTAGTTGTAGATGTTGTAGACGATTATTATGGCCTTGGAGAAAGTACCACTCTTGAGTGTTTGAGAAAGTTTGTAAAAGCAATTGTCGAATTTTTTTATAATGAGTACATAGGATCACATAATGCGACGGTTCGATTACTTTCACTTGCGGTGAAAAGAGGGTTCCCCAGAATGCTAGGTTCTATATTACATTCATTAGAAACAGAAAAATTGCCCTTCAGCATTTCAAGCTATGTACTCTGGCCATTTCCACAAGCCTACAATAATTTTAGAAGTCGTTGCTACTAACAATCTCTGGATTTGGCATGCCTTTCGTAGTCAAACCTGGTCTAATAATGACATCAACGTGCTACATCAGTCCAGATTTTGAATGTCAGGGTCCTAAAGTAAACTATAGCATAAATGGTCACGATAGTTATAAGATTTGATATTATCTTGTTGATGGTGTTTTCCCATTGGGCGACATTTGTCGAAATGATACTAGAACCGCAGGGTAATAAGTGCAAATATTTTAAAAGAGCACACAAAGTAGTAAGAAAGGATATTGAACGAGCCTTTGGGGTTCTACAAGCTCAATACACCATTGTTCGTGGGCCACCTCGATCATGGAGGGGCTAGATCCGGTGGCGACCTTCAGTGGAGAGGGTGGTGACCTAGAGGTGAGTAGGCGGATCTGGCAACGCGGGTGTCCTAGACTGGAGCGGGTGAGATGGCGCGAGGTTGGTGTGGCTACGAAAAAAGGCACGACGAACTCTTTAAGTGAGATCGATTTCCTGTTGAATGAGATTGGGAGGGCGGATTGTGTTTGGAGATTTGCGTCGCTTTTGGGCTACAATTGGGAGCATGATTATTTTAGGAACGATATTGGTGATCCGTTGGACCTCTGTTTTTAACGGAAAACAAAGAAAATTTATTTTGTAAACTTGTTAGGCACGTCATTGGAGATGGTGTTTGGGTGGAATACGTAATAATGATAAACATGCATATAGCACAAAGAAGAAAAGAGCAATACATGCGTCCTCACGACATTAATGCATGCATACATCCATAATGGACAACTATATACGTCACCGCCTTAAAAAAATGGACTGATATGTGCATGCATCAAACATATATAAAGGATGCTAATTATATACCTACAATGATACATATATATATACTATATTAACTATGTATATGAACAGATACATGCATACTAAAACAAGTATGGAAGGTTTTGAACATCCCTGAATGTATTTTTTTCGCTCTGATATTGCCTTTGGATGAATATAAACAATGTATATTGCAAAAGGAATTTATGGGCTTCATAGGAATTTTAATTGTCCACAAGATACACCTTAATTTGCTACCTAATTTGTTGGTAGCAAAGACCAGTCAACGGAAAGGTCCTATAAGAAGTTACAATTTTGAAGGCAAAATTAATTCCAAATTATTAGTGAACGACCATTCCATAGTTGTCATAGGAAGAAAATGTTTGGAGATTATTTACGACTAGCAATATTCTCATGCTAACGCTACAACATAATTTAATAATATAAATTATAAATTATTTTTTAATGCAATCATACATAAACCAAATATTCGAATTTATTTGTCTATTAATAATTTACTAATTTAATTATTTAAACAAACACTGATAAAATAGCAGCGGACTACTAGTTAACAATGACTATTATAACTTTGCATAATTTATAGGTTGGACCATATTATAATAAATTAAAAGTTTTCGAGTTTGAACAGTATATGCATAACTTATAAAGCGATGTTTATATGTTAATTTCAGAAATATTGCAACAACAAATTGATACACTAATTTCAGAATCATTACAAATCAAGTTCACATATTGCAAAAATAATTTAAATTAAATAATTTATTCCCATTATATGATATTAACATAAAATTTTAACTCTATAAAGCTAAATTTAATAAAAACTACTTTATACGAACATGAGTTGCATGACATATAAGTTTCCATCATCCTATAATAAATGAAATTTTGTATATGTTGTATATATCAAACGTAAAAAACAACAGTGCAACTCTCATGTCTATATTTATTATGAGTTTAAAAGCAATTTTCTACTTGTCTTCTTATATTACATCAGACTATATTTAAATCAAATATTAAGTGATCATATAATTACTAGCAAATATTATCACACTAGTTTTTTGTAGTTTAAAAAATTATATGGCAAATTTTAATAAGGTGAAATTACTGATGACATTTCTGATTAGTAGTGTTTCCGGTTGATTATTATTAGTATGTGTGCACATCTTTTGATGATTAAATAAATATTCTACAGGGATGTGTGTTTTGATAGATCAAGAAATTTACTTATGTCACATAAAAAATGGTGCCAATAAAACATTTCTAGAATATCATATACTCATTTATATTTTATCAGACACTAATATCTAATATTATTATTGTTAGTAATTTGACTATTTGAGCATCCAATAGTATTGGTTTAGAGCCCTAATTGATCATATGTTTAGCGCAACTATGACATGGTCTTGATTAGGAACTTAATTGTATTGGTATCATTGTCTGTGTTCTAATGGTGTGAATAATAATTGTAATTGAACTTGCATTCTAAAGATATAAATTGCATTTTTTTGCAGATATTTTTGATTTAGAAATTTTATATTTATATAAAGCCTAATACATAGAAAGTGTTTATAATAGCAAAGATGCTTGCTAACTTATGGAACCTCTATAATTGTTAAAGTTTTAATTTAGAAAGTCAGTAATATATATGGAAAGTTTATATAAAAAGAGGATGAGTATGTCCTAGCTGTCAGATTTGAAGAATGATGAATGAAGCATGTAGGTTGAGTAAAAGTAGTTCGTTCAATATAGGGTAGATGAAGAAATTCACATGTCCACATCACCACGGTTATTTGTTGTAACCCAGAAAAAAAGACGAGTTTTAGTGAAATCGCAAATATTATCAATGAAAACTCAAACAGAAAAATATATTCATATTTGGAGCTACCAATTAAATATACATTTATTTAGCTTATAATTTATTTGTCATACCATTATACTAATATAGAGGAATATGAAAATTACCTCTCTTCATATATCCATTTGTTTGGATCGAAGGGTATATTAGTTTTATTTATAATCTTAAAAGTAAAAGCGAAGGATTTCAACTTTTTGTTTAAACAAAAATCTTATATCCAAGTTAAGTTAACAAGTGAAAATAATTATATAAAGCTCGTGCGGATACACCGGTTAATGGCTAGTGAAAACTAAATTAAAGAGGTAGAACATCTTCAAGACAAATGACAAATCATAAAAAGCTCCAAAATCATAAGGGCAAGTACAACTTAAAAAACTGAAAAGTGGTATAAATATGTTGTCTATATGGAAGCTAGTATGTATGATATTTAATATATTATTTTTTATGTTTTATATTTGCTGCATGCGATCAATGCAAGATGGTTTTCGATAAAACAAGATTTGAGAGAACGTGCGTGAGCACGAATAATGAGACGGCGACCAAGTTTTTGTTAAGTTAGTAATGTCACGTGAGATGATTAACCTAACATGTATTGTTGTGTTAATGTTGTGCATATCCTAAATAGAGTGTCAAAAACAAATGGCTACACCTATATCCCTGACCACAAACGTCAGGTTTTACCTCTCCATTTTTTTCTACTACATACTTCCTTTTTACAGCTACCTACCCGATTTTGATCCTTGTGCCACTTGCCATCTCCTTCGATATATATTCAGCGCTAGAATTGACATGCTTTTCCTGTCTATGAATGCTAGAAATACATGTTTTTTTTACTTTTCTTTTATTTCTATCACATGCCTAGACCACGCACAGCATGTATGTTGGATGAAATTTGTTTGAGAATGGATGGCACCGGAAAAGAACAACCGTCCGAGTTCATACTTTCACATCCCTGGTCGCTCTGCTCATCCTTATATAGAGCCTCCACCTAGTAACCCTAGGCTGGTAGCCCAGCAGGGTCCTAGCTTCATCAGTAGAGAGTTGTGCCCAGATTCAAATTACTTACATGGATGCTGGGTGGAACAGGACGTACAACAGCTTGAGCTTAAGCCCTACGTTTGGCAAGGACTTAGGATGTGTTTGGTTACCCGCATAATATTTAGCCTGACTCGTATATGTGAAGCTGCCCAAGTGATCTTGGTGTGTTCAAGTATTGTTGAGATGTTTTGTTTCTCGTATTCAACTATCCAGATTCTGTGGAGAAGTTGTTTGGTTGCATGTATTTAGCTTGGTTGCATTCTTTGGAGCCAGTACCAAGTAGCCACGTTGCCTGATTTTATCTCATCTCAGCCAGGCTCATGAGAAACGAACTCCAATTGCGTTTCTGCGTGGCCATGCTCAGCCTTTAGTTTTGCATGGCATGGGACATGCTCACAGCTCAGCTCAGGTAACCAAATGCATGTATCCTGCACGCGCATAGCCAGGCCAACATTGCATGCAGGACGCCAACACGCCCTTACCTGCTCGCCTGTGATCGAAACCGATGCAGTAGAGCAGTAGCGAGTCAGATGTCATGTTCTGCCCGTAATAAAAAAACCCCGGAAAAGAGGGCGACGAATGTGCCGAGAATAATTATATTGATGTTAGAGATCCATTACAGGGACACTGTGTGTATATTTTTATACCTTTGGGTAAATACTAGTCCATATCGGATACAACACATGTTTCGTAAAGACAAGAAAACGTACAAGTATTGATCGGACAATAGACAGTCTATATCGGACGTGACATAGTTTTTTAAAGACAAAAAATAATCTAGTTGTAATCCGACACTAGACTTAGTCTATATCGGATACGATACATGCCTTAGTCCTGATCGGACACAAGACAAAACTTACTAAAGATAAAGAAAATAATTAAACCCAATCTATTTAATAAATAAAATTAAACTATAGTACCATTGTCTTTATAATTTCTTCTTGAACTCAAAATCTTCTAGAAAAGCTTTTGTTGGGCTGATTGTGCTCTTTTCTTAACTGAATCCACTAAATAATCTTATATATTTTGGAGTTAACAAGCATAGCATTAGTGCTTGTGTAGAGTTAAACTTAAAAACCATTTGCACCATAATATCCAAAATACATGCTTAACAAAACTAAATCCATCGTAACAACCTTTTGATGCTATTAATGTGTGCATGATATTATTTCATGGTGTTTGTCGTGTTAGTTACTGTGTAGTTCATGTGGCACATATGAGGTGAGTTTGGGTCCTTTGGTGGGCGGTGCGAGGTGGGTTGTGCTATAGGAAAAAATGTATATAGAATAGATGATATATACATATACAAAATTTTTATTTACATATTTTTATTAAAATATTACAGGAAATATGTTTTTATTTCAAAAATATGCAAAACTATACCCCAACACCCTATGGGAAGGTCTTTGTAAAAACAAATCTTACGGTGACAAATGTTGGGTTGCCGGGGTCGCCCATGGGGGTGTTTTTTGCAGACGGCTGATTAGGAGGGCGTCTCCAAAAATGCATCCAGCCCAACACCATTGGGCCAGCCGATGGACTCTTTGCTGGTGGCCCCCTAAACGCTGTCTGGAACAGCGGCAAGGAGTCAACATGGAAAAGGCCACAGTCTGTGGCCGAAGCCGACAACCCTCCACATGACCCATAGGATTTTGAAATAAAAATATTTTAAAAATATATAAATCAACAAAAATAGATGCCATAAAATTAATAAATAATTCTATAGTATATACATATACATACATAAATATATTACGTACACACATATATGAATTGATTGTTTTATTAATATAGTATAGTCATTTTTAAAAATCTCAAAAAATTACTTGAAAATATCAAAAAATAAAAATGTTTTCTATAAGATTTTGATATAAAGAATTTATTGAGCCGTATAAATCGAAATTTGGAGGTGATTTGATATATTTTTGGGCCCTAACTCACGGAGCAACCATAAGTCGCAACTCACCCTTTAGTTAAATTTCTAGCTACTAGATGCCATATAAGTAAAAAAAATAGTATTTTGATTTTAAAATCAAGAAAACCATTGTTACCTTTAGGGTGTATTTGTCTGGTTTTGATGCTGCAGGGATATAATTATAAATATATAGTGTCAAAGTTCCGGGGTGTATCTTATCCCAATAATCATTGTGATGTAAAAAGAAATTTTATACCGTAGCCTCACTCGAGATAAATGTCAATACACACGTACAATTAAAGATGGTGCTATGTATTCCTAGCCAATGCAGAAACCTAAATTAAACTTTTGATATTTTTGTTTAAAAACCCATCCAGGAACCACCTATATATTGATACTTCCTGTCTGCCTTCCCCATCTTCTGTATGAATGCTTCTGAGATAGTATTTCTTCTTCCCCTCGCTCTATGTTTATCTTCCTAAAAAAAGCTTAGTGCAGTCCGCTTATTTTGAAAATGGGTGGCATTAGGAAATAAGCACATTGCTGCAACACGACACCAAGTCCTTTTACCAAGCCAATGTGGGAATCAATAAACGGCTTAGAGCTGCAAGACGGCAGTCACATGAAGTTGGATTGTGCTCTGCATGCAGCGGCAAGTACGCTCGGGCATCCCGGTTTCTTGGCGGAGTCGACGAAAGGAGCAGCGAGTTAGGTCAGGGCCGTTACTGGGATACCGTCAATTATGACGGGCCATAGCCGGATGACCCACCGATGACGGCAAAACTAGCAACCCATCAAAGGTAAGGGTCATCTGTGACCAATTCATCGGCCTGTCACGGATGTGCCGTCATAGCTAGGTGTGGGGTTCTGGCATAGTGGACAAACAAGCTTGTAGGATTTACATGTCCAGTTAACTTAAAATACACTAGAAATTATATTTCATGAAATTACATGTTTTATTGAGGTTGCAACAAATCATAAGCGGTTCTAGAGTTGGTACTGGTCACAGTGTTAAGCGGCTATACCGATAGATCATGATTGTTACTCAATTCATACTAAGAGCGCACGGTGTGTGCAGGTGATGTAGCTTGAAAGTTGATTTGCGGGTGTCATTGGTGTCAGGAAATATTAATCTTGTTTAATATGTAGTGATATCTTTATTGTCTAATCAATTTAAACATGGATTTCAGCTTAACACTATAGCTCCACCGTATTCTGCCCATAATTAAGGCACCAAATTTAACAAGATACATTGTCACGCGTCAACAAGTCCATATCTGTGCTTTGTGCCTCAAATAAAATAAAATTCTAGCTAGTGTGCCTCAATCTGCCACTTAGTGACACAAAATTAAAAGTACGTGATAAGGAGTAGAAAAATTTCGGACAACTGATGAGTAGTCCCTCCGTTTTATAATGTAAGACTTTCTAACCTTGTCTATATTCATATGGATACTAATGAATCTAGACATATATGTAAATTATGTACATTCATCAATTGATGAATTTAGGCAAGTCTATAAAGTCTTACAATATGAAATGGAGGTAGTAACAAAAGGCTAAACATTTCACATATATAGGTTACTGCTAGTCAAGTTCTCTCTAACATGAACAGCATATTTATATACTTTCATTTTACCTCTCCGTTTTATCTTTTACATAACTACTTATTACAGCTATCTACCCAATTTTGATACTTGTATATCATTCCCTTCTCCAATTTATATTCATCACAAAACAAGTGGCGCTTCCTCTGTGTGCCTTTGGATCATAGCAATACATGCGATTCCTCTGGGATTCTTTTAGTTTGTAACATGTGCAACACACAGAGCATTAGAAGATGCTATGTTGGAAATGGATGGCATTGGAAAAGAAACACTCTCATATTATTCAACGTACCTAGTATAATCCTTATATGTAGTCGAGAGCAGATCAGAACCATGAGCTCAATTGCATTCGGCCATGGCAAATTCAATATAATGTTCCATGGAAGTTGAACGAGAAAATGGAGGCAGTGTAGATTTGTCGGGCCGGCAGACCTCAGTGCCCATGGATCCTATAAACATCCAACTCTCACGTGGAAAATATTCATGTATGTGTTGCATGATCAGCAAAAATATTCAATGGATGGGATATATGTATCAATTTCAGAAAGCTATATTGTAGTGTTATACACTTGTATTTTTGGGTCAACTATAATTATATTCTGTTGACAAATGTTACATATTCCATCCATTATATGTCATAAGACTTTTTGGTTTGGCCTAAATTAATATGTATACTAATAAATATAGACATATACGTAGATACTTGGATCAATCTATGCAAAGCCATCAAGTCTTATAATATGGAATGGATGGAATACTATTTTAGTTCTAATTCCCAAACTTGCCTCATTAGAGTGATCTCTCTCTTTCTTACATGTAACTTGCATATTACCTATACATTGCAATGGTATTTTATTAAAAAAATCATTTGCATGGTATTAATATTATTTTTTACATTTATCATCTCTTAATTACTACATATATTTGTTACTGACACGTGGGTCTATTCATTGCACAACTTTTTTTCTTCTCACGAAAAATAGATTTAGTGGAGGTGGTTGACATGTAAGTCAATTGTCATTTTTTTCTTTTAAAATCAAGGAGTTGGTGGGCTGGATGGCAAATTCACCGCCACCAGCCACCACCACCATTGAGAATGTTTATAGGAGTAAAGATTTGGGGAGTTGTTGGCAGTTCAAACTATTCCTTGAATCTCTAGGTCTTGCAAATAGTCTAGATTCTCCTTGTATATTTTAGTCTAAGTAGATTTAGAATCTAGGTATCAACCCACATAGGGTGCTACACAAATATCTTGAAAACTACCAATAAGTTCATGACAAATTCAGCAAAATATTCCCTATAAGACTAGTTAGTTGTAGCAGCAACCAGCCGGGAATGCTGACGAACATGCAACGCTGGGTAGAAACACGCTATATTAGAGATAAATCCAATTGATCTACTGAAATTGGTGATATTTGTCTCTAGTCGGTGTAGATACCAAATATTACTACTGATATATCTTAAAAAAAAACTTGTATATCGTATATTGCTACTAGCTTTTACTAGCTACCTCCCCTCTCTTCTATTTCAATGCTTCGTAGATTGACTTTCCTGATCTTCTTCTCTTACCTACAATCTCTCCTTTTCGTGTATGCGTATCCACCAAATGAAACAATATGCACGCTAATATGCACTTATGTAGTGGTCCATTCATCTAAGAATTGGAGGTATCAGGAAAATAGCACATTATACATGCGTTGTATGCTGTGTAGAGTAGTCAAAGCCAATTGCCGGTAGATGCACTGCCATAGACCATGACTAGTATGCAAGTAAGGATATATAAAGTCCATCTAATGTAATGTGCATACAAACAAGAGCAGAAAAACGACACAAGGCATGTCAAACAAACTGGACGATTTCTTCGGTTCACATTTATATGACTGTCTTCCTTCATAATCTACTTTAGTTCCCAGCTTATCATATTATTTCACGTGTGTCCCCAGATACTGTTAATTTGATACGCATGTGCTTTAATTACTTCACCAAAGTATTAGGAAGCTAGACATTTGAACACGCCCTAAGCTTTGAGTCGATCGAGAACATGGTCTTGGCATGCCATCAGTCAACGAGCGAGAACAACCCTACAACTCAGCAAAGTGATGAAGCGGCAGTCATAGCCTCATGCACAGGCACAAGCTTACTGACATGTCTATGTGGCACACAGCACTGCGTGGATCAATGGTCGATTTATCCGAGTAACAAATTAAAACTAAATACTACATTTTGTAAATTACATATTTTATGGCGGTTGCAAAAATAAAATCATATGGGCACCTTTTTACAATCTATACTTTAGCATAATGGCATGTGGGAGGCCCACGATAATCGATAATCACGTCTACAAATTTTATTGAAAGTCAAGAAAACCATTGTTAGTACTGGGTTGTATTACCTTTAAGGTGTTATTTGTCTGGTTTTGCTGGTGCAGGGATATAAATATCTAGTGTGAAAGTTCAAGGGTGCATCTTAATTATCTCAATAATCATTGAGATGTAAAAAGATTTTATAACATAGCCTCACTCAAAATAAATGTCAATACAAATGTCCAATTAAAGATGGTGTTATATATGTATTCCTAGCCGATACAAAAACCCAAATTATACTTTTGATATTTTAAAAAAACATCTAGAAAACACCTATCTATTCATACTTCCTGTCTCCATTCACCATCTTTTTGAATGCTCCTGAGAGAGTCTTTTCTTCTGCCCCTCACTCTTTGTTTATCTGCCTAAAAAAAACATAATGCAGTCCGTTTACTTTGAAAATGGGTGGCATTAGGAAATAAGCACATTGTGGCAGCATGAGTCGTTTTACCAAACCAATGTGGTAACCACCGCACGGGTTAGAGCTGCAAGACGCCAGTCACATGAAGTTGGCTTGTGCTCTTCATGCAGCAGCAGGTATCCTCCTGCATTCGGAGTTATTTGGCGCAGTCAACACAAGGAGCGACAACTCCGATCAGGCAAAACAGCAAATGTGCACATGAGAAGATGGCACAAGCTTATAGAATCCACATGTTCAGTTAACTAAAAAAATATTTGTGATTAAATTTCACGAAATTACATGTTTATTGAGGTTGCAGCAGACAATAAGAGGTTTTACAGTGGGTACTTGACCACAGTATTAAGTGGCAACCAATAGATCACGGTTGTTACTTAATTCTTATTGAGAGTGCATGGTGTATGCAGTTTGTGTCAGGACTCAGGATACACTAATATTGTTCAATTTGTATTGACATACTTTCTCTGATTTTTTAATTTTACGCCGTTGACTTTTGAATATAATCTAACTGTTCATCTTATTCAATTTTTTTTATAATAATACAAAATAATAAGTCATTCTTAAATTTTCCTTTTAGTAAATCAAATCTTACAAAATAATTAATAATTATATAAATTTATTAAATAAGATGAATTTTTAAAATAAAAAACCGAAGGGAGTATTCAAAGTCTAAAGAATTTAACGATGATGTCAGCATCACACTATAGTTGTGCACATGTGTGCGCATAATTATAGGCAGCAAATTAACAAGGTAGGTTGTCATGCATCAACAACTCCATATCAGTACTCTGCTCATAAGATAATACTTTAGCCCATTGATAATATTTTGGCTTGTCAAGCCCAATTGTTTCGTTGCTGGGATATATTAGTCCCATATGAAAAGTTTAGATAGGCTTAGACCAACTGATATACACAGTTCACTCTAAACACAGTACCTCCAAGACTCTTTTATACGAAGTGAGGACGAAAATATAAGTGAGTTGTTATATGTGAACGTAGGGGCCTACTCACCTTGTATACTGGACTATGTGAATTTTAGGGGGGTTAGGGTGTTATTACATCTTGTGTGCCTTAATCTGCCATTTGGTGGCAGAAAAGTAAAAGTACTTGATAAAAGGACTAGAAAAATTTCGGACAACTGATGAGTAATGAAATCCTAAATATTTCAAAAAGGATGATAAATAAAACATAATGCTAGTGAATGGCATGCATAGCATATTTATAACCTTCTTTTTTTACCTCTCCACTTTATCTTTTACAGACCTACTTATTACAGCCACCTATTCAATTTTGATACCTACTTGTATGTCATTCCCTTCTCTAAATTATATTCATCACTAAACAAATGGTGCTTCCTCTATGTGAATTCGGATCATAGAAATACATGGCACTCTCTTAGGGTTTGTTTGGTTGTCCATATGTCTCTGGTCTGGCTCATCTCTTTTATTCAGACTGAGTTTAGCTTGTCTCTAGACATACAATGCACTTGTCTTGTTTGGTTGATTGTATTGAATGAGCCCGGATATGGTTAGATGGTGTTTGGTTGACTGTAGCAAAAGATTACATGGAGAAGATGCTGTTTGGTTGGATTAGACACATCCTGAGTATAAATACCTTCTCTTATGTATGGTGAGGTTACTCCAAGAACTTCTATATTGAAATTTATCTTAACATGTGCACTACACGCAGCATTAGAAGATGCTATGATGGAAATAGATGGCATTGGAGAAGAAACATTTTCATATTCATTGTTCAACGTACCACACAATCACCATTCAACCATGCTATGGAGCAGACCAGAACCACGGGCTCATTGGTTTGATTGAGAAAATGGAGGCAGCCTAGATTGTGGCACATGCAGATCAACACCAAGGCGCTGAACACATACTGCTGGGATGGGATAGCTGCATCATCACAGGTCAGACCTCAGTGACCATGGATCCAATAACCGTCCGGAATAAGTCCACATTGTGTCCCATGACATGATGTCGAGTCTGTATTTTAGCTCTCAAGTTGAGTACCAGATATCTATACCCCGTATGTTATAAAAACCGACCGATATAGGTCCCAAGGTTGTATGGACCCAAGTTGACCCCTGTTTTGCTTACATGGCGCATGGTGGGACCCACTTGTCAGGTGCCGTTGGGGCAAGATTAAATGGTGTCGTCTCTCCCGTTTGGCTAGCTGTCGGCCTCAGTTGTTGCACTCGGTGGCGACGTAGGCGGGTTCCTGACGGCGTGCGGAACTTGGCATAGTCACAGGCGCCGATGAAGAGGCGCACCGACGGCTCGTTGTCGCACTCGGTGGCGACGTAGACGTACTCGGCGCACATCTGCCAGAACCACTCCTCCATCCTCTCCACCAGCTTCCTCCCGATCCCTCTCCGCCTATGGCGCAACGACACCTGGAGGCCAAGGAGGTAGGAGACCTTGGAGAATAGCTGGCAACGGCCGCACGCAACAGTCTTGATGCAGCCACGGACTAGGGATGACAACGGGTCGGGTTTGGTGCAGGTAGAGCAATTACTCGCCCTTCAACTTGAAGGCTATGGGTAGAATTCCCTATATAGAAATAGAGGAAGCCATACAAGGATTTAGTTAGGCCTCTTCATACACTATCTAAACAAGGAAGTGAGACTGGTACCCATCGGATACCAGGAGGGTATCGGGTACCCGTCGGGTCTACCATTTCATAGGTTAAAAACACATCAAAATAACCATGCCAATATATGCAATAAACTAAATATACTGCTTATAATATAATATTGCATCACATGAAAAGTTCAACAAATACAACATATTGCTCATAATACATAGATCATATCAAAGTTTTTAGGTAAAAGAGACTACATCATAAATATTATTATATTAATAACATAATAAGTTTTTACATAAAATTCAACTTGTGGGGTACGTTCGGGTACCCGATGGGTTACCCGCGGGTAGGAAAAAATACCTGTAACTATACCTGCGACGATTCGGGTCAGGTACGGGTACTACCCGTGGGTAAAAAATTTTAGTAGCCAGAGTATAAAGGTCTAACCGTAAGTAAGACTGAATTAAAAGTAATAAATGTTGACCTCAGACAAAAGTAAGAAACTTTTGCCGACTGAAGATTATAATCCTTTTCATAATTATATCTATGGTGTACGTACAAAAACTAATGGCGTAATTAATAGTCTCATATCGAAGACACATGTGCGTGTGCGCGCGAACACGCACTCTTTTTTGTACTCTCTATTGTTTTTCATGACATGTACACCACACCGAGATTAGCTTGTTAAGAGAATTATAGTCGTTCAGTTTTCATGCAGTACTGACAAAAGATAACTATTACAGCGCAGGGTAGTCGATAGTTCTGGTGTTTTGTTATTTGCCACGCCAGCATCGTAGTCCCTGTATTTTTTTTAATTTTTGGTCTGCAGTTGACTATTTATCTTATTTAAATTTTTATATAATTGTTAAATATTTTATTATGATTAAGTTTATTACTTAAATAAACTTTACAAATGATTTATAATTTTAAGTATTTGTAAAAATAATTTAAATAAAATGAAAGATCAAACGTAAGTTCATAAGTAAACGACAGTTAAAAAACCAGCGGACGGAGTATAATTACTTCGGTTCTGTGCCACATGTCAAATACACAAATGTTGCAAAAGACAAATGCCACCTACTGATCTGCGCCAATTAGTCTAAAAATCTCCCTTTTTGTTGGGAAAACAATGACAAGAGTAATTGATTGAGTAGTGTCTTGCATATATATCTTCTTAGTTCTGATACGACGACGAGTGTATATATATATATATATATATATATATATATATATATATATATATATATATATATATATATATATATATATATAAATATAATATTGGATAAGAGAGATGGGATATCATATTGATTATTACTGTTTAATTAACAATTAAGGTATCTTATTCATCTTTTCATCATAGCTATATGAATAAATTGTACTTTAGTATGAAAAAATGGGGTGACATGATAACAAATTTCCTACCATCTACTGACAGACGCATGATATGATTAAGAGTGAAGTGCACCAGCGGTCCCTAAACTTGTAAGCATGTATCATCTAGGTCCCTGAACTCTCAAAATGTATTTTTGGTCCCCGAACTTGTCCAAGGGTGTCATATAGGTCCAAACGAGCTCTAACCCGCTCCATCCGCTGACGTGGCATGCCACGGTGGCGCCTATGTCTTGTTGGTGGTGCCATGTGGGTTCTACATGTCGGTTTCTCTCTCCTCGTTATTCTTTTCTCTCTCTTCTCGTAGGCGTCACCGTGGCATGCCACGTCAGCGGATGGAGCGGGTTAGAGCTCATTTAGACCTATATAACATCCTCAGACAAGTTCGGGGACCCAAAAATGTATTTTAAGAGTTCAGTGACCTAGATGACACATGCATACAAGTTTAGGGACCGCTGTTGCACTTCACTCTATGATTAAATACATTAAATTTTACGCTAACAACACATGCTAGTTTACTTAAAAACAATGGCCTCTCTAAACATGCTACTAAGAGTTCAACATATACCATCAAGCCAGCAACCAGTGTAAAAGCAACAATTTTACTATATATATACCTTTCCTCCCTTCTAAAAGCACAGAATTGGCACATAGTGGAGGAAGTATTAAGGAGAGCAGACACTATATATGCAGATGCCATTAGTGGTGGCCACTCAAACCACCAAATTAAGGAGAGCAGACCCTATGCATATCCAAGCTGCCTTCTCGGAACCACCGCATCCTCCTGTCTCTACCATTAATCCTATCGGTTTATCTTGCTACCAGCACAATCGATCAATTGCTTAAAGATCCTAGTAGTTTTTTTGTACCAAGACCTAAACAAATTAACAATTTTAGTTAGCTATAATTTTAACACATCGTTAAAATGTTCTTTAATGTGCCTGCTCAGATGTGACGGTTGGGGCAATTAGCTGCTTCAGTGGCAATTAGCTGACCCGAGCGTATCCTGTTAATGCCAGATTTTGAGCAAATAGCTGTTGAGGACTAATGCACGATTAGAGACCGAATCAGACAGAAAAAAGGCAAGTTTAGGTTCAGTCGATAGAGTCTGAATCGGATAAGGATTGGAGTCCGATTGGGCCCAGATGATTAGAGATAGATTCAGAACTAGTTACAGTTCGTGTAATTTAGTTTTATCTGTAGCTTAGAGTTTGTTTAGAATTTTATCTGCTAATACGGATCCATATTCGGTTAGATTAGTTAATTTCTAGGATATAAATAGGGTATCCCGTAGCTTTTTAAAGACAACAATCAGTTCAATAACACATCTTTGGTGCATTGCCAACTTTCAACAAGAGCGAGCTCTTGCCGTAAGGTTTGTCAGCTGCGTAATGAAGTTCGTATCTGTCAACCCATTGATCAGCTAGAATAGGATTGTCTCGATTTAGTTCGATCTCCTGCCTAGGTGGTCGACGGTATATCTCGATTTACTTTGGTCTGTTTTGGTTTGAAGTAGTCATAGGTTCTCGATCAAATCCTCACAAGTTCTTTATTCAATCTGTTAATATGAGTCTATTCAACCTGATTCTATCTCAATTTAGTCCGATCAATCTAGTTGGCTAGGTTCGTATTACCAGATTGGGTCAAGTACTCTTATCGCTGGAGTTCTAGCTAGCATTATCTTAAGTAATTCATCAATTTATCTTCTAATCTTACAGATCTTCGTGTTTCCTATAGACATATAGAATTCAATTGCATTTTCTCTCGGTTTGGTCCGATCTATGTAAATTTGGTCCGATCTGCCTATAGGAGCTTGTCCAATCTGCTAAGCTTAGTAGGCGAGTTGATGAATTACGATGGTTTGGTGTTTAATTACTTGTATGTCGCAATATTATGCTGTTTTCACGCATGGCTGTGTTTAGATCTGAACTGCCCTGGTTTAGTCCGATCTTCTACGTCTAGCAAAAGCATGTGTGTAGTTGGTTATTATTATTTTGTGCTAGTAATTAGCATAGCAATCTAGTTTTATTTCAAGTTACACGCTTATTGTCCTATCGGCTGCTGATTTCATGTATAATAAGTGCTAGATTGGTCCGATCGGCTGATTAATCTTAAAACTGTCTTGGTTAAGTCCGATATTTTAAGATAAGTTAGTTGATTGAGCTATCTGTTGATTATCCTACTCATAATTCAGCCGATAGGGTATATTTTTACATATTATCATAAAGTTCCTGTAAAGCCAATCGTCTAAGCTCATTGGCTAGGGTCCTGAAGCGGTACTATCTAGCCGATAGCGTTTTAGGTTTAATCATTTTCTATGTTTATATCTTGTCAGTTATAGGATCAAACTGACTGCCACGCCCGGTTTCCTGAGAATATAGATCCCGCACTGGAATATTCTGAGAAATAATTCCAAGCCTATGTATGTGACACGTCAACGTTCTCATTTTGACGTCAACGCATCCATTATGTCATTATTTGGCTTTTTAATAAAAAAAAGGAAAATAGTATAGTTAAAAATAAAAAAAACTTATAAATATTTTTTTATACCTGTTGTTTGTATTAGTACGGAATCCTCCATGGGTAATGGCTCATTTATCATGAGAAAATAGAGACGGTTACGGATAACTCATCCTTAACAGCTTAAAATGTAGCACGTTTTAGATATGCCCAATAGGAATGATCGATTATGGACATAAGGTTATCCTTAACAGGTCATAATTATGGACCGTTGCGGATAATCTATAACGAGACTGAACCACGACCCGCTATGGATGATAACATATTGGTAATGGATGTCGTAGAACGAAGTGTTACGGATAATTTACCTTGTCGGTAACAGGTCATAATAATGGCATGCTACCAATAAGAATTAACCCTAATGGAGAATAATTATGACCTACTACCGATGAGAAAGCTCTTTTTTCAACAAATGTTATTTTTAATTTTTAAATTATTTCAGATAGGAAAGTTGTAGATTCGCTAAGCACTACAACTTTGTAATTGACATTTTTTTTTACTTATGATTGTTTATATTCTCAATTATGTGTTACAATGTAAGATGTATTTTGATAAATGAATTTTTGAATTTATCTAACAATGTCGAACACATTCATGCTCTATAGAGAAATCATAGATATTGATTAGATCTAGAACTTTGTAATTAATTTTTTTCATTTGACATTGTTTACATGTTCAGATTTAAATTTCTCATTGATTGGATTTCGAAATACATGATATTTTTGATTTTTTTCAAATGACCTCAGTTGAAGATATGCTTACATCAAAGTTGTAGATGTTAGGTTGATCTACAACATTATTATTGACTATATTTTCATTTCAAACTTTTTTGTTGTCCAAATGTATGTTATAATTATTTTGATATATTTTAAAATGAATAGTTAGAATTTTTGAATGACCTCGATGAAAAAGTTTCCTATATCAAAGTTGTAGATCTCCTCGAGAAATCCAACCTTGCAGTTGATAACTTTTTAATTTAAGATCATAAGAGATTTAAATATGCATTGCATGGTTTGAAAATTAATAGTCCGAAGAATAAAATGGAAGATGAAATCAAAAGTGCTTCACCTAACCGAAGAATAAAATGGAAGATGAAATCAAAAGTGCTTCATAGGTGAGATATCTACGATTCACCTGTTACAAATAACTTTCACATCGGTAACCCTTCGTCTGGTTCACCTATTACAGATAACTTTTACATCAGTAACCCTTCATCCGGATGAAAGTTTTGACCTATGACAAATAAGGTGTTGTGTACTACTTACTGATCTAAAAGCTTTTAAGGTTGAAAAAGAAACTATGATGAAAAATCTAATTTATGGTTGACAATATAAATTTTAGCTTATAAGTAAAAAAAAATACCAAGGTGCCAATCCTCTTTAATGAAAAATCATGCCACTTGTAGACATGCAGTCACCGAACAACACATACTGAATTATTATAATGCATCCATTGAAATCTACGGTCTACCATTGAGGAAATCAATAGCCCCTGCGACAACAAACAAAAGAACAGCAGCACCACGAAACTGAAGGAACGACAAATTAAACATTAGATAAAAAAATTCACGTTGGCGACACCAATGCAGATCCTCTCATTTATGACGGCCTGTCACATGCCTGGGTTATTAGGCCGTCAGAATGAATTCATATCAATCATGTTTAAAATGAGCCCATCATAAATGTAGTCACACAGCCGAATCTAGGTGCATATGCTTAGGGCCCGTCAGAGATGATACTTATCTGTGACTGGGCACAAATGTATGCCCGATTGAGATGGTCTCAATTATCTCAATCAGGCTAAACTATTAAGCTCGTAAGAGATGACACTCATCTCAATCGGATCTAGATTATGGCCCGTCACTGATAAACCTCCTTTCTGACGAGCCAAAATTATGACCCGTCACATATGACTATTTTTAAATATAACAATTTCAAATGATATTTCTAAATACTAAATGGTTTCAAATGGAAAAATTATTAACAACAAAGTTGTATAACTTTTGAAGATTTACAACTTTTATTTTGGTAATTTTTCTATATAATGTTTTTTTTAACAATTTGAATTTGAATTTGAAAATATGACAACTTCAAAACAACATTTTTAAATACAAAATGATTTCAACTAAAAAAATTATCAACAACAAAGTTTTATAACTCATCAAGATTATAACTTTTATTTTGGACACTTTTTATATATCTTTTTTAAAATAGTTTAAATTTGAATTTGAAAATACGGCAACTTCAAACAATATTTTAAAATACTAAATGAGTTCAACTAAAAAGGTCATCAACAACAAAGATGTATAACTCATCAATATCTATAACTTTTATTTTGGTTATTTTTTCATCCGACAAAGTGTTAGTAACACTGTTCACAAAATTTATATATGTGTGTTATAGTTTATAAACCAGATGAAAGATATGTGACTTTTATGCACAATATTGCTATCACTTTATCGGATGATGAAATGACTAAAATAAAAGTTATAGATCTTGATGAGTTATACATATTTGTTGCGGATGACTTTTTCAGTTGAAATCATTTAGTATTTGAAAAAATTTTGTTTAAAGTTGTCATATTTTTAAATTCAAATTCAAATTGTTCAAAAAATGTTATATAGCAAAAATAACAAAGTAGAAGTTATATATCTCGATGAGTTATACGTCTTTGTTGTTGATGACTTTTTAAGTTGAAATCATTTAGTATTTCAAATATTGTTTGAAGTTGTCATATTTTCAAATTCAAATTCAAACTGTTCAAAAAGTTGTTGTATAGAAAAATGAACAAAATAAAAGTTATATATAATGATGAGTTATACAACTTTATTGTTGATGACTTTTTTAGTTGAAATGATTTAGTATTTGAAAATATTGTTTGAAGTTGTTTTATTTTTAAATTCAAATTTACATTGTTCAGAAAATGTTATCTAGCAAAAATTCCAAAGTAAAATTTATATTAATGTGGTTGTGTTAAATGATTGTGTTTGTGAATGAATATATATGAATTGGGGAGGACGTGACATCGTGGCCCAGGGGTTAATACGATTAATATACTAATAAATTATAATTTCTTTCTCGGAAGCAATATTTAAAGGATTAAGCGTGCTTGGCCTAGAACAATTTCTTGATGGGTGCACGGCTAACCAAATGCCCGTCAGAGATGCCTAGAGAGGCACCCATATGACAAAGCCCATCAGAGATGACCACCAAAGAGGCCCACATATGACAAAATTTATTTTTTTTGAGTATACTCATCTGTGACGCGCCTACAATCTAGGCCCGTCAGTGATGAGGGTCATGTGTGACGGGCCATAATTTTGGCCCGTCAGAGATGAGAGTCATCAGTGACGGGCCATAATCTAGGCCCGATTGAGATGAGTGTCATCTGTGACGGTCGGATGCCCGATTGAGATATTTTCTCACATCACTGACCTTAGTTTAGTGACAGAAGCCATGCCCGATAGAGATGGCACTTTAAGCCTGTTAGAGATAACCGATTCCGTTCTATTACGAAACACTTGTTGCCAATGTGCAATCAGGGGAGTTTCTCCAAAACTCCCTGAAAGCCCTATGGATCAGCTTTGTTCAGATCAACGTACCTTGCCAAGCCTCATGAACTTCACCATGATTTTTTTTTAATTTTTAAACTTTTTAATAAATAATTTTATTACTAAACCTCGAGAGAAAATATTTTCACCGTATAAACCTTTGATCACGTCAGTGTTGGTGGTGTGGCAAAACAAGCCACCATCTGGCATTAATTCTTGAGTGAAGTGCACCAGCGGTCCCTAAACTTGTGTGCATGTGTCATCTAGGTCTCTGAAATCTCAAAATGCATTTTTGGGTCCCTGAACTTGTCCGGAGGTGTCATATAGATCCAAACGAGCTCCGATCCTCTCCATCCGCTGACATGGCATGCCACGGTGGCGTCTACGAGAAGAGAGAGAAAAAAAAATAAAGAGGAGAGAGATACTGACATGTGGGACTCACATGGCCCCACAAACACGTAGGCGCCACCGTGGCATGCCACGTCAGCGGATGGAGTGAGTCAGAGCCCGTTTGAACCTATATGATACCCCCGGACAAGTTTAGGGATGTAAAAATATATTCTAAGAGTTCAAGGACCTAGATGACACATGCATATAAATTTAGAGACCGCTGGTACACTTCACTCTTAATTCTTTATCAACGCCATGGTAGCCCTGAGGGTAGTACTTCGTCAAGTTGATCGAACTCAAGCTCCTGATCGCAACAACCCAAGAATGAATCAATGCAAACCAATAAATAATTTCGCACTGTAACTTTGTACCAGATGAAATGCTCTCTGAATCTCTAATAACCTCCAAGATCGTGTTACATCCGAACTCTTTTCGCTCTATCTTTTTCTTCTGCTTACGCCAATTGAAGCCAAAATTTAATTTTTTTTACCTTAAATTTAAAGTTAATTTTATGGTTCTTACCGAAGTTTATTTTCCATGGTATATATACACACACGGAGGCCTACACAGCGCGCCACAGAAACGTTGCGTCCTACGAAGCAACGTAGCGCGTCACACAGCGATCAACCAACCAACCTCCATGTCAGCCCACCCTCGTGCCACCACCACCACCCCCAACAAAAGCTAGTGGAGTTGAAAAATAACTGACAGATATGAGTATTGCGTTAAAAATAACTTATATATGCGTAGGGTGTTTACTAAGATGCATTGTGCAGTTAAAATGTAGTTGATGACAACATGAAAGGAATATGTGCATTTACTGTTTGAGTAGTTAAAAATTAACTTTCGTCATACATTCAACCCCACTACCAGTGTGTTAGTTAAAAATTAACTCATACGCCTAGCACGTGTTGTATTGTTCGATAAGTTAAACTTTAACTGTATAGTATAGCAGCATGACGTGCATGATTGCTAGTCGTGTCAGTTAAAAAATAACTCAGTATGTGTGCAACGTGTTCTTGAGTTAAAAATTAACTCGTGTTCACTGGCTTGTATTCGTGCCTTACTAAGTTAAAATTTAACCAAAAGGAGTCAAAGCTTAACTCACTTAATTCAGGGACAACCCGCAAGTAATTCAAAAAGTTAAAAAATTAACTGTAGCGTGCAAAGGTGGGGTGGTTGCTCTGTTGGTGGATGGTGTGGGGTCTGGTTGTAGTGTGTCACGTGTTGTTTATTACGTAGCGCTTTTATAGTAGTGTGTGTATATATATATATGTGTGTATTGTGTGGGGTACGATCATACTTTACTACTTTACTTCCGTGAGAAACGTGAAGAAAAGAAAATAAAATAGATCACATATTACTCAGTTGTTCACTAGAAATGGGCATTGGTATATCTCAAGAGCTTTTAGATTCCAAAACAAAAAATATAACCGACATAGGCAAATGTGTGCCATTAAGTATAGTTAACTATAAACATAGGTACAATACGATTTAATTGGTATGACTATTTTTCTCAACAATAATGTGCATGGGACTATAGCCAGTAGATTACATCACTTCTCGTTCAACATGAAGTATTGGTTGCAGAAAAAGATCATTTTTCTTGCAAACGGTTATGCCAAATTTCTCCTCCGTATCCATCTTATCTATTGTTACACCAAGAGGGAGACGCCAATCGAAGTGGTATAGAAGAGCGGTGAGGGCCAATTCCAATGTGGCATTTGCAAATGTTATGCCTCGACACATTCTTCGTCCTGCTCCAAATTGTATAAACTCAAAATTTTTGCCGCTAAAATCAATATTTGTCTTCTCAAAATGCTCAGGCATAAAGACTTCCGCATCATTCTAACATCTAGGGTCCCTACCAATAGCCTAGATATTCGCAATCATGATTGCTCCCTTCGGAACATTGTATCCAAGGATTTCACATGACTCCTGGCACTCTCTTGGGACAACTATAGGTACTACAGGGTGTAGTCTCAATGTTTCCTTAATAATGTTCTTGGGATACTTCAAATTAATCAAGTCATCTTCAGTTACTCTAGATTTGCCTTGCAAAGCATGTCGTATCTCTGCTTGTGCATTCTGCATCACTTCAGGGTTCTTCACAAGCTCTGATATGGCCCATTCAAGTGCTTTTGATGTTGTATCACTTCCGGCCCCAAACATGTCCTGGATAGAAACCATTAGTATTTTACCTTCTTACAAGTTTAGCTAGATTAATGCTATCCACTTTGGTGGATGACGCAAGAAGAACAAGATGAAGAGTTAACAATCGTTTATTTCTCAAATACAATGCATAAAGAATACATGCAGTCAAGAAAATCACACAACACTATATATGCAACATCTATTAATAATTGATTTTTGAAAATTACAACAACAGGTTGTCATGAAAAGTATTACTCTTAGTGGTACATGTTTTTAAATAGTTTCATGAATACGTGTGTGTATATACTCCCCTTATTTTGGGTGATGCTATATTTTGGGTGAATAATAATCTAATAGGTGATGCTATATTTTGGGTGGCTCTTCTAATTGACAAGATATTGACATACATGTGTGTCTATATATATACACACATCCATATATATACACATATATGCGTGTGTGTGTATACTCCCCTTATAAGATAACTATTCTATACCCTCTCCTTCCTAAGGCCTAAAAATCATCTCCCACATCAACCAAAGGCTGGTCAATGAGATCCATCCACAGATCAACCCTCTTCTTTGCTTCTCTATGTCTATCTAAGCCCACCTTTTATCTCGTAGGAACTAAGTAATAACAGTACAGTTATCGTTCAATGCAGTAACAACTCAGCTAATATGTACAATGTCGAAGTATAGCTACCCATGAGGGTTCTATTTTTTAAAGCAATTTTTTATGACAAAGTGGTGAAAATATTTTTTAAAATAATATTCAAGGTGAGAAATAAATTTGTCTAAAGTTTAAAATCTTAATATATCTATAGAAATTATACAAGTATAATATTATGGTAAATAGTTGCACAGTAACATTGTAGCTTGTACCTATTAGCGCTCCCTTTTCAAACCATTCGTGATACTCCATAAAATGGTTTTATCAATTGCACACACCACTACCCATGCAAATACACGTTGCATATATTGGACACATATGTCCACTAAACTCAATTTTAAATCCTACATATTCTCTTGCCAACAATATATTTGCATGGTTTTAGAAGTTAGATGTTCTGTTTTAAATTTTATGATGATAATTAAATAATCTTCCGTGCAAATACCTTCTCCTTATATTGAAATATAAATGTGACATGATTAAATAGAATTCGAGTGGTAGTCTGGATAATATTGATACATACGACCACGACGGCTTTAACGGTTGCCATGGTGAGAGTGCCATCGTCTTCTTCCTCGTGGATTCTCAGGAGAGTGCTCAACAAGCACTCCCTATCAGTATCACCGATCGTGTCGTCGTCGCCGCCGTCGTGAGCTGCTGCTTTCTTCTTCTCCCGGTGTTTCTCGATGGCGCGGTCCACCAGCTCGAATACCCTGGCGTTCAGCACCTTCATGTCGCGCACCGTGCTGCCGACGGCGCGGAGGAGCCTCGACGACGGGAACAGGTCGGCGACGGCGAACCCGGTGAGCTTCTTTGTCACGCTGTCCACCGTCTCCAGGAACTCCTCCCGCCACACGAAGCAGTCCCCCATGACGGCGCGCAGCGCCAGGTCGGTGACTGTCTCGGCGATCTGCCTGCTGACGTTCACCGGCTCGCCACCGGCGGCGGCGGCGATGCCGTCGACGAGGCGCGCCACCTGCTCCTCGCGCATGGGGCGCAGCGAGCGCACCCGCTTCGCCCCGAGCAGCTCGGCGGTGCAGATCCCGCGGAGGTGGCGCCACAGCTTGCCGTAGGGAAAGAAGGTGATCCCCACCCTGTCGCCGATGCTCTCCCGCAGGGTGACGCTCATGGCGCGGGTGGAGAAGACGGCGTCGTGCGTCTTGAGCATCTCCCTGGCGGCGTCCGCGGTGGAGGCCACCACGACGGGGAGCTCGCCGAGCCGGAGGTACATGACGGGGGCGCCGCACCGCCGCGCGAGGCCGGCCAGCGTCCGGTGCACCAGCCTCGGGGTGGGGCTCAACGCGAGGTGGTGCAGGCTGCCGATCACGGGGAGCCGCCATGGCCCCGGGGGCAGCGGCCTCGGTCCTTCCGCGCCACCGCTAATCCTGCGGCCACGACGTAGTGCCGGCGACACGTAGACCACGGCGACGAGCAGAGGCAGCAGCAGTACCAGCAGCAAGTCGAAGCTCCATGGGAGATCAAGCAGGTTACCCTCCATAGCCATGGCGTTTAGTATATTGCACCGTGTGATTCGATTCAGCGATAATAGCCCTTCGATCGAGCTGACAGCATTTATAGGAAGCAGCTTAACTATGAGCACCGATACGGAAGCAGCAGGAACTACTATAGAACAAGTTATCTATGATGGACCTAAACCTATATTTATGACAGACAATAATCTAATCAGTGATGAGTGGTCACTGATGAAAAAAACCTATCATTAACGGGCCAAAGTCCGTCACCAATGAGCATCATCTTTAACAGGCCAAAAATAAAGCATGTCACCGAAGTGCTCATAGGCTGTCACGGATGACTCATCTTTAACAGGCTAAAATTATGGCCCGTCACGGATGAGTCATCTGTGACGGGCCATGAGATACGTATATTTGTTTGTTTGACGCAATGACGTTCATGACTTTTAAATTTATGTTTAATTGTTCTTTTATTTAAAATTTCTGCATAAATATGCAAAATTATAAATTATGTTTAAAATCCTTTAATAATAAATCATATGTATACTCCTATAAAAAATTAGTAGTGGTGGTGGTGGGTGGAGGTGAATGTGCTGCTACCCACCCCCAACTCCCTCTTATTTTTTTAAAGAAAAAAGACCTATATAACAAATCATTTTTATTAACTCTATTTTAATATGGTGCTAATGATATTTGTTAATAAAATTTCATTATCACGCATGGGCGACTTACTGGTCATAACGAAATAATGAATAATTGTATAAATTTTTTAATAAAAAGAATGACCAAATTCATATGTTCACAGAAATTAACAGGATAAAACTAAAAAAAATAGAGTACAATATTATATGAGTGTATATCTCACTCATAGTATTAAATAAACATCATAGAATGCCGGAGATACTGCAATATTTGACTACATATAAACCTATATTATGACTGAGTATATATTAATAACACGTGTCGAACTATTTAACCAAGTGAAGATGAAGGTTCATGCAAGAAACTTAAATGCAATATTTGAGTAGATATCAACATATATTATCACTGAGTATATATTAATAGAGCAATTTTACGGTCCTTGAAAAGATACCATGAGGTATCAAATTTTTAGAGTAAATTTTGATATCTCACCGTACCTAGATACCAAAAGATACTAAAATTTTACACTGAAATTTTGATACGTCATGATACCTTCTTAAGTACCATAAAATTACTCATGTGTCGATCTATTTAACCAAATGAAGATGCAGGTTCACGCAAGAAACTTAAAATAAACGTGGTATGATACGTGCTCAATATCCCAAGAAGTCTTATGAGTAATATACTACATGTGAAAAATGATAATAGCGTCATCTTAAATATTAAAAACCCGAAGTAATACTGTATAGTGAAAGACGGCAATAAAGATATAAAGGTATAACATACCTGACGTATACATGACAATTTTAAACCTATTTGGTGACTGCTAGTTTTTACCCACACATATTTATGGATGACCATTGTAGTATAAAGCTCCAGAGCAATTTTCCTATCCTTGATAAAGTGATGAAAGGTATCACTTTTCGTAGCGTAAAATTTAGTACATTTAATTATACGGTATCTCGATGTATCAAAATTTATATCGTAAATTTCGATATCTACAGATATTTTCTCTAAGATGGTAAAATCACCCTTAAAGCAGCCACTGCTATGACAGCTGCCACAGGGGATGACTTCTACTAATGCAAGTTTTGATTGTCTTAATTAAGATTTAGTGACTACATGAATTTGGAAATGTGCAGAGTCTGTTAAGGTCTTGATTATCTTTACGATGACCGAGAATGTTTATTGAAGCACGTACAAGGTGCAAGGTGCACTGCATAGGTCGCAGGCCTCTGATAAAATGCATGCATCCCTCTATTGTCCAGCAAGGAGGAGCAAATTCTAAGCCAATGTTGCCACAGAAGTAGGGCAAAGAGTTCCTTTTGAGCCAGCCAACTCTAATTGTTTGACTTTAATTATGAAGTCATGTTGGATCGCACGTTCTTATTATTTATGTATTTGTAAGGTATAACCAGTACATATAAGCCAACTCAAAACAGTATGGGATTAGAGATTTCAAGTAGAAAATTTGTATATTTTTTTTTGGATCTTTCTAGAGAAGGATGTGCACTGTGGGATGGGGCAAGGGGATCTGCAGCCAGCTGATTTCATTAATAAGCTTTTGGTGAAGAATTTAACTATGAGTTTTTTAATTAACGTTTTTAAAAAATATCTCAATATACTTTTCAAGAATAATATAAAAGCCCTTAAACTATACATTATACAACTACATATTAGTAAGGACGTATATATATTTGATACTCTCTCTATTTTTTTTATATGACGTCGTTGACTTTTAGTTACACGTTTGACCCTTCGTCTTATTAAAAAAATTATATTATTATTATTTATTTTGTTATAATATGATTTATTATTGTAGGATCTTTAAGTATACTTTGTAATTTTGCATATTTAGATATAAATTTTGAATAAGATGAACAGTCAAACGTAGAACGAAAAATAAAAGCGTTTCTATTTTTATTCGTTTCAATCTACGTACCATAGACTTCGATCACAGCGTAGCGATCGAAACAAATGAAAAATTCCGTTGCTGCAAAAACAAGGATTAATGAACTGTGACTTTGATCAGCCGTGTCCGATGACATCATGACATGATGCTTTGGCCGTCAATTAAAATAAAAGCGTGCAGCTCGTGTAAATAAGAAACTCAAGTCGACAAATAATATTCACGAGTACACAGAGGGTAACTTTATGTTGACTCATCGTTGCCAGTGGTAAATAAACTATCTCTACTGCCAACTTACTGGTCATAGCTTTTTTTTAGCTTATTTTGAGTATATATATAATAGATTGATCGTAAGTTTGACTCTAATTTCTATCTTCTGTTCTCTCACCTATATATTTAAGATGTTTTTTTAATAGTCCCATATTAGTGTGGAATGGCAAACCTCACCTTAATGGCTAGAAAATGAGGTGGAAAATCCCTTTACGATCCTACAGCTGGTATCAGAGCCTAACTAGTTTAATATCTCTGGCTCGATGGACACAGTGTATAAAGGCCTGATGATGGACTATAGGTACCTGCGAGACCCGTATACCTGATGGACCGTGGGTCGGTGGGGGCTCGGATACGGTGAAGGGGCGGTGAAGGCATGAGGGACACCAATGTGTGAAGGGGAAAAATTGTTGAATAATCTCACATTGGTTCTAGAGGGACGAAGCTCACTTCAAATGGCTAACTTTTGAGGTAAAAAGACCCTTCACGATCCTACATTTTTCTTTATGTGTATAAACCAGGGCCGTCCTCATGCTGCTATTCCGACTTAAAAAAGAACAAAACAGAAATTGAGAAAACTTGTGAAAGTGCATTAACATTATTATATTGAGATTTATGTTTACAAATTAATTAAGTGCATATAAATCACTCTCGTTTCAACTAAACGGTAGTTTTTCTCTCCTCCAAAGCTTATACAAGTAGACATGTGTTCTTTTATGAAGATAAATATTTTCTGATTTTTAAGAACTCTTTAATGCTATAAACAATGGATTTTTGTAGAAAACATTTTGGCGAAAAACAATGAGTTTAGCAGTTTGAGAAACGTGTATGCAAAACCAATGAAAAGTTAAGTAAACTATGTAGAGAAGAATGCAACCTAGTACATATATCCCTTGTTTATTTGTAAATGCCGTCACAGACTGGTGCAAAGCTTATTTCCCTCTGGGACTCAATGTCCAAACCGTTTATAATTTTCCAGATAGAAAAGGAAAACGCTAAATTTTTTGAATCAAAATTGCAGCGTTGAGATGCTCCGGGCCAAGTGTAATTACATATTACTTATACTATACTATATTTATAATCTGTGTTACAACGTCATTCATACAAATATTGACAATATAAACTTATATACATTGGGTCTTGTTTATGTCTTATGGCATATCTCTATCCTGTTTCTTCCATAGAGTAACCATACAAATATTGACAATATAAACTTATATACATTGGGTCTTGTTTATGTCTTATGGCATATCTCTATCCTGTTTCTTCCATAGAGTAACAAAAAGTGATTACAAAGTTTGTTGATAGATGGCCCCCTTTACCCATTCGCCCGAATATGCCCCGATGACATGTTGGGGCAATATGCCTCGTTAGCACGTTATGGCAATATGCCTCAGCGGCATGTTGAAGTTGACATGTTGAGACAATATGTCATGAGAGTGTTTTGTGGCAACATGTGTTTAATCCGTCTTGGAATATATGAACGCTATCAATGTCTCCAAGACCAGATAGCATAATCCCATAAAGGAAGGTTCAGATAGGGCAAGAAGAAGCTTATCAAGCAAGGCAACGAAGAAGCTTGTCGGACAAAGCAAGGAAGATGCTTACTAGTAATGACTCCCGAGTATATTCTTGCAAGATGTCTAAGGACCAGCACTTGAGTGCACTTAAGTACTTAGGGCAGCTAGCAAAGTGGTCCCAAGAAGCCGAAGACATTAGGGCTGTACCCTCAAGCTATATTAGTAACTGCCTAGGGGTATTTTAGTAATTGTACAAGGAGAGTCTGGGACTATAAAAGCCCGTACCCCAGCCCTGTAAAATTCAAGGTTAGTTAATGTGAATAGTGCCAAGGCATTTGAGTATATTCTGTACTTAAGTTCTTTTTGTATTTGTAACTAGTATTCAACTTTATTGTTGTATGTGTCCCTAACCCTAGTATATATAGTCTCGTCAGGTTCCGATGAGATGGTTGTCAAACAAGTTGAGGCCTTCTCAAATATTATGGCTTGTGTACCTACGACTTGATCTTCATGGGTCTGATTGTTGTGTGTTGTGTGAATCATTTCTAAGTCAATGTATTTATAACGGGAAGTTTTAGAGTACTCCACATTTTTTTTCTTTGTTCGTTCATTGCCCATCAATCTAATTATTCAAACTCCCTGCGTCACAAAATATGTTTGTTTTTTAGTTTTTGGATATAATCTTTAACTCTTCGTCTTATTTAAATTTTTTGTGATTAATATTTTTATGTTCACTAGATGATAATATATGAATAACACTTTACACATGACTAATTTCTTTGATCTTTTTTTATAAAATTTTTAAATAAGACGGATGGTTAAATGCTAGTCGACACAGAAATTAAAAATGAAGTTTTTCTAAAATAGGTGTAGTATTTATCTTAACTAATTGGAGGTTATAGAATATAAAATAGAAAATAAATAAATTCTATTAATCTAGCTATACACAGATTGTTACGTATAAAAAAGTATTAATGAAAATTCTCTTCACTTGCCTTATTTTCGTATTTGGATTACAACATGTAAAACGCATTAGCGTATACATATAGATCCACTACATATATATACTGAGTATGAATAAACCAATTCTAATAGAAGAATATTGTAAGATCATAGTCATTATTAATATTTTGTGATGAACAATTGACTTGTAAATTGATAGAATTTGGTTTGGAAACAATTACAGTGTTGGTGTCGATGTGTATAACTAATATGGGTCAGGTTACGATATCTTTGCCCGAAAACGGTTGATTTGTCTATGTGTGCAGGTGACTTGAGGTCAACTGTGATCAATGGTGAGGATCATGACTAGGTTTAGGTAGTAACTGAGGTCTGGATGGTCGGGATACCATGTGACATGGTTGGACTAGAGTTGTGATCCTTGAAGATCAATATCAGTCAACGACGGCGGGATCGTGACTAGGCTTAGGGAGGAGCTGAGGTCCGAACGATCAGAGGATGCTAGGTGACGATGTTGAATACGATGTGACACATGGTCGAGAAAGACCGTGTGAGAATCGGATTAAAATTGGATGAGAAAAAAAAAGAAAATATACATATGTGACGTGGCTGAAGGCTCCAAGTAGCTGGCTAAGTGGATGTTTGGATCGTTATGGTGGTTGGTTCATGCAGCAACAAACGACAACGATTGAGTCCGATACATATGTGACAAATATGTATGGATGTCATAGGTGTGTATGCATGGCAGACAATGTACGTGATCGTACGTGCGAGGCAGTTCACGATGGTAACGGAATTCGCTTCAGTCGGCCGTGCGGCTGCGAGAGTCCGCGGTAGAGTTCGATTAATTATTTCGTTTGAATCCTATTCGTTGTTAGAGATAAATTTTTTGGTATAAATACCTACTGAGGGGTATGCCCCTGGGTGTTTTTTTGTGAGATTTAGAATTAGACAATTTTGAAAGGGGTGTTGTTGATGCACTTTGCAAATACCAATTGAAGCAATAAAGTTTAGATCATTCAGTCCACATATTCTACTTTCATCTACAAGTATTTCTCTGGATCTCGACGACCTGATCGGTGGCACAAGAGCGGCGACACAAGAACGGTGTAACCAGAGGTAATATTTTATTTTCGCTAAAAGATTTAGATTTATGATATACCTACCATTCACACCCCTATAGTACGTGTGTTAAACTCTATTTCGATCCTACAAATATGAATAAAATTAAAACTCAATGATCAAAATCTCATAAAATTCAATTTTGATATTACAATATAAGATTTAGGATATAAAAAAATTTCAAAGTCATAAATAAAGATTTAAAGTTTTGATTTTTATTTCATTTTTCTTTTTGATATCCAGAATTTGAAAGTATAAACCAATCTTGTATTTGTTTTAAGTATAAATTGTAGTAAATTTACTTAGTCATATTGAAATGAAAAAAATAAATTAATGTGTTACTTTATTTTGTCATTAAATCAATAAAGACTATTCATTGGCACTACTTCTTTCCTCTCTTGCTCCAATATGCTAATAGTGATGTGAAAATATTTCTAATCAAATAAACATTTAATGGCTAGGATTTGATGTTAGTCTTGGCACGTAAAAAGTAAGAAGAGCACCCTAAGAGGGCTCATTTATAACCCTGTGTCCCTCTGTATAAACGAGGGACATGTAGAACTGGTGTCTTGTTCGTAATTTTAGTTATACATACACTTACATACTATTGGCTCTATTTCATAATATAACATATTTGACTTTTTTGGTCGTAACGCTTAACCATTCGTCTTATTTAAAAATTTAGTACATATATAAAAAATTGACAAGTCGTGCTTAAAGTTTTTTTATAACAAAGTAAGTCCCAAAAAAATAAATGATATTTCTATAATTTTTTGAATAAGACAAATAGTCAAATATTATAAGAAAAAAGTCAAACATGTTGCATTATAAAACAAAATGAGTACTAAATATACTGGCATTATTTTGATTAAACTGAGAACTGGTGTCTCAAATTCTTAGGTGCAGTGCTTATATAGTTATATATCAACCTTTGATTTTGTCCCCACCACCCATCTTCTGCATTTCCCCTCTTTCCCCTAAGTTAAAGGGAAACGTCCTGCAACAGCACTTGTTACTCGAGTTTCGGTAATCTAAGAATTGGTGGCATCGGAAGAAAGTGCACTGCGTCCTCAAGCTTTTCAGGTGCATCGGTGAAGCCAATGGCGGAACCGTTGTTAGACAAACATGGATGGTTGCTCAGAGTTATGGGCTCAACATCTGAGTTCACGCGGAGCAGAGATGTCTCTTGAAAGTGCATCTACTCCCCTAATTTATTTTAGTGATTAATGATAATCAAATAATGATGTCTAATGAGTTTGTGAGAATGTGAAGGTATATCTAGTCCTCATGAGAGAACTTGTTGCGCCAACCACGTTACAAAGAGAAAAAAATCGGTATATTTGTGTTGGCATGTGTGTTTATTTCAGAATTTAAATCAACTAGAAATGTTGTACTGTAAAGAGGGGTGCGCAAATAAATTCTAGGAATGAATCCGGTGCTCAGAAATATATTTGAAGTGCATCTTTTGCTTTCTTTTTGAACTTGTGCTGGAATTTACGGAAGTTCTGAAGGTGTCTAAGGAACTTCCGAAGAGGTCAGATTCGGTTCTGTAAGAATCATGAAAGTCCCGAAGGTTGTGACTGAAACTTCTGAAGACTTAATTTTTTACAGTTGACTTTGAATTGTCTAAAGTTGGGGCTCATATTTTTGAACTGACCGAAAGTTCTAAAGAGGGCTTTCGGAAGTTTGGAAGAGAGCATCTTTTCCCTCCAACGGGGAGAAAATGAGTGGGGGTATAAATACCCCCTCCCACCCCTAAGCTAGCGTTGCTGCTTACATTGCTTACTCTTTTGGCCTTTGGCTTGATTTCTTGAGATTCACTTTGAGACTTGCTTTCTCACTTCCTCCTCTCTACGATTCTAAGTGATTTGGATTTTGTATGTGTGAGAGTTGGTTGATTTGATTTGGTTGGAGTGCTCGGTGTTGACTTCGTGAGAAATTTCTTAAGCACTAGATTCATCCCCAAGAACTCGTTGCAAGCTTGTTACTGTTGGTGGTTGAGAACACCTAGACGGCTAGGCGTCGTTCCTTAGTCACCAAAGTTCTTGTGGTGCGTTGGGAAAAGTTTGTGAAGGTTGAGTCTCGCCTCCGAAAAGGAAGAGACACCTCGAGTGAGGGGGGGTGCACGAGTCAGCCCCGAGAAAAGGGTTGTGGAAACCCAGCTCATGTTTGGGCTCTTCAACGGAGAGTACAATCCCCTCGAGAAGTGTAACTTCGGTAAAAAGACTATGTGCCTACTTGTAGTGAAATCTCTCTAACTTATGATTTGAGTTTTACTTTTGGTTGCCGCATGTACTCTAGTTGCTGATTGTGCAAAGCTTAGAGGTAATTTGCTTACTTGTGTTTTAGTTGGCTAGATCTACTCATTTCTTGTTATAGATCTGGTGCTGTCGTAAGTTCCGAAGATCAACGGAACTTTCGATGGTCGGAAGTTCTGAAGCCCTGACCGGAGCTTCCAAAAGTTTCAGCTTCCGCCTTTTAGGTTTAACTTTTAAATCGCCTATTCACCTCCCTCTATAGGCCTTGATATACTCTTTCACCTATCACTGTAGTGTAGATGTCAAAATATGATCTGACATGTCACACACGAAGTCCTGGAAGTCGTTTATCAGAAGGCTCAAGTAGAGGACCTAAATTCTTATAATACACGGGCGTTCCAGTCAGTTGGATCCTGCACCTGACAAGATGAAGAATAAAACAAACTGATCGGCTATCAAGCCATAGGTAATAAAAAAATCTAGCCGATCGAATGTTGATGTTGTAGCGTTTAGCCGATAGGATGAACGATCAGCTGTAAAAAGCTTGATCGGATGATAAAAATAGACTTGAATTAAATATTAGACCAATGTAATTCGCCAAGTTACTTATTAATCTTAGTCGATCGGACGAGCCCGTATAACCAGATCGAACCAATCGGCTTGATTTATTTAGATCGGCCGTTATTTATGTTACATCGGCTTATGAGGATTGCATGCAAATTGGTTTTGGCCGATCGCACCACATGATTCATTGTTTATTCCAAGTAATTCATCGGTTTATTTATTAGCCTTATCGATCTTCATGTTTCCTATAATTATATCATGGTCGACTGCATACTGTCTTGGTTAAGTTCGATCGATGTATCTTTGGTTCGATCTGGTTATCGGGGCTCGTCCGATCGGCTAGGATTAATAGGTAACTTGGCAGATTACGCTGGTCTAATATTTAATTCAAGTCTATTTCTATCAAGTTTCTAGCCGATCCAAGTTTTTTATAGCAGATTGTTCATCCTATCAGCTAACCGTCGCAACGTCAACATCTGATCAGCTGGATATTTAGTCACCTATCGACTCGATAGCCGATCGGCTTGTTTTACTGTTTATCTTGTCAGTTGTTGGATCAAACTAACTGGCTCACCCGTGCATTCTAAGAATTTAGGTCATGCACTGAAGCTGTCTAAGATTAACTGCCAGACCTTCGTGTGTGACACGTCAGATCATATTTTTGACATCAACAGATATTCGAGTGGACTCACCAATCATTCATATTCATATGTTGTTTGAGGTTGGTTGGAGGTGAGGATATTCTATGGTACTAAGGCCCCGTTCGGCACCCCATGTTGGATATCTAAGCGCTCTCGTTTTTCACGCGCACGTTTTCCGAACTGCTAAACGGTGTATTTTTTGCGAAAATTTTCTATAGGAAAGTTGTTTTAAAAAATTATATTAATCTATTTTATATCTTTTAATAATTAATAATTAATTAATCATGTACTAATCTATTACCCTCTTCCGCGCCGGATAACTTACCTTCTTCCCCCCTCTAGCTGAACACGGCCTATGTGTGGAAGATCATTTTTCATAATTCATGAAGAAAATCAGGGGATTAAACCATTATATTTTTTCCAATAAACTTTAAATTCAATAAGAATTTAGAAGTTGAAAGTGCTACTGAACGTGCTTCAAGAGTAAATTGTTTGTTCAAAATTTCGAATACAAATTTATAGGAAAATTTCACCTTGCATCTCTGAAAACAAGAGACATTCGCTCAATCCGTTTTGTTTAATTTGCAAACAATTTTTCGCTTGCATTAAGCTTTCCATGTGCAACAAAACAAAAGACCCCCTGTTACAGAAGGAAAATTTCTTCCACAAACACAGGAAATAAACATATCTAATATATTTCTCTAAACTCATAAATTGTTTCATGTGCGTTTAGAGACTGTTCATCGCTGTCATGGTGATGCCATACTATACATATGTCAAAACTCTAACCAGGCATAACTCCCGGTTAACTAAATAAGTTACTATACTGTAAGTTAATGTCTTGTACGTTGTTGTAGTTATTTTGTGTCTACACGGCCTGTAAATATAAGTTTGTACTAACGAGAAAATTATGGTGAGTTAGATGATCACCATGTTTGCAAAAAGTAAAAAAACCCCAAAATATGCAAAGGTTGTTTAAATTATACTCCCCTATTTTTTATTTAATACCGTTGGCTTTTTCAATCCATGTTTATCCATGCGTCTAGTTTAAAACTTATTTAAAAAATATATAAAATTATAAATTATATTTAAGGTGTATTTAGTAATAATTCAAATAACAACAAAATAATTAATAATTATATTAATTTTTTAGTAAGATAAATGATCACATGTAGACCCAAAAGTTAACAAAATCAAATAATAAAAAGGTAAAGTGAGTATTATTTTAATCAACAATAATACAAAACCAGACGAAAACAACCTGAAAATATGGCTGTGGCTTCTAATGCAATCTACTCTACTATAATCAGGAAACAATTTATTCTTTTCAATATTCTTTCTTCACTACAACCATGGACAGCGACTTTAAATTTAGCTGACAATAAACAGTCCACGTATAAATAGTAGGAATACCTTTTTTGTGAATTTTTTAATTTTAAAATTAAACTCCACCCATTTTTATTTCTAGATCAACTTTTTTTTAGCATGCCGCCCTGTCCAACAATACAGGGCAAAAAACTCTTCCACGCCATTGTAGATTGGCTTTGTTTCGATTCTGTCACGTTAGTTTCGTATGTGTGGTCAAACTTGTCATGACCGGACAAAGGGAATTGTTGTTTTTTTTAAAAGGAACCAAAGATATATTTGTAAATAAAAAATAATTTAGAATAAAACTTTTATATATACGTATTCATAATAATCTAAAACAGAAGTCTCAACAATAATATATGATAAAAACACTAAAGAATCAACTCTAGGTTTAAAATAAAAACTTAAATTTTGGCTTATAAGTATGATCAGAAGCGAAAATATGAGGATGGAAGTAGCCGAAAGATACCTATGACAAAGTGATCAAACTTTTTACTGGGGTTTATTTTTGCACACAAAATTAATAATTCGAATGGTTTTTACTCAAATGTGAAATCTGAGACCGACAGACAAAATAAAACTGAAAAAGAAAAAAAAAGAGTAAGAAACAGCAAGTTGCCGCAGGTGCGAGGCGAGAGCTTCAGAGTCGCGAGGTTGAAGACGACGCCTTGGAACAGAACAAGGAAGAGAGAGGGGGGAAGAGGTCGCCACGCCATGGGGATCCGGTTCGTGCTGTTCGTGAACAAGCAGGGCCAGACGCGGCTGGCGCAGTACTACGAGCACCTCTCCATCGACGAGCGCCGCGCCCTCGAGGGCGAGATCGTCCGCAAGTGCCTCGCCCGCACCGACCAGCAGGTACTCCCCTCCCCCCACCCACCCGATTCCCTCCTTCCTCCCCTTCTTGGATCCAGGATCTCCTGCCGCCGCCCAAATCTCGGGGCCTCCGGATTTGGGGGGAAAGGAGGAGCCTCTTTGTGTTCTTGGATCTGGATCCGTACAGGTTCTTCGGGGGTGGGGTGTTCATCCCTGTCTCGTGATGATCTGATATCTGTGAACCCGTGCGGTGCGAGTGCAGTGTTCGTTCGTGGAGCACCGCAACTACAAGGTGGTGTACCGGCGGTACGCCTCCCTCTTCTTCCTCGTCGGCGTCGACAACGACGAGGTACGGCTCCGGATATGGTCTATGGTGTTATGTCTCTCCCATGTTCACGAATTCAGATAGTGGTTGGTCCAATTAAGAACCTTTTGCATGGAAAAATGCAGCTAATTTGTTGAATTATCAATCACCAGCCGATGGTATTGCACACAGGATTGAGATTAGCAGGGGTGCACATTGTGTGTGTGCTAATGCATAATATATTTTTCTCAAACCAATCGTATTACCTCGAACCGTTTGGTATTTGTACTGTCGATTTATGCTTCATGGCATGACAATGCTCCCACAAGTCAAGTCTGGATTATTATTTTTTTTTAGTATAGGATAGTTTGACCCATGTCCTCCATCCCGCATTATTAGTTGCTTTAAGAGCAAACCCAGCAGCTCATGCATATGTGATCATCTATATGGTTCCTGGCATAGTTCCCACTTCTTCCATCTTGTATCAGGTGTTTCGGTTACTTTTTACTTCCTCAAGATATGCTTGCTAAGTACTCCCTCCTGTTAATTGTCGTTTTGGACTTTGACTATGAATAATTTGTAAAATATTTAATTTATAAGCATGTAGGCTATATGTATATATTAACCTTCAATTGTACTAATAAAATCATATAGTTGTATATATATTGTAATATAAAATAGTTGTCAAAGTTGTTTTTGGAAACAATGTCCTTATCCAAAACGACAAGTACAATAGAACCAGAGGGAGTAGTAATAAATGAAAGTAAGTAGTTATTGGCTTGGGGCTGTTATCAGTTCTGACAATCGTAAGGAGTGTATTAAACTAGGAATTTCATTCAAGAAGTATAATATTCCTTAATAATCTGGAAACATCATGCTTTGCAAATGAGGCTTTAGATCTTGTTCATCTGTCCTCTTTTGTGGATGGAAGTGTGCACAAGTATTACTACAAGTTATTACTATTGATTTATTCTTGGATGGAACTTTTTGCTATGGTTGTATTTTGTTGTGTCTAGTGAAGTGTAAACTACAAATATCTCATGAAAAATTATTTTCATTACTTTTATTGGTGATCTTGTGGTAGCAGTATTACACATTGATGACATCTCTGAGTATGAGTCACAGTATCTCTATCTTATGGCTGTTAACCGTATTCTAATTGTCATCTCCCTGATTTATTAATGAATGTTGTTACACTTACCAATCTTCCTTTCTAGTTTTTTCTGGTATCACTTCATATAAAAAATATAATGCATCCTTGTTTTATCTAAAATTAACATTTATGACACTTGACTAATTATTAAACTAAGAATATATATCTTATTGTCACTCTCATGCATGTGGTACGATTAGATTCGTTCTAGAAAGTACATGTATACAATGTTAATTTCGTAGTTGTCCACAACACATCGAGAGTAATTAGTGATCAAACTTATACTATTAGAGACCATGTCAATAACAACATCATATGATTTTGTACCAAGTGAGTACCTTTTAAAGCAATTATATATCTGATGGGAGTCAATTCTCCCTTCAACTAGTTTTGGCTGCAATTTACGTTGTAGTTTTCATCTAGGATCTGAATCATCACTATTGCTTGCACGACGTTTTGCAGAATGAGCTAGCTATTCTTGAATTCATTCATCTCTTTGTTGAAACTATGGACCGCCATTTCGGCAATGTGGTAATTTTCATTAATCCAAACAATTTTGTTTCTTGTGATTGTAAAGATACTCAGGCACATGACCATGCTGATGCTACTGTTGTTTTTCATCTGTTTCACCAGTGTGAACTGGACATCATGTTCCATCTAGAGAAGGTGCACTTTATGCTGGAGGAGATGGTGATGAATGGCTGCATAGTAGAGACAAGTAAACAGAACATCTTAGCACCAATCCAGCTTATGGAGAAAACTTCTTAGAGTAGCACTCTGTAACTACCTAGTTCATACTCTCTTCCTCTGTGGTGCTGTACCTTTCATCTAGTTGAAAGCATAAAACAATGTGTCTGCTGTTCTGCACATATTATTGAAATTAAGTGACATGAGATGATAAATTGCTTTTATTATGCTAAGTACAAAAATGCAATGCATTTGTTTTTTCAGTTTATTTCCTTTTGATTTTTTTTGACATAATTTTGATTTGTGATTGTGGGATATTTATCCATAACTATCACAGCCTATATTTGCATATACTTCGTCACAGAGTGCAATTGATGTGCGTAAATGAAACAAGTTTGCGAATATCTGGATGTGCATAAAAGCAACAAGTTTGTGAATATCTGGCTGTGCAGTTCCACCTTATTTGCATGTATCCGACCATTAATTTTTTTTTCTGTGTTTCATGTTTGCTGCAGTGGATCATACATGGTGATCAACAGTTTCTTTCTCTATTCTCAACATTTGTGTTCTAAAACTGTATGAGCAACTCTCCAATGCTGCAAAACTGTTAAATTAGAGGAAGCATCTTGTCTCAGTCGGCGTTCGTTGGAGGGACAGTAAGTCAACTTATCTCTGCGATCTCTGCGAAAAACGTAGTAATAGATTAGTATATGATTAATTAATTATTAATTATTAAAAAAATATAAAATAGATTAATATGATTTTTTAAACAACTTTCCTATAAAATTATTTTGTAAAAAGAACACCGTTTATCAATTAAGGAAGCATGCGCGTGAAAAATAAATTAACTAGAGGGGGTGGCCGAACACCGCCTTACTCGCACCACCACTACCTTAGCCTCTCTCTCATGGTTACTTGCACCACCTTATCCTGGCCTATCTCTCTCATGCAGGCCAAGTTTGACCTGGCTATAAGGATACACGTATAGCTGTTTGGTTGCTTGGTTTAGTTTAGACTAGCTGGTATGAGATTGTGTTTGGTAAAGATGTTAACGGATCAGATAATATCCGATCCTATCCTATCCAAATCCGTTTGAATTGAGTATGTGGTAGGGGTTTACAATTATCCGGCGAACATGGAGTCGGATTCGGATAGTGAGTTGCGGATTCCGATACAGATATTGTATTGTTAATATCCGGTGCATGCATATTATCCGATTTATCTGATAGACATTTTAGCGGATAATCCAAGTTTTTAGGCCACAAAGCACTCAATCAAAAGCCCATCAATAGCTCAAGTATTTTTAATTCAATATTGAATGATAATGTATTGATTACATGTACATATCACATCCGATCATAATAATCCATTTTCGAGCCAACTCCGTACCGACTCCACACTATTTCCAATATTTACAACAATCCGCATCCGAAAACATCTGCACCCACTCTGCATCCGCTTAAAAATATGGTTTAGGATATGATATGACAACTGTCCGTCCAAATCCGATCCGCTAACACCCCTAGTGTTTGGTTGCCTATACAAAAAGTAGGCTAAGAAGAGATTTTGTTTGGTTGATTGTATGTATAGTATGTATGGGTACCTATATTTTTTTGGTTGAGATGATCAATTTATGAATTAATATTAGTAATATAGATAAATTAAATAATTTCACGCACTAAATTAACCTATTTTTAAAGTATCATTGAGCTAATAACATTCTTGTAAATTCTTCCAATTTTAAGGAAAACTGAAAACAAATATCAGAGTCACAATAGATCACATCGTCTTTAGAAAAAATAATTAACAATCACGTGGTGATTATCTCTCCAGAGCAACCGGTTAGGGAAAGGATAGAAAAAGGGATAATCTCTTGCATGCACCTCAAATTTTGGCTAATCTCTTCTATGCTCCTGAATTTTCCTTACTTCCATATCCCTTCCGCTAGTTGACCATCTAATTTCAACAAAATTGATAATTTTACCCATTAGATAAACATATAAATATATGAATTACATTATTAAAAATGTAAAAGTTTATCTCATGAGACTATTAGTAGTTATGAATTTGCTGTGCGATACATTATTTATGAAAAAAAAATTCATAGATAATAAAATAAAAAATATGTATTTATTTTGTTTTTAAAAATTCAAAAAATAAGGACCGTTGATGTAAAGATAGGATTACCAATGTTCATGATATTTTTTAAGTGTTCCCGACAAAAAATATATTGTCCTATTAAATTTCAAATAAAAATTAATCTATTATATTGTTTTATTTTAAAATTTATGTTAGTTTTTTTCACTAATTATGTTTGTCTCATGAGTTACTTAAAATGCACACACTATGCACTCAAATGAAAATTTCAATCGTTTTTCAAGCTTATATATATTCAAACATAAATCATCGAGCGCATTGAAGTCTTTTGTCACAAACTTAACTGTGAAATAAAGGAAAATCTAACAGCAGGGATATGGAAGGGATCGGGTAAATTTCAAGGATATATAAGAGATTGAGTGAGTTTGTAGCTGTATATAGGAAATTTACCCTAAAAAAAATGGCGTCAATTTCCTCGCATGTTGCTTCTCTCTCCTCGCCGCCGAATCAATCCGTTCGCGTGACGCAACAGCCCCCGCAACGCCGTCCGCTGCAGATCTAGGGCGGCGATGGGGAGCGGTGCAGGCGTGGCGGCTAACAACGTCGAGCGGCGGACGGGGCCGCAGCAGCCCCACGACGGTTCTCGCTTTAGATCTAGGGCGATGGGCCCGCAGGAGCACGGTCAAGCAGGCGGACGGGGGCGGCGGCTGACAGCGTCGGACGAGCGCACTGGGCGGCGAATCGCGCGAGGTGTGAGGGACGGTGGGGAGGAGGAAGAAAGTAGGGGCTCGATGCGTTTGCATCCACGTGTACGCACTTGCTTCCGCGCCTGCACGCGCCGAGCTTGGCCTGAGCGACGCTCCCTCGCTGCATTTCTTGCGGCTTGGCTGTGGTGGCTACTTTTGCACCAGTTGAGCCTGGCTCGGTAAAGCATGCAAGGTACCAAACAATAACCAGTTGCATCCACTCATACGAGCCAACCTTCATGCAGATAACTAAACACCCGAATAATTAATTTCTGAGAAGAGCCAGACTTGGACAGTTCTAAGCAGATATGATGTCACTCAGACTAATGACTATAATGATACCATCATATTGTACTTCTAGGTTGATCAAGCTCTGATGTAGTGAGGAAATATAGAAAAAGACAGATCTAGTCTTAAAAGAAAGCCAAAAACTATTGCCCATTTTTACACATGAAAATCCAGATATAGTTTAGATTCTTTCTTCGATCTTTCTGATCTTGAGTGAGGAGCTAAATTAGTTTGACGGATTGTCACTTCTTAATCTTCCAAAACCTGACATAGGAAGTTAACTTGTTCCAACAAGTTGAGAAATTGGCTCGTTACTTCTATCTAAACTATGGGCTCGATGGCTCATGGTCCTGAATGTTACCTTCTTTCCATTGCCTAGCCTCTGTTTTTAAATTGTTCAGATTTGGATGGTGTGTTACCGCTTCCTAGTGCCACCCATTCCCAAACAAATGTGTAGTATCATTTCTTTCTTTTGCATCAGACCTTTCATGTATATATGAACAATTTGGAGTTAGAAGCATTGCAACATATAAAGAGAAGTGACTAATCAATAAAGGAAACATATTCCATATCTTTGGAAATTAAGGAAAACAGTGATGCCAGTAACTGAAGCATAAAGCTATCAAATTTCCCACCATTAATTCCTCCAATTACTTCTTGATAAATTCGATGGATGGGCACTAAAAGAACTAGCTATTTATGTCGAAACTAGTGCATTATATATATACAAGATTAGCAAAACATTATTAACCGAATCAGAAGTTCATATCAATTTACGTGGAAAGGAAGGGACATGTTTGGATCAACATAGAGTAATATTAGCTTTCTTGTGTCCCCTCGTTTCAGTTCAGTTTTTCAAATTCAGTCTTTAATCTCTTCCGGTATTATTCATTCTACGGCGAAAACTTGTCTAGTTAACCAAATATAAGACGGGAAAGTTTCATCTATAAGACGCACCGAAAGTTTTACATCCAAGCTAGGTAAGGCCGCTGTTGGCCCTTTTTCTCTTTCAAGCAATTTGGCAGAGTCCAAAATCAGTATTTTCCCTGATGCCGCCTATTCCTATTCCCGTGTTAGTTCGGAGATCCCTTCAGAGGATGCTCCCTGTATACTTTGCTCACTACCACCACACCTACAGAATTTGGATGCTAATATTTTCTTGTGAACGACAGAGTGGTGGTTGTGAAATCGATGGCCAGAGATTGTCATCTTGTGGACGCAGGCCTGAGAAGTAATACTATGTTTGGGTGCAAATGCTGCCTGTGGCATTCACTGCGTTCCAGCAGAAACAATATAATTAGAAACACAATCATCAAATGGAAAATGGAGATGTGAAATTTGTTTATTTTTCCAGTGTAATTTTGAATCATATTCCATCCAGAGAATGCACATCGATCGTGCAACCATATGTTGGAAGACATGCATGGCTGCGGTCTTATTGCACAACCGATTATTAATTTTCACATGTACACTTTTCAATATATTATACAGTGTGTTTCGTACAAAAAAGTGTATACACAAGTTACTTACATGACCATTTTAAAGTAAGATTTCTTACTTATAATAGTTAATTCAATCATTTTTATCCTAAAATAGTTCTCGCAAAATCCTTCCATCCTTCGATTTAAGCTATCTGATATATGGATATGCATTTGAGTTTATCCTAAGTCAAACATCGTTAGGTTTGATGGAATTAATAGAAAAATTACTGACATCTAAAACACCAAAATAGTCTAATTAAATCCACCATAGAAAATACTTTTGTAAAATATTTATTTTGTGTTAAAAATGTTACAATATTTTTCTACAAACTTCAGCAAACTTGAAAATGTTTGTCTTGAGATAAATCCAAAGCGAGAGAGTAAATAAAATTAGCTAGAACAAGTAAACAGAACATACAGGGTCCAATCTAGCTGAAGGAGAATAGACTCTCAACTGCCCAGTTCTTCATCCACTGCATTGGTGGTGCTATATTCAATAGCAATGAAAACACTCCGATGTATATAGCCAAATACAGACATTCTCAAAATATAAAAAGCATAGGGAAATGCATAGTGTGATACTGTCTATCCAAGGTAATAAATTGATGTTCCGACAGCTACAACAAGTTATTATCCACAGTCTGTGAAAAGCTTAGCAGGAAATATGATAATGACATGTAAAACTGAAATACACTAATATCAGATCTTAATTTGTATATGATTTTTTCTACAGTGTATGTGTATTCCATGGTACTCTATTCTCAGCATTTGTGTCCTAAAAATATACCATATGACAAACAGTTTTCTGCTGCAGCACTCTTAAATTACAGGAAGAATTTTTTAAGGTAACTTAGGGGAAGAGGAAGACTTCGAATGTTTTAGGCATCCATATAGACATATAAGATATGTTACTTCCATGTGTTTTGCAAGCTTGTTTCATTCTTATGTCGCTATTACTGGACAGAGGAAAAGCAGAACTATGTTCCCAAACATCACCTGCACACATAAATGGAGACATTTTGCGTACGGTCAATGATAAAGTAATTAAAGATATCAAATTTTTACTATAATTTTTTATGACTCGACATATTTAGGGACCAGGAGATAAAATTTTTACACTAGAAAATACCTACATCTCAAGAATGGTAATAAAGCTCCACACCTAGGATATAAATTTCAAGATCTCAGCAGCCTGTGACTTCAACCTCACTACTACAAATCCCTACAAATATAACATGTCATCCGTGACGGAATCCCATCACAAACAAAACCATCTTAGACGGGCCGAAACAAGGCCCATTTTTGATAACTGTATATGATACGGTCTGTCACCGATGACTTGTTTCTATGAAGGGCAAAATTTTGGCCCAACAGAAGATATTCGTGTGGGCATGAAAAATAGCCCGTCATAGGAGACAGCTTCTATGACGGACACTTATGTATGGCCCGTCAAAGATGAAACGGGCCGTAATTTAAAGCCTGACAGAGATGATTTATCTATGACAAGTCGTAATTCGAGGTCCGTCAAAGATGTGTCTTCTATGATTGTCCTTTAATTTTGGTCTGCCACCGATGATTCCACATGTGATGGGTACATGTTTACGGCCCGTTAAAGAAGGCATATACTGAATACCACGTTCACTATATATGTATCCATGTTTGTAAGTATTCCCTATCTCATTGTACAGATGTCTGGTGGGAGCTTCGAGGGGGCAATTTTTTGCTCCTAAATAAATTGGGAATTGAAAATGGTGTGCATGCTAGTGATAATAAAGCATTGAAATAAATATTACATTTATCATATAGTATGTGCATGCTAGCTTGTGAATGTTTGTCTATTCGGGGTTCTGGAAAATAAATATGTGCTTTGTTGTTTCCATTTACAGAGGACATGGCTAGCAATATCCTACGGCTAGAAAAAAACCATATTTTATTTTTTGAGTAAAATACAATGCCGGTCCTTAGACTTAGGAGCGGATGTCATCTAGGTCCATAAACTTAAAAAATACACATCTAGAATCTTAAACTTTAGGAGCGGATATCATTTAGGTATGTAAACTTGAAAATTGCACATCTAGGTCTATCATCTTAGTTTAATGAATCATAGTTGGTCCAAACCTCATTTGTCTGAAGTTAACCGTGGACGTGACATTCCACGTAGGTACTATATTTGGAAACAACCCCGTCCGAGGTCAACTTCAGTCAAATGAGATTTAGACCAACTATGATTCGTTAAACCAAGATGGTGGACCTAGATATGCAATTTTCAAATTTACGTACCTAAATGACATCCACTCTCATGTTTAAGGACCTAGATATGCAATTTAAAAGTTTGCGGACCTAAATGACGTCCGCTCCCATTACGGATCTAGATATGCAATTTTTAAGATTACGGACATAGATGACATCTGCTCCCAAGCTTAAGGACCAGCCATGTATTTTACTTTTATTTTTTATAGTATTTTATCATCCGTGATAGCCCGTAACAAGAACCCGCCATGGGTGAGTAATCTGTGACAACGTATCAATGATGGGCCATAATTTGAGCCCGTCAAAAATAAGTTTTCACCAATTATGCCTATTGTTCTTGATCCCTATTGGTGACGGGCCATAATTAACGCCCATCACCGATAAGTCATGAGTGACAGGCTGCTAGATGTTTTACAACTTTCTTTTATGAGCTTTATTTTGCGTGCGTCACAGATGCCTCTGCTGTGACAGGTTTTAAGCAACATCTGTCACATGCCTAATTAAGTTAGGGCCTGTCAAAGATGGGTACCATCAGTGATGTATTTTGCCGGTCAATGATGATTCTTGCTCATCAGTGATCACTCATAATAACAGGGGCCTCATCTGTCACCAATAGGCCTTTATGCCCGTCGTAGATGTCGGGTTATGTAGTAGCGTCTACCGCATCTTGATCACAAACTAAAATCAAAATCTCATCGCTTGATATACAAGTATATTTTGACAAAACGTATTGTATTAAAGTTCAGTTAGTCTGTTTTGTATGTTTACTTGTTTCTCCGCCATGGTTTTCTTCTGAGAGTAACTATAACAGTAAAAGTAAGGCTAGCCATAGTTAAAATTCATGTCCCTAATTGGTAGTTAGATAGTTAGCTTATGCAATTAATTGCTCATATGGTATAACTTTCTCTAGGCCAACCACAGAGTATCATTTAACTAACACGGAGGCACAAAATATCACATCTCCGATTATCCATGTTGTAGCATATATGCAAATCCATGTTGTGCTAACGCAAATCTCCGTGTTGCTTGGTGAGTCATCCCTATTGTACTAGCTCTTAAGATGGTATGCAGCCATACAAGTGCAATCTTTTCTCAATGCCACTCATTCCTAGTTAAAATTGGTATACCTTAGCATTGTTCTTTCTTCCTTTTGGTACGAGCCTTCTGTATGTCTACACATCAGGGATTCTACTATATATACAGATCAAGACGAGAACAATAGCATGTAAAAAAAAAAGAGAGATGACCCACCAAGAGTACCCCTAGCTAACGTGTCTGTGGCAGTTCCTCTAGTGGCTTTGCATACACAACTAGCTACACAACTTCAGATGATGGACATTGATTAAAAGCATCCAGTTATTTAATGGTGAAACTACCGCAGCATCTATACAGGTGAAGCAAAACATCAGTAAGGCCAGCACAGAGCCCCTCATTGTTTGGCTTGTTCTATGTAAACTCCAGACAATATATTTTCAAATAAAAAATGTTAAATACATATTCTCAATGATCTAAAAAATAAACTACAATGAAAATACCTAAACTCAACTCCAAATATAAGGTTGAAAATAAAAATTTTGGCTTATAACCATAAATAGAAGCGAAAAGATAAGGACGGTGATAAATAAGCACAATACAAGAACTACATTTGAGTATGCATGGACATAACATGTTTGGACCAGCATTGCCTTTTTCTTTTATGTAGATAAATTTTTAATTAATTTCCTGCTTCGTTGCATTTCCTCATGGCAAAATTATTTTGCCAGTTTAGCCCTTAATATCTTATACATATTGTTTATGCCATGTTTGATTCAGTTTAGAATTATAATCTGGTTTATCAAGGATAATATGAAATAAATAGATAAATTATTGTAACAGATCATTATAATATAGAGCCCAAAATACTATAACCTACTATGCTCGTCCAAATATGCTTCTTAAAGATTATTGCATGGTTAAAGACCCACTACCCTTGGATACAATAAAATAACTACAAACATTTATCATTTCTTTCTGTTTTAGCTTATAATAATTCAGTTTACAATAATTTTACTTAATAATCCAGATTACAATAATTTCTACCTGAAACAAAGAGAGGCATAGTCCTTGATGAAGCTTATTCCTGGACTGAGACATCCAGGTACCCTTCCAGTTTGAATATCAAATCCACCTACTCCCGTGCAAAATCGTGTTAATTACTTTCGGCCTTTGTAGTGGAGAGATTCTGTTGAATGGATTCAACATGTTGCTTTGAATGTTATGAAATGCATATCAAATTGGTGCTTCCATCTGTAAAACACATACCTAGGGTCTCGTATCTCAGGTTACTTAATTTTTGTAAAATATTTATCTTGTGTCAATAATGTTGCAATATTTTTCTATAAACTTCAGCAAACTTGAAAATGTTTTTCTTGAGACAAATTCAAAGCGAGAGAGTAAATAAAAAATAGCTAGAACAAGTAAACAGAACATACTGGGGCCAATCTAGCTGAAGGAGAATAGACTCTCAACTGCCGAGTTCTTCATCAACTGCATTGGTGGTGCTATATTCAGTAGGATTGAAAATACTCTCGGTATCTATATAGCTAGGATGTATATAGCCAAACGGGTCCGATTTTTCTGCAGTAATGCAGAGAAACACTGTTCATGTGAGTAGCACAGTGAATTGATGCTATAAATAGTGCTGTAACACTGTAGCAACAGTAATTTTGAAACACTGTTCATTACTGTAGCAAATGTTGTGGCGCTAGATCTAATCCATCCGTTCGATCCAACGGTCATGAGATATACCAAATTCACGTTATTATTGCTCTCTACAGTAGCAACTCGCAGTTGCTACTGCAGAAGATCTCATTCCATAGCCAAACATACACATTCTAAGGGCTTAATCGGTGGAGGATTTTCAACCCAAAGGAATAGGAAAAGTGGAGGAATAGAAATGTATGGCAACACTAATCTATAGGAATTTTTTCAAGAAATTTGAGAGAATGAAAATTTTACTAACACTTAGTCGTATGAAGAAATGACAAACATAAAAGTTATAGATCTTAATGAGTTATACAACTTTGTTGTTGATGACTTTTTTAGTTGAAATCATTTAGTATTTGAAAATGTTGTTTTGTAAACTATAACACAAATATGTTAATTTTATGAATAATGTTACTAACACTTTCACGGATGAAGAAATGGTAAACATAAAAGTTATAGATCTTGATGAGTTAAACAACTTTGTTGTTGATGACTTCTTTAGCTGAAATCATTTAGTATTTGAAAATTTTATTTGAAGTTGTCATATTTTCAACTTCAAATTCAAACTATTTAAAAAAATTATATAGAAAATGGCCAAAATAAAAGTTATACATTTTGACGAGTTATAAAATTTTGTTGTTGATGACTTTTTAGTTGAAATCATTTAGTATTTGCAAATGTTGTTTTGAAGTTATCATATTTTCAAATTTAAATTCAAATTATTCAAAAAAATGTTATATAGAATAATGACCAAAATAAAAGCTGTAAATCTTCGTAGGTTATACAACTTTGTTGCTGAAAGTTTGTCCATTTGAAATTATTTGGTATTTAAAAATATTGTTTGAAGTTGTCGTATTTAAAAATAGTCATCCGTGATGGGCTCTGATATATGCCGTTAGAGATGAGAGTCATCGGAGACGGGCGCTAACTTGGTGCGTGATTGAGATATGTAATGTTATCTCAACCGGGCTTAAACTACGGCCCGTCACTAATAGGTATCATCCATGATGGGCCTGAGTTTTTATGCCTATCTAAAATGTTTGTGCGACCATATCTCAATCGATGATTGATCCGTGACGGCCCACTAATTTCAGACATGTTAAAATCCGTTAAGGATGCAAGGTTCTGTACTAGTGGAGGGTCTTTATGTAAAATTTATAGAGGTGACGTGGAGGCACAAGAGTTCGTGAGGTCCACTCTTTCTCTAGCGCCACTGACGTGTTGCAAAACGCTGAGGGGCGAGTAGTTTGGGGTTGGTTTGAAGTCTTTAGATAGACAAACGAGAAAAATACCAAGTCAAAAAAAAGATGAGTTCTAATTGTTAGGGCAAATAAATCCCAGTACACGAAGAGTACCCCTAGCCGGCGTGCCTGTGGCAGTTCCTCTAGGATGGACATTGATCACAAGCATTCAGTGAAGTCTGAAAAGCAAAATGTATACATTGATTAAATCCGAGATAATGGTGAAATCTATACATGAGAAGCAAAACATCAGTAAAGCCTACAGATGGGTCCTTATTGTTTGGCTTGTTCTGTGAAACTAAAAACAAAACGATATATTTGTAAATAAAAATAATGTATGAACAACGATCTAAAATCACAGTCTAAAAAATAAACTATGATAAAAAACCTAAACTCAACTCCAAAATATAAAGTTAAAAAAACAAGAAATACATTATAGTATGCATGGACAGACATGCTTCGATCAGCATTGCCTTTTCTTTCGTCTAGATAATTTTTTAATTAATTTCGTGCTTCGTTGCATTTCCTAGTGGCAAAATTAATTTGCCAGTTTAGCCCTTAATATCTTCTGCAATATTGTTTAGTCCTTAATGAAGTTTATTCCTGGACTGTGACATCAAGGTACCCTTCCAGTTTGAATATCAAATCCACCTACTCCCATGCAAAACAAACTCGTATTAACTTACATGATACCCCGCACTTTTGCTACGTGATATATGGATAAACACATGCTGAATATTTTGAAATAATACTTGAATATACTTAATGATAAATACATGTTAATTAAATAAGTTGGAATAATGGATGAATATATGTTCAAGTATTATGAAAATTGTAAAGAGGATGATGACTTGATATTGTTTTATATTAATATTTAGAATCTTATAAATTATATATGGGATAGTATGATTACATAAACTATTAAATATAATAGTTGTTAATGGGTTATGACATAACATGTTTATATGTTGAGCTTAGGTAGCATGTTTTTAAATATAATGGTTGCTATTGAATGATGGTATGATATGTGTGCTGAGCTTTATAGATAGTGGGTAAGAAATATATCAAAAAAAATATAGATTACTTTCAGACTTTGTAGTGGAGAGACTCCGTTAGATCATGCGTACTACCATGCATGTTTGCAGAACTTGGAGCAGCCCCAAGGAGGCCGGCCAATTTTCATTAATATTGGAACATAATTTATAAGTTTTTGAAATACATATCGATAGAAAGGTGTCAAGAACCCGGGCTAGGAAAGCCTAGATCCACGCCCAAGTCCGAGAAACGACTACTCTGTCGTGCAAAGGCAAAAAGATTAGCCATCTACTTCCTCCGTTTCATAATATAATGTAAGATGTCTATTAACCAATATGTATTGTTTATATATATGTCTAGATTAATTGATATCTATATGAATTTAGGATACGCTAGAACGTCTTACATTATGAAACGGAAGTAGTAATAAATTATTAAGATCCCTGCCTTCCTCCGAATGATGATCTCCTCTCGAATGTCGTTGAACATCCTCTCCGTACTGCATGTTTACTGGCTAAATACCCTTGCATTTGGGTCCTTCCAAAACACCAAGCACCCAATCTTTTAGCTCTTGCTTATGTTTATAAGTCAAATTTTGAATTATAAATATTAAAATTTTAAAGTTTTTTCATCGAAGTTTATTTTATAGTTTTGACTTTTAGATCACTACGAACACGTATATAAAAAATTTATTAATAATCTATTTTTCGTTTACAAATATATTAAACCCAAAAGATAACCCAAGTTGTCAACAGAAACAACTTGTCAAACGATCCCCTTATAGTTTGTCCGGAAAGACCATCAGTTCTCGACCACAAGTATTAAAGCTGACAAATGCTTTCCTGTCATAAGGAGGATGCTCATGATAAATGTATAAATTTGTAGATATAGGACATGCGAAGAGTGAGATGATCAAGAAGTAGAAGTGAGACCATTTAATTTGTTTTTGTTTTGTGGGAAGAGAGAGAGAGAGAGAGAGAGAGAGCTGGGTGTAAATTTGGACGGTCAGTCAAATGATCCTTGTGCATAGCATGAGAATGTAAATTTCTTTTTTTTTTCGATATAGATGCAACATGTTGCTTTGAATGTTATGAAATGCATACCAGATTGGTGGTACGATCGAAAAAGAAAAACATACCTAGGGTCTCATCCCATGTTACTTAATTTGTAATGAATATTTTACCCTCTTAGCTCTAACTTCCAATACTAGTCCCTCCATTTTTAAAAGAATTTTTGGTTATGTAATCCAAATATATCTATTAATCAATATATATATATATATGAACGTACATATATATATAAATCTAGATAATAATAGAAAATTTTGCATTGTAAATGCATGCAGTAATTAATGAGATATGTGCAAGGAGGTTCCACAAATTAACAATATTTTTTTGATAACTCTTTAAGGAATGTAATAAATGCTTGTACAATAATTGCCAATCCTACTAACAATGTGGTGCTTCCTATCTTTGGGGCATTGCACAAAAGCTACACTCAAATAATGGAATGAGTTATGTGAGTGTTTCCTTCTCTTTGTATGCCTTATGCCCTCACTTGTGGCTCACACTGAGACTGAACACTGTATGGCCTATTTGACATAGCTTTTAACTCTCATAGCTTTGTCCGCTAGAGCTATAGCTATCGAGCTACCCAGGGGCTCCTTGTGCCCTCACTTATGGCCCACATCGAGACTGAACACTGTACGGTCTGTTTGACACAGCTTTAACTCTCATATCCTTGTCCGCTAGAGCTATAGCTATCGAGCTACCCAGGGGCTAGCTACTTAGAGCAAGTTCAATAGTATAGCCAATTACTAGCTTCAAATCATCTATAGCCAATCTAATAGCCAATTCATACAATAATTACCTACAAAACATATATTATCTTGTCCCACCTGTCATACACACATTGCGTTTTAGAGTCTGTGCTGTAGCTGACTATAAATCAATCTATAGCTCGCTGCTTTTCTCTCTCCTCTCCTATCTTCTTAAAATATCTTTATAGCTGGCTTATATTCTGCTATTGTACTTGCTCTTATCCCTGCAGATTTATTTCTATTTGTATCTCAACTATTTGTTGGGCTTCAGCTCCACCATACCGGTTATTGAGAGCTGAAGCCCTACAAATTGGGCCTAGCTAATTGCACACAATGTCACCCTTTCTCAGCAATCAACACGACATGTACATGTGACATATTAAGTTGCTATATAATATGAGTGTGTGTTCATATTCTTCTGGATGTATATATGTACTAGCTAAATATATGTGCTTTATTACGAATAAAAGAAAATATATCATAATATTGCCTAATGTAAATAAAAATATATCTTTTTCATGGAATATGCTACCATATTTTCTCTACGAGGAATAGTCACCGTAATTATCGATCTATCCATTTAAATTTTATTATTTTTAATATTAAAAGCATGTTAACGTTAGATTTTATGACAGACTCTTCTCTTATCCATATCAATAACAATACCCCATTGCATAAGAGCATGCATATAGATAGGGTCACTGATGGTCTCAATATAACAAAATAATTTCACGTTACCATTCTTTCCTTTTTATCCACCCCTATGTAAGAAAATTTTACTTAATAAATACAAAGAGTCGACTCAAGTTGTTCCAAGCATAACAATATTTTTTACTTTCCTTCATTCCATTATATTTGCTGGCGTGATAATGAAAAGAATCAATTAATAAACGTCATTGTACATAGCATAAGAGGGTCAATGGGTAATCTACAAAATTCACGATGTGGTAAAATTTACGATGCAAGTAGGCTGGTGGTTCACTACTTGTTTCATAATGAATATAGATATCTAAATGAACATTGATTAAGTTATGTGCTGTCTTGAATTTTGTCATAATAAAATCCACATAGATATGATTTATAAAAATATCCCTAGATATTTATTTTCAACTTGTTTGTCATTCAGCAATATCAAAATAAAATAAATGAATTATTTTTTCTACTTTTGCGCTAAAGACTTTTGTGACAGGTGACTCTGTGCATGGGAGTTTGGCTGCCATGCTCTCTACTGCTATTATCATAGTGTCATTATTATCATCTGCCCCCATTGACTGAATGTGCTACTAACTAACAAAAAGAAATATTCTAGGACCAGTAGTTAATATGATAGTTTAAATATCTGATCTATTAGATTAGAAGGAATATACAGTCCAGAATATCTAATATACATGGAGGCTGGAGCGGCTAGTTCTGCAAGCACCAACATATCTTTTTTTACTTGATAATCACTTTTATTGATAAAACAACAAAATGATATACAAAGATCAATGTTACTTGATCAGAATGTATCTATGCATTAAAACAACCTAAAGACAACCAAACAGACATCAGTTACCTAAACTATTGTATAATCTATCTGTTTCGCTATCTGTATATGTCAAATAGACAGCTGTTATCTGAACCACTATATATACCCTTTAGCTAACACGGATGCACAAAATATCACATCTTCTATTATCCATATTGTAGCCTAAATGTAAATCTATACTCAAATTAATTTTTGCAGTAAGGGCTGTGCTGGCTCAAATCTATATAAAGCTTGCTGAGTCATGCCTATTGTACTGGTTCTTAAGATAGTCTGTAGTCGTATATGTGCAATCTTTTCTTGATGCCACTCATTCCTAATTAAATTGGTATAGCCTAACATCATTCTTTCTTCGTTTTGCTACGAGCCTTCTGTCTTCCTACACTTCAGGGGTTTCAGTATAGATAGAGATCGAGATGAGAAAAATAGCATGTAAAAAAAAAGAGCGATGGGTTCTAATTGGCGGGGCAAATAAATCCTAGCACACGAAGAGTGCCCCTAGCTAGCGTGTCTGTGGCAGTTCCTGCTAGTAGCTTTGCATACAGGTAGGTACACAAATTTAGTTGATGGACATTGATTAAAAGCATTCAGCTATTTAATGGTGAAACTATCGCAGCATCTATACAGGTGAAGCAAAACATCACTAAGGCCCACACATGGCCCCTTATTTTTTGGCTTGTTCTGTAAAAAAACCAAATAAAATATTAAAATATGAATAATATTTTTTAAATAAAAAAACTATATAAGTGTTCTGAGTGATGTAAAAACAAACACTGAAAAACAAACTATGATGAAAAATGTAACATACCCAAGCCCGTAAACCCGAGAACTAAATTTAACTTAAATGCATCATGTGGTTGGGAGTGATTTTAATTGTTTTTGGATCTTAATCATCTCATCATCACATGCAATAATAGACCTAGAGTCACAAAAATAATTAATTTGGTATTTATGTGCATCCAAAAATTCTACAAAAATTCTGAAAAATACCTTGATATGTCAGAAACCAACCCACAAATTTTCATAATTTTTAATTAAGGTTTGATAACTCTTTGATTTATTTTAATCTCTCGAAAATCCTGAAAAACTGCTTAGTAGATTCAAACTTGCTCTCTTGCTAAAATTTACTTCAAAACCTCTTTTTGAAGTTTGGTTTCATCCAAAGTCTTCTACTAACATTCCTCTAACACTACGAGGAGTGGCACACCATAGATCACTCTTTAACCCTTTCTTCTCTCCCTCCAAAAATCGAATCAGCTACTAACTGCACTGTCAACGGCTGCTAATCATGCTGTCAACCCATGTTCATCCCTTTATTAAGCCTAAACCAAAGACTTCTAACCAAAACCACTTCAGCCCTTTTACTCTCCACATCACCCCCGACCAAGAGGATCACTAGTACACGCTTGTTGCTGCACAAAATCTCCCTTCAATCCCCTCCAAAGATCCTTGGCAGACAACCTTCCATGACTTAGCCTTCAAGCCAGATTTCAAATCTCTTTCACTTGCAAGTGGGCTCCACACTCCTAGGACCCACGTGGCAGCCTCCCAATCTCTCCTCACAGCCTCCACCGCCCTCCATGCCCAATGGGAGCCCAAGAAACCCCATGATTTCACTAGCCACCCCTCTCTCTCTCACTGCCCCCCACTTCACTCTTGCTTATTTCACAAGCCAGCGCGCCAGTAGCAAGGGCATCATCCCCACATCGCGTTCCAAGCCCGAGCAAACGAATACCATGCTCAGATTGCCCGGAGCTCGGCCGTCTTTCCTGGCACCGGCAACTTAAACGTCATTGTTCTCCATCCCCGGTGAGTCCCTCTCACTTTTTTCCTATGGAACGTGATCTACGTATCACGCCGAGCTCATTCGTGCCTCTTTTGCCCAAGAAGCAATCTATCGAACACGTGGTGGGCGCCACCGACCTCGCCGCCGGCCACCGTCTTCACTTGGTGAGCACCCTGGTACCTTGGGATAGCTCGTGCACTAACTCTTTTGCACTAACCGAGCCCTTGCATGCACTAAACAAGCTATTGCAAGCACATGCATGGGCATACCTAGACATGTCGTCGCTGTTGCTCGTGTTCCATGGGCTACGGACCACCATTTCCCTCACCACCACCACTCACGGATGCGCAAGGACTCCCTCTACATTTTCTCTTTTGCGCTCAAATCGATTCAGGCCACCGATCGTCGCCGGCGAGCTGAAAATCCAACTCACCCATGGCTGCCCCTTGTTTGAGCCGACGAGGGACCTCCTTCGGAGAATTCGACTAAAGCTAGGGTCCTATCCGAAAACTGCCTAGACACATATTACTGTAGCAAGGGGGTGCGGGTCGATTTCCTATCTTACGAGGGCCTTTCTGCAAAACGCCCCTCACTTCAGAAAACGCCATTCACTGACATGTGGGCCCGGCTGAAATTTAATTTTGAAAACTGATTTCTATTTTTTTTAGCTGAGAATGAGCAGAACTTCAAAATTTTGTAGAAAATTCATTTTAACTCCGAAAATTATGAAACCAGTTTTGTTAGATCCGTGGAACTGTCAGCTATTTTAGAAAAATATAAAACTTGGTACTTTTTGTACAAACTTTTCCTTTATTTTTGTTTTTCCCTAAATGTCTCCTAGAGCTTGTTAAATCCATAACAAATTGAAAATAGCTCTAAAAATTATGAAACCACTTCTGTTAATTTTCTAAAATCATGCTCTGTAACTTTGTAAAAGTAATTTTCTTCACTTCTGTACAAAAATGTTGCTTAATGAAACTTAGCCCTTTTTAAACCTTTTTAATTATTAAATGCATATCTCTGTAAAACAAAGTGATAAAATAAAAATTTCTTCACTAGAGGCCACCTGAGACCAGCACACACTCACTGCATAAGTCTCATGCATTTTCATGCATTTTTGGTTTTTATGCATTTTTGTATTTATCGTATACGCGTATTTTGAATAGAGGAAGAATACGTCGAAGAAGAAGAGGGTGAGTTTGTTGAATACCAGGTTCAGGTGTTTGCGGACGAAGGCAAGTCAGCCCCTCCTTTGACCACTTTGATCCTATGTTTTATTGGGCTAAATGATTCTATTGCAAACATGCATACGTTAGCTAGTATTAATTTTAGAAAAAGAAATTTTATAAATATGGGAATGGTAGATATGACCAAATTGCTGCATAACCTACCTTGAAATATTGAATCCTTGCTGGTTGTAACCATAGGGTGCTCTTGAATACAATTATTGTGTTATTTGGGATTATGCTATGCTTATATTGCCGCTATATGCTTATATATTCGGTTACCGCCTTACAGATTACTCATTTTGATAAATGTTATATGTGAAAAAGGTTATTTTGATGCTGCTGGACAGAATTTTAAATGTGTGAGTATTGTGAATAGAAAATGGAGGGAACTTGTTTTTAGACTTGGGCGGCGAGTGGTGTACATATGGTAGTAGATGTGCACCGATAGGGGGAGCGTTCGCCCGGGTCGATTAAGGACCTCACTCTATGTCACCAACTAATGAAAACAGTACAAACCACATGTGCTAAGTATGGGCTGGCCATAACCTATTAAGTTGTTTAGAGTTTAGCCTTGCATCTTGGTAGGCCGAAGAGTATGAGTTACCAGGTTTTGGTAACTTATCGGAACTTCCTATGGTTTGTGATGAAGTTTATTAATGACTTGTGGTATGTGATGATTTGAGCGGGCAGTCTGTCCAATACAACGGTGCCGTGCCTCGTGAGGGATTCCGGGTAGGGTTCCTTACGGCGCTAGGTTAAAGCGTGGGCCCGCTACCTAGTGGCGCTACTTTACTAGTAGCGTGGGTAAAACACACATCAGGCTGGTGCAAGGCTAGACAATAAACAATGTAACGGTTTTGTTATGACCTCTAGATCACACTCAATGTGTAGAGTGTGGTGATACCGACGGGTATCGGATAAACTAGAGCGATCCATATCAGGTGGGCTTAAAAGTTGTACAAACTCTGCAGAGTCTAAAACTAATCGATTAGCCGTGCTCACGGTCATGAGCGGCATGGTGAAGTGTCATGAGTATAGTTTGTGATTTTGATAAACTCTTTGTGAACTTGAAAAATGGTTGGAATGTTTTGTTGATGAACTTAGGTAAAGTTCGGTGAATGGTGATGATATGATGGTAAGTGGTGATGATCTATCTTGAGGGGTAGACGCGTGTTATTTATTCATTTATATTACAAGTTTTACTAACTCTATACTATTGTTAAAAAAAAATTCCGTTGAGAAAATGTTGTGAACTAAAACTGGCATTTATGCAAATTAACCTATACACAGCTTGTCCTTGAATACGGCCAACATGTAGCATGCTAGGGTTGTCACCGACTTGCCAGTACATTAATTTGATTAATGTACTGATTTCTTGCTTTCTTTTACTTGTTTTTGGTTCAGACCCTGCTGCAGGTATTGACTGTTTGGATGAGGAGTTTGATGCAGCTTGTGATTTCCAGGATGGTTCTAACTAGGGATTTACCCTAGCCGGTTTGCCTATGGGCTTTTGGGTAGCACGCTTACCGCATGAACCAATATGTATGGCTTGTCGCCAAGTACTACTTAGAACTTATTAAGACTATTATGCTTTATGCTTAGAACCACTTATGATTCGAATATCGTGCTTGAGATGAGTTATGTGAGACTATATTGCATTCCTGGGCAACTAGTCCCACATGAGGATGGGTTTGAAATGGTTGAGATAACCGGGGAATATGTCTTTGTTGAGATCGAGTCTCTGGGGTACGCTTTTGGTTGCCACCATCGAGTGGTTGACGGGCGTATGACGTAGATGACTGGCGTGGCTATTTCAATGGTTATGTCTTCTATTTCATATCCGATGGCTTAGAGCCTTTGTAGTGCCCTCTTCAAGACATGTCGGGGTCTGCGATGAGGTTGGATGGTTACCGTAATTATTTGGGTTTAATTTGAGGCCCCATCCATCCAGATATTTCGCGCTGACATGTCTCGGAGCATTGCACCACCTAGGCGTTGGGACGTCCTCACAGCTTTCTGGTATCAGAGCCATGACCGACTGTAGGGAATCCCTGGAAAGAATAGTCGTAGAATGGTATTCTCAAAACTATCTTGGAAAAAAAAATATTTGTGAAAACCTTATTTCTAGAATTCCTACTCCTTCTAGATAATACCTTATTTTGAAAAACGGTTTTCTCTCCTCTTGATTCTATAGGCTACCGAAATCTCATATAGATGCTTCCATATGCAAATATTGCTCTCATTCAATATAATCTACATAAAACGAGTGCCAACTAAATTAGAAACTGAAACGAAAAGCTTATGCAAAGCCCTCCCGTGAGAGACGTTTGTTTTTACCAAAAATGCTTAGGTTGATTAATTTAGCCTAGGTTTTTGAATGACATGAGCAAATAAAATTTTGCTAGAACTTCTAGGATGAGACGCTGGGTTGGTCGTCTCAGGTTCAGCAAAGAACCCTCACAAAAAAAAACCGTCTTGGCCTAGCATGGGTAGAATGGGGCAGGACGGCTATCTAGGATTTTGTTTGCTTTCTGTAGCTTTCAACAGTACTCACCCCTGAACCAGATTAGCTTAGTATCAACTTAGTTCATGTAGAAAAAATTTTCTTAATTTTTGGGCAACTAAAACATGACTTAGTGACTTATTTAGCAACTAACGATTATCTGTCAGGAGTTGGAGTTAGCAGTCTTAATCTTTTTGTACAGGATAGACCGTAGGTGGAAAAATTTTGAATCTTGGCCTGTTGTTAGGAGACCCTTGTAGGATGTTGCTTGAATTTTTGTGTGATTTTATCTTCATTTTTGCATGGTCTAAAAATTCGAGCCACCCATTGAACCCGAGGAAAAACAGAACTGCACCCTTTAGCTTAAATTTCTTGTAGGTCTTAAAACTTGTTCAAAAATTCCTAAAATTTTGAGGGGGGTAGATAACCTGTACAGAAACTTAGCTGTGCCAAAAAAAATCCTTTTTATCAGCCACCTAAATAGGCTTTTTTCCCCTATTGTTGCTTTGGTTTGCTCCAGTCCAGAACCTGAAAACTAAGTCCTTTCGTTTGTTCTTAATCCTCCCTTTTTCTTAAGGTTTCTAATCTAGATAACCATATCCTAACCTTGTAGATGGCTCTCTTGGAACCCTCTTACTACTCCGGAGGCTTCATGGCAGGCACCATGCAGCAAACACTCTGGGAAATGATGCAGCACGCTGGCTATACTCGGCGACCCCAGTACACTGTCTTCACGCGAAACTATAGCGCCTCTCAAAGGAGCTATCAGGTTGAGCTAGTCCTTCCATCGAGGGACAATGACAGACACCACACTATGGTGTACGGCACTGGGTCGACTGCTGTGGGAGCCATGAATGATGCTGCCTACACTGCTACCGGCTTTCTCCGTGACACGAGCCTGGAATGCGCTGTGGATTACCGCTTTGTTCCCTCTAGGCCGGGTGCTGGTCGCTTTGTCACCTACCCTGGTCTAGAATCTCTTCAAGGTGAACCGCCCTCCCCTTACCTCCGTTTGGGCTACTTCGTTAGGTCCCAGGAGAGGATCATCAAGGATTTGATGCATGAGCTCCATCGGGCGAGGCGGCGCATCGCTATTCTCGACCGTGAGATGGAACCCCGAGCTGGAATTTGGGGCATCCCACCTGAGGTCGTGTACGGCGAAGACACCATGCTACCAGTTGAGGAGGAGTTGCCCCCTCCATCAGGATACTACCAGTTGATTACACCGTCCCCTATGTTCAAAGGGCATGGTGGTAGTCACCGGGTTGTTGCTGATCTTCCACCCCCTTCCGGCCTCCTTGTTGAGGGGCCAAACCACATCCGATATCACCGCGGGAGCTGTTACCGTTTGGTGATGCAGACACCTCCACCACTTGATGATGGTGTGGAGATGACTTCTAGCTCTTCAGGTTCTCCCGGACCTTCTGACAGCACCTAGGGTTGTTCTAGCTAGGTGACTTAGATAGTTTCATTAGCATGAGATGTATGATGACCTCTGATGTACTCCCCTTAGCCACATTTTGGATGTGCACGCGATTTGTAAACGTGTTTTGGTGGCTATTTATGTAAGCTCTTTTGTATGAAACCTTTAATGGAATGAATGGCGCATAATAAGCGCATTTATGAACCATTTTCGAGTATCCATGCTTGCTGTCCAGAAATTCTAACTGATGATTTGTTGTTATCAAAGTTAAATTAGTGCTTAAATACTTGCTTTTAAGTGCCTATACCTTTCCGTACTTTTGGATTGGGTTAACTTATTGCAATTCCTTTAAGCACTACTTTTATATTTTTGCCCTTCCTTTCAGCTTAAATATGCCAATTCTATCAATCTCAACAATTTTTTTTCACTTCCGTGTTTTGTGTGCAGAATGCCCGTTACCCGCTCTAGGCGCAATATAACGGCAGACTCTGCAGAAAACCAAAACAACGACCACGACAACTCGCAACCTCCACCATCTTCCCCTCGGAATTCAGGAGCGAGCGGTAGCCATCCAACCGACGAGATGGATCCTACTTTGACTCAGATTTTCGCGGCGCAGAATCAACTCTTCGACCGCTTGGTCGCGACTCAAGAGGCCTTGGGCAATGCTCTCCTCCAGAACAACCGTCAGCCACAGTCTAAGCTGGCCGAAGTGCAGCAGACACAGCCACCTGTGTTCTCTGCTGCTGCTGATCCTCTCGATGCGGATGACTGGCTCCGCGATATCGAGAACAAGCTTAACCTCGTCCGTTGTGATGATGAGGAGAAGGCGACCTATGCCGCCTACTACCTTCAAGGTGCTGCAGCTGCCTGGTGGGAGACTTACAAGTCTACACTTCCCCAGGACACCGCCATCACCTAGAACGTGTTCAAGCAGGGCTTCCGCACTGCTTACGTCCCAGAAGGGCTTATGAAGGCCAAGAGAAAGGAGTTCCTCAATCTCACCCAAGGGGACTTGCCTTTCATGGAGTTTCTCAGTCGCTTCAACTACCTTGCACGGTATTCGACTGATGAGCTAGGCACTACTGAGGCAAGGAAGGTGCAACTTTGCCTTGATCGCCTTAGCCCGGAGCTGAAGCACGGTCTCTCTACCCATGAGATCGACAGTATGAAGACCCTTGTTGACAAGTCCCTCCGTTGGGAGGCAAGTGAGAAGGAAGTAGCTGTGGATCACAAGCGCAAGTTCATGGCGCGCAGGGCTACTGTCAGCCGTACGAGTCGCCCACGCACTTGGTAGCCTGCTCCAGCTGCACGTCCTACTTCTGTTCCACCGCAGCGTCCCCAGTACGTAGCTCCACTTCCACCTGCTGTTGTGCCACCGCAGGCTAACCGTGGTGCACCACAGCTCGGAGGCTACAACCGTGCTGCAAATGTTAACTGCTTCAACTGCGGGAAGTTGGGACACTACTCCAACAACTGTCCTTACCCGCGTCGCACCAGTGCTCCTCCTCCACGCCCCACAACACCGCAGCCCCGTGGTGTCCCTGCTGCTGCTCCACGTGGGGGCCGAGCTGCTCCCAAGCCGGCTCAGAACTTTGGGCGCGGTCGTCTCAACCACGCGACCGCAGAGGAGGCTGTTGACGCACCCGATGTGGTGCTAGGTACCTTTCTTGTTCACTCAGTTCCTGCTTTGGTGTTATTTGATTCTGGTGCATCTCATTCCTTTATATCCACCAAAGTAGCAAAGCAAAACAACATACCCAACACACTTTTAGACACCCCCATGATAATCCAATCCCCTGGGTCAACCTTCAAAACCAGAACAATATGCAAGAATGTGACTATCCTCATTGATGAGGTAGACTTCACAGCCGACCTAATCCAGGTGAGTTCCTTAGGATTAGATGTCATCCTAGGCATGGATTGGCTTTCCAAACACAAGGGGAATATCAACTGTGCTTTGTCAACAGCGATGGGAAAACAGCCACCTTCACTTCCAATAAAGCCGCCACCTCATACCAGTCATGTATCAACTCTCTCATCAAACCTGACCTTGAATCAATACCAATGGTGTGTGAATATCCTGATGTCTTCCCTGATGAGCTACCAGGAATGCCACCTGATCGTGACATTGAGTTCGTGATTGATCTTGTTCCTGGTGCGGCACCTGTCGCTAAACAACCCTACCGTATGACCAGTGAAGAATTGGTTGAGCTCAAGAAGCAAATTGATGAGCAACTAGAGAAGGGTTTCATTCGACATAGCATCTCTCCTTGGGGCTGTCCCGTTCTTTTTGCTCCAAAAAGTGATGGTACGGTTCGACTGTGTGTTGACTACCGTCCACTAAATGAGGTGACACTTAAGAACAAGTATCCACTCCCCCGCATCGATGATCTCTTTGACCAAATGACCGGTGCGCAAGTATTCTCCAAGATTGGTTTGAGGTCTGGATATTTTCAACTCAAGATCAGACCGGAGGATATTCCAAAGACAGCTTTCAGAACCCGCTATGGTTTGTTTGAATACACCGTAGTTTCTTTTGGCCTAACCAATGCTCCTGCCACTTTTATGAAATTGATGAACAAGGTTTTCATGGAATGCTTGGACAAATTTGTGGTAGTGTTCATTGACGACATTCTCATTTTCTCGAAGAATGAGGAAGAACACGCACAACATCTAAGGCTAGTGCTTGACAAACTTCGTGAGCATCAACTCTACGCAAAATTCAACAAATGTGAGTTTTGGATGAACGAAGTGGCCTTTCTCGGTCATGTGATATCCGGGGGTGGTGTCGCAGTTGATCCAAGCAAAGTGGAAAGTGTGCTTAACTGGGTACAGCCTAAGACCGTAACAGAGGTTCGAGCTTTTCTTGGCTTAGCCGGTTATTACCGCCGGTTCATTGAGAATTTCTCTAAGATTGCTAGACCACTGACCCAACTTCTCAAGAAGGAGAACAAGTTTGTATGGTCAGAGGCATGCGAGGCAAGTTTCCAAGAGTTAAAGAAAAGGCTCACAACGGCCCCAGTGCTTATAATGCCCGATATCCACAAAAATTTCGATGTCTATTGTGACGCATCTCACGATGGCCTCGGGTGTGTATTGATGCAAGAAGGAAAGGTTGTGGCCTATGCTTCACGTCAGTTGCGCCCTCATGAACTCAATTATCCAACCCATGACTTGGAATTGGCAGCCGTAGTTCATGCCTTGAAAATCTGGCGCCACTACCTTATCGGTAAAAGATGCGAAATCTATACCGACCATAAAAGTTTGAAGTATTTCTTCACCCAACCAGATTTGAACCTAAGGCAAAGAAGATGGTTGGAACTCATCAAGGACTACGATCTTGGCATCCATTACCATCCCGGTAAAGCCAATGTTGTAGCCGATGCACTCAGCCGAAAACTTAACCACATTTCTGCTTCCGAACTTGTTCCACAACTGGAGTTGTTATGGGAATTTCAGAAGCTCAATCTTGGTGTAGTTGAAGAAGGTTTTGTTGCTGCCCTAGCACTTCAACCGACCCTCCTTTCTCAGATAAAAGAGGCTCAACTCACTGACCAGGAGGTAGTTGAAATTAAGAAGGAAATGGCAAGTGACGAGGGTGGATAAATAGCACAGAACAATAAATACATTTGATTATACATGGACAGAACATGTTCGAATTGCATTGCCTTTTCTTTTGTCTAGATAAATTTTAATTAATTTCCTGCTTCATTGCATTTGCTTTAGCCCTTAATATATTCTGCATATTGTTCAGTCCTTAATGAAGCTTATTCCTGGACTGTGACATCTAGATACCTTTCCAGCTTGAATATCAAATCCACCTACTCCCATGCAAAAAAGAAAATCGTGTTAATTATTTTCGGCCTTTTCAGTGGAGATATTCCGTACGATCACAACTTTACCGTGCATGTTTGCAACTTTTTTTCTTATGCTTATGCTTATAAGCTCAAATTTAAAATTTTAACCATAAATTTGAGGTTTTTTTCGTTGTAGTTTATTTTCTAGCTTTGGCTTTTAGATAGCTAAGAATACATATACAAAAATTATATTCACAAAATATTTTTGATTTCCAAATATATAGTTTGACTTTTTTATAAAAAACCTAAACAATCACCCTTAGTGGAACTGCGGAAGTGTGCGGAACTATCGTATCCCCGGTCTAGGTAGATTTTCTCTGAGCTTGTTTTTGTCGCGCCGGCCCAAGGAGGCCAACCAAAGTTTCATTAATATTGAAACATAATATATAATTACAAGTACTACAAATACATATCGATAGAAATTAAGCTGTCAAGAACCCGGTGTTAGGAAAGCCAAGCTAGGTCGAGGCCAAGCCCCAGAAACTACTCTGTACGTCCTGCAAAGGCACAACGATTAGCCCTCTAAATTAAGATCAATCCCTGCATCCCTCCAGATGATGATCTCCTCTCGAATATAATGTCGTTGAACATCCTCTCCATCGTGCACGGTTGCTGGTTAAACACCCTTGCATTTCGCTCCTTCCAAATTAAAACATCCAGATCCAGGCTATCAACGGAAACAGCTTGCCAAACGATCGGCCCCTTGTACGTAGTTTGTCCGGAAAGACCATCAGTTCTCAGAGCTTGGGACAAATGCTCAAAGAACCGACACAATTTAGTGGCTGTTTGGATCCGGGGATTTTTTTAAGTCGCTTGTCACATCGGATGTTTGGACGTTAATTAGGAGTATTAAATATAGACTGATAGCAAAACTAATTGTATAAATAAAGACTATTTCATTAGATAAATTTTTTAAGCCTAATTAAACCACGATTAGAAAATATTTACTGTAGCATCACATTCACTAATCATGGACTAATTAGGCTCAATAGGTTCTAATTAATGTCTAAACATTCGATGTAATAGGGACTTAAAAAAGGTTTGCAGGAATCAAACAGGCCCTTAATTTGCTACTACCTCCGTCCCGAAATAAGATTATTTTTCAGTTTTTTGATACAATGTTTTGACTCTTCGTCTTATTTGAAATTTTTTGCGATTAATATTTTTATTTTTACTAGATGATAAAACATGAATAGTTGACTAACTTTTTAAAGTTTTTTATAAATTTTTTAAATAAGATGAATGGTTAAATGTTGGACACATAAAAATGAAAAATGAGATTATTACGGGACGGAGATAGTAATGTTTTGTGGGAGAGAGAGAAGAGGCTGTGAAAATAGACGGTCAGTCAAATGATCCTAGTTGTATACTACCTCTGTATCATAATGTAAGGTGTTTGACTTTTTTGGTTTTAACGTTTGAACATTCGTCTTATTCAAAAATTTACTACAAATATAAAAAATGACAAGTTGTGCTTAAAGTTCTTTTGACAATAAAGTAAGTCACAAGCAAAATAATGATATTTTCATGATTTTTTGAATAAGACAAGTCATCAAATATTGCAAGCAAAAAAGTCAAACATCTTAAAACAGATAGAGTAGGTTTTTTCGATATAGGTGCAACATGTTGCTTTGAATGTGAGCAAATGCATACCAGATTGGTGCTACGATCGGTAAAACACATACCTAGGGTCTCATATCCCTGGTTACTTAATTTTGTACGAAGATTTTACCATCTTAGTCCCTCCGATTTTTAAGGCTTTTTTGTTATATATAAATATATTAACTTATTAGTTTGTAAAATAGAGAAAATAATTAATAAGGACACATGCAGGGAGGTTCCACAGATTAACAACTTTTTTGAGAAATAAATGCTTGAAAAATAATCGTCAATCCTACCAATCAATGCGGTGCTTCCTATTTGTGGGGGCATTGGCTAAAAGCTACACTTAAATAATGGAATGACTTATGCAAGGGTTTTATCTCTTTGCATACGTTATGCCCTCACTTGTAACCCACGTCAGACGTGTTTGGTTACCTGCATCAAGACTGGCTCGCATCCGCACATGCAGGCAATGGTTGTTTGGTTGTCCGCATCGATGCCACGTCCTGCTTCCGCTCATGCAAAATGACCCCGGCCCCCGAGCCAGGCCCGCTGGAAACGCAAGAATTGGGCGTCGCTCCTCATCCAAGCTGAGCTCGTGCAAACACGGCGACGAGCGGGTGCAGTGGCGGACGCGCTGGTGCAAGAGGCCTGATGCCGATTCGTCTCCCTCAACGCCGCTCGACGTGAGGCCGCCGTCGCTCGCTGCCAGGCCGTCGCGACCGCTCGACGCCTCACCAGATCCATCGCCGCCGCTCGACGGCGCACTAGATCCGCCGCCGCGCTCGACGATTCATCTCCCCTGCAGGCGCAGCTGCTTGAGGATTCGACTCCGCCGCCGCCGCCGCAACTACTCAACGCCGCACCTAGATCCGCCGTCGCCGCCGCTTTACACCGGTGGACGCCGGTCGGGGTCGCCCACGCGCGCACGACAGTCGTCACCGCCGCCCTCGCGCCCGGCAGTCGTCGCCGCCGTCCTTGCTGTCTTCGAGCTTTGCCGTCTCTGTCTCTCCGAGCTACGAGCTACTGGCTCCTGGCAACATCGCTTTTTCTTTTTTTTTCCCGAGCAAAATTATTATGTCGTATGTGTATGCTACAGACTGTACAGTGGTGCTACATCAATTTTTCTAGTAAATTTTACCATTTGACCGTGTAAATGAAAAAAATACATAGATTTAATTAAAAGATATGCCCATTAATATCATTTTTATATATGTACTTTTTTCTATAATAAGAATTTTTCTTCATAATTTAATCATCTTGATCACTAGTATATAATAATTACTCATGCAAATGATAGATACAACCAACCAAACAACCTCTCTACTCGACCGTATCTCCGATACAAATACCAAACACAATCATATGTCAGTCAGGCTATACTGATACAAACAACCAAACAACTACATATGCACCCTTATAGCCAAGCCACACTCAGCCAGCCTGGATAGGAGAGATGAGTCAGGCTAAGGCGATGTGAGTAACCAAACACACCCGTCGACACTCGTCACTGTATGGTCTGTTTGACACAACTTTAACGATGTGTTTGGTTTCAAAGATGGAATATGGGTTGGATAGACCCAACTCATCCCTGACCCTATTTGGTTGGTAGATGACTGGGATGGATGGGACCCACGAGAGGAATATTTCTCTCAGATCCTGGTCCAACCCCTCCCACCAAAAGGGTGGGACAGATCCTTCCCTAGAAAGTTCGGCAACGCTAGAGTTTTAGTATTGTTTGTTGATGAACCATATGATGTTGTTTAACCAGTAAATTTAGTGATGAGAAACACAAATTGAGATCAAGTTTATTGCACTTTATGTGCATATGTGATATTTATTGTGAAATATCCATTTTATTCTATTAAAATTATTTAAAATATTTTAAATGTATAACTATACATTTAATTACTTTAGACTATTCATATATTAATCCTAGTATTCAATATATTATTTTGAATATGAGATGTAACCTAATCAACTCATTATGCATATTCATCCCTCGAACCAAACAGATGATGAGTTCACTCCATCTTATCTCATCCCCCAATCAAACAAAAAATAGGTTCCACCCATTCTTCAACCAAACAAAAAACGGAACCAACCCATCTTACAAACATAGGGATAAATCCAACGCATCCTACCTAGTCACACGAACCAAACACATCCTAATTAACTACTCTCGTATCCTTGTCCGCTAGAGCTATAGAGCAACCAAGTGACTGCTTATCCATGTAGATTTATTTCGAGTGGATTTGAACTATTTTGGTTAGACTTCAGCTCCACATGTATCAGGAGTTAAGAGCGGAAGCTCTACAAATCTGGCCTAGCTAATTGCACACAACGTTTTCCTTTCTCAGCACTCAACACGAAATGTGCATGGGACATATATAGAGTCTTTTACCCCTATGCCATTAAAAAAGTTGAGGGACATATATATAGAGTCTTTTACTCATATGCCATTAAAAAAGTTGATGGTTACCCGTGTGCCATAAAAAAATTTATAGACACCCTCTATGCCATCATAACAACTTTTGTTTACCTACGTGCCATTTTGGAAAATGACTGTTTTGCCCTTGTTAGTAAATAAATGATAGAAATAAATTTAAATGAGTAAATAGATATGAAAAATCAGTAAAAGTTCAGAAAATGACAGAATTAATTTTAGATCATGAAATAAGTAAGAAAATTCGTCATTACAGAATTAACGAAAATTAGAAAATGACATTATTATTTTTAAATCAGAAAATGTCTAGAAATTCACGAAAATTCAGGAAAATTGCCTCATAAATCCGAAAAATTGTAAAAAAAATAAAGGAAAATTCGTAAATAATCCAAAAAATTCACAGAAAATTACGATAATTCAGAAAAATGCCTAAATTAATCAGTAAATTATGCCAAGCAGTGATGTCCTTTGTCCTTGATTCGCCTTGGTGAGATTTCAGCAATAGAGGTCTAAAGGTAATTCAGCAAAGGGACGCTTCAGAAAACCAGAACAGCTATCAATACAGTACAAGATGTTCAGTTTTCATCTGGCCAGATTACATTTTGGCAACCTGCTGTTGCAGATACCTGCTCAATGATAAGAACATGCAAGAACCTAACCGCAACAGTTTGAGCTCCACTGAACGCAGAGAGGAGAAAGCCCAACATTTTTATTCACATCAGCATACCAAGTTCATGAAACTGAACTGAGATCACTGATCAAGTAATCATCAGTTCATCACATGAGAAAACAACAATATGCGGATTTTGTTTATATATCCCTATGTATATAAATCTCGGCGAAAATTTGGGGTCTACCCGACAATTTGCAAGCCTCATCTACACCACTGAAACCCAGCTCATCACTTGAGCTCTCAACAGCTCAATCTTCCCTGTATACATGGCCATCCTCTGCATCCAGTTTTTGCCAACGACGCGCAAGTCGGAAATCCATCAATCTACCCTCTCTGTGAAGCTCCGGCGACAGCACCGCCTCGACTTCCTCGCCTGCTGTTGCTGCTGAGCCTGAGTCTGCAAGCTAAGCGTCGGGACGGGCGATGGCACGGCGCGGGCAAAGCTTGTAGCGACAACGTGCATGTGGTCATCGCCGGCGGCGGCAGCAGCCGGAGGAGGCGACCTGTGAGCAACCGGAGGCAGTAACGGCATAGCACGGGAGGAGGGTTCGGGAGAGGTGGCAGGCCTGGGCACGGGCGCGCCGGCCGGTGCGCCGGGTGGCCGCACGCGCGCGCCGGCCTGCCGGGTGGCGCACGGGAGGGAGGAGGAGGATTCGGGAGAGGTCCGCGGGGGTCCAGCGGCGGCGACGGTCCGGCGAGGCGGGTGTTCGCCGGATCTGGCCGGTCCGCCGCTGCCGGCGGCGGCGGCTAGGGTTTCAGGTGGAGGCCGCGCACGGGAGGGAGTACGAGTACGGGAGGAGGAGAGGACGGAGCAGTGGGCAGTGTTAGTAATTTTCTTACGTGGTCCCACACGTTTTAGTTTATTTTCTAACTGAAGGTGAACAGAATGACATATATGTAAATAAAAATTGATGTCATGACATAGAGGTGTCTATAAAATTTTTTGTGGTATACAAACAACTATCAAGCTGCTATATAATACGAATTGTGTTCGTATTCTTCTTGACTTATGTATGTTCTTGCTAAATATATGTTCTTTATTGCGAATAAAAGAAAATATATTATAATATCATCTAAAGGAAATAAAAAATATACTTTTCGTGAAATATGTTACCCATGCATACTCCAGAAGGCCGGTCATCTGACTGCACATGTGGGGCCAGTTTGAATGGAAAACTCGCGGTCTAACCGGCGGAATTAGGTCGGTCTCACCGATGTTGACCCTGCGCCTGACCAACAGAAGTCTATGTCCAATTGAAGTGTTGTTTTGGGTCAATTTGAGGGAGTTTTTTTTAGCTGGAGTTTTCTTTCAAAAGCAGCCTTATCAACACCTCCTAAGAATCTATAGTAACATATTCTTAAAAATAAGCTAAGAGGTTAGAAGTAGAGAAGGTGGGCTTCAGAGGTTTTTTAGATTCTCAGAAGCTAGAAATCAAACGGCTGCTTCTTAGAATCTAAAACTTCCCAAACAGATCCTCAAACAGATCCTCTGTGTTTGCTTGGATGTGCACGAGTTTTTTTTATGTCCTAGTCGATTATGAGACCAAATAGGACATGGAGAAGACTCTTTCCGGAGACTGCCGACCCTTTCTAAGGGTTATGGCAATTTTTAGGACTTGTTTAGTTTGCAAAAATTTTTTGTAATCACATCACATCGAATTTTTGGACACATGTTTGAATTATTAAACGTAGTCTAATTATAAAACAAATTTTAGATTGTGCCTATAAACCACGAGACGAATCTTTTGAGTCTAATTAATTCGTCATTAGCATATATTAGTTACTGTAGCACATATGGCTAATCACGTCCTAATTAGGCTTAAAAGATTCTTCTCACGATTTTTTTCATAACTGTGTAATTAGTTTTAATGTTCATGTATATTTAATGTTACATTTAGATGTCTAAAGATTCGATATGATGTTTTTGGAAAAAGTTTTTGGAAACTAAACAGGGCCTTATTGACAAGTAGTTGTTAATCTCTTATGGTATTATTGATCTGAGATGAAAACTTACTTTTGTTAGAACTAGTCATTCAACTATGCAAATAATTGGTATGATGTATGTTTCCATTTACTGTACTCTATATCGTCCACAAGACAATTTTATTTTTCATTACAGCTACCTGAATACGAGAATCACGTGAAGCCTTACATCAAAGTAAGCTTATTCCTGTTCAAACTCACCGGCGATTTTTCTCTTCCAAGCAAGTTCGCAGAGTCCAGAATCAGTATTTTCCATGATACCACCTATTCCCATGCCAAAATTTTAAAAAATAATAATCATCTTACTCTCTGCCTGGTGTTCTATCTGTTCGGGGGCAGGATTAACCATCACCAGTATGCTCTTTTTAAATACCCCTCCAGGTTGATTTTTATTGCCTTCTAGACAATGACAATACCGTCTCCTAGATTTATCTTCAATCGTGATTTTCTATCAAAATATATATAATAAATAATTAATATTCACTTCATTAAAATACACTTCAACTCGTCTATGCATATAGTCTTATTAATTTTAAACTATATATTTTAAAAGCTATTAATAATTAAAGTTTTAAAAGTTTGACAATGTCCTTTGTTCAAAACAATAATAGTCATGGAACTGGAGGGAGTAGTATAGATATATACCATGACATAGTTGATGGACTGATAAATTTCATATTAAATTAACCTAGATGAAAAAAAAACAAGATCCCCTTTAAGTGCATGATAGGTAAGTGAATTTTCTATCTACAACGTTTGCTTCGTTCCACCTTTCTTTCTGCTATGCCCTGCGCATGCAATGCGTGCCACGTAGCTTGGGAATGGGTGGTGTCAGGAGAGGGGAAAACAAACAAATTAGTACGAGTTGTACGTGTACATGTCGAGTAGGGTAGGTCCATGGAGAAATCTCTTTTCTGTGCAGAGAGTGCAGTTAATCTGCTCTAGAATTCTCAAGAGTTTAGGCTTAGTATCGCTCTAACAGATCAAGCAAAGCTAACTTCAGTAAAAGAACTTGAACCATGAGGTCCTTTTTCGCTAATCATGCAACAAAATGAATTCTTTTTTTCATACTCATCAGCTGTGGATCTTACCATTACCATATTAGTTTGTACTATGTACATAGTTTGTATGTGTAAGCTACTAGACATGGCTGAAAAAATAAAATAATTTGAACAAAATAAATGTCAGAAACTGAGCCCAGGAGTCGACGTCGATGTCAAAAAATCAGAATTACACTGTGAAAGTGAATCTAGACATTTATGAAACTAATCGGCAGCAGTTGAAGCATTACACTAGAACCTGCTTAGCAAATAATAAACAATAAAACAGAGGCAGATTTAAAATCATTAATATCAATTAGATGGTCTACAATCTCATTAAAAACAGACGATTTTAATCATTCAATCTCAACAAAACTTAAGGGGGTCAGCCCTGCGCTTGAGAAAGGAAAGAAACCAAAAATCAAAAAGAAAAAGTTAGGGATTCTTTGGAACACATATTCGAAAAACACAGGAATAGGAAAAAAACTATAAGTTAGGAAGTTACGTCAATCTAATGTCAGCTTCCAAATATAAGAGAAGCCAACGAAGAGTAACCATGTGCTGTGGCAAGCAGAGGGCCTCACGATCCTCCGTGGATCACCATGTCTTTTGTTTAAAACGACCGTAATTATGCAACTGGATGGAGTAGTATAGATATATACCACGAAATAGTTGATCGACTGATATATTTTATATTAAATTCACCTAGATGAAAAAGAAACAAGATCCTGTTAAAATGCATGATGGGTAAGTGAATTTTGTATCTACAACGTTTGCTTCATTCCTCCTTTCTTTTTCTATATCCTACGCAGTACGTGCCACCTAGCTTGGGAATGAGTGGTGCCAGGAGAGGGGAAAACAGACAAATTAGTACGAGCTGTATATGTACATGTAGAGTATAGTAGGCCATACGGAGATATCTCTTTTGTGTGCATAAAGTAGTGCAGTTAATCTGCTCCACAATTCTAAAGAGTTCAGACTTTGTATCGCTCTAATAGACCAAGGAAAGTCAACTTGAGTCAAACATTTCGAAATGGAAGCAAGATAGAACATATGGCCCTTTTTCTCGCTAATCACGCAACAATCGCTTTCTTTCTTTCATATTCATCAGCTGTGCATCTTGCCATCACCAATAGTTTTTACTATGTAGATAGTCTGCACATGTAAACTACCGGACAGGGTTGCAAAAATAAATTAATAGTACATTGTCGGTACTTAAACTTGTGGCGCGGTACCAATTAGGTCCATAAACTTAAAAAATGTACGTTTAGATTCATGAACTTGTTTTAATGTACCATCCAGATCTATGAACTTGTTTTAATGTACCATTTAAGTACATGAACTTGTTTTAATGTGCCATCTAGGTCCATGATTTTAGACGTTAAAACGGGTTCATAGACCTAAACGTGCATTTTAAGTTTATAGACCTAAATGATACCGCGCTACAAGTTTAAGGACTGGCCATGTACTTTACTCATAAATTAATTTGAACAAACTAAATGTCAGAAACCAAGGGGTTGTTTGAATCTAGGGACTTTTTTTAGTCCCTGGTCACATCGGATGTTTGGATGCTAATTAGGAATATTAAATATAGACTGATAACAAAACTAATTGTATAAATGAAGGTTATGTCATTAGACAATTTTTTTAAGCCTAATTAAACCATGATTAGTAAATGTTTACTGTAGCATCGCATTTGCTAATCATGGACTAATTAGGCTCAATAGATTCATCTCGCGAAATAGTCCAGAATATGGGGTGGATTTTATTAATAGTCTATTTAATACTTCTAATTAATGTCTAAATATTTGATGTGACGGGGACTTAAAAAAAAGTCTAGTCGAAGAAAACACCCCCCCTACGCCGAGGAATCGATGTCGATGCCAAAAATTCTTAATCACAGTGTGAAAGTGAGTCTAGACATTTATAAAGCATTACACTAGAAACCTTCTTAGCAAATACTGAAGTAATAAACAATAAAAATAGAGGTTGATCTAAAATCAGTTATAATTGATTAGATGGTTTAAAATCTCATCAAAACATAAGAGCATCTCCAACAATAGATCAAACGTGTATCCAAAATTATTTTTTTTATTTTGTATAAAAACAAAGGTCCAACAGCCCACCTAAAATGTTCCTAAAATAACCGTGCTCCCAATCCAAAAAGTAGCCTAAATTTAAGAATGCAGTACGCACTCCCAATCATAAACGATCGCACGAAAACATTCCGTGGCGCCTTTTTTTCGCTGACCTCGCGCCATCTCTGCTGAAGTTCATCGCCGCCGGGTCCACCCCCATCACCGAAGTTCGTTGCTAGCACCGTCCCTTCTGACGCTGCCCGCGGTCGTCGCCGCCCGCTCCGCCGAAGACCGCCCCCCCCCCCCCCTCCGCCGCCCGCTCCACTGAAGGCCACAGCCCAAGGCCACCGGCGTCGCCCCATCCGCCGCAGAACGAGACCGCCGGCGCCGTGCCTCCATCGTAGACTGCCGCCTGCTTTGCTGAAGGCCGCCACAGCCCGCCGCCGGCGCTGGCTGCTCCGCTGCAGGCCACCGCAGGTGTCTCCGTCTGCTCCAGTCTTGTGACTCTGGTCCAAGAAGAGTATATGTTGTACTACTACTTCTTTGCTTTTTCTAGAATATACTGCTACGGCTACCGCTCCATCTTCTTTTCTAGATATTACTGCTATTCGTTTGCGTATGGCATGTCTTTAATTAATTTGGTTGATTTGATCAACTAACTATTTTTAGAACTTGATTTTTGGGTTTCTGTTAGAGTAGTGGGTATTTTTTAGACCTAATATTTTTTAGAAGGGCTTTAATAAATAATCTTTAGAACTTAAATTTTAACCCTCTGTTAGAGATGCTCTAAGAGGGTGAACGCTGTAATTGAGAAAGGAGAAGAAACCAAGAAATAAAAAGAAAAGGTTAGGGCTCGTTTAGAACGTAGGAATAAATAAAATACAAGAATAGAAAAAACGTAGGATTTAGGATGTCATGCCAACATGATCCTATAGAGAATACAAAAATATATACATGAATTGCTCAGTCATGTTGTTTGGTTACCTCACAAGCAAATCGTACGGCAATTTGGAGAGAGTGACAAAAAAAAATTTTCCAAAAGGTTTAAGGTCATGATATATTTCCTTGAAAATTCCTATGTTTAGGTCATTCCATAGGAATTATTAAGGGTTCATTCCTTTGATCCAAATGAGCACATACGATTTTTTTTCCAAAGGCTTCATACCCTACCAAACTCCTCTAAAATTACTGTCCCAGAAGAGCCCTTAATGTTAACATACGGCCGTCTGTCAACTGATTGGAATGATGATGGAGTTGGGTTTTGTGATCAAGTCTCCTCAAAACAAACATTAATTTAATTACGTGCCACCAGTCGAAACCTCTCAACGTTTTCTGCAACTTAAAACATATAAAAAATATGTAGTTTACTTTTATGAATTTTACGCCTCTGTTAAACTAGGGTCTCTAAAAAGTAACGAATGCCTTATGAAACTAATCCGATATGAGGTGGAGGAGCACGTAGACACATAAAAGTAATTGCATTCAGACATACTCATGTCTGTTATATTTATATCTTTAGCATATTAAAAGTGCATCCAGGTAGAAGTGAGCAACCGTGCAGCAACTTTTGTATAACGCAGTTCATATTTAATTTCCTACACATTTATTGTTTAATTTCATGGTGCCGCCCATTCCGATAACCTGATTAAATCATAGTTCAGATTTATAGCCAAGAAGAGAACTCTTACTAATTAAATTTGTTAGAAATGAACTAAAATTTGACATGTGACCACCAAAAGCGAAGGGAAGACTATATCGGAACGGGCTACAGAGGGAAAGGACGGTAATTGATTGTTTAGTAGGTTGGTGTATGGAAAAAACTGTTTTGGCTTTATGAGTGACCCATGAGACTACATAATTGAACAGATGTAAGAATAAATATATCAGATTTTAATTTGTTCTTTATGGAGATACTACCTGCCGTAGAATACGCATGTTTATCAAGAAGCGGACAACACAGATATTTAATTACAATCTGAATTTGTACCCGTCTGATCTCGTATAATTAAGTATAGTTTATTTCTACAGACTACGGTAATCATATTTAGCTACCTCAGAATTAAGATTTCTGTTTGGTTTCAGTAGAAGAATTTAGCAGCTTATAATGTCTCAGATGATATTTATTTTTGTATGCCGACCTACTCGGCTGATCTCAGTCAGCAAAATTAGAAAAACCATATGGATGGGAACCGTAAAAAAGAACCGGACACCATATGTAATATAAAGTAAAAACAATGTCTCAAAAAAAAAAGCAGCAACGTTAACATAACTGGAAAAATATAGTGAGAAAACTGTAAACATGCTGCAACACGAGCTGTTCAAATGGCACGAAGCTACTAAACCGGTTACGACAACACTAATACATGCTAACTCATTGCCCTGATGTGACAGGCAGACTGTTGGTACACATAGTCTAGGCTCTGTTTAGTTTAAAAACATCACATCGAATCTTTGGATATCTAAATAAAACATTAAATTTATATAAATATTTAAACTAATTACACAGTTACATGGAAAATCATGAGACGAATCTTTTGAGCCTAATTAGGACATGATTAGCCATAAGTGCTACAGTAACCAATATGTGCTAATGACGGATTAATTAGACTCAAAAGATTCGTCTCGTGTTTTATAGGCGGAATCTAAAATTTATTTTATAATTAGACTATGTTTAATACTTTAAATATGCGTTCAAAAACTTGATGTGATGTTTTTGTAAAAACATTTTGCAAAGTATACAAGCCCACACTAGATGGCTTCATCGGCTGCAGACAACAATATATTGTGAAAAGCATCTGTTGCTCAGCCGGGAGGAAAAAGGATGTGCTGCTCCTGTCGATGGTTTTTTTTATCAATGTGCAATGTACTCTTTTATCTGAAAGATTTATATATTGATGCTTTGAAATCGGCAATGTGATGGATGTGTTAAACAAAATGTAATTATTTCACTGGATTATTTATTTTTGCGTTGAGGTCTCAGCAGTATTATATCTCTAACTCCTGCTTTATTGTTTGAGATATGAAACCATCTGGTTTATTTGAGAAGGGTCAGCTCTTGAGACGGCACATTCCAGAGTTGGACCTCAAGTTTTTGATATTCAGATTACACAACATCTAGCAATCAGGTTACACAAGTTTTCCGATTTCTCATTTCATATTTGAAGGAATCAGAGAAATAATCGTGCAAAAAAGAAACAAGTTTAACAGCCTGTTTTAACTCTTTGGAAGAGCTAGGCATGAGCAGATAATGACCGGTAAGACCTGTTCTTCGTATTTGTGCCCACTATCCAGTATCCACTGCTAGTAAAATTACCTTTGAGTAGGCGACAATAGCGGGCACTACTAATAAACTAAGCATAAATCCAAAAACCTAGGCAACTACAACAGCCATAGATGAGAGACACCGTCGGCCAACGGCATTATTTTCTTACGGTAAAACGAGTGTGGCGAGTGTTTTGAGCCCCTACTCGAGCCGAATTTGTGACCTGGAAGTACAGCGACCCGAGGCCAAGCTGAGCTGAGGAAACGCTCATGAAGATCGCATAGGGGTGTAGGCTGAACCAATATGTTCACCGTCGGATTGTTTGCTTGTCCACACATCAATTATTTGGAAAAAAGGCTGCAGAGGAGGCCTGGTGCAGCTTGTCTGCACACTTTTTTTTACCCTATTTTCCTGGTGTCTCCCATTCATAGAATACTTCATGCGTTGTATGCTGATCTAGGACCATCACATATAAATAATTTTCTGAAAACAATGTATAGGTGATACATTTATACTGGGGAGAAAGGTGGCACCATGACTCCATGAGGGATATGTGTTCGTGTTTTTGTAGTAATGAGTAGACAGATAAACAGAGAGAGTAAATGGGATTAACATTGAGTAGGTGACAGAAATATATGTGTTCAGGATTTTGGTCAGAATATAATTATTAGAGATGTCAACAGTAGTTGTATCCTCTGCAAAAGGTCATACACATGTCATATTAGTTAGGGCTACGGATCTAGGATCCATGTGAGAAAAGCATCTGGATAGAGTTTAGATCAAGAAATCTCACGCAGTAGAGCAAAAACAAGTATACCAATAGTTTTATGAGATGGTTGTCTGTATATAGACAATAATTGTGGGAAATAGCTACATGACGGTGTCCCGTACTTACCGTATGGAATGGGACACATTTCAATCAAAATGTATGAAGGAGCATTATGCATGGCCTATCATACTGTCACGCAGGAGCCTTTACTTTTTTTGATTTCTTTATAATTTATTATCAATAGAGTATAGGTTGGTACCATCCGAGTATCAGCTGATATTGTCTAGTATTACTTGGAAACAACTACTACCTTTCCTATATAAAGTTTATTTTTTAGTTTTTAGATATAATGTTTTGAATTTTTGTATTATTTAAAAAAATTTTACAATTAATATTTTTATTGTTACTATATGGAAACATGAATAGTACTTTATGTGTGACTATTTTTTTAGTTTTTGTTAAATTTTTTAAATAAGATGAATGGTCAAACATTGGACACAGAAATCAAAAAAATAAAGTTATCATATGACAGAGGCAGTAAGTATCAACTGGTACCCCGCGAGTATCAGTTGCTATCGATGTGATATTATATCTGATACCGGTGAAGTATCATAGTTGGTACCTCATAAAAATCGTCTCGTTCTAAAATAGGATACCGTTGTTGACGCTGAAAATAACAATCAACGATCACACACGTAGGCCTAGAAATCAATCTTAGACCACTCCAGTGCAGAATCTAATTCTTAAAAATACTGGGCGTGCCAATCAGTTTGATCCTGTAACTGACAAGATATAGCGCAGAAAATAGTTAACACTGAAACCGCTATCGGTAGGATAGCCGATACCGTTCCAGAATCCTAGGCGATAGACTAAACGATCGACTTTACAAGAATTTCATGATAGTAAGTGTAAATATGCCCAATTGACTGGACCAGAAGTAGGATAAACACTAAATAGACCAACTAGCTAATTAATCTTAAAAGATCGGATCCAACCGAGACAGTCTTAAGATTAATCAGCCAATCGGACTGCTTCAGCACTTATGGCACTTAGATACGGGGCTGCTAAGTACGGAATTAGATATAAACTAACCTGCTAGACTAATTACCAGCATGAAATAATAATAAGTAACATCATGTGTTCTCATACCAGATCTAGAAGATCGAACCTAATCGAGATAGTACAGATCTAAGCATAATCACGCATAAGATCAATTAATTATTATAACATGTGAATAATCAGATAATGGACTAGCGTAATCTATCAACCAATTCATTAAACTCAGCCGATCGACAACCTTCCATGAGCAGATCACACCAAACATAGATAGATCAGACCTGACCGAGACAGTATACAATCTAATGCGATATAATCATAGAAGTATGAAGATCAACGAGCTTGATAAAAAATCAACAGATTACTGAGGATAATGTTGGCTAAAATAACACGAACCTAATCAACCCGATTGATCGGATCGAACCGAGACAGAATCAGGCTAACCAGAACCGTGCTCGCCGATCAAACGGAGAAACTTGCGAGGACTTGGTCGAGAACTAAAACCGCTTCAAACTAAAACAAATTAAAGCGATAATAGAACTCAGTCCATCGATCAACTAGGCAGGAGATCGGACTCAACCAAGACAGTCCTTTTCTAGTTGACCAACGGATTTTGACGAGCAGGAACTTACACTGTGAAGCTGACAAACCCCACGCCGAGAGCTCAAGAAAGTTGAAGATTTGAGGCGATGCGCCAAATTGGATTGATCTGAAGATAATTTACAAGGACCCCGGGCACTTATATTTATAGCCCTGGGTATTAACTAATCAGATAATAATCTATTACTAACTAACTTATAGGGTTAGGATTCTAATTAGATATAAGAATCCCAACCGAAATCTAAGATAAAACCTAATTAATCTACACGGACACATAATCAAAACCGAATCTATCTCTAAGCTTTGATCCCAATCGGACTCCAACTCTTGCCCAATTCAGACTCTATCGGGTGCAATTCTGCTGCTTGCAGATTCCTGCCTCTAGCCGATTCGCGCCTCTTGTCCGATTCGGTCTTAGCCGTGTTTTGATCATAACGACTATTTGCCAAAATCTGACGTTAACAACTGTATAATAGCATCTCGCATATCTAATTATATATGCTTCTCGGTAGATATATATTCCCATTCCCAGTGTTTCATCACACTCACATGTTGATCTCTTTGGTGTAGTCATAATTTTTTCCCTATTGATGGTTAATTAATATGGAATGTGGCTTCCCAATTATCGTGGTAAAGCCTAAGAAAATATTTGTAGTAGGGTTAATCTTTTGTCATGAGGGAGTGGTCATTTGGTACTGAGAAGACATGTATGACAAGATGCACAGTTGGACTAGTTCTGAAAGCTGTTAAATAGTTGATATCTCATTTAACAAGAAAGGATTGATTACTGTTTGGATATATGTGCTATAGATTAAAGATAAGATCCATGTAATTAGGAGCTCATACCGGCATGTATCAGTGCATATTGTACTACAGCGCCAATTCGTTGCGCCCTAAAATCAACATGTATATGGGATAGATACTCGCAGTGGAACGCAGCAAGAGGGCCGTGGCTGCGGCGGTGGTCAGCAACGACGACGGAACTACAACGACAACAGACCACTCTGTCAGGGTATTGGTATGTCTCAAACACGGGGGTCATGTGCCGTCTGATTGTTGGCACCGTTTCGACGAAGATTATGTTCCTCAAGAAAGACATGTTGTAGCTGCTGCTACTCGTGTATATGGGATAGATACTAACCGGTATCAGCCAGAAAGTTTTACGCCAACAAGAAAAGTAGGCTCCATATTTGTCCTTATATAGACCCACTGGGTAGGAGGAGAAAATTACTTTAGTCATGCTTAAGTCAAGTACTAACTCTATTTTTTTTATATGCGCCGTTGACTTTTAGATCTATATTAATCTATCATCTTATTAAAAAAGTATATAATTATTAATTACTTTAAGATTTGATTTATTACTAAAAGAATTTTAAGCATGACTTCTAGTTTTGAATATTTACACAAAAATTTTAAATAAGACAAACGGTTCGACCGTAGATCTAAAAATTAAAAGTTAAGGATGTCAAATAAGAAAAAAACTGAAGGGGGATATTGGGGCAGAATTGTGTGGGAGCCATGCTTCCTTCAGTGGCTTATAATTAAAAACACGTCAATAGTTATGTCAAGTAATAATGGTTGTTATATTTGCCCCTATGTTGTTATGTCCTAAGGTCCCAAACAGGGTGCAAAACCCTGTCCGTAGAAGAACTCCACTGTTTGTGTGTAAGAAAATCACCTTCTGCATAGAGGTTCTAAAACTGTGTTTTTAATAATTTCACAGTGTGTAGTTCACCACTGCAATGAAGTCACACCTGGAACCATTTTACAGCAAATCCTTCATTCGGTTTACCGCTAAATTGAATCCATACATCCTGCCACATTTAGCCCCTGGTTGAAGCCACAATGACACTTGCTAACACTGTTATAAGAATGATTAGGTATTTGGTTTTCAATTTTGAGCATCCTCCCAGAATGACAGCAACAGTGCGTGGTGAACAGTGCACTACTAATCCAAGCACAATTTGGGAATGTGGCCATGGTACAGAAAACTCTAATACAAGCAGAGGCCCTCGAATTATAGCAGGGGACACGGTTGTTTCTCTTGGATGACAGGATTTCTGAATCATTTTTCGAATATCTCAGCTTCCCCTTTCATCGCAATGCTTTTCATTTTGCATTTATTTTTTATCCTTGTTTTTGACCTTAGAACACAAGGATTGTTGTTTTATTTTACTGATAGAGATAAAAAAAATGAAGGATTATATGATATTTTGATATATCTTTAATAATATAAACGATGAAATTAAGTTTTATAAAATTAAAAGTCTACTTTACAAATGTGAGATACGATGAACTCCTATATTAATATTTTAAAAACACATTTTAGTATAGTTTGAAAAGAATGCTCGCAGAAAACGATGAATGATCTCACTCAAAATTAACTTAGACCACCATCCAACTTGCCGGACAGCCACCCGAGTTAGTAAGAGCAAGTTTCAATAGTATGGCCAACTACTAGCTCCAAATCATTTATATCCAATCTAATAGCCAATTCCTATAATAGTTAGCTACAAAACATATACTATTATGTTTCACCTATCATACACATTATCTTGGAGTCTGTGCTATAGTTGGCTATAGATCTGTAGTCCACTACTCTTCTCTCTTCTCTCTTAACTCATTAAAATATGTTTACAGCCGATTTATAGCATGCTATTGTATCTGCTCTAAGGGTGAAGTATCGTCTTGTGCGTTATTGTTTTCTTGAAGAGCGGGAAAGATGACCACGTTAGGAGAGAGGACTTAAGACAAAGGGGATTGTGATGATTTGTAGTGTTTTTTACTATGCCAATTGCCAAATCTATTCAACATTTTAAAAATGTCATACTCCCTCCATTTGTTTTGATATCATGTTGATTAATTAGTTCAAAATTTGGAGGGTGTACTAAGCTTTGGAAGCCCGATACTACACGGGTTCTACCAAAGTTATTCCCGAACAATATCATTTATTGTAGGGTTACCAAATAATACAATTCATTAGGGGCTAGTCACAAATATAAATTATCGATCGGAATATAGATAGGAATATACATGCAACAAGTTAATTATTCAACTTGATAAAAAATGGCTACTGGAGATCAGTGAATCCAAATTTTTGAAAATGGCGTACCCAAATTTCAAAGCTAAGATGCACCGTCACCAACCAAACCCTTGATGTTTCAAACTAGCTTAAGAAAAAGCATAACAAAATGTGCTATCGTTTTTGCCATGAGTCATGTGATGCCCAGGAAAAGGAGGGCTTCTGCAGACTGCAGATAAAATCGACGCATCACAGGATGAACCCATGAATGTTCTGATGAACCCATGAACGATGCACACAAACATGTGAAGACAAATATATGCAATGTTCGCGTGCAGAGGTAGAAAGTCACACCAGAGGTAGCATGGGGTGAGTCTCGGAGACACCGAGGATGCAATGCCAGCCCACTGACTGACCGCTGCACCCACCTGGTTTGGCTATGCTTTCAGCATATCCATGCTCTATCTCCGCAGTCCGATCAGGATGTGTTTTCCATGACACCGACCATTCCGGCCAAGTGGAGTAAACTAAAGAGATGAATCGTGCAAACAACTGAGCAGAGAGTGGATGTGTATTCACGTCAACCAATAAGGCGTATGCTACGGAGAATTAATGTTTGACATCAGTAATCTGGACCTATACACATGAAGTATATGGAGATGGAGCATCTTCAGGATCTGGGCGGCGCCGCTGCTCATGGCAAGGGTGGTGTTGCTGCCAACATAGGGCCTGTTTGGGGCTGCCAACATAGGGCCTGTTTGGGAAGCTTCTTCCAGCTGCAGCTTTTTCAGAAACAGCTTCTGCCAGAAGCTGACCTAAACGGTCCACAGCTTCTGAGAATCTACAGTTACAGATTCTAGAAAATGAAGAATCCAGAATATGGAGAAGCTGGGTTTAGGAGCTTTTCTAGATTCTCAGAAGCTGGCTACCAAGCAGCTGTTTCTTAAAATCTAAACCTCCCCTAAACAGACCCATAGACTACTAAAGAAAGGATTTTTGTGGCAGAACCGCCCTTAACCTCCTAGGCAGGCCATACGAGGCGCCCCCTGTGATGTGCTGTGTCGGGGGTTTGGCCTCCGTGCGAAATTTTTTATCGTCGGGCCAACTAAGATGACCGCTTGTGAAGATGCATCCTTCACACGCAATTGTTTAAGAGGCCTGCTTGCTTGCGATAACCTTTTTTGGCAGGCAGCCTTTTAAGTAACCACTTGCGATGAATCCAATGTAACTTTAACTGCTTCCAAAAGGGCTGATCCAACTCATTTTCACTTGAAGTTTATCTCACAAAAAAAAGCAACAAATGCGGGGTGTTTTGAAGTAAAATTCTTTGGTTAAAATTGCTATATAAGGTTAGATACATGTATTTCTAATGGCAAAATTTGCTACAGGGCATCGAAAAAATATGTAATTAGCCAGTGACACCGTAAGATTACGAATTTGCTGTAGTGCACCAAAAAATATGGTAATTAGCTGGTACACACTCCGCCCATTATTTTATTGATTCCGAAGTAAAAATGACGAGATTGTCCTCGGTAGCCAACCCGTTATGTCGACTGGGTCCGATCGAACTAGACCCAGTCGGTCTCGGTGCTGCACCACACCCGGACCCTAGCCTACAGGGCGACTGACCAGATGGCGATAGCAGCAACCTAGTTGCGGCGAGGGTGACGACGAACCGACCATCGAGGGCAACTCGTCATTTTTAAAATTTTTAACTCTGAAATTAATAAAATAATGGCCAGAGTGTCTACCAGCTAATTACCACATTTTTATGGTGCCCTACAGCACAATCGTGATCTGTCAGTGTCCACCGGCTAATTACACATTTTTTCGATGCCCTGCAACAAATTTTGCCATTTCTAATCTATAACTGCCATATTTTTGAATTGCATTGGTCCAATGCGGAGAACTTAGTGATGTTAACTGGAAACGATATGGGATATTTCAGGAAGGTTAAATTAGTTCTACAAGTACAATATACTTGTTATATACTTGTGACCAGTTATATGATCGAATGGTAGACATAAATATTTGATGTCACGCATCAAATTTGTGAAAAATAGGTACACGGTCCTGGTACGGTGCGTCATGCACTATAGATAGAAGGTATTATACTACCACGGAACATAACATGTTTTATGGGCCATTCGTGACAGGAGCCAATAGTCCATTATGCACCCACTCATACGTGACAGGCCAAAAAACGACATGTTATAGATGACTATATTTGGCAAGGCTCATCACCAATAACATATCATCTATTACATGCCAAGATAAAGGCCCAACACGAATTATCCGTGACAGGCTCTAAGCCATGGCTCGTCAAAGATGACATAAGTCATTCATGCAGGGCTAAAATCGTGATCTGTAACCGATGTGATCAGAGTTCGTCAAGGCTCGTGTAAGTCGGTAACTTCTGCTATATTCTAATTCAATTCGCAGGTATACCGTAATGCACTTCTATTTTCTCTCGTGGTCATCACTAATGCACAAAGCTTCATATTTGAGTCCAAGATTAGGAAAAGAAAACCCCCCAAAAAAAACATATACATAAGATGAATTGGTGCTTGTAAAGTACTGTATATTTTCGACATCAGTAACAAATAGCATACACAAAAATACATACACACTGCAATTTTACACCGACCGAGGAAATACAAATACATTCAAACTCCTGGAAAGATGAACAAATTAAAGCATGAGAAACAATCCAATCGACACCTCCATCATTTATTAACTTAGCAAGTACTCCCATCACTTTTCTTTATTAAAACTTAATCTCCCATCGACGTTTCACCATTCAAATAATTTACGTAATTATTACCTATTTTGTTCTTTCATTTACTATTCCATTGAGAGGGTGAGACACACAGATTGTAGCAATCGATTTTAGGTTTGAATTCCGAATAGACATGTCAGCCATTGGAGATTCAGAGCTACCGAAGAGCTGACGTCTCCCTCGACGGCAGTCTGGTCGCCGAATATCACCGCGATGATGACGCGCACGGCGGCGCCGATGACCTTGCGAGCCTCCGACGACGACGACGCGATGCTGTTGAGGGCACCCCCCACATTCATCAGCTCCTCGCTCGCCAGCATGATCCGCCCTCCACATCCCGACTCCATCCCTGCCTGCCATCTCCTCCGGGCGATGCGCTTAACGCAGGCCACGTGCAGGTACACGCCCTCGCCGGCGTCGTAGTAGTAGCACCACTGCTGGCAATGGCGCCTGCTGCGGCGGCCGCCCACCTCCTCCTTGTCGCAAAGGCTGCACCGCCGTAGCGCCACGATCTTGAAGGGGAGCCTGTCGAGGGTGACGGCCGGCCAGGTGGCGGCTCCCCCACGCCACATGTGCAGGCCGGCGCAGCACGGGTGGAGGTCGAGGTTGGCGCCGGAGCAGTGGTAGACGAGGCCTCGCACGGGGTCACCGCACGTGTCGCAGCGCCTGCCGCCGGCGCGCGCGACGGCGGGGTGCGGCGGCTCCGGCGGGCCCGGCGGCGGCACGGCGAGGAGCCAGAACGTTCGGCCGTCGAGGAGGTCGTGCTGCAGCGTGGCCGGCGCCTCGGCGCAGAACTTGTGGACGTCGACGTTGCAAGCGTGGCAGCGGTACCTTGGCCCGTCGCCGGGCTCCTTGCAGGCGTCACACTGGAACGGCCGGCCGCCGGTGATGTTCACCAGCTGGAGCTTGTGCTGCCGGTGGTGGCTGGGGTCAGCGATCTTCTCCGGCAGCGTAGTACTGCCGTTTACTCCACTCGGGTACTGAAACGTGTACTCCTCGTCTACTGCTGGCAGCTTACCATTGTCTTTCTCACTGTAAATGTATAGAGCAAGTTTAATAGTATAGCTAACTAGTAGGTCCAATCCATTTATAGCCAATCTAATAGCCAATACATACAATAGTTAGCTATAAAATATCAATACATGATCCTACATGTCATATATACATTTTGCCTTGGAACCCGTGTGCAGCTGGCTATAAATTAGCAGCTCACCTCTACTCTCTCTTCTATTTTTCTCTTTAAAATATGTTTATAGCTGGCTTATACCTGCTATTGTATTACTCTAAATGGTTCATTTAGTGAGCTAGTACATTATACTAACTTTGCTTTTCTATTTTTATTTAACATGGTTGACATTGAATTGGCATTTGAATATTTGTTTTATCACTTTAAGTATGATTTACAATTTCACGTATTTATAGAATAATTTAAAATATAACAAATAGTCAATAGTATTTAAAAGTCAACATCGTAAAAGAAAAACAAGAGCAACTTCCTTTTTTTTTTACCAAATGCTGATGTTGACCATTCCTCAACTCCACCTTTCTTTTCTCACTCTTGTTATCCCAAAATAAGTTAAATTTTGAGTAATCATTTCATTAAAGAATAGAAGAAATATATTAAAACTGGATGAAATGTGATGGACAATTGACTTGGAATTTGACAGATTAAAAGATAGTATGGTCTTATTGTTTTGTATTGGTATTTTGTATTTGTATGTGTATGATAAGTGAAATATGAGGTTACTTTGGGACGAGTCAAGTATTAATTAATTTATTTTAATATCTGTTCAGTAAAAACATCTTAACGATGAATTATATTTTTATAATTATACTAGATTTTATAACAAAGAAAAATTAGTTTTTTTCATATATAACATTGTGCTCCTTCGTGGTATAAATAAGTGTCGTTTTATATATATATATTTCAACCGGCTGGACGTAACTTTGACCATTTGATGATTTTACATACCCCTTAAAATTGTTGCATAATTGTATTATCATAATTTTTTTTCACTACAATCTAATTATTTGTTGCTGATTTTCCTGATTTTCATTGTTTTATTAATTGCACCACCAATCAAATTAATGCTCGCGAAAGGGAATATATAAACAAATAAGATTTTAAAAATAAATCACTAATTTACCTAAAATAAGATCTTCAACTCAATCTTAATATTTGCTAGATAATCAGAAATACTTATATTTTAAAATCATGGTAGTCCATACGTACCTGCCAGAATTTCCAGACGATGTACCTTCACCGGGATCCCTTGCTGGCATGGACCACAGCGACCCGTTCATTAGAATCTCATACAATATAGTCAGTGTCTCGTGCGATTGTGATCCTAGCTCTTTCAAACACGAGAGGTGCAGCTCGACGACGACGCCGTCGCCGTCTCGCCGGAAGCGGTAGGACCAGAACCTGCCACGGTACCCACCCTCGCCGGACATGCAGATGCCGCACCGGCCGGAGGCCACCCTGAGGAGCTCGACGGTGTAGCCGTCGACGACGACGTCGGCGCCGGGGCGAGCCGCCGGCAGCCTTGCGCAGCGCGTGTGGAGGTCCAGGTCCAGGCCGCCGCGCCCGGCGCCGGCGCAGTGGTAGGCGAGGCCGTCGCCGTGCAGGAGGTCGCCGCACGCGTCGCACGCCCGCCTGCGGCTGTCGTCGGCGGCGGACCACGGAGGCGGCGGCGGCGGCCGTTCGTGCAGACGGAAGACGCGGCCCGGGAACAGAGGGTGCTCCGTGGCGCGCGGCGCGGTGGCGCAGCACATGTAGAGGGTGAGCTCGCAGTGCTTGCACGTGTACCTGCGGCGGCCGGCGGCGAGCTCCTTGCAGCCGCCGCACTGGTCAGGCCACTGGCCGGCGTCGTCGGTCGTCTCAAGCTTCATCGTGTGAGCCGGCGAGTGGAACTGGTGAGTGATCTCCGGCGCCGGAGCATCATTATTTGCCCTGCAAGCTGGCATCAAAATAAAGATTCGTTATTTCTGCATTCGACTGAACCGATTCGTTGCAAAACATCCGAACTAGGGAACAGCGGATGACACCTATATAAATTTCAGCCCCCAGTCCCATGTTACTTCGTTATTATAGGCAAAATTTGACATATACTCTATCCTCCAGTCAAAAATTTATATCCTACAGAACAAAGATTTGGTTAAACTTTTATAAATATAACCGTTGGAAATTTTTTAAATACTTAATTAAATATAAAATAAGTTTCATACTTACATTTTTCATGCACTGAAAAGTATTATACTTGTTAGATTTTGTAAATTGTTCTAACATAAAATTTGTTATCTGGGTTTTAGGAGTGTGACAGATTAAACTTTGTGCTAAATAAAAAAAATTAGAGCAGAGGGTGTGTAAGGTTTAATTTGTATCTTTATGTCATTTGCCGTAGATTGCTCCAAAAACGTACATTATCAAGGATCACTCTGGTCTACCGCCTACCTATGATAGTTTGTAGAACACACTTTTAGATATATTTTGACACTTTTAGCTCAACTTCAAAGATAATTTATTCGAAATATCGCTTTTAACCAATGGTAAGTTGCATGTTTCCCCTAGTTTATATCCGGCCCAAATTACTGAAATCAAAAAGTATTTTGGGGACCGGCAGCCGGTGAAATGGAAAATTTCGTAAAAAAAATGGGAGATTAAAATAAGCAACTGTGGATATTTAACAAGAAACTAAACGAAAAATTGAAATTTGAAGAAAACATGCTGCTGAATTTACATATATTTTCAACCATACAAATATTACACTTTTTGGCATTTAGGACGTCAGAGGGAGCAGCATGTATTCGAAGAGCGAAAAAAATTTACCAATTCTCATGCATGCATTAATCGAAGAAACATACACTTATGCATGGAAGTAAATAGGCTATTCATGCTTGATTTGAACCCAAGCACTGAGTTCGCTTCTATTAATATTGTAAGATTTATAGTTATGTTCTCTATTTAACTAATTCCATTAACTTTAAGTATACGTATCATTTATCTTATTCAAAAAATATATAATTTTTCAATTATTTTAATCATTTAATTTGATACTAAGGGAGCTTTAAGAATTACAAAAAAAATTTGAGTAAGGCAAATTAACGATCAAAACTTAGATCCAAAAGTTAATGTAGTCATAAAAAAACTAAAGAGAGTATAAAAAATATATATTTATTAATAAATAAATCTATACAATATTAATATTAGAAAGTCATACCAGGGATATTAAGATCCACATTCCATAGTTGAGTCGCTTCCCTGGCACGACCTCTGAGTCTCGAGATGTCGGGCATGAGTCGGCTGCGCCTAGTGTCCTCCTGGATGACGAGCTCGTCGAGGAAGATCTCGACGTCGTGTGACAGTTGCCTCACTTCCTCCATCATATGACTCTGTATCACTGCCAAACAATCAATTAAAGTATACTCCAAAACAAATTGAGGTTTCCACTTTTAGATACAATGTTTAACTCTTCTTCTTGTTCAGAATAATTTAATAATTAATATTTTTGTTTTTATTAGAGGATAAAACAAGAATGTTACTTTACGTGTAACTAATTTTTTTAAAAAAATTAAAAATCTTTCGAAAAGTTACATTTTTCATCGTCGGAGGGAGTATAATAGTGTACATACGTAATGTCAATCGGATGGACCATTCGATAGACAATCTATGTTGCGCTGAGTCATGCGAGGACACAGGCCGTGTTCGTTCCATCCGATGGCTCGCGTTCCTTCCATCCGATGAGTAAGCCAGATTGCCTCTTTTTTCACGCGTGCTCTTCCCGAACGGATAAATGGTGTATCTTTTTATAAAAAAGTTATTGAAAAGTTGCATAAAAAATCATACTACTCTATTTTTCAATTTTTAATAATTAATAATTAATTAATTATGTACTAATATATTATTATGTTTTCGTACGGGTTATTTATACTATCGCCAAACACGACCACAGTATGCTTGTGAACATTTATTATGATAGGCAGATGAATAAAATGATCAACTAGAAAGATGTTGGTAATTTTGCATGCGGGCCAATAAGAGGATTGTGTGAATAAATTGATTTTCGCAGGAGCACCTCTTAACGATCCGCTATCAAAAATTAAATTTTCAAAATAGTAGATATATGTATATACCATTTTTTGTACGGAGTTAAATAAAAATGAACTTTAGATGAAAATTTTAGGTCTTGACGTGATTTTTTTTTTCATTTGAGTAACATCTCATTTATTTTCCTACGTAATCTCATATCTATATTTCAAACGATCTCAAATGAAGATGTGTTATAAAAAAGATCACATAGATAGACCAGATACACAACTTTTTAATAATTACTTTTCTATTTAATATTACTTACAGAACTAGTAATTAAGTACTATAAATTTAGAAGATGTAAAAAAAAGAAAATATATTATCTTGCTTTCCAACAACAATTGCTTGACAGTGTGACCATAAGAATGAGTGTCGGTGAAGGTGAGGTACGTCTTCATGTCGAACCTTATAAACGATAATGATGCATATTTCGTTCAAATAAATACCGCGGCTTGTAATATGGGTTTCTATAGGTGCGTAAGTGCTTAATTAGTAAAATAAAAATATATACTTCTTTTTTCGCCGCATGCGGGCTACTAAGAGGCATATTCCTTTCTGAAAATTAGTAACTTTTTGCAAATAAAATAAGCTAGCTAGACGGGCGTTCTATCCATCTACGAAAATAAATTTTGACCAAACATTGGTTTTTTTGTTAGCAGTGTGATCATATGCGAGGATCAGTACAAAGTCATATGATCTTGAGAAGGATATATATGGATAGTTGGATACCTCGAATGATCGATCTGAAGTCAGAAGTCAGCAGAGCAGAAGATGCGAGATATCCTCCTGCCGCTCAAAGAATGGCAAACGTACAAAGAAGGGATCTGCGACAGGATCCTCTATTTATTCACCAAAAATTCGCCGGCCGGCATCAATGCCTCATGATCCCTGTTTCAAATAAAACTACATGCGCACTCGGAATCTTTGCAATATTTATCTGTACATGTGTAATTGTGTGTAGTTTTCAGAGTCCTGGTCCAAGAAGTCTCCTGGCAAGATTCTGGACAGCTAATTATATGCTTTATAAGTTACTGGGCTCTAGCTTTTTCATTCAAACTTAAAGTGGAATTAATTTTCCATTTGAGTGAATTTTACAAAACCAGGAATTCCTAACACAAATTTTTTTTTTTGGCAATTTGTTTCAAGTAACCACCGGTTTTAAGGCAAAATGTTCACAAACCCCACATCCATCCATAAATCATTTGTTTTGCTATTACACTTATACATGATACATGCGTAAAATAATATATTAAATTGTCTAGCATTGGTCACCTTCTAAATAAATATCAGTTACCAAATGCGTACTTTGGGTTTATGTAATTTGTTTAATGTTACCAAGTTTTGCATCTTAATCTTTCTCCATCGTGAATTGGGAGAGTTAGGAAGGAAATAGAGTAAAGGGTAGAGGCATGTGTCTTTTCAGTCTATAATATGAGTATATGCTTGCCAATAATGTTTATTATATTGAAATATATGTATTCTGCATAAGTGTGAGGTTTATGGAACATTTTGCATCAAAATAAATCTTCCTTGGAACAAATTGTAAAAACTGGGGATATGTTATGGACGCTCCAAAACTTGTGGTTGTATGAAATTTACTCGTTCCATTTCAGTTCCTTGAGATAAAAACAGTCAAATCGAAAGGCTGAGGATTTAATCAACTTACAACACTAATTAAATTGCATATCAGTCCTCAAACTTTATACAATTAACATATATATATAGTAAAAAAGGAAAAATGTTTATTGTGACTACACAGTTTTATGTGACTAATTAATTAAAAGGACAGATGCATCTATTTGTGAAATGATGGTCGACTTGGTACTCTAGTTAGCTAGGCTAAGTGGATCCACAGAGATTATATATGGATCTGTCTAAAAAAACAGCCTAGAGATTCTGTTTGACATGGTTTCTTTAAATTAATATCATTACTAGATTCTGTGGGACACTTTGCCAAGTAACCCACCACGGAGTACGTAATACTAGACTAATAACCTATCAGGATCAGCCCTGTTTAATTATGAAGGCTTTTGGCCGGTGTCTCTTTAACCCTACACCATTAGCTAAAAAATATTTCTAGTTAACCCGACAGAGAAATGGCCAATACGAGGTTTCAAAAATTTATTGCCGGCCGCCATATATAGATGGGGAGCTTATTGATGACAAAGACAGGATTAATTATTTGCTCTTCACATAAAACAATGGCCAGTTGTTTATAATATACTGTTGCGTTTTAGCTAAAGTTCATGGTCATGTGGTACATGTTCACATGCTTTTGAAATAATTGACATATTGGTAACTCATATTTACGAAACTTAATTAAGAATCGCATTCCTTGTTAGTTTCGTACAATTACAAATACAACAATGGGCCAACAATGGCAGAGTGTTCATTCATAGTATCATTGCTTACACATTGAGGCAAATTAAACACATGTAAATATATACTCCCTCCATATTTTTTTTATATGACACGTTTGACAATTCGTCTTATTCAAAAAAATTATATAATTATTAATTATTTTGTTATAATATGATTTATTATTATAAAAACTTTAATTATGCATTATAATTTTGCATATTTGGATATAAATTTTAAATAATACGAATGGTCAAACATGATTCTAAAAGCCAACAGTGTCATACATAGAAATATGGAGGGAGTATTTTTTATTGACTGTCAGCCAGGTGATCATTGTCCAAACAACTGTCTAGATTAAATTTCCGTTCAAGTGCAACAGTTTAATTTCCATCGAATTTAAGTTGACTAATACCATTAAATATTCTGGCACATTTTGATTAATTAATCACAAGAACGATTTGTAATTATTAACGTAAAAGAGTTACTGTAACACCCAACGCCAAATCTACATGGCCCACTCTACATGTTGATCGGACTCACATCCAAATAGTATAAAACTATAATTCCGTCCTCGTTTCAAGTAAAAATGTTAACCCAGATGTATTACTTGATCTCACCAAACATGCACTTCAATCTAGCTGAAGTAGATCTCACCAAAACACTAATAACGAGTTGGGTATTATAATTATCCAATGGAGTAATTAACGATGATGCATATGAAAATGTCTTCGCTAAGATAACGAATATTGGAGGTAAAATTCCGTGCGCGTTTCCTTTTCTTGAAGATAATGGAAATGATTTACGGCTCCATCTTTTTGCTTCTGTTTATTCTTATAAGCCAAAATTTAAATTATCGATCATAAATTTTGAGTTGATTTTAGAATTTTTCATTGTAGTTTCTTTTCAACCTTATCTTCTAGATTACCAACAATATGTATATAAAAGTTTTGTTTATAAATTATTTTTTGTTTCTAAATATGATGTAATCACCCCCACAACCGTAACCTCCGAGGCTTCTGCCACAAGGCACGTAACCAAAGTAATTTATTGAACGATTGTAGCTAAAGATCATTATCATTCTACCCAAGCAAAGAGAAAAAAGAAAGGCCATTATACAACGTTCTACAAATATATTTATTAGTTTTTGAATTAATTTGATGGTGCCCAGTCATAATTACTAACCTCACTACCTCATCTGTTTGGGCTCTTATACATATATTAAGATATATATCACATCTTCTGCTTATAAATTTTTTCTTCAAATGTGTTAATGGAATTGTAGTCGTCATGATAAAATGGACATTGGACGGAGGAATCAGTCGGAATATTGTTGCGTGCAAGCCAAAACCCTTATAGATATTCCCTTATATATACACTTAGTAATTCTGTCTGTGATGCATGATTTTTTTATTATTAACTGTTACGTGGTCAATGAACATACTATTAACGGTTAAATTGCAGTTGACATGGAATAGTTCCATGCCATGACATTTTCTATAAGCTAATAGATCAATTTCTTCCGGTGGTATTTTGGCACATGGATAATTACAATGAAGTTATATATATATATATATATATATATCCTTAAATTTATTTAGAGTTGATTTTGATGAAAATTTAATTTTTAGCCTTGGCTTTTAGATAGTATCAATATGTACATAAAATCTTTATTAATAAATTTCATTTGCATTCGATTTTTTTTAAAAAAAGCGAAAAGATAACCCATACAGCACAAAATCAAAATGTAGCCAGGTCTCTACTAACTAGGACCTACTACTGGAAATTTGGCTTATCTGGCAAACTGTGTGGTAACGATGAGATTGGGCTATGATATCCTGATAACAGCGTGCTAGGCCCAGGAGAAGCACCTGCGTGGCAACTGCCAAGTGGAGCAATAGAGTTGGGCTGTAGGGCCTCCAGATATCTGACAGGCTTCTGTTGGGTCTTGAAAAATTGACTGATGGGCCTAAGGTGGTGTTTGTTTGAAGAGACTTATTTTTATTTTTAGTCCCTAATCAAATCGAATGTTTGGACACTAATTTGAATTATTAAATATAAAATAATAAAAAACTAATTTTATAATTAAGAGCTAATCCATGAGACGAATTTTTTAAGCCTAATTAATCCATAATTAGCAAATGTTTACTGTAGCATCACATAGTCTAATCATGAATTAATTAGGCTCATTAGATTCGTCTCGCGAATTAGTCTAAGATTATAGATGAGTTTTATTAATAGCCTATGTTTAATACTTTAAATTAGTATCAAACATCCGATGTGACATGGGGCTATAAAAAATTTAGCTCCATCTAAACAACCCCTAAATGTGCCCTATCTACTTGGCTAGCTCCTGTAAAGTAGTGATATGGCCTGGGTTAATATTACTAATCTTGTCAATGTCTAGGACGGACAGTTTGCAGAATTAAAATACCATATGCTTGTTTGGCTCATAGTGCATTTTATCCATGTTTATGTGTCAGAATTTTCGTTAGCATTACACATATGTGTGCTAGGTTTGAGAGTTGAGACCCGTAGAAATGAAGGGACCATGTGAATATCTCGTGTAGTAATATGTCCGTATTGTTCGCTCTTGTCTACTTAGTTGGATCTTCACCATGCATACAATGTAATCCTTATTGGATTGGTTTTATTTTGATGCAATTGTTGTTTATGTATTTTTTTTCTCTGCCACATTGGCATGATCAATTGGTGGTGGTCCCATGTCCTCTCGATTGTCTTGGTACTGCCTACTGGTTGAGAACAAAAGCATGCCTCGAGGTTGCTTCTTTGGCTGAGTTACAGACACATTTGGTAACACGCTATGTACATTGCAATAGACCTATTCAAGTATAAATAGATGATGAAAGATTAGGTTTATGATCTTCTGATTGGTTTGATTTGGGAACATGAAGGTGCTCACATTTTGAGACAGCTTCCGATAAGTGATCATCGCCTTGCAATATCTACGACTCCATATTTAGTTATTATTGACCAAGCTCCTGCAAACAATCGAAGAATTTCACAAGAATAAGAGAAGCGCAATTAGAATAAGTAAACAGACTATATATTTGATTTACTTACAGTAGTGGGATTCATGTTGTATACCCCATTGGTTCCAAGATACTCATAGACATAATATCCACAGAGTATGTTACCTTTCGGTTGCTTGTGATACCAAAAAAAGTAAAAAAAAAAATAGAATGTTTTCTAGTTATATGGATTGCCAAGCACTACAAGTACTTCACATAGAAAAAACGAGCACTTCTTGTCTTTGCATAGCATATAGGTCCTATGGAAGGAAACTAGTCAAGAATTCTGAGGAATTTTCTATACGTGCCAACCTTTCTGTCGAGAGGGTCAAGGGCGATTGCTTCACCATGTTTTTGATATAACAGGAAACATATCCAATGTTGACTTCATTATGGAAACGAATATATTTGTCAGTGGATGGTTAATGTAGTGAGGGAAAGCATAAATAGATATATATCTTACTCAAAGTTGTAGGCTGCAAACATGCATACCTGGCTTGGATTGAGATCGCTGCTTGGCCAATGTACGTTGCCACATCGAGATTATTTTTATGGTCACTAGACCATACATACATATGAGATGGCAATGGTGACCCGATCACCGATTCCCCGTGACGAATTCATCCATTAGGGGACGGGGATGGTTGGTATCTAGCACCCATGGGGAATCAAATGGTCCAAAAATTATCCCCATCGGGGATGGCGGGGACGGGGACAGTGCACTATTCCCCGTCCTCGTTCCCCGCGGTGACCCATTTACCCTGTAGAGGGACCAAATATAGACTTTATATATGATTTGGCCCAAAAAATAAAGTCCAATAACCATGATATATAAAGCAAGACCCCAGTCAAAATCTCCATCCTCTCCAACTATCCAGCTGACCCTGCTCGCTGCCCCTCTCCATCGCCAGCATCTACGCACTGGTGTCGCGCTCTCCATCAAGGCGTCGACCACCTCCGCGCCCTAGCGCCGCCCTCTCTATCGCCCGCCTCAGCGGGTTGACGCCGCCCTCTCCGCCGCCTGCCTCCTCAAGCCGGCACCGCCCTATCCTTCGCCCGCCGACGCGCGTCGGCCACTCCGCCACCCACTGCCGCTGCCCGCCGGTGCCGCGCTCTGTGTCACCCGCCTCCGCGCATGGGCCTCTTCACCGCTCGTCGACGCCTGCCGCCCCTCTTCGACGCCTGCCACGCCTACCTACGCCCAACTGCCGATCGACCACGCGCTACCTCAGCTAGTGCGTCACGGGGTTGTGGAAACCACAGGGAATTTTTTTTCCCCGCGGTGATCTAGGATGGGTTGATTATAGCCCCCATCATGGTTGACGGGGACAGGGACGGGGAAATTTTATCCCCGTGGTGACAGGGACGCGGTGATGATCCCCGACGGTAAATTTCCCGTTAACATCTCTATGATATGCATCTAGCTCTTCAAGAGTCATAGCCAGTAGGTCCATCGGCAAATTCTTCATGTTAATCTTGAAGGTGTGGTTCAGCAAGCTTACTCGACACAGGTTGAGGTAGCCGACCAATTGGCCCGTCTTCTCCGCAATGTCATGATTCATCAAAAACCAATTATGAAATTAACAAGCCTAAGTATATAATGCATGCATATTGTGGTACAAAATATGAACAGTTGATGACCAAAACGCTTACAGACACCACATGCCTATCAAGTTAGCCTTTAGCATGTGTCGATACTAAAATGCATGCATATCTCTGAAATCTACATAGAATTTGCCGGCTCCTCTCTTGAAGACATTTGCAGCTACATCCACACTTATTTACATGAGTACATGAGCCCTTTCATGTTGGCAAGCATGTGTCATCCATACCAACATCTGAGTTGCTAAGGCACTCTCATAGTTACTAAAGGGCATGAATGGTTTACCATTTACAAACGTTTTCAGCACATCATCTTCCGATAGGATATCGAAGTCTTTCGACAAGTTAACTTTTAGGCCATCTATCTTTGTTTTGTCATTGGTAGTCATGCCTTTACACTTAACTATTGCCCTAGTGGCCTTAATGTCTACAGCAGCCGCCTCTTGGTAGCTAATTTTTTTTATTTTAGCTTGTGGAACTTTCTGACCATCTTTGGAATCGAGACATCCGCCGGAGTGTGCGAAGGCAAAGGATTGTGGGATCCTGTTGGCCCATCCTTTATAACAATTTTTTGCCTCCAGTGGTGATGGTTGTAGGGGATGCACTGCTTGCTCAGATGGGCTTGGCTACCGAGGAGGCGTTGGTTGTTGGGCTGGCGTTGGTTGTCGAGGTGGTCATAGCTGCCAAGGGGGCGTTGGCTATCAGGGAGGTGACAATCAACGTGTAGGTGGGTTGACCTCTTTGTCTAAAGATCCAAATATTATATCCCATTGTTACCGCAATATAAATTGTTCCATTGCATCTCCGAGGTATTCAATTCCATCAAGAATTGGGATGTTGATCTTGTACTTGGCGTAATTGTCACGACTTTTCGAACCTCATCCTTTCTATACTTTGCCAATTTGTGTGTGCAGTGAAATCTCATGTCCAGCATCGACCTTTCTATTTTGGTCATATCATACCTCCGGCATGCACATTTGGGTCACTCATGACTAGGGAAGGTAGCACTCATGCTGGATGACACTCGGCCATTTAGCTTGCGCCGGTCATCCTAGCCACTTGTGTTACTCACTATTCACTTATCTTCTCCTTGTACCGGTCATGTTTCCAACTCATCTTGGAGGATGCTCCCCGAACTTGACCTAAGTGCTCTAGTGTACCAGATGGCATTGGACAACTAATCCACCTCTCTATTGGACTTGAATGACCCCCTCCTTTTGCTTCTCTGCCAACCACTTCAAATGGTTGGCTACCTGTAATAGACTGGGGGTCTTTAAGAACAACTTCGTCTTCTTCTGTGAAACCTATGGTTCTGGCATGCACACACTTCTTTTTGCACTCGTCATCACTTTTTATGGGCATGGGTTTATGTGCTGCTCTTAAGTTATCCTCCTAGTTACTCTATTTCTTTACCGTTGATCAGCACCCGGTTGATCCCTAATGATGGGGATAGAGGTTGTTTGTCGCAGGTTCAAACATCTTGGTTTTCTTTACTTCTTTTGCCGATGTCTTGATCCGCATAAACTCTTTCCACTGCCCTAGTGTTATGTTTGCATAATCCTTAAAGGGGTTTTATTATTTTTCACATAGTACTTGTTAGATCTGCCTTCCAGCCCCTCCACAGTTTCCCCTTTCTCTTCAGTGCAAATTCCTTCGCCTCTGCTTTAGTATAGGCGAGAAATGTGATCCTCTTTTTTAACTCTTCCCAGCATAGGTTTTTCTTTTCTTTTCACACTTTCTTTCGATCCTTTATTGCGATTACCACATTATCTGGTACTACTGTCTCACATTGGACAGTACGTGCTCATACACTTTCCAAGTCTCCTCCAGAAATGGGTAGATCAGACCTGGATGACAGGACTTTTTTAAAGTTCCTGTCACATTGAATGTGTGGATACTAATTAGAAGTATTTAATATAGACTATTAATAAAACCGACTTCATATCATGGACTATTTTGCGAGACGAATCTATTGAGCCTAATTAGTCCATGATTAGCGAATGTGGTGCTACAGTAAACATTTGCTAATCGTGGTTTAATTAGGCTTAAAAAATTTGTCTAATGAAATAGCATTTATCTATGAAATTAATTTTATTATCAGTTTATATTTAATACTTTTAATTAACATCCAAACATCCGATGTGACAAAGGACTAAAAAAATCTCTGGATCCAAACAGCGCAGCACAACACTCTTGTAGTGAAAGAAGTCCTCCTTTAGACCTACTCATGTCAGCATATGTTTCTTGTCAGACAGCTTGTTCTTGCTCCTTTGCTCCATTCCGGTCACATGGTGTTGGTAGACGAGGTACATACTGGCACCATTTGTTCGGAGCACCGAGGATACTTCATATTGTGAGGGATAAATACCAATGGGGGAGCCTGTATAGCTTGCAAAAGGGGAGGAATCCTACAGAGCTCTCATTGGCCACGTTCGGCACTCCAACTTCTCATCTTAAATTCTCTCGTTTTCCACGCACACTTTTCAAACTATTAGACAGTGTATATTTTACAAAATTTTCTATAAAAAAGTTGATTTAAAAATCATATTAATTTATTTTATATTTTTTAGTAATTAATAATTAATTAATTATATACTAATATATTACTATATTTTTTAATGTGCCGCCTAACTAACCGAGCGCGGCCATTGTCTGCAACTGTGGTGGATCCAAGGCGAGGTGGTAGGTCCTTCCCCCTCACTACGAATAAACTTCTCCGACATTGGGAGCAGTGGAGCACTGGAGCCGGTGGCTCTATAAACCCTTGGTTTAAAAGCCGGTGTAAAGCGATGAATTCATTTATATATTCATTGCGGATTTGTTTACCATTCCTTGCATGGTAATGCATTTAATTTAATTTTTTTTTTGTTATTGGCTTCATATCTTTAGTACGTAGTAGGTTCAAGATCAACATGTAGTATTTACACAACACAGATCTCATACAAAAGCTTAATTTAATTTGTAGGTAAACTGATATACCAGCACGCTTATTTTTTTGCACTTTTATTTTGTATTGTTGTCCACAATATGGCCAACAAATAACCATAGAAAAAAAATGTAGCAACCCACTAGCGTACTTTCCTCTAAAATTCATAAACATTTCAAAAGAGGTCAAAACTTCATTTCCATTGAGAAAACAAATTAGAATAACCAATGAACTGGTAAATATATTCCACCAGTTCATCAGATTGTTTCCCAATAACTCACCGAAACATAAGCTGCTGATCTTGTGGGTTCTCTGTCTTAAATATGCTTGCAGCTGCCACTCACACTATAGTACCTTCGTGCAAACTGGCTTGGCAGTGGCACTTCCGCTCTCGTCTTTTCACTTATACTTATATTTATAAGCTAAAAAATTAATTTTCTATTTTAAATTTAGAGTTAATTCTGATTTCTACATTGTAGTTTACTTTTTCAAATTGGTTGTTAGTTGGTTAAGAACATATATATAAAAATTTTATTCGTAAATTATTTTTTATTTATAAATATTCTGTTTCGCATATTCCACAGATAAACGGAAAGATGGGTACCTTTTTTAATTAGGTCCACTTGTAGCGTGTACTCGTCAGAACCTGGCTGTGGTGATACTGCGCATTCCAAGAAATGAAGTGCTAGCTATATGCAAACCATATACACGAGAGAGTTTTTGTTTTGGCTAGGGATAACATTAAAATAAGGGATAATTATAAATCTAACTCTACTTCGTGAACTATGAATTTAACCCTACTTTTTTAGTTTTGCAGATTTGACCTTCTTTTTCAAAAACGAAGCAGCTGAGTAACCCTGCTTCGTAAAGACCATTTAACACCCTTAAATGAAAGGCGACTTGACCAATTTTCCCTTGCTCCTTTGACCCTATTATATATTAACTTACAGGAAATAAATGTAATTATTTATAAAAAAATATTGGAATAAAGTTTGAACTATATTTGATAGATTTAATGTGGTTAGTTTGATATATATAATTTTAAATTTGGTAAATTTGAATTTAAATTTAAATTAATATAATTTGATATTTGATATTTATTTGATAGATTTGAGGTTAGTTTGATATATATAATTCTAAATTCAATAAATTTGACATGTAGGTTAATATACTTCAAAATTTGAATTTTCTTTGATAGATTTGAGGTTAATTTGATATATATAATTTCAAATTTGATAATTTCAACTTGATTTAAAAAAATTCGAAATTATTGATTTGAAATAGCTGAATGTAATAGGTACAATCATTGTAGATGATCTTACAAAATTTTGACGGCATAACAACGTATTATTTAAATTTCAAGCAACATATAGGAAGCACAAGCATAGGTTTATGCATTTTCAACACACAATTATATGCAACATCATAAGAACAGAGATTCAACAACACATGCAAGTCCACATATCGATCAATATAACCACAAGTCTCCATTGCACTGGAACAAATTTGTGCGCCCACTGCACTGCAACAAACCGAGCAATAGCAAAAAGAACCTAGCTGCTTAGAGGAGGGGAACCCATCGGCGCCGACTGATCCGGAGAACCTGGCGTCCATGGACCTTGGCACGAACTCTCCCATCCCTTCCCCGAAGGACGACGAAGCGCCCGCCGACTCTGCCCGCCACCGATCGCGGCCTCCCTCTCCAGCCTTCCCCCCACTCCCAGTCCACCACCGCTTCGCCGCTGCTCCACATCCCCTCCCACCTACCTCGCTCACGCCGCCCGCACGGCGATGCCGCCACGAGCCGCCGCCGCCGCCTCTTGACTAGAAGCTAACTGCGTCCCCTGCCTCGCGTCACCATAGGCCACGCCGCCGCGGGGTAGCGAGGGCTCGCAGGCGAGAGAGGGAGTGGCGTGCCAGTACGAGATGGGCTGGCTCGCAGTTGCAGGGTCACCGTCGGCACCACCTCCTCCCCGACTGCCGGCCACCACCGGCGCCGCCTCCTCCCCCACAGCCGGCCGCCGCCGGCGTCGCCTCCCCCACTGCCGACGGCCGCCGGCGCCGCCTCCGCCGGCGCTGCCTCCACTGCCCGAGGACGTCGTCGGCTCCCCCACGCGTCGGCTTCCCCACACCGCGCTCGCCGGCGCCTAGCGGCCCACTGCTCGAAGATGCCGCCGGCTGGCTCGGGGCCGATCCTCCCTCGACCCCGCTCGGCGCGGCCTCCTCGCACCTCTCAGATCTGAGACTGAGACAGTGAGTTGAGAGAGATGGAAAATATGATTTGAGAGGCAGAATACTCCCTTCATATTTCAAATTTATTTCTTTTAATTCATTTACCCGGTATGCATCAACCAGGTTAGACGGATAGTTCGTTTTTAAAAAAAGATCAAATTTACAAAATTGAAAAAGAAGAATCAGATCTATAATTAATCTTTAAAGTAAGGTCAGATATATAATTGTCCCTTAAAATAACATGGAATGCAAGTAAAGAAAATAGTCAAAAGTATGCTGGTATAAATTAACGTACACAGTAGTATCACCCTCACTAAGAACAATGGAACTTCCCTCTGTAGCTCTCCATCATTTCCATGAAAAACTGGCTCATGCCTCCCTCTATTTCTTACTGTCACATAAACCATGAATCAGCAAGGTATATGAATCGAGATCAGCACCAACAGTGCCCTCGCACATAGCATTCCAAACTTCCATACCACTGCCATGTCGGTTGAACTTGATAAACATTCCAAGCAGTATGTTGTAAGTGTGAATATCATGCGTAGTTAGGAGTGGTAATGAACCAGGCTCTTGGATTCTTTCACAACCCTATCTAATCCTTAAAAAATTTAGCTCAAAACTCTATAAAATTTTATTTTAGACTCAACCCTTAAATTTTAGTAAATTTGCAAGGCTGCCATTATAATTTCACTAAATTAGAGATATGTTATCCTGACCAACGTGCCATTCACTCATGTGTGTCACATATGTTAGTGAGATACCAATCGCATATCTCTAACTTTATAAAATCATAATAACACGATTATAAATTTTTCTACATTTTAAGGGCAAAAAGATTATAGTCATGACCGTCTCTAGGTGCAGTTGGTGAAACCAAGGGTTTTCATCTTCTTGAATAGTAGTAGGGCAACCAAGGCCCAAGAGTGATTTAGGGGAGGGCAGGCCGTGGGCTTGCACAACTAGGCCGAGAGAGGTAGTTTAGAGGAGAAAAGGGGGCAGTAGGGTGGGCTGGCAAACCAACGGCAGCCCAGGAGGAATGGAGGGAGGAGAGGAGACTGGGCCGGGGCAAAAAGAGGGGAAGCTAGGGCTCAATTGCATAGTTACCTTTCTTTTTTTTTTTTGAGATTTTTGGATTGGATATTTTGAAGCGATTTGAGCCTAAGGGGACAATTTTGAAATAAGTTTGAATTCGGCCTTGAAATCACTTGGAATTTTTTTTGGGAGTGACTCATGGAGATGATTTGAGATCTGGAAGGAATAGTTTTTGGATAGGAATTCTTTGGGGTCACAAATATGTTTTTAAATTGAGAAGTTGGCACTAAAACCTTGAAGACATGTAAACATTGAAATTTTGACACTACGACATTTATTAAAATAGCTTTTACGCGGTTACATGAGCACATGATTCCCAATCCGTGTGCAATGCCTTCACGCGGTGATGGTTTACAGATGCAGTCTCACATGCATCACTACCTCGACTACTCAATGTCTTGCCCTCCGAGCATCACCTACGTACAACGTGATCTGCTTGAATGGAACATATCACAACGCAATTTTTATTGGATAATGGTGCAATCTTTCTATATTATTTCCTAGATGCCACCCATTCTGATATGAGGTTCTTCATGATACAAGGTAGTGTAAACAGAGCAGACATGCATGTATTCTCGTTAGAGAGGAGAAAAGTGTTTGCAACCTCCATTTGTGGCACTGATGATCAGCTCTGCCCCTTTTGCACCATAGGCATATATATATATATATGATCTCTTTATATTGGAGTGATACCAATGACAAAAGATGAATGATGCATTGTGCAATGAATATCACAGAAGGGCAACTAAACTGACAGGTGGCCATGGTAATAACTTTTTTTTTGTTTACACCATGCAAGCTTAATTCAGTGGTACAATTAAAATAATCCTACTATTTCCATTATTTTTTATTTCTCATTACAACATCTACGAGTTGTTAAATATATATGTTGTCAACCATTGCGCTTCTTTATTTTGGGTTCTCAGGAATTATTTTAAACATACTGATGAAAGGAAACTTATGTCGTTTACAACTGATAAATGGCAAATTTTCAACCGAATTAATTACTAAGCACTATAGAATATTAATAGCCCAGCCCATTCATAGTGTAGTTTGGCCTGCGTGTATATTTAATTAATTTGCTTCCAGTTTCGGCGTGTTAGGGGCTATTGTCATCTTACAGAGATCCAACTATGGTACAGTAGGACCTAGGGTTCGGTTGATCACAAGGTATACGGGAGGGTAGATCCACAAGAAGGAAGTCAAGGATTTTTTCAATACTAGTTTAGGCCTAGTGATATGGGGTAATAGACCTAATCCAATCGGCCAAATCTATAAGATCATTGTCACGATAAATATATTGTGATCAACAAATCGCTCTGCAAATGATTTTTTAATAAAAATTGGTTTAGAAATGTTTGTCATGATATTACGATTGCATGTGACTAACTTGGGTTAGGTTGCTATATCTATATCCCAAATGGTAAGTGTGTCTATTTGTGTGCAGACGACTTGAGATCAATCTTGGTCAATGATGAGGACCAGGACTAAGCTTAGTAAGAAGTTGAGGCCTAGAACAGTTGAGTATATCGAATGACGAGGTTAGACACAAGGTGGATGGATATCATACCGGGATAAGTCGTAACAGGTGTAGGATCTTAAAGAGCCTTCCCCACCATAAAACATAGACAATGAGTTGAGTAGCCCCCGATTTATATATTATGTCCAAATTCTTTCACAACCAATATGGGACTACTCAGTAATATTCCCCTTCATACATTGGTATCCCTCCACCATTCACTGCTCCTTTATCATACACCACGGTCCCTATGATATATGGGCCCTGTAGGTACCCAGAGTCCATTAGGACTTTGCACCCCAAGTGTCCATCGCGCTAAATATATTGAATCAACCAAGCTCTAATACTATAATTGTAGTATCATAAAGTGTTTTCCCACCCAACAATCTGCTCGTTGAGGTGAGCAGCCCCCACTTATATATTTTGTCACACGCAATTCTACAATCAATATGAGACTATTAAACAATGTAATTTACAATTTGGAGAAGAATGGAATAAAAAAAGAGGAAAATATGTCATGTTTGATACATTACTCAAACTACTACAATGAACGGAGTATTGTGGCAATGCATGCCGATAGAGGCCATTTTGGTTTGGATGCCAGAATTTTGAAGGAGATAATTTAATTTGGTAAATTAAATTTGTTTTGGAAATTGAGGTTTATGGTCCTACTATGACTAGGAGTAAACTTGACCTTGTATTTCGATCCCATAGAAGATTGGTTTTCTTTTTGTATGATGTTGGCGAGATATAAAAAAAATACCAGATGAGGTCTCCCCTCTCAAGTAGATTGCCTTAATCTAGATGTCAACGAAGTCGATTGGACTGTATAGGCTTCATCTCGATGTAAGCACTCCCTGGTCTTGGAGTTGTGTGGCTTGTGTATCTCTTGTTGCTTGTCTCCTCCCAACCTAGAAGGTCATTCTATTTATGCTATCAAATCCGTCCTTCTCGTAGTAGTACTCATGCATTATCTTATTAAATACAGCTTAGGAATCTTATCACGTACCCAGACTGGACTAAGGAAAACCCTATTCAAGTACAATGATATTCTGTTTAGCTGTATCCGACCAGGAGTTATGCAGGTCCATGTGTAGAGCCAATGGAATATGCAATATTCTGGTATATACGCTAAAATACTATTATAGGGTATTACCATACATGTAACATTGCCACTAGTGTTTGTTTAACGGGAATAGTCTCGCATGAAAAATCTAGATATGTTTCTGCTACTTTATATATCTAATTCACTTCAACCATACAATCTCCAAATTAACAATTTTACATGAAACTATGTGTTAAAGATGGTAGAAGAGTTTTAACTTATACTATAGGGGTGTGTGTACGTGTTGTGGCCCATAGAGGGTACATGGTGCAGCACCATACCATCCTGGGGAGATCCCAAGCATTTGCTTGCCAATTATCACTGAGTTGTAGCTAAGGGTGTTAGAGACTATGAAGGGGGCATAGTGTAATATACCCCCAACCTATTCATGGCCTAGTTCGGCTTGTGTGTATTTGTTGTTGATTTAGGCCCGTTAGGATCAAGTGTTTATTTATTAGTTATAGTAGTAAGTCTAGATAGAGTGGGATGTTAGAATCTTACGTCTATTTGAGAATAAATAATGTGCTATATACTCCGATGTAACCCGGACCGCTTAAAATATGCAGTTCCAGCATCCCTTGTATTAATCAAGTGGCCTCAAAGTTAATCAGCTAGGACAACCGCACAATATATAATGCCATAAGGAATCATCAGACCCACCACGGTTGTCCATGACTTGGATGCTCTGAATTTGTTTATTATATAATTAAATTGGGTTTAACATGTTATTATCAAATATTAGACTGAGATTTAACTATGCATGATACTGTATTTTTCTGACATGACCAGTCCTGAATGCGCTATGAATTATGTTTACATGATTCAATGTTTTGTTACTACCATATATCACCCATGGTGAAGTTTACATGTATGCAAGAGCTGGTCAAGTTGCACATCGTGTCACCACTACTATATTTTCTCTTCACCTGATGCCACTCATTCCCAATGGAAGCCATGAACATATACATGGGAGAAGTTTTACTGATCGAAACTAGACTTTAAAGAGCCCAGGAAAAACTAAACAACAATGCTAACAGTCAAAAGTATGGCATGCACACATACAGTAGTATCACTCTCTTTACTCCATGTATGAGATGAAAAATTGGGAATAAATGTGAGCAATAGGAGATGGCCACATATATATGGGACAAGAGAGGTGAATTCACTTAGCTACCATGAAGGTTTCAACCACCTGACAACAATAATGCATCAACCGGATTTCTGAATGTGAGTACATGATACTATCAACCAGATTCTTGTAGCCGGTCACTGGAAGAGAAAAGAAATTAAATACTGGCACAAATATTGATTGAATCTGATCAACCATTAAGTATAGAAAGGAATTTGTGATTGTGATCACACTGCACCAGAGCACCTCATTTGTGATGGATTTACATGTGGTAAGTCATCTCTGACGGGTCATAACTTACTCATCCATCACACGTAAATCATCTCTAACAGGTTGTAACTTACAACTATCACAGATGACTTAACATATTTGAATTTTAAATCATCACACACCATAACCAATCGAGCCACGTTATTTTAGCAAATTATGCATCGGTGCGAATATACAGATTCGAACATGATACATCCCTCTCCATTTGGACAAGTCTTAACAACTCACCCACAAAGCACTTGTTGACTACTTTGTTCATATTATTTTTTAACCATATATGGCTAAATCAAGTAACACCTATTTGACACTTTAGATGACATCAAATAAAAATGTTTTCTATTACATGGTTTTAGGTATTATTATTTTCTACAACTTTTATTTAATTATCATCCAACGTCATTTAAAAAATCCATTATAAATCTTACATTATATTGCTCATTCGGGCGTGTAAACCACCTTAAATGAAAATATTGTTAATTATAAAGTTATAGATCCGGTTATGATATACAACTTTGATATAGGATATGTCTCCATCCGACATTATTTTAAAAAATCAAAATTTAATTTTTGATATTCGATCTCATCACTTTTAACGTATATTTGGGCATGTAACTGATGTTGGATAAAAATATTCTCGGTTATAAACTTGTAGATCCTGATGAGATATACAATTTTCGTATAGAGCATATTTGCATCGAAACAGTTTCAACACAAAAAAATTGAATTTTTATTTACCTGTGATAGTTGTAACTACCACCGGTCAAAGGTGATTTTACCTGTGGGGGTGGTATTTTATGATCCGTCAGAGATGAGTGATCTCATCTGGGATGGTTTATCACACTACACTATCACAGATAACATGCCATCTGTATCGCGTCATGTAATAGAATACTTGTGACAGGTTTGAACTACAACCATCATAGATGCCCTTATATCTGTGACAAATCATCTCGAGTAGCTCTAGCTTAAACGGGTTACATTTACGGTTCAATCGTAAGAGATGAGTCATCTATGATGGCTTGTCTTGATCTATAGATGTTACATCACGGTTGGCTGGATTCTTAAGAACACCTTGTAGTAGGATTGCTAGAAAACTGTAGTAGTATCATACCCAATCTAATCTTTGGTGATAACTTATGTTAGTAATCTTGTACACAAGTTTTCATGGTTCGTTCTCTGTAGCCTAGAAGGTACTACTAGCTAGTTAAAAGCATGTTTATTGGAGTTGCATGTGCAGGGGCTTCGAGAAACAGTCCTGAGTATCAGATCAGAATTCAGTTGAGCCTGTTCTTATGAACTCTGTTAGACATTGAACTAGTATATGTTCTGTATCATGTGATGACACCGTCACAGGGACTACAGAAGGTAGCCCAATTCGATTACAGATCTTGCCAATAATTAATTTTTTTTAGATATAGTTAAAGGAACTGTAATTGGTGTGACCCTCCAGACTATCCTGTCATTGGATGCTAGCATCTCTTCATATTTTTTAGATAATGGAATAACATTCCAGCCTTTGCTCAACGAGCTACGGTCAATTATTACAAAATTCGTGTATGAATAAGTTTCACACACACTAACATAATGTAAAGAAACTCTAAACTAAATAACACCAACACAAGATAAAAGAACCCTTAATTACTTAATTCTATTCGAGAATCTCCATCCGAAGTTGACAAAAAGGTGCATAATCGTCGACTCTAGTTTATGACATGCATCATTTATTAGCTTGATATCATCATCATGCCTTTGCAGTTGGGTCCAACCCCGAAGCCAATATGTTGCCCTAAAAAATATCTGCAAATAAGATTTTGATGGAGTTTTATCAAAAATCATATCATTTCTGCTAAGCCAAAGAGCCCAACATATGACGGAAGCCCCTACAAGAATAATTTTCTTAACTTTTTTATTGATACCCACCAGCCAATTTCCAAACATATGAGAGATACTTTGTGGTGGGTATAATCCAAATGAGAATTGAATTGATCTCCCAAGAAATCTAGAAAAATGACAATCTAGGAAAAAGATGGTAAATTGTTTCTTTTTTCATACAAAAGCAACATCTTAAATTACCATTCCAATTCCTCTTAGCCAAATTGTCTTTTGTTAAAGCAAGTCCTTTAAGCAGATACTACATAAAAATCTTAATCTTAAGGGGCATCTTAAGCTTCCAAATAATCTTATTCCTCTATATGTACCTATTATTAATTAAGGCTAAATACATTGATCTAACAAAAAAAAGCACACAAATTATGCCAGTTGACCAAATTTTGACCAACTAAAGCTCTTCTGAAGGAAACATTAAGGGGAACCGAACCCATAACACTTGGAATTGATGAGCTTCTCCTTCTAACTATAGAATACAATGACGGATATTTGTCCTTTAAAGAAGAATTTTCTAACGACTTATCCTCCCAGAATCTAACTTGCTCACCATTATTAATTAACCAGGAACCCATATTTAAAAAGGAATTCTTAACCTTCATTAGGCCAGACCAAAAATGTGAATCCCCTTGTTTTCTCTCGACCTGGGTTATTGATTTACAACTAAGATATTTCATCTTCAACATATCTTGCCACATGCCTTGTTCATTTATTAATTTGAACAACCATTTGCTTAATAAACATTGGTTTTGGATTTCTAAATTATGAACACCAAGTCCACCCTGATCTTTTGGTTGACATATAATGTCCCATCTTGTCAGCCTATATTTTTTTTTTATGTTCATCACCTTGCCAAAAGAAACGAGATCTATATTAATCAATTTTCTGAAAAACCCCTTTAGGAATCTCAAAAAAAGATATCATAAACATAACCAAGCTTGATAACACAGAATTAATCAAAACCAATCTCCTCCAACAGACATGTGTTTACCTTTCCAACTACTAAGTTTTTTCTCAATTCTTTGCTCAATTGTTAACCAATCATTATTAGTAAGTTTTCTATAATGCATAGGGATACCCAAGTATCTAACTGGAAATTGTCCTATTTTACATCCAAAAATATTTGAATATTGCTCATAACATTCTTTTGCCTGACCAAAGCAAACTAATTCACTCTTGTGAAAATTTATCTTAAGTCCAGATAATTTTTCAAACACGGTTAATAACAATTTCATATTCTTTGCATTCTCTAAATCATGGTCAAGAAAAATAATAGTATCATCAGCATATTATAAAATAGATAAACCATCATCCACCAAATGTGGAATAACTCTAGAAATCTTACCATCAACTTTTGCTCTCTTAATTAATATAGCTAGCATATCCACTACTATATTAAAAAGAACTGGAGATAACGGGTCCCCTTGCCTTAAACCCTTATAGGTTTGAAAATTCGCCCCCACTTGATCATTTACTTTAATACCAACATGTCCCCCTTGAATGAAAGAGGAAATCCAATCACACCATTTTTGCGAAAAACCTTTCATTTTCAAAGTTTGTTGGACAAAAGACCACTTCACTTTATCATAGGCTTTCTCAAAATCGATCTTAAAAATTACTCCATTCATTTTTTTCCGATGTAATTCATGAACTGTTTCATGGAGGATAACCACCCCTTCCATAATATTTCTCCTAGGTATAAAAGCTGTTTGTGTAGGACTTATAATTTTCTAAGCTACTCCAGCAATTTTATTTGTAGCAACTTTAGTAAATATTTTAAAACTGACATTAAGTAAACAGATAGGCCTATATTGTTGAATCTTAATAGCCTCCCTGCACTTAGGTAATAAAATAATAGTACCAAAGTTGAGCGAATAGAGATTTAGGCTTCCACCGTGAAAATCCTTAAATAAGTCTATCAAATCAGATTTAATAACATTCCAGAACACTTGATAGAACTCAGCAGGAAAGCCATCTGGACCTGGGGCTTTATTGTGTTCCATTTGAAAAATTGCATCTTTAATTTCCTTTTCCGTAAATTCATCAACTAAAGCATTATTTTCTAATTGAGACACTTGGGGAATATCACTTATCCGACTTTCATCGAAAGTTAAAGAAGAACCTTCAGGAGGACCAAAAACACCTTTATAATAAGTAGTAATATGCGCCTTTAAATCCGCATCACCATTTATAACCCGGTCGCCATCCTGTAATTGATAAATTCTTGTTTTTCTGTGTTTTCCATTTGCTATCAAATGAAAATATTTGGTATTTGAGTCTCCTTCCAAAATATCTTTAGTCTTAGCACGCTGATACCATTTAATTTCCTCTTCTCTTAGCAAGCATGCTAGTCTATTCCTTAGATATTGTCTAGTATCAAGCTCTTCCTGATTCAACAAAATTGTTTCAGCTTTTTTATCAAGTAAATCAAGGTTATCTAGTAGTGCCTTCTTCTCTTTTTTTATAAGTACCACTAGTTTGTTTAGCACATCCTCTTAAATGTTGCCGTAATCTCCGACCTTTGTCTGCCATCGCTCTAATGGAGTATTCCCTTCATTCACACTAGACCAAATTCCCTTAACCATGTCCACAAAGCCATCACGAAGCAGCCAACCTAACTCAAATTTGAAGTATTGTTGACTATTACACACCGACGGTGAAATTTGTGTTTAAAAGTAAAGGCGTATGATCCGAAATATCTCTATTTAGAGCAAACACCGAGGATAGAGGGAATTTTTGTTCCCACTCCGTCGACATTAGTACTCTATCTAATTTCTCGTAAGTTGGAATTGTTAAATTATTTGCCCAAGTATATTTCCTTCTAGTCATTAAAAGTTCTCTAAGACTCGGACCATCTATAATTGCATTAAAAAGAAAAGGCCATCTATCATCATAACTGTCATTATTCTTTTCATCAGGACTGCATAAAATATTAAAGTCTCCACCAATAATAATTGGTAAGGTTTCATGACTGCACATATGAACTAATTCAGCTAAAAATTGTTCCTTAAAATCATTTTGCGCCGGTCCATACACCAAAACTAAGGCCCATTTAAACATATCTAATTTGTTACACAAATGGAACTTTATATAAAAATCACCCTCATCTATTAAACCAATATCAAAAGTTTCTAAATTAATTCCAAGTAACATACCACCAGATCTCCCCCTAGGAGGTTTGCAATGCCACAAAAAATCTTTTCCAGCACATAGATTTTTAAGAGGAGCATGTGTAAATTCTCTCCTAATGGTCTCTGATAAGGCAATAAAATCGAGCTGTAGTTCTTTGGTAAGGTCAGAAATAAATTTATGTTTTTTTGGGTCCTTAAACCCATCAGTATTCCAAAAGATCCCTTTCATTTTAAACTATTCTTACATATATTTTTGCCCTTCACTCTCTTACCATTTTTCTTCTTTTTCAGAGAAGATACCACAGAATCAGAGGTGGTTTGTAGATTAATATCATAATCTCCACCGGCATCCATTACCTCCTCCATAATTTCACAACATAATTTTTCCAAAACTAAATTTTCCTCTAACTGATCTTCTATTAATTCCTTCTCAATAGTATAAATAGATTTTTGATAATACTTATCTAGCGTTAATTAGCCCCCTTCTTTTCCGCCCAATAAGATAGCCACTCCCTCGATATTCAGTAGCATTCTTATCAATATTTAATATTTTTATCGTTTTATATTTAATTCTCAAAGAATCGTATGTCAATCATATTTTTCGTTTTACGTGGGGCTAATGGGTTAATCACAAATGCCCAAAAAAAACTCGAGAATCCTCTCAGTAATTGCTTATAGTTTATCATCTCATACCACACAGCTCATATTGAACTAGTACCGTGGATTTCAACAACGGCATCGTAAACCGTAGGATTTCGAGCACCAATTCTGTTGGGTTTTGCCAAAGCTGGGGGGAAGGAAACCACTTTATAATTCATTCTGTAAAAGCCATGCGTCTGGCTTTTGGTTTGGCATAAGTGCCAAGTGGAATCTATCTTGAGGCTCATCCAGACAAGGGGTTCAGGCCTAGATCTGAATTTATAACGAGTATAATGCTTTCAACCGCAGTCTCATAGCCACGGATAGCTCAACGGCCTTAGCTTTTTCAAGCGTCACCTATGGTGTGATCTGCCTGAACGAAAACCTGCGCAACACAAGTGGTTCAAGCCTCATGTGTTCTTCCAACGACACCACCCATTCGTATGTAAAGAAAACCGTGTGCAATGCAATGCACAAACAAGTATGAGTAGAATAGCTATTCATGTTCATGTTAGATAGGAGAGAAGTGTATGCGACCACTGGCCTTTTGTCATATTCAGCAATACCCTGTTCAACGGTTGGTGTATCTTTATATGGGAGTGATAACGATGATAACGTAAGAATACCTTGTGGTATATAAATATAAAGGAGACAAAAGGACAAGAAAAGGTGAGAAATAGACCTGGTAGTAATTTGCTGGTTGGTTTATGACGCTAACAGTATAGTATATGCAATTAAGTGCGTACAACCCATATCTCCAAATCAAGGGCAATTTTATCATCATGAAGAAAGCAGCTCTACATACTAAAATTTACACTAAAAATTTGGTAACTCGAGTTACATAGTAACTGGAGATAAAAATTTTACACTAGAAAATATATTACCTTCCGGTACTTTTTCAAGCACGGTAAAACTGCTCTCAAATCAAATACGTATCTACCCTGAGCCTAACACATGCCTTTGGCCATTATCTTTTTGTTTTCAAATTGTGTTTTCACAAATTATTCTGAACATATAATCATATAAGAGGGTGATCGTTGGTCGTTTTCAGTAAAAAAAAGCAAACTTATATTTACAAACAAAAAATAATTAATAAATAGAACTTTTATATGCGTTTCCTTAGTTATCTAAAAGCAAAGGCTAAAAATTAAACTACAATGAAACTACTCCAAATCAATTTCAAATTTAAGGATAAAAATTCAAATTTTGTCTTACAAGCATAAGCAAAAAAGATGAGAGTGTAAATTTGTGTGCTTTTCATAAAGTTGGACTACACTTATTTTGAAGGTTTTTTTTAAGGTACATCAGGTTAATATGAGCAGTTCATTGTATATAGATTCAATGGCTACTAATACTCTTACCTCACATATGTGGTAAGGATCATTTATTATTGCTCCCTTTGTTTTTCTTAATTAACGTCTTTGACTTTTATATTTACATTTGACCCTTCATATTATTTAAAAAATTTATGTAATTATTGATTGTTTTGTTATGATTTGATTTATTACTATAGTATCATTTATAATTTTGCATATTTGGGAAAAAATTGAATAAGACGAATGGTTAAAAATAAATTTAAAAGTCGCCGGCATCAATTAAAAAAAATCAGAGGGAGCATTTAAGTTTAGCTACTGCCTTTTATTGCACCGGAATAAGGAAAGAGACCATTTAAAAAAAATCGGAAAGGGAGCATTTAAGTTTCTACAGAGAGGGTAGGCTGTGCTGCTGAAAAATAGGAATAGGCTAAAAGGTTTGCGCGGTATTGGGCTGATGCCTAGTGATGCCACCAGATTGGGCTAGTGTCTAGTGACTCTATAGTATTGCGCTAATGCCAAATGAGACCACCGTATTGGGCTATTATCTTGTGTAGATTATTTAGTACTACAGTAGCACCACAGGTAGTACATAAACTTTTCACCTGCTACTACCACCCAGGGGCAGACCTAGGAAAAATTCAGTGGGTGTGCATCTTTTATTGCCAAGGATTTGGTTAAGAGCATCATCAACAGCTCATCTAAAATTTGGTCATCCATATCTTCATTTAGATGATCATCTAAAACGCTTTCATCCTTCATATCTCTTTGTACTCCAGCAGATCATCTATATATGGCATCCTCTATATCTATTTGGGGGATTGGAGAGAGAACATCTAAATATAGAGTTTCTCTCTCCTAATACAGATGGCATCCAAAAATAGATGATAAGATAGATAATCTGCTGGAGCTCAACTTTTACTTTTCATCATCTATTTCTAGGATGGAGGATGGGATGAATAAGCTGTTGGGATGCTCCAATAGATTAAAACAAAAATTATCCTAGAAACATAGAATATCCCTGAAAAAAAAGCTTCTTTTGCATGGTTCTTTTGCAACCTTACTCCCTCCTTGTTTTTCTTTTCATATTTACATAGTTAAATGATAACCTACATACATAATCTCACTTCATTTTCCAAATTTTGGATCTTCGGTTCTCACCCAGAACCACCCCTCTAGATCTGTCCATGTTACCACTTGTGACTGGGAGGCTTGATTGCATTTTCATATTGTGCCTTGTGGATCAGTGATATCAAGATATACCTAGATGAAAGAAGTGCACCTTCAACAGATTGAGATCCGGTTCAGTCCCAGCATCAACTATAAGTTAGGGATTGCACGTAATCTCAGCCATTTATTTATTCAACGAAAGGCTACGATTTATTGTAACAGTATCCATGTTAAGTAAATCTATATTGTTTTATAAGTTTCACGAAACTTTTGGGCCATTGGATTTGTATTAACCGGCTATGGTATGACTGCTTAAGTTACAGTCACACCGTGGACTGGATAGGATCCAAATCTCCTTCAACAAGATGGCAGCAACCTAGATGTGGTATGTTGTATATGCTTGAATCAACTGAAGAAGATAAAAGAGGCCTTCAGTCTCTATCACCATATCTATATTAATATAAAATATAAAATGGAGAACTCGATTTTTTTCTGCAACCATAAAAAAAACGTATACATAAATCCTCTTTTTACTCCGCGTTCGTCGGATCATCCAATCCAGTGGCTCAAATCGTTTCCTAGCATATCTGTGTCGCAATCCTATGTAGAACTCACCTAACATCTATTCATCAGCACCGCTATCAGCTCTCTTTAGTCTCTACTTCCTGAACGCAAACAATCTCAGCAACCTACAAAAGAGCGCACATATATAAGAGTTGATTGATAAAGACAAGTCGTAATATTCGTACTAGAAACTTTTATATTTTATTAGAACTTAAATCATAGAAGTTATATTTTGAGAGTTGGAAGTGGCTCTCAATGTTCGTCTAATTTTTATACTCACTCTATCCAACAATATATCCAACAATATAAGAATACTTCGAGATTTTTAAGATATATTAAGGTTGAAAACATAAAAGGTAAGTGAGAAAATTATATAACTAATTATTGTAATTGATTAAGATGAATAGACCAACAAAAATGTCGTCGGATAAAGTTCAAACTCAAGATGACCTTAGGTGGTGTTTGAGAAAGACTAAAACTTTTTAGTCCCTGTCATATCGGATGTTTGAACAATAATTTAGAGTATTAAATGTAGACTATTAATAAAACTCATCTATAATCTTGGACTAATTCACGAGACGAATCTATTGAGCCTAATTAATCCATGATTAGCCTATATAATGCTACAATAAACATGCTTTAATTATGGATTAATTAGGCTTAAAAAATTCGTCTCGTGGATTATCACTTATTTATGAAATTAGTTTTTTTATTAATCATTTTTTATTAATCTTTGTTTTATACTTTAAATTAGTGTCCAAATATTCGGTATGACATGAGGCTAAAAAACAACCCCTTATTTTTTTTTTACGACGGAGTGAGTACATCATTTCTAATTAAAAACTCGTCACTGCAATTGATACGTGGGTCCAGGCATATCGGTTCGGGACCCACCTTTCAGTGCCTCCCCGCCGCGGGTCTCTCTCCATTCCCACGTGCTCCGCCGCACGCGCACTATCTCAGGGTCCGGGTGGGCCCCACACTCCAGAGACCGAAGCCACCCACACGATAGGCTCGGTCGTCGTGTTGCTGGCGCGGCGGAGAGGAGAGGAGAGGAGAGCGGAGTGGAGTGGATTCCACTTTCCAATCCCTTCCTCCTCCTCCTCCGCCTCCGCTGCGCGCCAATCCCCTCACACCACCCCAAGACCCCGAGGAGAGGATGGCTGGGAGGAAGCGGAAGGCGGAGGCGGCGCGGGCGGCGGAGGAGGAGGCCGACAGGGCGCTCTACGGGGCCTTCCGCGGCGCCGCCAACTCGCTCTCGCAGCTCTACGCGATGGCCGGCTGCCACCAGAGGCTCTCCTTCCACGCCGGCGAGCGCCACGCCTTGGTAAATTATCCATCCCCCCCCCCTACCACCACCACCTCGCTTCCGGTTGTTCTCTCGCCGGCGGCCGGCCGGATGGTGGGGCAAGTTATGCTCCGTTTTGTAGTCGAAAGATTAGTCCTTTTTCCCCCATTTTTCACTCTTCCTTGGCCTCTTGGGTCGAAAGATTTTGGTCCAAGACTGAACGTTTTGCCTCATGAGCTGATTTCTTCAGAATTTTGTGATTTGGCAGCTTCGATATATTTTCTGGAAGAATCGAGTACCCGGGATTCACCTTTTTGCTAGGTCGTGTGTTGTGTATGGAACGGCAATATTGCAATATCCCGTCTTCAGCTGTGGTGAAACCATGTCGAGCTTAAGCTGTTTGGTCCTCACTGCGAATGCTATTCGGGTTTGCTTTTTCTGTAGTTGTCACCGATGACAGCAATTGTATTTGTTTCTTGATGCAAATTCTGCCCAACTAATTCTTAATTTGCTGTATCTCCGATTTGATGATTGGTGCCTCGTTTAGCTACAGATATCATGGTTCCTTGTGAATTTCGTTTGTCGTCAGTGAGTAAGGTTAGGTGGAAATGTTTCAATTGTGTATTCCATGGTACAAGTTAGAACGTGTTCATAGTGATGATATATGTGTACGGACAAGGAGCGAAGAAATTGGATTGGAGTACAGAGTATAATAGAGAAACGTATGGGACAGGTTTTGTTCTACACCATTTCTAAATATGCATCTTTCCCAAGTTTCCTTTTGCTTGTTTAGTGTTCACTATAGAAAAGTAGTACTGTTAGGTGTGTGGGTGCTTTTCCAATCTAAGGCGTGTATTTTTTTTCCTCCCCATCTTAAAGCATTAAAACCAGCAATTAGTGCTGGGTTGAAGGTTAGCTAAAATTGTTCCCCTTTGGGTTGTGATAGATTATCGCTATAAACTCTTTTGTGCTTTGAGACAGTTCGCAGTGCTCAATTTAATTTTATAAGTATATTGAACTTTGACAAATGGTGTGTTGAGCAGCTTGTGCTCAATTAGTAGACATCTATTAGATGGAACATATTCAATTGTTGTACTGTGGTAGTTCTTTCTGGTTGTGGCTCAATCTTCTCTATAAGTTTTGAATAAAGGAGGCGATACCACACATGCATACTAGTTCAGAAGAACTGATATGGGCTTCTCGGTTCATCAACAGGCTGCAATAGATAGTTCATGGGAGGACACAGTGTATCGTGTAATGGATTGTGGCGTTCTTGAATGCATTGTTCCTCATAGAAAGCTTAAGTGATGGTGGCACATTACCAAATACATAATTAGTTTAGTCATGTGGTCCCCTTTTGTGTTAGTATGGTATCAATTGTCAGGGATTATGTCCATACAGCAGGATACAATTGGTACTATGAAACACTTCCCAACTGCTTATACTGGCATTAACATTTGTAGTGCTCTTGTTTAGATTGATGGATCTATAATGGGGAAAATGTACTTTTTGGTACTAATATTGTGCAGCCATTTTGATTTATGCAGGAAAAACTCTACCAGTGGATGGTGCGACAGCATGAAAGTGGGATGAGGCTCACAGTTTCTGACATAGCGGCCAACATTGAGGTCCACATTTCTCTTTGTAGGATAATCATAGTCTCATTGTGCAACACACCCACTTTTCATTTTTGTGACCCATCCGCTGAACCACTCAGCTAAGCTGTAGTATTATCAGCAATATATTGTCACTTGGCATATTGCACTAATAGCTCATGTCCTTACCCATGTACTCGTGTTTATGGGCCCTTCTTGAATGTAGCACGAGATTGCGTATGGAGGTGACGGTGCATTAACTTCACCAAGATCACAATACACAACCCAGAATCTCCAAGCTCAAAGTCACATCCCCAACACAAGCACGCAGCAACTATCATCTTGTTCATCAGCAGCAAACCCATCCAAGGATTCAATGGTCTTTTCTAAAGCACTATCCAGCCCTTTCCGACAAAACCTGCAACTGTACCATATTCAGCAAGGTGGTCATGCAGGATGCTTCGCAGATGGCATTTTTTCCACTGGAAACCGTGACTCGAATCTTGCAGTACCAAACGATTCGTCAGTGGATATGCATTCAGATAGCCCAGGTCATGACTCATGAGCCCTGATTCCTGAGTAAGCAATTTCCAGCTTGATTCCATGAACTGCAAACAACAAAATTGCAGTAAAGAAACGGAATTGCCCACACGCAATTAGGGATGTAAATATAAACCCTTACCCCAAGTCGTCCTAATATTTAACTTCTTGTAATTTATTACTTCCTATTGGTCTGTTACTTCTGATATAAACTGCACATATGTATCATCCATGTATGTATTTTCAGGTTAAGTATAATAGCTAACGTAGCAGTTTTCTTTAGTACAAAACACTCATCAGTAACTTCAGATTGCAGAATTATATGTTACTCCTTCCGGTTTGGTTTTATTATGCTTATCGTTTTGAACAAGTGCACGGTCTCTACAAGTAACTTTGCTACCAGCTAAAACTCCAGATCCGTCCCTGCTTGGGAACCACAAACTATCTAAATGATTTGAACTGTATAAAGAAGAACAACAATGCACTAATGCGTTATTATCCCTGTAGAAACAGATCGGAAATTCTATATACTTCACTCAGGAACAAATAAATCAACCATTATCTACAAAAATAAGGACACCCAAACATCCAACAGTCCTGAAGGACACCCAAATCACTGGCAATATCCCTGTCATTCTTGTATCTCTAATCGTCTGCCACCAAACAGGGGAAAAAAAATGTAATCCTATTGTATCCATCACCAAGAACTTACTTTACCACAAAACATAAAATTAGACCGTTTTAGTACAAACATATCTATACATCGCATTACACCTAGAGATAATAATTTACATGAAAACCATGTCTAATTTCTTCCACACTAAGAATATTCATTCATCCATCTTGTTTTGGGGCTCAACCTGACGCCGTGACCTCGTTCGGATCGATGACGTACCCAACAGGGTGGTTTCCACGGCGCGCCGAGGCCCTGCGAGACAGCGAAGGGGGCCGCCCCAGCTGAACATTGGGTGGGACAGGGATCTGATCAGAGTGGCCAGAAATGCAGAGTGACCCATTGTCATCCTGATCCCAGTATACTTCAACCATCACTCCTCTTGGATTCTCCTCCGACTCCGTTCCCGGAATTCCGACAAACCGAGCCCCCTTGGGTATCTGCATTGCCATAGAAATGTGAGATTCAGGATTTTCTTGGAAGATATCTATCCACAGACAAATTACGCAGGCAATTGCTGCTGAAAGGATTTATCTTTTTCATGTCCAGGATTGCAGCATTGTTCCTAGGGTTACCGAGGACAAACCTGGATCGATGAGCCTGATGATAGGTTCAGCGTAACCAGGGTGCCTTCAGCAGTAGAGCTCTCCAGCTCTGCCTGCTTTGCAATGTTCAGGAACACTTCTTCGAGCGTCGTGAGGCCGAGCTGAATGTCGGAGATGCCAAATTCCCGTTCCCTGTCTTGGAGTTCCCCGAAGAATCCCTGCTTGATGAAAAATATATTAGCCTATCATCAAATTAAAGTATATGATGTATACCAGAGTCTTTTTGGACGAAGAGACAGTACAGTCAGGAGTGGTTCTTTCTGATGGGGGATGACGAACGTTAAGAATGTCCTGCTCTCCTCTTTCGGGTCCACATCAAGCCGCTGTGTCAATAAATTTCATGTGGTTTTACATCTCCACAATATAAAAAGACTGTTTTTCTTTGAAGGGCATATGATTTAACGATGAGACAGACATACTTCCTTGAAGAACAGTTTGACAGCCTCTATGTTAGGATTGACCGGGACTTCAGCATTGCCATTGACATTAGGGCTTTGTGTATGACCATTTCCAGAGAAATTCACATTAGCGATATATCCAGTTCCGAATTTCGACTTCAGCCTAATTGAAGTCCCAATGCACCTCAATTTCCCTTTAGCCATGATAGCAATCCTGTCACTCAGAATGTCAGCTTCCTCCATGGAATGGGTGGTCAAGACAATAGCTCTTCCTTTCTTGGCTTCCTCTATGATGTCCCAGACGTGCCTCCTTGTTATTGGATCCATGCCAGTAGTCTGTGTAGTATATACGTTGTTAAGATCGGCACATGATATGGAATTATGGATGTTTGGAAGGACATTAGTGACAAAAATTGACGGCCTTTACCGGTTCATCAAGAAAGACCAATTTTGGATCACCGATTAGAGCAATTGCAACACTTAGCCGGCGTTTCATTCCTCCACTGTAGCTACCAGCTCTGACATTAGCTGCCTGGCTGAGCTTCACTTGGACTAACGACTGTTCTGCAACCTGCATTGGTTGAACAGCCAGAGAAGATGAATGCAGGACCATTAAGTGTTTTAGGGAGGATCACATGATAATCAGTTCTTGAGAAACATACCGACTTGATTGTTGATGGATGTAATCCCTTGATGCTAGCAAACAGTTCCATGTGCTCTCTAGCTGTCAATGCATCCCACAAGATGTCAAACTGCAGACACATAAACCATGAATGTTTATCTTCCTTCGATCAATTCAAATACATCAGTAATATGCCAATGTTTATAGCACCAACCTGTGGACAGACTCCAATCATCCTCCGAATATTCGCCATCCCAGCAGTGCTTCGAACAGAATGCCCATAAATCATAGCTGCAAATGTCCGAAGTGATTTATTAGCATGTATATAGATATTAAAAGCATTGTAAACTGCTGCTTAAAGAAAGATACCATCGCCGCCTGTAATTGGTGTTATTCCAGTCAGGCAACTAATTGTAGTTGTTTTACCAGCTCCATTGGGCCCAAGAAGGCAAAATAACTGGTCCTTCTCAAGGTTTACCCATAAATCCTGGAGAATTTTTTTTTTGTGGTCAGTAATCAGAATAAGCAAATCATTCATATTTTACACAACAGAGGCAAACTGTGAACTTACTTTGACTGAATGAAATGGTTTAGTCGTTCTGCATCTGCAGCAACCCATACTAAAACTCCCTGGGTATGTTTTCCTCAAACCACGTATCTGAACTGCAACACCAGGATCTACTTCACTGTTTGCAATTTGTTGTTTTACTAGGTTTTCCTCAGCAATAACATCCTCGTCAGTGGGAGCAGCATCGTCAGCTGGGCGGTTCGAACCAAAAAAGCTAAAGAGGCCTCCCTCTGTAATGGAGCATTCAGATTAGTAAGTAATGTAAGATACTATTACTAGAACATTGTCCAGAAATACCAAGCACTTCAAACATCTCTGACCTTGCAATCTGCCTCCCCCTTTCCCTGTCCAGTATGAAGGCATCAGAAAGTAGAACAGTGACTTTCGAACACCATTGACGTTTGGAATTATATTGTCAAAGTAGATCGCTAGGATAAACCACAAGAAAAATGTGGAGATGAGCCATTTGTAGATATCATCCTACAAGATGGTTGAGAAAACTCAGCTTGATATGTGCATCAGGCTAAAGCCCATAATATCTAATACACAATGATTTGTACGTACAATAGTAATGACGCAATCTGTTTCAAAAGATTGGCATTGTCCCCGCTGATTCCAGCTAATTCCTTTGTCTTCAGGAGTGGCTGTTGCCTTACCTAGAATGTTGAGGGCTTGCGCAAAAACATCAGGTGGAAACAAGGACCATATTGTCCGATAGTACTTCTGGAATGAACTTGAATATGGAAACCCGAAGATTGTTACAAGCTGCCCAGTGAGGTAATAAAAGGGTTTACATACTTTATCTGATAAATTGAAGTACTGGATCTAAATTATGATTAAGAAAACTTACCTGTGTCAAGAAGCCAATAATGAATATTGCAAATCCAACAGTAGTAGCTGATGCTGCTTTTGTTACAAATGTGGATATCATGAAGGCAAAACTAAGCTGCAGCAAGCATCATGAATGAGAACAATATGTTAGAGAACTCCTTTTGCAAGCTGAAACTTATGTTCATAAAGAAAACATACATGCAAGCATGTTTCTTATCTAAATTTAACATTTAAATGGGAGATAGCAGACTGCTGATCAGCAGGGGCAGAAGTGCATGTGGCATGGAGGTTGCCTAGAAACCTGGTCCGAAATTTTTTTTAGCTATAGTTTATCTATTTTCATCATATGTACACCCCTCTCAATTTAAATCTGGACACCTGTGTCAGCCTAAACTCGGTTGAAAGTAGAATAAAGCAAGTGAGTGACACCCCCATATGTTTTGTTCAGTATGTGAAAATTACCATGTTCAGCTGGAAGAGGAAGAACAGGAGGAATAGGATCCCAAAGTTATTGTTCAGAAAGAAGTCAAACTGGAACATCATCCCAAACAGCACGGTAAGAAGTGCTGAAAGCAACGTGACAAAAGCCTCCCAGGTTAACCAAGACAACCAATACGCTGACTCGTAGAGCCCCATGATAGACATAGCCTGCAATTGTTAACCAAACTTTGAGTGATATCATTTAAATCTTACAACACTAGCAGTGGATGGGGGAGCTCGAACCTGACGAAGTTTAAGCTCTTTCTCTGTCACCAATGCACTGATTTGGAAAACGAATCCGAACATAGCAATGGCAAGGAAGAAAGTTGGACCAGCTTGGGCGATAGTAGAAAAGGTTTCTGTAGCTGGGTGAGCGAATTCCTTGAACCCCACCGTCCAGCTAAAATTTGGGTCTGTCACATTCATCAAAGTATACCTTTATTTGCAAAAACAACTATGAAAAGGAAGCAAATATACAGCTAACAATTATTTTTGCAGCATACCATAAATAGTTCAAATTAATCTAGTCAAAGGATTCAAGAATTACTGAACAAGAATTGCTATCTGAGGGTATGACATAAGTGGTACCAAGTAGAAAGCACAGAAGCCACAACTCCCAAAAGAAAAGGGATGGAAGCAGCAATACCTCCAATCAGTAGCCTCGCCATTTCCCTCTCAGCTGCAACTTGAAGTGGTATCTGGAACTTGAATGTAGGGTCCTCATATGTTCCTCTCCGAGCCACCGGAGTGGAGTTTGTCTGAATACCATACTTTATCTGAGTGTCGTTTATAACTTGAAAATGTAAGGCACCAGGACAGCGCATTGGATTTTGGAAAAGCCAAGCATCAACTTCATCTGGAGTATTGAATCCCAACACCTGAGAAATTTACCAGAGACAGTGAGACAACATGTTCAATGCGCTAACAATTCTAAGTATGAATCTGATTTAATCAATACAGAAGAAACTACTGTAGTGAATACTGCGTTTATGTTGATTGATAATGAAGATACATGAAGAACCATACTCACAGATAAATTAAGTATTTTTATTTTTTATTTTTTATATAATGGATTAAAACCTGGCCTCTACATCCAACCCAACAACAGGAAGTTATATAAATTGTGTCCAAGTTCTTGACGGCATAATCTCAGTGTTTATTTTCAAATAATCATAAGTTAAATACCCATTTGGGAGTCAGAGTAGTATAGACGTTCGTCTACAAAAGACCAACAGTACTTAAAATGTGTACTATCATCCAATCTATGCAAGATGTAGTTCTCCCAAAAAAATCGGTGTATTCACTGTTAAAATTTCCCATGCACAACGCAAAAACATCTATGTTTCCAAGAGAAGGCGTCACAAACCACAATGGATCAAGAAAGCACGCACTAAACGTACCATGAAAATGACATCAGGTGTCCTTACGACAAACCTAAATGAATTAGACGTTTCTAGTTAACCCCGATGCCTCCCAATCCACGCTGGCAACAAAATAAGCATCGTTTTCATACTTTCTTTGAAAAGTTCGCCAGGCCACTATCTAGGTAAGTACTTACTGCTGCCATCCCCACACCGAACAAATCAAATCAGCGTGCTTGTTCCAAAATAGATTTCAGTAAGTTCTCTTTATTTTCTATTTTTATTTTGCATTAGGATCGATCTTTCCATTTCATTTTTTTTCTCGGAATTCACAAATTCATCTCTCCCTGACAGTGAAACACATGCAAAGGTTTCAAACTCATCCAGTTTCAGGGAGTAGAGCCTAAAAACTATGTGTAGGAACAGAGGAAAACAAAAAAAAATCAGAAATGTAAAACCGAAGAAACAGACGCCTCTAAATCCTCCAAATGCTTCGAATTCCCCTCTTTCAAGAGGGGAGTAACTACGATACACTCATATTCAATATGTATCTCGCAGTTCTGCAATCACAAAAACGCTAAGAGAGAGAGAGAAAAAAAAAACAATCTTTGTCCACCAAAACCCAAAATCCTCACACAAAACGTGCTTCATTAGCAATCCAGACTAATCAAACAGAATCTGCACGCCGAAATCACACACCAATTGCACCCAATCTACAGAGAGAGAACGAAGCATAACCGAATCTTTCCCCAACGGACAGAAATCAACCAAGATGAATCAAAAAAGAAAGAAAAAGCCGCTACCTTGTCGGCGGGGATGGGCCTGCCGGGGTTGTTCCGGCGGATGGCGTCGACGATCCGGGCGACGCGGGCGCTCGAGGCGCCGCTCCAGAGGAAGTCGTAGCACGGCTCCCTGACGAAGTACTTGTCCTCGCAGGGCGGGATGGGCGGCGCGACGAGCGGGGAGGGGTCGGGGACGTTGCGGTAGGCGGTGGTGTAGGAGAAGCGGGAGCGGACGGCGCGGTCGATGCAGAAGATGAGGAAGATGAAGACGAGGGAGGAGAGGAGCTGCAGGGACGCGGACCGCCTGTGGCGCCACGTCAGCGTGGCGTTCTTGCGGACCAGCGAGCGGTACTGCTGCCACGCCAGCGCCGCCCCGCCCAGGAGCTCCATTGGCGGCGGCGGCGGAGCTCTCCGCTTGGTGGTCGGGGGAGACGAGAGGAGAGGAGATGAGGAGAGGAGAGGGGGGGCGTTGGTGAATTGGGTATTTATAGGGGGGGCGATTTGGAAGAAAGCCAGGAAGACGAAGGGGAGGCGCAGTGGTGGTAGTAGTAACGGACGCTGCTGCTGGTGCTGCTGCTTTGTGTGTGTCGTGTTGTGGTGTGGCTACGGTTTTCGCCTCGTCGGGTGACGTGGAGCTTTAACAAATTAGACAAAAAGAAAAAGGGGCGAGTGCTACAGTGTACTGTGGCAGGTGCTGTGTGTCAAACACAGTGGGAAATGCTACGTCGCGCGTGGAGAACAGGAGACAAATATAACGGTAGCTTCATGGGCCCAAAAGCTCGAGAAATGTTTTATCTATATATATTAATGCTGAAACATAATTATGCACATGAACAGAACACTTTGTAAATACCATTGGATACAACAATAGTAGGGCGACAACCAGACGATGTTGTTAGTAGGTTTAAAGGGAGGAGCAAAAGGAGGTGAAAACAACGGATAAAGCTAGATGGTGGTGGTTCATTGTTTTATATCCTGTCACTGGTTCGTATGGAAGTATTTTTTATTGTTAAGTCATATGAATTTTTTCAAAACAAATGATGATTAAATAAACAAATGTTTACAATGTTGTAGAAAACAAGTATGAAACAGTAAGAGCATGAAACTTGTTTTATTTTTGGAGTAAATTTAGACTTATCTAAAACGTTGAAAATCCATAAAACATACTAATGGAGAAAATGAAAGGTTTTGATAAGAATATGTTATGAATGTTATGGAAAATATTGATAGAACTAGTGCTGATTTGTCTATGGTGTCTTAACCTTGAAACCATAGAATTTGGAGACTTGGAGTAAAGGGTTCCAGGCCATGTGTAACTTTGATCATATATAATACCGAGGTTTTTTCTATAATTTATTTTTAAAAACTTTTTACCACACAAATGCAGTAGCATCTAAAAGCACATTGACCGAACCACAGCAGGGGAAATCGCAGGTGATTAAATTAAGTATATGGCAACCTGACCTTCCAAAACCAACAAATTAAAATCCAAGCGCAAAGTTACAGACAATTCTGAACTAAGCAGAGTCGCTGATATTTATTACTACACCACGTGGACAAAAGACCAAAACCATTACATACAAGGATTGTATCATATTATCATCGTAGTATACCTTCATATGTAAGTATTGTTGAGCAGAACAGTGAGCACAGATTAATAAATATATAAGATATCCAGCCACATACCGCAATAAATACCAGCACAAATATATAAGATGCACATTTTTACAGAATTTGTTAGCATTTAATGGGGAAAACCGATGATAAATTTGTGATTTCAGAATCGTGCTAATCCATTTCTTTTAATGGATGACGTGTTAATTTTTGTTACGCACCGTTCGTTCTTTAAATTAAAAAAATATATAAATTCATAAAAATATAAATAATGTATCAAATACTTACAATAATAAAAATGATCATATACTTTATTTTTATCAGATAAACGACGAAACATGCGTTTAAATATTAACGGATAGGAGATAAAAAGAAAAGAAAATCCTTTGACGGTTAATCCGGACTGCACGAGTGATGCATGTGCGCGGGAGAGTGAGACAGATAACCGTGAGCCACAGACGGGAACCATTTTCTCGCAGGCCCCCCTGATTTTCCAAATATTTACATACAAGTCCACGACGAGAACTCACGCAGAGATGTTTAATTATTGGAGTGCTTATGCAGCAACGATTTGTCGTTGAGTCTAACTGCGAGTTTCCGAGGCGGTTAGAGAAACCGTACAGCCTTTGTGATTCGTGCAGGGTTTGTTTGACCCGTGTTTTTAATAGCACTTGGATTTGTCTTCAAACATGTGTCCCTTTCTCTCTCTTTCTCTCTGTTTGTCTCCGATATTTTGTTTAATTCCATCGAAATATTGTGTGGCAATGTGGCATTGTATGTATAGTTCCAGGCAATTAAGCAGCACCTAGTATATATGGCGTTTTGGGGTTATCAAAAGATTCCCAGCAGGTATAACTTTGGATTTAGTTTATTTTTCATGCTAATATGTTTGTGTCATTAATAAATCATACTCTCTCTGTCCAAAACAATACAGCGGCTCATCACATTTAATATTTGTTATTTGTTGTAGTATGCAATAATTTCTCCGCACACTCTCATCTCAACCAGTTATGTATATCTTTCATTTCATCTATCCACATATATATTTTCTCATCTTAAGCCGTCGCAACCCTCTCCTATCTAATTTTACCTCGCAACTCAATCCCTATAATGAAAAATCCAAAAGTGTTTACATATTGGGATGGAGGGAGTGTGAGAATAGTCAATTTATGAAGTGTGGAAAATATTTAATTTATGAAGTGAAAATATTAGCTTTCATCGCAAAATAACCTTTGGTCAATTTGGTGATTGAGTAAGAAATTGTTCCTAATTTCCTATAATCCATTGAAAAATTAAAATAAACTATCTAGCTTATAAGTTGTATATCCTACATGTAAACCTTTAACTATATGCCATAGACAAATCTAAGATTTAAAGTTTGGGGGGCTAGTTATCTTCTTATTCCTCCAACCCTCCCTTCCCCTCCCCTCTCCCTCATCTAGGAGGGCTGGAGCCCCCACGCTGGATCCGTCCCTATATATGCCATCCATAGTGTCATCTTTTTGTGGTATAATCATGTGAATAAAAACTCGAGCTTGATTTTCATAACATCGTTCGTACAAGAGCTAGTACTTTGTCGCAATGGATGGTGGCTCTATAGTATAATCATGTGGCAATGGAATTAACTAATACAAATTTAAAAATCTAAATCTACTTTAGCAATGTAAAATGATAATTTTTTATAGAAATTTTTTTTAAAAAGTATTGTTTAATAGTTTGGGAAGCATGCGCGTAAAAGGGAAAGAAAAATCTAGGGAAAATTTGATATGGAACGAGCACAACCATAGTGGCTCTTGTTGATGGTGTGCATAAGGGAAAAACAAGCAGGAATTAATATTTGTGTTTAGCAATGTGTCGGGTAGTTTGTTTTTTTTCTAAATACTTCATAAAATTAAAAAATATAATGCATAAGTGTGATTATATTGTGCATTTCTGACGAAATTTCACACATTATTTTCAAACGGAGTACACGCACCTGTAAAACGACTAGGGAGATGCTTGGAGGCGAAGAATTTGAAGCGTCTATCATTGCTGCTACTGCTTAACTTCGTGGGAGTTTCTTGGCCAAGCAAAGTACACGTTGACCTAACAATTAACACGATCAAGCAGACAAGTAGTACGTGTTTACGGTAATGGTGGGCATAAACAATAATGTCAGCAGTCATAAGATCGAAGGTCAGCTGCATGATACGCTAGATAGATCACATTGGAATTAAGAGAGAAGCTCATGAGATCTGTATTAATTTGCATATGCAAACACGTTTTTGCTTTGAATCGAATTATCTATCAAGGGAAGATCAGTACGTCGGATCAGGCTATAATATTTCTAGCTTTAGTCGGAGATTTCTAATGGATATATGGAAAGGGATCAGAGGCTCACGTAGTACATTACTTGAATTTTCTAGGTCAAATGCTTGACCGTAGAGGGACAGTACGTGCCGTTGTGACTTTTCACTTTGCATGTGCCATTTCCGCGAGCTAGCCCAAGGGTAAAATGTGGTCGAAATTAAGGGGTATTTGGATACTCCCAGTTTTTTTCTAGTCCCTATCATATCGAATGTTTGGACACTAATTAAAAATATTAAATATAGATTATTAATAAAACCAACCTTATATTCTAGACTATTTCATGAGACGAATCTATTGAGCCTAATTAGTCCATGATTAGCGAATATGATGCTAAAGTAAACATTTGCTAATCGTGGATTAATTAGACTTTAAAAATTTGTCTAACGAAATAGCCTTTATTTATGCAATTAGTTTTGTTATCAGTCTAAATTTAATACTCCTAATTGACGTTCAAATATCCGATGTGATAAGGGACAAAAAAAAAAGTCACTGGATCCAAACAGCCCCTAAAGTTATGTGCTTTTGGGACAAATAAATGTTACTGGCAAGTTTGAAATCTTTGTAGTCAGAAACATGTTGGGATTGTCTATCTGTCCCATCCAAAAGTACTACTCCCTCCGTCCCAAAATAAACCAATTTTTCACCTTTTACCTATAATTTTTAACTCTTCGTTTTATTCAAATTTTTTTACGATTGATCTTTTTGTTTTTATTAGATGATAAATCATGAATAGTATTTTATATGTGACTATTTTTTTCTAATTTTCTGAAAATTTTTCAAATAAGACGGATGATCAAATATTGGACACGGAAACTAGAGGGAGTACTCTTTTTTCATTATTCCCTCTGGTCATCTTAGCTTTTGGTATATGTTGAAAGAAGCTTTAGGAAAATATAGTATTTTCAATAGCTGATTTTTCTCGCTTTTCTGTTATTTTTAGTTTTGAAAGCCTAAGTCTATATTCACTTCGTTTCATATTATAAGTCGCTTTTGAATTTATTTTAAGTAAAACATTTTAAATCTGACAAAGTATATTAGTAGTTACAAGACTATATTAGTTTCATTAAATTCAACATTAACATATTTTTATACTCCCTCCAATTCCATAACTTTTATCGTTTTGGATATATATATATATATATATATATATATATATATATATATATATATGGTCAAACTTTTAAAATTTTGACTATGAATAAGTTTAAAAATATTTAGTTTGAAAATACTGAGATAACATGTATAGATGAGTCATAAAAAGTAATTTAATAAAAATAACATTTTATTTAATTTTCTATATATATATATATTTAATAGAAAATCCTAGTTAAAGATAATTTAGAAGACCATGTCATTGTCTAAAATGGTAAGAATGATCAAACTACAGGGATTAATATATTTATTTTGTGGTAGCAATATTGCTATATTTTTATAAACTTGATCAAGTTTCGAAGATTTGGTCTATGATAAACTTAAAGTAACTTATAACATGATACCAAACGAGTATATACTAAATGGCATAATCCTACCAGCAGGTTTGACCAAAGTGACTTATAATTTGTACAATCTTTTTTTGTTACATCCATTTAATGTAATACTTTTGTGTTCTAAAAGACTTTAATCTATATCACACATACCAATATAAATAAAAAGACTAAAATATTCTTGCTTTTTTCCAAATTACAATACATAGGTACTATGCTTTACCAAACTCCTATGTAATAGTTTCCCAAAAACTCAAATCTTTGTGGACAAAATAGGAAAGCTAAAAATGAAGTATCTGTGGAACGGATGTACGTAGTAGTTTAAGATCGAGTCAACACTCAAACCGAAGGAAATTGTGTTTAATCTCAGCTGTACTTAGCTCGAAGCAAGGCATCGTATCCTACAAAAGGCCAATCAATCAATTACTAGTTGCCATTATCTGAAGCAAATGTTGGTCTACGTCCAAACAATAATATAGTAATAGTAGTACCTGTTCATTTCTCGATGGAAATGCTGTTCTTGGCAGCATATATACATACAAATTTTAATTACGTCCAAATTAAGAAATCAGATCACAATCAGGCCGGGTGCGTGCGTGGAGATTCGTGTCAACACTCGACGCACGCAAACAGGATCAGACCAAACTGTGTGTCCAATCATTTTTCGAAAAACAAAACAAACGGCCCAAGGTAAATTAAATTTTATTGTGATCGATGCATCAGGCCAGTTGTTTTTTTCTTTCTTTTGAGCTGCATTATCAAGCCAGATTAATTGATTGGAATAATCTGCTGTACATGTGACACATACAATGCATCACAGATGACCATCAGTGCAAACACTTTAATTAACTTGCAAACAGGATCCAACCAAACAGTGTGCAACATTTCCATTTTTTAAAAAACAAAGGTGTACAAAGTTTTTTTAAAAAAATTTTTTTATCCAGAACTAAAAAATATATATTGTACATATGAGCTGGATTAGCACGATTTAATTCGTTTGGAGTGAAATCTATTCGAATTCAAGTGAATTCAATGGATTCTTTCGTAGTCCACAAGGATCTAAAGCGAATAATGTTCGGAGATACCGAGGCTAGCTAGACCGGAAACAGACGAATTTTTTGAATTTTTAATTATATTTATTAAATAATTTACAAATTTAATTTTGCATTTTAAAAAATTATAAAACTAATCTCCTGCCGCCTTCTGGGAGGACGGAAAGATGACGTGGCAAACAGTCACTCGACGGCCACTCGGTCACGACGAATGGCTGGAAACGGCGGCGCGGTAAATTTTGCATTTAGGCCCTTTCCGCTCTCTGTAAGGACGGCAAGGACCTAAATACAAAATTTGTCGTGCCACCCGGTAATTTTTCGAGCCGTGTATCTACTCATGGTTTGTTTTTGTCATTTTTAAATTTTTAATTAGTGTCTGTGTGACAAATACATCTGATTATCAAGTGATTACATTGACTTGATGCAAGCATATATACCAAGATCAGCTCATGTGTGTCCCACGTTAATTACGACTAGACGGACTAGTAGTAGTAGACACTAGACACAGGATGATAATCTTAACGATCGTGAATGACATGCTGCACATGACCAAAAAAATGTATTTTGGATATCATGTCGATGTCCAAACTGACCAAAAAGAGGTAAGGAAGTGCAAGATGAATCTGCTAGAGCAAATTTCATAAAATTATAGATAGTTTGATCTATCGTAAAAAAGAAGATGTATTACAAAATTACAAATTTAGCACAAAGTTTATCGTCAAAACCACATACTAGCTCACAAAACTACATATTTCATATTTAAGTTACCATAAAATTACATATTTTAAAGTTTAAACCTATAATATTTTGCAATAATTTGGCCTAAATATGTGTAATGTTTCAATTACTCATAAATTTATTAATTTAGGGGATCAGAATAGCTCATCCAATTCTTTTTTAGAAATATATATATAATGGCATGGCCGAGACAATTTAGAGAAAATTCTATAAAACTACAACCATTTTAACTAGACTATCGGAAAACTACAGATTTAAGGTGATATATCATAAATATATATGTTTAACATTATTTTTTTTAAAATAACATATTTAAGACAAAGAATTACAAAAGTAATAATTACTACTGAACTTATCATACAACTAGAGCATTTAAAGATTCAATCCCTAGCACTACTATACATTGGAGCTAGAAAGTTGTAGTTTTGTGATTAAATTAGTCCTAAACCTATTGTAGTTTTGTGATTAAATTAGTCCTAAACCTATAGTTTTGCGACAATTTTGTTATTTTTCCACTAGATCTGTAATTCTTTGATACCGTATATTAAATATGTAGTTTCATGATAAGAATTTGTGCCAAATATATAGTGTTGGGTTATATAAGGTTAAAATCTGTGGTATTGTGATAGTTTGAATAGATTATGTTGTTTTGTGAAATGTATTATAGTTATTTACCGTGAGAGCGAGGGATATGAATAGTATAAATTTATTTAATTCGTTTATTGAAATCCATGTAAATTTAATGGAATCTTTCATCAAGTGCCTGAGGATCCAAAACGAATGTTCGGAAAGATTGAGGCTACATGCACCAAAATAAAAACAGACGGCGTATATATATCTGCTCATGGTTTATTGTTTGCCGATATCGTCTACAATCAATTAACAAATTAACGCAGCTGCAGGTTGCATCTGATTATCAAAGTGATGCAATTTGACTTGATGCAAAGGGCATTTCGTACGTACGTCCCTCCCTGATCAGGTCATGTGTCTCGCATTAAGATAATTCCTAGATAGGGCAATATATATCCTATAGAGATGCCAAGTTGCACTTAGTAGTTGTTAGTTGATTTGAACAATTCGATCGCATGGTCAAATTAATTTTTTACTGCACTATTGACCGTGAATCCTTCTCCTAATTTATTCTTTTTTGTTTCGAAAGTAATCCACGTTGGAAATTGGATAAATGCTTGGGAATGAAGCTAGCGGTGTGTGGTTGAATGCACGTACGTCGTCAATTCGTCATGCATGCTTTGGTTTAAAGAAATTGTGTGGAGACCATGGATCCTAATTAATTAAGGCCATCTTTAAAGATTAAGCCCAATATAAACTTTTGTGTGATCCATGCCAGCAACGAAAACCTATTATTCATAATAATAAGTATAAAGATAGAGTCATGTATAGTTTTTAAATTAATATAGCAACATATTTTTTTATTACATTACTTTTCTTTTTAGCTACCGTTGTAAAAAAAATTTTATTTAGTAAATGTTAAGATTACTCTAAATCTAAATCATTGTCATGCATAACAATAATTTTCTCTCTCCTTATCTTTTTTCTCTATGTTACTCAATATACTTGCATCATGAAAAAGAGAGTCATCTAATAAACATGCTTATATGCGCCGCTGTGATGTGCTTTTGTCTTTACTAGTACTAGCTTGCGTTGGTTGCTGCATGCCCGACAACTTGCTGCTTAAGCATGGAAGAAGGTCAAATTGCATTTAATTAATTGCACACTACTGACATATATATTGTAGTAGTAATGACCAAGCAAGAGTCTCTTATATTGGAAAACTACTATAGTGCCCTTGCTCCATCCAATGACAAATACTCCATCTTATTCATTTTTTTTTAAAAAATATAAGTCATGCTTAAAGTGCTTTTAGTAAAAAAAATGAAATTTAATAAAATAATTAATAATTATATAAATTTTTAATAAGATAAATGATCAAACGTACATCAAAAAGTCAATAACGTCAAATACAAACATGAGGGAGTACATCCAAGATCTAAAGGTATCAAAACTTTATAGCAAAAAAATAGCATGTAATTTTTCCAGAATCATAAATTTTTTCTTATTATATATAAATGAAACATTTATAGTTATTACTTTACATATCTCAACGTCGGACTGAACAATCTCCTTGATGATGATGATGATGATGAGGAATGGAGCGGGGTGATCCTCTGCTGGAAGGGAGGGGAAGTTGCGTTGAAAATCAGCCAATCTTATCTTTTCGCTTTCTTTATGTTAATAAACCAAAATTTGATTATTTAACCTTAAAATTAGAGGTGATTATGGGAATTTTTATAATGGCTTATTTTTCGGCCATTGTTTCTAGATCGCTAAGAACACGTATGAAAAAAATATTCAAAATTTATTTTTTACTTATAAATATGCCGTTTCATTTTTCGCTCTCGAAAAGCCAACTGACGACCACCAGCCCCATTGGGCGACTGTACCATGTTTTGTTTTTCTGAAAACATTATCATGGAGCTTGCTATAATTGGTCAAAAAAACTGTTTGGCAACAACAGTTACAAAATGTGTGAAAAATGAAACTTTTGGGCCTGGCAATAATTTGCAACCAAACATAAAACTATGCATATAAACCAATGCTCTAGTTGCTGAAGAAAATTTGATCAATTAAAAAAATTCATGAAAAAAGCCAAACAACATATTTGCAAAAAAAATAATTTGTGAATAAGACTTTTATATAGTGTTCTTAGCGATCTAAAATCAAAAAGCAAAGTACAAAAAATAAACTATGGTGAATAAAGATCCTAAAATTAATTCTAAATTTAAAATTCAAATTCAAATTTTGGCTTATATATATAAGTAGAAGTAGAAAGACCAAGACGAGAGTGATGGTAGTGGCCAGAATAGCAAAGTCACTTAAGGATCATCATTAGCTTCTTTTAATAATGCAGAATTTTCTTCCTTTTATATAATAGAGATAAATAAAGATATGGGTTATAACACAATTTGGGAATTAAAACTTAAGGCTGATATTTAAACATGTCACATAATTATACATATATAGCTTCATCCGATAATTAATCCTATGAGCGGAAGTTAAACCAGCAGATAATTAGACTTTCCAATCCAATTGGCAGTCCCAGGTTATGGGCCAGTACTTTAACCTTTTGTTGAAACAAAACCCAAACAGACTTCCCAATGCTCAATACCATTAGCATCTGGTAAACAGTTCCATGTATAATTAAGAGCATAAAAAACATAACAAAGTACGTGTAGGTGAAATTATTAATTTATGCTCCAAAAATAACGAAACTTCCACCAAATCCAGTGCTTTGACAATTGAGTTTAGACAAGTAATTAGCCTCACATGAAGATATGTTTTTTTAGGAGGCACGTACGTACTACCTCCTTATGCTGTAAGACTTTCTAACCTTGTCTAAATTTATTAATTGATGAATGCATCTAATTTATATATATGTCTAGATTCATTAGCATCCATATGAATCTAATCCATATGAATCTAGACAAGACTAAAAAATCTTACATTGTGAAACGGAAGAAATACGTGATCAACAAAGAGCTCTCTACCGTGATATTCCTATTGGACTATTAGTTTAGTATTTTTCAATCCATGGTAAGCAACAACTACTGGCAGCCTTAACAATACCAGCATTCCACAACATGACATGTACATATTGCCATGACATGATATCTTACAAAATCTACACAATAATTGTGAGCATAAATAATCCAAGTTTGACTTGCATGTGTTTGATAGTGACAGATTAAATGTGCATAATAAGCTAGCTAGCCAGTAGTGCCACAAATGTTGACAATTTTGCTGTTGTCGCCGTTCGTTTTCACAGTATACTAATTATCTTATCTTCTGGTCACCACCTACAGCGATATCCACAGCTAGCTAGGGTTAGCTCAAACGAAGTTTATCAAAATTGATCTAATAGTTACGACAAACTCGACATGATCTCATGACAGTCCCTCGAAGGCCATGGTGTACTCCACTTTTACTGACCAGATTTTCTCGTTTTTCGTGCACATGCTTTCTGAACTGCTAATTAAACGGTGTTTTTTTAAAAAAAAATCTATAAAAAAGTTGCTTTAAAAATCATATTAATCTATTTTACAATTTTGTATAACTAATAATTAATTAATCATGTACTAATATATTAATATGTTTTCTACGCCGGATAACTTAAGTACATCCGAATGCGGCCGAATTGTGCATATGTGTTAGAGCGTGCCATGTGAAAAGAACCCTATGCCGTGTATTTGAAACATCGTAATTGAATCACTACTAGTCCTCAGTAATGAACAAGTTCAACATGAAAATTCTCCACATCATGACATGACAGTTAAATTTGAAATGCCTAAATGATTGAATTAATCTGCTTGTCCTGATACAACCAGCTGGTGGAAGTTTTGTTACTTGTGACCATGTGCCTGATGGTGAGTGGTGACTACTTGGACTTCTGCTGCTCAGCTGTGTAATATACTACTCTGTTTGGCTCTTCTTGAATAGCAACCACGCCAAGAGCTACTGGTTTCTCCTGGTTTCCTCACACAATGTATAACTTTGATGTGTTTGCCTATTCAAAGATCATATATGCAACATTCATAAGAAAAAAAAACGAACATTTTCTTTGTTTCCAATTGTAAAATGGTGGCCTGTCCATAACTAGATCTGCTGTTGTGCAATAAGCACAATGAATTAGGAAACTTAGTAAAAAATTATAACTACTAAAATATACACCTAATCTGGCACACTGATTAGATAATACAGCATGTTAGTACCGAGAGTTTTTTAGGGTCTCTAAGGAAGTAGCATTAAGGAGCCGAGTTATTTAGTGCTAAATTTCTTATAATACATATGTTTCAAAATATAAGTATTTTCATGTACATAGCCAGAAATGCTTATAATCTCAGTATTACAATACATAACATTATAAACTTTTTGATGCATATTTGATCATTTGTAAAACTTACATAATTATCATTTATTTGGTTTTAATTGGATTTATTAATGCATATTTTATTTATAACTTATATTTTACATATTTTCATAAAAATATTTAAATAAGATGAATAATAAATGTGTACCAAAAAGTCAATGACGTCATCTATTAAACTATAAACTACAGAGAGGGTATTTTGAAAGGGACTATTCTCTGCCTCAAATATTAGGAAGGTATCGAAATTTCTTATTGTCGTGACAAAAATTTTCATTATTATGCTACGATAATACATAGAATACTAATGTACTCTGTCTGCTAGTTTCGAATCATCTGCAGGATATATAAAAACTTTGCGGCCACTAATTATAAATAGCACAATCATTTTAGTCGAAAATCGATCACTGTCTTGCTGCCCAAGGAAATGATACGAGTAATTAGCCCTAATCTCCCACGGATTATCAGTGCGTGTGGACTTTGCAACCCATAAGTTCGTATGGAATCCCAGCATGTCGCAGAGCATCTTTCTTCAGCTAAATAAACAGTTTTTTTTTTTTTAGCAAACTCAACCTATACCACATCTGAAGTCCATTGTGACTTTGGCCGCGTTCACCCTGCCCATTAGTTAACTTACCACTTACTTCCACGCGCACGCTTTCTGCTAAATGGTGTATTTTAAAAAAAATTAAAAAGTTATTCTAAAAATCATATTAATCTATTTTATATTTTTAATAATTAATAATTAATTAATCATATACTAAACTATTCCTACGTTTTTCATGTTATATAAGTTATCTTACCACCCCTCTTGCCGAACGGGGCTTTGTGAGGTACAAGCCCCTTTTACGAAATCATGTGCTACTCTACATGTTTGACTTTGACTTGGTCTTGGATATTTGATTTGATTTATTGTCAAATACATATGGTTCAGATTACGTTACAAACTTTCGTCATTTTTATTTTCTACTTTGGTTTCGTTGTTCCTTCGCTGCGAATCTAACACCAGTGAAATCGAACGGCAAAATTTAACTTCTTTTAAAGCTCGGTAGATCCATGGTGTGTATATAACAACAGGTCCTTATAAGGATATCAACATCTTCGAATATCATTGTTTGGCTTTTTTAGTTAAAAAAAATCAAACGATCCATATATATGCAAATGAAAAATAAATTTTTTATATGCATATTTTTAGCGATCTAAAACCAAATACTAAAAATAAACTATGATAAAAAAAACTTTAAAATCAACTTAAAATTTAAAATTTTAATTTTTAACTTATAAATATATAAGTAGAAGCTAGAATATAAGGGTGTTCGTCCAATTTCGACAATGTTCTAACAATTAATTCATGGAAAAACCACTTGCTCCTCGTACTCTGACAACCATCACAGGTTAAAAATGCCAAAAAAAAAAGAATCTTTATTCCTCACTGGATACAGGGATTTTTTATAGTCACTTGTCACCTCAGATGTTTGATGTTAATTAATAGTATTAAATATAAACTGATAACAAAACTAATTGTATAAATAAATGCTATTTTAATAGACAAATTTTTAAGCCTAATTAAACCATAATTAGCAAATGTTTACTGTAGCATCATATTCACTAATCATTGACTAATTAGACTCAATAGATTCGTCTCACGAAATAGTCCAGAATGTGGGGTGGGTTTTATTAATAATCTATATTTAATACTTCTAATTATTGTCCAAACATTCGATGTGTCATCCAAATAGGGTCTACGTCAAATCTTTGGACACTTAAATAAAGTATTAAACATAGATAAAACGAAAAACTAATTGCACAGTTATGTGAGAAATGATGATACGAATCTTTTGAGCCTAATCAGTACACTATTAGCCATATGTGCTACAGTAACCAATATGCGCTAATGATGGATTAATTAGGGTCAAAAGATTCGTCTCGCGGTTTACAGGCCAGCCATGAAATTCGTTTTTTTATTCGTGTTAAAAACCCGTGAAATTCGTTTTTTTATTCATGTTAAAAACCCCTTCTGACATTCGGTCAAACATTTGACATGACATACAAAAATTTTTATTTCCTTAACTAAGGTGGTGTTTAGATTGAGAAAATTTTTAGGAGAAGTGTCACGTCAAATATTTGACCGGATGTCGGAAGGGGTTTTCGGACACAAATAAAAAAACGAATTTCACGGCTAGTCTGGAAACCGCGAGACGAACCTTTTGAGCCTAATTAATCCATCATTAGAACATATTGATTACTGTAGCACTTATGGCTAATGATGGGCTAATTAGGGTCAAAAGATTCGTCTCAAGATTTCTTTTATAACTGTGTAATTAGTTTTTTTTTATTTATGTTTAATACTTTATTTAGGTGTTCAAAAATTCAATGTGATGTTCTTGAAGAAATTTTTTGGGAACTAAACAAGGCCTAAACAAACCCTAACCTCATCATCAATTTGCCTATACTACTACACTGTCACTTATCCTAGCGGCTAATGGTATTCAGAATTCAGAAGGCAAAGCGTACGGAACCGTGTGCTGACGTCCTCCCTGACGGAGGACAGCGACGCTAACGGCGAAGGGACTTTTTGCATAACAACCCCTCCCGAGTTCTCTTTATTACGATTCGGTCCCTCAGGTGAGACCCACCCCCTCACGGCGGCGGCGTGACGACGCAGAATTGGCGGGAGCCAGTTGAAAAACGGGAGGCTATAAAGGCCGGAGCCGGAGAGGGAGGCGCTCGCCGCCGCCGGTGTAGCGTAGCGCCTCGCCGGCCCTCCTACTCTTCTGCCTCCGGTCTCCGGTAGCCGCGGCTGCTCGTCGAAGATGGCTGACACCGACACCGACGCCTCCGCCGCCGCCCGCTCGAGGGGTTCCGCCGGATTCGCCACCCAGGCCAATGCCCTCCTCCGCAAGAACCTCTGCTTCCAGGTCCCCTCCTCCACCCCTCTGCTTTGCTCTGTTGGTTGCCGGGATCGGCCGGAGTTCGCCGCCGGTTGTTGTGGTTTGGGTTCTGAATTGTGACCATGTGTTTGCGATATCTTTTTTTTGGCAGAGGAGGAACATGAAGACGAACGCGTGCATCACCGTGTTCCCGCTCTTCCTCTGCGTGATCCTCGTCGTGCTGCAGGGGGTGCTCAACCGCGAGCTCAACAAGCCCAAGTACCAGTGCGGCTGCGCCTGCGTCGACGCCGCGCCCGACGGGGCCTGCCGGAGGACGGAGTGCGGCGTCGAGCACTCCACGCTAGACCAGGTGGGGAGCTGCCCGATCCCCAGCCCGACGCCCTGGCCGGCCCTGGTCCAGGTGCCACGCCCTGGGTCCCGGGCTGTCCGGATCGCCTCCCAGCCGTTCGACGATTTGCCTAACCCGACCTGCAGAGACACTGGCTCTTGCCCTGCCTCTGTCCTCGTCACTGGAAAGAACCGCTCGCTTGCTCAAAGTATGTTTCTTTCACCCATCACTCTGATTTGTTGTTCAATCTTTTGGATGGAAGTGTTCATAGCTCATCGGCGCTTTTGATTTCCTATTTGGCAGGTGTTTCTGGTGGACTGTTCCCTGCTATTCCTCCCTCTTTGAATTTCACGGATTATCTTGATGCATTCTCCAAGATTGTTGCTGTGAGTTTCTTAACGCCTAATGGCAGGCTTGCTTGTGCAGTTTAATCATCAGTAGTCGTACCATGTTCTCTAATGTGTGGAGCTCTTGGTTGGATTAATTTGTCATAGGGCTCAGACACGTGGACATGGACAACACAGTTCATAGAGCCAGTATTTGTCCCAGGGAATACTTTATATGTGGTCCAGCCTGAGTGTTCACCCAATTTAACACGGACGATTTCTAACAAAGCTGGACCCGTACCTGTTCAACTCAGTAAGTTGCTCGTTTCACCTTTTTTTCCCTTCGTCTGCATCTTTATTTGAAGGGAACAGATAGCAGGAAAAACAGGGTAACTTGCTAGACCTAACTTATTTAATTCAAGATGTAATATGTACAAGGACGTAAAGGCATGGTATACTGAATAAGGGGGTAATTATGAAAAAACTATAAGAAATCATGGGCATTTGGGATTACTACATCAGCACTTGCTCACATTCATAGGCTAACTTTTCATACATCGTTCTTGTATTTATTACTTTTATTTCCTTCTTATGCCCTTCAGTTATATATATATATATATATGTATTGCAATAGAAATTGGTGGTCAGTGATGCATTTTAGGAATTGTGTCTATGTTCAAGTTGACTTGTATTTGTGACTGGAGGAGGAATTACTAATAAATAAGAAAACAGGCAATTGTCTTCCTATTGAGATAAATTCTATAACCTTATATAACTACAAAACTAGATTTAAATGTTTGTAAGCAATGCTTTGTTGTTCTTGAATTTCAATGTTACACTTTAACAGTAAGACTAAAAGGCTGTCTATTTCCTTTCAATACTTCCATATACGTTTCCTACACCTGTGAAAATGTCGAAATCTGATGTTCTTACTTTTGGAATGTTCAGATATAGACTGTGTTCAAGGCCTGTCATTATGGCGTGAAAGTGCATCACAAATCAATAACGAATTGTTTAGCGGGTATAGACAGCAAGGTGGGGGAGGTGGAGGAGGAAAGACAAATGAATTTATTGCAGGTAATCTCATCGTCTGATCTTCTCAGAGAAAAATGTCCATCATTATTGATAAGGTTCATTTTCTTATGTATAAGTTTGCCTCTTCTTTTTCTCCCAAAGGCTATGACTTCTTGAACACAAACAACAATGGCCTTGCAATAAACATTTGGTACAACTCTACATATAACAACAACACTGCATTTGCTATCTCATTGCTACGAGTTCCACGCTTGGTTAACACGGTATGTGCCTTGACCGACAACCTCATGTCTAACGATTTTGATGTGCACTACAACTAGTCAACTACTAATACAGCTCATTCCATTTTAGGCATCAAATGCATACGTTAAATTTCTTAGAGGAAGTGGAGTGGAGATGCTACTCGAATACATTAAAGAGATGCCAAAAGTAGGAACTAAACCAAAATTTGATCTCTCTTCTCTTCTTGGTGCTTTGTTCTTCACCTGGATTGTTGAACTACTTTTTCCAGTGAGTATGAGATGCAACCTGTTTTGAATCTTACGTAAGAAGCAGAGAATATCAACTTAGTTGTTATATCATTTCCTTCCCAGGTCATCTTAACATATCTAGTGTACGAGAAGCAACAGAAGCTGAAAATTATGATGAAAATGCATGGTTTGAAAGATGAGCCTTACTGGATGATATCATATTCTTACTTCCTTGCTCTATCGGCTGTCTATATGGTAGTGTTTGTGGTATTTGGATCCTTGATAGGTAATCCACTGGAAATTTGTTCAATACATTGCATTTGTACATATTTCATACTTTAAAAATTAACTTTCTTGTGTACAGGTCTAAATTTCTTTAAAACAAACAGCTACAGCATTCAGTTTGTTTTCTACTTCATCTACATAAATCTGCAGATCGCACTTGCATTTTTTGTTGCAGCCTTCTTTTCTTCTGTCAAAACAGCCACAGGTTTGTGATTCAAATGCACAACTGCTAAAGAAGACATGGGTTATGGCTGACTAATTTGAGAAATTTCTGTTTTGTAGTGGTTGGTTATATATATGTATTTGGTTCTGGCTTACTAGGAGAATTTCTTCTGCGTTTTTTTGTGGAGGATACTAGTTTTCCAAGTAGGTTTCTTTCTCATTTCTTTTAGCAATTTTTTTGTATCCTATGCATGACAGGTGTTTTTTTCTTTTTTACAAAGAGGGTTGGATAGTAGTCATGGAAATCATTCCTGGATTTTCACTGTACCGAGGGTTATATGAGCTTGGTCAATACGTATTCTCTGGAAATGCAATGGGAACAAATGGTATGAAGTGGACTAATCTGAATGACCATGAGAATGGAATGCGCACTGTCTTGATTATCATGGTTGTGGAATGGGCTATACTGCTCCCGTTGGCATTTTATTTGGATAAAATCTCATCATTGGGTGGTGGAGCCCGAAAAACACCTTTGTTCTTCTTGAAACGTTTTAAAAAACGTTCTCTATCATTGCGGAGGAGCTTTGGGCGACAAGGGTCTAAAGTAGTTGTTGAAATGGACAACCCTGATGTTTCTCAAGAAGTATGTTACCTTCTTATGTATTTTCTCAAATTGCATATCAATTTCATTAGTGATTTTGCTAAATTTTATGCAGAGAGAGGTAGTCGAGCAACTCCTGCTGGAACCAAATGCAAACCAGGCAATCATATGTGACAATCTAAAGAAGGTTTACCATGGAAAGGATGGAAACCCAGACAAACTTGCAGTTCGAGGGTTGTCGCTTGCCCTCCCTAAAGGCCAGTGTTTTGGTATGCTTGGCCCAAATGGAGCTGGGAAAACATCATTCATCAGCATGGTACAGTGGCAAGACGTAGCTCTTCAATTTTGACAAAAAATAGACATCTTTACACAATACTAAGTGATATGCTTTCCATTTTTTTACTTCACAGATGATTGGGCTCATTCCACCCACATCTGGCACTGCATTTGTCCATGGAATGGACATAAACACCGATATGGATAACATCTACACAAATATGGGTGTATGCCCACAACACGAGTATGATTCTTGCTCTAAGACTAAAATTAATTTAGTAAACTTTTTTTTGTCTGTCCACTGCAAAACATATCATGATTGCTAATGCTACTTAAAATATAGCTTACTTTGGGAAACATTGACGGGAAAAGAGCATCTATTGTTTTATGGGAGACTAAAGAATCTTAAAGGCACTGAATTAGAGAAGGTATGTTATCTTCACACCAATCTCTATTATTTACCTTCATTGTGAAATGGTGTGCATTGTTGTTGATTCTGTCTTGCGGTAACAATTACAATACTACATACATGAATATATCACTATTTGACAAAATGCATATTATCAGGCAGTCGATGACTCCCTCAATAGTGTCAACCTATTTCATGGAGGTGTTGGAAATAAGCAAGTGGGGAAGTACAGTGGTGGCATGAAACGAAGGCTTAGCGTCGCAATCTCATTGATTGGAGACCCCAAAGTACTACTATGATTTATTTCTGTTGATTTTTCAACTGCACAAAATACAATACAATGTACAATTGAAAATGTTCTTTTAGGTTGTTTTCATGGATGAGCCTAGCACTGGACTAGATCCAGCATCAAGAAATAACTTATGGAATGTTGTGAAGGAGGCAAAGAAAAACCGTGCTATCATTCTTACAAGTACAGAACTTTACTGACCTTCTCTCCATTTCATAAACGTACAATAATGGTGGATAATCTACTATGTTTTTTTCCAGCACATTCAATGGAAGAGGCAGAGGTGCTATGTGATCGACTCGGAATTTTTGTGGATGGTGGTTTTCAATGCCTTGGGAATCCAAAAGAGGTAATTTACCTGGTTATCTGTAAATACAAATAAATACATTTTACATAACTTGCCTATTATAAACATTTGTGAACATTTGAATTGCAACTGTTTTTGCAGCTGAAAGCTAGATATGGTGGCACATATGTGTTCACAATGACAACATCTTCAGAACATGAACAGGAGGTCAAACAGCTGGTTCAGCACTTGTCACCAAGTGCAAACAGAATATATCACTTATCAGGAACGCAGAAATTTGAGCTGCCAAAACAGGAGGTGAAGATAGCAGACGTTTTCCACGCAGTTGAGAGTGCAAAGAAACGATTCAGCATACACGCTTGGGGCCTCGTCGACACCACCTTAGAGGACGTCTTTATCAAGGTTGCGAAAGGAGCACAATCAGTCAATGTGGTCGCGTAAATAGTATTACTATGGATTGGTAGGTGATTATTCTTTTTTTTCCTTCTATAGGAGAATGTGTTGTACATGGTTGTTTGAACTATCTGCTAACCTTTACTTAGCGTTGTATTGAGGTGTCCAGTAGTATGGAAAAGTTGTTTAGCAGCTATGGAATTTATATTGTGATGTATAAAGTAATGCAATAGTATAATACCATTAGTGAGGTAAGTCTTTCCTGACTAAAAATGGTCGAGTAAAATGTGTGTATTTGATGCCACTAGTACATGTCATTGCAGAACTAAAAGAACTACAGTATCACTATACTTAGAATAGGATGGACCATGAATTCAAGCCTCTCATTATTTGCATGGTGATGTGCCTATGAATAAAGTTCTTGATATTTATCAACCATTTGAATTTTTCACCTTGATTTTTTCACTTATGCTTATGCTTATAAGTCAAATTTTGAATTTTAACGTTATATTTAGAGTTGATTTGAGGGTTTTTCCATCGTAGTTTATTTTTCAACCTTGGTTTTTAGATTGTTATTAAGAACATATATATATAACTTTCATTCATAAATTATTTTTCGTTTGCAAATATGTTGTTTGGCGATCACTCCCTTCTTTAGTAACTACTCCCTCTGTCCTGTAATATGGATTATGTTTTATTAAAAAAAATAAAAAAATATTACTAGTATAAGTCATGTCAAAAAATAATAGGTGGGGAAATAAAGTAATGCAAAAGTTGATTGATATGATATAAAGTGGTATAGAAGTTAGTAGGTAAAGAATAAAGTAGCGTAAAAGTTGACTGATGATAAATAAAATAGTCCGAGAATCACAAAATCCTTTATATTGTGTGACAAATTTAAATAGTAAAACATCTTATATTAAGCAACAATGGAAGTAAAGAATTATTATTTCGAATAGGATGAATAATGGATTCATAACTATCTTTGCTTAGTGAGACCTGCGTGTACCTATGAATAAGGCCAGGTTACTTTGGTCCTGTTTAGTTCATGAAAGAAAAATTTTTAGGTGCCACATCAGAGATTTGATCAGGTGTTAAAAGGGGTTTTTGACACGAATTAAAAACCAATTTCATAACTCGCCTGAAAACCGCGAGACAAATCTTTTGATCCTAATTAATCCGTCATTAGCACATGTGGGTTACTGTAGCACTTATGACTAATCATAAACTAATTAGGCTTGAAAGATTCGTCTTACACTTTCTACTATAACTGCGCAATTAGTTTTTTGTTTTATCTATTTTTAATGCTCTATTTAGTTGTCCAAATATTCGATGTGATGTTTTTTGGAAAAAAAAATTAGGGATGTTTAGATTGAGAAAATTTTTGAGAGAAGTGTCACATCAAATGTTTAACCGAATGTCGGAAGGGGTTTTCGGACACGAATGAAAAAACGAATTTCACGGCTAGCCTGGAAACTGCGAGACGAATCTTTTGAGCTTAATTAATCCGTCATTAGCACATGTTGGTTACTGTAGCATTTATAGCTAATCATGGACTAATTAGGCTTAAAAGATTCGTCTCAACATTTCTTCCGTAACTGTGCAATTAGCTTTTTGGTTCATCTATTTCTAATGCTTTATTTAGGTGTCCAGAAATTCGATGTGATGTGTTTGAAAAAAAATTTAGGAACTAAACAAAGCCTTATTAACTATATAAATAGGGCCTTTGTCAGTCTTTTTGATTTTGACCAGTAACCACAGGTTCTGATCCTAACTGAGATTGCAAGCAAAATAGCATAGGGTGGTACTCTATCTGACAAGTTTATTCGGTTGGGGATTTCAGGTGCCGTAAGATTGTGCAATTACCACATGAAATGCTGAGGGTGGTTGTAATATGTGAATAGAACTTTTATTTACGTGTTTTTCGTGATCTAAAAGTTAAGGCTAAAGAATAAACTACGATAAAAGAATCTTAAAATCTATTTTAAATTTAAGGTTGAAAATTTAAATTTTGGCTTATAAATATGAGACGGTATTTTCTTTGTTGCTAAGTGTGGTTCCAACCGCAAGATAATTGTTGCTCATCAACAAATAAACAGTCAAATAATAATCTTGGTGGGTTGAAAAAAAATGAAGCGCATGAAAATTTCGTTTTCTATTCCCTTTGAGGGGGCAAATACATCTACAGTCCAACTATCTGTTTGAAATTTGACTAGCAACAGGACTTACAGATGTCATACAACATATGTTACCGTAGTACTAAATTTAGTTTATAAAAAATAGAATATAAATTCACATTCTCGTATGGTACAAGTCATATCACCCTCATATAGATACAAGAGTCTTTAGACATTTGTCAACTCTCTCTTTTTTATACGGTACAGCCCATCCAAAAATAAACGAATTTCTGTGTTTTTGATAAAATTTTTGACTCTTCGTCTTATTTAAAAAATTTATAATTAATATTTTTATTGTTACTACATGATAAAGCATGAATAGTACTTTACGTGCGACTAATTTTTTTTTAATTTTTTAATAATCTTTTTAAAATAAAATGGGTGGTCAAATGCTCAAACTACAAACCAGGAATGTCTTTTTTTTTGACAGAGTATTACATATTATAGTGCAGTAATTATTTCAACAGGCCGTAGATTGGTCTAGCTTCTAAAGCAAGACAGTGTCTTATGTTGGTAAGTGTGTTCCCCTCTGATCCATCTTTGAATTTGCTAGAACCAACCATGATTTGATCACTCTACAGTACTGATCCCTTTCGTTCGCATGAAGTTATCGCACAACGGAGATAAACCCAAGGCAAGTTTCACTAAAGAACCTAAACCAATCTACTTATATCATATAATAATACCATTCTTTCTTACTACCAATGAGATCAATGCGGAGACCATTACTTAAGCAACAACAGCTCTTGCGTAACAGATCATCGGAACAATATAATAAGGAGGGAAAATAATAGTATGAAAGAATGAACTGATAATCTACATTCCTTGAAAGATGAGTCATGAGAAGTGTACTGCAACCACAAGATCAGTCCATTTGGTACTGCCGTTTGAGGCGATGAACACAAGAGCTTTCCTTGTTCCATCAACCTGTCCCTCTCTTCTTGGTGTCTCAGCTAGCTAACATGAGTTCAGAACTTGAGATAGAGATGTTTTATTATCCTCGAAAAGTATCTTAAGATATTAAGAATTCTAGTATGAATTTTTGATACCTTAAGGTACCATAATTTTTACACTAAAATATGATACTTTGAGTTATTTTTTAAAAATGATAAAAAAAACTCCTTGAGATAACTCCCATGCCTCAAACTGAACTCCAAACCAAATTCAGAGAGAGATTTCAGCAGTGAGTGACAACTGACAAGGCTCTGAAACTGAATCCTATCAGAAATATTTGAGCTTTTTTAATATCTTTGAAAAATATTGAAAAAATATCTTAAGATACCATTTTTTTTAAGTGTAAAAAGTATGATACTTTAAGGTAAATAATATCGTAAGATACCAAAAATTTATACTAAAATTCTTATTCCCTCTATATTTTTTTATATGACACCGTTGGCTTTTGAATCTACATTCGACCGTTCGTCTTATTCAAAATTTATATCTAAATATGCGAAATTATAAAACATACCTAAAGTTCCTATAATAATAAATCATATTATAACAAAATAATTAATACTTATATATTTTTTTAATAAAACGAAAGGTCAAACGCAAACCTAAAAGTCAACGGCGGCATGTAAAAGAATATGAAGAGAGTATTACCTTAAAATACTTTTCAATGATAATAAAAATACTTGAAATATATACGTAGTGAGCTCCTCCTTGCTACTAGACACATGCCCCAAATCCCAACGCAGATGCCATTGTTGAGCTCTCTGCACTCTCTCTCTCTCTCTCTCTGCCCTCTTGTAACTGATGAAGCTTCAGTTACTGCCAAGCTGAGTAAAACAATTAAAATGCAAAGGTAGCGTAACAGCCGCCCGAGTTAAGGCGGGTGACGCAGCATTTCTTGGAGTGATGGGAGGATGCCATGGAAGGAGGAGGAGGAGTGAAGAAGCTTCATCGACAATCCTCCGCGCTCGCCCTGTCCTGCGCCTGAGGCCCTGGCACTGCACTGGCAGCAACCGCGGGGCGACACGAGCTGCTCGAGTCGAACTGTAGCCGGCCGTCGCTAGTGTATATATTGCTCGAGAGATGCTGCTGATTGGTTGAGCTGTCTGATCGATCGGTCGTTCGCTGTTGCTGCGTCGAGTTCATTTGATCTGTCAGAGGAGCTCGATCGGAGAAGCTGTGTTCTTGCTCGCTCGCTCGCATGGCGGCGGCTGGCTCCTGCCGCACGCGACGGCCTGCGATTGCGTGGTTCTTCAGGCAGGTCCACGCGCTCCTCCTCAAGAACCTCTCTTTCCAGGTGAGCCATGCAATGCCCGTTTCAGCTAGCTGAGCTAGCCACGGATCGGTTCTTGCGATGTTATCGAGCAAAATGCTGAATCTTTTGCGTGTTTCTTGGACGTGGTTCTTGGGTGGCGTGGCGTCGCAGAGGAGGAACGCGAAGGCGAACGCGGCGGTGGCGGCGTTCCCGGCGCTCCTGTGCGTGCTGCTCGTCGCGATCCAGGCCGTGATCGACCACGAGCTGGACAGGCCGCCGTTCCGGTGCGGCTGCGCCTGCGTGCGCCGCGACGGCCGCACGGGCGCCTGCGCGGCGGCGGAGTGCGGCGTGCAGCACTCCACGGGCACGCAGGCGCTCAGCTGCGCCGTGCCCGCGCCGCCGAGGTGGCCGGCGCTGGCGCAGGTGCCGGACGCGCCGTACCGAGCGCCGACGCCAGTGCACCCGGGGCGTTGCGGCGGCGGTGGCGGCAGAGCAGCGTCGGAGGCGCCGTGCCCGGTCGCCGTGCTCTTCACCGGCCAGAACCGCCGGCTGTCTGAAGGTGCACTCAAACCAGCGAATGTAGAACATTTTTTATGTTTGCGTTAGAGCTCTCCTGTACCATTTTATCAGAAATTTACATAAAAGTATATAAAATACTACCCTATTTTTATATTATACGATTTTTTAATCCTGCTTATATTTATCAACTAATTAATTATATAGTTTGAATGCGAGCAGTGAGTATCATGGCAAGATTGATTTTTTTTCACTTTCACTATTGATCAAACATTTGATTTTTTTATTTTTCTATCAAACACGTGCGCGATGCATGGGGGGAGGGCGTGTATGATCTTTTTTGACTTGGGTGCACGTATCATCCAACAGCAGTCACCGGAGTTGATTGATGAAATTAAAATTTTCAAATATTTGATCATTAGGTGAGCCATTTTTTTTGGTTCAATACTCCAGTTACATAGGATCAGGTTACTAGAAAATTTTAGAAGAGCAATTTTATCATCCTTGAGGAGATACCAAGGGTACCACTGTTTTCTATGTAAAATTTAATACCTCTTAATATCTTAGGTACTAGAAGATACCAAATTTTACATAGAAAAGAGTGGTATCTTATGATGCTTTCTTAAGGATGGGAAAAAACTTATTTTAGAAAGTACATATTTTTATATAAGATATATAATATGTTGTATAAATTGAAGCCTACAATATTGATTTGTGAAATTTAATTGAATTTTTTGTAAACTTTAGTGGATTATTCACACTATTTTTTAATGTACCTTTTTAAATAATATTTTTGCCTATAATATGATCGTTATGATACAAATCAGAATACTGATAACCTTGCACGTACATACACCACTACACACTCACATCACAGATGTCACCGGCATTTTGCTAGTACATTTGCTTTTGTTGTTGTTTACTGATTTTTTTTGGCAGGCCTTGGAAGGGGATTGTTCCCAGATGTACCCACTTCATACTTTCTCGGTGTGAGCAATTCTAATAGTTCATCTTATCTTGATGAGTTATCAACAATAGTCCCAGTGAGTTGAACATTTGACATCTTGATTGATGAGTGGTGTTTTGCACAAAAGATTCGGTGCATTTTAACTGTGATTTGTGATGTTAATAATGTTGTCACTTGAATTCTCCTTGCAGGGTACAAGTACATCACCGGCTCATGTGCTGTTTATAGAGCCAGGGTTTGTGCCCAATGGCACCTTACATGTGATGCAAACACAATGTATATGGGATTCGCGAAATGTTTCAGGAAATTCTGATGCAATGCCAATTCGACTCGGTAAAAGATTCTTCTTTCTTGCTTGTATGAAACTGTATTATAAAAGAGATTTGCTCCAGTCTAACAAAAAAATATCTCGAGGTATCGGTACCTCACAGTACTAAATCGTTTCGCACCATTGAATCTAGCTGAGCAGAATGAACATTGTTAGGTCGAACAATCAGAAACAATTTGATACCATAAGACATTGGTACCTCGAGATACTTTTTGTTGGACTAGAGCAAATCTCGTCAAAAATTGTTTTTCATCGCTGAATTATTTGTGCGATAACATCCTTCTCTCTTGTGCTTCTTTGTGAGTTTGGAACAGATGTGAAGTGTGTTCAAGGTTTACCACTGTGGTGCCGGAATTCAACGGTGATAAATCATCTTTTGTTCAAGGGTTATAGGAGTGGGAATAAGTTGAGAACATCAAACGAATATCTCGCTGGTAGCCTCATCTGAATTTGGTTTTCCTTCCAATAATTCCACTAGTGTAGAAGTTCAGGTTTTTTTTTTGGTATAAACATATCTTGTTTTAAAGTTGCATTTTTTGCAGGTTATGATTTTCTTGATACAAGCAAGACGCGGTTTCATGTCGATGTCTCGTACAACTCTACCTTCAGCAGGGATAATGGACACCATCCCATGACAGTTATGCGTGTTGCACGGTTGGTTAATATGGTACTTAACTTGCCTATTGTAGTACATATTCACTTTCAGATAGAGGAATAATCCGTTGGATATTAAAAGGCATTTATCTGAACTAGAGAAATGCCAATCGATATATCCTAAGAACTGTAAAAAATGATTTTATTTTACCTTTTCGCTTAATGGAAAATGGGGGCAACCACATTTAAAAAGAAATATAGTGGTAATAACTAGACATGGAAGGGCTGCATAAATGGCTTGCTGCACAATTTCAGTGCTCCATCAAGACAAGTGAACTGTAGCAAAAACAGCACATCTGCTATAACGACTCTTCCAAGTTCATGTCGTTTATACTGATTTTATCCCGAGGTGTCTTCCAAAAAAAATGAATTCATCTGTGATATGTACTAATGTCATGAGTATTAGGCCAAGAGTGTGGTCCATGACACATATAAAAGCAATTTTTCAGTCCTTAAGAAGTTACTAAGAGATACCACTTTTTTTATGTAAAATTTAGTAATTATGAGTACCTAAGATATTAATAGGTACCAAATTTTACACTAAAATTTTTGGTAACTCTCGGTACTTACTTAAGAACTGTAAAATTACTCCACCCCGTATAAAGGATTATGAATTATATCTCTTTTCAGTTAAGCAGAGAATCAGAATTAGTCTAATCTCTCCCTCGATGTTTTTGTCCCCAAGTCCCTTTCTTATTCTTAGCAGCGACCACCTCCCGCCTATCTTATGTCGGTGTTTACCGATCATGACATTGGATCATTACCACTAAATAACCTTAATATTATAACTACTAATTTTGCAGGCATCCACCGCATATCTGAAATTTCTTCGAGGCAATGCAGAAATGCGCCTAGAATTTTTGAAAGAAATGCCAAAAGCAGCAACAAAAATCACTCTGGACTTCACCACTCTCCTTGATGCCCTATTCTTCACATGGACAGTTCAACTGCTACTTCCAGTGAGTTAACCTTATTGTGCTCCATGATTTGGTCTTTCATTAAGGTATTTTGAATCCATACACAAGTTACTTACCAATTCATTTCAATGTTTTCTCAGGTAATGTTGACATACCTTGTTTATGAGAAGCAGCGCAATTTAAGACTGATGATGAAGATGCATGGCCTAAAGGACGGACCTTATTGGATGATATCTTATGCCTATTTCTTGTCCCTTTCAACAGCTTACATGATGTTCTTCGTGATGTTTGGGTCCTTTATAGGTACTGTGCTAGTTAACTACATCATATGGAAATTGAGAATTTATAACACATTAAAGTAAGCTTTGAAATCATTGAGAGAACTCTTTTCGGTACTGCAGGGCTAGATATCTTCAGATTAAATAGCTACAGCCTACAGTTTGTGTTCTATTTTCTATATATCAACCTTCAGATTGTGCTTGCGTTTCTGCTTGCGTCTTTCTTCTCATCTGTCAAGACTGCTAGTGGTTAGTAACAATCAGACCTTTTTCTTCTTTTCATTCTGTAGCTCTTTGAATGACCTCAGCATCAACATTTTCTGTGTTACAGTAATTAGTTACATTTATGTCTTTGGATCAAGCCTTCTTGGAGAAGCACTTCTGCAGTTGTTCATTGAAGATACTACATTCCCAAGTAAGTGTTTCCCAGCAATTATTTTGAGAGAATTTCACCGGATACTCATCAACAATGGTAAATTTTACTTGTTTATTAGGACAGTGGCTTGTGACAATGGAGCTTGTTCCCGGGTTCGCGCTCTACCGAGGATTTTATGAGCTTGCAGAGTATGCATTTGCTGGAAGGCAAATGGGGAAGCATGGGATGCAATGGAGGGACTTGAATGACCCCATCAATGGGATGAGAGATGTCCTGCTCCTAATGTCTATAGAATGGATGATCCTGCTTCCTGTGTCATTTTTACTGGATCATAGACCTGCCTGGCATCCACTGTTCCTCTTTGGGTTTATGTCAACAAAGCACTCTTCGCCGTCATTGAGACCAGACAAAGTGAAACAGAGGTCCAGAAAGGTTTTTGCTGATATGGCAAAACCTGATGTTTTTCTTGAGGTTAGCTAAGCATACAACTGAATGTGTGTGTTTTTGTTTTATCTGAAAAAAGTATGATGAAATACACAACTAAATGAGTTTGATTACAGAGAGCGTTTTTCAGAAAATAGAAAAGATGCCAAAGTAATGTTCCAAATCTAGTATTCATAAGGGTACAGTCATCAATTGTTGTTCAAAATTCAATTTTTCAGCGCAAGGTGGTGAAAAAATTGCTGAAGGACATGGACATGAGGAATACGATCATCTGTCATAACCTGAAGAAAGTGTACCCTGGAAAGAATGGAAACCCTGATAAGCTTGCTGTTAAAGGATTGTCGCTTGCTTTGCGCAAAGGACAGTGTTTCGGAATGCTTGGTCCCAATGGGGCAGGGAAAACGTCCTTCATCAACATGGTAAATATTTCATTAATTTCTTGTGCTTATTTACGATGTTTTTGCGCAAATTGCATTTCTCTATTTTTTTTCCCTCGTAGTGCAGTAACACGAATAAACCAAAAACAAATACAATTTTTGAACCAATTTATCTTTGCAGATGATTGGACTAGTGGCGCCAACTTATGGAACTGCTTACATACATGGGATGGATTTGAGGAGAGATATGAATGAAATATATGCAAACATCGGTGTATGTCCGCAGCACGAGTATGATCACAAGCGGCTATTTCTGGCATTTTCTCTCTTCTTTTTTTTTTCTGAATTTGGTTTTGTCAGTGATCTGATGCCAACAAAAAAAATTGTCCAATGCGTCTGCAGTTTGCTTTGGGAGACTCTGACAGGAAGGGAGCATCTGATGTTCTATGGCCGGCTGAAGAATCTCACAGGTGCTGCTCTACTGAAGGTAGTTTAATTGGAGCCATGAACAAGATAAAAAAAAACATACAAAATTACAGTACTAGCTTTACACAGTCAGAATACAAGTTCTTCCCTACTACCTGATACTGCTTTTTACAAATAAATTGCAAATGTTCACTCCATTTATACTTCTACTACACATGACACTGGGAAAAAAAAATTCTAGTATTTGATCATCAGGTTTTTCTTGGTCCAGGCAGTGGATGAATCTCTGAAGAGTGTAAATCTGTTCCACAGCGGCTTCGGCGACAAATCGGTGAGCAAGTACAGCGGTGGCATGAAGAGAAGGCTCAGCGTCGCCATCGCACTGATCGGCAACCCTAAAGTATTCCCAATGCACAGTTCTTCATTACCTTCCACACATCTCTGAAGAAAACTTCAGCTGTAATAACTGTCTTTGATTCATTCATTCCATTGATGTTGAGTAGGTTGTTTACATGGACGAACCGAGCACCGGATTGGACACGACTTCGAGGAGCAGTCTCTGGAATGTCATTAAGAGGGCGAAGAAGAACTGCACCATCATTCTCACCAGTAATTAATTATTAATCCTCCTCCTATATGTGCAGACGGCAACATTTGTGACGGATTGACAACTAGACTGAATAATATGGGCACTGAACATTTCAGCACATTCCATGGAGGAGGCTGAGGAGCTCTGCGACCGCGTCGGCATCTTCGTCGACGGCAACTTCCAGTGCCTGGGAACTCCGATGGAGGTAAAAAAAAACACCAAAAACAAAACAAAAACTAACCATGGTGATAGAATTCAGGAGATATATTTGTATCGATACCGGTAATTTCATGTTACTTAAATAGTTATTAAGAATTTTTTTAAAAAAAATTATAGGTAGAATTAATATGAGATATGTCACTCCCTAAACCTGTAATTTCCAAACATGTAAGTTCAAATCAACTTGTTATTAACTACAACTAGTATGCACTCAAAGTTAAATTATTATTGTTGTTATCATTTATAGAATTTAAATTTTAGCTTGTATGTTTATGGAGTAAAATATCTTATATTAATTCATCTTTTATTTTAAAAAAAAAATTATAACTATTTAGGTGGTACGTAAGAAAACGAGTGTATATCCAACCGACAATAAAAATAACAATTGTGGTAGAATTCACCTCAAAAATGATATTTTTTTTCCAACAACGGCAGAATTAATTCACCTCAAAGTTGAGTTCTTAATTTTCTGGCAGTCAATGTAATTAAGAAGCTTGGTTTGATGGCGCAGCTGAAGGCGAGGTACGGCGGCGCCCGGGTGCTGACGATAACAACGGCGGCGGGGCACGAGGGGGCGGTGGAGCGCGCGGTGGCGCGGCGGTGCCCCGGGGCGGCGAAGGTGTACGGCGTGGCCGGGACGCAGAGGTTCGAGGTGCCGCGGCGCGGGGCGCGGCTGGACGGCGTGCTGGGCGCGGTGGAGGCGGCGCGGCGGTCGGCGCCGGTGCAGGCGTGGGGGGTGGCGGACGCCACGCTGGAGGAGGTGTTCGTCCGGGTCGCCATGGAGGCGCGCGCCTTCGACGCCCTCTCGTAGAGAGCTGAGCTGGCTATCCAGCGAGTGGCCGTAGCTCTAGCTAGGCAGCGCACGGGTGATGGATTTGTTCGGTCGATGATAATTTGTTGTGCTCATTAGGGTTGGCATTTGATGAATAGGCGAACCTCACACATTCCAATTCACATCATCGGCTTACCGCATCATATCCTTGGAATTTTCTGCTGTTGGGTTGCAGTGAGAGACCAACGTACGAGAAAGTTTTTTTTTAAAAAAAAATTGTCATTGGTTTTCTCTAAATTGCAAAGATGTAACTATAATAATAATTCTAATGATATTTTTGATTCTATTGATGTTTTTTTAACTTTCTAGTGGTTGTTTAATAATAACGTTTTAAATTAACGGTAAATTTGTAATCGTCCCTAACACGTATGTTCGGGAGAGTTGCAAACTCAAATTGTGTCATCGATTTTCGGAGAAGATAGATGCTCATGCTGACTGGATTAGCGTCAATTCTTTCGAGGTATGGAACAGAATGACTTTGGTGTCGTCGGTCGGTTGCATTGTAGTTGCTGGATGTGTGGATCCTGTTTTTTTTGGTTGAGATGTGTAGAGGAGGAGGACAAACCTTGGGCGGGGGGGATGATGGGAGAAATCGCAGAGAAGAGCTTGAAGAAGATGGATTTGACTGAGGTGCTCTTGATGCCTCCTTGCTGCAATTGAAGAAGATGGTCTTGGCTTAATGGTTGACGACCTTGGCGGCTCAGTTAACTATAAGGTGTTCTTTTCCACTGATCATTCACAGATTTTTCATCTGCTTTTTGCGTGTGTATTTTTTAAACTACTAAAAGGCATTTTTTTAATAAAATATTTTCATTATCCGTATCTTTGTAACAACTAATTTTATCTTTTAGACTATTAAATAACTATCATAAAATAAGATAATTTTTTTTATCATCGGTTAGAAAAGAATCCAACCTATATATGCTTCGAGATGGATGTTAGGGGAGGGGACGGTCTGCTCCGTGTGAGCTCAGATGATTGATGTGGAATGCAAGAAATAGGGTGACATATCACTAAGTGTCAATATCCTCGGTCTTGAAGTGGTTCAGTTGTTTGGTTGACTATCATAACTTATCTAAGCTTGTCGCAACTCTAGTTTGTCAAATTTAACTGAGTTCGGTGTATGTTTGTTTTGAGTCATACTTGTGACGAGAATTTTTTTTCAAAATATAGGGTCCACACATGTCAATAACACAATAAAGTATAGCAAAACCGTTATACGTTAGTTAAAGTATGGCTCTATTTTTTTTGTTAGCTAAACCTTAAGTAAGTTATCTAAAATATTAAGATAGTGTGAAGCAATTTAAGTATGTCAACTAAACAATCTCATGCCTGAGATGGACAACTTTGGGAAGGTTGTGGGTTGATAATTTTATTTTGAATTGAAACTTGGTTCATTTTATTAAACTAGTGGATCCTAAATTATTCGTAGATCGACCCATACCCATTTTTAGTGGACAGGGCGCCCTACCGGTTGGGCCAGATGAGCGGATGCACGAACATAGACCAAGGATGGTTTAAAAGAGGAAGGAAGTGGTAGAGAAAAGAAGTGGCCAAGAGCGAATTTTGGATGATTGTGAAAGGGAGTTCACAAGAAAATTAGAACAATGGTGGTGATTAAAAATGAAAAATGAGTGACGAAAGAAATTGGTTGGGCTCCAAACACAGCAAGAACAGGATATTGCCACATAGGACACCAGAGAAATAAAAACACCATAACCAAGTGTCAAGCCTAGCCTAACTAATATTTAGAACCAAATTCTTCTTCATCAATGGAGGTTTAGACATGGAATCAAACCTAACCCAAGTATAGTATCTGATCACATCTGTACCATGACTCGTTGATCCTCAATTCCCCCAATACCGCAACGCAAGAAACGACCTTCCTAGCCTTAGTCACAAGTAACAATATTTTCTTAAAAGGACCTAAATTATGAAAAAAAAGTAGTTTTCCAATGCAAAGCATAAGCATTTTGCTAGTAAATTATACTCATTTCAATGATGAAAACTTGTACAGTTATATTTATATAAAACTATGCTATACGATATTGTCATAGAATAGTACAGTTTAATGTAATTAGCCACATGGGCAAAAAAGGAAGGTGTCCACCGGCTTCGCGCTCTGGCACGTGTCTCCCCCACGCTCCACGGTCTCGCCGCCGATGCCGTGTCTCCCCCACGCTCCACGGTCTCGCCGCCGATGCCGATTATACTAGTTAGTATCATTGGGTACCAATTATAGTACTATATACTTTATAACTTATTCAATTTAAACGTGATCCTATCCTCTAGTCGTCATGGTATACTAACACGCAACAGACTTAGGGATAAGATGGCATACGCAGAGTAGACGTACGACGTGAACACGATCGACTTCCTGGGGCCAGTCTCACGCGGCAAACAACACGCATAAGCTAAGCAAGCACGCAGACGCCGCGCGCGTCTCGTGAAACTTGAGGCGAATTTTCTCGTGGAGATGGACGAGCCACGCCTCTCTGCGAAGCAAGTGGCACGCAGTTTGATTTCCGCAAGACGCCGTTAACTTTTTTATACACGTTTGATCATTCGTCTTATTTAAAAAATTTATATAATTATTAATTGTTTTTATATCATTTTATTTATTATTAAATATATTTTTATGTATATATATAGCTTTACATATTTTAAAAAAATTTAAATAAGACGAATAGTTAAATATGAATAAAAAGGTCAATGACGTCAAACGTTTGGAAAGATAGTATTTCGGATTGACGGCGAATTTCGGATTGAACTCCCCGTGTATTTTTTTTATACCTTGTGGCGTGCCAGGGTTGACCAAACTAATCCATGTACAATCATCGTCCTCATCTCTAGCTTTGTATTAAGCATAAGCAAAGCCGAGTATTAAGGCCTAGTAAATAATTTGTGGCTAAAACTGTTTTATACATATTCTTGGTGATCTAAAAGTAAGACTGAAAAATAAATTACCATAAAAAACCTCAAAGTTGGCTCTAAATTTAAATTTTAAAACTTAAATTTGGTGTATAAGCATAAGTAAAAAAAAGATGATGCTCATATTTGTTATCTTGTCCCATCAAGAAAGAAAATCGTTGGGCTTTTTTTAACGGTCTTTTTGATGAATTTCTCGCTTTTGCTTATGCATATAAGCTAAAATTTTAAATTTTTAACAAGGAGATTTTGAGGTTTCTATCGTATTTTATTTTTAACCTTGGTTTTAAAATCGCTAAGAAATAAATATATAAAAGTTTATTCCTAAATTATTTTTATTTATAAATATGCCATTCACCCATAAGTCTCAAGGAAAAGCATTAGTGGTATGTTGGTGGCTCTACCCATTTAGATTTAAAATCCAAATGCTCACAAATAGGTAAAGTTGCAATAAGATTTATATGCTAGGCTAGAGATTTATTTTAGTCTCGGTCTCGTTGAGCTCGTGTATGGGCCCTTATTCGTGAGTGAATAAGTGCGATGTGTGTAAGTGTCTTTGATGTAATAAGAAAAAAATTGAGACCCAAAGTAGGAGAGTCTCATGATTTATGAGTGGGTGCAAGGGAGATATAATAATTGACACGTTAAATTTGTATTTAGTAAAGAAAATTAAAGCGGACTATAACGAACTAAAGCATAGTCTCCAATAAACTGTTTAACACATATGTGCCACATATTAATGGTATAGTATATATTTAAGTAAATAATATGACAATTATTATAATCATTATAAGCTAGTCCTTTATCTGATAGTGCCTTTCGCCTTCTCTCTTTTATCGATTTCATGCACTATGATTGCATCGACGATAAAGATGGGCATTATTCTCATATATAGGGTGATGTTTATAGAGTTGATCTGGTAATCAAAATAACAAAAGAAGTAAAATCAAACTGAAATTTTTCTCTACACTACAACGATACGATACCATTAACGAAGTTTCACCACCTACCTTGTCTTAAAAAAACACCCACCCTTTTTTGCAAAAAAAATATAAATATTATTCCTTTTGAACAGAAATAACTTCGGGGATGATTGTTTAGCATATTCTGAAAAAACCTAAACGGTTTATTTATAAATAAAAAATAATTTATAAATAAAAGTTTTATATATGTGTTCTTAGCAATTAAAAGTCAAAGCTAAAAAATAAACTACCATGAAAAAATTCTAAAATTTACTCTAAATTTAAGGTTGAAATTTCAAATTTAGCTTATAACCATAAGCGATAAGGTTTATTTTTCACACATAGCGTATATACCACTATAAAATAAAAAAACTATAATACACTTCACTTTATCATATCTCAATATAATTATCTTTCGCTATTAATATATTTATTCCCTTCTTTTATAAACTCCGATACAGTAATTGCTTAAAATAAACTTACTTTGAGACAAATAAGATAAAGACAAATAAGATAAAGTAAAAATTATCATATTTTAGGACGGGAAGTAAAAAAGATATCATATTATGAATATGTTGCATGTTAAGGATGTGTTTGAAGGTGATGGAAGAAGAAGATGATCGTGCCAAACAAAGAGACATTTACTATTTGCAAACTTGAAAATTAGATTAATATGACTTTTAAATAAACTTTTATATGAAAATTTTCTTTTGCAAAAACAGCATAATTTAGCGGTTTTTGGAAGACATGCTTCCAGTAATTAGGGAAATTTTTATCTCATTATGCAGTGCCGGACGGAGGCTAAACACCAATATTAAGTTTCCAGTCATGATAATCTAGCCACTCATAAATTATTAGAGCAATTTTATAGTATAACAAAAAGTAACAAAAAATACCTCGAGTTACCAGTACCGCGAGGTACTAAATCGTTTCTCTCACTATTGAATCTAACAGCGCACATCCTACTTAGCTAGATCTAAAAGTGAGAAATGATCTGGTACCACTTTTTATTGGACCGGAGCAAATCTCGAATTACTATGGTCAAAGCTGATCGTAGTGACGAGTGCTTAGGAACGAAGATGTTATTATTAATAAACATCTGCATCTATGAACTAGCGTGTGTAGATCACCCCAGGCATAACGCAAAGGTAAACATCTCTATTAATTGTTCATCTGGTTGTTTATTTAACAATTTTAAATTGTTTATTTTATTTATATTTTTTTCTAATATACAAAATTGTATATGATGCCTAAAATACCTACAACGATAAAACAAGCCACAACAAAATAATTATTAATTATGTAAATTTTTAATAAGACAAATAATCAAGTATAGATAAAAAAATTAATGGTGTCAAATAAAAAAATCAAAGCGAGTACTATCTAGTCTTAGCCGCTAATCAGTCTTCGGCCTGATCCAGTGCCCTCTAACCCACAACTTCCATTTGGCACAAAACTCATCTTAAGATGAACAATGATGGGAGGGAACGAGAAAGAGGGATTACCTTCTAATGAGACATCTTTTTCTTACCTGTAATGGGACATCTTTTTACTATCTATATCACCTATTACCTCCATTCCACGTAACAAAAATTTCTTACCCTCACTATATTTATTTATTGGTATGCTAACACATATTTATTGGACTGGTGATGGGTGATGGGGAATTTGCCACTTATATATCACACCACCAACTCTCTCATATTTTTTTAAAAGAAAAAATAGCTCAGACTTATATATCAAATCAATTTTATTAGCACTGCTTTAATAACCTACCAATGATATTTTTAATAAAATTTTGTTGTAACGTACTTGCGATATGGTAGTTAATCATAATATAGATAATGATATGCATTTATATTATCTCTATACAACGGTTAAATATTATTAAGGATCTCAAAAAACTTTATTTTTAGCCTAACTCATAAAAATCAATACAAAGCCGCAAAGACTATAATATTGTTTATTTTCAAATCTTAATGTATTTTCCCCTTATTTTTTTAAATTTTAATGGATTTATCGTTCACTTTACCAAACTCAAATTTAACCATTGATCAAGAAATAAAGTCTTTTCATAGGGCCAAGGTAGTATTAATTATATAAACGCATTATTTTATATCAACTGCCACTACCATTGATCAATCGAGAAAATGAGTGGGACGGCTACTTAGGTGATCGTTTGTTTTTTATTAAAAAATTAAACATGTTTGCAAATGAAAAATATTTTATGAATATTTTTTATGGAAAGTAAATTTCCATTAAAAAATTAAAATCAACTCTAAATTTAAGGCTGAAAATTTAAATTTTATTTTGTAAACATAAAAGCAAGCGAAATGATGAGTTGCATATATCCATATGGCTACAGTTGAACTTTTTAGATTTAAGTATACATCTGGTTTATCTTTTATATAATGCATTTGACTTTATAATTTTCGTTTGCCGGATAATGAGTCGGTATTTATACGGCACGCCCGTCGAAAGACAAACAAAAACAAGGGACGGTATATACCAGAAGCACACGAAATTCGGAAGGTTCAATCCTAAAAGACTGATTTTTTTCGGAGGCGCCGACGCAAACCGTCGCCAGCGCGACGATCCCATCCCATCCGCCGCCGCTCCGCCGCCCTCCTGCGGAGATTTCGTCGAGGTAAAACCTACCCTAGCCCCAGCTCTGCCGTTCGGCCGGCGGCGAGCTCGGCTTCTTGAAATTTCTCCAATGATTTGATTTCCTCTCCGGGTTCCTTTTTTTTTTCTCTCTCGTCTTCTTGATTTTCGCTCTCGTGGAGGAAATTGGGCGGTAATTTCGTCGGTTGCAGGGAAGGGAAGAGACAAGAGAGGGGATTCCTCGATTCCCCCCCGGTATCTTTCTTGGTTTATTATTCCTAGTACCATTTTTACCGATTTCTATTGGTTCTTTGAGCCGCGGCTTCAGTTCTTGTGTTCCCCGTCTCCGCGCGATCGAATTTAGGGCTTGGCCCGTTCCGCGTGGGTGTAAATTCGATGGGGGAGCTGTTCCAGACTGTCAACGACACTCTACACTGCTTAGAAATTTCAGATGGTAGATTTTTTTTTTCGGTCAAGTAAAGCACAGTTTTTTATTGGAAAAAAATTATATATAATCCAGCTAGACTGAAGCAATCACCGCGGGCACCCACGACAACTAGGGAGAAAAAAATGTCAGCGGGTGTAGGATACAAAGATAATGTGCTGGCAGATGGATGCATTGGTTCTTGCCGTTTGATTGCGACATGCAGATGAATGGTAACCCGCTAAAGATTGCGATTTGAGGATTGTTAGCTGTCGCCTCGTCTGCTGGAGATTGTGGGTAGAGCGCTTGAATTTTACACAATTAAATTATTGCGAGCTTCTTTGTTTGATTTGTTTAAGTTATTTGGAGCGTTGGCTTTGCTGGCTTAGTGTGGCTTGTGCTGGCGCTGGCGCTGGCATTTATCAAAGTATATTCAATCCAAGTCCACTGGATTAGCATCAGGTTCAGCTTCACCTTCCCGCTATATATGTTGTCACTGGTTTTATGTATAGTCTGTAGTGGCCAAGAACATCCTGAAGCAGATAAACGTTGCATATAGGTTTCTTTTGCATCATTCTTTTTCATTACTGAACTTTGTCTATGCTGAATTGTTTTTCTTTTCTTTTGTATGGCTGCATCTATTGCTGGATTGTTGTTGGCACTGTGATGACTTGTTATGTTTTGAACTGTGATGCGGTAATCCTAACCCTTTTTCAGAACAGAATTGCACAATATAAGTTTAAGTTATTGCCTTGTTAGCTTAGTATAGCTTTGAAGAAGATATGTGCATTGTTGGCACCACTATTTGGTCTAAGTAGTCTAAAATTGCAATTGCTTGACTTCTCATTTAGAACGGATTGGGCAATCTACTGTCCTAGCTTATGTTCATCTTTGTTTGTAGCCATAGCTTTATCTATTTCATCTCCTGTCCTTTATGGATGGGAGTTGCTAAATGGCATTAGATAGAAAACCAAGGTGAATTTCATTCGGATTTTGACCACCTGATTTACTTGAAGATTCCCGCACCCAACTCTTTCTCCTTTAGCTCTAGCGAAGCTCGACGATCTCCGGTAAAGGCGGTGGCAGCAGCAGCCCCAACTCCAGCAGAGAACCTACGAATTAGGTTGGGGGAGGGGGAAATTGGTGGGCCTCTCCAAGCTTAGAGGGATGACCGGATGACCATGGGCAGAGGTTGAGCAGGCAGTGGGCGGCGGACATGAGCGGGCAGAGTTGAAGGGGTGGAGGAGGGCCATTTTAGCTCCTATCCTTTATTGATGGGAATTGCTAAATGACATTTGGCAGAAAATCGAGGGAATTTCATACAGATTTTGACCACCTGAGTTGCTTGAAGATTCTTGCACCCAACTCTTTCTCCTCCAGCTCTGGCGAAGCTCAACGGTCTCTGGTAATAGTGGCGGCAGTGGCAGCTCCAACTCTAGCAGAGAACATCCAGATTAACTTAGGGGAGGGGGAAGTTGGGGGCTTCTCCGGGCTTAGAGGGATGACCATGGGTGGAGGTTAGGCAGGCGGTGGACAGTGGACATGGGCAGACGGAGCTGAAGGGATGGAGGAGGGGTGGGCTGGCCGGAGACGGGGTTGAGGGGAACGAGAACCACGAGAGGGTCAGGAGGCATATCCGCCAAGACGGAGGGCAGTGGGGCAGGGGCAACTCAGCAGAGCTGGGGAGGATGACCACGAGAGGGTCAGGAGGCATATCCGCTGTCTTACAAATGTTACTATTTATTGGCACATCATCTGTTTGCATAGTACAAAAAACTTTACTACCATTCAGATGTTACTATCTATATTTCGTTAGCATATGGCATCATTGGTAATTCTCCATTTCTTCCTTTCTAGATAAGCCATGGGTCAGGCACTTGGTTTGATACAAGTAGATCAATCGACAGTAGCCATCAAGGAATCCTTTGGGAAGTTTGATGAGGTTCTTGAGCCTGGATGCCACTTTTTACCCTGGTGCATAGGGAAGCAGATTGCCGGATATCTTTCCTTGCGTGTGCAGCAGCTTGACGTCCGTTGTGAAACAAAGACTAAGGTTTCCCCAATTTATTTTCCTAACTCTTTTTTTCTTTCATATTTCATGACAAATGCCTGGAGCAGTTACCAGTCATGATAAAACATGCTTCTCAAAAGTCCTGGTTCTGTTTTATTGTTTGCTACTTTAAATCACTTTGATAATGACTATGTGCAAATACCTCTGTTTTCTCATTTCTCACTTAAATGATACACTAATGCATGAAATATCAAGGAGTGAACTGATTTTTCTGCTTCTAGCCCTCTGATGATCATTTGTGGATATCTGCAGGACAACGTTTTTGTCAATGTCGTGGCTTCTGTGCAATACCGTGCTCTTGCTGACAAGGCATCAGATGCCTTTTACAAGCTTAGCAATACCAGGGAGCAAATCCAGTCGTATGTTTTTGATGGTAAGGTTTATGTTTATAACATTTACTCGTCCACTGCATATGCAGCTTATGCTCATGTGGTAGCCTAGACATTCCTAGCTCAATGTTTTTTCCTCTATCATTCAATGCTAACAGAACTTTCTTCCTCATGTTCAGTAATCAGGGCTAGTGTTCCAAAGATGAACTTGGATGATGCATTTGAGCAGAAGAATGAAATCGCAAAAGCTGTGGAAGATGAGCTTGAAAAGGTTTCCGTTCATTAATTGGTGGTTATTTAGAGCATAATGTAGTTACTGACCTATTTGTATGTACTCTGTAGGCTATGTCAATGTATGGTTATGAGATTGTGCAAACACTGATTGTTGATATCGAACCAGATGAGCATGTGAAGAGAGCCATGAATGAAATCAATGCAGGTAAGTTTTAGCTAAAACATCAACTCATTTTTTTTATTCAAAGACATTATTTGGCTTGACATTTATGCTTAACATTTGAGCTTTCATTCAAGAAGGACACATGTTCTTTTTTTCAACTGGTTAAATCAGTGGGCGCTTCCTTGAGTAGTATACTCCTGAGTTGTCAACAAGATGGCACTTACCAGTTAAATCTCATCCATTAAAACCATTGCCCTCGTCTTTCGCTTTTGCCTATGCTTATAAGCGAAAATTTGAATTTTCAACTTTAAATTTGGAGTTAATTTTGGGATTTATTCATTGTAGTCTATTTTTCACCTTACTTTTATATCGCTAAAAACACGCATATAAAATTTTTATTTTTCGTTAGCAAATATGTCGTTTGGCTTTTTCTTTACAAAAGCCAAACGATCACCCTGCATGTTTATGATGTCTAATTCTATTTAAGTTTTATATTGTAATACTGAAAATTGTTGCTGCAATATTTTGAAATATATTTAGGCTTTCAATATTGTAGAGTTGAACTTAGGAAAGTGTGGATTGTAATATTGTTATATACAGATGTACGTAACAAGTTATGAACTTCGTAAAGACTTGCACCATAACAGTAACACACAAGTAACTGCATCATATGTGCTCCGTTTGCAACAAAAATGTTTTGCTCAACAAGTAGTCAAGTAAGTATCCTGGACGGCAACATATTTTAACTGATTTTGCGATTTGATGATTCAGCTGCCAGGCTGAGGGTGGCAGCCAATGAGAAAGCTGAAGCAGAGAAGATTCTCCAGATCAAGAGAGCTGAAGGAGATGCAGAATCCAAGTACTTGGCTGGTCTGGGTATCGCGAGGCAGCGTCAGGCTATAGTGGATGGGCTGAGAGACAGTGTTCTTGCCTTCTCCGAGAACGTGCCTGGGACCTCTGCCAAGGATGTCATGGATATGGTTCTGGTTACGCAATACTTCGACACCATGAAGGAGATAGGAGCCTCATCCAAGTCCTCTTCAGTTTTCATCCCCCACGGGCCCGGTGCCGTCAAAGATATCGCTGCACAGATAAGAGATGGTCAGCTCCAAGCCAAATTTGTTTAAGAGGATGTGGCAAAGAATGGTGGTTCAGGATTTCCTGAGTATGAATGGAATTCTACAGTAATATCCTATCTACATATTCAATATTTTGTGAGATAAAAGTATATAACTTAGGCAAAAGCAGATCGATTGTAAGTACCATGCACGCCTGCTTCAGGACCGTTTGTTTATAGTAGTACTTCGTGAGGTTATTTGCCTAGAGTGTCAATATACTTGAGTTACATGTTTCTGTAAATAATTCCTAAATATTACGTGTCAGTATGGAATTATTTGCATGTTTAGTGACCTTAAGTAATGTCTCGTCTTATTTATGTGCTGTCATGACAAGTTTCTTGTGGAGAAATGTCATGACCTTAAGTGTGTATTACTTGTGGAGAAATATCAAATACAAGACTTATTTTTCTGCCACTTCAATACCTTACTGAGCATTGGAAATTGGGAGGAGATGAAACATGTATTTGTAATTTGAGAATTCCTTCATTGGAAACACTGGAAACGTGCAAATTGTGCTTAAGATTATTCGCATGTTCTTGTTTGCTGTTTGTTTTTCAATGGATGGCACGAACTTTAAAAAGGAGAATTTCTTCGCTTCTTGGTACAGGTACAAGCACATTTCTGTAAAATAATTGATCTTGACATTCTTCTCGACAATATTAGTTGATCTGGGTGTAAAATTTCCATAGTACATCAAACACAAGTAATCTGCAGCACCATCTTGCAAATGATACTCATTTGCGCTATAAACTTCACTTCCTGATCATACAAGCAACACTCATTTTCTGGCGCATGGTATTCAGTTACAAAGCAAAAAAATTTCTATGCAGACTTCCATTCAGAGTTTCAGACACTCTCACTAGCTGCAGTCCTGCAATGTCTGTCTGGATCAATGCAAGAACTTGCCTAAAATCCCAGACGAGATGGCCTCCTCCTCATCCGCTCGCCGGTGGTGCAGCTTGATCTGCAGCAGCGTTTGCCGTCGCCTCCTTCTCGAGCTGGAGGAGTCGAACCACTATCTCCTGCTTCTTCGCCTTCAGGTCGTCGATCTTGGCGTCCAGCTTCTCCAGCTTGGCTCTCAGCTTGGCCGCGTCCGTCGTCTCCTCGACCTTCTCCTTCTTCTTCTTCTTCTCCGTCTTCTCTTTCTTCTCCTTCTTTTCCTTCGCCGGTTTCGCCTCCTCCGCGTGTTCCTTGATGATGTTCCAATGGAATGTAAGTTAAGATTGCAGATGTTCATGGGAATTTGGTGGGTATGGTGCATGGGTTTGCGAGTTAAGTGTGATTGTTTGATGTGTAAGCATCCATGTGTCATCTTGGTCTTTTTTTGCCCTTCGAAGACGGTTTATATTAACACGCAAATCTTTTGCGTGTTTCAAAAAAATATTTAATAACCATCCCGTGGAAATTATCTTGGTTGTAATACCCAGCATATAAGGATGGTGTTGTGAGCCTACTAACCCAATTCGAGACTCATTTCTTAGGACTCAGGAAAGTGTGCATGAGAACAAGCCTTACCATGCCATATGTTTTTCTAAAAAGAATTTATTACCTTATCCTTTATCTCCTCCTTGGGATGTTCCTTCGTTACATCTGCAGATTCCATCTGCGTTGAGGGAGAATAGGATGCAGATGTTCACAGAATTAGCTTGGAATTAAACAGAGACCAGTCATAAAATGGAAACATGAAGCTTCTCAAATCAAGAGATCAGAATTTAGAAGGCACAGGAAACGGGAGCTAGTTAGCTTGCCTTTCTCAGGAAACTAATTGACAAGATTATCTGTGGTGAGATCTCTGTGAATGTCCCAGAACGTGGACTGTTGTGGACAGCAAAACCAGTTTCTTGACTTAACCAGAATTTATACAAACTAGAATTGAGTTCTATAATTAGGATTGTGTATGGATTTGGGGCATGGTGTTGTGAGGACAAGAGTGAAAGTCTCATTCAGCTAACAATAGCATCATTTTTTACTGTAGCACTAGCTAGCAAGAAAATCTACCTGGCTATCTATTTAATAACCACCTAAACCATATATATATATATATATATATATATATATATATATAAATATAAAGAGCTAGGCGAAGTAGAATATATCTCGGTGCTAGTCAATGTTAAGTTTTAAACAATATATCTCCTTTAATTTACATCAACCCCGCTATACGTATGACATAATTATACTACCTGCGTACGATTGAAACACTGTAACAATTGATTAGATAAAGGAGGTCAAGTGAGTGGCACTGTAGCCGTTGAATGACTGAGTCATACGTAAGTCAAATGGTTGGTTTCAATTTACATCCAAAGAAGTATACATATATGCAATTGCTATTGCAGGACTAGTCAAATCAATGGAGTTACAAGAGTTAACTCTAAGAATGTGCTATTTGATGGATCTCCCCTGCATTGTCCGCAAGGAGCGACGTAGGTGGTGTTCTCAATCTCTGCCATGGTCATTCCTCCCTCCTTGTGCTTACTCTGCCACCACGAGAACACACGCAGAAGGCCCAACAAGCGGCAAGGACGGTGGTGGTGGGGCTATCCTATATTCAGGCAATGACACATTGTGTTTTGTTCGCGTATGTCTTCTATATTTGGACAACGACACATAATTTATTATTGTTGTTTAAGGTTTATGCCAATAATAATCTTAAATGTCATAGGTTGCGTATCGGGCCCTCTGCTTGGTAATGAAGCACCTCTTTCATGATTGTTCTGACTAGTTTTTATTCTAACTAGTTGAGATAGATGGCATCAAACAACTTATAACTATGTCTGATAAGATCTGTTACTTTTGTGAGATATTGTTGGATAGTATAGCAATATCATGTGATGTCATCATTGTTTGAGGTATCTAACTCAGTCATCGCGGGAGATGGCATGAACGGAGACTTAGGTTGTCCATTTATGAGTGGAAGCCTCTGTTATTGATGTCCTGAATAGTCAAGCAAAAAACATGGACAAAATCTCAACAAAGCATATTGGATAGTATCGATTATTTTTTGTGATAAATCATCCTGATATGGCAACTCTTTTCACAACTCTCCTAGGTGATACTAGGGACAATTTTGAAATATTGTGCTTAATATTCTTGAAAAGTAATTTCTAGAAAAAAATATAACATAAAATATCGAGCATGTATTCGGTAATGTGTATAGATCTTGTAGTCGTATCAGGATATATTAAGCATATTGAAATCACATATTTTTCACCATAGATCGAGCAAAATTTATACATGTATTAAAGAGTGCAAACCCCTAACCATGAGATTGTAGTCAGCCTAATGACAAGAGCTCGTAAAAATAATATTGTGTATAAAATGCTCTATGTAAATACAATATATTTATTATATTAAAAGGTAGGATAAATTGGATAAAAAAAATACGTACCCGGTGGATACATGTTAAAGGTATCTACCAAATTAGCATATTGGCTTAAAAAAGTCTATCAACTAAATACCGCATTATATACTAAATCATATATGAATTGATCAAATGATTAATAGATTGGAATGACAAACCTGATATCTTTATGAAGATCAACATTTTCACTGGAGCACAACCTAGTTGACGATTTTAGTTCAGAAGTTATTAGCTCGGGTCCCCAATTTAAGGCTCCAAGATCGACAATTTTGAACTACTGTCTTCCACGATGACGATGTCTTAAAGCAATATCTATCGTAGTAGATCAAATTGTTGATGATTAAAATGGTGATGGTTTCGATGCGAAGGTAGGTGACCTACGTTAAATCTCCTAGGCCCAAGCTATCATGGAGACCTTGTCAAAAGTGTCACTTCTGGAAGTTATCTTCGATGAAAACCTTCGAAACAACAACCCCCTATCTGGTGCATCAACTATCAGAACAAAGATCTGATTACGATATTCGATGATGTAGGGTTCAATCAGTGCTAAAGTATTTGTGAGATAGCAATTATGAGAAGAACACATGTGTTTTTATACATGTTTGGTCTTCTTAATAATGGTTAATAGCCCTACTCCTATTAGCCAGAGTCAGTATTGCCTTTATAGCAATCTCACATAAGTACGATATACAAGGAGTAAACCTTAGTCAAGGTTTCAACTCTATCGGCATGGTAGCACGAGCATGGTTATCAACAGCTAGATATTATCGGGCCTCTCCAACATAGACTCAATAAGATTATATTCGTTCGCTTCTAATTGTCACTCAGGGTCTATATGGCATCTCAAGGCTTCTTGAATTCTTAAGGCCTGCTCCCTTGCCCACCCCCTCTGGTGGGTCATTTATTTATCCCCACGGTTGTCCTCTTGTCCAAGTAAAATTAGGGAGACAAATTTGTAAACTATATGAAAAATCTTGCTAGGATTCGAGTAGACTCTGTATTTGATTATCTATCAAGGAGCCCTTCATTATATGCTCGGGACTTTATCAATATGGATGGGAATTTTTTTCATAGAGTATTTCTACCCTATAGTGCACCAACAAGATTTACTCATTAGACAAATCTAACGGCTGATATCATTTGCTTCAGATCGAACAGTCCACGCCCTCCTTCCTTTTATGGGTTCCCCAAATCATGCCTACATTCTGTTAACCTCTCATTCTATTTACCGGCTCCTAAAATCACACGCACTTTCCATCCATCCTCCCTATATCAAATTTAACGGATTAAATCTCAGTCAAATATAGATCAAAAATTCAACGTATCATAAAAAGGCTGGATATAGATTTCTTATCTATACTATAGTGCACAAACTTGTTTTACTCATTGGACAAATCCAACGGCTCAAATCATCTACATCAGATCGAATGGTCCACGTTCAATAAACCCTCCTTCCTTTTATGGGTTTCCCCAAATCACACATACATTTCATTAAACTCTCCTTCTATTTACTGGCTCCCAAAATCACGCTCAATTTCCATATATCATCCCTATATCAAATTTAATGCATTAAATCTCGATTAAATAGAGATTCAAAATTCAATGTGTCATAAAAAGGTCGGAGGGTTTATTGAATGTGTGTATATATAATCTAATATTTATATGTACGTTCGAGTTGACAATATTAAATAATGAAAGATATTTTTCACACAGTGGTATTTGTAATACTTGCTTGGTGTTTTCTTATATGTGTATATCAACATGAATAAATCAATAGTGTCAAATAAAAAAACGAGTATAAAATAAATTTTGTAATATATATATATATTATTTAAATTATAAACATGTGTGTGTTTAGATTGGCTCATAGGTAACTGCAGGAGCTATTTTTTGACGCAGTAGTATTTGTACTACTTCGTCTGTTTTTTTAAGCGTAGTTAAATTTTGAAACTATGGTTGGCCATTTGTATTTTTCAAATTTTATTGCAAATATACTATATCATAAGTCGATCATAAAATAAAAATGAACAACTTGTTTGGGTTCAAATTAAATTATTTATTTAATATATATGCACATGTATCATCTAATCTACTCTATAGTGATAAAATATATTAGAAACTTTCTATAATATAAGTTTGTATTAGAAACTCTGTATGTGTAATGCATAGACAAAATCTTTCTATATATTAGAAATGTCCTATAAAATATAAATTGACACAGTATATAGTTCCTATAATTATTCTATGTATACACATACATGCCAGATTTATGACTGATTGTATATAAGATTTTTTATTCCTGTTAGATTCTGATAAAAGAACATTGTTCACTAGGATTGCACAAATTTGCCTAAATACTTCATTTTACATGAATTAGAAGATAGATCATAATTGTATTGTATTAAGGACCGATATGCACGTCTTTAAAAAAATTTATATTTAGTATATCTTTAGTATAGACATTTCTTAATAGCATAAGGGATAGTACACATATGGCCATAAAATTCATTTGGTTGAATATTACTGTGGATGGATAAAATTGTGCAATGTCTAAACCATAAATTTTATTTCAATCGTTTGATTTTTATTATTAAATATCATCATATGTTAGCACATGTATGTTTGATATATGATGAATCGAGTTAAGGTGCAATTAGATCTATTAGAAAAAATAGTTTCACTAACGAAATTAAATAATATATGAATGAAAATATTATAACACTGTAGCGTTAGCACGGGTATATCACTATGTAGTACTCCTGTCGAGATAAGTACATGTCTATGGATATCCCGTATCCATAACACTGACATATATTTAGATATGTTTTATATCTGGTTTTTACCTTTATAGTTGATAACAAAAACAAAAATTATACAAGTACAAAAGGTTCTTGCAAACTCTTTATATAACTTATATGACAAACAATGGCTACATCTTTACTTTTAGCAAATAATTACAAATTATCCAGATCAAATGGTTAAAATCCTAAGTCTAACTGAACTTTTTTTAACGTACCTATAAAATTACCCGGAAGAAAAATCATACTAGAGCCATGGAAGAAATTGTAATATGGTAAAAACAAGAATCATGATTCTGTGTTTGAAGTTTTACACCGATAGAAATGAAGATATGATAAATACAAAGAACATGAAGAACAAGATAGAGAAAAGTACATCCAATCTGAGAGGTAAAAGGAATATCAAACAAAAGAATGTTTGGTTGGAGAGTGTGCCCAGAATTACACCTATTTCTGAACAATAGTATGTATTAAATTTCGGATGAGGACCAACCCAAGTACACGCTATGACAAATTTATGCAAAATTTATGCAGATCAATCGTATTAATAAAAAATAAAATAACAACAAAAAAGAAAACTAATGTAACTACAGAGAAGCAATAGCAGTAGGCACAATCGACAGACAACACTTGAGTATAGCAACTTACCTAATCTTAAAATAAATCCTCATCGAACGCACCTCTGGCTTCTAGGGAAAAAGGACCAAACGAAAGACTGATTACAACCACCATACTCACCATGGCACACCAGACAAATGTAATAAATATATGCATAATGGTGTAAAAAGGAATAAAAGGCTCAGGGGTTACTTTTGCATAAAACAACATTTTACAAAAGCAAAACATTGATAATTAAATAATATTATTAAACAAAACACTAGTCAGTGCTTAACCACACCAAACCAGACCCAACCAACACTAATATTGTGCTGAACCACACAACACCAGTGCCACTAATATCATGTTAAACCACATAGTACTAGCTTAACCCATCTATCTTAACAAAATTTAACTATGTCTATTTAATTATGAAAATAGAGTAAGTAACTATGATGAATCTTGTTCGGTCTCCCATAACCATAGGCATGACTTTTTTTGAACAATTTTACTGCAATCGTAGGTGTACATACCTATAGTTTGTTTGGCTGGATATCTTCGTACGGGAGGTCAGCGAACAAAATTGGATATGATGGCCGAGAAAAGAGACTACTCCATAAAGATGGCAAATGAGTGTATTTAGTCAAGTTGTCCGAATGAACTCATCCACCTTGACTAACCATGGTCATTAGTGATTGATTAGTGATAATTAGCATATTTTATCATTAGTCATTAATTACTAATTTTAAATTAGTCTTAATTAGGGTTAATAGATATATTTTCTTGTTAATTGGTACTAGTTATGACAAGATCTATAATAATTAATTTATATTATTATTTGTTAGTAATTTAATATGCTTCGTCATATCCACCCTCGTTCATCGAAACAAACAAAAAGTTACATCATCCAATCCATCTAACCAAATACAAAATTGGACCACCGTATCCTTAGAAACATGAATACCCATATCGGATCCGGCCAACACAAGTTGACTGCCATCCAAAGGCATTGTCGGTGCATATGCTTAGCGTTGAAAGTGGTTCGGATAATTTCCGTATGACCGAGCCATTTTTGGATCCAGACAACTTCGGCCGGAAAGTTTTGAAAATTTTCGAATTTGGAATCAAATTCGTTTTTTTGTTTGGAAACGGAAACAAAAATGAATACAGTAAAGGTGTATCCGTCGAATTCGGAAAACGGTTAGATACTATCGGGATTTTTTTAGATATCCGTAGTAATACATTAATTACTCAATCCAATCAACCCAACTCAAATAAGTCCATCCCATTGACCCAACTAGTGTTAACCCTAGCTGGTTCTACCTGACTACCTTTAAATAGTCCAGGCGTTCACGGCTTCACACGAGTACGTCCCGATGGCCCCACAGTCGCCATAGATGTTTCTTATTACCACTAATCACTTATACTTAGAAATGTTGATGAGTTATATTAGAAAAAAAACAAAAAGTTATATTTTTTGATGATTTGTGAAGCTTAGTTTATAGGGTTTTTATGTTACATCACCCTATTCTTTTCGATTTGTATCCACTCCGTATTTGTATTCGATAATATTCAATTCCGTCTTCGTATCTGGGTTTTCGGTTCTGATTTTAGTATAAAAAATAAAAAAATATGATAGAGCTAATTTTCAACCATATTTAATCCGTTTAATCCCTGTGTATGCTCAATTCCAGAAGCAAGTGAAAAAAAGAGAGAATTCCCTGTATGCCACTAAAATTATATCATGTTCTTTTCATGCAAAAAATCAAACTTTCCTCTATGCCATTCACTTAATTTTTTTTCTTACATGCCACTACGGTTAAGTTTTCCATCCAACTCCATTAACTTATTTTGGTTACGTTCCTTCTATGCCACTACATGTCAAATGACCCGAAACATAGCATTGAAAATTGGTATTTTTGAATAAAATTTGAAATTAAGACTGCAGAATTGAAAATTGATATTTTCGAATGAAATTTGGAAATTGATATTTTCAGATAAATTTGAAATGACCTGCAACGTAGAATTGAAAATTTGAAAATATAATTTCCCTACTTAGAATTTTTCAGAGATTTTCTGTCACTTTGTTTACTCGTTTATTTTTTTCAGAGATTTAACACCATTTTAGTTTTTGAAATTTTTCAAAAGGTTTAAAAAAGATACCCAGGCTGTGATAGTTAGCGATTGAGGTCAAATATTGCTCTTTAGTACTCTTCAAAGTAGGGAAATTGATATTTTTCAAATTTTCAATTCTATGCTGCGGGTCATTTCAAATTTATCTGAAAGTATCAATTTTCAAATTTTATCTGAAAATATCAATTTTCAAATTTTATTTGAAAATATCAATTTTCAATTCTGTTGTCTTAATTTCAAATTTTATTCGAAAATACCAATTTTCAATGCTATGTTTCGGATCATTTGGCATGTAGTGGCATAGAAGGAACGTAAGCAAAATAAGTTAACGGAGTTGGATGAAAAAGTTAACGGCATTGGCACGTAAAGGATAAAAAATTAAGTGAATGACATATAGGGAAGTTTAATTTTTTGCATGGCATAAAAGAAACATGGTATAATTTTTGTGGCATACAGTGAATTCTCTCTTAAAAAAAGAGTTCCTTTTTTTAGGTGGTGTTTAGGACAAGGGGCTAAACTTTAGCCTAGCCCCTTGTCCCATCGGATGTTTGGACACGTATTATAAATAGTAAACGTAGACTATTAATAAAACTCATCTATAATCTTGGGCTAATTCACGAGACGAATCTAATGAACCTAATTAATCCATGATTAGCCTATGTGATGCTACAGTAAAAATTTGCTAATTATGGATTAATTAGGTTTAAAAAATTCGTCTCGTGGATTAACTCTCATTTATAAAATTAGTTTTTTTTATTAGTATGTGTTTAATACTTCAAATTAGTGTCCAAATATCCGATGTGACATGGGGCTAAAAAGTTTAGCCTAGGGATGACAATGGGTAAATACCCATCGGGTATTGCTATCCCATACCCATACCCACTAGTAAAATTCCGTACCATTAAAATACCCATACCCATCACGGGTAAGAAAACTTCCCTATACCCATACCCACTTGGATAAACCTTACCCGTCGGGTCACCCATATACCCGCAAAAGTTCAAAACAATCTAAATACCACGGTTTTCATATAGTATATTGTATAGACGTTAGATACTTAGGACATCACACATTCATATAGTATGGTGGAAAAGGTATGGATGGTTTAAATACCTATGGTTTTGGTTAATTTGATATTAGGCCATGACATGCATTTAAACTTACATATATTTATTAACCATGGGTAAACGGGTATGGAGATCATAAGAACATTTCCATACCCGCGTACCCATCGGATGAAAGTATTTGTCCAATTACTTAGATAATATATTTAGCCCATACCCATACCCTAATAGAGTAAATATCCATCAGGTCTCGAGTCCCCATTACCATCTCTAGTTTAGCCCCATCTAAACAATGGGGGCATAATCGTCTTCCTCCCCCTCCAATCCCACTCGCCGCACGCCACTCTGATCTGCCGTGCCCCCCACTGCTCTCTCGCCGCCGCCCCGCCGCTAGCTCGCTCGCAGCTCGCTCCGCGCGAAACCCCCCGGGCCCCCACGCCGGAGGTAATGGCGGCCTCGCCGGAGCAGTTCCGGGGCCAGGCGCGCCTCCCGCGGTGCGCCGCGCCGCGCCGCTACGACCTCCGCCTCCGCCCCGACCTCGCCGCCTGCGCCTTCTCCGGCTCCGCGGCCGTCGCCGTCGCCGTCTCCGTGCCCACCCGCCACCTCGTTCTCAACGCCGCGGAGCTCGCCGTCGACGGATCCTCCGTCCGCTTCCAGGCACGCTGCACCATCTCTGTGTTTGTGTCTGTGTTTTGTTTGTGCTCCTTTGCCGTTGCAGATTCTCATGCTATCTCCTTTGGTATCGGGGTTGTAGGATTTGGTGCCCTCGGAGGTGGTGCTCTTCGAGGAGGACGAGATCCTGGTCATCGGGTTCGACCAGGATCTGCCGATCGGCGAGGGCGTGCTCAAGATGGACTTCACAGGGACGCTCAACGATCAGATGAGGGGATTCTATAGGAGGTATGGTTGCTACTATTTCGTTCAGAACGACCATCCAATGTCAATGGTTAATCCAGATGGTCTTTATTAAACGGAAAGTGAACCATTGGGGTCTGCGTGAGCGTGATCCTGATATTCAGTCTTAAAAAAAAATTCTATGTTATCAGTATAATTTGCTACTCCATATTGCCATAGCTTGCAGCCTAACGCAGTTATGCACAATGTTCACAAGGCCCTATGCGGCATTGTCATGTGTATATCTATCTTAATAATGCACTTAGTGAATATAGTTTTTCTAACATGTTGTAATATTATAGGAACCAGATAGCAAACATAGTTTTTTGGGATATTACCTTCCATTATTGTTTGAAATTACAACAATTTGATTTTATTATTTACCTGTGTTCTGTACTTCATATGTAACTCTTAGTTTACTCATGTCTATGTGTCACTAAGATTCATGATTGCAATGTGATGTATCAGGACTGTACCTATATCTTGAAAGGTTGAACCTTCGTTTTTTGATTTTTTTTTTAACAAAACTTTCTTACATGACATTATGGGTGTACTCCCGTCGGTAAAAAAAGAAAGACATTTTGGCTTGCATTCCGAGTACAACAAAGAATGACGTTGACCAATTGTCCATCAGCTGGTCATCTAGTATTAATCACATCATTTCCATGTGAAACTATGGGATGCATTCTTTTAATTCCAAGGTTTACAATACCAATTCATGGGATTAAATAGGGTAATTTTGTACAAAAATGTATAAATTAACCACATCCTGATATGTGTGCACCAGGCTAAAGCCTCTAAAATGGCTTTCTTTGTTGACCATAGGGAGTTTTGGAATGCACGGATGCACCAGTTTTTCTTTTCTATATCTTTTACCTGTTTTTAGTGTATTTGAGGTGATGGTTGATTGCAGCAAGTATGAGTACAAGGGGGAGTCGAAAAACATGGCAGTTACACAGTTCGAAGCTGCTGATGCAAGAAGATGTTTTCCATGTTGGGATGAGCCTTCATTTAAGGTGTTTTAAGATGCTACATTGTTATTTACTCAGGAATATTTTTATGTAATTGAAACAGGAATATATAATAAAAAGATCAGTTTGCACATTCCAGCTCTTAGACAGGTCTAAGCTCCTTATATTTCATGATCTTTGCTCTTTAGAATTCTGAAGGCCTCAGATCAATTATCTGAAATAACTTCTATCTCTTTTCTGGCTATTTCTGTTTTAGGCTAAGTTCAAGCTTACATTGGAAGTTCCATTGGAGTTGGTAGCTTTGTCAAACATGCCAGCAACTAAGGAGGAAGTTCATGGACCTCTCAAGACTGTCTATTATGAGGAATCACCACTTATGTCAACTTATCTAGTGGCTATAGTCGTTGGTTTATTTGACTATGTAGAGGGCTCAACATTGGAAGGTAGAAGAGTTTTGAATTTTTGCAACTGTTATTTGCCACCTTTCATTCCAAGTGCTATTGTATTGCCCTTCTTCCCTGTTTTTTTACACATTTCTTCTTGGCTTGTTAATTTAATGTAGGCACCAAAGTTCGTGTGTATGCTCAAGTTGGCAAGAGTAACCAAGGAAAGTTTGCACTGGATGTTGCAGTTAAGTCGCTGGATCTGTACAAAGAGTAAGCTTCTAACCTACCTTGCTTCTAAGTTTTATTTCCAATGTTGAGGCAAAATGCCATGAGTAAAGATACCAATGGATGGTGCTATCTTCACCAGAATCACTAATGTTTGTTTTTTCTCAGTTATTTTGCCACTCCTTACCCATTGCCTAAGTTGGATATGGTTGCTATCCCTGATTTTGCTGCTGGAGCTATGGAGAATTATGGATTGGTCACTTACCGGGAAACAGCTTTACTTTATGATGAACTATTATCCTCAGCATCCAATAAACAGCAGGTGATACATATATTTATCTTTATGAAATCCATTCATTTCATTTATTATTGGAGGGATAGTGCCACACTTGAATGCTTCTATATAATTACATCCAGGTAAATTGCTTTTGTTTTAATTAACATCTGTTCTCTTTAGGTAGCAATCACTGTTGCACATGAATTGGCTCACCAATGGTTTGGCAATCTTGTAACCATGGAATGGTGGACTCACTTGTGGCTAAATGAGGGTTTTGCTTCCTGGGTAATCGATCTGAAAACTGTTATTTGTGAAATCACAATATTTCCCCATTGTCGTGAATCTTAATCGGTTAATTATTTTGCATGTTTCAACAGGTTAGTTATTTGGCTGTGGAAGCATTATTCCCAGAATGGAATAACTGGACACAATTCCTTGATGAGACAACCTCTGGGCTCAGACTGGATGCGCTTGCAGAGTCTCATCCTATTGAGGTAATCTTCTTCCAGTATGCTTTGGTGTAGTCACTGAAAAGGATTTATTAGCATTTTAGTAGCCATTATGTTGGATAAGAAACACAATATTTTGATGCTGCACAAATTTCAATTGTAGATATGGAAGTACATTAACAGTACATAAAAGAAGTAAGATAAGTGAATTAACAAGCATACACATTGTGCGTGCATACTGACTAATCATTAGAGTCTTACAGAACAACCAAGTTCAGATATGTAAATATCTTTGCTTGAATTATTCAGATGTTGATTCTTAGAAATTAGATTGTTATTTTATAGAAACTCAAAATGTCATGCTGTCATGCATCGTTTACTATTTGTGTCTTCCACAGCATCCGCACCTTTGTCTCAGTTGTTAATCTGGCTATTTGGTATCTGTTCAGGTTGACATAAACCATGCCTCTGAAATTGATGCAATTTTTGATTCCATAAGCTATGATAAAGGTGCTTCCGTCATTCGCATGCTGCAAAGTTACCTTGGTGCAGAGCGTTTTCAGGTTAAATGCTGTTCTTCTTTCTCTAGAATATGTAGTTTAGATACATGAAAAATGGGGTGAGCAATTTTTTCATGAAAGCTATTGACAGTTTTTTAGACCAAAGATCGACCTTCTGGTTGATCAAACTATAAACCCAAGATAAGAATCTTTACAGTAAAGTAAGTGAAGAAAAATATTCATAATTTTACAATTATATCATTTCTTTTGAGTACTCGATAATAATATGTAGTATTTTAGTGCCCATATTAGCATATTGTTGACTTTTTAGGAGAGTAAATCATATTATTGACTATATCTACTATCACAATTAATTGGCCTTCTGCAGTGTTGATTTTGTGAATCTTTGCTCTTTCAGAAAGCTTTGGCATCATATATAAAGAAATATGCTTACTCGAATGCCAAAACAGAAGACCTATGGGCTGTTCTTGAGGATGAAACTGGGGAGCCTGTTAAGGATTTGATGACTACATGGACTAAGCAACAAGGATACCCTGTTATTTATGCAAAACTAGATGGACGTGATTTGCACCTTGAACAGGTTTTCTGGCAGATATCTCATTCTCATGTTATACCAACATCCATGAACTGGTTATACACATACATGGGCTTTGCCTTTCCATTGTTTTATACTTTGTCCAATCTAAAATTTAAGTTTTTTTGGCCTTGTGCACAAGAACAAATGATGTTCCGTTCATTTATTCGTGAGAGTGCTAGCTTTTAAGTAGCAAGGGAATAGAGGTAGAAAAAAGAGACAAAATTGCCTCCAAATTCTGTGTTGACTTACACGTGGAGAGATGGAGAAGACTAAAATAACTTGTGTTTGAATTAGAGGTCATCCAGAGCCTCTGCCTTTTATTCATACTATCATATTGCCCATGATTGCAATGGGATTTTATTAAAGAAAATTATCATTAATATATTATTACAATTAATTTCTACATACACTATCTCTTAATTGTAGCATGTATTTATTACAAACATATGGCCCATTAGTCTTTTTTCTTTTTCAAAAAAAGTGGGGTGGTTGACATGTGGGTCCCATATTATTTTTCCTTGAAAAATATGGAGTTGGTGGTGGCGTGGGTGGATGGCAGATTCACCACCCACCACCACCACTACTACTTTTTATAGGAGTATGGACATGGATGTCTCAACTCTTATTAGTTTGTTTCATGTTTTTAACTTCTCATAGCTGTCTAGACTCTAGAGGCCTTCACCTTTCCTCAAACACTTTTAGGAGAATTATGCATGTCAACTTGATCAGAAACTCAGAATCATAATAACTGGTATTCATGTATGGTCTGCCAATGACTTCGTTCACAAGTGCATGTTTGTATTTTTTTTTCTCAAATGCATCCAATAACCAGGCAAGATAACAAACAGATTTAGAAGTAAAGAAATAAGAAAATTTCATTCTGCTGGCCCACACCAGTGCTTTGATATTGCAAAAAGAGAAACTTACAGTCTTTGTTCTATTACAGGCACAGTTTCTATCGGACGGATCCTCTGGTCCAGGATTGTGGATTGTTCCTATAACATCATGTTGTGGCTCATATGATGCACAGAAAAAGTTTTTATTGAAGGGCAAGACTGACAAGGTCCATATAGACGGCCAAAATGCTGGAGGAGAGAAGAGTGAAAATTGCTGGATCAAATTGAACATAGACCAAACTGGATTTTATAGAGTGAAGTATGATGATGAACTTGCAGCTGGACTTGAAAAGGCAATCAAAGCCAAGAAACTCTCTTTAATGGATAAGATTGGTAAAGACAAAATGATTTTTGAATACTAAAATAACATATCTTCAAGATTTTTAACAACACAAACACAACATTTTGCTGCAGGTATTGTGGAAGATTCATATTCCCTTTCTGTGGCTCGCAAACAAACACTGACATCCTTGCTTCGCCTCCTGAATGCATATCGTGATGAGTCTGATTACACTGTACTTTCACATGTAACCTCTGTAAGTAAACCTTTTGTCAACTCCAATGACATTTGACATCTACCTTGTATCTTTGATCGATTCTATGGTATCGACTATTGCTCTCAATATTAAATACATGCTTCCTTTTTGACAGGTATGCTTAGGCATTGATAAGATATCAGTTGATGCTACTCCTGAATTGTGCAGAAATATCAAACAGCTTTTGATCAATCTTCTTCTATCAGCTGCCAAGTATGCCAATAAGCTTAATGTTTACCTATTTTCATCATCATTTCTGTCCAGATTTCCAGAATCTGGATATTGCCATTTATGTGCATTTATATTTATACTTTGAGTTTATCATAGCACACGCCACCAGTGAATTTGTTTCTGTTAAACTTGTGTTACTATATTCTTCTGCTGTTTCCTTTCTGTGACCATATTGAAATCCTTCTACTTCAAAATATCAGAACGCTAGGCTGGGATCCCAAGGATGGTGAGAGCCATCTTGATGTAATGCTTAGATCATTGCTCTTGATCGCCCTTGTCAAACTCGGACACGAAGAGACTATAAATGAGGGAGTTAGACGGTTCCATATCTTCTTAAAAGACCGCAAAACTAACCTTCTTCCACCAGACACTAGAAAGGTTCATGCTTTTGCTTAACATACCACTGAGTGTTACCTCTTTGATGTCTAGTATACTAAAATGCATTGGTGTGCAGGCTTCATATCTTGCTGTGATGCGGACCGTTACTACCTCCAGCAGAGCTGGTTATGATGCTCTCCTGAAAATCTATAGAGAAACTGCTGAAGCACAGGAGAAATCACGCGTCTTAGGTTTGTGAATTCCAACTGTCTAGCTTAAAGTTACACAGCAGAACTTTCTCGTGAGTTGGGTTGTCCTGAAAAATAATGTTTCTTTTGTTTTAGGTTCATTGTCTTCATGCCCAGATAAGGATATTGTTCTCGAGGCACTGAACTTTATGCTTACTGATGAGGTTGGCCTCTAAATCAGTTTACTAATTTTGAACAAATGGTTCCAGACAGCGAATGGTTTAGTGAGATTTCTTGAACACCATGCATACAAAAGCCAATCTAATATCTCTCTTGCTTGTTAGGTACGGAATCAGGATGCATTTTATGTCCTTGGTGGTATTAGCTTAGAAGGACGAGAAGTTGCATGGGAATGGCTAAAGGTATGTTATAGTTGCTGGGTACCTAAAGTGGGTTATTTATGTTGCTATCTAATATCTAATGAACAATGCACACATTCATGATATTTAGGGGAAAAAAACTATAAGCATTGTATGTGTTGTTCAATATTTTTACCCTTGTGGGGTTCGTTCCACCAAATGCCAATACATGTAGGGTGTTATTGATATGCTACTTGCACAATTAGGCTTATTCACCCCCAAACCGGTGCAATCATTTTTTTTACCAAAGATCATTTGGTTCTGATCTTTTATGACTTGAAACTAAAATCTTAAAATAATTATGAAATAGGGAAGATGGAATTGTCAAAATTCTTTTATGTGCATGTTCTGTCCCTGTTTGCACAATCAGGTCTCTTTTCCCCAAATTTGTTCAGTCAGTTCTTTTACCAAATATCGTTTGGTCCTGCTCTTTGTAGAAAACCTGAAAACAAATGCAAAAGGTTTTACTGAGCGGCCCTGTGATACTTCTGAACAAGAGAAACACAGCATGTCATAGAAAGCTGGGAATCAGCGTTCTTGCATATGAAGTGAAGTTGTCTATGCAGTTGTAATCAAATAAAAATATGAGATTATCTAGAAAGTGTTGATGGCCTCCCTAAGATTCAAAGCTTCAATCCCTTTCTTGAGGCTACATAGCTCTCTGCAATTCAAGGGAAAATCCAAGCTTCTAGCATAGTAACACATCAAAACCAACGCAACATATTTCCACTATATAAAGGATGCCGCCTGCATGACACACCATTCAAGAATGAGGAAGTCTGATTTATAATAACAAGTTAGAATAAGTTGTGTTGTTTATAACAAGTCTGGTTCTAGAGTTCAGAGCAAGTCGGATATTTATGCCCTCGAACCCATCTGTGCATGATGCAGGAAAACTGGGATCGTGTCTTGAAGACCTGGCCATCAAGCTCGCTCATATCAGACTTCGTCAAATCTACCGTTTCACGGGTACCATACATCACCAACCCAATTTTGTCTTCTTTTTTCTCTCTTCCTGCTCTGCCACTAAATTCACTCCCTTTTCTGTTGCTGCCTCTCTGTATGAGCAGTTCACCACAGAGGAGAAAGCTGCTGAAGTTTCCGAGTTCTTCGCCGGCAAAACCAAACCGTCGTTCGAGCGTGCACTGAAGCAAAGCCTCGAGAGGGTCCGGATCAACGCGAGATGGATCGAGAGCATCAGGAGCGAGCCTACCCTCGGTCAGACAGTGCACGAGCTACTGCAGCACGAGTTGTAGCCATTTCGGCTTAAAGCTTAGAAACGAGAGGTTGCTGTTGCACGCTCATGGGAGGATCGTACAAAAAAAATGTTCTTGGAAAGGTTGTGCCAGGTGTGGCTGCTCTAAAGACCATATCTTTTAAGTTTGGCTTAGTTTTATTTTACCTGCTTCGATTGCCTCTTTTTAAGTTGTTTAGTTTCATCTGATCTGCTTTCGCTTGGGCAATCGAAAAGACATGTTCGTCTCAGAGCCAGTAGCAGTGAGCCAATGAAATCATAAATCTTGTTCCAAGCCGATTCATTTCTACAGCCTAAACCAAAAAAAAAAAAAAAAAAAGTAACAACACACCAGGTGTTGAGAAAATATACAAATAAAATACATTACGCCAATTTCATCAAACATGGTAAAGAGAAAAAAGGGAACTGCACATCATACACGGGAATGCAAGTTTTACCAGGTTAAGTTTATATACAACATGCTCTACATCCAACATGCTTGTCTAGTGTAAATTAACAGCCGTGTGATCTCCTGGCGGCAAGTAGGGCATCTCAGTCAGTGATGATGTTGAAGGAGAACTTAGATAGCAAGTTTGGTATTCCAGCTATGATTGGGCCGTATACCTGCAAGAAAAGATCAGTCGAAGCAACTTAGAAAAAAGATGTTAAAATCCTTAACGTTGGATAGTGATGATCCAGCTGACGGACCTGAGCATTGTCATGAATCTGGGACAGAGGCACGGCTAGCAGCTTCATGTTCCTGGGCACAACAAACTGGCGCGACACCGGCAGCTTAATCAAGAAGAGCTTTATGCATTCCTTCATGAGAATCAGCAGTGTCCAATCACTTCGGTTAGAGTAACGACACAGAGTACACGGATCAACTGGACTGCCACTTCTTTTTTTACCTTGGGCGCACGGGCGTTTGGGAGAAGATATGGAAACGGAGCAGCATCAAACTCGGATCTCCACCACATCCCAACACACTCACCGATCTGTTTGATGTAAAACTTTGCTGGATCATACTGCTTGTCGGTGTTACTCTCTACATTACTGGTAACGAACATCCTGTTGCGCTGCACTTACCTGCCATTCGTCGCAGTCGCCGTCGCCGCCGTGGTCGACATCCTGATTTCCAGCTACTGATAGCTTGCTCGAAAGTTTGCGCTTGAGCCCTGGAACATCTGAAGCAAGCAGAGATACAAGGCAAGAACAAACTCGTCATCCAAATCGTAAGGCATACCAGTGCATCATAGTTACAATTGCACATTGCAAGAATTCACTAGTGGGTTGAATTCATTCATTCGTATGATCCATTGCTGCCTCCATGGGGTACAGATTTTATGGAAAATCGTGGGGCAATTGAGGTGATGAGCAGTACCTTGCTCCCCTGGCCTCAAGCGGCCTCCGGGGAGGAGGAAGGAGGAGTTCCTGACCTGCAGCAGCAGCACGTGCGGATGATCGAACAGCTCCACCTGCAGGCACACACCGGGAGCGAGCAAAACTTTGAAGATAAGGAAGAAGAAATGGCCAAGCGGATCAGGCAGGGGAGCGGAAGAAGGGAGAGACCAGGAGGACGCCATGGACGGTGGTCCGGAGTCCGTGCGCCGCGAAGCTGCAGATCAAGCACGCAAAAGATGAGGCAGAAATAAATCGCTCGAGCTGATTAAGAATCGCATTTGATCGAGCAGGTGGCGCGCGGCCGGCTCGAGCCGCGCGTGCGTGGGTAAGCACTAGTAGTAGTAGCCGCGTACGTACTTGGCCTTGAGGCGGAGGACGCGGTCGGCGGCGGTCTCCCTGCCGGCGCCCCCGCCGCCGGCGACGTCCCTGGCGCCGAAGTAGTAGCGGCTGAGCGGGTACACCTCCACCCGCGCAGGCGCAGGCGCAGCCTCCTCCGCGGCGGGCATCGTCATCTCCAGCCCCATGCCGTGCCCCCGCCGATTGGTGACCACCCCCGCAAACTTATAGCAGCAGCGGCGGATCACAAGGCGACGGAGACGGGGACGGGGAGGCGAGGGTTTGGGAAGCTTCTGCCGTCGTCGCCGTCGCCTACAGGGGCAGGGCGCCCGCGGGGAGGCAGAGAGAAGAGCGGAGAAGGGTAGAGAAAGGTCAGGAGCGGGAAGGCCACGTGGCGCGGGCGTGGCGCGGGGACAGCTGTGCCTTGCCTCTGCGCCTTGTGGGCTTGTGCGGAGTGGGGTTGGTGGGTGGGCCCAGCTCGCGCGGCGTGTGGGCCCTGGTCATCGATCCCGGCCCGCACGGCCAGCCTAAATTTGACGGGCCGCAGTAATCCTTTGGGTAGGCCATGGTAATGTTGGCCCAGTAGAAATTTTTGAATTTTGAATTTTATTTATTAAATAATTTACAAATTTAATTTTGTATTTTAAAAAATCACAAAACTAACCTCATGCCGCCCTCTAGGAGGGCGGAAAGGTGATGTGACAAATGACCGCTTAGCCGCGAGGAATGGCTGGCAACAGCAGCATGGCGACTTTTTCATTTTGGTCCTTTCCGCCCTTACATAGGGCGGGAAGGGGCAAACTACAAAAATGTTGCGTGCGCTGGAAAAATTTTTTTTCTATTTTACCGCGGTTTGATAATATATATATATATATATATATATATATATATATGAAAATTAGATCCTACTAGCAGATGTAGCTACTCCCTGCACGTCCATGATGAAAAACATTTTCATAACTGTTTCTGCTCCCACCCAACAGAAAATATAGACACTATTAAATCTCATGTGAATGATATAACTACATGTATAGAGTTTGTACTTTCTGTTGGAAAAGAGAAGAAATATATATAGATGTGTTTCTGCACCTTAGACGTGAAGGGGTAGCTACACCTAGTAGTAGGATAGAGACTTACTATATATATATATATATAATCACAACTACTATCTTAGCTCAGTGGTTACTAGCCCCATGTTCCTTATAGGAGACTAGAGGTTGAATCCTATAAGAGCATATTTTCTTTTATTTTTGTTAGTCCAAGAAAAAAATCAAAGAAAATTTGCTTTGATAGGGATTCAACCTCTAGTCTCCTAGATAGAAGAGGAGTATAACAACCACTTAGTCACCAAAGCAATTGTGACAAATTAATTACATATGTTATACATATATCCATCAAATCGCGGTTCAGTCCAAAAATTCCCGAGGGTGCGGCACTTTTGTAGTTTGCCCCTTGCCGCCCTCTGTAAGGGCGGAAAGGACCTAAATAAAAAATTCACCGTGTCACCGTTGCCGGCCGTCCCTCGCGACCGAATGGCCGTTTGCCACATCACCTTTCCACTCTCCTAGAGGACGCTAGGAGGTTAGTTTTGTGATTTTCTGAAATGCAAAATTAAATTTGTAAAATATTTATAAATTCAAAAAATTCGGCCCAGTACGGCTTAGGCTAACGGATCTCTAAGCATGCCCTGAGCCCCCGATTAGTGAGAAAGTTTGCCCGACCTAGACACCTTAATGAGAATTGAGGAAATGTAGATAGGTGTTTGGTTGCCACCCTGATGCTTCTATATCCTCGCCTGGCCTAAAGCAGCCCCTCGTCTGGCCTAAAGCAGCCTTTCGTGCAATTAGCCTGAGTCAGGCGATCGATTTTGGTTGCCTGAGCTCTAGGCGATACGGTTGTCCATTGAGAATTGAGAAATGTAGATAGGTGTTTGGTTGCCACCCTGATGCTTCTACATCCTCGCCTGGCCTGAAACAATCTTTTGTGCAATTAGTCTGGGTGAGGCGATCGATTTTGGTCGCCTGAGCTCCAGGCAACGCTGTTGTAGTTTGTAGATTCAATTGGATGAACGGGAATCACGCCGCAGCAAGTAAGTAGATCAAAGATTTTGGGATTTACAGTTCTACTGTATTGGTGAATCACCGGATTCGCCTCCGCACGGTTTTGTTGTTCTGCTGTATGGGCTGATTTGGATTTATTTTTTCTTCATTTCTTTTTGTGTTCTTGTTCTTGATGCATGCAATCTATTTAGATTATTGAAAGCAGCGATGCAGTATTGTAATGATGGTAATATTGTGTTGCTGTTAACATTTTATTAGCAGTAGTAGTAATCAATACAACGCCTAATCACATATTTTCTTCTCAGGCAGCCATGCGCAACCAAACAATTTTAGAGACAGGCTACCTGATCAGGCAAAGTTCGTGGACTTCTCCGTGACTAGCAGTCATGCAAATTTCTTAGGCATAATGCTCAAGGCATCAACCAAACAGCCTCAAAAACTCTTTGGGCACAAACATTACGTTAGGGCATATAACGGTTAAGATAATTGTTGTCTATGAGTACTTGTTATATCATATATAGACAATAAAATAAACAAGTTATACAATAGTTTATCTATTAGATTGTCTATAAAATATTTAATGCCTGCATCCACCTATGCTCTTTCATGTTGCCCAAGTACACGTGCAGTGCATACAAATGCAGTTGCATCCTTCAGCTTTGTCAAAGCATGCACATGCAGCATTGTCAGGGTGTGCATGCGGTATTCTCAGGGTGAATCACCATATAGACAATATTCGAGCTATTATCACAGACTAGAATTTCCCCTTCTTTCGTTGCCGTGCAATGTGCAACTAGGCCTATAATTCTCCGTTTTCGATCAAAGGGTATTTAGGGCAACCTAGTCTACATTAAAGTACATTTCTCTCTTCTTTTTTTTGGTAGATTGGTATATATCATCAAACAATTGTACATGATAGCAAGATATTGTTTTGAGGAATTAATACATCTGCCCTCTTTTATCATCTTAGCGCATTTACGATGCAAGATATTAATGGTGATTTTTATATACTCCATGTCCATGTTATAAAGTACTAGATAGTATTTTTTGATGTAAATATTATTAATCAATATTTGAATTTAATACTATCACTCTCACGTTACGTGCAGGAAGTATGGCAAGAGCTGATTTTATTCTCTTTATTCATTTACTCACTTATCATCGGTGGCGAACCCAAAACAAAAATTATCGATATCCTATGCATATCATATATATCGCATATAATATTCATATTTTTAATTAATAATATGATTAAACTAGACTAAAACAACTATATATTTCAATTCTACATGGTTATCCTATGTAATAATTTATTTAAAATATTTCTTAATTATTGCATTGTATACGGGGACCCTTGTCGTCTGTGGCCTCTCTGTTTTCTTTTCTACTGATTGTACTTTTTCCACATATGTGTAGGCATACATTAGTGTTAATGGTAACTAAGTAGGTCATAAATAATTATTACATATGTTCCAGAATAAGTATTCTCTTCTATGAACTATAAGAAGCCACTTATTTTAAGTATTCTCTTATATAAACTAGAAGAGAACATTTATTTATTTTGAGACGGAGAAAGTATTTACGTTGGTCAAATAACAAAATAAATATTGAAATAGAAGTAATATAATTGTGTGCATTTTTATTAACTGGTTCATCACATTTTTATTGTTAATAACTTGTCAAATGCATAATCTTACAAAGAAAATGTGGTGTAGTTTTGGCTTAGAAAATGCTCCCACGATATCATAAACTTATTAGATTATAAATATATTATAAAAAAATATACTCAAAATTTGACCTAAACCTACCATAAACATGAAATATTTACATGTAGAACATATATTACACTGATCTAAATAACATGGATTAACCGTGTGAAAATATGAAACTATATACATTAATTAATTGTATTATGGAAAAAATATCATCATAGTATAACTAAAAGAGTATTAACTATAGTTTACCGCCGTTTTACCGGTTAGTAGTCTCATTACTACGATTGAAAATAAAACTTAATTAATTTATTTAAGCCAGAGCCGACAATAAATTATCCATCTACCGTACCCATGCTTAAGAGCAGATGCAACAGCAGAGTATAAGTCAGTTATAAATATATTTTAATGTGATAAGAGAGGAGAGAAAATAGCAGCGGACTACATATTTATAATCAGCTGTAGTACGGACTCTCAGACATATATGTGTAAAATAGGTAGGACCAAATATTAATTGTCTAGTATATAATTATAAATAATTATTATATAAATTAACTATTAAATTAGTTATAGACGATTTAGAGCCGGCGGTTTTCATACTATTGGACTTTACTTCTCTAATTGCGGCAGTAACGACCACCACCGATGCAGTAATTCATGGCCGAGAAATACACTGCACTAAAGAAGTAGTATTGCGCGTCACCTCACCTCACGGCCTATAAAAGGAGAAGCGTATACGACGCGGTCGCCCAAGACGGTGGTGCACGGCACCCGCGTCGCGAGCCGCCGCGGCCGAGCCAAACCGCAGCGGTCGGGTCCGGGTCCGGCCCCGGCCCCGGCCCCCGAGCCAGTCTCTCAGCCCTCAGGTGCGGCCCGCCGCGCCACGTGGCGGGCAACCTCCTCGAAACTCGAGCTCCTCCCTCCCGGGCCCCACCAGCTCTCTCTCTCTCTCGCTCCCCTGCTCGCTCGCCCAAAACCCCCCAACTGCTCGGCCTCGCCGCGCTCTCTCTCGACGTCGTCGTCGCCGCCGCCGGGTGTTCTGCCCGAGGAGGTGAGGGCGCAGCGTAAGTACGTACGCCTCGTCGGCCGCCACCGCCTCTGTTTGTTTGTTGTTCACGGAATCGTGTGCTCTGTTTGCTTTGGGTTGGTGTCGCTTGGTGGCGTGGATGTGCAACGGCTAATTTGGTCGTGTTTTTTTTAGGGTTTTGGTGGTGGTGGTGATCGTAGGGGCGGTGGATTGATGAGCGGGGTGGATATCTGGGAGATGTTGTGCAGCGCCGCGCAGCCGCGGAGGAGCGGATGGGCGGAGGGGGGCGACGCCCGTCCGGCCGCGCTCCCCGCTCGCTCTCCGCCTCCTCCTCCTCCTCCTCCTCCTCGCCGTCTTCCCGCAGCTGCGGGTAGGCGGGGCGAGGGGAGCGGTGGAGTGCGGGGGCGCGGGGAGGAAGGGACCGGTTATGGTGGAGGCGGACGATGTGCGGAGCGCGAGGGCCCGGCGGTGGCGCCGGCTAGGACGGTGGATACCGCGGGGAGGAATGCGGTGGCCGTCGCTGGTGGTTCGGTCACGCACGCTGCGGAGCGGGTTGCTGCCCGAGTGGAGGAATCCCCTGTTTGTTCAGGTAATCACGATTCACGTCCCCTCTGCTTCGCTTCGTCGTCAGTTCGTCGTATGGCGCGTATGTGTAACGGCTAATCTGGTCCGGTTTGTGCTTGGTGGTGTAGGGCGGCGATCGGTGTACGATGGGCCGAACCCTGAGCTCGCGGAGATGTTGTTCTGGGCGGCGCAGCCACGGAGAAGCGGATTGACGCAGCGGCGCGCCACCCGGGCTGTGGCGCTCCCGCCTCGCTCCCCTCTTCGTCCCGCCGCTGCGGTTGGGCGAAGCGAGGGAAGCGGTAGAGCATGGGAGCGCGGGGAGGAAGAGGCCTATGGTGGAGGCGGAGACGCCGGAGAGGGAGAGGGAGGAGGCGGAGGTGGAGCGGAACGCGAGGGCGCGGTGGTGGCGGTGAGGACAGCGGAGGCGGCGGGGAGGAATGCGGTGGGCGTCTCCAGTGGTCTGGTCACGCACGGCGCGGAGCGGGATGCTCGCCCTGTGGAGGAAAGAGGAAACAGCGGCGGTGAGCTTGGGAAGAAGAGGGTGTTGGAGCAGGCCGCGCGTTCGCCACCTCCCAAGTGGAGGGCGGTGTTCGCTAAGCGCAATTTTCCCCCAGGTTGCGGAAGGGATACGGCGGTTCCACTCGGCCGCGGGCGCGACCACGGCCGCGATGGTGGTGTTCGTCCGTTGGGTAGGACGACTGCAATTCCTCTCGCTGGCAGTGAAGATGGCTTGCTGTTGGATGCCGCTCCTGCCACTGCTGTTCTGGATGTGGTGGAGAAGGTGGCGTCTGCAGATGGTGCTAGTTCAATGGTGAATGTAGAACATGGTGATGTGGTGGATGCCGTTTTGATGAAATCTTCACACGGTTCGGATGAGAATCAGATGGCCTGCAAAATTGGTTCATTGGAGAATGGTGCAGAAGGGGCAGCGAGTGGAAAAGGAGCAGACAGTGGTGAATTGCTGGGAAGGAAGGAAGTGTTGGTTCAAGCTGCACATTTGCTTCCCATGTGGAGGATGGTGCCTGCGAGGCGCCGCTTCCCTCCTGGGTGTGGGAGGGACGTGGTGGCTCCACTCACTGGTGGAGAAGAAGGTAAGGCGGTGACTATGGTTAGCGGTGATAATTCGGTTAACCAGTGTGCCCCTAACACTGTCGGAGCTCTGAACGTGGGCGTTTTGGGGGAAACAGTACAGAGGCAGGAATTGGAAGAGGGTGAGGTGGTTGATGAGGCATGCGAAGTTCAAGAGTCACAAGAAGTTGCTGGTTGTGTTGGCTTGGATGAGTCTGCAGGAGGAAGACAAAAAAGTGTTGTTCATCTAACTTCTGATGAGGTGACGCGAATTATGCCGTTACAGGAAGGGTGTAATGATGCTGCGCTGGCAACTGAAAATGACTTGTCCATGGGCCAGAAATGTGAAAGGATCTTACTTGATGCTTCTTCTAAATGTTCGTTTGATGGTCCTCAAAATGAAATTGTTCAGGGCAAGATAGTGTTGCAGAGTAATGGCATGAAAGGAAACATTCCTAGTCTTTCAATGGAAGATCCTGGCTCGAGCACTTTGAGAGGCAATACTCCAAGTATGAGTATGGAGAAATCATCTATGTTAACTTTCAGAAAAAGGGTTGTTAATACCAGTGGTTCTGAGGTAGATGAATGCATTGGTGCGGCCGGCATTGCTCAAATTGAACAAGAACTGGATGAGGAGATGACTACAAGGGAATGTCATGCTGCTCAGGAGTGTCAAGTTGCTACCGGTCTTATCACACATGAACCTGCAACTAGTAGACACAAAGGAACTATTCCGGCAAATAGTGCTCCTGAACTTTTTATTAGACATTCTTCTAATGTGGAGCGATGTGGAAACACATCACAGCATGAGAGGAGGATCTATGCATCTGTAGCTGCTGAAGATGTTGTGGTGGTGACGAACAAATGTAAAGGCACATCATCCAAAGCTGCTGGTGAACCTTGGGCTGAAGGTCCTTCCAAAGAACTTGTTGAGTGTAAGAGAGAACGCGAAAATGATAGTATGAGAAGATCATTCATGAATGTTGCAACAGCAGTATCTGGTGATGTTACCATAAAAGGTAAGACAATGTTGACAGCTAGAAAAACAGTCAAGCCACCTATCAGAGAAATGCATAAGCCTCCACAGGACACTATGCATAGACCCTTCTCCAAGGGCAAAGAGGAATCTCATGCAACTGATAGTGCTTCCTTTGGTCCTAGGAAGAGGTTGAAGGTAAAATGTACGGCTCAAAGTAAGCATATTCCTGTGAAGATTGCCTCTACTTCAGGATTGGTTAGCAAGGAGAACCTTATGCATGAAAAGGCTTTGAACTTGGAAAATGATGATATTTTGAGGGCGCTATCTGTTCATGATGATGGAAATCTTGAGTTGTATATCAATTTTCCCTCAATCGTTCAATGGCACAGGCAATATGGAAACCAGATTGCTGATGATCGGGGCAAAATCAGGATGCTGTGCAGGAGGTTTCAGTTTATATGCAGATGTCTTGTACAAGCTGTCGAACAGGGTTCATTGAAGGTTCGAAGGGTAGACCTTGAAGCTGATAAAATCATCAGGAAATTGCCAGGCTTTACCAAACCTGGGCCTACTGTGGGAAATGTTCGTGGAGTTGAAGTGGGTGACGAATTTCTATACAGAGTTGAGCTAGCCATGGTTGGTCTCCACCGCCCATACCAGGGAGGAATTGATACCACCGATCATAATGGAGTGCTTGTTGCAATAAGCATCGTTGCTTCTGGAGGTTATCCTGATGAACTGTCAAGCTCAGGTGAACTAATATACACCGGTTCTGGAGGAAAACCTGCTGGTAAGAAGAAAGATGAGGATCAAAAGCTAGAGCGGGGGAACCTTGCCTTGAAAAATTGCATCAAGACAAAGACACCTGTCCGAGTGATTCATGGCTTCAAAGGTCAAAATAGAGAGGACGACAGTCATTCAAAGGCTAGACAAATCTCAACATTTACCTATGATGGGCTGTATCTCGTGGTGGATTGCTGGAAAGAAGGTCTGAAGGGTTCAAGGGTCTTCAAATATAGACTACAAAGGATTCCCGGACAACCAAAACTTCCTCTGCACATAGCTAAAGGGCTGAGGACGTCTGTATCTCGTCCAGGCCTCTGCATAGCTGATATGTCTCGAGGGAAAGAGATGGTTCCCATTTGTGTGATCAATGATGTTGATAATGTCTATCCAGCAACTTTTCAGTACATCTCTAAAATCAAGTACCCGTCCTGTCTTACAAAAAGACGTCCTCAGCATCATGGTTGTGATTGCACAGATGGCTGCATAGATTCTGCTAAGTGCTCTTGTGCAGTGAAGAATGGAGGGAAAATCCCATTTAACTTCAATGGTGCAATTGTCCATGATAAACCCCTCATATTTGAGTGTGGTCCATCCTGCAAGTGTCATTCTTCATGCCACAACAGGGTGAGTCAGAAGGGTTTGAAAATACCACTTGAAGTTTTCAGGACAGCCAGTACAGGTTGGGGTGTAAGATCCCTAAGGTCCATCTCTTCTGGCAGCTTTGTATGTGAGTATGTTGGTATCGTGTTGACTGGCAAGGAAGGTGATAAGAGAACAAACATTGAATACTTGTTTGATATAAGCCATAACTATGACGATGAGGATCACTCGAAAGGGAGGCCATCAACTATTTCTGGTCAAAACTCTTTTGGTGCTTGCTGTCAGACCATGGAAGATGTGGGGTTCACAATAGATGCATCTGAGTATGGAAATATTGGAAGATTCATCAACCATAGTTGTTCGCCTAACCTCTATGCACAAAATGTGCTTTGGGATCATGATGACCAAAGGTTGCCCCATATCATGTTCTTTGCTGTGGAGAATATTCCACCACTTCAAGAGCTCACTTATGATTATAACTTCAAAATAGGTGGAGTCCATGACCAGAATGGCAGAGTAAAAGTTAAAGATTGCCATTGTGGTTCTCCTCAATGCCGCGGGAGGCTCTATTAAGGCATGGTTGACTGATAGTAGTATATTACTAGGTTGTGTTTTTTTCCTCTTTGAAACAAAACCGTCTGTAAATTTAGTTTTTTCTTATTGCCATTTAATAACTTTGTAGATAACATACAGATAAAATGTGTTGCTGGTAAAAAGCAGCGAGGGCTGCTTGTGGTCTGTATACCTGTCTTCCTACTACAAGAAAAAATAGTGTGCTTTCTAGAGCATGTTAGGTATATTTGCTCGTCTTCATTAGATGATATCTCGTGATATATTCTTGCATAGTCCTATGTACTGTATTAATATGTATCTAAGTATCTAATACATGGAACTGAATAAAATTAACTTCAGTTTTGAATTATTCCCAAGAACCTGGACAAGACTTCAGTTCAGAGGAGAGAAGGATATCCGCGTGACATGATCAAACTTTTTTTAACATAATGATCATTTATCTCATTTATGGTAACAATGAGCTAGGACAATCAGAGTTCAGAAGGACAATATGTGTGGTGTGAATTCAAAGTCTGGGAGGTGGTCTTCTGGATTCATGTGTGAGGTAAGTTCAATGAATCATGATCTGCAATGGCAACTGTTCTGGGCTTTTGGCAAGGCAATATGTTGAGCAGTATTTTTTTTTCACTTTAGCTCTTTGTGGATTAAGTTTTTCTACAAATCTATTTACGAAATAAGTTTTCAAAAGGTTTCACAATGTAAAAAATCCAAATATTTTGAGTCAAGGTAATGGCTAGGTGAATCACTTTTTTCTCTGCTAGAGTAACGTCAATGCATATCCTTGCTACAAGTATTTCCTAGCTGTAGTCTTGTTATCTTGTAGAATGGAAGTTAGTTGCAACGATTAACAATTCAATCTTCTACTATATGAAGTTAGGAGTTAGTCCCTCTAGTAAAAAAAAAAAGAATGCATGTGTGCTGTTCTAAAATTCTGAAGTTCAATACTAAATGCACCTATAACTAGTGAGAAATTAGCAGACATGTGTATCCTGAAAAATATCATGATATCTCAAGTTTGTTCATCTGTAGCACTTAAAATGAATAACAAAAGTGGCAGAGATAACACAAATTTGCCCCAAACAACTGTTGCAACCAAATCTACTATGCATTTTAAAATCTTTTTGTACGCCATGAGACTGCAAACAGCAAGCTGATGTTTCTTTTTTGAGAAAATCGTATGTTAGTGTGGTGATGAAGACCGTTAACTACTAATGGCATTGATTTTCTGGATATTTTAGTGATAATTGATGGTCTAACAGAGTGCTATATTTTTTTTCTTGTAGAATCTTTGGATCTTCCCTTATAGCTGCAAGATTACCTCGGTGCTCGTTTAGGTTAATCTCAAGTTTGTACATAATGTTGTATAGGAATATTGCCAGCTGACTTGCATTTTCAAAATATATATACTGCGAGTATTGGACGCATGATTATCACGATAACTCAAGTCATTACGTGTTTATGAGAAGTTGTCCACTTAGCCATTGGTGACTATCACTACGAAGAGCTTGTTTTAATTAATAAAGTAAAATAAGTTGAACAGGCAATTCTCAATTTGTGTTAGAATGGTCTGCAAGTACAACACAGCGACTAAAATTAATATTTCCATTATGTGTTGTTTGGTCAATTTGTTCGATTGATTTTGATTTATGTCATTTTTTTAGCTTGTGATCTTGACAAGTTTTAATTCATTTCATCCTCATTTCAGTATTATACTATGTAATTCATACTTACCATCCAATGCTTCCACAGGAAACCCATTGTTGGACTAAGAATGCTTACAGAGGGAACAGAAAATGATATTATACAGAAGTGGATGCTGATAGGAACTCTTGCGAAAAGTATGAAATTTTTCTTTTGAAAAGAAGAAAGATTGCGTACATCCTTTCCATCAGACTTCAATAACATACTGTTAATTGTAGTTAAAGCATTAAACACATATTATTTTTTAGATATCGAGAAAGATGTTTCAAATGAACTTAAAGTGGGTATGTTTTGTCTGGTTTACTGAAATTTACTACGGATTTTCTCTATTTCTTGCTTGGGAGAAACCTTGTTCTTTTCTAAGGAAAAGTTTCTGGTTGCTGAGTGTTCAGTCAGTGTCTTAAATTTCATATGAGCAGAATACCAGCTGTAGATACTGAAACAAGATGGTTCTGAATGGTTCCAACCGATAGGGTGCCACGGCAAGGTGAGAGCTACCTAGCAAATGCTAGTGTCATTCTCTTGATTCCTTGTCTTATAATATGATGCTACTTAAGATCAACTGATATTATTGCTTTTGTCTATGCTGCTGATTTAACTGGTTGCGCATTTGAGCAGATCTTCAGTATATGGTTCTTATATGCTTTAGCCAAGGATAATGATGCTATCATGCTAGTGCATATTTCACAAGGAGATGCTCATACATGTGATGAATTAGTTCTAGATCCAGGTTTTGCCGCAACTTGTCATAGGGATTGCCATTTGCTTTGTCGTCTGCATCAGGATAGTAATATGTTTTACTCATAGCCTCTACACCCTGTTTAAGTTCTATGCATTTATAAGTAATTTTTTCGAATTTTATGTCAAAATTTCTTAACCTCTAAAATTCTGAAATCCCCCATTTTCTCCCAAGGCAATTTCTAGATGTGATAAAACATTTCCTCATTTTTGCAGGCCATGTGTTGTACCCTGTGTAGCATGAAAGACATGAGGAGCGCTGAAGTTGCAGTGAGTGGGCAAAGACGAACAACTCTTGAAGTCTTGATCAATCGGTGGGCATGATTAATGGTATTAGCGGCCCTTCTTTTGTTGGTGACAACTGACAAGAGAGTTATCAGTAAAAATGTGGATTCAGTTAGGTTGGTAAGATACTGACGTGTTGCATATCCCTACTAGGAACAAAGATACCTTTGAGCACTTGAGTTATCATCTTTCTGGTTATCATCACAGGAGGAGACCAACTGCCACAAATTCTCTGCATGATTGCACCAACATGGCGTCGTGGGGTTTGCTCAGAACCTCATCGTTTTCTTTTGCTTATGCTTATAAGCCAATTAATTTTTTAACCTTAAATTTAGAATTGATATTGAGGTTTTTTAATCATAGTTTCTTTGTTTTTTAGATCATTTAACCTTAAATTTAGAATTGATATTGAGGTTTTTTTAATCATAGTTTCTTTGTTTTTTAATCATTTATTTACAAATTATTTTTCATTTACAAATATATCATTTGGCTTCCTAAAAAAGCCAAAAGGTCACCCCCTTAGCTTGGACAGTTGGATACTGGGACGTATCAGGACCAGGTTTACAGTTCTGATTCATTTACAAAACCGTTGTTCACCTGTGAAATTCGTTTACTGACATGGTTATCTCTTGATGTGATACATTCGCTCCTCACAGGCCATCTGTTTAGACCAAGTGGTGATCCAGGATACTGAAATTGGTAAAACCAAACATCGTGCTGCTGGCTAGGCAAAGATTGAACGAAACGAACTCCTCCTGATCAGATCGGTGGGCATGGCCATCAGGTTCATCACTTCAGCACCACTTTTCACAACTGTCACAACTTAAAAAAGATGATTGGCACAATCCCATTACCAAAAGATAATCTGCTGTTGGTGGTCAGTGGTTTCTTCAAACCCATAGTTTCAGGCTAATAAACTTAGGTGGTGTTTGGGACAAGGAGCTAAACTTTAGCCCCTTGTCCCATCGGATGTTTAGACATTTATTATAAATATTATAAATAGTAAACATTGACTATTAATAAAACCCATCCATGATCTTGGACTAATTCACGAGACGAATCTAATGAGCCTAATTAATCCATGATTAGCCTATGTGATGCTACAGTGAACATACTCTAATTATGGATTAATTAGGCTTAAAAAATTCGTCTCGCGGATTACCACTCATTTATGAAATTGGTTTTTTATTAGTCTATGTTTAATACTTTAAGTCAGTGTCCAAACATTCGATGTGACATGGGGCTAAAAAGTTTAGCCCATCTAAACAATCCCTTAAACTTTTTTTTTTGCCCCCTTCTCTCTTTAGACTGTGACTACCTGATTCTGATGGAAGGAAAAGGAAACAGTTGCATCAGCAGGTCGCAGCCCCCGACCTGGAAAGAACAGAAGAGAGACTCAAGGGACGAAGAATCTAAAGATCACTAGAGAGCATGGAGTTGTCATGGTGGTGATCAACAAATTGATGGCTTGTGGGTCACCTTGCTTTCCCTTCAGTATGAGAACAGCAGATGGTACGTATTCTGACATTCTGATGAATCAATTTCCAATTCGTACGTGTTGCTGTCTTTGCTGATGCTCTGGTTTGGGGCCCCTATTAGAAATCAGGGTCGGCTTTGGATTGTTGGACTGCCGATCAATCATCAACGGGTGGTGGTGGTGGTGGTGGTAGTTAGGAACAAATTTTAGTCTATCGAAATGGATAAGTTTTAGGGAGAGCAGGTTAGCAGGAGAGATGTGCAGGCGTCACTGGACACTGGGTCTGCATGTGACCATGTCTCACCCTGCCGCTGCTGCTGCCTTTACTAAAATTTTCTCTCTCCCTGTTTTCTTTTTGTTGCTGGTTCTTTGGTTCCTTTACTAAAATTCTTTGGTTCCTTTTTTAGTTGCTGGTGAAAAAACTGGAGTAGATAAGATTTTTTTTTTGGGGGGGGGGGGGGAGGGGGGGGTTGAAAGACCGGTAAATTTCCGAGAGAGCAGCGTCAGCAGCAATGATTACGGAACAAGTGTACAACCACGAGAAGTTACGATTAAGCAGCAGATGGCAGGGTGGGTGCATAATTACCAGAACTTTTAATACTTTAGTCCTTTTAGAAAACATATTTTACAAATAGATCTCTAATAAACACACTGCAAATATGTGAATAAGAGAAATTGCCTTAAGTGGCAAAGATTGGTGCTAGAAAAATTGCATTGGAACATCCACCTCCGCGCCAACGCCTCTGAGAAAAGAATCCCTATCTGAAAGAGAGAATCTACCCCATAACATCATCTTTGTTTTAGTTTAACAGTTTACCATTGATATTGTCATTTCTGTAATATAACGTTAACTTTATCAATTGTTCTGCTGTATACTATTAAGTTGATTTTGTTTAAAAAATATACCCAAATGCCCTTAAAGACATATAAAGGTTGATAATTAATTAATCTTTATAAAAGTTTTAGAAAATTATTTTTTTGGGTAGTCTCCTTGCATGATATTGAAATTATTTTATATGCTTCAAAAAAATTTTATTTTATTGAAAAGTTATTTTTGATATGGTATGAGAGGAATTACTTGTTCAAAAGATAATAGCACAAAAATATTTTATGTAGCATAAAAATGATTTACATTAATAATAGCAACATGGAAAATAATCTATACAACACATAGAGGATAAATTATGTTTTACAAAAAACTTATATACAAAATTCCATGTTGTGTAAGCAAGATACACAAAAAATATTTATTATTTTGAAATTTATAATACAATAAATCAATTGTTAACATTGTATAGCTATAAGGGTATTTTGAATATCTTTAAAAAGATAGGCCAATGACATATTGAATAATAATTGGTAAAATCGATGGTATATTATAGAAAGTGACATTGTCATCGGCAAATAATTGAATTAAGACAAACTTTTGCGATTGCTTATAAGTAAAAATATAATTATTCAACATTAGATTTCAAGTTAATTTAGTTTATTTTCTAGTCTTTTATTTTAGATTGCTAAGAAACACTGTATAAAAATTTTATTTATAAATTATTTTTTGTTTGCAAATTACCATTTGGTTTTTCCAGCCATGACCCTATTCACACAAACTAGATTTCTGCGTCTGAAACAAATTTTCTTTAGGATCTTCTTGCAAAATATTTATCTGTGAAGGGACTAAATTGTCAAAAATCCAGGCAGAATTAATTACGGTAGCTTTGATGCCTCCAGCCTCCGTGCTCAGCTTTCCCTGTCGCGAGTTTACGCGTCGTTGTCGCGCGGCGAGGAAACGACGGGGGGAAAGAAATCCCCACTCTCACTCCATCCACCCTGCTTAGTCTAATCCAGCTTGCTGCCGCTGCCATTGCCCTGCGTCACCTCGCCTCATCCATCGTTTGCTCCCTTTCTGTGGGATTGCACCGGCTGATTTTCTTTGGCCGGCCCCATAAAGCGACCGGGAGGGGTTTGCCGGACGGATGCCCCAACCTTGCCCGGAGGGGAGACGAAGAAGCGAGGTCCAAGAAGCGGCACGGTGGAGGTGGACGGTCAGGCGCCGCTGCCACCGCCACCGCCATCGTCTTTCTTCGCCGGTCGGATCTTGCAGATCCAGGTGACCATTTTCCCTCTTTCTTGGCCCATCCATGATCCATCTCGCTGCCACTTTTGTGGGACTTGGGGTCTCCATTTACTGGGGTTCTGATGCTTGGGCTGTTGGTCTCATCGATCATGAAGGGAGGGGGGGGGGTTCTATGGCAAGAACAGTTGGCAGTTGGCAGTGGAGCTTGACGATCGTTCTCTTTGCGCCCCTTTTGCTAGAGGCGGATCTATAACTTGCCTGTTCTTCGCTGCTACTGTTTACCTTGTGCCGCAAAACCTGTCTTTTGCTTCGGGAGCAGGATAGACCTGTCTTTTTATGAATCCTACAGATGGGCTTACAACTCTTTCAATTGGCTATTTGTCAAACTGATTTGGCTAATCTGGAACTCTAGTTAGTTTCGTTGCCAAATAGTCTCTCTTATGGTACGGCTTTGCATATTACAAGCTTCTTTCAAGGATTAGAAGAAAAATTTGTGTTTAAAACTTGCCTATTTTCAGTTGGTTCTATATTCATAGGACAGAATTTAATCTGTGTTCCTAACTAGCAATAATAACAGGGGCAAATTGCACATCTATATTGGCAATTCAATTCAGTCATCCTCCATTTAGTGCTTGTTCGTTGCGCTTCTGTGTGTGCACTTTCAGGAGGACATAGACAAGAAAATGCTTGCATGTCTGCCAATATCATGTTTTTGGTTGTTCACGTCCTTGGCTCTCATGCTTACATGTTGGCCTTGGCCATCAGTTTATGATCTGCGCATTACCTAGCTTTCTTTAATATGTTCTAGTGAATCTCGAGAAAAAAGAACTAGTGATGACCTTAGTTAATAATACTACTTAACAAATCAGTGTCACTTATCCCATTTCGAGCCATGGAACGCTTTGCACCGAAAGCCTTTTTTATAACAACGGGTGAAATACAACAGCAAGACAGAAGATTATTTCTTAAACTGCTGGAATCTAGCTAGTATTTTATATGCACTGATATGCAAGTTTGCACTTTGTCAATTATGCGTTTGTGCTGTTGCTAACTTTTATCTTATCCTCTTCCCTTGTGTTTCTTTGAATGTGTTTCTGTTGTTTAACTCATTATTAGACAGCCATATATATGTCTAATACTCATGTTGATGTTTTCTGTTTATGGTGCACAATGACCAGTTTTCTGATCGGTGAGAATTATGGCTGCTGCTGAAGCAAGGGCTGCTTGGCAGCGTGCTGCTAACCGTTGCCTCGTTCAGGAGGATAGAAAAAGAGCACCAAAACTAGCCTACTGTCCATCATCATCAGAATTACAGCATGGAAAAAACAATGGGAATTGTAGAAATTCCGAAGATCGTCCTGTGCCCAATTTCATGCCATTGAGTTGCAATCCCATGAACTCCAATCTGCCGCCAGATATTAGATGGTGGCTTCAGTCACAGCCTAATTTAGCGGGGCAGAAGAATCTTGCAGGTGAGCATCTATATTTTCTGGATAGAGAGATCAGCAAGAAGGAAGTAGAGGATCCAGCATCAAAGAATACACATGAGGAACCATTGTTTTCTGAAATGGTCGACACCAATCCTGTGAAAATTGAGGATGTTTTTGAGCCTTTGTGGATGGTTTCCACAGCTTTCATGAAACATTCTTCTGAAACAGACTTACAAGAGATGGAAGACATGGTGGGCTATTCTCAAGTTCCTCTAAAGTGCAAAGAAAATGCCAACGATTATTTGTTTGACGATAAAGAATTCCTTGATTTCAAAAATGTTAGCCGGCCCCAGAAGGCCAATTTTGACATCGATGCACCTTGGAAAGGAGGTGAAAGGAGTCAACCATGGTGGCAGATCACTGATGAGAATGAGCTGGCTTTACTGGTTGCAGAAAAAGCAATGCAGACTATCGAGAATTGTGATCTACCAAGACCTTCTCATACAATACGTGTTCAGGGTGCTGAATCACGCAGTCATGAAAACATGGGTACGTATAGGGGGGTATCACGTCCTGCAGGTACGGTGTCATATCCTGATCCTGGACAATGTGAACACATTGAATGCAGTTACAGCACAGCAAGCACAGATGAGTTGGAGTTAACTAATGGTGGAGTTTGGCAACAGCGGGAAACAAATGTTAGACACAGGTGTGTATTTTCCTCCCTCACTGCATTACTACTACCAATTTACCGTGATGTCATAACTGTTATTTCCCTAAGAGCACCTGAATGTTGATGTGCATCTGTTCTTCTGCCTTACTGCATTAGCAATTTACCATGATGCCATAACTGTAATTTCCCAAAGTGTACCTGAATATCAACACACGTCTATTTTAATCTCCCTGTTGATATCTGCAGTTCAGGGGGTTTATTACTTCTGTATTACAAATAGAATTGGCGTGCAGATAAACATTCACTTATACTGTTCAAATTGCTAAATGTTACTGCTATCTCAATTATTTTGGTGCTCCATAGTCAGTAGGAGTTTCCTCTCATGTTTGGTAAAAAGCTATCTGGTACTAGTGAAAAGAGTACATAGACTTCTTCTGAAAAGTTTTTTGTCAATACCTAGTTTTCTTAATTTCCTATTGTTGATTGGAAACTAAACTACATAATTCGACACTCTACATTCATCTATTGTTAAGTTATGTTCCATAATCAGCCTTCAAAACTTCAGATGTGCTCCATAATTTTTCAGTTCCTTTTTGTTGTTTATTCATTTCATTCCATTTTCCTGCAGTGATGCACAGGATTTTTCTAGGGGCATCAATGCTGAACCACAAAGCAACCGGATGTACCAGAATCCTGCGGAGCGAGCTCAACTTTTGGAGGCACTTTGTCATTCGCAAACAAGGGCGAGGGAAGCTGAGATGGCTGGCAAGAAAGCACAGAGTGAAAAAGACGATATCATCAAGCTATTGTTCCGACAGGCCTCACATCTCTTTGCATGCAAGCAATGGTTGAAGATGTTACAGTTAGAGAACATCTGCCTCCGGCTTATTCACAAAGAGCATCAGATAGCAACCATAATACCTGGTGTTCCATGGATGACGCTAAAGAAAAAGACTACACCAGATCAAGAGAGAGAAAGTGGGGCAAGAAATAAAGGCAGGAAGCAGAAGAATGGTGGAGGGGGCTTCTTTGATGCGATCCTACTTGCCGTTGGTTTCGGTATTGCCGGTGCAGGGTTGCTTCTTGGCTGGACTTTTGGGTGGCTTCTGGCTAAGTTGTGAAGTGGTCCATAGTTTTCTACTAAGACTAGCTTACCTAGGCATGTATTTTGCTGTGTATGATTCATACACGAAATGTCCAAGTGTACTCCTTGTGACTCAATGGAGTTATACGATGAAATTTTAGACCCCCAGGATTATGTTCGTTTCGAAGCTCTGCTGGTTGGATGGCATGAATGTACATAGGAAGCATTTGTTGCAATCTGTAAATATGGGAGGAGGAATACGTTTGTGAATACCTGTACATACAGATCAGTCGTTTTCAACAGTATCTCCACCTGTACATATTGTTTGGAGAACTAGCAGTGTTATTGCTGATTATTTGTTTTTCTTCAAGCCAGAGAACTGTCAGGTGGCAGTGCGGCACGTGTCCTGCTGCAATTGTTGGTTATTTGCTCGAAATGAGATTATGTCACACATTTTAGTTGTTTCTGCATGCTTCTCTTGCAATGTTCAAATATGTACATAACATATCTTATTTCTTTCCTTTAACATGATCATCCCGCTAGGCTTTGATTGAGGTGTTGGCGTGATGATAGTTTGTCGTCCAACCTCCACCTCTTAAGTTCTAACGATAATTAAATGATTTGTGTGTGACAATTTTTTGTTGTTGAATGCACCTTTTCAATATTTTTTAAAGAAACCATTTAGAAAACTATTTTTAAGTTCTACGTCATCTGGTCACGTCATCCCCCAGCATGGTAGTGTTTTGGCCGTATTGGTTCCGCATTTTGGTAAAAGACAATGTTACCCATCATTCCTTCGATTTTGTTGTTTGTATTCGGATCATTACTTCGATTTTGTTGTTTGTATTCGGAACATAACTACTAGTTCTTTTTACTTCTAGATTCAGTTTGTATTTTGCTTTATTCTCTATTAGAGACAGAACTAGATATGTTAATTATTTGAACAGTCAAATTTATTACGAATATATGCTACTCCAGTTGCATGCGCTCAATTTAAACAATCATCACATTTTTCAGTTCCATAACGACAAGTTTTTTTCCGTAACACAGTAATGTTAATTTGATTAAGACTATCAATAACGGATATGTGACTCCCCTCAAAAAAATATGACGATGTGATTCCTCGTAAAATTCCATTGTTGTGACTATATGACGATCTATATACACTTACCCTTAAGTAGCACATGCCAGAGGGTATCTTTTCAATTTTTTTAACGAAAACCAAACGACATATTTATTGTAAATAAAAATTGTATGTATGTGTTCTTAGCAATCAAAAAGTAAAAGCTGAAAATAAACTATAATAAAAATTTAAAGTTAACTTTAATTTTAAAGTTAAAAATTTAAATTTTAGATTATAAGTATAAAAAAACAAAAAGATTAGGCCTAGTCGATGGATTCTACCAAGCCGAAGCAATACTTATCGAGATGGGCTGATTATTTGCTTAATTACATTGCTGAAAAGAAGGTCGTGTGACATATAATCTAAAATTGCATGTAACTAGATAAGTTGTTGCACTTATCTGCTTATATTTCAAGTTGTTGTACTGATCCCATCCACCTACCAAGTCCTTATAGTGCAGATGCAATTTACTCTTGATTTAACTTAATTAAACAAATTTTAAATTCCAGGAAAATAGGACGATTATATCACGAGTGTCAAAATACTTCCTTTTCTTTTTTGATAATTTTACATGAGAGGGCTGACACGAATATTAAAATTTTAATTTGCAGTTGGTTTTGGGTTTTTTCATCGTGGATTATTTTCTTGCTAGTCGTTAAGAACACGTATATAAAACTTTTCACCTTAAATTATTTTTAGTTGTTAATAAGTTGTTTTGCTTACCCTTACTAACAGCAAAAAGAAAAAAAAAAGAGAGGTTGTTAGTCAAAGTATAGCACTCCGCCTCGCAAATTTGGCAAGAGGGTGAAAGTGTCCTTCCCAAATTTATATTTTCCAAATAATTGTAATGTTTCCTATATGCATATGGCTGCTAATACGGAAAAGTATTCAGAACTCTTAAGTGAACATCCACTCATCTATTACATGTCATTTACATAGTCATCAAAAGATTTAAAAATATTTATAATAATAAATTAATACTAAATACATAACTCAGACATGTAAGTTTAAATATGACTCCTATAATTCAAAAAAAATAAAAAAAATATGACGATATGTATATATATATACTATTCATATTTATAGTTTAATTTGTTTTATGTTACAGGGGGCAGAAGTCATATTTGAACTGGTATTGGTATGTTTGTAGAGTACTATGTCTTATATTAACCAATATTTATTTTTATTTTTAATGATTATTTAGATAATATGCTATAGATGAGAGGGTGTCCATTCGACTTTAAAATCCACTCCGCTGCTAATATATCTGGGCATGTATTCAATCCATGTACATTGATTAATTGATAAACTTAAATAAGGCTAAAAAGTCTTATAATACAAAATAGATATGACTTCGTAATTAAACAGATTATCACAAACAGTACTACCTCCATCGTATAATAACTTAATTTTTTAATTTCTATGCCTAAACGTTTGACTATTCGTCTTATTTAAAAAAATTATAAAAAATTTAAAAAATAATCACGCATAAAGTACTATTCATGTTTACCATCTAGCAATAAAAATATTAATCGTAAAAAAATCTAAAATAAGACGAAGAGTTAAAATATTATATCTAAAAACCAAAAAATGAAGTTAATATAAGCCTAGCAAAGTCACATATTTGGAGTATACTACCAAACTAACCCATATTCTCGGTACCGTGGTCCGTGGGTATTACTCACTGCCGCCGGGCCCCGCAACTTGTCGTCTTCGTCTTCGGTTCTTGAACAAGCCGGCGGCGATGGCACCGGCGCCGTCGACAAGGCTCACCTTGCGTCACGTGCGTTCCTCGCGGGCTCGCACCGCACTGCTCCTCTCGCCTCCACAATCCGCGCCAGGCTACCGCGAAGGAGGCGACTCGTCCTGCCGGCCGGCGAATGCGCACGCCAGGTGTTCGTGGTAATGCCCCGACCACACCCCACCGACTGATCGGTGTCCCGTCCTGTGCCTCCGCCGCTGCTGCGCCATGGCGGCTTCGGTGGCGAAGGCCTACTGCCAACGCCGAAGCAAGCAAAGACGGAAAGCGGCGGCGTAGGCAATTTATCTTAGCCCTTCTGTCTTCGATCATAGCCAAGGTTCCTGCTGCTGGGTTTAATGGCCTCGTGACAGTCTCGTTTCATTCTGTGGCAGCTTTTCTCTGGGAACTGTGATGAAATCCTTTGAAGTGGAGCGTGGCGCGATTTTTGGAGGCATGGAGTGAAATTTCTTATCATTTGTTAATGAGACGGGTATGGTGTTTCTCTCTTATTTTTCCCAGTTCCCATTTGTTTGAATCATGACGCGTGTTGTATATTTTAGACTTTCAGTTCGTTCAAGTAATGGCATAATCAAACGCATCCCCTCCTCCTTTTGTTTTCTTGTATTTTGCATTACTGCTCGGTATTTAAAAACTGATCATTTCTAGTCTACAACTCTACGTGGCTTGACATGCTCTACTCATTGATGAATGGAACTTTGCTGTTCCTGTAATTACAATGTGATATAACTTACCTGTTTAAAGTGTAGAAATAATAATATCATCAAATGACATGATACATATATTTCCACTATTAGAATACAAGAGAAAACTCCTAATTTTCTTTCTATGGTGATATGATAGTGAAGTGCTTCAAAAATTACTATATACCTTTTCTTTTCCTAAGTCACATTCTTATGTAACGAATAATGTAATGCCCAATAATCAGTTATACTCCAGCAGCTCGGCCTAATCTCCCCCTTAGAATCTTCACTCCCATGTATCTGAGCATCAAAGAGAATACAATAAAAGAAATCAACCTTAAATTCGAATTTGTTGATTAAGGGGAGAACTTTATAATTTGGTTTTGCCCTTACCTGCCCATCATCAGGACTGTGGCTTGTGGGTTGGTTCCTGGAGACCTAAAGAAGGTTGACCCATCGATAACACGAACTCCTGAGACGCCAATCACCCGGTATTGTTGATCAACTACCTTGCCCACATGGCATCCGCCATGGTAATGCCAGATGGTGACCACTGTGTCCTTACAAAACTGCTCCAAGGATGTACTGTCATTTATGTGCTTGGGTATCAAGTTTATGTTGGCTGTTACACTCATGTTGAGATATACTTCCATTGGATAGCCACTACCATTGGGAGTAAATTTATTGAAATGGTTTGTCTTCAGTATTCTTTCTACAGTCCTGATCCCATAGACACACCGGCTGAGATCCTTTGGGTTCTGGAAGTAGTTGAAGGTAACCATGGGGTTGCTGTTGATGTCAGTGTCCATAAGAACTAGATTACCAGTAGACAATGGACCATCAACCTTTGAAAGTATAAACCCCCCGTTGAATACTTCTTTGGGTAGGCAATGTTTATTATGTACATACTTCTTGACTGCACTGAGATTTCTTTGCTTTGGGGGAATCGTTGACAGTTGCCCAATCTGCATTGCAGTGACAAAATTCTTGAGGAATGTTAAGCTTGAAAGTTATCATGCTTCTCAAAAGGAAACAAGCTTTAGTTTAAAACATTGGCAACTTTGGTTTTAAAACATCGATATGAATTTATGTATACATGTTAGTAGATATTCGGCCCTATGATATTATTTTATCCTGGCTCCTGAAGAAAAGCCTAATGAAGCATCTTACCAAGACTTTTAAGATATCAGCCTTTGAAAAGCTAATCTAGAGGATGTGTTTTCTAAGAGTACTATGCTGGATGTTGTATCTTTACACAACTATACAAGCTTCCGCATGATATATCAATACTGATTGATGCTTATAGAGTAGTCAAAATTTTATGCAAGTTAACTCTTTAAAGTTGATGCCAAACCTCAGCGGACATAATTCCATGGTGGCACTGGATACTATCTGGTGACTGGCCGAAACCACTGCTGGCTTCTATAAACACCCCACCGTCGGTTATTCCAACAGTCTCAATAAGTGATTGCTTTGGGGGATCATTGGTAGGTACAAAGATGGAATTCAGTGGATTGTCTGACATTCCTTCACCCACATGTTCGTTGAGAAGGACTACTGAAATATTATGCTTTTCAAGTTCCTTTCTCGGTCCAATTCCACTTAGCAACAATAGCTGGGGACTGCCAATTGCACCAGCAGAGACAATAATCTCACTGCCTCTGTGTCGGCTGAGGAACGCATGCTGGTACCTTCCATTCTCATCCTTGAAGTCAACTCCAATGGCCCTTGGCTTCCTGTTCCCTGTGCAAGAGATGATGTTACTATATTGTTTGTTGTTAGAATGGATATGAATTATAAGAGCTAGGCCTACCTTGGATTAATTCTTACCTTGTCCTTTAGAGAAAAATAATCTGTTCACATTAGCATGAAGGAGAACCCTGAGGTTGATATGATTTCCAGCAGCAAGGAGGTCAGCAGCAGTGTGCCTGTACCCAGTCTCATCAAAGATGGTTCCCCCAACCTTTGTTCCAAAGAGATGGTCATAGGTATATCCGTTGGAAGGTGTGACTCCTGCTTCAAGAAGCCCATCCCGCAGTGCAGCTTGCCAAGGTGCAAGGTTTGGTGAATAAACAATCTTCTCCTCAATCCAAGGGTACGACTGGTTTACCAACTCTGCATCCCAGCCTACGTCTTGAATGAAGCTACGGCCAAGAACATGATCATCAGTAAGCCAATTTTTCCTATTTTTAACAGTAGCACTACTGGATTACTAGTACGAATATACGAAAGCACATCTGATGCTAACATTATATGAAAGCACATGCCCATTAGAGCAGCTGCTGGCCTTATATGAAAGCACATCTTATGCTAACCTTTACAACAATTACCTCTACAATTGTATTCTTACATTTATTAAGATTTCAACAAAAATGACATATATATTAATGAATTCTGCAGAGCCATTCCTAACCAATTGTTTCAATCTTAATTCAGACCTTGTGTTATGGAACCAATACAATCATAGGAAGGATATTTTTTTATATAGTTATATTATTCATGTGTTTCTAGCAGATTATTTTGGATCATGTTCACAATTTACATATGAACTTATCCAGTTATACCAATCCTAGTAATCAATAATAAGTACTCACTTCCCTAAAAAACAATAGTTACTCGTAACTGACATTTGGCGAGGCTTCACCTTTTATCCATTGGATTGCTATTATTTGTACATTTAGGGAAACATATTTTAAGTAAAATTTTCTGAACTACAATAAAAAATTCTTTGTTGAAAAACATGCAAAATTTGGAAGAATGTGTTGTTTGTAGAATCTGGTAGGATATTTAGTTCTTACTATCAGAGAATTTCCAGTTTGATAGATCTTGTCCAGAGCTCACAAATCAAACCACTAACAATGATGAATTTCCAATGGAAACATAAGGTCTATAGATCTTATGGGTAAACAATGATCGTAGTGAGGTACAGTTATGACTTCTGTAGTGGTACATGTTGGACTTTGTTGCAAGTATGTTCCCAGAATTGCCTCTTGCTCTGGCCAATACCCAATAATTAGATCTGCTGACTATTGTACAACTTAAGCTTCTTTGGTTGGCTGTCTACATCTATAGAACTTTAGTGTAGAAACTTACGTTAACTTGCTAAGACAAAAATATAAAATGATGGTTGGAGAATGGGCCATATTAACACACTATAAGGTGGCTAAGCTTCTATATGTAGTTCTGATTGATCCCATCTCATTTTCAGCTTAGGTTATTATCCAGGTTATGAAAGAGTTCATTTTTTGACAATAGCTTAAGTTCATTTGCAGATAAAATGAAACATATATATGGACAGACAATTCATATATTCTCAATGCATAAATACATGAGAAATTCTTTACCTTGGATCAGCTCGGCTGTAGAAACCGGCATTGACGCATGTTCCACCACCTAGAACCCTTGCCCGGGCATTGATGACACCATCAGTGGAGATAAATCCCTGGGATGGTGCATTTGGCGAGTCATCCATCAAGGAAATGTGGAAGTTCTCAAGATATGAGATGTTCCGGTTGCCGTAAGGAGACCCTCCTCTTTCCAATAAGAGCACCTTGTACTTCTGGGATAACGTTGCTGCCAATGGGCAACCGGCTGTGCCCCCTCCAACAATGATGTAGTCATATGTCTCATGCTGTATTATGGAGAAACTGCTTGCTTTCATTAGGGGAGGGAGATGCAGTGCGGTGAAATGGTGTATTCCTGCAAATACAAGTGTTCCATGTTTTATCTTCAGCTGCCTGGTTTCAGATTATGATTTCGTTACCTCCTTTTATGTCTTTATACATAATAAATGTCAATCGGGTTACGCTAAATGCTTCTTTGTCATTTATCAGATTTCTTCTGAGTACTGCACTACATACTGAGATTAAAGGTATGTCTTTGTCACCCTTTCCCTTTCCCAATTAAGTATGACGTTTTCTTATTGCGTCAACTTGATATTTGTGACTAAAGAAAAAATAATTAAACAATTTAGCAGTAAAATCTGGAATAGACTGCAAATGACATGGTTGTGAATCTGAGTGTCAACCAAAATTTGGGCTCCATTTTTTGCTATAAAAATGGTAAAAATGTCGTGATAACAGCTATGTCAGATAGAAGAAGCTAATTGGAAAAAGAAAAATGGAATAAGAACATTTGAGTAATCGAATCCCAATATCGATGAGAAGTCAGCTATTGATCATTACAATGTCCTTCTGGTTCTGAATTTGTTAGCCGTTAGGAACTTAAAGGAAAGTGATTCTTGCTGATGCTTAGAAACATATTTAAACTGAAATACATTGAATGTACCTTGAGATGATCCGATGAAGCAGAGGAAGACCAAGATCTTGAAGAAGACTCTGCTGATCAAAGCCATTGCATCCCAAGGGGCACTTGAATGATACACAAAAACCTTGATACTCCTTCCGCTTTCTCCCTCTAGTTGCTTTGCCCTTTCATCCAGACAGCTCAGACTCTGCCTACTTGCCTTCTTCCTAGGTTCTTTGATATCCGCCTCACAATCTTGCCCAATGCATTTCAATCGTTTATGTAGACATACAGATGCAGTACTGTGAGATTGGTAGTGCCATTGTGTGCATGCATTCAAGAGAGGTCACCCATACCATTAAGTGCTATTCAATGCTGACGCAGCAAACTTCGAGTACTACTCAGACTTATGGACTCATCAGCCAACTAACTACGGCTAAACTACTGTGAATATGCCCATCACCCCTTGATTACATGTAATAATAGTAAGAATGACAGACCTGTGCCTGTCATTTCTTACTCTTATTTGAAACCTAATTATGTTTTTATTATTGTGTCTGTACGCTTAGCACTTTGAGCCAACGTGTTCGTTTCCCTTCTGCATTTGCTTCATATTTAAACTGACTGTTCAGTAACAAAGGTCCAAAGCACTTAATGTCTGCACTTCTATTCATACATCAGAATGCTTACAAACTTGACAAAGAGGATGGATACTCAGAAGTATGAAAAAGTGGACTGCATTAGGACAGGGCGTTTTTTGTTATTTATATTATATTGCAACGGTGGTCAGAATCAGAATACCAATAGAATATACGCTGAAGATGTTCCTGAAAGCTTCTACCCTTCTTAAAACAGGTTTCCTAGGAAACTAACAACCTTGTAAAATATGAGAAGTATATTTTATAATGATACGTCGTGGGAAAACAGGTCATGTGAAAATAGTTAAAAGACAGTGAAGTAGTCCTTTTTATTGACCATGACAGGTGCAATAAATTAAAAAAAATACAAATGCCTACGAACCGAAATTGTCTTGTACCGGGTCGTAAAGTGTGCTAAATGGAGCACCGAGGAGACTGAAGTTTCAGCATGGATAGTTTTTTTTGTTGTGTAACTGTTTGTTTACTTATTTGCTCCACATTTGTATCACTATCTCATAGTATGGACACAGTCATCAGTTGCTTTTCAGCACTAGATACTACTGCCTCCATTTTTTTTATTTGATGCTATTGACTTTTGAATCTATATTTGCCTATTCGTTTTATTCAAAAAATTTACATAATTATTAATTATTCTGTTGTGATTTGTTTTATCCTAAAAGACACTTTAAGCATGATTTATAGTTTTGCATATTTGCAGAAAATTTTTGAATATGACGAATGGCCAACGCAGATTCAAAAGTCAATAACATCAAATGAAAAATAAGAAACAGAGTACCATTATGTATTTAAAGGTGCCGAATTAGATTTGGGCAGAACAAGGGTTTTTTTTTTTTTTGGCATTGTTGCTTAGCGGTTTATATTGAGCTATTGCTGTGCCTTGACTATCCTTAGATTGATGATGCTTTCAAGTTTCAACAAATAAAACCACGGAGATTGTTACTGAATAAGGTGATGTTCATACTGATAAAATGACAGTCTGCGCAGAAGAGAGTTACTCAGGAGAAAGGTACAAGAAGAAAGGTTCAACAGTAATCTGGGATCTAGTTAGTAATGCAGCACTATGGTTAGCTTCTCTGGTACTACCTCTGTTTCATACTGTAAGACTTTCTGGCCTTGCCTAAATTCATTAATTGATAAATGTATATAATTTATATATATGTCTAGATTCATTAGCATCCACGTAAATATAGATAAAACTAGAAAGTTTTATATTGTGAAACAAAGGGAGTAGTACATAGTACATAAATGGTACTGTGCTACTATTTTATTGTCAATATTTCCGAAAGCAAATGTAGTATTTCATTGTCCTATAATAGCAGTAATATTAAACAGCCACTGTCAGTTGCTATAAGTTTGAAGTTTGCAGATGGCAACACGTTACAAGTTTGAAGTTTGCGGATGACAACATTACAAGTCGTTATAAGTTTGAAGTTTGAGGATGACAACTTATAAGTCGTTATAAGTTTGAAGTTTGCAGATGTCAAACTTTGGATTCAAGACATTGTCAATGTGATAGATCTAGATGGATCGCATTTGTTGAACTTCTTGATATGAACTTGAAAGTACCGTGTAGTACCAAAAAGATTTGCTACTAGGCATCCGAATGAACTGTGAAACGGTGCTCATAAAGAGAGGAGCTTGCATTTATGGCCATGACATCAACTAACAAAATTTCTTGGTACCAGCAAGAAGAGACTAAACGATAAGAATAATAATTTGAAGTATAACAGACATATACTACATTCTCTTTTTTGTTCTGAAAAGTGTCAGCAAAGTAAGAATGACCTGCTGGTTTAGTGAGGTTTGTGATCTTTCCACGGAATTGGTGAGAATTATTTAGTAGTGTTGGATTTTCTTGTCATTTGACAGGCAGTTACTGCTCCTGTTAAGATTCTGAGTATAGTGCTTTTGTTCTGAATTTCTGTGAGGGTAGATCGCAACCTCTTCTGAACTATATTATTAAATAGCTTGAAAATTTGTAGGGGACCATGAGAACCTACCAGATCATTCATACAACTGGAACCCGAAAACTTTGGCCTTTGTCAACAGCTTGCCCCCAAACGAACACAGGGCACATGCACAAGCCTTCAGAAGACCATGCATAGCTGTATTCCAGTTCAAATCTTTATGAAAATCTCGTCCAAAGAATAGTTTGTGAAAAGGTATGTACAAGACTGATGGTCACTTATCTTGCTTGCTGATTCTAAGTTATGCATCAGAGGCTATGAAACTGAACTCATTAAACTGAATTTATGCCTTGCAGGTTCTCTTGTGATCATGTGACAAACAATGCTACTACTTGCCATGTTATCTGAAACCACATTGATGTTGAATGCCCTCCTCTTTTTGATTATATTTCTGATAACCATCAGAAAAAGCTGTTGTCGAAATACATCCACGCAGGACAGCCCAGACGGTGCATGTATTACCTGTATCTTTCTGCAATGCAGCTTGCAATAATGTTTAAGTGAGATGTCTAGAATGCAACTTGTGATTCAACAGAAAACTGATCATATGATTGTCCAACTGTTCAATCATCCCCTCAGCTAGGTTGTTCATCACTGAAGAAAGCAACTCTGTTAGGAGGCGACTCCCCCCTAATGAAATGGACTGTCTACTCAGAGCTGATGGTTGCATCCTAACCTCCTTCACAAATGCACAAGCTAGGACTGAGGCCTGATGCTGATGTCAGTGAGCTCTAAGCAACTAGCACCGAGCATACAGCCTGAGAAGACAGCAATCATGAAGTACTCACTCGATGTGGTTGAGCTGGGCCGGCTTTCATTGATGCTAGCAGCCTCCCAGCAAACCATTTAAGCTACACAGTGGAATTTGAGATAGCAGTGGTGGTTTTGTGGCCAGGGACCTGATCCATGCCTTCTCCAGATTTAACAACAGTGTTGGATGCTTCTGCAGCTCTGTAGTTCAAAGTTCTCATGGAGGTTTTGTGCATCAGTTTTCTGATTCATGGACTGAATTTTACTCCAGCAACTACCCGGTGTGCCCTCATTGACTGTCTTGTTTTCTTGAGACGTATGGCCATAGGAGGACCACTGGGTTCATTCAATCTTCCTGTGAAGGGAAGAAGAGTTGAGAGTACACTTTTCTCGCTGCAAAACTGCACAGCTACAACAAGACAGCTTACGATGCGCAGTAACAAGCGTGCCTTCAAAGGGACATCTGGCCGTAGCAGTTGGCACTGGATCTGGTGTACTTGGTATTATGTTGATGGTACGTAATAGATTGATTTCTTTTGTTTAGTTTTATTTATTTTTACATGTTGCTAAATGCTGCTACCATCGTATATCTACCTCATTATTGCACAATTTATCTCAGGCAATGCTATTCCTTTTATATTTTTAAATAAGACTAACTCAAATTAGTAGTTGGAATCTTGGAATACATGGATTGCTTAGGAGAAATTGCCTATATTTATTCAAATACCTGTCTTTTAAAACATAGGAATTAGACTAATTCTGTGTGGTTTTCTAGTTTTATAAGCTATTCTTAATATGATTTATGTGACAGGTAATTAATCAAATGAAAGATTGGACCTATACCATCCAAATTTCACCACGTTCGAGTATATCATTCAGAGTACATCAGTTCACAATAACACCAAGGAAAGATACTACTGCGCCCATCTTAACAGGGTTGTGTCATTATCCATGGCAAAATTGTCCCTCTCTTTTAATATTTTGGGGGTTTGGATGGTGATGGCCAACAACCATAAAGGCCAACAAGAACAATCCAAAGGAGGAGAAGCATGCCAGGCTGTATTTGTGACTTGAGATACAAGGAAAGGGGGAAACAGTTTTTAGCACACGAGTGTAGATATACCCATGTACTTGCATGTCATCTAAATAGTCATCAAAAAATACGAAAAAATTGACAAGATAAATTAATATGATTTATATCACTCCACAAATTAACATGCAAGTTTAAATTCAACTTCTACAAGTTGTAGAAAAAAAACTGAAACTAAGTATACGCATATTCATAATTATTTTTGTTATTTTTGCTACAACTTATATAGGTTAAATTTAAACTTGTATGTTAGTGGAGTGATATAACTCATATTAAACTATCTTGTCAAATTTTTTCATAATTTTTAATGACTATTTAGATGGCATGTAAGCAACGGGTGTATTTACACCCGTGTGCTAAAAAATTGCTATGCAAGTATCCAAGTAAAGGTCAGGCTATTTTCCTTTCTTACTATGCTTTTTTTTAATAAGTTTGTGCATCACTAGAACCTGACAAGAACAAGGTGATTTCTAATGTGAAAAATTGAGACAATGAACATACCTGTCACTGGCCCGATATTTGGCACGGTTGTTGAGCATTTGAAGTTTTGAGGCCTCTGCATGTTCTTATATCCCACCTGACCCATTTACTTATTTCTTACTACAGGATACCAACAGTGGCACATATACATGACATATCAAAACAAGTAATCCCGTGGTACTAGTATTCGTAGATTCGTCTACAAAAGTATTATAATAATATCATACACTTACTAGGTTTTATAAACTTGTTAAAAATAAAATTATGGTTACAATTGGTACTTTGAAAACCGTCAGAAAAAGGTCAAACATTGTATATTTGTAACCAGGGGTGTAGCAAAGGAGTAACATCATTTAGATGCAACAACACAGTACATTTACCTTCATATTTACTTTGATTTTGGGTGTGGGTTGGAACTGATTATGTTGTTTGTTCAGCAGAAATAGCACTCTTCAATCTAGAAAGTGCTACCACTACTTGGGAAAAAAAGGGCATCTGGTAGAAAAAAAACAAGAAAAAGGCTAACGGAGACAAATGGAATGGTAAGTAAGAGGGCGCAGATATTATATTATTTGGCAGCTAGAGAACTTTGCAATATCCTACACAAAATGCTAGTACTTGTCTATCATGAAGACTATCGTTACTTTGGGCCGGCCAGCATGGCCTAAGTTTTATTGGGCCATGTCTGACTGTTGGTGCAACCTGTTGATGAGCATGGCCTGATCCGACTGATCTTTGCTCGGGCCTAGTCATGCCCAGGCCATGCTAGGCTAGGCGGTCCATTTGGCCATCCATACTCTAGTCCTTGCTAATGAGGGTTGCACCCTCATGGTCACTTCTCTCTATCACCACAATTGCCCTCGAGGCAGCGTTCTTTAGGGATTATGAGGTGTGTTTGCAAATGACTAGGGGGTAATTTTTACTTTTTTTTATGCGTACACCTTTCGAATGGCTAAAAGTTATGGTTTTATATTAAAGTTGTTGAAAAAAATTAGATCAATATATTTTCTAGTTCGCAATAGCTAATAGTTAATTAATTATACGCTAATGGCTTTGTTTGTTTTGCGTGGGCAAAATGGAAACCGCTTTTGCAGACGCGCCCATAAGCTAGGCTTATTAACTAAACGTGAAACTAGTTAGATCATCAGCACATTAATTGACTATTAATTATCATAGACATAAAAACGAATTAATTCAATTTTGTTATAATGCTTGCATATAAAATTATTTTACAAATAACACATCATTTTATGAGCTCAAAAAGTATCTCGATCCTCTCATGCTAAAAACTTGGTAAACTTGAGCAAGTTCACCCTCCCGGCCTCTCCTCTCATGCTGTACTGCCTACAAACCACTGGTTTCTTGTAATTTGAACTTTTTATTTCTTTAAGAAACTATTTCCTTTATCTCAATATCAGCATCATTGACTCGCAAACAACCTGTTTTTTTTTTCTTTATATACAACTGCATCAGCAGCAGCAGAGAAGCTTTATATGCATAATGCATTTTCATATACCATTTTTATTCACAATAAATAACCATATATTATTTTTCCTATAACATGTGTCGTCACATCTTCACATCCTTGCATGCATGTTCTTCATGCGATGAGCACCGGTGGAAGGTCGTCGGAGCTGGAGCCGAAGACCCTCGCCTTGGTGTCCGGGAAGCAAGGAACCATCTCCCAGAGCTCGCCGCGGTCGCCGACGCCGACAGGGTACGCCATGAGGTGGCCGGGGAGGTTGTCCCGGACCGTCGTCTTCTCGCTCGCGTACATGTCCCAGTTCTGCCGCGCGGCCTGGTTCACACGGTTCATGCACCCGGCGCGCCCCGGGTAGAGGACGTCGTCTCCGGCGCAGGCGGCGGCGCCGAGGTGCTCCCGCCACAGCGCGAGGCGGAACTGCTGCACCTGCCCCCTGGGCCACGACGACGAGGTGTCCAGGTTCCGCGGCTGGTACGCGCCCATCGCCATCTCCGTGTCCCTGCCGCCGTCCATGGACCGTTGGTTCACGTTCGCCGACCCCACGATGATGTACTCGTCGTCGACTGCAGAAACCGTGCATGGCGGTCTCGTCATCGATCGCATCGGCGTCGAGCCGTCGACATGACATGTGATGTGGTACGGAGTACGCACGCACGTACCTATCATGACGTTGGCGTTGACGTTGATCTTGAAGCGCCTGGCCTGCTGCGCCCTCATGTAGTCGGTGTCGTGCTCCGGCCGCTCCGGCGGCTCGTGCTCGCCGGGGACGTAGGCCTCCCTATTGCCCAAGCAGAAGAAGCTGAGGTAGTCCCTGGGGTTCTGGCCGGTAGAACCCCTGGCGGCGAGCGCCGCCGCGACGTCCTTGTACATCATCTCCATCGTCCGGCGCTGCCAGTCGAGGACGGCCTGCACGGTGGCGCTCTCCGGCACGCCCTCCGGCCACATTGGGAGCACCACGTATACCCGGAACGAGTCGCCGGACCTGATCTTGCTGGCGATCTTCAGCGACAGCTCCCTCGGGATGAGGTGCAGCGCGGCGCCGTTCTTGGCGGCGCCGGCGACGTCCGGGTGGTTCCACGCGAAGGAGCTGCCTAGGAAGCAATGGCTCTCGATGTAGATGAAGTACTTGGCGCGCCGGATGGCGTGGATGTAGCCGTCCTGGATGCTCCGCTCCACGGTGTCCCCGGCGGCGCCGGTGACGAGCCCGCACCGCGCGGCCTCGTCGGCGTTCTCCGGGAACCCGACTACCGCGCGGCTGTCGATGGACCGGAACACCTGTACGTTCCACGCGTCGGCGTCCTGGTCCGCCGCCTCGCGCACGGCGGAGCTCCTGGGGAGGTGGGCGAGGAGGGCGTCGCCGCCGCCTTGCCTCCGCCACCTCTGCTCGAAGTTATCGAGCACGTCCCACGCCGCCGGGCCCTCGAGGCGGCAGTGGACGTCGTGCCATGGCTCCCTCGGGCCGCCCTTGGCGACGGAAGCGCCGGGGAAGCTGGGCTGGTGGAAGTCGTCGCGGTGCGCGGTGGCGAGCGTCCGGAACAGCGGGTGCTCCTGCGTGTCGTACCTGCCGCCGCAGAGGTCGATGCCGCCGAGGAACGCGACGAGGCCGCGCGGCCCGTCGGCGACCACCACCTTCTGGTGGTGCGTGAACACGGCGCCGTCCCGGGGGCACGCGACGCAGTGCACGCCCGTGCCCCGGAAGTAGCTCGCCGTGTCCTCGCCGCGCGCCGCGGCCATCGTCCCGTCCCGCCGCGCTGGGCCGAGGCCCGTCGCCGCCTGCTCGTCCCACACCAGCAGCAGCACGGCGACGCGCTCGCCGGCCTTCGACTTGAGCAGCTGCCCCAGCGTCTGCGCAGGCTTCCTTGGGTCGCGCACCAGCGCGACGTCGGTGCTCACCGACCAGCCGGCGATGTACACCAGCCTCCGGGCGTTGGCGACGGCGTCGAACACGTCCTCCCAGCACCTGCTGCCGGAGAGCGGCGGCGCGACGTGCGCGTCCTGGTACAGAGTCAACCTGCAGCCGCGGTGCTGGCCGAAGAACGCGCGCGGCAGGCCAGTGTACGGCGGCGGCGGCACCGGCCCGTCGACGCCCTTACCCCACCGGGACGTCACGTCGGACGACACGTCGGTGAACCGGAGCTGGACATGAACCTTGTCAAGGCCTTCGAGTGGCTTCTTCTTCTCGTCGCAGAGCGGGAGCCACCTGTCGACCTCCTTGCCGCCGACGACATCGTCCGCAGGCAGGTACGCTTGGCCGACGACGACTTCCTCGGCGGCCGTGCCGTCGTCAGGATCGCCGCCGCCGCCGCCGCCGCCGGTGGTCGTCCTCACGACCGTGACGACGACGTCGCTGGCGTCGTGCGCGCAGTAGGCGTGGAGCGGCTCGTCCTTCCACTGCGGCTGGTCGGTGGCGCGCGTCCGGGCGACGCGCGCGCCGTCCATGGCAACGGTGGCGTAGACGAGGCGCTTGCCGCCGGCGTGGTGGCCGAGGTCAGTGGACTTGTCGAACCTCTGTGATCATCAGCAGCGCATCAATTAGCGAGTGAGTGTCACTTGGAACTGGTTGCATTAGCAGCTAGCATTACTGCATAATTCAGTATCAAACTAATTATGGACAATTTAGATGCAGTAACCTAATTAACCTGGCAGGTGAAGATGAAGGGCAGCTTCATGATCAGTGACAGGAGCTTTGTCCTCGGTATTTTCTGACTCTGGCACAAAACACAAGTTAATTTCTTCTCTCAAATTGCATGGCATGTACTATTATATGTATTCCCGGGGATGAGGTGCAATGTGCATTATGGTAAAAATGGTAGGCTGAAATCTCGTGCCTTGCCGTGGAAAAGTTGTACCACGTAATAGCAAAGGGACGATTTTACCATTCTTCTTGTCGGAAGGTACCACAGACAAAACTTTGGTGTCTAGCATTCCCTCCGTTTCATATTACGATACTATAGATTTGTCTAAATTTATCCATGTATTACTGTATATATCTTGTACATGTGTTTAGATTAAGTATCATAAAAATAAATTTAGTTAAGTCTACAAAGTCTTATAATATGGAAGGACGTAATACTAACTAGAGTTACTAAAATTCTGTATTAAAAACTTGGTATTTTGAGTTCCTTTCTTAATAAGGTTTATAAATTTTTTTTTATAGAAAACAGAGTGTGATGTGCGTGTGTTTACAGGGATTAGTGTGTGCAAGTCATGAGAGGCTACTTTGCGCTGTTTGAACTGTGCACTACCATGTATGGTCGACATCTTAAATACTTCCTTCGTTTTTTCGTTGGATGCTGTTGATTTTTAAGTAGTTAGATCATTCGGCTCATTCAGAAAAATATGTAATTATTAGTTACTTTTTTATTATTTAATTTATTAAAAAAATTAATCATGACTTATAATTTTATATATTTGTAAAAAATAACAAGATGAACGGAAAACTGCTGGCGGACACTTGCATGCGGCAAAACAGTCCTAATCATGTCCACGTATGGTGGCTAAACATTAGGGATGAAAATGGTTCGAAATTTTTTTATTCCGGATCAGTTTTGGGAAACGAAAAGTATTGGTCGGAATTTTTTCAGAATTTATCGGAAACAGAAACGAAAACGGATTCGGAATTTTTTCTCGGAAACGGATATGGCAAGGACACTATCCATCAGAAATTGAAACCGGTCAGAAACTTTCCGAATTTTTTCTCGAAAACTTCCAGAATTGTTTTCAGAATTTTTCTTCAGACCTATATGACATAAATTCACAATATCAACCCAATTGGCTCAGCCCACCTCATCAAGTTAGCCTTAAGTCCTTAATCAAAACATATATAAAAACACTTTACTTTGTAACAACTTGTATGATATCCACTTTATTTTAAATATGATAGTGAACTTTTATAATAATCTATGTGATTTGCACTTTACTATAATAATTTATAAATTATAGCCTTTATTTGGTATTTAGACCATCATTAACAAAGTGACTTATGAACTAAGTAATAATAAAAAAAAATGGTATGGTTAGTTGCTAATATTTGAAAATTTTGATCTATTGTTTTTTTTAAAAAATGAAACCTCGGTTTGAGAGTTTTTATACTGCGATAAATTTTCGTTACCATATCCGTTCCGATTTGAATTCATCCCGTTTTCGTATTCGATTTCGTTTTCGTATCCGAGATTTCCGATTTCAATTCTGATTTCGAAAAAATACAGAAACGGAAACGGTAAAGGTGGTTTTCGTTCGTTTCCGAACCGTTTTCATCCCACTAAACATCGTCCCACAAATAAAACCTTTTAGAATTCCCAATATACCTAAATATATGACTTTTACCACATTTTATACTCTCCATGCATGTCATTGTTATGGCTCCATCATCCCACCACATCTTAGGTATTTCAGTCTAATTCTTAATTTTCCAAAACACTTCTTTTAATTAGCTACTCTATCTGTTTCAGGTTATAAGACTTTTTAGCTTTGCCTAAATCCATATATATATATGTGTCTAGATTCATTAGCACATAAATAAATTTAGTTAATATCAGAAAATCTTATAATATATAATAGAGGGAATATATTTTAGAACAAACGGAATACCTTGCTAATGGCAGCGGGGTTGGGCTGCCCGTGATCTGATACCACTGACGAGGAGGACACTGACGACAACTTGGCCTCCAGGATCTTGGCCTCCATCACCCCATGCAGCAGCCTCTGCGCCATGGCTAGCTGCTAACTAACTAACTAACTAACCTGTTCTCGATCTGATCGATAACAGCTTCTGATCTCAATTCTCTCTACCTCACGAGCCTAATCTGTGTTACTGCTTCGTTCTGAATTAACGATACGATGCGACAGCTAGCTAGTGCTCATATATAGGCAGTTTCAGGTGTGCTCTGCGTGCTTAGGCGAGCTAGCCACCTCTGCAGTCTCCTCCTCCTTCCTTGCGTGAAGCACAATTCAGAGGACAGCCCAAACGCAGAAACAAACATATTATATCAAGTTGCACATCGAATTAAGTGGTCTGGCAGCAAGGGATACTGAGGCGCACAAGGAAAGCAAGGATCCCAGGACAGTTTAATTCGAACAGGCTGTGGGCTTTTCTCTATTAATTTTCAAGATGTTATATATTGCTAGGGCCAGAACAAACAGTATCATGAGTACACTGGTCAGTTTCAGGGCGGAACCAGAAATTTGTTAAGCCTTGAGCTTAACAATGAAGTATAAATCTTTTAGATAAATTTTAACTAATAAACAGTAATTTTCTAGTGTAATTTTTTGGCCAGTCGTGAGCTTCAGCCCAAACTGCCTCACATCTGGTACAACCCCTGATCAGTTTGGTTTTGCATTACTAAAATTTGGCACTGGAACAATCCAGACCTACTCCAACCATGACTATATCAAAATTTGGAAGTTTTGGAAACTTTCGTACTTAAAACAATACCATCAACATTTGGCAATGCTAAAATGAACCAAATATCATACTACCAATGTTTGTTAAGTTTTTCGATGAACCAAACCTAATCAAAATTTCCATAACTCTGAAGGGGTAACATAGCACTACAATAATGGAAATGCATTAGAAGTCATTGACATAAACTCACTCTTCTTGGGGCTCACATAAATACTATTCATTGGGCCCACATATATACCTCACTGGAAAGAGCACACATAATATGTCACTTTAATTAAATTACTTTACACATGGTTTTGCTCCTGAATTAATTAAACAATTTGATTTTCAATGATTTATTAAATGATTTAGGGCTAAGACAAAACTCAGGGCGTGACAGAATATTGTGTATAAAGACGTTCTTGACTGATAGAGATGATTTTTAATTATTTATATGCAATCTAGAACATGAGGTCCATTGAAACCACAAGAGTTTAAATTTTGTAATGGAAAAAATATTTGTTTATCAATTTGGAACTAACCACTGTCATTTACTTTTTTAGAGAAAGTCCGAGCTGATGGTAGGTACTATGTGATGATCATTAACATATCGAATATTATACAAGGGTATTAGTTACGACATACCTACTTATGACACCTCTTGACCTGTATTGATTCGTAGCAAATAAATGATAGCCATTATATTTTTTATTATCATGTCTGGATCATTCTTTATGTTACTCTTACTAATAATCACTCATGTACTCTATGAGTTACTTATGCTAAATTATATTTTAAAATCCAGTAATTTATATTTAAAAATAATAGTTTGAATGTTATTATTTTATAATATATTATCAAATATATTATGTCACCGTAGCGTTAGTACAATATAATACGCATTAAATTCTCCTCTAACTACCTATGAATAACCGTTGTAAGACTAGTAAAGAAGTAATATCGGTAATATGTTTAATGTTGGCTACAAACTCTATTCACGCAACCGAGAGGACTGGGGTTGGAAGCATCTGGCTCACGCGAAGTTGAGGACTGAAGAATATTTTCACTACTCTATCAATATATACATTGCGTTGCCTAGTTGCAACTACTACTATATGACAAAGGGACTAACACTATTTTCCACTTAGGCTAGATACGTTGTGGTTGCTCTAATGACTACATTAGTGTAGAGGGCAATCGTCTAACTCAGCTTGGGTGTTTGGTAGAAGCAAGAATTTTTCAAATTTTCAATAATGCTAACAATCCATGCGGTGCATGAGGGATGTATGAGTAGGGTTGAAAATAATACAGAAAATCCTGATCATACCAGCTGCCATTTTTGGCTTTAATTTGTAATGACCATTTTAGCTGGTAATGGAAATTCTAATAAGTAAGAATAGAAACAGTAAAGTTGTACAGAAATAGTAACATAAACATTAATCAATTTTTGATCATTTTGTCAGAATTTTGTATTTAGCTGAACATTTCCAAAAGTTTTGGGAAGATCACAAACACCCAAGCTTGCCCAAGTCGCACATGCACAGGTGCACAACCCATCTATCTCACTAACCTTAAATGACTCTTCTTCCGTTGTCCTCTATACTTAGTATGGCATTAATCGATATGACATGAGTATAAAGTGGTATTGACATGCACTTATCCTTATAATGGATATGTAAGGCTACATATCATTGTTTTCTACGTGCATTTGTGCCTACTGACCGATATCGATATATTTCCATTTCGGTGGTTTCGTTTCTAAAATCCTGATAGTGCCAATATCATTTCCGTTTTTGCCTTTAGCGTTCCATTTCTATTTCTGAAAAAAAAATGGAAATGGAAATGAGAGAGATAATTTTCCAACCTTTTTCATCCCTACATAGATAAAACTATTGTAGGACAAGTATACAATTGATAACTATTTTATGAGGTTCAAAAATTTATCCTAACCCTTTGTTTGTTGAGTGTGTTGCTAAAAAAATCATACTAACCTAGGTGTGAGTGCATTGTGGTGTATATGTGCATGTCTTTAATGTAGTGAGAAAAATATATCTATTATATGCATGGGGTACCTACACCTTTTATCGTCATATTTGTTTTGAGGTTAATATGTGTACACTACTTCAATAAAGCACAATATTAGAATTACGACACATAGATTACTGCTAGTAATTTGCTAGTAATATCGATCATACTCCCACATAAACCAAGAGTTTTCACATATACATAGTCCACCAAGAAACTAGAAAGACTTTATAAATATCATAATTACTATTAAAACTTATTAAACACCTAGACTTTAATTAGGTTAATAAACTTCCTAACCATTAACCATGCATGTACGTTACCACTTGTTTCTTTGTCCATAGACCTCCTTGCCTACATGGCTACATCATCCTCCCAAGGCTAGAAAGAACTCGTCCTCAAGTGCAATTATACATCTACGGTAGGATCTCCATGATACGGTAGAATATGCTACACATTAAGGATATTAGAAGTGTGGACATGACGAGGTAGCTTTAGCACATACTCCTGCATTATCATCATTGATTGTCCAAGGTACCTTGCATGGGCCAATCTTTCTTGAACTTAATTTACTATATACTATCCCATGGGAAAATGATATTTAGTTAATACAACCCACACATGATCTCCTTCATCAAAAACAAGCGGGCGACGATGTTTATTAACTGCAGTTTTTTATTTAGAATTGCTTTCATGTAGTCACTGATACATAAGCTTATGAACCAAACCTATTTCCTCCACCATTTCATTTGCTTGGTGTATTTTCTTTCCCAAGATAGGTAGAGGTGTGAGATCCAACACTCCATGAGAAACTTGACCATATACTACTTCGATGGGACATGATCCAGTAGAATGATTCAAAGTACTATTGAAGGCAAACTTGGCATGTTACAATATTGCATCCCATTGTTTTGGTTTATCTCCAACATACCATATTTCTCATACCAGAGGAAGGCCCCTCAGGTTCATACCAGAGCATACCTTCGTGATGGTGGGCGCGCTGTGACGGGAAACCGGCCATCTGTCCCTGGTGCAGAGCATGTTCTGGTTTAGGCCCGCGCTCTAGCCCCACCACTTGACGTCAAGGAGCTTGCCAACCCAGTTCCACTGCTTGCGCCAGCCACCCCTACACATGCTATCATGGCTAGCCGTAGCCGCAACAAGGGCAAGAGGCTGATGGCCAAATATGGTGGCTTTGGTGGCTCTTCCTCTAAGAAGACGAGGAGCAATTCAGCTGGAGAAGCTCTGCACAGGCTTGCTGATCTCCGCATGAAGAGCATGGAGTCTATGGCCAACAAAGATCAGGAGAAGGCGGCAAGGGGAACAAAGGCAACACTTGATGTTTTTGTGCAGGATGGCCACCCTAGAGGTGGAGCATTGTATGAGATGGCAAGGGACCTTTTCCATGATCATTACTGGTCAGAATTCTTCTTCCATTATTGTGAAACTGCAGAGGAGCACACCCAGTTTGTTGAGAGGAACTACTACAAGAATAGGGGATCTAGCCCTCCTCCACCCCCCAACTGCGGGGGAGGGGCTACTGGTTTCGATGGATGGTTCAGTGGGGGAGGCTGTGGTGGATTTGGTGGTAGATGGGGAGGAGGGTTCGGGGGCTGCAGTGCTTCCTTCGGTCCCACGACTGTTCGATCAGATTTTAATCGCGTGCTTAGTTCTGCCTAGTGTCACGTCCTTAGTTTGTTCTGCATTGTGTGTTGGATGGTCTTTCTTGTCGTGGACAATAATTAGCTAATTTGGTTTTGCATTTAATGGCTGTTTGCGAAACCATAGTTAGTTAATGTTATCTGCATGTTTAAGCATGTTGTAATATGTACGTTAATTGACACCGACTTTGGTTTATATGGTGAGTTTTTGCTTAATTCCACCCAGTTGATGTGATGTTTATTAAGTCGTGCTAACAAGACTGCAAGATTAAACTGTAGGGGTGGTTTTGGCCAAAAATGAAGGCATTTGGGCTTTGAGCCTTGCACGGCTTCCATGCAATGGAATATATTTCTATATGCACTAACAGTTTAAATGTCTTGTCCAGTTCAGTCCGGCTACATGCAACCGCATTAAATTGCAGGGGTGGCCACAGCCAAAAAAATAGAGCCGCTATTACTACTACTAGTTGGCCTTTGATAGTACAAAAAATTATTAAGCTTTTATTACCAATGTTTGGTCTTAACCTAACAACTTTTCGTTCCTCTCAAATAGACATGAGTTCTGGTTTGGATCTTGCAAGCTTAGATGGTAGCGGACACACAACCGAAGAAGAAGATAAAGTACTCGTTGCGCTGCTTGAGTCGTTGGAGTGGAACATTACTCAACGGGCGGAAGCAAGGGTTGCACATCAATCTGGGATTCAATGGGTTATGAAAACCATGAGTGATGAGGGCCAATGTAGGTCCATGTTCTGTCTAGCTGTAGACCAAATTCATGCGCTGCATTGGCTGTTACAAGCCTAAAAACCGTCTAAAAGAACTCCTCTAGATCTATCTCCTAAACTACTAAAACAATAAACTCTAAAAACATTAGAGCCAAAATTAACTCTCACAAAATATTTTCTCAAGGTGTATTCATAACCCTAGCCTTCACCCTTATTTATAGGTGGAGAGCCCATGCAAAAAGTTCAAAACAAACTCATGTTATTTTTTAGCCCTTAGGCCAATGTCAATGCATGTTTCATGAAGGTATTATGCATATTAAATAGGGTGCCACGTAGGGATGGCAATGGGTAAATTCCTATTGGGTATTGGTACCCCATACCCATACCCACCACTGAAATTCAGTACCCACCAAAATCCCCATACCCGCCACGGGTAAAAAAAATTCCCCAGACCCGTACCCGCCTAGGTAAACCTGACCCGCGGGTCACCCATATACCCGCCATGGTTTAATTTGACATGATAATAAAAACAACACAAAAGGTTTGATCCAACTGTAGCAACTAGCCAATGACCAGGCATTAGTCACACAACACCATAAATCCCATCAAGTAGTACTTAAGTAGTAGTAGACAATACATAAATTCACCCTTACATCAATATATAGCAGAGTAGTAGTTCAGCAGTAGACACTACAGTAGCCATTAGACAACCAAAAGATGATACACAAATTAATCTCCAACTTCATTAGAAGCCCGTAGAGGACAACAAACATACTGAATTGTTGATGTGGCGTTTTACTTCACTTGAAGCCCGATTGCTCTTGCTCAAAGTTCAAGTTCCTGCATGTAAATACATTTGTCATGAGCAGTTGCTACAATAACTGAATAAGATCACAGTTGCTCAATATAAGTTTAATCGTGCACTAACCTGGAGACCTTCTTGAATGTCTTGGAGGCAAGACCAGAAGATGGCAGCTTGTTTTTCTTTCTCATCAACTAAAAGAAAGAAACCAATAATTAACCAACATTGGACAAGAGAAAAGCAAAGTACAAAAGAAAACGATGGACATACTTTTGTACTTGTTCTTCAACCAATCCTGAGAGCACATAAGAGCCTCTATCATCATTGAAGTAAGCCTGCTGCAATGCTCGCTAAGTACTCTACCACTGGTACTGAATGCAGACTCAGATGCGACCGTGGTAATAGGAATTGCATAAATATCCCTTGCTATCCTCCTCAGAGTTGGATAACGCACACCAACTACCTTCCACCAATCCAGCACCTTGAAGCCCTTTGTTTCTAGGGAGACCAATTCATCTTCTAAATAGTGATCTAATTCAGATTTAAATTGAATGGCAGATGGCCTTGTACTTGCAACTCTTGCACTAAAGGAAGATAAGAACTCCATGTCACCGATAGGAGCTACTGCTAATTCACTATTGTTTTCACACTCTTCTTCCACATGCTATTCTATCATCAATTCAGTTAATAAGTCTATGGTTTCATCAACCTTATCCTGACAAATGTGACTAGTTGTACCAGTTAGCCACTCAAAACACATCAGCAAACTCAATTTTTTGAGCCTAGGATCTAGGAGGGTTGCAATCCCCATCAGTCCTTGAATGTCTGACCAATACTTATCAAATTTGGTTATCATACTAAGTGATATTTCTTCGATCTTTGAACTGCCACAAGATGACCATTGTCTGATTTTCTTCCTAATCTCACAAATTTTGATGAAGTATATGTTGGCAGTCACATATTCAGTCCCAGAGAACAACAAAGTTATATCATTGAACACTCGAAGACGTTTCACAACATCTGCAGCAAAGTTCCATTCCTCCTCACTAGGCAAACATGTATAATTCTTATCGACACGACTTGCTCTAATGAAAACAGCTTTATAGGGTACTGCAACACTAAGCATCTTAAAGGTCGAATTCCATCTAGTCTTGCAGTCAAGGTTAATCTTATGATCCAAAGTAACTTTAACAAACTTAGCTACCTCTTCAAATTTCTCTATCCTTTTTGGTGTTGCTGTCCAATAAGCCACACTTTCACGGATATTCTCGATAGCAGTTTTTATATGTTCTAGACCATCCTTAACAATCAAATTGAGAATATGTGCACAACAACGCATATGTAGCAGTTTTCCATCATTTATAAGCTTACTTTTTCCAATCTTCCTCACTAGATATGGGATCACCGCATCATTAGTAGTGCAGTTGTCAAGGGTGATTGTAGATATCTTCTCATCAAGGTTCCAATCAACCAAGGATTCATAAAGTTCTTCCGCAATCACTTCAGTTGTGTGAGGAGCCGGTACATAGATGAACCTACACATGTAACAAAAGATCATATGCAATCAGATTTTACTACTTCAAGTGTACTCAAATGTGCAGAAATCATGCTGTAGAACATTTACCTCATGATAATGTTTCTCAAATTCCAAGATTCATCGATGAAATGGCCTGTGATTGCCATATAGCCTCTCTTCTGGTTGTCAGATGTCCACAAATCTGTTGTAATGGCCACCCTTGAATCAATACCAGCCATATATTCAATTGCCCTTTTCCTCTCCATCTGATATTGCACCAGAATATCCTTCCTAAAAACAGAAAATAAATATTAGACAATGAATAAAAATACTAGAACACAGCAAAAGGCATCACTAAGCAACAAACCTTATTGTATTTCTAGTCCCCATCTTGAAAAGTGGCTGTAGTGCACTTACAAACCTCCGAAAACCAGCATGATCAACTATACTCAAGGGGTACTCATGCAGTACTATCATTGCAGCAAGTTCCTTTCTAGCCACATCTTGATCAAATGTATAATTTTCCACCGAAATGGTACCTGAATCTGTGGAACCAAACCTCAAACAGGACTGTGATAAACTCTTGTTCCCTGTTGTCTTGAGCTTTCTAAGTGTACAAGATTTCAAATGATCATGCAAGTGCTTAGTACCATGCTTGGTTTCACCTGATAGCTTCTTATAACAGTACATACACTTTGCCTTTGTTGTCCCCATATACCTTACTCTCTTGAACTCATTCCAAACCTTTGATGTCAGCTTCCTCTTTGCACCAGGAGCAGGGCCATCTTCCTCCTCTTCTTACATAGGCTCTTCATCATCTTCTATTTCAATAGGCTCTGAGATCTGATGTGATTGAGCTTGTGAGCTTTCACCTTTAGAGCATAGGGGTTGGTTAAAACTCCCACTACCAGTACTCATCTTCTTATTGGATCTGCATAGCGAAAGCATATTCAGTAAATCAGATTAGCTAGCAAAACTTAGTTTGCAAATACATGTTACCAATCAGTATATAAATGGTCCAATTTGCAAATACATGCACCAATCACGGTCACATAATAGATATAATATAGATCAAGTATTTTTTTTACAACTGTAAAATGCTAGGAGGGTTGCTTACATCGCTGATTGCACGAGCTTTGGGTTGCGAGTTGGAGGAGCAGCAGTAGTTGTGCCTGCTGAACCTGCAACTGGAGAAGATGGATTGCGGCAGCCAGCAGCTCCACAAGATGATGTCTGTGAAATAGGGGGCCGGCCGGAACAACGGCGGCCAGCAGCGGCTCCAACAATAGCAGCAGCTCCTGCTCTAGTAGTTTTTGCTGTCTTGGCAACAGCGTTCTTGGGCTTGGATGCAGCAGCGACGTCGTTCTTCGGCTTGGGAGCAGCAGCGACGCCGTTATTCGGCTTGGATGCAGCAGCGATAACGACTGCTCCAACTTGGTGTTGTGTCACAGAACCTGGATCTCCAGCAGCAGCAGAGCCCTCAGGTTCTTGCGTGTTCAGTGTGAGTGCAGCGTCGGTCTTTAGCGCGAGCTCGACTTCGATGTCCCTTTGAAATGGGACGGCCACGGTTGCTGCAGTTAGTGAATCGGGCAATGTAAACTGTAATAGAGAAGGATAAGAGAAAGAAAATGACACCGTCCGTCGACACTGGGTTGCGCTTCTGCTGTTCTTGACATGGCTGCTGGTGTTTGCACTGAACCTGATATGGCAGCTGGAAGTATAGAGTAAAGGGAGTGGGGAGGAGGAAGAAGTTACGGCTTAGGTAGAGAGGAGATGACGTGCGCCGGCCGGCCGGCGAGAGCAGCGGCGTGCGGCGTGGGGCGCGGCTATGCAGTCGCTTGATTGCCTCGCGTTGAGTCGTCGACGAGCATGGCCTGCCAGCCGCCACCGCTAGGACCTAGGGGGAGAACAACAGATGGGAAAAAGTGAACAAGTGAGGGATGGTTGAGGCTTAAATACCTAGGGTTTTTGGTTTATTGGGCTGGCTTAATTTCATATTGGGCCAGAAATGACATTTGGGCTTCCGGGTATTTATTACCCGTGGGTAAATGGGTATGGGTATCCCAGGAACGTTCTCATACCCGCATACCCGATGGGTGAAGGTATTTACCCGTTTACTTACCCACGGGTGATGCATTTACCCCATACTCGTACCCTAATGGAGTGAATACCCATCGGGTCTCGGGTCGCGGGTCCCCGTTGCCATCCCTAGTGCCACATGCCCACATCAATAAAATTGCTGACTTAACAGAGTCATTAAATGAGAGAGTTTTATGAGATGAGAAAGGAGTTACATTCTCATAAAACTCATCTGGCTCGGTTATCTAGTTTACAGTCTTGACAACTATATCATAAAACTATACATTAAGATTGGTCTTAGATCTGAGATCAGCGGCCTCACGTTAAGCCACATAGGACCAGCCAACTTGGTCGCTGCTATTGTTCGGTCCAATAAGCAAGCGCCACGTCACCGGTCGCCGGATCCGAAGCTCCAGCCCTCGACCGTGCGGACGCGCGCTTCTGGGCCCGTCCGCCTGCTCGCCGTACCCGCACGTGGGTCGCGCGCACGTGCTCCTGCGCCCGGAAGCTTCACCGCCCGACGGCCTGCCTCCTGGCCATCTGGGCCGGCCCACGCTCGCCCGGAAAGCCGGCGCCTGCGTCCAGGGCTCGCGTATGGGCCCGGCCGACCTGCTTGCTTCCTCGCACGCGCATGCCTGCGCACGTGGGCCTAGCTGCCCGGCCTGCCGCCTTCGGCCTCGGTTGCCTCCACAGACAGAAAGCTAGCTAGCTACTGTAGCTCGTAGCGTACGATTGCATGCTAGCTACGGTCAACCAATTATTTGCAGAAGCTATGCAATACACTGGTGCTTCATCTGAAGATCGTTGCGAATTCCTCTTCTCACCGTATCCATCCACCATGTGCCACCTTGATTGTCACTCGATATTCTGGAACTCTTCAGATCTTAACTCCTCCTTAAGTTTAGCAGAACCTGATGTGCGTCTCACCTTGTCACGTGACATTCTGATCGCTCCAGACCTTTGCTCTTCTTTGAGCGTAGTTCCAGCACTCGCCATTCACTAAGAATCCAAGATTATCTTTCCTCACCTACACTTTCTTTTTTGAAGAAATCACCTCGGGGAGGGGATAGGATCCCCACCTGAATCGATTGAAAAGAAATAAGTTTAACATATGATCACCTACACATAGACCAAACAACCATTGATGTCGCAATCTAACCCACGTTAGCCATAGGGGCATAGCTACAGTACAATGGACGAGGTCACCCGACTCCGATGGCCTCCGACGAAATCCATTGTTATATTGTTTAGCCAACTAAGTTCATAATAAAAATTAAGTAAGATTAGTGTATTATGACGCCGGTGACACCCAATGAACTAATTTTCTAGCTCCGCCACTGAGTTAGGCGCAAACACATGCCCATCAAGTTTGCCAAATGTCCATCACAAATAATACGAAACCACCCTTTGTAAATGATCGCTAATTGACGCATATGCGCGTTTAGTGCATGCATGTTTTGAAAATTTTTATCTGCAAAACTTTCATTCAAAAACATTCATCTGGAAGCATTTCATCTGAAAACTTTTCATATATAAAACTTCAGAGTAGGCCTTATGGGCCAAAACTGTAGCCGACGGTGCATATGCGAAGCACAATCCTGCAAATCCCAAAACTGTGCGTGCTTTTTGCATCCTTCGTGCGTGGATGGTTCAGTCTGAACTAAACAGAACAAACGATCTACGGTGCGGGTGAACCGCCGCCGCCGCCGTTGAGTGTGTGGGTGCGGTTGAGGACGGACATGAGGCGCTGCAGCCTGAGATCCTCCCGGAACTGCCGGATAAACCTCTCCGCCCGCGCGTTCACCTCCGCCTTCCCTTCTACCTCCTCCGCGAACGCGCGCCCGCGCCGCTTGACGACGGTGGCATTCGCCGCCAGCTCCTTCCTCTTGCTCGGCCTCTCCTCCTCCTCCGAAGAAGCCGCCTCGCCGGCAAGGGCGGCTGCTTGTGGCGGCTGCGAAGGACTGACCACCACTGGGTCTGGGTGCGCCTCGTCGGCCAAGGGGCTCTCCTCCGCCGCCTCTGCACCCCGTGTCGCCGACGCTGCGGCGTGCTCAGCCGCCGCCGGCGTCAACATGGTCTCGCTCGGTGGACTTGCGGTGATGCTGTCCACGTCCCCTCGCACGCCGGAGACCGGGAGGACGACGGAGAAGACAGAGAAGGAGCTGAGCCGCTCTAGCACCATGGACGACGCGCTGCGGGTGAGGCTGCGGCGCCCGGTCGACGGCGGCGGCGCACTGTGCCCCCGGGACGACATCAGGACGACAGCACCGACCACCGCGCTGAATAGGACGAGCCACGCCGCGGCGGGGCTGAGCCAAGGCGACAGCGGCCACCAAGACGACTCCACCGCCATCGATCTAGCTAGGATCTACTGATCTACCCGTCTCACACTCTCACTGACCCAGTCTTGTCTCTCTTGGTTGCTCTGCAGCTTAGCTCCTCGAGACATCTGTATATATATTTGTACGTAAGCGAGTCAAGCTACTTCTTATCGGTGTCCAATAAAGAAATAAAAGATCGAGACCAAGAGTGCAGTGCATAGGCGCGCGCGAAACGTCGAGAGACACGTGCTCTCTTTCTCTGCGAGTACTGAAAGCAGTGGGTTGCCAGGGCATGTACGACGCCCGTATTTAAACGGTTTGTATGTAATGGAATTTGTAAAAAAAACTCTTTCCATCTAATAGACGATCACAATGTCTCTATAGAAAGAGATGGTAGGGGTGCGTACTCCAATGCCAAACCGACACCGTTAGTACTATTGCACGTTACGTCTCGTCTATTCGCTAGTACTATTGATTACCTTGATATACGTTTTAAATGATAAATTAAATGTTTTGCAGATAAATAAATAGACAAATCATGTACAAGCTGTCTATTTAGCTGTCTGTTTGTGTCAAATAGACAACAATCGTCTATACTGTTACTTGCCTTAAGCAGTAGTACTAAGCATGTGCAAATTGATGCAAGTAGGGTTGATCTAATTGTTTATTTCGACCGTGTTTAGCGTAATTAATCAACTGCAACTTTACATGGAGCAACTAGCGAGAAGATTCTCCAACCTGTTAACAACGATTTAACTCAGCCTGTTCATGGGCGGATCTATCGAGGAGGAGCTAGACTCCTCTTAGGTTAAATTGCATTCATGCTAGGCAGACTCAGGTTATGAACATGTACAGATGACATCATTGAATTTTTGGTACACATTCGACCATTCGTATTATTAAAATATCTACATAATTATCATTTATTTTGTTGTAATTGATTTATTGCTTAATACATTTTAATATAAATTATATTTTCATATATTTCTATAAATTTCTTGAATAACACAAATAATCAAACGTATGCCAAATAGTCTTCCTTAGCATTACCTGTGACCATATATTAGATATCAAAGCAACCAAGCTAACATATTTTAACTTCTAAACAAGCATAACATGATGATTATTAAAATACTTATGGAGGTCTCTGGTGGTAGTTTTACCTAGACACAACAACAAACCTAGGGTTTTGAACTAGCTTAATATACTTCTCAAAAGCAGCAAATTTAGGAAAACAAGTTGGAAGATCTTCTATAGCAATGAACTTTCACAGCTGTATTCTAGCAAGCTCAGGAATATATATTCCTAGCGATAAACACAGCCATCTACATTAAACCTAAGAATGGACTGACACATGCCATTAGACCCAACCCTTCTTGTTTTCCAATATTTAATATGCCTAAGCAAATGTCTAGTACCACCAAATGAATGAGGAGATAGTTTTATGGCAGGATTTACACTTAGCATAGACTCGAACCTGAGGATCCATTGTGCTCCTCAAAGTCAGATCATACATATGTTATTTTGTAGATCTACTTATACCACTGTACTCAAAATATGCAATAAAATGAGTCCAATATTAAATATATTTAAACACCACAGATGTTTTAAGTTCCTAACTGTAGTTCTGACAAATTATAAAAGTAAATTAACAAACAGAAAAAGTAACTCTTTATTGTATTAGAAGTAATTTCAAAAATTATAGAAGTAACTTAACACTGAAATAAAAATAAATGTTTGATTTATTAGAAGTAGTGTAGCAAATAAAAATATCTATTTGATGTATTAGAAGTAGTTTAGCAAATAAAAGTAACTTTTTGATGTATTATGGAAGAAACTTAAGACGGAAGGAAAAAATAACAATTTTTTATATTACAATTAGTTGATAAAAAAACTTAACATGAAAGAAAAGTTGAAGTAGTTTAGCAAATAAAAGTAACTTTTTTATGTATTATGGAAGAAACTTAAGATGAAAGGAAAAAATAACTATTTGTTATATTATAATTAGTTGATAAAAACTTAACATGAAATAAAAGTTAAATTTCCATATTAAAACTAATTTAGACAAATTATAGAAGTAACTGAACAAAAAAATTAAAACAACTCTTCATTGTACTGAAAATAATTTAGAAGTAACTTTACACAAAAATGAAAGTGTTTTTTTGGAGTTTGATAATGTATTGATGTAATATTTGACGTGATATTTTTGGTAGTTTTCCGAATAAAAATATCTACGTGCCAGCAGCTAGCAACACTCAAAGCAGCCGGGGTCATCTTTTCATAGTTTGAGAAAAAACAAATGATATATTTACAAACGAAAAATAATTTATAAACAAAACTTTTATATACATGTTTTTAGCTATCTAAAAACAAGGCTGAAAATAAAACACGATGGTAAAAAATCATAAAATTAACTCTAAATTTAAGATTAAAAATTTAAATTTTAGCTTATAATCAGCGTAAACCAAAAATAGAGGTGTAGAAAAATAGCGGTGTTGTGGAAAGAATGAAGACACATGTTGCTATTGCTATTTTTGGCAGGATAACTAGTTAGGACAAACGGATGCACGCTATAGTCAGGTCCGAAAAAGCGTTTTTCAGTTTGCTCATCTTTATTGGAAAGAAACGCCTTGCTCATCTTTATTGGAAAGAAACGCCCCTTGACCTCAGGTCCGAAAAAGCGATTTCCAGTTTGCTCAACAGAAATTAAAAGTAGAGCTCGGTACAGCACACAGTTCCGTCCTTAGTATAAGGAAACGTGCATCGGACCCGCCGGCGCTGGTGCATGTCGTCATCGCTCGACGGAACAAAAGCGTGTAGAGACCTATATGAACCCGTCGAAAGCAGCGTAAACGGGCGGTATGGTACAAAACTTCGGACAACCAAGCTGCAACGAAGTGATTAAGCCAAACGCTACGGTGTCGCGTTTTTCCGGCTTATGTTTGCATTTATAAGCAATAGTTTAAATTCTAAAACTATAGTTGAGTTTGACGATTTTTTTAATTGTACTTTATTTTTCAGACTTCTTTTTTGTCACTAGGAATATGTATTTAAAAGTTTATATAAATTATTTTTTAATTATTAATAAACAACAAGAAATTTGATGAAAAATGACGTGCAATTTACGTCATAAAACATGAAATTTATGTCAGGTTTTAAGAGATATAACTTCACGTCATCCATCAAAATTAATTGGTTCATCACCTATCATGCGTCTCTAATCATATTGTATTACGAAAATAATCTAGTGACAATTTTTCTATCGTCATTAGGTTTCTCTTAGGTTTATGACGTTAGTTTTCGTCATTAAAAAGCATGTCAAAAGTCATAACTTAAAGAGCTTTGATGACTATGCACGACAAAAAATGTCATAAAAACATGACATGACAAGTTTTGACGGTTTCATTCGTCATAATTTTTTGTGGCTTGCCAAAGCCCATGAGTGAGAAACATGTTAATGGGCTAGGCCCAATTAGGTATGGCCCATCTAAGAAGTGACGATTTACAATAGTTTCAACCTATTTTTTATTATATTCATTTGGATTATTATATAAAAAGAGACACACCCATATGAAATGTATATAAATACATAGACAATTGATATAAGCCCAACCAATACATATATATAACCCATATCACATCCAATAAAATCGAGCTTATATAGCATCCAATGTAACCCAATTAAAATCCAATGTATTGAAAAGAGGTGGCCCAATTAACACTGAAATCCAGCCATACGTAAATACATATCACATAGACATTCGACCACATTAATATGTGTCCACTAGTTTACATAATCAGTTACATATATCCAAAATCACAACAGCAAAAGCTTACATTCAACTTAGGTTTACATATTCAGCTATGTCATATATCTAAAATTACAATAGCTCACAAGCCCAGTTCACCAAGAATGACATGTTTGAATCTATCAAAATCACAACACCAGAAGCTTGCAACCATCTCACATTAACAACATCAACACTAGTCCGATCCACCATGAATGACATGTCTAAATCACACTATGTCCAAAATCATAGCAACCAAAAGAATACAACCATATTGTATCTTGAATGAGAAAGACAACATAAAGATGGCAAACCTTATGAGATGGAGCAATTGTAGTATTCAGGCCAATCAAACAACGAAGAAGAGTATTAGTCTCATCTGATAACTTTTTTAAGCTTTCAATCTCTTCCAGTTGTTTCCTCCTTCCTTCTTCTTATTCTTCTACCTTCTTCAAGGAATCCAACTCAACTTGTTGATAATCAAATGTCTCTTTAAGATCTGCTGCACCTTGTTTCTCTGGCTCAAGTTCAGCTTCTGGCTCTTCAACAGCTACAACAGCAGTTTTTCCACTTCTATTTTGGTTGTTGCTTCCAGCTCTTCAACACGATTATGCCCTCACCTAGGGATTGCAACGGGCGGGGCAGGGGCGGGTTTGCCTGCAACGGCCCTGGCCCCGACTTCGATTCCAAAACCCAACCCAGCCTTGATAGCTCTTTCGGGGAAGGATTGCGCCCTGGCCCAACTCCGTCAGGGACCCAACCCCGACCGAGGACCCGACCGGGGCCTTCCACGGCCCATCGTGCCCTCTACCTAGCGTCTTCGGCTTGCTGCTGCACCATCGGCGGCGGCTCGTTGCGCCCTGGCCCTGGCTTTGTCGGCTTGCCGCAACAATGTCGCCGGCTCGCCGCGCCCTTGCCCTGGCGTCACCGGCCTACCGCAGCGCTGTCGCCAGATCCCCGCACCATGCCACTGCTCGCCACGCCCACCAGTTGCCACACAAATGGGAGGAGAGGGAGAGCTGGAGAGAGAGAGGAGGGCAAGCCTAGGGTTTCTCTTCATTTATATATGTTGGGTGAAATGGGCTTTAATAGACGGGCCTAAATTTACTATACACTAATTCTAATAGTCCTCCCTCGGGGCCAGTGGGTATACTCCCTCCCCGTGCCCACCCCCGCCCCGTGCCCACCCCCGCCCAAAATCGGGGCCCCTGACTCGATTCCCTGCAGGTACAAAATTTGCCCCACCCTCGTAGGGGTGGGTCCCTAGGCCCGTGGGAGAAATTGCACCCCCTACCCTCACCCTCTCTCTCACGACGAAGAGATCCTAGCATCGGCACACGCTTGGGGGCGCCGAGGTAAGGCCAACGACCATAGGCCCGGCCCTTCGTGGACCAGCGTGGTGGTGGTACTGCTCCGGCGTCGGTTGATGCGCCGTGTGCGTGGTGGCGGCGGCGGCTTGGAACGGCCTGAAACGAGTGTTGCTCGGCTGTGTTGGTGCTGCTAGGTGTCTATTAGATTTGGTTTTTGCGATGACTATAGATAGCTATTACAATAAAAACTGCACGTAGGCAAGGAATAACTAGCTAGCCTAGTGGTACAAGCGCGTGGGTGTAAGCTAATAGGTCTGGGTGCAAATCCACTTTTTGGCTGCTATAGTTGAACAGAAATAAGACCCATTTACAGCTTGACAACAATATAATTGAACATGAACAAGTGGCTAACCTAGTGGTACAAGCATGTTGGGCTGATCCCATAGGTAGTGGGTTCAAGTTTTGGCTATGCACATTTTTATTTTTCACTTATTGGGCTATCGCAGTTGAACAGGCCAAGGCTTATACGATAATTGAACAAGCGCAGCTCTTGTTAATGGTAATTTACGGTCGAGCTGCTGCAATTGGCAATTTAACTTCAAAACATGGATGCTAGTGTAAAAAGAAAATAAAAAAACATATGACGAACCAATATTGTCATGAATTTATGACGTTCGTTAATTTGTCTGTATGACAAAATAATTATCGTTATAATATTCCATTGGTCTAGTTTACGACGATTTATAGTTATTCTTAGTGATGAACAACTAATTTTTGTCACTAAGTCAAATCACCCCATAAGTAACGTCATCAAATATAAAGTTATAATGATGACCAACTTTGATGCCATGAGGAATGGAAGGCTATATTTGTTGTAGTGTCTCTTATACTTACGTTCAACAAAGCAATTAGAGTGTACAACTTCTCCTTTAGCTAGTGACCCTACGAGAGAAATTTTATGGTATTCAAAAAAATAACTAAAGGACCAAATTTTCTGAAGTATTGAATAACTTTAATCTTTAAGGATGTGTTTGGTTGCAATAATACGATGGGTTAGGTCGGAACCATCTTATTTTTGCTAGTGTTTGGTTTATGGACTAGATGGATTGAATTGTACTTAATAAAAAATATTTTCTTCAGAGAATAGATGGACTGATTCCCCAAATTTAGTTGGATAGGTCCATCCCAAGTCGTATAGGACGCACGCACAAGGGGAGAGGAGGAGGTGAGGACATCTCACAACGCACCACTCTTCTCCTCCCATCGGCACAAAGCGGCTGGCAGCAGCGCTGGCTTCCTCCTCTGCTGAGGAGTCTGACCGCCATGAGCGCGTGGAGCGTGCCAAGGAGGACGAGCACTGGTGCGAGGCCGAGGCAGGGCTCAAAATTCCGAAAGAAATTTCCGAAATTTCGGCCGTTTCAGTGTGTCTCAATAGTAAGTAACTCCGGTCAAATATTTCGGTTAAAAAAAATCACCCGATTTTAGGGAGGAAACCCTAGAAGCTCTGAAAAATCCCTGCGAATAAAAAAATCACGTCTCCTTTCCTCTTGCGTCGCATTCTTGGCCACGCCCGTTCACCCGCTGCCGGCGCCGGCGCCCGCCGCGCGTCGCCGCCAGCCTCCCTAAGGCCCCAGCCGCCATCCCGTTGTTTCCCTACCCTCCGACCGCTGTGACGCCGGCGCTCGGCCTCCCCTAGCTGCCGTCGGCCCTCTGCCTCTCCCACCCTCTGCACGCTCGGCCTCCTGCACCACCAGCCACTAGGAGGTAATTAACTTTTTTTTCTCACATTTTGTCTTCTTTCTAAGGATAATGCAGCACCTTTTTATTTGCGAGCACTATAAATTATCTATCTATGTTCCTGCTGAAATTGAACTGTTTGTATGATTTTTTATATGGAGAAAATCTGTAGGATTAAACATGCATTCCAATTCCAACCAATATAATGGCCGTGAGAGGCGAGGCTCATGTTGATAAGCCAGTCCATTTAACCAGGCCTGCATATTCATTGGAGCGAAATGATGGGCTACAGAATTTGATGGCCTGCATGTTCATTGCTATGCTATGCAGCTTTGCTCCTTTAATTCTGGAGCCAACAAGCGCGAAGAAGACGATGACACAAGCATGGGGTGAAGGTGGTGGTAGATTTTTATGTGTTCATGAACTATATATTACTGAATTTTGATGCGGTAACGGGCTATTTGATTTGGCTGAATTTTGATGTATAATGTATTGATGGGCTATATATTTTCTGAATTTTCATGTGTTGGTGGGCTATTCGATGTTTTTTGCCATATTTGTTTTTTCCAGTGAAATTTCGGTCAAAATCTTTAAATTTAAATTCAAATGTTGTTTGAACAAATTTCGTCCGAAATTTCGATTGTCCGAACCCTGGGCCGAGGGCCCCAAATCCCGCGCAGCGCGCCACTGGGAGGAGGCTATCGCCTGCAACTCCGAGAACCGCCGCTCGCAAGGCCTCGCGCGCCCAAGGTCACCGAGATCGATCTCGCGCGCTGCCGCGCGGAGGAGCGGCTCTACTTGCAGCACGAGGCCGAGGCCACCAAGAAGCGGGCCGCGTGCACCATCGAGGAGGCGGAGGTGGGGGGAAAAGTCTAATTAGCGCGCGCGTGCTGGCCAGTCCTGCTAGCGAACACTCTTGGCCCATGCTGAAAAACGGCCCATTTATTCTATATGCAGTCAATGGGCCGGCCCATATATGTTATATATGGTTTTTTTTAATTTTATGGATATAAAGTTTTTTACTTTATGGTATAAAGTTTTCAGGTATAAATTTATATGCATAATTTTTTCTATATTAAGTTTATATTAATAATATTTTTTATATATAATATTTATATGTGTGTATATTTAAGTTTGTATGTTTATACACCTAAAGTTTATATATATATATATATATATATATATATATATATATATATATATATGGGTGGGAGCATAAACAATCATGAAAGTGTTTCTACACGTTAGATTTTTTTAGATAAAGGTTAGATTAACCCAGCCTCTACACCAACAGGGGTGATATAAAGGAAGTAGCTACACCTGATAGTAAGATTTAATTTTTCTATATATATATATATAAGTTTGTAGGTATAAACTTTACTTATTTGCCTATAGTTTATACACCTAATGTTTATATGTCTGGGTGCCCCCCCCCCCCCCACAAGGAGGAGGGCTATGAGTGCGTCTTAATCTAATTTCTGAAAATACAACGTTAACTGTTAGTACAATTTCACTGTTGATGTGGACGAAATTTGGATTGACATATCATTGTTGACAAATGGTCTAGTTATTTGTTTTATTAGGATGCATGACGTGCAATGACTGAAATTTTGGTGCTTGAATGTGTCTGATAATCTTGATGACAGGCATTTGAAGAAGCAGAACTACCTAAGTTGAAGGAAGAAAAGCCAGGCCTAACACTGAATTAGTACAAACACATGATATGGAAGCAATGAAAGAAAAGTTTGCGATTATTGGAATCAAATATTCAAATGTACAAAGAACAGATGCAATTTGGATATCATCTTAAAATAGTGTCCTTTGTTGACAATTATTTTCTGTTTATTAATTGTGAAATATCCATTCTATTTATTAAATTTATTTTAAATATATTACCTCTATAAATATACGTATAATTACTTTATGTTATTTATATATTAAACATACTCCTCACCATATTTTATTTGTGATATGAAAGATAGCCTCACTAACTCGTTGTGGAAAAGAAGTTATATCTAGTCATTCCACCTCTATCCTACACAACCAAACATGTGATGTGCTCACATCATTCCATCTTATCCCTTCCATCTCATATCTTCAACTAAGAAAAAAAAGGTCCATCTTATCCCTTCCATCTCATATCTTCAACTAAGAAAAAAGGTCCAATTTACCCCTCTAACCAAATAGAAAAATATGACCAGCCAATGCTCCAGTGTATCTACTCCTCCTCGTCCACGAGCCAAAAACATCCCTAATGGGTGAATCTATTAACCCACATGAGTATATATTTTATATGTGTAGAAACTATATATATACACCAACTTTTTATGCTTTATGTTTTTATATATAAATTTCATCCTTATATATAAAGTATTTGCCTAATATTTTTTTCTTCCGGTTGGCACCCAGGGTTCTACATTCTCCATTAGTAGGTACAAAAGACCATGGTTTGCGGTTTCGGAACGGAAGTCCCAAAAATTTCGGTTATGCCAGTGGGTCCGGTAACGGTTTTCCAAAATTTTCGAAATAATCATTTATATATTCAGAAATCTTGTATTTGGTGGAATCGATTGTATTAGCATTTGAATTATAAAAATTATGTTCGAAATTTCCAAAAATTCCTCCCCCCACACACACTTTTATACCGAAATTTGAAACAAAATTCTAGAATTTAGGCCCGTTTAGTTCTTAAAAACATTTTTCCAAAAATATCACATCAAATCTTTAGACACCCAAAAATAGAGCATTTAACGTAGATGAAACAAAAAACTAATTGCACAGCTAAGGAGAAAAGCGTTAGACAAATATTTTGAGACTAATTAGTATATGATTAGTCATAAATACTAAAGTAACCACATGTGTTAATGACAGATTAATTAGTCTCAAAAGATTCGTCTCACGGTTTTCAGGGAGCTATGAAATTCGTTTTTCATTCGTGTCCGAAAACTGTTTCTAATATCCAGTCAAACGTACGACATGACATCTAAAAAAATTTCCTGAACTAAACGGGGCCTAAAACTGATAAAAATAATTTTATCTCTTTATAATTAATTTCTTTGCACCAAGTGTATGTACTTGCGCTCTCACTAATTGTTGCTCAACATCTATAAAGTCTAATTTGTGGAAGCCAAACTCATATCTCGTGTGGCACACTAGCAAGCAGCAACGTATCTTCTCACTCGATCCGTCCCACATATATACTACCAACAAACTCCCGAGTGATGCCCCGCAACGCTCGGGCGCGTCGCAATACTCCGTTGCACCAGTCCCCCGATCTCCATGGAACGTAGGGATCTCTCTCTCTCTCTCTCTCTCTCTCAAACAACCCCATCTCTCTCTCTCTCTCGAAGCTGGAATGCTGGATATATACACTGATCAGTGCGTGCTCTAGCTTCACAGGTAGGTAAGCAGCAGATTAACTGCATGCATGCAATGGAGTTAATGATTTCTTTTAATAGGCATCGGCGATCGATGGAGACGAGTGGTGGTGGGGAGAGATGGATGGCGTGGACAGCTGCTGATCAGGGCCTCTCCTATTCCTACGACGACGCCAGGGCCACCCCTCCACCGACGCCTCCGACCTCGCGCGCGGGCAAGCTGGCGGGAGAGCCCCCGTCGCCGTTGGCGCAGCGGCCGCCATGACCTCCACCACCACCAACACCATCACCACCACCACCACCAACAACAACAACCCTCCTAACCATCCGGTCTCCACCTCCACCGCTTCCCACCAACGCCAGAGCCAGCTTCCCGTCGCCGCCGCTCGGCCCGCCCACCCGACCGGCAGCAGCGGCGGCGGCGGTAGCTCCTCGCATCGTGGCACCGGCGGCGGAGGGGGAGGCGGTGGCGGTGGCGGTGGGACGAACCAGGCGTGCGCGGCGTGCAAGTACCAGCGGCGCAAGTGCAACCCGGACTGCCCCATGGCGCCCTACTTCCCCGCCGACCAGCAGCGCCGCTTCCTCAACGCGCACCGCCTCTTCGGCGTCAGCAACATCCTCAAGACGCTCCGGCACCTCAAGCCGGAGCTCTGCGACGACGCCATGCGCACGCTCATCTACCAGGCCGAGATGCGGGCGCACGACCCCGTCGGAGGCTGCTGTCGGGTGATAGCCGACCTTGAGCGGCAGCTCGACGCGGAAACGGCTGAACTCAACACCGTTCTTCACCACCTCGCCCTGTGCCGTCAGGCGGCGGCGACCGGCGCATCCGCCAGCGTCGCCGCCATTATGCCCGCAGGCATGTTGGACGATCCGTGCGCCGATCTCGATGTCACCTCGTCAAACCAGCCTCTCCTCCTCAGCGCCGAGCAGGAGGTTGTTGATGCGCTCTATGCCAATCAAGAACCTGATGCCACAATTCTACATGGCGACGATGGCCATCATAATCAGAATGGCAGCCAACATGAGCAGCATCATGGACAGCAGCAGCGGCTCTACGACTACTTCTACTATGACTCGACCACCGGAGACGATGTCAGTAGCAAGCCGAACCTCGACATCAATGTCGACGGCATGCAGCATTTTGATTTCGACACCGGCTACGACGTCGAACACAAGCTGGAGCTCACGTCGGACCAAATGCCGGTGGTGGTACATGAGCCCAACCAGATTCACCATAAAGAGTTCGAGACAAAGGCGGCGCCGTCATTCGTTGATGCGTTGGACATGAGGCAGGAGATGGTGGATGTGAACACCGAAATTGAGGTGAAGGAGATTGTGGACATGAACGCCGACCTCGATGTCAAGGAAATGGTGGACATGAATGTGAAGACGACGATGGTGGACGTGAATGCGGACATCGATGTTGTGAAGACGGTGGTGGACGTGAACGACGACATTGGTGTGAAAGAGGAGCTGCAGGAGGTGGGAAATGGGAAGATCGTAGATGCAGGTAAAGCAACTCAAATGGCCGAGTCATCATCGAATTGCAGGCTAGGGTTAGGTTTTTCTTCGTTCTAATTCTGCCATCATCGCCGTCCGTGTGCATCTGAAGAACATATGCATTAGGAATTTTTCTTGAGGATGATACAGAATTTTTTGAAAGTTCAGTCAAGTGATCAAGGGAACACTTTGATGTCAGATTAGATTTTGGTGCATTTTTGCTAATAATATGATGTGGATATATGGCGTTGTAATTATTCTGTTGCCAAAAAATAATGAACGTATTTTGTTTCAGCTATCTATCAATCATATTATTAAGAGAATTTTGAAAGCAGACACCACATTTGTTATGAAGGATAGAAATAACATTGTTAATTAGAAAACAGATTTTAACCGATCGTACTAGATAATACATACAATATAAATAGTTTTTAGAGTTATAGTGATAATAGACTTAGTTGGACTCTATTCGCGCGTCGTGTCAACATGGAATGACCGAGCCATGAAAATGAAATCGGCAATCTAACAAGTATAGGGGTGGAAGCGAGCCAAATACCAGGCTCGACTCAGTACTTAACCAAGCTATACACCAGGCTCGGCTCGGCTCGTGGACAGGCTCGAGCTAGGGAACCAGGTTCGGTCGGCGTACAGGAGAGGATGGGGGAGTGTCGGCGACTCGGGACTTGTCGTGCTTCCCTACCTTGTACTAACTAGAACTTAGAAGTAATGAGCCAAAAATCGATGGGCTTTATTGGGTTTGGGCCAGAAATCAATCTATTTAAACTGAGCCTACTAAGCTCGTGAGCTACTTGCGAGCTGGCTTGGGCTCGGCTCGGTTCACCAACGAGCTAAAACTTAGGCTCGGGCTCGGCTCATTTAGGATTCGAGTCGAGTCGAGCCGAGCTCACGAGCCCAAGCTATTTGGCCAACCCTAAACAAGTAAATGTTGCAGCAAGCATATGTAATTGGCCCAAGCGGCCATGCATGATTGTCCAGCCTAACATCAATGATAAATCGAGTTTGAATTGGCTTAGATTTTAAAGATGTAATAAGTATAATGTACTATATTATATTTTTCACATAAAATACTTAAACGAATAATAATATTTCTATCATGGTTTTTGATGTGTACTAGGGTTCCTGATCTTTCTAAAGGTTCCGATAAATAATCGATTTGGTGGAGTCGCGACACAAGTCGATGCGGCTTTAGGATGAACACGCTCTTAAGTCCTGCAATCACACCACCACGCCTCCTTTAGTTATCAACCGTGTCGAAACCCGGTTGACCTGGCAGAGAAAGCTAAATCCTATTTGCGAATTGAAGAACACCAACATGAACAAGAATGATTGCAACTAAATTGCAGATGAATGATTAAATTCATAAGTTGAGATATCATAAACAAAAGGATCGGCGAAACTGCTCTTGACAGATTAATCTAAGCAAAACCTAAACCCTAAAGTGACCATAATTAATTTGGACATAAAATTAGAACCATTGAAAATGTTATCTTCTTAACTTTCTATCCATATAAATAATAGCCCAAACCAAGCATGTAAGCAACTTGGATGCCCGTTTTAGTTTAAACTGGTCCTGTACTCTGAAACGTATTCAAAGTCGACTTTTTTAATCCTGCATCGTGAGTTGTTTGCTCTTACTGGTCCTCCATGCCTCTAAGTCCTCCTCTAAGTGTCTCTTTGTCATCTCCATTGTTTCTAATCATAATATAATCACTGGATAGCAATCTATTCTTAAAATCATATAAAAATAAACTTAGCAATAAGCTCACCTCTAAATTCAACTGTCACGAGTGAGCTATTATCATTAGACCTTGAATGACTAGCTGAGGATTGTTGTGAATATCCGAAGTAGTGATGTACTCATTAATTTTACTGTCTATATTCAAGATTAGTCTATCCCCAAGAAGTTAAAAGTAACATATTTAGATGAAGCCGAAAGGAATACATATAGGGACTTTTTTAGAAGGTGAGAACATGTAGCGCTAAAACATTGATATTAAGAAAATGATCTACATGGATAAAAAAAAGTTGAATTATGTTAATTGTAAACCAGCATGATTATATTTTATTAAAATTGTTATTTTTTTAAAAGTATATATACAATATTATATATACATTTAAGTACAATTTATTATTCTAATGTATAAATTTTAGTTAATTTATTAACTATATGTATTAAACTAGATTTATCTTGAATAAAAAATATGAAACAAATATATTTGATTATTTATTATAATACAGATAAATTTGATAAAATATATGATTTTATCATAAAGTTTTGTTTCAAAGCCTCTTTAGTAGTATTTTTCACTACATAGTATGATTTATATTTGATGTATTCATAAATTTTAAGGTCACATCTATTTATAATAGAGATTATAAATTGGATTGTTACCATGTGGAGCCAAACCGTAGACCAATAAAATTTCCTTCAACCTTGTGATAATAAAATATATCACATATATTATCGAAAAATCTTTTGTATTTCTTACTTCAATCTATCTTCCTCTCACTCTGTACATACATGTTACTTTCTTGTGAGTGAATTTTTTAGGGGCTTTTGCAAATTTTCCACTGGTTTTTTCTAAATTATAAGGATGCCACTTGAACGATAGTTCTAGTGACATTTTTGCAATTTTCTAGTAGTAATTTTGCTATAACGTTTTAAACTAGTAGCAAATTTGCAATTGTCCTAAATCTCTACTATCTTCCATGAAAAACACCATGATGTCTTTGGTTACTTAGGGTGCATTCGCAAGAAGCATAACAGCCAAACTTTACTATCTTTTTTATGCATACTTCTCAAACCGCTAAATGATGTATTTTTTGAAAAAAGAAATTATATGAAAGTTGTTTTAAAAAGCAAATTAATCTATTTGTCAAGTTTGTAAAAGCTAACACTCAATTAATCATGTACTAATGCCTTTCTTCGTTTTACGTGCGGTGATTAGACTGGTTGGAACCATGAGCTGCAAACGAGCCCTTAGAAGGCACGGACATGTCTGGTGTCATCAAGGCTGGCTAGGATAGGCCTATTTTCTAGGTGAAAGCTTTGAGGAAAAAGTTTACCGGAGGTCTCTCAACTTAACGTCAAATATGTCTGAGGTCACTTAACCCTAAAACTACAAATGTATACTTCTAAACTCACACAAACCGTTTAATGAAGATTCTCGGGCAGTATCAACTTTATTTTTTCCCTGTTTCACTGATGTGGCATATGTTGAGCCCCACATGTCAGTAGCTCGGTTCTTTTTTCACTTTTTTCTTTCTCTTCATTCTCTCTCATGCTCTCCTCTCTCTCGTCTTCCTCTCTTCACAAGGGTGGAGCATGGAAGAGAAGGAAGAGAAAGCAAAGGAAAGATAGAAATCAAGCTCCTCATATGTGGAGCCCACCGTACGCCATGTCAATTAAATCAGGCAAAAATAGAGTCAATACTGTCATGGGACCTTCGCTAGAACGGGATCGGTTATCTCTAACGGGCTCAAAGCATCATCTCTATCGGGTAGGGCCCCCGTCACTAAGCAAAGGTCAGCGATGTGAGAAGATATCTCAATCGGGCATCCGGTCGTCACGGATGACACATCTCAATTGGGGCAACACAAAATCCCATCACGGATGACTCTCATCTCTAACGGGCCTAAACTATAGCTCGTCATGGATGACTCTCATCTCCAACGGGCCTAAATTATAGCTTGTCACATTTGAGTATAATCAAAAAAAATAAATTTTGTTTTTTTGGTTAGCCCTAGTCCTATGACCTCACTCGTGTGCCTTCCCGGTAGGTCGCCCATCTAGACTCGTGTGCACCTAGGAAGAATTTCTTGGTCAGTCACCCATTCCGAAACCCATCCTGAAATTGCTCTAGACCAAGCATGCTTAGCCTCATAGTTATTTGGAGATTGGCTTCAGAGAAAGAAAATGTAATTTGTTGGTATGAGTGTTCTCTTCATTCTATTAAGCCTTGGGCCATGATGTCACACCCTAGCATCCAATTCATATACATTCATTCACATACACAACCATCAGTATATTTGAGACAACCACATTCATATAACATCCATTTTGAACACATATTTCACCAGCAAAACTGAGATAATTTGATCAAATATATATTTACCAAGTATTATCACGAGGAGGAGGCGAATCAGACTTCTAGGAGAAAATGAATTTCGAATTGAATTTTACGATACTAAATGAACTCCTATGAAAAGGGTGCCAAAAATAAAGTTGTAGAACTCTACCAATTTTATTTTGGTCATTTTTTCGTCCAGGTTTGATTGAACTATATAAAATTTAAATTTTAAAATTTATGAAATTTAAATATTTTTTGGGTAGTAAATGATTTTAATTGGAAAAATTATCAACAACAAAGTTATATAACTCATGAAGATCTATAACTTTTAATTTGGTCTTTTTTCTATATAACATTTTCTTGAACAATTTGAATTTAAAAATATGACAATTTCAAACAATATTTTTAAATGCTAAATGATTTCAACTGAAAGGGTCATCAACAATAAAGTTATATCTCATCAATATCTATAACTTTTATTTTGTTTATTTTTCTATATAACATTTTTTTAATAGTTTGAATTTGAATTTGAAAATATAACAATTCCAAATATATAAAATAAATTCTAGAAAATAAACTACAATAAAAAACTAAAATCAACCCTAAATAAAAAGTTAAAAATTTAAAATTTTGACAAAAAAATAAGCAAAAGTGGAAAAGATATGGACGTATATCTGTAACTCGATCTGGTCGCAAAGGTGCCGCACCCGGCCGGTTCCGCGGCTGGCTCTCAAACAACCGAACTTTTCTTTTTTTTTTCTTTTTTTTTGGGTAAAGAGAAAGGGATCTGATTTAAGTGCTGATAGCCGATCATTGCTGCAGTGGACTCTGCTTTGAACCGAAAGGCCGTCCGAAATCAAGAGAAAGAAAGGCTGGACACTTAATTAATTAACCAACTCGCAACACCAGATCTTCGCTGGGTGGTGTGGACGTCCACGAGGCGCCCATCGATGATCGATCATGACGCTTGGAATAAATAAAGTAGTGCCGCATTAATTCCTCACGTTTCCCTCGCGAAAAGCAAAGAGAGATCGAGTTTAGCATCAAGGTACACGCTTAGCATAAAGCATCAAACTTACATGATTAACATGCCAGTTTTCTTAATAGTATATATGTTCACGAGACACGGCCGGGTTAATTAACATGGGTTATAGGAGTACCAAGGCTGTCTTGGCTGTTCTTTCTCAGTTTTTTATGAAAACGATTTCTAACCTACTGAAATGTGACTAAAATAATATTTAGAAATTTAACTGAAATGTGACTAAAAATAATATTTAGAAATGTTTTATCTCACCTTATGAAGTGGATTTTTAATGTTGTGATAGTTAATTCTGTCATTTATATCATTAAATTGCTACAAAGAAATAGAAAATTTCCCATCATCCATGCTTCAGCTATTTCAAATAAGGGCTACAGTGGAGATGATAGTCACCTCTAAATTTGTTTACGTCACCTGCTCACTGATTAGGAGGACTATATACTCCGTACAACGCATTATCTCTGGTATATTTACCATAATAATTATAGGTTATTAACGCATTATCTCTGGTATATTTACCATAATAATTATAGGTTATTATCTTTTCTTTGGGTGCGTTCATTTAAAACAAACACTCCTATTTACAGAACTTAATATTTCTATATTTTTCAATATAAATTCTTTAAAACGAATGACCCAAAACGACAAGTCTGACTATTTTAAATTACCTGTGGGGGAAGTTGTCCGCGTGCTTTGCCCGATGCCACTGGATGGTCATCCATGCAGCTGTAGCTTGTAGATGCTGACAAGATGGTACTCCAGGAGTTTACTACTACGCTAAACGCCACTTTCTAACACGGTTCCATGATGTTGAATCGTTTGACCCACGCAAAAACAAATAGTTTCATGATTTCATCGAGGAGTAGGGTTTTGCGTGTGGTACCGTTTGATTAAGTTCAATAGTATAGGCGACTAATAACTTTAAATTATTTATAGTCAATCTAATATCTAATTATTTATAAAATATATTCTATACTATTAATATACTATTAATACATGGTTTCACCTGTTATATACATATTGCGTATTAGAGTCCGTGGTATAGCTGGCAACAAATATATATAGTTTGATGTTCCTCTCTCTCCTGTCTTATCTACTTAAAATATATTTGTAGACTATTCTACATGCTCTTATCGCTTCTAGCAGTATTTACGGTACAATAATTATGATACTCGCGGTTGAATAATATTTAATTTTATTATAAATTCATATTACATTAAATTTTATTTAAATTTCGTATGTTTACCGTAGATTTATCGCTAGTGTGGTATCATGGTTATCGCACGCGGTAACCTGAACCCTGCCGGCAACAACCAAAAGCTGGGAAATTATTAATTCCCTCGGTTCCTCTAAACTGATCAGTTTTACTCGAGTTCTATTAACTACTCCGTCTTGCAAATTACTGCTAGGCAAATATGATTCACGATGTGATTGTTTTTGGCTTATTTAGAGAAAAAGTTAAATAATATATTTGTAAATGAAAAAAATTATAAATAAAATTTAGATACGTGTTCTTAGCGATCAAAGAGTAGACTAAAAAATAAACTATAATAAAAATTTTCCCTCAAAATCTTCTCTAAATTAAATATTAAAATTTAATTTTTGGCTTATCAGCATAAGCAAAAGTAAAATGATGGGACCGCAAATGTCAGGAATATATATTCGTCGCAATCTGTTGATCACAAAAATCCAATAATACCTACTACGTTCGTTCTACGAATGTTTCTCGTTTAGCTCTTCTTACTTATCGAAAGAGACATTATTTTTTAAGTAATTATTACATCAAAATTTAATAAAGTGCAACACAACTCTTATTTCAACAAAAAAAGAAACACGTGCATTGGAATTTCGAAAGGAAAAATATATCATAATTTTTGTAACATTGTGTTGTGTTTTATATATGGTGTATACTAAAAATGAAGTTTTCTTTAACGACGAAAGTAATCAGACTTTCTAAACAATCAAAGCCTCCATAACTAGGAGTCAAAACTAGTAACACTCCATCACAATTAAACTAGGTAAACAATGCCGACATGTCGTTTTTTTGCCTGTCACGGTTGGCCTCATCAAGTTCATTTGTCCTTCAAAAGTCTGATCCAGTTCAGTATTGTACACCAGGTGACAGCACAAAAATTTGAGCCGCTGAAACCGCTCGTACTCAAGCCTTGTACGCAACTACGGCTTCATCCAAGTATTTCTATATTATTTAGAGCACATATAAGAGTAGTTTGTAAGCTAATTATATGCACATGTACTCATGTAGAGCAGACAAGATAGAAAATGAGGACGTTAACTTTCATACAAGAGGTATATTTACAAATGTTGCAAAATAGATATATTAAACATACAAGTGTGAGAAAGAGATAGAACAAAAAATAATAATACACAAGTGTGAGAAAGAGAGGGAAAAAATAATTGAGTCAATCTTACAGTTAATATATTACTCCATATTTTAATATTTTATACATGTTTGGAATTTTGCCTTATTTAAAAAATTATGCAAATATGCAAAAACATAAGTCATACTAAAGTATATTTAGTTATAAATCCAATCATAATAAAAATCATAATTATGTATTTTTTTAATAAAATAAACTGTCAACCGTGTAAAAAAAGTCTATGGCATCTATTATTAAAATATGGAGGAAGTATATATTTTAGGTAGAATATAAGCTTATGGCCATGAGTGGGCTGTATTATAAAACTTGCTCTTAGCAGGAATTAAGATTAATAAGAGAATACTATGGTGTCTATTAATAAATAACAAAATGATTGGAGTGGGAGAGTATAGGGGGATAAAATGGAAATAATTTAGAACAGAAAATCATGGATGTAATAAGTAGTGATGTATGCAGTACCAACAATATTTATATTTTTAAAAAAAACTTAAATCTTAAAAAAACATGGTTGAGTATTATCTGCTCTCTCCGCCAGAAGAGACTTCATTTTGAATGTATTTCACATATACTTATCCGAAGCTGCAAAGGCTAAATATTATTCATTTTTAAACGCCAGTGCATTTGCTCTATAATTTTCAAATTCTAATATATTTATCTTTTACTTTAAGAAACTTCGTAGTAATAGTAATTATTGTTAAACATTAAGTTATCTTTCACGATAAGTAAAAGGAGAAAATAAAGCCTTTTTGGACACAGTTCATGTACACTACGCGCACATGAATCTTGCTGCACCTTCTCTAAAAAGAAAAAAATGAATCTTGCTGCAGCACGGTAGCCGGCACCGCAGCTAGTTCTCCCTTCCCCCCACCCTGATAATTAAAAGAACGGAAAGCGGTGACCAACTTGCCGCTACGAGCCACGCGATGCCAACCGACCGCGGACGGACGCGGCGGCGCGCCTCGCCAACGCGGGAACGCACTCACCCAGCTGCCTGCCTGCCTGCCGCCTTTCCTCTCCTGCCGTTCTCACCTCAACTCGACAGACAGCACCAACAAGCTGTGCACCACGAGGGCCATGGTGGCTCACCTCACCTGCCTATATAACCATGTGCCCAGGCCCAGCTCACCTGAGCTAGCCACCCATCTCAATCTCATCATCACCACCTTCACCGGACAGGGAGAGAGAGGTGTTTGGATTGGATCGGTTGCGGTGGAGATGTGGTCGTGGCTCAGCTCCGGGGCGGCGTGGTTCGTCTTCTTGAACGTCATCGTCGGCGCCATCGCCGTCATGTCGTGGCTGGGGGGCCATGGCGCGGCGGCGACGGCGACGGGGACGCCGTCGTCCGCGCGGCGGAAGCAGCTGGAGCGCACCGCGTCGACTGTTGTGATGGAGAGGCTCCGGTCCGTCGCCAACTTCCCCTTCCAGTACCTCTCCGGCGACTACGGCGTCACGCCGCTTCACGGCGAGGTGTCCGGGACGGATTGCTTCTACTGCCCGCGAGAAGCAGAGGAGGTGGTCGCGCAGACGACCAGTGTGGTGGCGGTGCAGACTGCGGCGCCGGTCAAGCCGGAACCGCCGGCGCCAGTGAGAGAGTGTCTGCCGGAGACGACAACGTCCATGGCGATGGCACCACCGAGCGCGCCTGCAACAGCGGCGGCGGAGGCACAGGCGGAAGCGGAACCAGAGGAGGAAGACGCAGAAGCAGAGGACTCCATAAGCTTGGACGAGGCGTACGCGCTGGCGCAGCAGGCGCGCGCCCCGCGTTCCGCAGCCACGTCCTCACCCAATCCGGCGACGGCGGCGGCGGCGGGGAAGAAGAGGGAGCCGGCCAAGGTGACGGGCGCCAAGCCGCGGCGGGCACGAGAAGAGGTGGTGGAAGCGAAGGCGGAGGTGAACGCACGGGCCGATCGTTTCATCCAGCAGTTCAGGGCGGACCTGAAGCTGCAGCGGATCAACTCCATCATCAACTACACCAACGCGCTGCGCCGTCGCGGCGGCAGCGCAGCGCCGGCGCCGGAGCCGGAGCCGACACGGTAGCCGCCGCGTCGCTTCAGCTCGACGTTCCGGTTGCTTTGCTTGTTTAGGTAGAGAATTTGTTTGTAGATTGATCAACGCCACAAACGCACGGTGACAATTTTGGATTATTTACTCATGGCCGATTGTTCATAGAAACATAATTGGGAGAATAGGAACGAGACACGGCGAGCAGAAAACAAGATTAACAGCAAACTCTTAACACCCCCGCAGGCCGCATTGACAACCTAGGCGTAACGTTTGACTGGAGCGAAACTTAGAGCAAGTTAAATAGTATAGGCAACTGCTGGTTATAAATTGTCTATCTCTGACTTAATAGTCAATTCATGCAATAGTTATATATATTACATAATTAATATTCTGTCCCACCTGTCATACACACGTGTGTCTTGGAGTTCATGCTGTAGTTGTCTACAAATCTATAACCCGTTGCTCTTTTCTCTCCTTTCTTATTATCTTAAAATATACTTATAGCTGGCTTATAGTCTACTATTGTATTTGCTCTTAACCGGTGTTCTTCTCTCTCCTCTTACTAACCCGGATTCCCTCGTTTTCTGCCCGCACGTTTCCCGAACTACTAAACGGTGTGTTTTTTGCAAAAAAATTCTATAGTAAAGTTGCTATAAAAATTATATTAATCGATTTTTTAATTTTTTATAACTAATAATTAATTAATTTTATGTTAATCTATTACTATATTTTTCGTGCTAAATATATAACTCTTAGTCGAACACGGTCTCAGTGAAAATTGATGACAGAAGTCCTTTGGTGAAAATGGCAGCATACTAGGAGGAGGTAGTAGGGAGGTGAAGAACATGAACTGCACCAATGGCCACTTTCTCTAGAACAAAATGAAGAACAATGTTGACATGCTTGGTGTGGGTTGATGTTGAATGGAACTCGTCGAGAGATAACGACACTGACATTAACCACAGTTGCTTTTGTGGCAGGGAGTGTTCTGATGTTTGGAGGACCAAGAAATAAGATTGTCGCCAAGGAAGACCGCATGGTCCGATGTTGTGGACCGCTAAATGTGTAGTCTAAAATTGAAAGTACCACGAACATAGCAAAGAATTTACTTGAGAGCAGCAAGGTGGGAGATGTTAGTTTGGTGACAGGGTCACCGGTTATGACAGATAACTTGACAGATATGTTGACGGGCGTGAAACACAGTCTACGATCGGACATGCTAGCACATGTGAGAATCTCGCTGGAGTACTATCGCCGATTAAATCGTTTCTCATAATGCTCCGGTACAGTCTACACGAAGAACTGAGAGTCGTTTCTCATAATGCTCTAGCACAGGACCTCCAAATAATAGAGATGATTGATGGAGAGGCTGTTGGAGTAAGTCACAAATTTGAATAGATAAATAAAATGGTGAGTGGCTAAATGGACAAATAGAGAACCAAAAATAACCATGCTTTTGAAGATGCTCTTAGAAATATCATTGTCATATATAGGAAAACTAATGTTTCACTTATGATTCATTATTATGTCAGTTCATGACAGGCAGTCATGGTTGGCTAATTTGTAATCGAACTAAACCTTGAATAATATTTAGGTTTGAGCACATGGTTTTGTTGATTGTGTTAGAAATATGGTCACATTTCGGCATATTTTAATCCAAAATAATAAGACAATAGGCATGACAATTATAGGAAATAATCTAAAAATTATAAACAGAACATCTAGCAGCATGCTTAATATATGATAAGCACAAGCATCCATATTGTGAACATTTAGCAATGAACCCATTGCTAACAGGTCTTCAAAAGCAGTAAACAGAAAGAGAAGGAACACATTATACCTTGAAAATGGCCCTCCGCTGGTGTTGGAGGCAGTACTGCCTCCGTTGATGTGGTCGTTCCTGTTGCCGCTGCCGCTGCTGCCGTCGCCACCGTTGCCATTGCCACTGCCATCGCTGTCAACGTGCACGGCTCCGTCGGCCGACATCGTGAAAGAAGAGCGAGCAGTTGTGCGAACACACTCCCCAAAAACCTTAGCACCCGCCTACCCGTGCAGGTACTCTTAGCGAGAGGGGTTTCGGAGGCCTGCTCGTTCCGAATGCCTGTGCCCGTGCAGGTACTCTTGGCGAGAGGGGTTTCGGAGGCCTGCTCGTTCCGAATGCCTGTGCGAAGAACCAGAGGAGCAAAAGAATGGAGAGGAATTGTTCTGGCCTCGGGAAGAAGAAGGAGGAATATAGAAACCCGAATCCGCGCCCCGGCGCAGCGACCGAACACGTCGACGCCACGCCTCGGACCGGACCGGCCGGCCGGCGCGCGCGTGTGACGGTCTTCCTACCGTTTCAACTAGTCAACAGAGAGTCTCTTCTTCCTCTCTATTTAAGTTGAGATTCTCTACTTTAATTCTTGAAGGTGGTATTATTGTCTTTACCATTCATTGTGGGCTAGTGGAATTTTAATTAAACTTAATTGGGCCTAGCCCATTTAATTAACAGATTGTGCCCATGACAATTCACCCGGTTTGTAAGCTACCAATATGGTTGTACAGTAATGACAGCCTTAGATCACTCCGGCATTGGCAGTGGGGATTTCTCATAGGGATATCGTTTACATGATGAGGTTTGACAATAGTTTGGATCCCCCATACATTTCCCATCAGGTTTTAGTCATTGACACCGTTCTCTAGTATTGGCCGGATGTTCCACATTCTGCTTTTTGTGCCCTTGTTGGGTAGCTTTATCTTTAAGAATAGCTATTGGGGTTCTTCGGCGGATTTTCTAAAGGCTCCATATTTTATAGTACAAAAATAATAAATTAAATTATTTTCTCCGTTTTATTTTACCGAGAAATAGTTGCGTATTGTGTGAACCATGTCATCTGAAGGAGGAGACCCAGTTGCTGAAGGCTTATTATGGAAAGCATGTTTCGGCTTATGGTGGAGAGTACATTTTCTAACTAGGAAAGCGTAGAACTAATAAGTGGAAATATATTTTTATTATTAACTTTTTCTTTTCCAATTTAACTAGGCTCATCTAGGTGATGGATCAGCGGGGCCCCGTTGGAGAAAGGTCTGGTTCCGCAGAGCAGAGAAGCGGCATCACAGCCATCTCTAGCGAAGAGAAGAGGGCACGGAGGCCAAGCTTGGCTTTAGCTCGGGGAGGTCGACGACTGTGTGGACAGTGGCGGATCTAGCCAACGAGATTAGGAGGGTCTGAATATTTTAGATAGAGTTTCAGCCCTCCTTTTTATTAATCTTTGTCATAAAATTTTAAGGTTCTTCATGGAGGCTCTAATGGTTTTAACGGGGATAGCGGGCTTGAGCCTCCGCCGTCCCCATGTTGGATTTGCCCCTGGGTGTGGGGTGTTGGCCGGGAGTTGGGTTTGATTTAGAGGGTGACGAGGCATAGCAGGAGGTGCAAGAGGTCTAAAAGTCAACGGTGTTAAATAAAAAACCAAGAAAATAATTATTAAGTATTTATTATTATGGTTTGTTTTATTTTTAAAGGTAATTTAAGTATGACTTATAATTTTATATATTAAAAATATTTAAATAAGATGAATGAGCATGCATAAACCTAAAAGTTAATGATGTCAAATAAATAATACAACAAATAGTTTACCACAAGTATCGTCCTTAAACAAGAATATGAGATGTGAGAAAAGAAAAGATGAATTCTCCCTTATACCAAAGGCAAGGTTCTTTACATAAGCTATAAAGGTGCAAAGATTAATGAGAGGGTAGATAAACAAAATTTATATTAGTTTAGTTTATGCATTAGAGGTGATATATCGACTCTTGTACGTATTTGAATGAAGATCAAACGAGGGTTATGCAATAGCTGCTTTGGCTCGCTATCCTGGACTTTAAGCACTTTGAATTGCTGCTTTGAAGTGATGTTTTAAAGGTTAAATAGCTTATAAGTTTAAAACATTCAGTTGTGGATTTAATGAAATTGTTTTTGTGTTGCAGATGCTAGTGGATTTTTTTTCATAGTTTGGCTTATAGCTAAATACTTGCTCCGTTTTGATTAGAGGATATTCTAACCTTGTTATAAGCCAAACATTTCCGACTTTAACAAAGTTTATGAAAAAACCACTAACATCGACAGCACAAAAATAATTTAATCCAGAATTGAATATGATTTATGGTATATTTGTTTTGTTACGGTAAATCCTTTTTATACATTTGCCTAATTAAAAAGTTTTGTGCAAATATCCAAAAATATGAGTTAAAATTAAAATATATTTATTAATAAATCTAACAAAACAAATAATAATTACAGAAGACAGATAATCAAACGTGTTGAAAATTCCAAAACCGTGGGGGTGGGGAGAATTTTTTTATTTTTTAAACATTTTTTAAAAATAATTTTATTAATAAATCTCGAGAGAAAATATCTTCACACGGTATAATCATCTGGCCATGTTAGTAGCTTGGTAAAACAGCACTGCCACGTAAACACTATCACGTTAAACACTCTGCGTGTTATTGCTCTCTTGCCATAAAAATATTGATAGCGTGGCCAAAAAATTTATACGCTAAAAATATTTTGTGTCGAGGTTTTGTAATAAAATTACGGGGTGGGGGCTGGGGAGGAGCAGAGGAAGAAGGCCGGGCATCCCTGCCCACTGCCCAGGTCCCAAATGTCTCGCCTCCTCCCCCGCCGCCGCTCCCTCTGCACCGCAGCTGCCACCCACCTCCACGACCTCGCCTCCCTCCTCGCCGCCGGCCGTTTCTACGCCTCCGTCGACCTTGCGAAGTCGCTCCTCCTCGCCGCGCAGCCGCCTGCCGCCTCCGTGCCCGACCTCTACCGCGCCCTCGCCGGCGGGCCGCCGCCGGAGTCCTCCTTCCTCCACGACGCCGCCTCCGCCCTCGTCGTCGCCTCCGCACGGCTCCGCCTCCCCGACGGCGCGCTCCGCCTGCTGTCGGACCTCGCCGCCGCCGCCGCCGACGACGCCCGCGCGCCGCTGCCGTCGCTCTCCTCATGCAACCTCCTCCTCGAGTCCCTCCTCTCGCTCGGCCGCCATGCCGACGTGCGCCGTGCGTTTGGGATCCTCGCCGCCTCCTCCGCCGGGCCTCGCATGGACACCTTCGCGTGGAACAAGGCCGTCCAGGCGTGCGTGACGGCGGGCGACCTCGACGAGGCCGTCGGGATGCTCCGGCGGATGGGCAGCGGCGGCGCGCCGCCGCCCAACGCGTTCTCGTACAACGTGGTCATCGCGGGGATGTGGAGGGCGGGGAAGGGTGACGGTGCCGTTAAGGTGTTTGACGAAATGGCAGAGAGGGCCGTGCTGCCGAATCATATCACCTACAATACGATGATTGATGGGTACATCAAGGGCGGTGATCTAGAGGCTGGTTTCAGGCTACGGGATCAGATGGTGTGTCATGGCCTCAGGCCGAACTTGATTACATACAATGTGCTCCTCTCCGGTCTGTGCTGTGCTGGGAGGATGGGAATGACGTCAGCCCTGTTGGATGAAATGGCATCACGAAAGATGATACCTGATGGCTTTACATATAGTATCCTATTTGATGGCCTCTCGAGAAATGGAGATTCAAAGGCAATGCTTTCATTGTTTGGAAATTCTGTGAAGAATGGAGTGAAGATTGGAGATTACACTTGTAGTATCTTGTTGAATGGACTATGCAAGGATGGCAAAGTTTCCATTGCTGAACAGGTTCTTCGGGAGCTGGTAAATGCAGGGTTTGTCCCAACAAGGGTGATCTATAACACACTAATCAATGGATATTGCCAGATTGGAGAGCTTGAAGGGGCCTTCTTGACCTTTCAGCAGATGAAGTCATGTCATATCATGCCAGATTATATTACATACAATGCACTAATCAATGGTTTGTGTAAGTCTGAAAGAATTGCTAAAGGACAAGATCTGTTAATGGAGATGGAGGACAATGGAGTGAACCCAACTACAGAAACATTCAATATGCTGATTGATGCATATGGAAGGACTGGGCAACTCGAGAAATGTTTCATTGTTCTTTCTGAAATGCAAGAGTAAGGGCTAAAGCCAAATGTTGTCTCATATGGTTCAATTGTCAATGCTTTTTGTAAGAATGGAAAAATCCCAGAAGCTTTAGCTATCTTGGATGATATGTTTCATAGAGATGTCTTACCGAATGCCCACGTGTATAATGCTATCATAGATGCTTATATAGAGCATGGTCCCAATGATCAGGCTTTTATTTTAGCTGAGAAGATGAGAAGTATTGGAATATCTCCAAGTATAGTGACCTACAATTTGCTTATAAAAGGGCTTTGCAAGCAGTTACGTATATCTGAAGCTGAGGAGATGATCAACAGCTTAAGTAATCACAGTTTGATACCTGATGCTGTCAGCTATAATACTTTAATATCAGCATGCTGTTACAGAGGCAATATTGATAAAGCCTTGTATCTTCAACAAGAAATGCATAAGTATCGCATCAAACCTACGCTGAGAACATACCATATACTTATTAGTGCATTAGGTGGTGCAGGGAGACTAAATGAAATGGATGATCTGTACCAGCAAATGATGCAAAAGAATCTTGTTCCTAGTAATGTAATATACAATATCATGGTTGAGGCCTACTCAAAATATGGAAACGAAACCAATGTAGAAGCTCTGAGGAAGGAAATGTTAGAGAAAGGAATAGCCATTGATGACATACATAAATAACTGTGAGATGAATAGCTGTTTAGCAAGTCTGATATGAAACTTTTGACATTGTTGATCATAATGATCAATGTTAGAGGGGATTGGTTTGACTTGTTTTGCCTTATCTTGGTGAACCATTGAAGGACTGAATTATCGAAGGCCATATTCTATTTCTTGTCCCACAAATCCACAATGGAGCTAGAAGAGCAGATACATTGTTGATTAAATCATCCAAGCAACATGAAAGCTGATGAGACGCATAAGGGATGCCAATAGATAGAAAATTGGGCCATGTACTCGTAAGTTATAATTGAATAATTTTCTTTTTGATGAAATGCTTTCAGTAGTCATGTGTAATTACCTTCATAAACGGTATGATGCAGAGGTCGGAAGACGTGGACATGAGTGGGTTGCTATCAAGAGAATATATGTGTGCATGAAGGTAACACATCACTATTTAGCCTCCTGGTCAGTTTAGTGAAGATAATGAAAATGAATGATTTCCCCCCTGTAGTTTCTCTGTTTATGAATGCTCTCTCTCTTTGACAATGTTACTGAATCAGTTATACTAAAACTAGAATTCATCAAGCTTCACTTTTTTATTAATTTCCTGTTAGCATTGTGCTTCATCCGAGTTTTGCTGCGAGATTATTCTCAAACTGAACATACATCCAGTACTGTTGATTAATTTCAGATTAACATGTTGTGTGTACTTTGAATCCCTTCCTGTGGTTTCAAAAGGACCGCTAACAACATTTTATCCATGCAGCTAATATTATCATGGCCTATGCTGCATTATGTATTCGTTTATGTGATTCGCTAGAATTAATTCCTTTTTTCTATCAGCAAATCATTTTTTTGGAAACTTTTTCTATCAAAGCTTTATACATGTAAGTGTAAACTCTTTTTATTTATTATTAAGTTCTCAGTTATTATATGCCAAAATGTGACATATCTTTGCATGTCCATCAAATTTGGGGGAAAAGTATATTTTCTGTTTGCCTGAAGAGAAATCTAAAGTAGTGAAAGGATAATTTCGTTCCCTCCACTAGAATGTGCCACGTCATTTGATAATAATACCATCAAATGCAACAAATGATTCAAAATTTGCCGTTGGATCTAGAGGGGTCCTCAGTAAAAAATTGCCAAAGGTCAGGAGTCTCCAGGAGCCTTCCATCCGAAGGCTTACGAGAACAGAACGTGAAGCGAACAAGGGCAAAAAAGTGGAAGAAATAAGCGACCAGCCTCTTACTCGCCACGCCTCCAGTGCTGCCTGCCCTCTTTCCACCACCAACACAGCTACCTGTTCGCCATGCCTCCCCATCCTCATCCCAACCAGCGCCCTCAGCCCACATCCTAGTCCTCACCGTTGCACATCTTCCCCCTGTACTCCCAATCTCCTCCACTACTGCCTCATCCCCATACCCCTCCTTGCTGCAGGCAAGATGATCTGTCGCCTAGTCACTGCAGCTGCTCAGCACGGTATCAGATTGAGCTTGACTATGTTAAATTGATTTAGGTGACAAAGAATTGGAGCGGTGCTTTGAGCAGAATAACTCAAGCAGGGCAGCGCCGCCAGACCACGGCTTTGAGCAGAATAACTCAAGCAGGGCAGCGCCGCCAGTCCACTACCTTGTACTCCCTGCGCCACATCCACACCCAAGCATCACCATTGAAATGGCTAATCAGGAATGTAGTAAACTGCCATACTTATCATCAAAGAAAAACTACTGTATACTTCTGTTTACTGCAGTACTACACAAATGTCCGTTTATTTGCCTCTAGCTTAAATTTACCTTCCCTAAAATTTAGGTGTACGTGCCAATTAAACTGTTCCTGCTTTGCTTATTCTGTTTCTGAAATCAGGGAGGCAAGAGTGGCTTCACCATCTGGAACTCACCATTTATGGACATGAAGAAGTTTTCTTTTGTTTGGGGGTGTCTATACAGCCATCTCACAGCGTCTGATTTGCCTATGATTCTCTTACAAGGTAACAAAAAATGCAAACATGTTAATAGCAAGGCTCAAGCCACAGTATCAGGGACTATCCAGTAGATTCTTACACATGAGTCTTGATTGTTCTGATCTTAATTATTCACATGGAAATACATAGGTCTAACAAAACAAGCTCTGCTATCAAATCTGTTGTAGGTTAGTTGCGTTTTATTTCATCATTTGAGAAGATACAAAAGAGCAAGAAAGTCTCACTTCCTCAAATGAGTCTGCTGAAACGTGATGCTAAGAAAAGCTCCACGATAACCCCAGAGGAAATCCATTGCCTGCACCCTCTGCCTTCTCTGAACTTATTCAGTGGAAGGGCATTCTCTCTGCAAATTAACTGGTTTGTATGCATACCTCCTATGAAAGTTCTTCAATTCATCCTACTGGCAGTTGACACAAATAGTAATACAAGCAGCTGTTCGTTACAGAAGTATAATAGTTCATGATGGCTCATGTGTTAAAAATAAACAGTATCAAGAGAAGCAGCCGTTGCAATGGATATTACTAATGATTAAATAGTAGATGAATATTACTATAACGATTAAATATTAGTATCATCTAGAGCATATTGTTAACAAAAGGTTTCAGAAATTCCTGAGTAATTAGTGGGTAATAAGAACTTCCATTCATGTTTTCTTGTGCAGGAAACATGCTTTCTCCCTCTCGGCCTTTGTGATATATTGAACAAAAGTTGGCAAGTACTATAAATCTATAATTCTGTAATGGCTGGTTGTTCCTTGATAATACTGAGAAGAAAGTATCAAGGGTGATGAATCCAATATCAAAGCAAGCTTCCCCCCAGGAATATGTCTGTTACTCTGTCAAAGAGGTGCGCGGGGTTTAGTTGTTGTGTGCCAACAATTGGAGCATGTGGCTAGGGAGTGTTTTACCGAGCATGGGTGGTGATCTAGTCTTAGGATTAATGGCCACTAATTGTACTTGACCGAGATAAATGCAAAGCTTCCATTATCTTAAAAAAGGTCCTTCAAAGAGTTAATTTTTTTTTCACATTTTGCTGCTATTAGTCATCTTGAGCTATTCAATTGTAATTTAATGGTAGATTTTCTTTATTTGCATGAATCACAATCACTAGATTCATCTTCCATGGAAGTCCAATTTAGGAGGAAACCTCTAAAACTGGGGCATTTATCCATTTCGGTTGATTATGATCTTACCGAATTTGTTATTGCTTCCCAATGAATATCTCCTAAGTCCTAACCATAACTGTAGTTTTTGCATGTTTGGCTGGAGTTGTACCATCTGTTGATGGCGCCATGCATCACCTCGTGATAGAAAGAAACCAAAGTCCTAACCCTTGGAGCACCCAATCCATCTGATTCCAGTAGGTAAGAGTAGTTGCTTTAGTATGACTTCTAGATGTGAAAACATTGGCTTGACAATAAAAACTGCTAATGTACATTCCATTTTCAATTTCTAGGGATGTGAGATCGTTGACTGTAATGAATTTTGGGTTTCACTCAGTGTTGCATGGAGTGAAGTGAGAACAAAATTTCCAGGAGTGTTTCAATCAAATAGTCAAAATATCAGCTTGGATGGCTGTGATACTGGAGTCAAGAACAATATCAAAACTTGTAGTATGCTTGCAATTTCATGGTGGTTACCTTTGAGCTACTTGAACTGGAGGAGTGGAGGTATGAAGGCCATCAACTTTTTCACTATTACTGGTATTATCATATAGATGAATACTGAATATTGGCCATGCATACTTCACTTAGTTTCTTGTTGGGAGAGAGAGCATACGGACATACACTACTATAGAACCAAGTATACTAGATAGGCCATTCATGACCAGGCTCATCAGCCCGTCACAGATGCAAGTATCAGTCACGGAGCAAAATTTGATCCGTTGTCAATGACTGAAATAGGCATGACTCGTCACCAATATCCCATATCTTTGAAGGGCCAAAATACCAGCCCGTCATAAAATCATCCGTGACAGGCCAAATACAATAACTCGTCACCTCTGTTGATATATCTTTGACGGGCCGTAAGTTACAGCCCGACACCGATGCATCATCCCTGACGGGCTTTATATTACAGCTCTAAGCCTATTCGGGTGTTCATTCCTCGCTTGAAGCTGCCTATGTGCCTCACTAACAGCCTGGAACTCCATTGTCCTCTTCAATCTCTTGAACTCTTCCCATATCTCCGGTGTTAAGTGAGGATACTCTTCGAATGGGGTTGGTTCGTTGAGGTCGAGCACATATTCGGTGTGCAGCTTGTGCTTAAAATTCTTCCAAGTTGTACCCATCTTGTAGAATGCCCTTTTCTTCAACCTCGCCTCATTGTCTGAAGGGAACTCAAAGCATTCCTTGAAACGTTCCCATGCCTCTTCCTTCTTAGCTTCCGTCACATGGTCGACATCCTTGTGCAGTATGCCCTAGTAGCGTCTTCCAAGAATTTCGCATATACTGGAAAACCTCCTAACTGATGCCTCAGTTGCTATAGGAGTTCCAGTTCTATCAAACCTCAATTATAGTGAACTTAGAGTCCGATAATTTATTCTGCGATCGTCGACTGCGGCTAGAAGTTCCAGTTGTTGTGGACGACGTTGTATGGTCTTTTCTAGACATTGCTAAGATATATTGTTCTAAATCAATATAACTCTAAATCAATGCATTTCTACATCAATATATTCACTAAATCAAAATATTTCTAAATCAATACATTTCTAAATCAATCTATTCACTAAATCAATACATTTCTAAATCAATATATTCACTAAATCAATATATTTCTAATCAATACATTTCTAAATCAATCTATTCACTAAATCAATACATTTCTAAATCAATATAACAAATATATGATACAAGTAACATAATCAAATAAACCGAGACGAGTTAGCGACGGTGTGGAGCATCATCGGCCGGTGTGGAGCGTCGGTGGCCGGCGTGGGAGTGACGTCGGTGGCTGGCGTGGGAGGCCGACTGGGGTGCTCGGCGGGCGTTGACGCCGTCAGGTGCTCGGGGCGTCGGCGTCGGCCGTCGGGTGCTCGGCCGGCCAGCGTGGGAGCGGCGAGCGTCGACGGTGACAGAGAGCGGCAGAGGAAGAACGCGGGGGCGACAGAGGCAGAACACGGCGACGGCGGCGGCTGTGTACGTACTACAACTGGCTATGTGTAGCGGCCCAGAGATAACCCTAGAAACACATCCGTGACGGACCATAATTTATAGCCCATCACCAATACGTCATCGGTGACGGGCGGTAGTTTATAGCCCGTCACAGACAAAACTTCTTTGACGGACCTCAGTTTGCTGCCCGTCACCTCTGGTGACCTATCTTTGACGGGGCGTAACTTACAGCCCTTCACGGATGCGTCATTCATGACGGGCTGTAACTTACGGCCCGTCAAAGATAGGTCAATAGAGGTGATGGGCTATTGTATTTGGCCTATCACGGATGGTTTTATGACGGGTTGGTATTTTGGCCCGTCAAAGATATGTGATATTGGTGACGGGCCGTGCCTATTTTAGTCATTGACAACGGAGCAAATTTTAGCCCACCACTGATACTTGCATCTGTGACGGGCTAATGGGCCTGGTCACGGATGTCCCGTCTAGTATGCTTGGTTCCGTAGTAGTGCCTCCTTCCTAGTGCCCTGATCGATGGCTCTTGTAAACCCATAGCAGTAGCCCGTCAACATGTCATACATTAGCAATGTGAGGCAGTAGTAGCATCAACCGAGCAACAGGAGTGGTGGCAAAACCGGCAGCGGCGTATCACACCAGCCGCGGAAGCGATGACGGCTAGGGTTGCAGTCTGGGAGGTTCAATCTTTTCGTTTTCCTTTTTTTTTTCCCCTTTTGTTGGTGGTTATATAGAGGGCTCTAATGATGGAACGACCCTTGATGATTCAATCACCATGCATTCATTCATCCACACTTTGATGACCACAAACTTATAATCTATTTTGGACTAATCGATGCATGTACTTTTTCTAATTGTCTATAAGAAAATTGGTTTAAAGATGAAGTTTTCATATCTTCCATCTAATTAATTGCCCAAATAGACATATTTAAAGTGCATGGTATTACAGGAAGGTCGGAATGTAGTATGTATTAGGTTGTTGTGTTAGCAAAATTCAAGTTTAGCTACACTCCATGTTTTGCTCCATGGAGAGCTTAATATATCGAATTTACTCAAATTTGGTTAGATTGTGAAGCTATGTTCTACACGGTTTGAGCATCTCCTTCAATACGACATCACAACAGAACCCAGAAAAACAAAGAGAAAAATGTTTTGGTCAAGCGCCACTGATTATGGAGAAAAAATATGGGCATGGTTCAAGAATTAGGAACTAGTAGAAGCAAAAGGTGTGCATAAACAACATGGACATTATTTAGGAAGGCAAGCATTCAGTAATCAAACTTTAACAATAAAAATATAGTAGCTTAATTGAAATTATGGGAAAAAAGCCAAATCGCTAAACAATGTGAAAAAACAAAAGCTAGTGCACCAACTGAAATCAAACCTAGGTCTATACACAGGAGTAATCACCAATAATTTCAATATTCCTTTAATGGTTTAGTGTAATACTACAGAATTCCCTCTTTTTATAATATTTGACTCGTTGACATTAGGGTTTACATTTGACCATTTGTTTTATTAAACAAATCTATATAATTACTAATTATTTTGTTACCATTTATTTTATTACTATATGAACTTTAAGAATGACTTATAATTTTGCATATTTGTACAAAAGATTTGAATACGTTAAAAGTAGATTAAAAAGCCAACGGCGTTAAAAAAACAGGAGGGGGCATTCTTTAGCAGTAAAAAAGTAAATAATATAAGTAAAATCTCATCTCCAATTACAATGATTTTGCATTTAAATAATTGCAATATACACATCTCATTGTGTACATACACAACTTCTATTTACTATTTATTATTTACTATTTACAATATCTTTTGTAGAATATACTATGGTTACTTCTTGGGTGCTTCTTAATCTTTAGGCCAAAGGAAAAGGTAAAGCCCAACAATCACCATTGTTGTCCCTATGAGACTGCACATTGAGAATAAAATAACAATTCAGTCAAGTGAATTGTTATGGGGGTTCTACAATTAATCTGTACCGCAAAATACTTTAAATGGTTTTGGTGATCACATAAAAGTAAAATAGCAAATTTAACAAAACTACTTGTTTTATGATCTAAATGGTAGAAAACCACATTGGGACTCACAACCACCACAATGTTCTTTTACCAAGCCTAGGAGGTTAGGGGAATGATCAACAACATTTTTTTTATAGTTGTGTAGCACAAATCAATAGTTTTTTAATAACAAATGTTTTTGCATTTAAATAATCGAAGTATACACATTTCACAATGTACATATACAAGTCCTATGTATTTTGTAGTTACCGAAACTTTTGTATAATGTACTATGTTTACTTCGTAAGTACTTCTGATGCTTCCACCGAGAGAAAAGTTAGCCTAAATATCAATGTTGGTGTGCCTATGAGACTGCATGTTGGGAATAACAATTCAGTAGAGATTATTTCCTATGGTCAACAGTTAAGTTATATTGCAAACACATTCAAAAAAGATCTGAGTCCTACATAAAATTGAAACAATAGCTTTCACAAAATCATCTGTTTATGGTCTAAATTGTAGAAAATCATAGATGTTCTAGCACTTCACCCTAAACATCATAATTGTCATGATATAATTTTCATGAAACATCGTAATTGTGCATGATCCACAAGATTGATTCTTGGTGGAATGGCCATGTGGATAGAACCCATGCGTAGGAATGGTTGTTGTGGTTATGTGTCAAAGCCCTAAAGGCCTAAACTCTTGAGGTTTTCTGTAACTTGCACCATGTATGAAACATGTTGATCTATGAAATTTACCTGAAGTCATCCATGTTGCACTTGTAGGTTTAGTGTACTTCACAGTTTGAATAAAGTAAAAGTGAATATAAAGAATAAGTTGCAATTGTTAACAATGTACATACTTGTTTGGTTCTTCTTTGTATGGTTGGTAATCATAGATGTTTATTGCTTTTTTGGTATTGTCATGGACAAACTTGAGACTCATTATGTTCGACAAAGAAAAATATTTGGCAATTTAGTTTGGCAAAAGACAACATTTGACTATTGGCTTACTAAAATCCATACCTTCCATCTACAATAGACAAATTTAAAAGCAACATACCTTCCAACCGTAGCATCATTACCCAGAAGGACTGAGTCGAACACAACGGTGAATACCACTGACAATGGGTAGAACATTGGGGGATAGGCTGGGCCTCGCTTAGCAACTGCCCATGAATTCATGAATTCAAGCTATATTTTCCCGCTGTTGCAAGTGCTCCCTGCATCGATATGGTTTCATGTCAATTTCCTAATAACAATTAGGCCTATTAGATTTCATAAAAATTCACCATTCTTCCAAAAATCATGTTACAAGTCCAAACATGTTGGTTGACCCAGTTCAAATCTTCAATAGAAACCCAAAAAATAGAAAAGAAAATATAATAGAATCACCAAAAATAGAAAAAATGTTTTGCATTAATATAGTTACTAATTTAAGCTTCATTCATGATAGAGAAGTATAAATTTTTAATAGAAATAAAATTCTTCTTGTAGTTCCAATTCTTGTCAGATTGATTTCATGGGTTAAGAAAGTTTTAAGACATACTGCGTACACAACGGTAACAAGATTGAGATCCCATCCTAGCTTCCAAGCACTCTTTTCTCTCCTTAATAAGATCCCGACAAATGCTGTTTGAAATCCTCCAACCAGACATGTTACCATGGAAGACCAACATTTATATGGGTACACTTTGAGAATCTTTGACTGTGACAATAATCATAAGATATCAGACAGTGTAAAATACACCCTAGTAAATATATATACTTTATTAGAAATAATGGTTATGTTACCTGAACGAGATACCAGCAAGCAAAAGTAAAGCTGCTACCAAGCAACAAAAATGTCCCTGCTAGATGATTGGTTGTAGACTGTCTGTTGTTCATTTTTGAGCTTCAAGATAGGATTCCATAGATGGAGCTTCTTGCCTTTGTAAAGGCTGATAAGCATTGTGTCCCCAACTGAGAACAATACACCTACTATCTTCAGCACTCCATCCACACTTCTGAATTTTAATGTCTCCAGTCTATCATGGTCACACATGCATGTTTCAGAACAACTGTGAATTTCCAATGTGGCCATTTTCCCCATGACATAGAATGTTTTATTGTTGGGGCATATAGAAGTGAATTATACACAACAAACAACAAAGTGAATGGAACTCTTACCGAAATAAGAGTGAAAGGGTGAAGGTGAAGAGGGGAATTATGTTCAGAAAAATGATTGCATAGGATGGCGTGGTATCCTCAAGACCATAGTAGTAGAGGCTCATTGGCACAGCATACCTGCGTAATTTAGCATGTCAGAAGAAAAGCTAAATATAATGTATCAGATGATTAATAAGATATGGTCAACAAGATATTAATTATTGTTAAATTACAATCAAATGATGACTCTATATACGCAGCAATGTCACTGTCATCAGCAAATTATTAATATATTTTACTCGATTATGTTATGGCAATACTACTCAACATGAAAATGGCTCGTGTCAATATACATACCGCATTATATGGTAGCGATTATCACGAGTTCATTATTTTGTGAGAATAATTTAGCCAAAATTTATGTATCATATCATCCCTCTTGTTCATTTTTATGATCGAAGCACATAATTACAGTTTAAAGCTTTGTGCGACAAATCAATGATTGTATATATCTTAAGTTGTCATGTCATGCATAAAAACTATACGATGAATTGAAAGGTGCATTGTACGGACACACCGTTGCTTGTCTAGAGGACCGTGCATTACTATTATAAAATTTTTACCCCTAATGCCCCTAATGTACAGACAAATACCAGTACCATAGTCACCATCAATCAAGTAATATAATTAACTAACGATTTTTATTTCGCGTATAAGTGTTCCTAAAATCCGAAATAAGGGTGAGTCTTTTACATGTTAACTCTGCATAGTAATATAGTTTTTCAATTATAAAGAATTTTTCATTTAAAAATGATAGATGAATAACAATACACTGGTTAGAAACTTATATATATATATATATATATATATATATATATATATATAATATGAAATACTACCGAACGGTAGCACGTCCGGAGCGAGAGCGACGAGATGCGTGGAGTGTGCGGCGTCGATGTGAATGGAATCGCGCGCTCTGTGCAAGCGACACCGCCCGTTCCGACGGACCTCCCGACCCCGTGGCACCATGCCTCCCGCGCCCCTGCGCCCACGCCACCGCCCCTCCCCTCTTCATCTTGACCTTCCTGCCGGCAATGACTCGATGTCGAGTGATGGGGCGGCCGAATCCGTAGTGACCGGATCCGGCCATTGGCTGCGGAGACAGCGACACGCCAGCGACGGCGACGTGGCGAGCTCGGCTGGAACAGCGAGACGATAGGCAGCTGGATCCAAGGCGGTCAGATCTTGGGCGGTCGGACGAGCTCGGCGACGATGATGGCGGCATGACATGCTCGGTGACGGCGGCACGATGAGCTCGACGACGGTGGCCGGATGCGGACACAGTAGAGGTAGCCCTAGGTACCAATACTAGTTTTGGTTTTAGTTTTTGGGTGGTACTCCGAGTATCAGATGTTACCGCACGGGTATCACCTGTTACTGGTACGGTATCAGATCTGATACCTAAGATATCATGTTTGATATCTCATCGGAATCACCCTGTTGTAGTATCAGATCGGGTACCGTGAGGTATCATGTTTCATACCTCGTCGAAATCATCCTGTTTCTAGGAGTGAATCTGATAGCGATGAGATATTAGATATCGTGTGTCAAAGACACATACCCAATGAATGCATTCAGAAAGATCCATCTTAATGCACGCCAATCCATATCCTTCCACTTTCCTCTACAGAAGACCAAATTAGCCAAAAAAAAGCATTATATTTTCACCACAGCACCGGATACAGTAAAAAATGTTTTTTTTGTGTACGTGCATGTGTTTCAGAAAAAAATAATTTTGGAAACAGTATATAGTCAATGTGTACCCATATATATTAGCCTAATAGAAAACTTTTTGCTATTTACTGAATGTGGACGTACAATTAAACGTGATCTGCTGGTATTAATTAAAACACAAATAAATCAGAACAAAAATGAACCTCTCGAAGATGAGTGCAAACGGGAGGATGAAGGCGGCGCCAACGATGCTGCGGTAGACGAGCAGCGCGAAGATGAACATGCCGTCGCCGATGGACACCTTCGACAGTATGTTCATCCCCGTGACGAACAGCTGCACTAGCACCATAGACGCCGGCGCCTTCCACCCAGCCCCCGCCGCCGCCGCCACCGTAGTCCCGGCGCCGGCGATGTCCATATCAGTACCGGCGAACTAATTCTTGCGCCTTGTGTGATCGATCGATCGGACTGCACGAGACAGTAGAGTTTATGCATGTGTACGTCCGTCGTGCGTCTGCACGTACGGCTTGTCATCACACAAAATATGCATTTTTTTTTTGTGGCCAACTGATCCCCATGCTTTTCGGGTGTTTCGTTACGGCGGAAACGGAGTGACGGCGGGCGGCCGCGCATGGTTGGTTGCAGATCGAGCGCACGGCACAGGCGCAGGCGCAGCACCCTCGTGGCGTTGTGGGGGAGGAAGACGCGGGTGAGGCCGGTTTGGGAAGAAATTAACTGCCCGCGGCGCCGTCTCCGGGGATTAATCGGCGGCGGCCGTGTACGTACCAAGCATGCATCTCCAGGAAGAGAGCCAAAAATTAAGCCCTAAAATCATTATATTGGTGCTGCTCCAAAACAATTCTTCACATAAATTTTTCTCAACTCCAAGAGTCGCTTTTTAATCCGTTGGAGTTATTACAAACACCAAAAAGATATCGGATCTGGCTTATTTTTGTGTAAGTACCGGGAGCAACGTAAAATCATGAGTAGGTATTGAACATTGTTGGAGATTGATTTTTAGACTAATTTTTTAAAAAATAAGTTTTGATGACTCCGTTCATAATTATCAACATACCAGTCAATTTATACCCGCTTCATCCCATTTTGATCGTCATACAAAGAAAGAAAAAGAGAATATTCATTTGATCATCATACAAAGGGAATAAGACCGATGTGCATAACCCTTCAATTTCGATGTAAATTGAATGCTTGCATGTTTTCATAGGAAGATATTTGATAGGCTGATTTGGCGAGGGGATACCTGGCCCACATGTCATACATGAACATTTCCAATTTGCTATACTCTATCACCAGCCTTGTCTACAATCAGCTTAGAAACAGAGGATGAATGAACAGACCGATACGACTAATACCCCTTCATATTTTTATGCATGACACCGTTGACTTTTACAATTATGTTTGACCATTCGTCTTATTTAAAATTTATATTCAAATATGCAAAATTATAATGCATAATTAAAGTTTCTATAATAATAAATTATATTATAACAAAATAATTAATAATTATATAATTTTTTTAAATAAGACGAATGGTCAAACGTGGACCTAAAAGTCAACGGCGTCATATAAAAAAATATGGAAATATGGAGGGAGTATATACATAGTGAGCCCCATATGTCATATATGAATTATAGGATAAACTACCAAGAAACAGGTAGAAGTAAGCCCCATATGTCATATATGAATTATAGGATAAACTACCAAGAAAACTGGTAGAAGCAAAAATTATAAGGATAAACATGCACCAGCCGGGAATCGAACCCGGGTCTGTACCGTGGCAGGGTACTATTCTACCACTAGACCACTGGTGCTTTCATGCCGATTAAATCAAACAATCATAACCGTTTGGTCAGATTTGATTTTGCTGCAGAGTTGTGAATGCTTTCTGTAAACAACACCCCTACATTGCGAATGTTTCTCAAGAAAATATCCCTTCCACTTATTACTACCTCCGTCCCTAAATATTTAACGTCGTTAACTTTTTATATACGTTTGACTATTCATCTGATTCAATTTTTTTTGTCAAATATATAAAATTATATACATACATAAAAGTATATTTAACAATAAATAAAATTATATACAAATAATTAATAATTATATAAATTTTTTGAATAAGACGAGTAGTCATACATATATATGTATAAAAAAAGTTAACGTCGTTAAACGTTTAGGGATAAAGGGAGTATAATCGGAGATGTGGTGTCAGGACTCGCCATAGACGTCCAATTCAATTCAGAAATCCTAACTTAATTGCATAGTCCAAATGTCATAAAAGAATTGGACACAATTTATTACCTCAATTTTAAGACATATTTCAGGGATCAGAGAGGGAACTTAAGGAACTAGCTAGCTGTTATGATTATCATGCATTTGGCAAACTTATGGTTTTCTTAGCACTGCCGCGTTAAACAATTAATTCAATTCCAACCAAATAGCATATCCAAATCCAAATATCAGAAAGGAATGGGACCAAATTTCATCCTGGCCTATTTCAGGGATCGAAATGGGCGCTACAAGGAGGTTGCTGATTTGATTATCATGCGTTTAGCAAACTTTTTAATTGATTTTTGGCACAGCCGCACTACTAATTTCCTCGTGACACTCTTCACCCCAACACACACTTTACATACAAAAAACATCGACCTTGACAAACGTATACACAAGGTCTTTTTTGATAATGGGAAAATCCCTGCCATCTTTCACGGCATTGGGATCGTCTGATTGATTTCCTTGAGCGCTATTTATAGGTTACTTCCTGAAAAATTGGAGCCACATTATGACACGAAAAGATACTAAGGTAAAACTCCATAAAAAATGATAAAGATTTAAATATCCATTAACTCTCATATTCAGGTTCCCGAAACCGCGAAAACCGTGACGGTTACCACGGTAACCGCGCTCTCCGCTGGGGCACGGCTTCGGTATACCGCGGCAACCGTTTGCAAATTTGATCCAAATTTAAAAAAATAAGGAAATTTGTAGAAAAAATATATGATGTAGAGATTGATTTTTAATGATGTTTGGTGAAAAAATTGATTAAAAATCTAAATTTACGAACGAATAAAAATCCAATACCGAAAAATGGTTGGGTAAAATAAAAAACGGTATTGTTCACATTAGCACCTAGTTAAGTATTTATTTGATACATGAGGCACATATTTAAATGTTTATAGCACTTAGTTGACTATGTAGTTGATACTTGATACATGAGACATATTTTTTATTGCATTAGCTATTTGTGACGTACATAGATAGTAATATTTTGTCATGGGCTTCTTATTAATTTTCAGTACCCAAACTAAGGTAAATTATATATGTACCGATGTCTTTGTAAATATGTATTAGTTTTATACGTAATATTTGATTATAAGTATACTTGTGATACCAAAATTTATCAAAAATTTAGAAAAAAATCATGTTAAAATTTTCTTTTTTCCCATATAACATGTCCTAAATATCACAAATATAGCTACGTACTAGTTTTCTATTTTTCTTGTATTTTTACAGTTTTTTCAAAATTAATTTGCACCTAATTGTCGGATTACACTAGCCGCGGTTTTCGTCCGAAACCGCGCGGTTTTGACCCGAAACCGCGCGGTAACCACAGATTTTAAATTCAAATTTTTAGATTCAAATTTATCGTGGTTTTCGCTGTTTTTGCGGTATCCACGCCGAATCCACGGGTGCGCGGTACGGCGGTTTTCGCGAGTTTCACGGTAAGTGAAACCCTGCTCGTATTACATAATTAACTTATTTGCCCTATTCACACCATTGCAGTACAGTGTACAAAACCTAAAGCATTGTGTTATCCTAGAACCCCCAGGGCTATCTCTACCCTATGGGCTGTGGGGAATGGCTAGGCCCACATCAGAAGGGGCTCCAATACCCTCTTTACAAAAACATTATGTCAGGATCGTCAGATTGTAAGTGTCCCTATTGTATTCGTGGATCGTGATTCAAGTGAGGTGCAGAGATGCCCCATCATATTCATTTCGTATCGTATTGTTTTAGGTGCCATATTACCATCATCGCGTGTCAAAAACGGTCGCTCGGTGCACCGCAACATCGATTCAATTGTGACCGCGAAAGTGAGAGTCCGACTATGCAAGTGCTTCACGGTGACGGATAACAATGACAAGCTTTTTCGCTTTGTCGGATGACCGAGAACTTGTTTCCTTGTTAACTATTTGAGATGCTTAATTACTGATTTGCTTCGTAATTAACATTTAAGTAAAAGAACAGCCTTAAGGGCCTATATTACGGCCTATATTACTGAGTTTGCCTAGAGCCCTTTGGAAGCACAGAGCCGACCCTGAGAACCCCTAGAAAGTACATGCATATGAGATTTATAATAGGAGAGAGTTCTCGAACACCATTTGATTACGACTTAAGCATAAAGACTAGCATATTACAGATGCCATTAACTAACAATTGTATTTTAAGCTTTACTCCCACGCTAGAAGAATAGTTCTCAAATATATGTGTGTGTAACATTATTTGATGGGTTAAAACCGAAAGCAATACAAATACAACTTTAATTTAGCAACGGCATTGAAACATAGATGTCTAGATGATGAATAGTTTTGTCAATTCTGGGTGAAAAATAATACTGTTTACTACTATTCTGATTCCGCCTAACTAAATTATGTACTATTAGAATCATTCCATTATACAGGCACCACATAAAGACATTTATAATATGTGACATCTATCTTTTTCACAAGATCATATATTCTTTACGTAACAATTATTAATTATGTTGAATTATATGGAGAAATTGTGGTCGATTGTATTCAGCCTCACAAACCAGTACATAGATTACATGGCTTGGATCCTAACTTCCTAAGCAATCCCAAAGAGATAGAGAGAGAAACTAATTCTATCCTACCATAACAACTGCTCTCTCCATTATAAAATATAAGTATTTTTAGGATTTAAATCTTATACCAAAAGATAATAACATTTCCAATACAGTTCACATTACTACTTATCACATCAATCACCTACAATTCATTTTTTTTATTTTACCACGTACCTTCCCTCCCTTGTCCATTCCTTATTTATTAAATAACATTATATTTTCTTCTCAATCTTAATCCCCGCTAAATAATTTAGAAATTTTATATTTGGCTATGGATGTATAGTAGATGGCACATACAATCCTATCCATACATCTAACAGATTATAGCTATATATACATTGAATGGATTCCAATTCCAATGAAGGCTCCACCCAAAACAGACCATTTTACCATCTATAATTGGTCATGCATAATCTTTACAACCAACACAACACACACAGGTTCTTGCATAGCCAGAACAGAAGATTAGCTTCAGATGCATCACAGGCCGGGCTCTCCCTTTTCCTGTGGAAAGCATCAACCTTTTTTCTCCTGGCCGGGCAGGCACCAGTTAAGCTAGCCCTAGCAGGAAAGAGATGTAGCCAAGCGAGCATGCACAATGATTGATCATGGGCAGGAGCTCTTTGAGAGAGAGAGATAGCGACGGCCAAAATTCACCGGCCACAGGTATAATTAGGATCTGTTTGGGGAGTTTTAGATTCTGAGAAGCAGCTGATTGATAGCCAGCTTCTGAGAATCTGGAATAGCTTCTAAACCCAGCTTCTCTAGCTTTTGGGTTTTTAGTTTATTTTTTAGAATCTATAACTACAGATTCTTAGAAGTTATGAACCGTTTGGGACAGCTTCCGAAAGAAACAGCTTTTGGAAAAAGCTGCAGCTAGAAAAAACTCTCCTAAATAGACCCTTAATATCCTCTGGGGTCTTCATCAGTCGCCGTTTGCGATCTCTCTTTTTCGATCGATCTGCCCAAAAGAGCGGCCATGTTTTCGCGCTCCATGGATCGTCGATTAATTGTCAAAAGCCAGCCGTTGATGTAATGCAGAGGGTTCCTAGCGATCATGGATTCGAGATCAATATGGTATGCTACGATAATATGCCATAATCCTCGTCAAATAGGAAGCATTGGTTTTGTGGGTTAATTAATTAGTTTGTGTGCACACTGTATATGCAGGGACCAGAAATGTAGCCACTTTATTATTATTGAAAGAAGAGTAAAGTTAATCTTTGGCCCTTGAAGTTTTATCAAAATATATTTTTCACCCTGAACTATTGAAGCGAATTGCACCGTAAAAAGTATGCCCTCTATCCTAGATTTGACGCTGTTGACTTTTTTATACACGTTTAACTATTTGTCTTATTCAAAATTTTTTGTAAAATATGTAAAGCTATATATATATACATAAAAGTATATTTAACAATAAATTAAATGATATAAAAATAATTAATAATAATAAATTAAATGATATAAAAATAATTAATAATTATGTAGTTTTTTTAATAAGACGAATAGTCAAACATGCATAAAAAGTTAACAACGTTAAACATTTAAGGACTGAGGTAATATTTTTTTTCGGACCCCGCTTTATTGTCACAGGCAGGCCTTTTTTTTTTGCACCAGTGTGAAAATTAATTTTCAAGGCGGCCACCTACGTCAAAAACTTTTGAAAATTCCTTTGTTTATAGACGGGTAACATAAAAGTCTTGCGTTTGAAAATATTTTTCATGCTCCTGTGAAAAATGATTTTCATATATGGTCCCTCGAGAGGCCCATATTTGACAATAAAGTCTCATAAGTATACATTAATATAGCCGTATGTAAAAATTTATTTTTTAATGCTCCAATTTTGTACGTCTCTAGTTACATGCGGTGTGTCTGGCCACCTAAGGAAATAGATTTTGGCCGCATGCAAAAATCCTATTAGTATCAGAAAAATCCATGCAATATATTTTATGGTATTTTTAATTAATATGAAATTTTGTTTCTTTGTACCATGAACTTTAATTAGACAACAATCTACCTAAGCAAAAGAGACGTACTAAGAATATGAATTATAAAAACTACGTTCATTTAATTTCAAACAAACAAACATTATTTGTTTTATGTCAAAAGATGGGAGTGAAAAACAATCAACTTCCACCAAAGTTCAATAGAGGCGGGTGTTTAGGCTGTGTTCAGTTTACAAAATGATTTTGCAAAAACATCGCATCGATGTGTACGTCTACACATTTGAAGTATTAAATATAGTCTAATTATAAAACAAATTTCACATTCCGCCTGAAAACCGCGAGACTAATCTTTTGAGTCTAATTAATCCGTCATTAGCATATGTTGCTTACCGTAGCACTTATGACTAATCACGTACTAATTAGGCTTAAAAGATTCGTCTCATGATTTCTCCCATAACTGTGTAATTAATTTTAATATTTATATATATTTAATGCTTTATTTAGATGTCCAAAGATTCAATGTGATGTTTAGGTAAAAGTTTTTAGGAACTAAAGATGGACTAAACCTTGCCTACGAGAAAAAGGAAGACTAGGAAATTAATTGGACTAGCAATGTTCATTACATGTGCTTCTATCTTAAGAGTCGTTTAAATCCTAATACCTACTTTTCTATAAAGTTATTGACATTCTCTCTTCTCTCATAAAGCCACATAACCTTAATTGTTTTTTTAGCCTTATGACGATACATAAGGGTGTAAATTAAACCACGACATCTTAATTATTTTTAGCCTTAGGATGATACATCAACGGTGTAAATTAAGCCACATAATCTTAATTGTTTTGAGCCTTAGGATGATACATCAAGGGTGTAAATTGCATCTCTACACATCACCTTAATTGCTTTTAGCCTTCAGATGATTCATCGAGGGTATACATTACATCTCATCCCAAAAAGCATACCATACAACCCAACAATTTATAACCCGTGGATAATTGATAAAGGCATGAAAATATATAAACACATAAAAAATCGTATAATAGGTAACAATTTTTTTAAAATTCATATGTACCATATTATCACACAATTCTCCCGGATCAACGTACGGGGTATGCGTCCAGTGTATATAGAAAAACCAAAACATTTAAACACGTAGCAATCACGAATTATAGCAAGGATGTGTTGATCAATCACAATCACAATGTTCGATCGAAGGGGTTAATTCTAGGCGTATGTATTCCTTAGTTGGCGTGACTATAGATTGTGACGCGTGGGGCCTAATGATCGGAAGGTACTTGTTCCAAATTAGGTAGTAGGTCACTGTTTGATTTGCAGCTCAGCCCCACACTCTACAGAGCGTCACCATGCTAGTCTCATATTCTCCTCTCTTAGAGAAAAGAAAAGGTCGTCATATTCTACCATCATCGTTGATTCTTTCTGAAATCGTGGTTTGTAGTCGTACATATTCTGTATTCTGTATGTAAATAAACCGACGTAATAAGAGTGAGCTGCACTTTACACCACCTTTAAATTACCCAATCACTTCTAACCACCCATAAACTTCTGTTACATTTTGGATCAGATAAATTTACTATTGTCGCAGTTTGAATCACCCTTAACGATTTCTTAGGTACATATCAATGATCTCAAATACATGGCAGATTTGCAAAAATGAGTCTTCAAACATATGGTGTTTGTAAATTTGACACTCGGAGTATATGACATGTGGATCTATCCGTGTCTATGAATGTGGGCCCAATGGCAAATCCGCGAAACAACACGATTGGAGGCCTATTTTTTTAATTTTTTTCTGAATGATATCAGATCTACTATACTAGTGAATTCTCATACATATGTAGTCCATATATTTTTGCTAAAAGAGAGGTTATACACAGGGAAGAAAAAATATTTGAGGTGATCTAAATTGTAAAAATGGTAAAATTATCCGGTTCAAAATAACTAAAAAATATATAATGTTGTCCAAAGTATAATTTACTCTAAAAAAATTTAACTCTTTCATGTAGAACGAGGATTAAATGTATGGTGCTATGTGTACTAGTCGTCGATCCGCTTATTGCACAACTGCTGTTATTGATATTCAAAATATTGAAAGGTATTTTTTTCATGATTTAATAGAACCGAAATTTGTAATAAATAGATATAGAGTTGTACTTAGTTTGGAGTTAGAATCTTCCAATATTTTTATGAGGTGTATTCAGTTTAGAGTCGCGATTCTCACGACGTGTAGAGTAGATCGGGTTTTAGCATGGTCGACGGTACTAAATGTAGATATATAATTGTTATAGTATACTTCATCTAATCAATTGGATCTTTATGGTTAACATAAAAATGCTCTTGCAGGAAGTATCCAAGGCCCTATTTGACACGGCTCCAGATCTTAGATCTATATTGAGTATGGAGTACGTGGTTTAAAATAAATAGTTTAGCATTTTATATTTTATCCAAAATATAAATACAAATAATACATTCATATGTTACTTTTGTAACCCTAGATCCAGATCCATGGATTTATGGACTTAGAAATATCATGCTCCAAAAAATAAATTACATAGATATGAGTTGTGTCAAACAGACTCTTACTAAATGTTCACATGCCTAATAAATTGAGGATAGGCTAATATGCCGAGCACGAAGAAGCGTGTGAAAATTTCCTAGAAAAAAAATAGAAAAAGACCATGGATACTCTGGTAAATGCAGAAACATCGGTTCATTCGAAACAATTAGATAGCCTCGTCTTTTCGCTTATGGTTATACTTATAACCTTAAATTTAGAATAAATTTTAAGGTTTTTTATCATAATTTATTTTTCATCCATTGCTTTTTATCACTAAAACCACGTATATAAAAATTTTATTCATAAATTATTTTTCATTTACAAATATGTCGTTTCACTTTTTCCATCACCAAGGGAAACAATGACCACCACCTAGGACGCTAGTGGAAATTTGCAGTTGTGTTTTTATCTCTCCTCGGTGGACCAATATTTTGAATCCCAAGAAAATAGGCCATGTTATATAAGGACAGCGACTCCCTCAAAGTTCATTTGATTTTCCTACATTTTATCATGCTTTTTGTAGCACCTCTCGGGTCAATATATTCTTTGGTGGCCTTTCACCTACGCATATAATTTTGGCCACCCATTCGAAAGTATCTTCAGCCATGCATTAAGGAGATAAGTCCCATCTAGACGAGCTAGAGACATCTAATCATCTATATGTAGATGGTCAAGATCTTACTAATACATCATATATGGTCAAATTAGAATATAAAAAACAAAAGCTGAGTTGATATACATATATATATATATTCCTTGTTCTTCTTTTTCTCTCTTTGCTGCCGTCCTTTCGCGCTCAGTACCACTGCAAATTCTTCACCTAGAAAATTCACTAAGCATATATAAGAAGCAGTATGATGCGTGCAATTTTCTCTCATATATATAACAAAGCAAACTTTAATCACTTTTGCTATTAATCAAACGTTTGATTTTTTATTCTTCCGTCAAACACGCACCCAATGCATGTGGGAGCTAGAGGAAGACATGTATGAGTTTTTTTTTGACTTGTGTGCATGTCTTTGATTAGCATCCATCAAACATTTGAATAATAGGTGGACCCAAGTTTAACACACTTTTCACGTCAAAATGAACCGGTAAGAAGTGGAAGGAGTATATTTTGGAGCACTAAGCTTTTCGAAAAAGATTGAAACGAATTGTGAACATCAAAAGACTTGATACCGTTGAACATCAATTTGGGTTTATGCTAAGTAGAACTTATTTGAGTTTAACCAATTATAGAAAAATGCATTATCATCCATAACGTCAAATTAGTTTCATTAATTCCATGATTGGATAATTTTTTGTACTATATTTATTTTCTCTTAAAAATATTGATACATATTTTTCTATAAACTTAGTTAGACTAAAAAAAGTTTGACTTATAATTACGACAGATCCAAAGTAACTTATATTGTAGTAGAGTTGTTTCCCATGATAATACTAGAATAAGTCATTGTATGTTTGTGAGTGATGTTTGTTTCATATAGGGGTTATTGTAATATGTAGTATTGTGTTAGATTTGTTTAACCTAGATTATAAGCTAAAATAGAATAATCTATGAATTGTTTGTTTTTCTGGATTATTGGAGGCCTAGATTAATGGGTTTGTAATGCCAATTCTCTGGATGCCCTCAACTTTTTGTGCATGGTTCATCCTATTCCTACCCTTTGTGATTTTATAAAGAAAATACCAATTTTGAGGTAGCTAAATAAAAATGTTAAATAATAATAATAATAACATTCATGAATAGTTTATCCATACAACATACAATGGAATTAGTATCTCCTTTGACCGGAACACAACACATCCGGAACAAAAATCGTTTTGATGAACTTATCTAATTAGAGTAATCTGAGCTCTAGATTATAATAGTCTATCATAATAATCCATTTGTTTATTTTAACTTCATATTAATAAACTAGATTATAGTAAGTTTTTTAATAATCTATCTTTTTATCTGTTTGTTTCAACTTTCCTAAATTTTAGCAGTATTACATGCTTTGCTTTAGGGTATGTTCAATGATAGAGCCTATTGTGAGCTCTATCTTAAACTACGTCAGCAACAAGAGTCTATTTTATAATATATAGTCAGATGGGATTTCTACATGAATGCAATAAAATATTTTTATTATGCTAGTTTCTATTTTATACACTCTCATGCAAGAAAGTTTTCTTGAATAAATACTAAAAGTCGACTCTAAGCTGTTGTCATGCATAACAACAGTTTTTCTCTTTGCTTCCCTCTCTTGCCTCCATGTCACCTAATTTGTTTACGTGACGATTGAGAGAATCCGCTGTTAAGCACCTTTTTGTACGTGTCCTTAGGTCGTAGTCAGTTGAGCGCATGACCAGTTCTAGCCCCGTTCTCTCCCGGTCATGCGCAAGAGTTTCGGCTAGATGCGCACATTGTTCGCGCAGAATTGAAGCTCCTGGTGTTGTGAACACTGCACTATGGGTTGGAGGCCGTTTGGCCAGTTCCTCTGGTTTGTTATTCGCATCTCTATTTATAGTTTCTATCAAAGACTGAAACACACTGGCAAATTGCAGCATATAGAACCCCTGATCGATGTGTTTGCTCTGGTGTTCGTGTGAGTCTCTCCACTTGGGGTTTCCTAGCACTCACTTATTCCAGAAAATGTCCCCTTCTACTCCCTGTTGCTTTTATTCGGGTTAGAAATACCTTTTCTGGATCAAATTTCATGAATCACACCCTCATCTTCTGCTTATGCTTAATTTTAAGCTAAAATTTTAATTTTCAACCTAAAATTTAGAATTAATTTTGAGGTTTTTTATCGCGGTTTATTTTTTCCAGCACTAATTTTTAGATCACTGAAAACACATATATAAAATTTGTATTCATACATTATTTTTTATTTATAAATATATCATTTTGCTTATTCGTGAATTAAGTGAAAAGATAGACACTTAATCCTACCGAGCGACCTGGTGAAGGTATCTCCGAGATTCAATGTTGTGCCAACAAACATAATTTCGACCAGCTTCTCATTTACTCTCTCCTGAATATAACAAAACCTTCACATTTATGTGTTTACTCCTATCGGAGTATACTGGGTTCTTGTGTTTACTCCTGTCGTGATACACTGGGTTCTTCATGGATGAGACCATGGATTGATTCTTCACCCTTTAAGTTGGTCACATCTAGGTAACGGTTTTGTTGCCATGTGAATCCGACTATATTGCCATGACCTCCTTCCTCCTCGGGTTTGGATCACCTGCCATTGCACAGCTAATGGTACCAAACAGTGCAGTGTCATTGGCATGATCTTAGCTGTTTGTTTGCAGATGGACAGCCACTGTTCATCTGCTACAGTGATTTGGTACAGCAAATTTATTATATTTTGTCTATAGTAATTTTGCTACAGTGTCGGTAGTCCCGTCATCTATAGTACAGTGCCGTTTTCCCTCTCATATTTCACTGTGCTATCAGTCCGGATCCTTCCTCCCCATGCCAACTCTCGAGGTGGACAATCAGTCGACAATCTCACTCGTCAAGAGCCCATTTGCGCCATGGCCGGAGTAAGCACATATATGTTCAAGTCTCAGTATATCGGGGAGAGTGGAGGGAAGAAGAAGCTGATCTACATCGAGTTTATCGGCGGAAACAGAGAAATTCTGGATAGCTTCACCAAGTCACTCAATCGGCAGGGATAAGGTTCCATGAACTTTGATGCCATATTGGCCTTAATTTGTGACCTTAATAAGAGCACAGGTAATTGGGGGTGGTTTGTTAGAATAAATCTTTCTGCTTTTCTTTTTTTTTTTTCAAATTTTCATTTGTGCTCGTTTATACTCCCTCCACTTTTTTATTTTACGCCGCTGATTTTTGAGCCCACGTTTGATCATTTGTCGTACTTAAAAATTTATATAGTTACTAATTATTTTGTTGTGATTTGATTTATTACCGTAGAAACATTAAACATGACCTATAATTTTATACATTTATATAAAAAAATTGAATAAGATAAAAGATCAAACATATATAAAAAAATTAACTGTGTCAAAAATAAGAAAAGACTGCATGCAATTAGGAGGCCGTTTGACCACTCCTGTCGTTTGCTTTTATCGTCTCGTTTAGGCCCGGTTTAGTTACTAAAAACTTTTCAAAAAAACATCACATCGATTCTTTGGATATCTAAATAAAGAATTAAATATACATGAACATTAAAACTAATTACACGGTGATGAAAAAAATCGTAAGACGAATCTTTTAATCCTAATTAGTACATGATTAGCCATAAGTGCTACAGTAACCAACATATGCTAATGACAGATTAATTAGACTCAAAAGATTCATCTCGTGGTTTTTAGCTGGAATCTGAAATTTTTTTATAATTAGACTACGTTTAATACTTCAAATGTATAACTATATGCGTCGATGTGATATCTCTCTTAAATATTTTTGGGAACCGAACGGGGCCTTAGTTGAAACAAGGACAAAGCATCGCCGAATTGCGGCACAAAACTTGCGTTTGCTCTTGTGTTTGCGTGAATTTTACACTCGAATTTTCCTGATAGATAAAATATGGGTTGGCGAGATAATGTGTAATATGGTCCCCTGAATATAGAGTTTAAAGCTATATAAGACTCTTTTTCATGGACTGAATGTACATTATTCACTGCATCTCGAATTTATTTAGGCTCTACGTACACATACTCTTGTGCACATGGAGCTTTTTGCTTGCTTGTCTGTAAGTGAAAAAAAATTGGCATGGCCACTGGTCAGCCATCTCTATTGTTAGTTTGCAGTAACCGATGGCCGGATTAATTGTTAATTAATTAAGATGATGTGAAAACTATATATCATCGTGCAAATACCAAGGATCCGAGCAGTTTTTGAACCGCCCACGAATAGTAGGGATCATAGCATTTTTGGACATTTTAGGGCGAGCTCTTCTAAGCAAAAGTGGATTGAAGCCAAAAGGTGAAATATTTAAGTTGTTAGCAGAAGTGAAATAGTGCCCCATCACTTGTATTTGTGGAGCGAAGCTGTTGGTTCTATCTTGTTAACTACACCTATACCATTAGTACTTTTATAATTGGAAAAAGTACAGACTACCTCCATAAACTATAAAATCAGACATTTAACACCCTCAACATTTCATATTAGACGAATAACCCCTTTAGTACTGTTTTGAGTGGGTTTTGTTTGAGCAAGCATACATGGTGCGGTGGTGCAAATGTGCCAATCTAGTCATTATCACTCCAAATTGTTAGATGCATAACGTGTGGTTTTTATGTTTTGGGGAAGGGTAACTCGTACTTTTTCCTTTATAATTTTGTAGTATATATACTTTCAATCATGCATCCACGCAACTCACAGCATTTCATCTGCAGAGAGGGCAGGATGACGACCACCGGAGTCACAATTTGTTACACTTTCTCTGCAAATCAAGGAGGACGAAATAGCGAATGGACCTGGGAAAAGATGACTGACTGGCTGCCGTTCAAAGAGGGTTAGGCAGCACCAAGGACGTGTAGTACCTAAGTGCTAGATATACCATGCGTGCTTATTGCTTAATTCCCTAGAGGAACTAGACGACACTTTCAGATCTCCCATCTTTACTGAAGGAATGGAGTATATCAAAGTCGTAGTTTCAGAAACTGACTAAGGAAATGTTCTACTTCAGCTGATTTTGATTCCAAAGAAATGGCAAGATTAAGACCCCGTTTGGATCAAAAAAGTCACTGGGACTTCTAGGAAAAAAATTCTCCTTCTTCCAAATAGGAGGGACTTTTTTAGGACTTTTTCCTAGAAGTCCCTCAAAAACCAGTAGTCTCTTGGAAGGGACTTTTTCTCCCTCTTTCCACGCGTTGTCCCTCTTCTCCCCTCTACCGCCCACCCGCCCAATGGCACCGCCCCCACCCCGCTCGCCGGCCAGCGCCGCCCCCGCCCCCGCCCCCGCCTGCTCGCCGACCAACGCCAACGTCGCCCCTGCCCCCGCCCGCTCGTCGGCCAGCGCCGCCCCCGCCCCCTCTTCTCCCCTTAACCGCCCGCCCGCCCAACGGTGCCGCCCTCACCCCACTCGCCGGCCGGTGCCGCCCTCACCCCACTCGTCGGCCAGCGCCGCCCCCGCCGCCTCTTCTCCCCTTAACCGCCCGCTCGCCCAACGGTGCCGCCCTCACCCCACTCGCCGGCCGGTGCCGCCCTCACCCCACTCGCCGGCCGGTACCGCCCTCGCCCGTTGGCTGGCCGATGTCGACCCTGCCCCCGCCCTCGCCCACTCGCCAGCCGGCTCCCTTCTCCTCTCTGCCGCGCCGCCCCCGCCTGCCCGCCCCCTCTTCTCTCCCCTCTTCTCCCTACTCTTCTCAGGGGTACTATAGTATTTATACCCTATAGTAAAATATTTTTAGTTCCTCTTCCCAAACAAGAGAGACTACAAAAAAAGTCCTAGGGACTACTAGGAAGAAGTTCAGGAACTACTAAAAGTCCCTGAATCCAAACATGCCTTAATATGCATGATATCCATCTCACTAATTTACTACATGGAAATATTTACTACATTTGTCTTCTGTTTAGATTTGTTCTGCCCAAAATGGAAATGGGTACTAGAGCGATGAGCTTGTAATGTTTCATTCAAAAGCTTGAATATGCTACTGTGGGAGGTGTCAACTTATACCCATAATTCTCCTATTCATCTCACTCTTCTTTCCGAAGCTCTTTGGATCCTGAGAGAAATGAAAAAAATTATCGATCGGACTTTAAATTAAAAAAAAAAGATATGTTATGGTTTCACTTTTGAGTTTCGTAGTGAGTTTTAACTACGAACTGAACCAGATCTGTTCTTTTCAGGCACATGACTTTGATGCGATGGGTCGGTTTCTATAAGCGGACGAAACTCATCTTTTAGAGCTGTAGATTACTACTTCTCTGTAATCATTCGTCAATCATATTTATTCTGCTATTTTAATATGGGATATATAACCTTCTTTTTGGCACAACTTTCTCGTAGTGTTTGACAAATACACTGCAAAATATTCTTCATCTACATATTATTTCTCAAAACCTCCTAGAACACAGAATACAACATCCAAAACATATATTGCTGTGCTGGTGGTCGAAAAATCCATAGTCATATTTGTAAATTATAATTTTTTAAACATGTATGCATACCTTCATTTTATTCTCTTCCTTTTTCAGTCATACACGTGACCTGTACAAAAGTAGGCATCTCCATGGATGAGTAATAATTTTGGAAATCTATATATGCAGGGATAAGTATTGCAGAACTGTAGATACATGTGTCTTTTTGGTGTGTTTGTATCATGGAGCCTCTTTAATTAGCAGGTACGTGGACGAATATATCATCTCTACTTTATCAACAGTGGTCGGTCGTAGCTTTATCATCAGCTGGGAGCTTCAGCACTGCTTGGGAAAGCCAAGCCTTATATAAGAACAATAAGGTTTTTGCAAGGTATCTATCAGATTAGCATGCAGAGAGCTGTGGAGGAGGAAAGCAAAGCAAGCAAAGGTAGGAACAAGGCATCTTGAGAAAGCTCCTTGCCAGCAACTCAAACACGAATTTGCATTCATCTGTGCAAATAACTGCCTTCCTAATGACCCTGCAGCCTCTATATATATAGGCAGCCATTAGAAGAAATACAGCATGACTGAAGAACACTAGAGATTGCATCACCAGTTCCTAATTAGGTAGTGGCTCTCTGGTTAATTGGTTAGTAGAACATCGGCTTGGGCTTTTGATTCAGTGAGGATTAGTATACATTAGTAATTACTAAGTGAGTAGTGAGATTTGGGCTTGAAAAGTAGTTCTTAGAGGCAAGGTACACAAACACATGGGAGGCACTCTGCATTACCTGTCTGGTCTGCTGCTGGGTGGCAGCGGCAGCAAGAGCCACAAGCTGAAGAAGCAGTTCAACACGGTGGAGCTCAAGGTGAAGATCGACTGCGACGGCTGCGAGCTCAAGATCAGGAACACCCTCGCCAACATGAAAGGTACGTCCATAAATGCATGCTTTTAACCAAATGGGTTTTGTGTAATCAAATCATTCACACCCTTGTCTTTTCACTTTTACAATTAATCGTAGGTTTCTTCATCATGGTTTATCTCTTAGCCTTTGCTTCGATATCGTCAAGATCACGTATTTAAAAGTTTTGTTAACAAATTAATTTTCGTTTGCAAATATGTTAAGCCGAAATGTTTCAGAAGTTTTGCGATGGAATACATATATGTATGGGACAAGTGCAGGGGTGCAGTCGGTGGAGATAAACCGGAAGCAGTCGAAGGTGACGGTGCAGGGGATGGTGGAGACGCAGCGGGTGCTGCGGCGGGCGCAGTCGACGGGGAAGCGGGTGGAGCTGTGGCCCTACGTGCCCTACACCAACCCCTACGTGGCGCCGCCGGCGGCGTACGACAAGCGAGCGCCGCCGGGCCACGTCCGCCGCGTGGACGCCGTGATGCCGGTCACCCCAGGCCAGGAGGAGCGCCTCGCCACCCTCTTCAGCGACGACAACCCCAACGCCTGCGCCGTCATGTGATGTGATGTCAAACAAAATTACACAGCGTGTAAACGACTTGGAATTTTTCATCCGATAAATTTGCCGTCATGTAACTGTTTGAGAGTAATTAAGGAAATAAATTAAGTTTCTTGCACGTACGCCCGAGTATATATACTTAATTTATAGTGTACCAATTGAGTCCACACGCTAGGGTCTACTGAATAAGGAATGATTAATAGTGGAGTGCATGACTAGTGCCTGAATTTGTTCATATGTGCCATCTAGAGCCAAATGCTCTTAAGATGCATATTTATCTTCTAAAATTTGTTAAAAAGTGTGTTATCCTCTGGAATTGTCACAACCTCGATAGGATGCTATGTGGTGCTAACGTGAGATGCTAATGTGGCACAATCTTCTAAGTCTATATTGACTAACAATTGAGGCCACTAAGGACATTCCTTTTTTCATATGTTTCTCTCACTCATCCTTTCTTTTTCTTTTCTTTTTCTCTTTTTCTCTTATAGTTCTACAGATTGGACATCGGCGATCGAATCAGGAGATTCAAGAGTTTGAGAATGTAACATAGAACCAAGGCAAGCTCGACAATGGTCAAGGATAAAGTCGACTGCGGCAACAAAACTAGGGGTTGATAACTAGCAATTACCTCGACAAGCGACCATGACTAAGACAGGGGCTTGAGGACCAGTGTCTGGGAGCGAGCTTATCCGGTGGAGATGTGTGAAGAGGCGCCAAATCTTCTTCCTTCCTAGCTTGCATTGGCCAAATGTGAGCTCGCTGGGCCAAAGAGAGAGGAAGGTGTAGCCACTGGTGGAGAGGGAGGGAGGGTTCCTGTTAGATCTAGGCCGCCCAACATCGATGCCACTATACTTTGAATTTAAATCACCACATGATGCTTTTTCCGGTCACTACACAAAACTGGCTATCATAACAAGCATGACAAGGCCAATGGTATCATGTCATGATTAGGCGGAAGGTCCCTCCGATGGCTTGGAGCTCATTGGCACCACCTCCCCACTGCCCCAGCTCTGCTGGTTGTCGACACCATCACTATAGCTGCCTAACTTGCCTTGCACATTGTCTCTATTCCCGGCAACCTCTAGCCCGTCCAGAGCTCCGATCATGCAGCCTCACACCCATCATATGTTGTGCATAGATCGGCAGTGACAGATGCAAAGATATAATATAAAAGGGGAAAAGGAAAAGGAAATAATTAGAAGGGAAAAATAGAAAAAAAATAAATTCATAATTGGCCTCAGAGTAAAAATAATGATGCCTCGTTAGAGTTCGTGCGGCATTTCACATAGGATCCTGGAGAAGTGACCTAAATGAAACACTTTAAAAAGTTGTTGCATCTAGATGACACAAATGAAGAAGTTTAGGGGTCTGTCGTGCACTTCACTCTTAAATAAATAACAAAAGTCAACTTTTTGTCCTTTCCTATGACATTGGTCTAATTTTCTGCACTTGACTATGAATTGCAAATTTTAGCCCCCTAGAATAACTCCAACAGTCTTGATATCCCCTTTCTGTACCAGAATTTGGCAAACTTGAAGAAAAACAAGCCTCCAACAGACTTGCCAAATCAATCTCCTTGTCATCTGGCTTGCCAATCTTCTCCCATCCCTTCCCAAAGTTGGCAAGCTATAGTACTCACTTGCCAAACAATTGAACCCACATCTTCTCTGGTCACCTTTCCCTTCCCCGGGCACGATTGAGACAATAGGAGACGGAGAGAGGGGGCACCGCGCTGGTCGGAGTGGCACCTCGTAGCTCTTTCCTGCACCATCCCCATGCTTCCACTGTATGCTTTGCACCATCCGACCATTCCCCGCCTTAATTTGGTTCATTGATATGTCGTGGTAGCAAAAGGATGTCGACAACACTGCAAAAAGAGAGTGCCAGCCGGCCCAAGTCCACTGCTTCGTTCTCCTCCCGTGTCGACCGGCGATTCAGTGCATGGCATCGTCATCTGCCTAAATTCATGCGATAGCTCCCATTCTTGAGCCCATCGTGTGTATGTGGGGGAAAGACGGAAACCCTAACATGTAAGATACCTACAATCTGGAGAATGAAATATAGAGATACTTTTGGAGTACATATGTTAATTTGCAGAGTAAATATTTTGGCCAACTTGTGATATGTCTATTTGGTGAGCTAGATTTGGCAAGACCGTTGCAGATGCTCTTATCTTTCGGAACCGGTAATATTTCATCCTTGACTTAAACAAGGTGGTTTGGACTATGTGGCATCGTATGCATGACATCTAGTTGGCAAATACAGAGTAGAAAAATAAAAAAACTCAATGTCAAACAAAGAGAAAGAAAATGTAAAGATAATATCTGGATTATATTTTTTTTCTTAATTTGTCTCTTTATGTTTTTATTTTCTTTTGTAAAATATGTCGCTATATATTAGTGATCGGTATGATAATGTATTTGTTATTTACCTGCGTGAATTTTATACGACACCATCTCATAAAAAGCACCCTTGTTTAAGTCTAGCGATGTAACAGGAAAACATTTAAAAGTTTATGGACCGAAAATTACTGGTTTTGTGTTTGACAAAAAGCACCGACCAAGGGCATAGTTGAGATAATAAAAGTGAACTTAATGATCTCTAAATAAACTAATACTTTATCGCCCAAATATTTGGGCAGTTCTTAATAAAACTAGTAAAGATGTAGGAAGAAAAATATTAATTAATCCTCCACAATATAGAGAAATACCTAGTTATCCGCCAAAAAAATAGATTGGATGAAAGCAGCCCAGGTGCTCACTGCTCTTAAGTTGCGATTAAATGTCACATCACTGGGATTAGTGGCCTTCAACGGGCCATCATGGACTGGGCCAGTGACCACAAGGTACGAGATGTACGTGTGAGCAGTACTCCTTTTGTTTTTCTTTTACCATTTGTCCAAATATACAAAATTATAAATTGTACTTAAAGTTACTTTAGTAATATTATACTTAAAGTTACTTTAGTAATAAATCAATTTATAATAAAATAGTCAATAATTATATAAATTTTTTAAATAAGACAAAGGGTTAAACGTATATAAAAAGTCAATGACGACTAAAAAATTAGAGAGACTAGTTCGATGGAAGTAGTACTGTACCGAATTATCGAACGACGTATGTTCTGGGACTAAGGCTACTCAAGATTAAGCGAATAACTAATTATCGTATACAAAGGTTCTACAAAATACTATTTCTACGCAGTGCTATATTAAGTACTTATGATCGGAGAGTAACCAGGAAAATTCGTAACTGCATAAAAGAAAATTTAATATATAAGTGTCATCTACTTAGTAACTAGAGTTTAATGTACACAACACACTACCTTTACCTTTAATAGTAGTCTCAATATAACATAGTAACGAATATCTCATTTTCTTTCTTGGTACTTCTCATCTTGTAAAAATTTATATATATGCTAATAAATATGGAGCCATATATATATATATATATATATATATATATATATATATATATATATATATATATGTTGTAGGCGAAGGTACAAGTTAAAGATGGAGGAGTTGTGTCTGTCTCAACCTCATGTATCATTTCTGCTCCTCCCCTTCTCATCCTGAGGGGCATATATAAAAAAAAAAGTTAATCCAAGCTATGTCTCCTCTATTATAAAAAAGAGTAATGGTTGTACTAGAATTTCATATATCCACCCGGTGGGCTGCCCTCTGGGCCGTCCGTGTCACATGGGCCATCCGCGTCGAAGCCCGAGTGGGCCGTGTATGCACCAGGCCGTGGGCTAGCCCCGCCCGCATGTTTCCGAGTCGGCTGTCAGCCTCTCGTATTTTTGATCCCTTCGCGCACACGTTTTCTGACGTCTGCAGTCCCGACGTTTTGCCCCCAAGCCCTGCGTGGATAGACTGATAGAGCGACGCCTTCACGCAGGCCACGTGAAATTTTTGGGGACATTTAATTTTTTGTCATAAATTTAATTTATTATTGTACCAACATAGTATTTACGGGTTAAGGGACATCTGTTTTGAATATTTATTAGAGTATCAAAAAGTTAAATTTCTCAAAATTTCCGTGTGGCCGCTCCTGACCTGAATCAGCATATGATGCGAAGGCTTTTTCTGACAGTGGCAACAATGATTATTTGACAATATATATTAGCATAAAGAGGGTGGGTGGTCAGCTAAGCTTAGCTGACACCTCTGCAGCATGCAGAAATAATTAACCATCTTTTTTTTTTCACTGTAGCTCTGTCTGAGCTAATTTTTACAAATTCAATGTTGTCATCTGCGCAAGCGAGAAAGAGCCGAATTGACACGATCAAAGACACGTCATGCTCCTCGCTGGGCCACTAACATGATATCATAACAGCTTTATCAAAAAAGTGTCCTGACGAAGCAAATCAGTATAGGACGACCTCCTTCCCTTCGTCTCGTCCCTAAATGTTTGATGCCATTAATTTTTTTATTTACGTTTATTTTATTTAATTTTTTTTCAAATATATAAAGCTATATATATACATAAAAGTATATTTAATAATAAATCAAATGATATAAAAATAATTAATAATTACGTAAATTTTTTGAATAACACGAGTAGTCAAACGCATATAAAAAAGTCAACACTATCCCCTTTGATTTTTATTTTAGATATATATTTAACTATTCATCATATTTAAAATAATTAGATAATTGTTAATTATTTTATTGTGATTGCATAGTTCTCACTAATTTTAACTAAGATGAATAATAAAACGATCAAAAATTAAACAGCATCAAATAAAAAAAGGCAGACAATATTTAGATCAATCCTCTCATGCATCTGATGTCTCTGAATATTTTTGGGCAGTCGATTCTCCAAAAATCCAAATATATAATTATACATTTTTTTTAATTTCAAGTGCATGTTTCATCCATGTAACACAATCACCCTATTGCTTATTCGTTACCCATACATAAATTTGTGTATATATATATATATATATATTATTTTGGCATGATATATTTATGGTATTTGAAAAATTATATAAGTTAGACATCCAAATATAAAAAACCCATCCCTGTAGTCACCTGGAAGGTCGGGATTGACGTCGTGGCCTCGACGGTCGCTTCTTGGGACGAACATAATCACATCAAATTCCTAATCACACTCGCTTGAACAAGTAAGAAAAAAAAAAGAAACTTTTCTTGTCTCATTCTATTTTTTCTTTTCCAACACGGGCACTACGGCCCACTTAGGCCATATATGCTGCTGCTGCTGCTGCTGCTATGACGTATAGACCATATATGGCAAAAATTTCATCTCCTAGTTGTTGTGGATGGGCCAAACTCTCAACTAGGCATGGCCGTTTTCAATCGAAGAAGAAACATGGCGCGGCGTGAACGGGGTGGGCCGTGGGCGTGTTGCCATGCCATCCTGGGGGCTGTGCTGGTGAGCTCGTCGCTGCTGTCCAACGGACGTGGGCCCCTGGGCCGTCGATTGTGTTTCACTAAAATGCAAATATAAATTTGTGTGTGACTGTGGATCCAACTATTTTGCCTATAAAATTTAACGGGCCGGGCTTAAAACGGGTTAAAAATAAAATTATATAGTTTTGAGCTAAATTTTTTTAAAGAATTAAATAGGGTTGTGAAAAGAAACCACTGGCCTTGCCCCATTCCCACACCCTATGTGTGATAGCCACGAGGATTAAGAAAGTAGACGTGAATGATTGAAAAAGAAATATTGCGATGAGTTTAGAAGCAGAATATGGGTGAAAAAATTAGATGAAAAATAGAAGTGCGATTGGTTACAATGATGAGGCTGGTGGAGAAATAATTTCATTGTGGGACAAAGGTGAGTGGTAGAAATAATTTCATTTTTGAATGGAGGGAGTATACGAGAACAATGGGCATGTATGCTGACTTTGCAATGCAAGGGTTTACATACATACTGACCATGTATGTGCTTAGTTTAAAAAGCGAAAATTCATATGCACCGATTTGCTTTCTGCTCCTCATCTTTTATCTTATCCTAACGTTTATAGGCCAAAATTTAAATTTTAAATATTAAATTTGGATTTGACTTTTGGATTGTTTTTCACAATTTATACGTTATGCAGTATTTGCTTTTAATTTACTAATAACACACATGTATATAGAATTACCCACAAAATATCAATGCATCATAAACTCTTATTGGATTTTGTAAACCTTTTCTGATATGATATTGAAAGTTTTGATTGAATTTTATTCATAAACATTAAACAATCCATGACTTGCATGTTAGACAATACTATATATATGATTTATAGAGCTAACTATAGCTGACTTGCATGTTTTAGTTAATTAACACACAATCCATGACGATACTTGTTGTTTAATTAATGTTCAAAGATGCATGTGCATGGCATGCATATATAGTACCTAAACATCTACTGGTATTTAACTAAGCAAGCATGGACACCTCATTATTTCCGAACAAGTTCACAGGAATCAACGGACTGGAGAGCAAATTGGCATTAATACCGATCCGTAACCGTTATCTTCTACAGGACGCATATCATATGGATCAATAGTTTAATCTAGCACACTAGTTATAAACCTAATCAATGCATATTATATGCACTTACGTACCCACTCAACCAAGAGAGCAAGATAAATCTGGAATGTCAACTATAGCTAGACAGCAACACGTACAAGAGAAAATTAATTAAACGGCTGCCTGCTGGCACGTAAGATGTGTGAGAGAGTAATTTAAATTTGCAATGCAAAGCCCTCCTGCTAATTAAAGTACTGATACGAGTTTGAGAAAATATTTTGGCTAAAAATACTTTTGTTCGATTAATGTACGTTCTCATGCATGCACTCGGAAGCCTAAATAAGCCATCAACCTGTGCTAGCTTGTTACTCGCTCAATTTCATGTTATAAGAGATGTTTTGACTTCTAATGTTAAAAGTTTCAAAGCTTGATCAAATTTATAGAAAAATTAGCAATATTTATTCATAACACTAAATTTATTTCATTAAATCAAACATTAATTGAAAAGAATCTGATGGTATATTTGTGTTGTAAGTATAATTATATATATGTTTCCCTATCAAGTTGATTAATTTAAAGAAGTTTGATTTACGAAAAAGTAAAAATACTTTAGAATATAAAATACGGAGAGTTCATGTACTAATTTACTATAGAAACCATAGGGAAGGGTAGTACGTACGTTTTTATTTTCAGATAGTTTAATTTTCAAACATCAGTGCACTACAATACAAGCATTTGTAATTAACTAGTAGCATTAAATTATAGAAACATGGTATAGAACGTATCAAACAATATATTTCGCTTCTTATTAATTAACTAATACGAAACGTTCAGTCGTATACAATGTAATATTTGTTAAATGTATTATACAACCCAACCACATCAAATTCATCCCAATACATGCAAATTAAGCACAACATATCAAAACTAAATATAATAAGTGGAAATGAAAGCAGGTTACATATCCATGCATGTGGCATGAACCCAGCATAAGCATGTACGTACATCTCAAAACATAACTTCACACGCATGCTGCAGAAAAAAATTAACTCACCATATGTTCATACACACCCTAAATTTTTAACTTGCAGAACTCTACAATTTATTCAGAATGACATTTTTAGTGTGGCTTCAAACAAAAGTTCATTATTGTAGTGCTTAACTCATAAGCCATATCCATGGTTTAGGGTTCGCAACCTTAGGAGTTGAGGATCGCGCCTGCCACCGCTACAATCATGGCTGTGGGATCACCGAAGATGAGAGCGATGATGACGCGTATGGCGCCGGCGACGATCGTCAAGAACCGCTCCAGGCCACTGCGGCCATTCGTCTTCCTCTTGGGCAGGCTCTGCAGGAGGCCCTGCATTGCCGGCGAGCTCACCACCTGCATGATCTCGCCGTCGGCGACGGCGAAGTTCTGCGAGCTGCTCGGGAGAGCCTGCATGGTCTTGAGGCACGAGACGTGAAGGTGCAGCGGCTCGCCGTCGACGTGGGACCGGTAGAACCAGAACTCGCGGCACTTCTCCCGGCACCGGCCGCACCGTCTGGACGACTCCTTGGCGAGCTCGAAGCGGTGGTCGCCGACGGTGAACTGCGCCGGCAGGGACGCGCACGTCGGGTGGAGGTCGAGGTCACGGTCAGCGCAGTGGTAGACCAGGCCGCGCGCGTGCAAGCGGTCGCCGCAGGCGTCGCAGAGCGTCCCGCGGGCGTTGGCGGTGGCCGCGGCCAGGGGCTCCCGCAGGAGGACGAACCTGCAGCCGGGGAAGAGGCGGTGGTGCTCCATGGCCTCCGGCGCCAGCGCGCAGCACGTGTGCAGGTCGAAGTTGCACGGCTCGCACCGGTACCTGGGGCCGTGGCCGCGTTCCATGCAGCCGTCGCACTGGAACATCTCGCCGGCGGTGTTCACTAGTTTCAGCTTGTGACCCTGCCGGTGAGTGGGGTGGGAGGAGATCGTCGCAGGACCTTCCTTGAAGAGCTTAGTCATGGTGGCCACTGGTACTAGCTAGCTAGCTACGCAGTGCTTGTTCTTGCTTTTCGATGCTTTAATTCCTTTGTTGCTGGAGGTGGTTTGGAAGTTTGTCAGGTTATCAAGAAAAAATTTGGGATCGATCTTTGCGACGAATGGGATTACAGATCTGCTCAATTTATAGGCAATTTGTTGGTTGGATATATGTTGCTTGCTACTGCCTCCGTCTCAATCTAAGTATGTGGATTCCCACATCTGGCGTTTGATCATCCATACTATTTAAAAAACATATTAACATTTTTAAAAATTAGTCACACATAAAATATTATTCATATTTTATTATTTATTAACAGCAAAAATACTAATTATAAGTTTTTTAAATGAACAAACAGGCAAACGTATAACATAAACAACGAAAACTATGTTCTTTTGAGACAGAGGTTGTAGGTGCTAGCTAGGAAGATGCTGTGACGAGTGTGTGTTGTACACTTGTACCTCGAGAAATTGATGCGAATGTTCCCGTATTAGGGAGTATTGTAGTATAACAGTACGTAGTACGCTGTTTTTATAATCCATAAGTAGTATGTTCGCCGAAGAAGCAACTTGACAGGCGTACCGATGGTTCAGTTCAATTTAAAATAACTATGCATGCATACATCATTCAGACAGACACACACTGCATTTTGCACGGAAGTTAGCAAGATGTTTATGCGGACTGTGTAATAGCGGGGAACGGTTTTGGTCGGTTGAGAAGACGTCATCTTGTTTTTTCGAATAATTATTTTTGATATTTGTTAAAAGAAATAGGGGTGACAACATCCATATATAGAATATATACCACCCCCCGTAGAAATTTAAGTCCAAACTCAACTCACAGCACTGAGAGAAAAAAAAAAGACACAAATCCATCGTATGAAGTTATGAACAGTAGCTGTACAATTGGCATTAGACTTTGTTCTTTCTCGTCAGATTAAAAAAAAACAATTTGGATGATATTTCCCCTTTATTTTTACATGTGAGATACGCATGTGTACGGCAAGCCAGAGAGCCCTGGTCATGGACCATCCCGCCAGTGAAAATGACCTCATTACTAGAAGGGGTTAGGGGTCAACTTAATTAACCGTCCTCCTCTAGAAATCGATTTTGACATGTGGGTGCTTAATCAAGCCGTCGACCTCTAGAAGTCAATAACTTTCAGTTAAAAACACATGAGTACACCTAACCTTTTTTATATAAATTCAAACAATACAAACTTTATATAAAATGTAGAGAGCTTAGCAAGTTCTACACCCTTGTAGTTGATGAATTTTCCATTTGAAGTTATTTAGAGTTTCAAACAAACATTACATATTTCCTAGTGAATTAAAGTGAAAAGATAAGGATGAAAGCATTTATAAATGAGCCTTTTTACTATCCTCAAAAAAGTGTCTCGAGTTACACACTTTTTAGTGTAAAAGTTTAGTACTTTAAGGTACTAATATTTTGTACTACAAAAATTTGGTATCTTAAAATACTTTTTAACGATAGTAAAAAAATTCCTTTATAAATATATAAGGTTGCTCGCTTTCGTAACGACCAATGTGAGTAACGACCAATGTGAGCAGTTAGCTTATTAATTTATATAGAGAGATAATAAGTAAAAAATTAGATCTACTACTGGGTGTAGTTATTCACTTCATGTATAAGATGTAAAAAAAAAACTTCCATACATATTTTTGCTCTCACCAAACAGAAAGCTCGATCTGCTAGGTGAGAGTAGAAACTGTATATAGGTGTATAGACGTGAAGGTAGTAACTACCGATAATAGGATATAGGCTATATGTGTGTGTGTGATATATATATAAATAAATATATATATGTATATATATATATGTGTATATAGCAAAACTATTCTATACCCTCACTATGAAATAATTATTCTATACTTCCTCCCCTCGTAAGACCCAAACTTGCCTCCCACCCCTTCCAAGGCTCCAAAATCCCCCTCCTGCACTAGTTAAAGTACTCCTCCACTGATCAAATCCATCACCCATAGCCCACATTTTATCACTCGCCTATTTGAAACAGTGTAGGAACATAAAAACTAAATTGTAGTAACACAACAGCTAGTTTACAGTAACAACAACAAAATACAGTCACAAAAACTCTAGTTTTTTTAATCACTTTTTAAGTGTTGTGGTTAAAACGGTTTTTACAAATAATAGGACATGAGATATATTGCTCTCTAAAGATTTGGAATATAATCGTTTGGTTTAACACATGTACTAGTAGTACTATCACACTATTTGTTGTTGCATTTTAAATTTGTTGTTGCTGCAAAATTATAATAACTTGTAAGTTTTATTATAATATGTGCAATACAATAGACTATTATCAACGAGCCATGCTCATGGTCACAATTTTCGTATTACTGTATTTTTATCACGGTATTATTGTAATTGTATAGTAACAGCTGTTGGAATTTTCTAGGATGGACTTGGCCAACAAATATGAATTTTCATCAAATGGTACAAACCAAGAGAAATGCATTCACATCGTCATGTTTCATGGAACTATTCCTGTTGGCTGCTTGGAACATTTGGAAAGAAAGAAATGGCCTGATTTTTAAAAATATTAGCGCTACTCTTTGGTCATGGAGGTCAAATTTAAAAATAGATCTTAGTCTACATTTAATTAGACTAAATGAAACACATCATACAACTAATCAATCATAGATTGACATGCTGTAAAAGCTTTAGGCCTTCAGGTCGCCTTTTAATTTCTTCTTTTTATTAATAAATATTATACCGTGGGGGCCTCCCTCACTATCTTTTGATAAAAAAACAATGCATATATTTTATAGCAACATAGCATGTTACTGCAATTTATTATAATGTTAGTATAATGTGTTATTACATGTAAGCAACTATATTATTAACTTAGTATTTGTCTTTTATTTTCATGGTGGTGTAGATGTGACATCCGTATAGAACCATGCTTCAATAGATTGCGAAGACGCAGGAGGGTTATTACGTACAAGTTGCAACGTTATTGCATAGCTATTGCCATATCATTAGTGTATACTTATACAATTTATAGAGATATTATTAATATTTCAAATTTCAAACAACTTTATCTCTCACCCTATATATTATTTTAAAAACATTTGTACCCATTATTAGAAAAAAGTGTTTTAGAAAAAGTATATTCTTCCTTACTATGTTTCAACGTTGTTAATGCATATAAGTTGTATTGTTACTGCATGACCGTATTGTTACTTCATGGTTCCTATGAGGCGAGTGGGATTCTTAAGATTTTAAACTTTAAACAACTTTATCTTACCTCAAATGTTATTTTTAAAAAGGTTTGTACCCCATAGTTAGAAAATTGTGCTTTCAAAAAGAGATCTCTCATGTCTATGTTTTGATATTGTTATACTGCACGATGACTGTACTATTACTGCTCAGTTCCTATGAGTCGAGGGGCGGACTTTGGTGGGAATAGGGGAAGTCGAAAATAAGGTTGACCCACGCGAGAACCCATTGACCTGACATTGGTTGAGGTGGGAAGTGGGATTTAGGCCTTGGAAGGGAGGGGATATAGAATAGTTATCCTATAGGTATACACAATAGTATATGCCTATGGGATATATATACGCTGGCGCTATATCAAGCGCCACCGAGGCGGATGCGCTACATGAAGCGCCACAGAGACGATGCGCGCTATGAAACAACATAGCGTGACACATTGTGATCAACCAACCTCCAACACTCCTCCCCAACATCCCCCGGCCGCTCGTGGAGTTAAAAAAATAACTTACAAATAGGTGGGTGGTGGATTGCGATGATAATGTTATGGAGTTAAAATTGAACCATTGTTCAAATTATATGAGTGATCGTTGTGGTGTTAAATTTTAACCTATCCATAAGTCATTTTTTAACTTCACTAGAGGGTGGGTTGGTTCGAAAGGTAGGAAGTTAACTTTTAACTCTATAACCGTGGCATCGTAAAAACAACCACCCAACATATACTAAGCTAACTAGTTAGCACATGTTACACTCGTACCATTAGTGTATATAAGTTATAATTAAACTAATACAATGGGCTAGCCCGATATGAATTGTTTGTTATTCTTTAACTTTTTGCCATATTCCTTTTGTGTGATATTTACTCCTAATGTTGTGTTTGCAAGAGGAGTAATAGTTTAACTCTTCATCATTGCAATCCGAAACGTAAGATACATCTTTTGTTGGTAATTCATCCGCATAACAATCCCTAGACGTATGGTCAATTATTGTTTAACTCCCAGTGTTGAAACCTTGGAGTGTTTTTTATACTCCAAACATCATGTTAACTGAAAATAATTATTTATTAACTTCTCTAGCAATGAACTGATACATAGAGTTTGTTACTGAGTTAAAATTTAACTGTGCAAGAATGTAATTGTTGTGTGTCAAAGCTTATCACACATATGAGTTAAGAAATAACGTTGAGATCTGGTTCTATGTGAGATTTGTTTGGTTAAGATGAATCATCAAGTCAATAAGTAACTAAAAAAACAACCACACCTAATATTATATACCGGGGTTGTCAAACTAGCAGTTGAGTTAAATATATACATTCAATCCACAAAAAAAGAAACATATCAATTTTGTGTGCACACAAGTTGGATGTTGTGGTTTGCCTTGAAGCCATAAGTTTATAACAAAAGTTATGGATCCCAAATTTTTTTGACAAAATGGTTGAACATCGCATGTGTTACGCCGAAGGATCAACAATAGCATGTGCGCAGAACTTTTTCATATTGGGATGGTGTGGCATGACTTGGTTGTGCTCGCTGAACATAAGCTGGTGGAGGATGCTTCAACGGATAATCGTCGAGTTGGTCTGCACTACAAATCGGAGGGATTTGGTTAGAGGAGTTATATGATGAAAGGTGAACCTTGTCAACGGTTCAATGTGAGTACAACACAAACTTCTTACCGGGTTGGTTAGCTACTTGATGGGTTCCTTGTTGTCGTCATAAACCTCCATGAACCTCATGACGTAAAATGTGTAGTCATTGGAACAAATCTCCATCATAGGGCACTCTATTATGTTCTTCCTAAAAAACCTTGTCAACAGTTTGGCGGCAACTTCTTGATGGGTTCCTTGTTGCTGTCGTAAACCTCCATGAACCTCATGACGTAAAATGAGCAGTCGTTGGAACATATCTCCATCATAGGGCAGTTCACTATGTTCTTCCTGAACCCACCAAACCTGCAGAAACTCTTTGATGCCATCTGCAGTGCATCGCTTGGCCTCTTCACGACCTGTTTGGACAACGCACTGTGGTGTTCACTGACCATTGTTCCAATCAACTGGTAGTTGTTTGAGTCCATTATGTCGACCCGCTTATGTGTGATGTTGATAGCATATAGTGACTAGTGACAGCTGTGGAGCATAGGTACAATTATCTAAGCATGTGGGGAGAAACAAATTAGCATATTACTCGAGTTTAAATGGGTTTCACACTCATTACTGGTAGAAACAACCTATGATTTTTTGGGAGTGAAAAAAATAACCATATAAAAACAATCAAAGGATGCATATTATCTGAGTCTTCAATGTGTTTCTGTGCTGAATGAAATCGCCCAAATTTTCAGCCAGTGCATTGGCCAAAAATTTTGAAGTGTTGCCATTTTGTTTGATAAAGTCATTGTTAAGAAGATACCGCAACCAATGTAACCAATAGTTGGTGTCGGCCAAAAGATTAAACTCCCCCCAAAAAAAAACAAGCATAGATCTAGAACTTGTGTTAAAAATATTTCAAAGCAGGCGTAGTTCACACAGCCAAGATAGTGGTCGAAATGAAAATTATTTTTCCAAATGTTTCTGCCTTGTTCCTCACGTCATCCTTGTATAGAATCGAACTGGATGCGTCAATGAACAACCCCTCTGTCAATTTCCCACTGGAGAACGATTCCTCTACATCATTTATGTAAGCAGCAAAGTTGTCAATCTCTAGGAGTTTTACGCTATGGTTATTTTCAAATATAAATATGATGTGATCGAACAAATGTTTGTCGTTCAATAAAAATTTAACTGAATACACTTCAGCCTATTAAAAATTGTTGCAGAAATCAACTATAAAGAAAAAATAAAAAATGATGCTCACATCGTTGCCTCATGCGTCCTCGCCGGCCGACATAGCACGCCGTTTATTTTTTGGCTTCCTCTGTGCTGCTTCATGCCCCGCTAGCCACAAATTGAGGCAGTATGACCTCACACCAAGTTTGCGAATCGGCAAACTTAATCCTCTTCACCCTAGTCGGCATTTTCATAGTGACCTCCATCGGCATGCCTCTATATTAGCAAAGAAAAGTAACTGGTTCATCGGCATATGCGTCCTCATCATTTGTATCACTGACCGTAAAGTCCGTGTCAACATTTCCCATCGACTCCCACTCGTTCTCCAGACATCTTCGCAATGGTGGTTCGTTGCCACGATGACTTTGTGTTATTCTTGAACCATTATCCCTACCTGAGCAACCAGTGTTTGTAGCAAGACCTCTCTCCCTACAAGATCCTCGTGGTTTGCCTCTCTTTTCCTTTCCCATATTTGCAACCTTTCTGATCTTATCGAAATGTGCCAAATTTCCTGGGCTTGTGTCGCGTAGTGACCATCCCTCTGACGTTAACATGACGCTAGAACATGTTATTTTAGGACCCTTTGACTCTGGTGGCTGCATATAACATGTTAATTTTTACAAGCAAAAAGTGAGTTGCTTATACTACCAAGACAGTAAATTTTTAACTGATGATGATGTGGACACCTTATTGGTTGTGGTCCGACTGTATGTGCATTCCAGCAAATGTTTGACTAAGTAATGATGCTGATATTTACAAACACTGAGTGAACTGTTCAAACTATGTAGCTAGTCAAATTTTAACTGATATCTAGATGGTGACCTCATATGCTGTGCCCAAATGTGGTTGCACTCCAGCAAATATTTAACTTAGTAGGGATACTAATTTTGTATAAACACTGAGTGATCTGTTTTAAACCTACTAATCTAGTAAACTTTTAACTCATAGCTACATGGGCACCTCATAGGATGTGATTGAACAAAAATGTTTATAGTTCAGTAAAAATTTAATTGAATACACAGCCTATTAAATTTTTTTGCAAAAAGAAAGAACTATAAAAGAAATGGGAAAAAATGTGCTCACATCGTCGCCTGATGCGCCCTCGCCGGCCGACGTAGCACGCTTCCTTTTTGGCTTCCTCTGTGCTGCTTCATCCCTTGACATTGATGAAGATGCTCCAGCACTGTCCACGATTTGAGGTAGCATGCCCTCGCACTCAGTTTGCGAATCGACGAACATAATCCTCTTCACCATAGTCGACATTTTCCTAATGTTCTTTGTCGGCATGCCTTTAGATTACCAAAGAGAATCATTAGTGAATAACCCTAGGTTGTGATCCGAATGAGATCAGGAAATAGGAGCAAACTGTAGGATCGAAACAGAGTTAAACAGACCTACCAGAGGGGGGGTGAATGGTAGAGAAAACCAAAACCCAAAAATCTTTCGCGGAATAAAAGATTACCTCTGTCGAAGAATAACTTGATCGCCTTGCTCCTATACCACCGCTACCTTTATCTCGCCACTCCTGTGCCGCCGATCAGATCGTCAAAATCCAGAAAGTCACCAGCGCTGATCAGATTGTTAGAATCCAGAAAATCACTAATAGATGAAAGTCGAAGACGTAGATCAAATGAACTTGACTTTATTGCATCAACTAGAATTTACAAAGCGCACCAACAACGTTCCTCTCAAAATTGTTGATCTAGAACCAACAACTATTCAACTCAAATTTTCTAATTCTAAATCTCACCAAAAACATACCCAGGACACACCCCTCGGTACCTATTTATATAGCATAAAAACTATCTCTAATAGCCGCACTGGCCTGCCTCCATCCGAACTATCTTCGTGAACCAACAGAAGTACAACTCGATCTCCTCCTGTACTCGCGCGGGAAACCAGCCGTCAATATCGTTTTATCCAAAACGAACTCCGTCGGATAAGTGTATATCTCTTTTCACAGTACCAAACCAATCCAAGCAGCCGCATATATATCTCCTTCCATAGTACGTACAGCACCGTACGTATGTACATCAATTTCTTCTTGCACTACAGTGACCAACAAAAATACTGTAGCAGCAACCAACTAACCATATATCCATATGTGTATGTACACGCGTACCACACACTTTCTCTATTCCTTTTTTAACTCCGATTATTCTCATGATTTTCCGGCGCTAACACATACAGTATGTGAAGCCGTTACACATCCATCCCCACACGGTGTTCCCCCACCATGTGCCACCTCGTATTCAACATCCTCACCCGGCATCCTCAATTGTCCGGACCTCAGGTCCTCCCCGAGCTTAGTCACGATCCCACCACCGTTAACCGATATTGACCTACGAGAATCACGACTTTAGTCTAACCATGTCATATGACATCCCAATCATCCAGACCTCGGTTCCTCCCTGAACCTAGTCATGGTCCTCGCCATGACCACAGTTGACCTCAAGTCACCTACACACATAGAGACAAACCAACCGTTTCCGAGCACAGATATCGTAACCTGACTCACATTAGTTACACACACCGACACCAATTTATAAGCCAATTGTTCATCACAAAACATTGATCATGACCATGATCTTACAATTAATGAAGTACCAAGAAAATGACATGTCCCACTAGTACTTTTTCTATCAATTCTACACCCAGCAAAATCAGCATCGAAATATCCACTCAAGCAAATAGAAGATGAGGTAGAATACCAAATGCCAAATTCAAGTGTATGTTGCAAATACCTCATTATTCGCTTGACTGCTTGACGATTTGAAGCACGAGGAGACACTTGAAAGCGACACACAAACACACAGCAAATTGTATGTCTGGCCTAGAAGCAGTTAGATACAGCAAAGATCCAATCATACTTCTATACTCCTTTTGATCAACTGCTTCACCATCTTCATCGGGATCCAGCACAGTTGTAGTACCAATTGGTGTTAAAATTGGTTTGCAATTCTCCATCATGAATCGTCTCAAGAGATCCTTTGTATACTTCGTTTGCTGCACAAACGTACCTTGAGGTGTTTGTTTGATTTGCAACCCCAAAAAGTACGATAACTCACCCATCATGATCATCTCAAATTCCCTGCGCACAGTCTCAGCAAACTCCACAACCAAAGCGTGAAATGCACAACCAAAGATGATATCATCAACATAAATCTGAATGAAAAGTTGATTATCACCATGCTTAAGAACAAAAAGCGTTTTGTCAACCTTTCCCATTTGAAAACCTTCGCAAGGAAAAAGTTCTTAAGCCTATCATACCATGCTCTAGGTGCTTGCTTCAAGCCATACAAAGCTTTAGACAATTTAAAAATATGGTTCGGAAAATCAGGTTCAAAACCTGGTGGTTGTTTGACATAAACCTCCTCCTGTATAAAACCATTTAGAAAGGCACTTTTCACATCCATTTGATAAAGTTTAAAACCTTTTGAAGCAGCAAAAGCTAACTAAAGTCTAATTGCCTCAATTCTAGCGACAGGAGCAAAAGTTTCATCAAAATCTAAACCCTCCACCTGGGTAAAACCTTGAGCAACAAGTCTAGCTTTGTTTCTCACAATCAAACCATCCTCATTTTGTTTATTTTTGAAAACCCATTTGGTTCCAATAATATTATGTCCAGAAGGTGGTTCAACTAAAATCCAAACTTTGTTCCTTTCAAAATTTTCAAGTTCTTCATGCATGGCGTTAATCCACGATTCATTAGTTAATGCATGAGTAACATCTTTGGGTTCAAAAGAAGCAACAAACGCAGAAATTGCACAAACATCATGAGTTGTTACCTTAGACCTTGTAGTCCGCTCACCTAAGTTACCAATTATTTGTTCTGGCGGATGTCGTCGTTGAATGTGCAAAGGAGCAGCGACTTCTGAAGTTGTTTCATGTTATGTATTCTCACTGGTCGAGGTAGATGCCTCCGGAGGACCATTGTGATTAGCATCAACAGAATCAGAAGCCCACGAACCTGGCCGGTCTGACCACACCTCCTGTGTCGGTCTGATCGGAGGTGTGTCAGCGGTCCGATCGGCTTGTCGCCCGGTCTGACCGGTCGAGCCCACCTCGTCGTCATCGTCGCTCTCTTCTTCAAAAATAGGACCATCCTCCCCTGGGCTTGTGACAATTTACCTGCAATTACTAGTCTAGTACCTGGACTAGCCTCATCAAAAGTAACTTCACAAGTTTCAATGATTTTGTTAGTTTCGAAAACAAGTACACGATAGCCACGTGAATGTGTGGGGTAACCAAGAAACAATCCATCGGTAGAGCGTGCTTCAAATTTATCGAAATTTCCAAATTTCAAGACGAAAAATTTGCAACCAAAAACACGCAAATGAGAAACTTTGGGTTGACGACCAAATCGAAGTTCATAAGGAGTTTTTCCAAGTTTAGATCTCAAGAAAACCCAATTTGAAATATAACATGCAGTGTTAACTGCTTCTGCCCAAAATTTCCTTGGAGTGTGATACTCATCAAGCATTGTTCTAGCCATCTCCACCAAAGAACGATTTTTTCTTTCAACAACACCATTTTGTTGAGGAACACGAGGAGAAGAAAATTCATGTTTAAGACCTTTTTCATTGCAAAATTCTTCAAAAGAGACATTTTTAAATTCACCACCATTATCACTTCGAATTCTATTCAAAGAACCAGGAAGTTCAAGATTCAGTCGAAGATACAAACTACGAAAGTATTGAAAAGCCTCATACTTAGTTACCATAAAGTAAACCCAAGAATATCGAGAAAAATCGTCAACTATAACTAACACATACCACTTTCCTCCAACTGATTGCACTCTAGCTGGACCAACAGTGTCCATGTGTAAAAGCTGTCCTGGTGCATCAGTCATCACAGAAACAATTGGGGCATGTGAAGAAGCAACCATCTTAGCATGACGACATGGTGTACAAACCAATTCAGGATCCTTCTTAAGTTTAGGCAAACCACGAACAAGATCCAAACCATTTATCCTCGTGAGATGATCAAAACCAACATGTCCAAGTCTACGATGCCAGAACATCATATCTTTACTAAACTTAGCAACCAGACATGTTATCATAGGTGAAACAGGATTATCAAAGTCAGCTTTAAAAACTTTTCCATATCGAGAAATATTCAGCACAGAATCACCACAAGAATCAAATATTTTACTTCCAGTTTTCTTAAAATGAACCTCAAAACTCTCATCAACAATTTGTGAAACTGAAAGCAAATTATACTTTAAATCCTTAACCAAAGCTACATTCTTCAATTCAAACTTATCATTTACCTTGACCATACCTGTAGCAAGAACGGCACTAGTAGAAGCATCACCAAAGATAATCGATTCAGTCTTAGATGCCTGTTTCAAGGAGGAGAACCAATTTTTATCACCGGTCATGTGCCGCGAACAACCGGAATCCACGATCCACATGTTCTCCTTCCTTGTCACCAAAGCGTAGACAAGAGAGGATGTCGAAGCCTTAGTACTGGGTTAGATAAAAGAAATTTAGGAATCCAGTACTGAGACACACGACCAGTCGATCCAATAGGCATATAACGATGTGCAAAAGCAGTTTGAGAATTTTTCAAAAAATCTCTACGAGGCCGGTCTGACTGAGGTGCAGTAGCCGGTCTGACCGGGGGCCGGTCTGATCGCTTCTGTACCTCCAGTCTAACCGGTGTCTGGTCTGACCGAGGCTTAGTAGCCGGTCTAACCGGATCTCGGTCTGGCCGTGCAACCCACTGCGGTCTGACCGGTTTCCTCGAGGGAAAAGCAGATTTTTGCAATTTAGATTTTGCAAAAGCAATTTCTCTCTCCTTTTTCTGTTTACGAGCTAATCTGAAACAAAAACCAACAAGATGTCCATCCTTACCACAAAAGGAGGAATTATACTTTACCTTAGAAATAGATGGTTTTGAAATATTTGTTTTTGTTTCTTTCAGTTTTTCAGAAGGAGAGGACATAAAACCAGCAGACTTAAAAACTGTTTTTTCATTACTTAGTTTTGTCAAAGTTTTGAAACCAACAACTCTATTGCAGCTAGTCACTTTAGATTGATCCAAAATCATGTTAAGTTGTTTCTTACCATCAGAAAATCTTTTCAAAGGTCTTTTCAAATAAGAAACCTCCTTTTCAAGATTAGCACAGTTTTTGCAATCAATCTGGAAACTTTTGCTATTGCGACACTTGGGGCAAGATAGCACTTCATTGGTTTTCACAATTTCTTCCATGTACTCAACACGAGCTAAAGCAAATTTTAGCTTCATCTTGTTTGATGTGCATGTTGAGCAATCCAAAACATCATGCTGTTGTTTTAACTTTTTAGCACAAAGCACGCTAAACATCGAACTAGCATAAAAAACAGTTTGATATTTTTTCAACATCTTTTTGGTTAAAAACAACTCATCACAAGTACGGGTTAGCAAGGCAAAACCGAGAGCAAGAGAAGATTTAGTTTTCAGATCATGTGAAATATTGACATCTCTAATTTTTGAAATTTCATGCATCAAAACCTCACAATTTTTGCAATCACCATCATTAGGTATAAGAGATTTTAATCTAGCAATTTCAGCATTAAGAGATTCAATTATAAACTCTTGTTTTTTATACATCTTCTCACATTTCTTATTTTTTGCACGTAAGACATGGATGGCTTCCTCAAGAGAACTTACCTTATTGTCCTCACTCTCTAAATCTGATTCACCACGTGACATGAGGCAAACACCGGAGATGTTTCTTCCTTTATTTTCATCTTCGTCACTCTCTCCATCTACATCGCTTAGTGGCTCAAAGGCGGCGTAGACTTGATCCAACATCTTCTTGAGATCGTCCTTGGTTTTCCTTTCCTTGAATGTGTTCTTGTACTTAGGCTTGTCGTCCTTGGTCTTGTTTCCACCATTATCTTCTTTCTTGCCTCTCCCAAGCTTAGGACAGCGCCAACGAATATGATCAAGTGCTCTACACTCGAAGCAACGAGTTGGACCTCCTCTTTTCCTGTATCTAACATTATTCATAGCTCGAGAAATTTTGTTAGCAGCCAAAGCCAAATCCTCCTCCTCGAATTGTTTGAGTTGCTCATCGGACATGACATTAATCAAAGCAAGAGCGGTAGAATTCGATGGTGAAGTACCAACATCAAAAGAGGTCGAGGGAGAAACCAAGGCACTAGATTTAGAATCAATTTTACGAGAGAGGATATTCATCTCGTGTGTTTTGAGTTTTGTGTGAAGAGAATCCAAAGTCAAAGTAGACATATCAGCAGATTCTTGAATAGTTATAACTTTCATCTTCCAAACAGACATGTCAAGACCATTCAAAAAGTGACGAGAGATCTCAGATTGAGAATAATTAACATCATAAACAGAATCAACAGATCTAAGATTACTCAAAATTTTATTAAACCTAGCCAGATAATCATCCAAAGCTTCTCCAGGTTTCATCTCAAATTTGATATAATCCTTTTTGAAAAGATCTCGACGAAGTTCTTTTATATTAGTTGTTCCTTGATAAAAGTTTTTCAAAGCATTCCAGATCTCATTAGCAGTTTTAAGATGCGAAACGCGATCAAAATCTGAACGAGAAATCCCATTCAATAAAATATTTCGAGCTTTGCAATTGTTGCTAAACTCAGTTTTCAAAGCAGGAGTGTTAATCTGTTCAGGAATCACATATGGCTGTGCAACTTTTTGCCAAACATCATAATCTTCAACCATAATGTAAGATTGCATCTTATCACACCAATAAGGAAAATCCAATCCATCAAAAACATGAGGCTTCGTTGTAAATTTGTTAGCCATGGCACAAAAAAACTCTAGATCGGTTAAAATCCAAAGCAAATCTCTAGATCGGTTAAAATCCAAAGAAGAAAACAAGGCTCTGATACCACTTGTAGGATCGAAACAAAGTTAAACAGACCTACCAGAGGGGGGGTGAATGGTAGAGAAAACCAAAACCCAAAAATCTTTCGCGCAATAAAAGATTACCTCTGTCGAAGAATAACTTGATCGCCTCACTCCTATGCCACCGCTACCTTTATCTCGCCGCTCCTGTGCCACCGATCATATCGTCGAAATCCAGAAAGTCACCAGCGCCGATCAGATCGTCAGAATCTAGAAAATCACTAGTAGATGAAAGTTGAAGACGTAGATCAAATGAACTTGACTTTATTGCATCAACTAGAATGTACAACGCGCACCAACAACGCTCCTCTTAAAATTGTTGATCTAGAACCAACAACTATTCAACTCAAATTTTCTAATTCTAAATCTCACCAAAAGCATACCCAGGACACACCCCTCGGTACCTATTTATATAGCACAAAAACTATCTCTAACAGCCGCACGGGCCTGCCTCCATCCGAACTATCTTTGTGAACCAACAGAAGTACGACTCGATCTCTTCCTGTACTCGCGCGGGAAACCAGCCGTCAATATCGTTTTATCCAAAACGAACTTTGTCGGATAACTGTATATCTCTTTTCACAGTCCAAACCAATCCAAGCTGCCGCATATATATCTCCTTCCATAGTACGTACAGCACCGTACGTATGTACATCAATTTCTTCTTGCACTACAGTGACCAACAAAAATACTGTAGCAGCAGCCAACTAACCATATATCTATATGTGTACGTACACGCGTACCACACACTTTCTCTATTCCTTTTTTAACTCCGATTTTTCTCACGATTTTCTGGCACTAACACATATAGTACGTGAAGCCGTTACACGTCCATACCCACACGGTGTTCCCCTACCATGTGCCATCTCGTATTCAACATCGTCACCCGACATCCTCAATCGTCTGGATCTCAGCTCCTCCCCGTGCTTAGTCATGATCCCACCACTGTTGACCGATATTGACCTCCGAGAATCACGACTTTAGTCTAACCATGTCATATGACATCCCGACCATCCAGACCTCGGTTCCTCCCTGAACCTAGTTATGGTCCTCACCATGACCATAGTTGACCTCAAGTCACCTGCCCACATAGAGACAAACCAACTGTTTCCGAGCACAGATATCGCAACCTTACTCACATTAGTTACACACACCGACACTAATTTATAAGCCAATTGTTCATCACAAAACATTTGTTATGACCATGATCTTACACAAACAACCATACAAAAATAAAAGAAGGAGAAGAGATTGGGTGGCAGAGGATATCGAGAGTTACCTTCTAGCCACTTTTGTGGGAGAAAAATCTTCGGGAAACAACAACGGCGGCGCCAGTGATCCCCAAAACCGACTATGTGATAAAGAGGGGAGTGGTGCCCGCTGTCGACGGATAAGAAAATGAAATGCTCAAAAAAGGTGTGCGCGGCAATAACTACGTGTGTTATGATGTGCCTATACCCTGAAGATTTGCCGTCATTAACTCTCTAACTGACATAAAAAACCAGCACGAATTTAATATCCCCACATCTGAGATCGAGTTAAAAAATAAGTCACTCAAACATGCACGTCATATATCCAAAATGCACCATGTTGTATACAGTATGAGTTAAAAAATTGGCTTCAAATTTAGTATCCCACCTAAGACCGAGTTAAAAAAATAATTCACTCGAACAAGCATGCCATATACGAAAAATAACTCACTCAAACAAGCATCTCATATACCTAAACGCACTGTGACGTGTATACCCAAATGGCATCCTTACAATTAGTCAAATAGTGATGGCATATTTCAAAACTGATAAATTTATAATGGGATGAATCTAATTAACTCAATTTTTAAGGTCTGAAATATAAAATATATTATGAAAATTTACAAAACGTGCCATTGTAATTTTACAAAGTTAGAAATATGCTATTGGTATCTCAATAACATATGATGGCTGCACAAGTCAATAACATGTGGGTCAAGATAACATATCTCCAGTTTTACAAAATTATAACGACGTCTTTGTAATTTTCGTTTATGTAGAGTAATTAGAACCAATCACGAATTAACTGCGGAACGACATGGGCCCATCCCTACTAACAATCAGGGTGCTACAATCGCGCTGATGAAGAATTAAATAGAGAGAAAGTCAACGATGATTAATTGTATATATAGGCGATTTGTTCTGTTTCGTTGTACAATCATGTTTTGTTTCTTGATTCAGGGCTTGTTAATGATTGTTTTGGCTTTATTAGTTTCCGCCTCTTTCCAACGTCAGTTATTTTGTTTTGTACGTCTATGCTTCTAAAGCTAGTGTTTTTTTTATAAATTTACAACAAAATTGCGTAAAATTTTATTAATCTATTTTTAGCTAATACTCTATTATCTCATAATATAAGACGCAATTACCTTAACACAAAGATAAGGAAAGAGTTATAATTACCTTCTCGTTTATACTATTTAGATGCATGCATGTATGCGTGTAATGCGATTAAATGTTTTAGTATTGAAGAATTTAAAATAAATTAAATTAAGAGAAAATATATGTGCTAGTTAATGCATATTTTTATGTACGTCTTATATTAGGGGACATAAAAAAAGGTATGCCTTGTATCATGTGATAAAGATAGTACTTAATTAACTATGTACTCCGTTCGTTTCATAATATAAGAATTTTTAGTTTTGTCTAGATTCTTATGGATTCTAATGAATCTAGAAAATATATGAATTATAAACATTCGTTAATTGATGAATTTAGACAAGTCTAGAAAGTCTTATAATATGAAACAGAGGAACTACCACTATTTATTCATATTGTAAGTTTTTCTGGCTTTGCCTAAGGCCTTGTCTAGTTTCTAAAATATTTTTCCAAAAATATTACATCGAATTTTTGGACACCTAAATAAAACATTAAACATAGATGAAAAAAAAACTAATTGCACAGTTATGGAAAAATCTTGAGACGAATCTTTAAGCCTAATTAGCCCATGATTAGCCATAAGTGCTACAGTAACCAACATGTGCTAATGACGGATTAATTAGACTCAAAAGATTTGTCTCGCGGTTTCTAGGCTAGCCATGAAATTCATTTTTTCATTCGTATCCGAAACCCGTTCCGACATCCAGTCAAACATTTGACGTGACACTTCTCCTAAAAAATTTCTCAATCTAAACACCACCTAAATTTATTGATGGATAAATGTGTATATTTTATATATGTGTCTAAATTAATTAGTGTCTATATAAATTTAGGCAATGATAGAAAGAGTTACGTTATGAAACGGAGGGAGTTGCTGCTCTGTTCTGCGTGCACATACATGCGTACTCCATAGGAACACAGCCTAATTAATTAAAGTCCATTTGCGCACAAAGACACGTCAATGTGCAGCTTCCCCGGGAGTAGTACTTTTGTAAAACATAAAAGTGATGACATGTCTGCCATTAGCCTTTATTAGTTGTCTGATCTGACGTATTGCCTCCGCTAAAAATATATAATTAAGATGTCTGATCTGACGTACTCCCTCTTGTTGAAATAATTTTAGCTAATTTGTAAATCGTATAGTTCTAGTATATGGTCAAGACTTCAAGGCTACTTGGTCGTTACGAAAGGCCTAAGTACTGACATAACCCCGGGCACACATGCAGATGGATTGATTTGCTTTACCGTGTCTCAGCAGCAGGGAAATTAAATTACGAGCACTTTTGATCAAATTATTGCAAAACTACATATTTAAAGTTATTTATATAAAAGTCTACATATTTAATACTGAATTTATCAAAAAACTACATATTCAAAGTCTTGTATATTATAGTACTACATGTTTTAAGTTTCTGCTGTTGTTTTTTTAGTTACAAAAGGTTTAGTTCATGATAAAGTTGATGTGAAATCTATAATTTCGTGATACATTACTTTATACATGTTGTTTTGTGGAAAAATTGATGCTAGATTTCTAATTTTGAACGTAACACATCGTTAAATATGTAATTTTGTTTAAACCATATATAGATTTGTGAAATTTACTCTTTTATTTACAAACTACAAAACGATAGACGTAATACTTCCCTACATATCTTTCAGAGCCAAAAGAATTGTTTAATTTAATGTGCAATAAATAATATCGAAAACCACACAGTAGTTCACGGTAGCAGCTAGCTAGCTGACGGCTGGCCGTGACGCAATTGCACAAGCGTCATCACGTTAATTGCATCGTAAATAATAGGTACGTTGCGTATTTGCGTTACGAAATCTTGTACTATTGTGTTCATGTTAATTAAATGAAGATATATGTATAGTTAAATATGTGTCGTCGTCGGTAGTTAGTCACAGGAGGTTAATTTAAATATTTTTCTAGGAAATGTTAATTTAAATACTAGTCCGTGTATGTAAGACCTTGACCTGATTCTTCACGAAGATTGCACCGAGAACCTCTAGATAAGGAAGGACGCGAATAAGTCCACGAGTCACATAGTGTTGGTTTTAGTCCAACAAAACTAAGTTATATACTCCCAGCTCCTTTCTTAAATATTTAACATTGTTGATTTTTTTATACTTGTTTAACTATTTATCTTATAAAAAATTACATAATTATTAATTATTTATATATCATTTATTTATGATTAAATATACTTTTATGCATATATATATACATATTTTGCAAAAAAAACTTGAATAAAATGAACGGTTAAACATGTGTTAAAAAGTTAACAGTGTTAAATATTTACAGATGAAGGGAGTACTTTCTTTACTAATTTAGGGGAAGATTGTTTATGTGTTTTATGGAAAAAACTAAATTGCATATTTGCAAACGAAAAATATTTTGTGAATAAAAATTTATATATGAATTCTTAGTGATCTAAAATCAAAGGGTGAAAACGAAATTTTGGTGAAAAAATCAAAAATCAACTTCAATTTAAAATTGAAATTTTAAATTTTAGCTTATAAGCATAGACATAAGCGAAAAGGTTAGGGTTAAAGTTAACTCTAGACTCTAAATTACTCAACATACCATCATTCCTACCTCTGGCATGATACATATGCATACTTACCTATCAGAAAAATAATAACTGAAGTACAATTTTCATCCACCACTTTGTACTAATGCAAGTGGTAACAAAAGCTCTTGCATGCTTATCTCATCAGTGTCTGTAGACATGGTAACACCAATTTTCATCCAATAAAGTAAATATTTTCCAACAACGTAAGGTAACCAAAAAAGAGCTCTTGCATGGTGGTTGATCTTGATTTTTACAGGCGGCTGAAAAGTAAGCTGCATGTGATCTATTTTTTGGTTCACCTACAAAAATTAATTTCTGGCCAATCGACAAGTACATGGAACCTGGATATGGCCTTCCGCGCTGGTCAATAAAATCGTATATACCAGAGGCGATTAATTAATCTTGCACAATATATGAATTTCATATCATGCAGTAGTAGATGGATTTCATTTGAGGATTGACTGTGGTCACCATGGACTGGGCCGGTAAAGCGTCTTTGTTTCATGGGCTAATTTGTTTGTAAGAAGTCATTACACGTAACTGACATGTTATGGGCGAGGAGATGGACTGCCTATATAAAACTTTGGACATAAATGCCTTAAAAGTTTTCTTTTTGAATAGTAGTATAAATCTGGAGAATGTAATTATATTGTAACTTAAATAAAAAAGTAACTTATATGTAGTTTATAAAAATTACGAAACCACGGGTTCGATTCCCGCCTCTCCCCTGTTTTCTGTCAACAGAATTTTAGCACATTGTTTTCTCCTACAGACTCAGAGCTCAAATAAGAATATGATAGGTATGCCAAAAGCAGGTTTAATTACATCTATTTCCAATCCTAAATAGAACTAAGAAGGTGAGGCACCCTCATCCATCTTTATGAGCAGTTTCAAAAGACCAATCAACCGTTCTACTACCTTCGTCTTTTAATAAATAGAATGAATAATATTGTTGATTTTTTTATAATTCTTATTAGTAGTCTTAGTCAAACATAGGTAATAATCATTTATTTGATGTGATTGAATTCATCATTAAATGTATTTTAACTATAACTTAGTTTTTCATATACTTACATAATGTTTTTAAATATAAAAAATTACAAAGATACCATTATAACTTTGCAAAATTGGAGACATGTCATCTCAACCCACATATCATTGACTTATGTAGGCTCTACATATTATTGAGATACCAAAGACATATCTTCAACTTTATAAAATTACAATAACAAGTTTACAAATTTATCTTTTAAAAGACGAATGATCAAACATATAAAAAATATCGGTAAATACGGAGGTAATACAATAGATTAGCAATCTCATTATGTATATCGATCTCGTTGACGGTGAATAGTTTGTCTTGTCATCTTGTGACTAACGGGCTGTTTAGTTTCAGAAATTTTTGCCCAAACACATCCATTGAATCTTTGGACATCTAAATAGAGTATTAAACATAGATAATATGAAAAACTAATTGTACAGTTATGTGAGAAATTGTGAGACGAATCTTTTAAGCATAATTAGTACGTGATTAGCCATAAGTGCTACAGTAACCCACACGCGCTAATGATAGATTAATTAGGCTCAAAAGATTCATCTCGCGGTTTCCAGGTCAGCCATAAAATTCATTTTTTCATTTATGTCCGAAAACAAATTTCGACATCCAGTCAAATATCTAATATAATATCTAAAAATTTTTATTTCACCAACTAAACACTCTCAAAAGACCGGGGAGCCGAGTGCTCTCGGCTGCGAGATAGCGCGCTGAATTCTGGGAATCGACCACTTCTGCGCGTGACATCTTGCGTCGCCAAGACGTACGACAGCCCTAACCAGCGTCAGCGCGTGACAACTCGATCGTGATTCTGCTGCAATGGATGCACGCCACTGAAGATAATAAGGGGTGTTTATTTCTAGGAGTTAAACTTTAGGCCCTAGTCACATCGGATGTTTAGATATTTATTATAAATAGTAAACGTAGTTAATAATAAATCCATCCATAATCTTAGGCTAATTCGCGAGACGAATCTAATGAACCTAATTAATCTATGATTAGCCTATGTGATGCTACAGTAAACATTTGATAATTATGGATTAATTAGGCTCAGAAAATTGTCTCGCAGATTAGCACTCATTTATAAAATTGGTTTTTTTATTAGTCTATGTTTAATACTTTAAATTAGTGTCAAAACATCTGATGTAACATGGGGCTAAAAAGTTTAGCACCATCTAAACACTCCCTAAGTCAAGTTGCCGCTTATATATGTACTACGGTGACAATTTAATATTGTGGTCTTGATTTCCATGTTGAAAAGTTCTGACATATGTCTTATTTAAAAAATACAAATAAATAAATAAGTGATACATAAAATAGTTTTTTATGTTTTATCATCTAATAACAATAAAATATTAATCATAATTTTTTTAAATATACTCTTGCTACTGTGGACGTACTATGTGTGTGTATTAATATAGCAAACATATGCGTGTGTATTGGCGACATATATTATAGTATTTGTAAATAAAAACTAATTTATAAATAAAATTTTTATATATGTTTTTTTAGCGATCTAAAAGTTAAGACTAAAAATAAGCTATGATAAAAACCCTAAAATCAATCTTAAATTTAAAATTTAAGCTTACAAATCAAAAGACGCGGTTATACCTGTTGGTCCGGCGAGGCTCAGGGCTGTGTGGCCGGCAGGCAGACCCAGGCGGATTAAAAACTTCAAGTTGCTCTCAGCTCTGTCAACGAGACAAACCGTGTATTGGCTGAGGCTCTCACTGAACTTGGTCGCCCGTCAGTTGCTAGGTTAGTCTTCACTTAATTATCTCATAATACTACTAGTCTTCAGAACAAAATATTCCCTACTCTTAATTAGACTGACAGAGACTCCTCCTGCCTTCCTGTCGAAGGAATGGAGACACGTTTAGGATGTATTTGATCCTAGGAATCCGAAAGGTTGGAATACAGCCAACCAATTTCTAATCATGTTTGATTGATTGGTGCATAAGTGGGATGGGTTGGTTTTCGGAGAGGATTTATTTCTCTAATATTCGGGTTCAACCCATCCCATCCCATGACGGTTTGGAAACGCTAGAGTTTTTATTTTTTTTATATATCATTTAATATTGTTTAACCAATGAATTCATTTAAGATAAAACAAAAATTAAGATCAAGCTTGTTGCTCTGCATGTGCATATGTGATATTTATTATAAAATTTTCATTTTATCTTATTGAAATTATTTAGAATATTTTAAATATATAACTATACATTTAATTACTTTAGATTATTCATATATTAATCCTAGTATTCAATATATTATTTTGAACATGAGAGATAACCTCACTAACTTATATATCATTAATCACATTCAACCATCTCATATTCATTCCTTGAATTCACTCCATCCTATCTCATACTCCAACTAAAGAAAAAACAGGATCCAACTCATCCCTCTAACCAAACACAAAATGAACCAACCCATCCTATAAAACAGAGATAGATCCAGTATTTTGTTTGAACCATTCAGCAGGGGTGATTGTCTTGCATTTAAGGGATAGTGACAAATAACATATTTTCAAAAGAAAATTAATTTGTGAATACAAAGTTTATGTTAGTACTTTTAGAGAACTAAAAGATAAGGCTAAGAATAAACTATGATAAAAAAAACTCTAAAATCAATTCAAAATTTAGTATCGATAATTTAAATTTGGCTTATAAGCATAAGTAGCCAATAAATTAGGGGTGATTATGTTTGGTGAGGCCTCTTTTTCTCGAAAATCTTATTTACACTCCCATCATGACTATCAATTATATTATTTATTCTATTTTGTTAAAATTTCATGAGACGACCTAATTTCGTCTAATTTAGATCAAGTTGCACACAGACCCAAATATGTCTACCCAGCTGGGAACAGATTAGCCGAATATCTCCGTTGAATAGGCCAGGGTGAAGACTTATGCGACGGGGACATTTACAGCTTGGTCGTTACGAAACTTACCAAAACTCCGTGGCCGGAGAGCATATGGATTTGCTTTGCTCTCACGAGTTTAGCTAAGTTTTTACACGATTTTCTGATGCGTTGCACTCGCGTAAGATGTCACACGTCAATGAGTATGTGTCGTTTTCGAACTACATAATATTCCTGCTACTCTCTCCGTCCCTAAATATTTGACGCCGTTAATTTTTTTAAACAGGTTTGACCATTTATTTTATTAATTTTTTTATAAAATATGTAAAACTATATATAAGCATTAAAGTATGTAAACTTAGCAATAAACGAAATGATATAAAAATAATTAATAATTATGTAAATTTTTTGAATAAAACAAGTAGTAAATCACATATATTAAAAAGTTAACGGCGTCAAACATTTAGAAAGTACTATATAATGCTAAAATATGTGGTGGCAATACGTATATATGCTTTATGCACCCACGCCCTTAGACCTTTGACCTGCAGGTTATGTGTATGTTATCTGATATCTCCATGGACGCTTCCATTGCAAATTAACTGTCTTTCTGGTAATTAAATCGGGGGCAATTGTAAATTTACCGCTATTGTTTATTCTATTTTGCAATGATATCATTGGAATCACAATTCCAATGATTTTTTTTTAATTTTTCTAGTTGTAATTTTCAAGTGCCGTAACTGTGTTGGCCAGTTCTTAGTAAACAACACAACGGTATTTGGAAAATCGTTGAGAGTGCATGTGTATATCAGGAATTCAGTCAGACGAATTATATATATATTGAGATGTACATATTTCTTTATTACAATTGTAGATTCATAGATATTATTTACTCTACATTGAAATTTACGTGATATAAGTAAATTCTTTGATACATCAAGTGATGCATTACTGCATAATATTTTTTAACTATTAAAGGATATTAAAGGATATGTGGACATCCTGAAAATAATAATAAACAGGAAACGCAGCTAGTAGAAACATCATTTGTAATTTCACTTTGTTAAAACTAGGTGATATATTTTTTGAATTGGAAAAAACCTGTGTGATAAATATTTGCTAGGTATTTTATGGCCAATTAATATTTGATTTAAATATATTTTTTATGTAATACAAGAATACACAATGAAATTTGTTTTAAACTCATAAAAAAATTCAGACTTTGAATTAAGTATTATTTGAGAGTTGTATAGTTATTTTGTTCATTTGATATATGCAAATGCCAATAATTCTTCAATTATTATAACAAGATGGAAAACTTTACAAGATGATACTTATGTTTGTATAAAATAACTTTCATTAAATTTAGCTTATAGAGTTTAAAATTTGTGCTAATATGAGATAGTTATTTAATTAAATTTGTTCTTGTGACGTGTGAACTTGTTGAGGTACTGATTCTAAAATTAGTGTATCATTTTATTGTTGCAATGTTGCTGAAATTAATGTATAAAGTTGAATTTGCAAACTGTGAAATTCCTGTCAAACTTGGAACCTTGCAATTGCAATATGTTCCAACCTATAATTAATTAATTATTCAAAGCCACAATAGTAACTATTAACCACTAATTTGTTGTTATTTTGTCAAGTTTGTTTAGATAATCAGACTGACAAATGCTCCATAGGCAAATTACAACTTCGAATGTTTGGTTTATATGATTGTACTTGAAAAAGTTTAAGATATTTTATTTACATTACTAGATTAAGTCATTGTGTTAGCATGAGTATAGTAACAGGAGTGAGTGTTTGAATTTTGCAGAAGAAAACCAAACGATGTTTTGCAAATAAACAGTAATTTGTCAATAAACTTTTTATGTACGTGTTTTTAGCGATTTAAAAGATAAGGTTAAAAAATAGATTACGATAAAAAAACTCTAAAATCTACTCTAATTTAATATTAAAAATTTAAATTTAACTTATAAATATAAGAAAGAACAAAAATAAGAGACTGTCAGTATGCTTGTATGAGGATTTTTTTTAAGCCCCCTTTACGAGGATTTTGTTGGTTGTCTCCGGCACACCGGCAACATCCATGGATACGGCAAGGGGGAGCAACTTTTTTTTTTTTGTGTGTTTTTCTGGGGAATATGGAATATAGTAAGCCAAATCAATCATCTCTTGCCCATTTGGAAATCTGAAAATACACGTTTGTATTACGCGTTGCGTTTGTCACATTTTTTTAGAAAAACATGCCGCGTTGGATAAATACAACAGTATCTTTTTTACACGGCAATTATTCCCAGAAACTATAGGGAAAGTACACAGTAAGCACTCCGTACTCATCTAGTTAGCTGACCTGCTCACGAACAACAGTTGACTTAAAAATAAATTGAGTTAATTAAATCTTGTATAAATATCAACCGGAGGGACAAAGAAACACCATTTCTCTCTATACTCGTTAATTTCTTTCTAAGTATCTCGATCTTTTCGTCTAAACAAAGGTGATTTAATTTGTTAGTGATCAGCGAGATTCGTCGAGCCATGAGGCTGTTCGAGGAACCTCCGGCGAGCATCACCCACTCGGCGCACCGGCAGCACGAGCTGACGCTGGGCGCCACCGCCGGCGCGCCGTTCCGGTGCGACGGGTGCCAGGAGCCAGGCAGCGACGGGCCGAGGTACAGGTGCGAGGCGTGCAACTTCGACCTGCACGCCGACTGCGCCCTCCCGCCGGCGACCCTGCAGCGCCCGCTCCTGTTCGGGGGCGCCACGTTCGTCTTCCTCCGCGAGCCGCCGGCGCCCGCGAGCGGGCGGCGGTGCGACGCCTGCGGCGACGACGTGCGCGGCTTCGTCTTCCACTGCGCCGAGCGCGACCTGGACCTCCACCCGTGCTGCGCGAGCCTGGAGGACAGCATCGCCGTGGACGGCGCCGGCGGCCGCGCGTTCCAGCTCACCAAGGAGGCGTCTTCGTCGTCGTCGTCGTCGCGGCGCTGTGGCGTCTGCGGGGACAAGTCCCGCAGGTTCTGGTTCTACCGCTGCACCTTCGACGGCGAGGACGTGTACATCCACGTGGCGTGCGTCAAGGAGCTGGCTCTGCGCAAGTGGCAGGCGAGCTACCGCCGCCGCAGCGGCGCCGGGCAGATCGTGCTCGCCGGCGCGCCGCTGATGGAGGGTGCTCTGCAGAGCCTGTCAAAGAAAACGCGGCGGAGCAGCGGGTTCGAACGGTTCCGCAAGATCGTCGGCCTCGTCGTGAGCGCCATAATCGCCGTCGTCTTCGGGAATCCGATGGGCTTGATCGCCGCGGTGGCCGGGCCCGACGGTCTTCTCCGGGGGTAGCGCACCGCGTGGAAGACGATCGCAGAACCAGTGTGCTACAAGAGTCAACGAATTTGTTAAATGTTTGAGTGTTTTCTTATTATTTTTTCCTGATGAAAAGCCGAGTGTTTTTCAATTTTTAGTCTTGTTTGTTTGTTAGTTTGTTTTTTTGAAAAGATTGGTTCATTCGTTTCTGTACGTTTCAAGTAATTTTATAAAATTTCTTGCTCAGAATAATTAATTACCGTTTGTGGAATAATCCTTTTAAAGCATATATGGGTCAGTTCGGAGATGCTGGGAGTTTGGGACTCATTGCTGTTCTTGGCCATTTTATGGAGTATTTCAGTTGCTGTAAAGACTTTTTAGTTATAAAAGAACCGGTGGAAAATTAGTTATGGAGAAGGAAATAGTTATCGGCCTGAATCCACATACTGTATATATGCTCTTAAAAAAATTATGTCATAAAAGAACCTATGAAAAATTAGTCGGTTGGTTAGGAATTTTCGAGACTGTTTCTAGGCAAATGGAGCAGGGCGCAACGCAGTGAAACTGAGCACCAAGCTTGATAAAATGGCAGTGCCTTTGCACAAGTGGATTATTTATTAGCTTTTACACGTGCACTTCTACAACTACTAGACGTGAACCTTTTTAAAATATTTCTATAGAAGTTTATCATCTCTGTGGATTTTTAATTTTATAATAATTAATTTTATTGTTTATACTATTAAAAAACTATCAGAAAATTAGATTTATTTTTTATATCAAAAAAACACAACATTTAGACTAAAACTAGGACTTGACCAGTAGTAAAAGTTTTCCTATTAGTTTCTTTCATTTTAAACAATGATATTGTTTTCAGAATTTATCGTGATTTTTATTAAGATATATATATATATATATATATATATATATATATAATAATTTTAGAAGTTTGCATTGATCATCACAGTCTAATTCAAAACGATAGAAATTATAGAAACGGAGGGAGCACGTGCATTGTGATCCGATCTAGGTCGAAGCTCTGTTTTAGCAAAGATAAAACAGCCAAGCAATGCAGTATTTATTCGTAATTAAAGTGAATTTGATTAGCACAAATTATTAATCTTACGGCAGAAGACGTGGTTGCAGATGCATGGGAGCAGAATGAGCTTAGAGCATCCCAACAGTTTATCTAAATTTGGTCATCCATATCTTCATTTGGATGATCCTCTAAAACACTTTCATCATTCGTCCCTTTGTACTCCAGCAGATCATCTATATATAGCATCATCTATATTTATTTGGAAGATTTGAGAGAGGTCATCTAGAGTTTCTCTCCTAATATGAATGACATTCAAAAATAAATGATGAGATAGATGTTTTTTGGACATCAACTTTTACTCTTTATCCTTCTAGAATAGAGGATGAGATGGATAAACTGTTGGGGACGCTCTTAAGCCAAATCCCCAAAGACAACGGTAAAGACGGATGACAAAGACTTCCACTGCTTGGTCGTTACGAAACATAGCAAAATGACGAACGTGGCCGAGCATATTGGTCGCTGTCAAACAAGCAGCCCAGAGACTGCCATCGATGGAAGCACACCAGGGAATTAAAGATCTTAATAATATAAGTTCATCGACGCATGATATTAATTTGTTAGTGGTCGAGTTCCGTCATATATATATAGGCTATGTTCCCAGAGCATTGATTGTCGGTGTTTCTGCTTGATCTCTCGTAATTATAGTGTACTAAGATATCCGTGGTCATCGACCAATAAGCTATACTAGCCGGTCGTAGATAGGGATGGCAATTGTAATCATTTATCCGCGGGTAAAAACCCTAATAGCTAGCGTCGGGTATGTTCCCTGTTTAATACCGACGGGCATTTTATTGGATCAAAAGTAGCAGCCAACGGGTAAACGGTATGGGTATGGATAGGCACTACCGATACCTGCTTCATCCGTTTACCCGTTTATACTAGACTGATAGGTGGGCCCAAGTATCCATATATATATAAAGAATTTTTTAGGGTTTTCTCCCCAAGCCGAATCCCGTACTGGCCACCTCCTCCCGGCCCCCACACGCCGATCCCCTCGTCGCCGGCGCCGATCCCCTCGGCCCTCTCACCGCCGGCGCCGCTGGGCCATCGGAGCGCCCATCCCCTCAACGATGCCGTCGCCCAACGCTGGTCGCCGGCCCGCCGTTGTCCCTGTCTCCGCCGATGGCCTCCGCGGTGATGTCGTCGTCCCTATCTCCACCGACGGCCTCCGCGGTAATGTCACCGTCCCCACCGATGCCGCCTAACGCTGCCGTTCTCGTCCCCGCTGACTTCCCCCGAGGCCGCCGCCCCCGTTGGTGCCGACGCCGGCCGAGGCTGGTGTATATGCTAGCTATTTTTTTTTTGCATATGTGTTTTCTACTTCCTCTATCTGAATATTTTTTGCTATGATTATTTATAGGCAATCGTACTATGGATACTATGTGTATTGGACTATGCTATTTCTTTGGATTTAAGTTGGATTGTTGAACTGTATGAAATTGTTAAGGTTGTCATTGTGGTTGCATTGTATATGTTTTGGGCGGGTATCTCATGCCCGTTTAAAGACGGGTAAAAAGGTATGCCCGCGGGTATACGGCTCACATGGGTAACGGGTATGAGCAAATTCTATACCCGTGATGTAGTAACGGGTATATCGACGGGCATATATTCGCCCAACGGTACGGGTATGGGCAGTTACTACCCGTACCCATACCCGTCGTGCCCGATTGCCTTCTCTAGTCGTACATATATACTATAGTTAAAATGTGTGGTTACAATAGAAAATGTAGTAATAGATTAGTTCATGATTAATTAATTATTAATTATTTTAAAAAATATAAAATAGATTAATTTTTTGCAAAAAAACACCGTTTAGCAGTTTGGGAAGCGTGTGTACGAAAAACAAGAGGTTAAGTTAACTTGTGAATGCTGCCGAACACGGCTATGTCTCTCGATTTGAGAGAGCGAGAATCTAGTACATGGTTTTACTCTAAATCTATCCTATATTTATTAGGCTAGTCTCAATGCATGTTTCATAGGGTGTCAGACACATTAAATAGGGTGTTACATCAGTAAAATTGCTAATTTAACAGGGTCGTTAAATAAGAGAGTTTTATAAGATGAGAGAGAAGTTTTTATCCCCATGAAACTCATCTGGCTCGATTATCTAGTTTATAGTTTTGATAACTATACAATAAAACTAGATGCATTGATACTTACGTTACACTTGTCTGTCCTTCAGCATTCTCAAGTTACCTCTGGTTAGCCAAGCGTCACTAGCAACCATCTCAGGATATACTCAATGCCAGGACCTATATGGCAAATCGGCCGGAACTAGCCCATTTGATGCAGTAAGCATATGACTAGCACGATGCAATGCTCAAGTTCTAGAAGAGTAGAAGGATGGGGTTGATTGGCTTGTGACTGATCTTATCGGAGACGTGGGACAAGATATTTGTCGTTCCTCATGAGTGTGGATGGCTATATCATAGCTTACACCTTACTCCAGATACGATCAGCTGACTGGTGAAGCCTGCGTAGGAGGTGCGCCACCGCACGCCCCTGCCCGCTCGTGTGAACCTTTTATAGCGGTTATCAAGAATGGAATGTATTTTACCTCCAAGCATGTACCAATCGTAGGAATCCTGCTAGTACAAAAAGGACATAGGCCACGTTCCGCCCGGTGGCGAAGTTATCTAAGCCCTCTTATTTTTCTACGCGCACGTTTTCCGAACTGCTAAACGGTATATTTTTTATAAAAATATTTCTATATGAAATTTTTTTAGAAATCATATTAATGTATTTTATATTTTTAATAATTAATTAATTATATACTAATCTATTACTATATTTTTCGTATCGGATAACTAACACTCACTACCCCACTTCGGAACGCGGCCATAGATGGATCACAACTTCCTATGTCTTATACTATTTAAGGTAGCCTATATAGGTTGCAAATTAACATTGGACAAACCTAGACCTGCAACAAGCCTACACACAAAAGGCAATAGTAGAAACAACAAACTAAACCTGAACTCCATAAGCAATGGCTCGGGTCTAGACATAAATCCTAAAAACCTTCAAAGTCCGTTTGCTCCTAGAGGTACTCTTCCATCTTAGGATGACTGTCTTATGGGGCTGCTTCATATATAGCACCCGGGATGACTACGAGGCATACACGGGAAGTCATGACAAAAGTAAGTGATCATGTACAACAAATTGAAGGAGAGTTCCAAATTTCTTTTGCAAAAGAGTGTTTTTAATATAATTATAAAAGTTTAAGTGATAACTACTATCATTGAAAGGAGGCAGATGCCTCAATCCAGTAAGCAAGTTTCTTTCCAACACAACCACCATCATAGGAATGAGACCCATGTGTCGGTCTGTTCTCATTCACAAGCCATTTCTCATGCCTGAAGGTACACCTGTTTTCATCTGAAATTAATCAAATATAGTAAACAAGTGTTCGAAGATACTCAAGTCACATTGACTCGTTTCGTCTTTTCAGGTCGTAGAAACCATTAGGACAAGTACAACACGATGCCCCGTGCCGTCTCCAAGATGCTATTTTTTGTAGAAAAGACCTTGCTCAGCTCGGAGACGGCTGTGCCGTCGCGTGGCGAGGAGATGGCCTTGTCCCGTGCTCCAAAATGGTTTTGATAATTTATTAATGCATTGGTTGCAAGCAACTTTATGTATTGGTTGCATGGAACAAATATAAACATAGAAAATGATGCATTAAATATTATAGAGACAGCTAAATAGATAATCTATTGTATAATTTATCTATTTTATTGTCTATATATAACTTATGGACAACAACTGTCTATACCATTGTACGTGCCCTAAGGATTTAATAAAACTAATCAGTCCACCCATGCGTTTTCTAAAAGACTATTAAAAGCAAAGCTACCCTAAAGGAATCACTTCCTAATGCCGGTGACCATGGGCACTATTGTTCAAAAAGTTCTTAACATTTGCAAAGGGTACATGCTTTACACACACGAGATGAGCTTACTCCCCAATTAGCTAAGCAGGGAGGTTCACGACAAGCCATACCGAAATTTTCCTAGAATAATTAGCTAGTTGTCCACTGTCATGTCCCTAATCAAGTATAGGATAGGTCTCATGCCTTCTGTAGTCAGGATCTCCCAGGTGATTCCATGACCAGAGAGTTCCAATTTATTTCGATTGCACTAATTACTTAGCCAGGGGTGTCCTATTCTATCCAGGCGGTCATACTCACTAAAAGTTCAATGCAAATTCCACAAGGCAATCAGTCCTTAAATGTCATGCGAGCGTCACAGCTCTTGAGAAATTTAACATAATGTCACTCCCTACAAGTGGCTTTAACAAAATGTCACCCTTTACCGAGTATTTATAAAAATGTCACTTTTTATGTCAGATTGTTAACAAAATGCCACTATCAGGTATTTGGAGAGTATTCTTATTTTTTTTGACATCAAAAAATACGTGAAAAGTCCAACTTACCTCTCTCCTATTCTGAATAGATTGTGGTGGCTTCTCTCTCTGGAACAGATCGAACTCCTCAGTCTCCACACCGACGCACGCGAGCCATCGCCGGCGATCTGCCCAGCGTCTCCGGCCACCGTCGCCGGCGCCTTCTCCCGCCGGTGATGCCGCTTGCCCCGGCCTCCGCGCCCGACCTCCGCGCCCCGCCGAGTCCACCAGACCGTCGCCGAGCACCCCTCCTCCGGCGCGTGCGCCGGCCCCGGCCGCTGCCCCCACCCCCCTCAGTCGCCGGGGCCTCCTCCGGCGTGTGCGCTGGCCCCGGCCACCGCCCCCCCCCCCCGCCTGTCGCTCGGCGCCGTCACCCTGAGGCTGTTCTTCTCCACCACGAACCCCCCGTGGCAAGCAGTGCACAGCAGCGCCGCCGACACCAGCAATAAGCACAGCATCGCGCGGGGGATCGAAGCCCCATGCTCCAATCCACGAGTAGACCTATGTGATGAGGAATGGTTGATTTTTGTTGGTTATTAGTGTTGGGAGATATGATTTATTATGCGATGATGAATGGTTGATTTTGATTTTTGATGGTTATTGTTGTTGGGAGATATATTATGTGATGTATTTGTTAGTTGAGATGAAGTTGATATTTGTTATATGATTTATTAATGATGATGAATGTCTGGGATTTTGTTTTAGTGCTTGCAAATCAGTTCAATGCATACTGCTGCCTGAGATTACATTTTTTGCTGGGTGCTGCTGTCCTGGACAGACCGGACAGAGGAGAGGATTTTTTTTGCTGGGCGTGGTGGCTCTCATGGCTGGACAGAGCAGAAATCGGTGCCTGGAAAGGGGCTGCATGGGTTTATATTGAGCAGGGGCATTTCGGTCTTTCACATATCATTTTGGATGAAAAAAAATAAAAATACTCTTCAAATACCTAAGAGTGGCATTTTGTTAACGATCTGAGATGGAGAGTGGTATTTTTATAAATACTCGGTAGAGGATGGCATTTTATTAAACCCACTCGTATGAAGTGGTATCATGTTAAATTTCTCCACACCTCTTAGGTCGTGACCCTCCATGACCAAGTATTCATAAACATATTTTCTCTTTTCAAAAGCCCGACCGCTTGTGTCAGCTTTTCGAAACCAATCCATCGGATTATATAAACATCATGGTATTAATGATATAAAAGGGACATTGTTGACACTCGTGCTGAAGGAGCACAAGGATCAAAGACAATGGTGAGATGTCAAGGATATATATATGGGTCTATCGATAATCAAAGACAAGCTTTGATTCAAGTAATAAGTTGGGCCTCGCAGGTCGGCTACAGCTAGCAACACAATCAGCCACACACGGCAATATCGAACTAATAAGATATACCCATGATTACTGCATGGCGAATGTTACTATGTTAGCTTCCGAATATCCGCCCACCATCATGTGTATAAAATGCGTATATGCACCATGGTGGATAAAGTAATCTGGCTTGTTATTATGTGTGACATTCGCATCTTAAATCTATCTATTCTATGCCTTCTCATCGGTTGTTTTGGACATGTTAGACTTATTCAATATATGCATATATATAATTTTGAGAAAACAAAAGGAACATGTCTATTATTGTACTTTAGAATGTTGAAAATATTTTCTTTAAAGTGCACTATCATTATCGCCAAGAGATTAGCATCTAAAGTGTATTATAATTATCATCCTAACGTTAGTACGGAAATATTAATTGTTTGCTGGGCTATGATACAACGAAGTGCTGGGCGCTGCCCTCTGATTTCGCCAGGACGTCGGACGCCGTGGCGGCGTCCAGGACGCAAAAGCAAGGCTCGCAGCTAGCCAGCCAGTTGCTACCGCTACATCCAATTGGATTTGTGGTCGATTCGGTAAAACGGAGTGAGAAATATAGACACATTTTATTACTTGAAAACCCCCCTCACAATAAGAGAAAAAAAAAGACAAAGAAATCTAATAAAAGTATGACAGTCCTACCAAGTACCAAGAGATATCAAATCATATCCGTTGATTAGGTTTGATTAGAGGGCTCTGATTAATAGATATACCTTCTGGAATCCACACATGTTAATTTAGATGGGGAGGGGCATAAAAGGTATTTGGCGTGTGTGGAATGCAGTGACCACCGAACTCCTCCCTGTGGTTCCTCCTTCCCGTCGACGGCGTCGGAGTCCGCAGCGGCGGCGGTTGCCATCGGCGCGTGGGAAGCTTGCGGGCGGCGGCGGCGGCAGCGTTGGGGTCGGCGGCGGCGGCGGTTGCCATCGGCGCGCGGAAAGCTCGCGGGCGGCCGCGGCGGCGTCGGGGTCCGTGGCGGCGACGGTGCGTGACAAGCGACAGCGGCGTCCTCGCTAGCCCAACGTATCCGGAGGGTCCACCCATGGCGTCGATGTCGCTCACCACGACACACCCGAAGGCGATGCTCGCCACCGTGGCCGTCCCGACGGCGACGACGTCGGTGTCGATTTCCCCGAAGGCGTGCTTGAACAACTGGGTGCTCGCCTGGTAGGCGCACAGTCGCTGCTGCAGTTGCGGATGCTCGCCGGTATAGGTGGACTACTTGGTCGGGTCGAACAGCGGCAGAGTTCGAAGCAGCTGCTGCACTGCGAGCACTGCGTCCGGACGCGACGTCGATGAACGCCGACACGGGCTGCGGCGGCGAGCCAATGCTGAAGTTCGCCACGTTGAAGAGCTCGCGGGACCACCACACGGGCTGCGTCCGCGAGGAGGCGGCCGTACTGCATGGCTTGCTGCTCTAGAGCTCGCCGGAGGTCGTGGGCGCGAAGTGCAGCTGTGCGAGAGAAGAAGCACAGCACTAATCTCGTTGAACTAATGAGAGTTTTTTCTTATTCCATTCTTTTTCCTTCCAATTCTACCATTAAAGAATCAACGGTTAAATTTATTTGGTAACTGCTAGTATTTAGTACTTCAGGTACCTTTTCAAAAACCGTAAAATTGCTCTAAAAAACATATGGTTGCATGTATAAGAGTGATCTATATAAATATATTTATACAGAAAGTGATATCTGTGCTCTGCTGCAAAATATATAAATAAATATATATTAAATGTTATATAAATAATGAACCGGTATATATTAAGTATCATAAAAATGATGTGAGCAGGATAATTTGACATACTTGCATATTAAACTCTAGAATACAATAATAAATACAGATATTGTGGTAATAATGTAAAGCATAGATTTTAATGATTGTTGGCCGGTAATAATGTATCATGTTTGTATGTGAAGTTTTTACGGTTTTCAGTGGGTTTGAGCAACATATAAATGGCATATAGATACGAATTGAAAAGAACAAATTTATCTCTTCTAAATCATTATTATTTAACAGCATGCTGATTGGGCATATACAACAATTACAGCAGCTGTCTATATGTGTCCACATCACATTATTCATCCTACGTGGCATCATTAACTCAAGAAAAACTAGATTATTGTCTCTTCATTTGTCTTCTGCTTGAACAGGTGCTCCCAAGTTATATGCAAACTTTTTCTAAAAAAATACTTCATGTATTAGTTGCATGTAACAAATACAAATATAAAAAATGATGTATTACATATGCTATAGACAGCTAAATAGATAATATATTATACATGTTATCTATTTAGGTGTCTCTATATATATATATCAAATAGACAGCAGCCGTGCTGTACATGCTATTGACGGAGCGTCATCAGCAGGTAAATTGGAGAAAAATGGAGCACAAGTGATAGATGCGTCGCAGGCTAGCCGCTCGTGGCCTCGAGGCTGCGCGTGCGGGCAAGCGATCCGTGCGCTCAGCAGCAGTAGCGACATGGGCAAGGCCTCGGCGAAAGCACACTGTCGAAAGCCCCATGAACTCGGGGCAGCGGCCCAGGCCGGCCGGGGCATGCATGAATCTGCCACTAATCTTATTAATTTTACTATACTAGAGAATATGCCCCTTGCGTTGCAACGGTTAATGAATAAGCGATGTTGTGATAGTGTTAGGCGGATGAAACACTTCAAAGAAAAACAGAACTGTGTAAATCTCTAAAATATTTTATGTAATATGTTTTATATTATTGTTTTAAAGTTATATCTCACGAATGTTGTAGCCCGTATTAACATAGGAACTTGATTTTTTTTATTATTTGTATAATTCATAATATGTACTTGCAAAAATATCTGTGCGTTGCTCCTGGTCAAGTTAGTTTTAATAATCCAAACTAAAATAAGTTTTAAAAATAAATTATGCGTTGAGTTGAGAATAGACATGGTTGTTGAGGAGCTGCTGTGGTGCTCGGAGAAGCTTAGGTCATTGATGTCTGTCTAGCTTATCGGTCACTTCTAAGGCGAGTGCGACATGGATCTCTTCTCTTACTGTGACACCGACTTGTCGTTCGACTCTAAGATTTGTACTACTAACAACTAAGGCAGAATGCGAGATTTCTCTCCAACTAAGGTGTACCTGGTTACGTTGTCACGGATTTAGACGGATTTACAACGGAATTATTTTATATTTTTATAATAGTAAAGATACTATTTTACATTTACGACGAATACTATGTTTTTATAAAGTTATACATATCTGTACCCAACCCTATACGGGAGGACATTTTTAGAAAAACGTAGAGACGTTTTACATAATGTGACATATATATGGTTATTGAAAACTTAAAATGAAATTCCAACCATGTTTCATACTTTCAAAATGTACCAATAGAGAAAACTATCGATTCCTAAGTTGTTTTAGAAACTTCGGAATGCACAAATAGAAGAAAAACTTAGCAATTAAAAATAAATTTCAGAATGTTGAAATAAAAAAATATATAAAAAGAGAATTCAGAATATAACAACAGAAAAAAATTAAGATTGTGTAAAAAATAATAAAAGGATTTTGAGAATGTATATGAAAATAAAAATATATTGAGTATAGAGAAAAATACACATAAATTTCAGATTGTGTAGAAAAACATAAAAAAATAAATTTCATAGTGCTTAGAAAAGACAAAAAAAGGATGTGAGGAAAAAATACAAAAAAATTCTACACAACTTATTCTGTGTAGAGAAAAACAAAAAAAAATAAAGTTGTGATTGTATGGATAAATACACAAAAAAATGAGAAAGTGTAAATAATACAAAATATTCTACACAAAAAGAATGAGAATGAAGAATTATTATATGTAGAGGAAAACATAAAAAAAATAAATTTGAGATTGTGTAGAAAAACATAAAAAAGAGAAAGTGTAAAAAATAGAAAAAATGTACACAAAAAATGAGAATGAATTTAAAAAAATAAGAATGTGTAAAGAAATAGAAAAAAATCTTTAGCTGAATAAAGGACTCAAAAATCGTGACTCGAAACTGCGTCCTAACCAAGTGATTTAAGTCTGTTTGCTTGTTAGTTTTTAACAACATTTGAAAAAAGTACTCCCTCCGTCCTAAATATTTAACACCGTCGACTTTTTTATATACGTTTGGCCATTTTTTATTCAATTTTTTTAAAAAAATGTAAAGCTATATATTTGCATAAAAATATACTTAACAATAAATAAAATGGTAAAAAAATAATTAATAATTTTGAAATTTTTTTGAATAAGACGAATGGTCAAATGTGCATAAAAAAATCAACGGCATCAAACATTTAGGACAGAGATAGTATTAGTTTTGCAAGGATTCGGACTAGAAAAGTACATCAGATTTCCCCATAGCAGATCCTCTCTGCTACGTAGCCTTTTTTCCTTCCCAATATTTATAATGTTGTAACACTTAGACTCTGTTTGGTTTAGATGACTAATCTATTAGTCTCATTTAGTCTCTAATAATCTAAACAGAAAAGACTAAAACAACTAAAATTGTATTAGTCTATTAGTCCCATCCAAAGATACTCATTGGGACTAATTTTCCTTCTTTTGGCGCACGTCCTCCCGCATAACCACCAATCTGGCACGCACCTGGGCAGGGGGCTGTCGACGACGCATCGCACGGGGCCGGAGCCACCCACGCCGGAGGACGCCACCGCCCACGCACGGGGCCGCCGTAGCTGATGCTGCTGCGTGCTGATATGTGATTTCAGATATATATAAGTACTTTTAGCCTCTTTTAGACCCTCTAATTAAACAGTAAGACTAAAGTTTTTAGTCTAGAAACTAATTTTTAAGTTCTAAGACTAAAGTATCCGTAATTTGTTAACTTGGCCAGTATGCAAAGGCTGATCATATTGTACAGTTTTCACGTGCATAACTGCATGCAGACAATCGTTCATGCAACAGTAATACATCAAACTTCTTAAATACGGTTCTGGACTATCTTTTCCCATAAACAATATTTTTCAGGTTTCACCAAAAGTTGTGTTGTGTACCAGTGTGTGGCACCAACTGATGCAAAAGGGAAACGGGTGTTGGGGTAATTTATTTTAAGCATGGAGTCTCCAGATCAGCCGGTGAATAGGCGCAGTGTATTTGAACATGCTTTGATAATCTTAGGGATATTTTGTTAGTTGATTTTATCAGCACCTCTCGCGAGTGTATTTGAACCCATGGAATTCTAGTAGTGGTAGTTTGTTCAAAGTGGGTTTATGCACACAGCTTGTTTAAATAGTAGTAGCAGTGGTGGTAGTTTGTTTAAATAGTAGTGCCTCGGACACACAGAACATGCATGGTTCAAGAGCAAGCTAGGAACAGCACACCGCGTTGTCGTTACAAACCGAGCGACTAATAACAATTAACGCGGCGTTAATTAGGCCTTGTCTTTTCGCTTCTATTTATATTTATAAAATAAAATTTAAATTTTTAAACTTAAATTTAGAGGTGATTTTAGAATTTTATTATCATAGTTTATTTTTTAAATTTTGCTTTTAGATTGGTGAAAAGATATATATATATATATATATATATATTATTTATGAATATAACGTTAGAATTTTTATGCCAAAGAGTGTGTCACACCTCCGAATATGCATGGATTGCTTGCCAGATCTTCCTACATATAGTATATAGCTATATACTACATATCGTAGTAATTCCGAACTGGCCATGAAGCGCTTAACAACCTAGGGCTTGATCGACTGTACGTGTGATCTAAGAGCATCCTAACAGTTTATCTAAATTTGATTATCCATATCTTTATTTGGATGAGCATCTAAACTAGTTTCATCCTTCGTATCTCTTTGTACCCCACTAGATCATCCATATATAACATTCTCTATATCTCTTTGGAGGATGGAGGCTGGAGAGAGATCATCCAAATATGAAGGTTCTCTCTCCTAATATGGATGACCTCTAAAAATAAATGATATGATAGTTATTCTGTTGGAGCTCAGTTTGAAATCTTTATCCTCTATTTTTAAGATAGAAGACGAGATAGATCAGTTGTTGGAGATGCTCTAGGTAGTTGACCATGTACATAGGTATATATCAATCCTGGTAGGTATGTCAAGGAGTCCAGACTGGAACAATGGCCTTGTTTAGTTCCCAAATTTTTTTTCTAAAAACATCACATCAAATTTTTGGACACCTAAATAAAGCATTAAACATAGATGAACCAAAAAACTAATTGTATAGTTACGGAAGAAATCTTGAGACAAATTTTTTGAGCCTAATTAGTCTATGATTAGTCATGCGTGCTACAGTAACCAACTTGCGCTAATGACGGATTAATTAGGCTCAAAAGATTCGTCTCGTGGTTTCCAGGCTAGCCGTGAAATTCGTTTTTTCATTCGCGTCCAAAACCCCTTACGACATTCAGTCAAACATTTGACATGACATTTCTCCTGAAAATTTTCTGATTCTAAACACCCCAATATATGATACCGCGTCTTGCGGCAGTTCATTAATTCCTGACGCAACATGCAAGTACTACGTACGTACAGCCTGATCTAGCTCCACTTGTAAAAGAAGTAAAGAGAAGACGAACAGCAGCTGTCGCCCGGTCGGCTTTGCTAGAACAACGTACGACTAGCACATGCATGTATGTCCGAGCACACTGTACACATGTCCACCAGCAGATGATCTTAGCTACTAGCTAGCGTCATCACGTAGTAGCTAGGTTGTATACGTAATACATGCGCGCAAATACGTTTTCGCAGAGTTAATTAGCTGCCAGTATTTGCTACTGCACATATGCACGGAAAATAGACGTTCATGCATGAGACATTGAGACCTGGCTATGTTTTTATCCGAATATGTGTTCTAGCTAAAGAAAAAAAAACAGAATATATATTTACAACATGAGGGTGAAATGTACTTGCGCCGTACGTTAGGGTTCGGGGGAGATAAGCTGAATTAATATTGATTACGCTTTTCCAAAACATCAAGATTAACCAACAAAGAATCTGAGGCTGGAATACACATATATGTATATATAATTTTTGCTATTCTATCTGTATTTTTATTTGTGACACGGTATATGTTTGGATATATGTCTGATCATTTGTTTTATTTAAATTTTGTTTAAATATATAAAATTGTAAGTCATGCTTAATATATATATTTATAAGGAGGAGGAATATATTAAAATATGTAATAATTATGTAATTTTTGAATAACACAAATCATTAGAAACATATAGATCGGAATGTCACAATATAAATTAAAAAAGCTGGCAGATATATTGGAGAGAGAGAGCGGGGGGGGGGGGGGGGGGGGGAGGGGTATTGCTGCAATGTGAAGGAGTATAATACAATTAAGGAATTAATAACACCACATTTTCGTTAAAATCAGTCATATTTTACGACATATATATTCTAGTTACATCCGTTCAAAAGTATGAGCCATTTCCGTCAGGACGAAAGTTAAGACTAGCATTTACTCTAATGCATGGGATATAGCTTTCCGATAAAAAATAATGTTAATAGATTCATGTCCAAAGTATTTACTTACGACTATACTTTTATATCACATAAGTAACATATTGCTCAAACAATTGTTTGTCAAAGATTTGTCGTAATGAACCATATTAATACTTATAACTATATTGTATTTACAATGTAAGTTCCATATATTTATATTATATATAGTGTAAATTTCAAATAATATATCATGAAGTTTAAGAGGGAGGGAGGGAGGAGGATTTTCTAGAATGTAAGATGGTTGATTGTCTACCCAGGCTGAGGTGAGTCATTAGTTAATTAATTAGCAATCACATAAAGGCAAAAAAAATGACAGAAAGTCAAGGAAAAATATATGGTACCAATTTGTTTAGATAAAAACTGCATAATTAAAGAAGAAATTGAACGAACCAAGAAAGATGTGAAAGGACTGAAAAAGCGGAAGTGAATATTAAATAATTTAAAAATGTAATGTTATGGTAACCTCTTATGCCAAAAAAAAAAATCACAATATAAGCTTATCAATAACCAAACAAACATCGACGTCTTGCATGATTACTACACCATCACATTCAAAATAAACCAAACACACAAATTGTTATATCATCTCCTGAGTACACCACGACTGAATTAACCACAAATACATATGCAAGCAAAACAAATCAAAACCCAACGTACGTGTATGATCTCATGCAGTACGCCTCTTGCGATCAGAGCCCAGCTTCCACTGCGAGAAAAAATATCTTCTTCCATCAAGAACCGGCAGAGTACTTGAGTTGTACAAACACCGAGGTGTTCTAGCCCTATACGTTGGAGACGACGGCTCCGATGAGAGCTACAGCCATCCCCGTCGGGTCCCCGAAAAGCACGCTGACGATGACGGAGAGGACGAACTTGAGGAAGCATTTCACCGCTTTCTTGCCGGTCCTGGAACGCTTCTTCATCGCTCCCCTCAGAACGGAATCGGCGATGACATAGTTCTTGCCGCCGCCGTTGCCAGCGGCAATAATCTCTTGCACCATGATCTCCTTGACGCACGCCACGTGCAGGTACATGGCCTCGCCGTCGTAGCAAGAGCGGTAGGTCCAGACTTTGCGGCGGTCTAACCGTGACCGTGAGACTCCACAACTCTTCCCGTGATCCTCCGTGCAGAAGGCGCACTGACGCGGCACATCGCCGGCGCCGGCGCCGGCGCCGCAGAGCACGAACTCAACACCGTCGAGAGCGACGTGGTCCGGCAGGTTAGCGCAGCAGGGGTGTATGTCGAGGTCGAGGTCGGAGCAATGGTAGACGAAGCCGCTCACCTTGTCGCCACACGCGTCGCAGACCCTGAGGTACCCGGGCTCCGTCGGCGGAGGCGTGTGGAGGAGGCGGAACGCACGGCCCCTGAACAGGCGGTGCTCCGGCAGGTCCGGCGGCGCGAGCGCGCACGGCCTGTGGAGGTCGAAGTCGCAGGGCTCGCACCTGTACCGCTCGTGCCGGCCGGGCTCTTTGCAGCCGTCGCAGTTGAACCCCTCGTCGGCGGTCACAAGCTTAAGCTTGTGATTCGGAATCGGATGGGACTTGTGGGCAAACTCCACCGGCGCCGGTGGCTGCATCGCGAGGCGTGTTCTAGTCTTCCTGATACCGAATGTCTTAATTGTATCTTAGTTCGACATGATCATGCTGCCGGTCGGGTGGGGTATATATAGCGGATGGCTGTATTCTTTTGTTAGGCGAAGATTAAAAAATTATCTGAATTTTTTATAGCTATTTTATAGTATAAACAATAAAATTAGTAATGGCATAGAACTAATTAACCTTAAACTAGCAAATTTACAATGGAATGAATCTAATTAACCCAATTATGTTAGATGTCTCTCATAACGCTTGTTGATCAACGATCAATAGATCTATCCGGACCTTATAAATGTATAATCGAGATTTTCTATTATACACAAGATTATTTAAACCGTATCACGCGTCATATCCTTCGTGATCCAGCTGCATGCATGTTAATTGCCAGTCGACAAGTCGTCGCTTATTCATGTCTTCGATATTTCGTATATAGTACAGTACATATGTACAGCATGCATGGCCATGGCCTGGATGGAGATTCACATACCAACAACCTTGCAGCAGCTTCATGCAGGTGTGGTGTATATTTCTGGGATGGTGCGCAGTCAAGTACATATGATACAAAGAGATCAGTAATTAGTCTGGTGCTATACATACATATGTTCGTCAGGCCCATTGTTTTGACGGATTCAAGCAGCGTCAAGTGGTGTTTATGTCAACGAGCCTGCCAATTTGGGACACGGTGGTGAACTAATTAAAGTACTCAACCTTGTGATAATGTCCGACGGTTAGAAATTGTCATTTCGGTGGTCAGCCAATCTCGAGCTCTTCTTCGACAAATTTTGATGTGTCCAATCATCGATAACTTTTGCCAAGTCCTCGGTGGGTCATCTGTAATAGACGTAATGCTCCGGTCTCCAAATCTGCATAGGCCAATACAATGAGTGGAGCCATATTCACATAGCTTACCACACTACTCCGTGGGTGTCACCTTCCCCACGGCAAGATCCTAGGCGGGATATATATAGAAGACGCTGCATGCGATAAGTTGGGTCCAAGAGGGGATCAGGTCGCCTGCGAAGAAGGAACATTGTAGGCGGTCCAGTTAACCTGACCGCCTATGATGATGGCTGCCTCTTCTCAGACGGTCCTACCTACAGTGTACCTTTGAAGAGCTATATCCTAAGGAATTACCGAATAGAAAGATTGAGAATCCTCCAATGTGCTACACATGTACTATGTAAGAGAAGTCATTTTGTAAATGCTTACATGGGTGAGAGTGCCTACTGATTTCTTATCGAACATCAAACAGCTTGTGTCGATGAAAGTTGTGGGCATATCTGCATATAAATGGCATGATTGTACTAGGATGCTAAATGGTATCCTCCTACCGCTATAAGGGCAATGAAGCCAACTCATGTTAAGCTTGTTATCGCAAAGATTTGTTACCTTTTTAATCAGATGTCATAGAAAGTACTTATTCATGAGGAATTGAGACCCCTTCGAAAATATATAGAGTAGACCTTATGCCATATTGAGATCGATATAATGGTGCACCTCACGATTCGAATCAACCCTCAAATTATTGAACTTGGTCCTATATATTTAATTACATCAAATGTGAGTGTACAGTTCATACATGTTTGTGTTGAGAGGCTACATCTAGTACCGTGCACACCTGGAGAGATCCATAATAGAGGGGTACACTATAAAAGAAGTCATTTAGTGTTGTATAGATTTACTCATTGGACCCTAAGACCAATTGGGTACTTGTCCCTAAATAATACAAAATATTGGGTGAAAAGGGTATGGTCAGAAAAAAAAAGTTTTCAATATGATAATTACAAACTGGTCAAAGAGGCACATTATAGTGTATTGCAACAACTTGCGATTGTGAAGCCCTTTAGTGACATTAGATATAGCAGCATGTGATGCTCCATTGAATGGATCTTGAGAGAGTAGAAACGATGCTTCTCTTAATGGTTGAAGGCTCGAAACTTACCCGATGGTAATTCTGTTGGGGAAAACACCTTTAAAAGGTTGGCATTGGGCCGCCCATCAAGTCAACTCACATCGTGATAAGGGTATGAGAAGAATGGTATACTTTCTACATGAGGCCGAATGACAAGGAGAGTATGCCACAAAGGAGTGGAGTTTGAGTCAAGACGATAGACGCGTATATTGTGAATACCACATACTACAAGTACATAAATAATATATAGATACTTGACTATGACCTACACATCCAAGTCCCCTTGTTTTATACCCATGAGTCAAACAACCAAAAGGGGTGTTTTTGGACAATTTCGGGCTCACAGTCGCTAACTAGAGGAATTCGCGCCAGAAAGATTATCGATGGGTACTCATAGAGCATGTTGCACATATTTTTTTTCGTAGCTGACCCTATGAACGATAAGAAGGACATCATTATATCCGGGAAGCAATGCATCATAAGCATTGATAACGTTAAAGATGTCAAATAGTACAACTAGTACAAACAAATAGCCTTACTCATGAATCTTCGTAAGAGAATTAAGCCCATGGAGCAAACAATCAAGGAAGAATCTAGCTTTACATGCACACTGATGGTATGGCCAAATCTGTTAAAGGCTAGTTTTGTGAGTAAGGCTACATAATGTACTTTTCTGTGTTAGGATTTTTTACATGTGCTTTTATGCAAGGTTTCGTAAGTACTTATATAAAATTATAGCTGCATGTAGAAAGTGTAGATTGGGACGAAGAGCAGCTAGAGAGGAGGGGCTATATATAGAGGATGAGTCATCTCTGATGGGTCACGTCTGTGCCCGTCAAAGATGACACATCACCTATGACGGATTGAAGTATGTGGGAGGTGGGTTGCATCAATTAATTTTAAGCGGTGCATTAAAGATGATATGGTATTTGTCATGGGCCATGCCCCATACCATCATCTGCAATAGTCTCAACTTTGGTCCATCACAGATGAGGTCATGGCACTTTGGCCCCATTAGTGATGGGCCATCATAGGTGGGCTGCTCTAGTAGTGACTATATGGTAAAGAGCTATTTCAAAAGGGGCTTTTTTATGAATAGTGGGATCGAAATTCAGTTGATGTAACCATGCACGAAAAGTTAGTGATCTGTTTATCCTAGGGACATGACAATGGAATATGGAGCTTCCAGATGAAATGTCTTGTCGGAGCGATAACAAGGACATTAAACATATCCAGATCATCAATTGGACGGGGGATGATTTCTTAGTTTGACATTATATCAAGAATAGAAGCCTTTATGTGAAATCTGCTTATCATTTGCAAACAAATGCCATGTCTAGTAGAAACTCAGCTTCTACCTCATAATCTTCTAACCACGAAAGTTGGTTTAAGCTATGGAGCCTGGACAATCATAACAAGATGAAATCAATCTTTCACAACATTTGATTTAGAATGGCCTTGCAGTTGGGACTAAAGTGAAGCGATGGAGAGAGAAAGATAATGTCAGGTACTATGTGTATGCTAGACAGGACAAGTTACCACTAGGAACTATACAAGTAATAGATCATAGATAGTTACCGTACAGCGCACTGCGTAGCGGAAAAAGGTACTAAATAACCAAGTAGTGTCGGTGATCTGATGCATGCCAGTGTAGAGGAAGTAGTTGACCGTTGCTGCTCAATCTTCTCTTCCACGTGCATTGACCCTAGGACGCAGTCACATAGGTTTGCCAATCAACTCCGTAATCTAGCGATGTCTCTTCTAGTATCCACACATACAGGGAATGAACGTTGTGCGCAGATGTGCTAGGTTTCATGCATGACTGGGATTTTGACTCAGGAGGAGAACTGGATGACAGCTAGGGTTTTGATACACCTACAACCAGCCTTCTCACCCTTGTATATATAAGACCTCAAACCAAGCTTGCAAGACCCGTATGAATCCTATTCAGATCCCTATCATGCAAGACCTGAGCCAGCATTGGATCAATATCCAACTCCCATATTATAATTCGTTAAGCGTGTGACCCATAGGTTCACAAATACTCGACTACAATCCGAAAACTTCTTTTCGGTTCACGTGGCAACAATGACACCTAGCAGAACGTATTGACCTGCCAAGTATCCATAAAGATCACATCGGCTGAACCTATTTTGTATCTCTGTATTTAATCCCTTTGCCTCATGATATCAATTAAGCTCAATGCTAGATATGTGTCATCCTTTCAATAGCTTCATTATTCTCTCGATCCTTTAATAGATTACTCAAATTGTGATTGACTCCTCAATCATCTTTAGCATGGCCATCCACTTCCATAATCCATCACATCGAGGGGCTAGGAGATATCTCTCGAATAGAAGGGCAAATTCTATCTTAATTATTCATATCCCACTACATATTTCATGATAAGCACAAAGACTATCTTTATAACTACCTAGTCACGATGTAGCGTTTAGTAGTCCCTAAGCATATCATTACATATGTTGAGAACCACGATATTCTCAAGTCAAAGGATTACATATCAACAGTTAGTGAGGACATGGATGACACATTATATATAACTATTGAAGTGTTTCATGTTGGAACTATCCAACATCATATTCTCCAATATGTGTTCACATGATCGATTTGGTATCTTCATACCATGATTCATGAGACATGATCATCAATCAATACATGTACTAATATCAAATTATATTTATTCCATATGTGATATTTAATCATGAAGTCTTTGATGAAATAGTAACTTACAACATAGAGTCACATAAAACAAAATCACATATTCATTAATAAATAATGAATTATCTATCTCAAAGAACAATGCATGATAAATATGTAAACATATAGTGTGTGATACAACCATCTCTATGATTGCCTCTAGGGCATATTACTAACAATATTTTGGTGCTGCGATCATTCATGGTGGATCTAAAGTAAATTGAAGGTGATCGATCTCAAGTTGCCGAGGCCACATGTGGAATGCGGTGAAGCATCAACACTAACTAGATGGCTGTTGAATTGCCTTCTTGGGCTGAAGGAGGCAACACTCCAAGTGTTACTTATCACCCTCTGAGATTTGGCATGTGAAGAACAATGCTTGATTTGAAGATAAGCACGAAATCCTAGTAGTTTAGTGCAGTGAGTGTTATACTTATATCTCCTGGAGGAACGGACTGGCATCAAAGAGAGGAGTTCATACCCTATTTCAAAACCGACAATTGGGTGGACAAAACCATCTTTATAATTGAGGCGAAGCATGGAGCAACAGGTGTAGGTCTGCATGATTCAACTGGCGATCTCATTTTTTGTGCAGGCAAATTCATCCTGATAACCGGAGATGCTTGCAGTGCCATTTTTGGCTTGAAAGCAGCTAGTAGTGTTGGCAAAGGAGATGGGTGTGGATAGGCTGATCAGAGTGGTAGTAGTATAGGATTAGCAAAATTGTTGCAAGAGAGAAGTCTCGACATGTCGGTTTACGGAACTTTGGCATAGGAAATAGATAGCAATCTTTCCTCAATCCTGGAAATAAATAGTTAGCACATACTTTAGTTGCTCTGATTTCTTCTTGTACGTGGTTTTTTGTACCTCCATATTGAGTTGAGCAATCTTTGATGTTAGAAAGTTAGAATGTGTTTCTAGTTAATGAACTTTATAGCTTCCTCTTAATTATCACATACAGCAGTATGAATCTCCCACATTGGATAGATATATCGCTACATTCTTTTACCTTGCACCCTCAAGACTGTTAATCACTTCGCAGGTGGACCCAATTACCGCATTAGATACACTCTCCTGGAAAAAAAAATGCCTTTTCTTGTAGTGAAATGTATAGACCTGCTAATTAATGAAACCCATATAAAAATAAGGGATAATTTTGTTCTTGCCCTAATTTCGGAGTCTAATATTGATTTTACCCATCTTTTTGGGGTTTTCGTATTTGCCCCTGCTTTTTTGAACCAAATGAACTGGCTGCCTCTCTTTTGGATGGATGTTATGAGTCCGTTAATTGTCAAATGTAATTAGTTGAAAAAATAAAAGATTTAACTCCCAAAATTATAAAGGACAATTTTGCCTCTATTACAACTAGAGAGGGGGGGGGGGGGGGGGGACAGTGTGGATTTTCATTTTCCAAATCCGAGCACTGCAAAGGGGGGGTTGTGTCAGCGGCAGCTGGGCGGGGGAGCGATGTCAGCGACGGGGCTCGCGGGGCTTGCGGCGGCTGGGAGGGAGCACGCGGCACCGACGGCGGCTGGGAGTGGGGCGCGGCGTCGGCGGCTAGGAGGGGGACTTGGTAATATGTGGACTAATTTGAGATGATATTGTTGCCTATTTTGTGATATTTTAGACTTGTTAATGTGTGGACCAATTTTAGATGATATGGTTATCTATTCTGTGATATTTTGGACTTGTAATATGTGAAATTATATGATAAAGTTTGACATGATATGCTATATGTAACTTTAAATTTATACCCATTTTTTGATAAAGCTCTGCCAATTTTTTCAAAAAAATTAGGTGTTCGGTTAAACTAAATATCAATTAACAATAATATTTTCTTTTGTTGTTATATACATATTGCTATGATTTAGAATGGAGAGTAACAACACAAATGACTAAAAAAACAGGGGTTAATTCCCTAGATACACCTACAAACTCACTCAATCTCTTCTATACCCCTGAAATTTATCCGATCCTTTCTATACCCCTAAAATTTTACCTTGATCCCTTCCATACCCCTGGCGTTAGATTTCCTTTATTTCACCGTTAAGTTTATGACAAATGACTTCAATGTCCTCGATGATTTAGGTTTGAATATATATAAGCTTGAAAAACGATTGAAATTTTTATTTGAATGCATAGTATGTGCATTTTAGGAAACTAATGAGATATACATAATTAGTGCAAAAAATTTTGACATAAATTTTAAAATAAAACAATACAATGAATTAATTTTTATTTGAAATTTGATAGGACAATATATATGTTTTTATCGGGAACGCTCTTAAAAAATATCGTGAACATTGGCAGTCCTATCTTTATATGAGCACTCCTTATTTTTTGAATTTTTAAAACAAAATAAATACATATTTTTTTATTTTATTATATCTAAATAATTTTTTGATAAATAATGTATCGCATAGCAAATTCATAACTACTAGATAAACTTTTATATTTTTATTAATGTAGTTCATACATTTATATGTTTATCTAAAGGGTAAAGTGGTCAATTTTATAGAAATTAGACGGTCAACTAATAGAAGGGGTATGTAAGGGATCAAAACTAAATTTTGGGGTATACGAGGAAGTAAGCAAAATTTAGGGGCATAGAAAAGATTAGCCAAAATTTGAGATACATGCAACGGATTATTCCAAAAAACAGGGATAAAAATAAAATTCCTTGGAAAGGGTAAAATAGCTATTTAACATGTGAGTTAACGCTATTAATGTTTCCATCCAAAGGAGGTGCAGCCAATTCTTTCAGTTAAAAAAATAGTGGCAAATACGAAAGCTTAAAAAGGAGGGGTAAAATCAATATTAGAACCCAAAAATAAAGATACACATGAAGGAATAAAATAGAAGTAGACTAAAATAAGAAAATGAAAAGCGTCATAGCTATAAGAGAGATGGGAAAACAATTTTTATTTACCAAACCAGCTACTGTTTGTAAAATTACATGATCAAAGTAAACTTTGCTTAAGTGTGCGTTTAGTTGGTCCAAAACCCCAAAATAGCACCGTATCACGTCCAGTACTAACATATCATGGCGTTACTTTTATTAGAAAAGGTTCAAAATAGGTCCCTTGCCCATAGGCTCATTTTCATTCGCGTCCCTCACCCTCAACCCCCATATCCCCAATATCAGGTATAGAACATCCAAAACCAGTGCAAATCGAATTCCACGATAGTTTCTGCTGATGAGCGCGACGGTGAATTCTAGCCTGCCCGTCGCAGATGCAGCGTCGTCGTCGTAGCGGAGCCCGGAATTGGTGTCGTTTTCGGAGGGAGGCAGAGTGAATGGCGGGAGCGCGACCCAGCGGTTGGCCGCCGGGTCGCAGACGTAGCACCTGCCCCGGCCACGGCACAGAAGGAGACGGCCATGCGCCGCCACGATCGAGAGATGTCGAGCGCCGGGACGGTGCGCTTGAAGAAGGCGACGTAGTCATCCACGACTTCCGGCGCCAGCACCAGACCATCGCCAACAAACCGACTCGGCTCCGGCTCTGGCCCGGCAGACGCGTCCGGCGATGGGACGGAGACGTTCCAGGCGATTGGGTCGGCGGGGTCGACGGCGACGAAGGTGAGGGTGGCTAAGCCCGAGCGGAAGGTGCGCGATGTCCGTCCGACACGACAAAGGCGTCGTCGGAAAGGTGCCGAGCGGCGGTGGCGGCGATGGCGCGAGCGAACCGTAAAACTCGTTGAAATCGATCGCTTGCATCGATCCAAACTCTAAATGGGCCAAATGGGCTCAAACCGTTAAATCTAGGTCTCGTACAAGAAAAACAGAGGAAAACAGGGCAGAGCACAGATTGACCAAAGCGAAACAGAGGAAAGCAGAGCACCACAAGATGGTGGTTTTGACAAATCGGCACATGATTTGCGCTGCCAGGACTGCACAAAATCTTCTAACCAACAACAAACCGAAACGGGAAATCACTAAATCCCTTTACAAAACAGCCAGACAAAGCCGTTTCTTTGTGTGCGTCAAGAACGCAACAGCGAGGAGACGCACCAAACTGACTGACTGACTGACTGGCCAAACGTCAGCCATGGAACCAAAATGGAAGGAGAAAATGCATCCTAAACCCAAAGTTTAGGGGATTTATTCAGCGATCAACGCCTAGTGCTACCGCACTACCCACAAGGGCACCACACCATTCCCTAACCGTTGGGGAAGATGAGTTGCACGACGGCCACAGCAATCGCCGTCGGGTCACCGAACAGCACGCCGACGACGACGCGGAGAGCGAACACGACGATCTTGACAAGCTTCTTCAGCGCGCTCCGGCTCTTGCCTTTCTTCTGCTGCAGCAGAGCCATCGTCTGAACCGGCGCCGTGATCACCTGCGCGTTCCTGCCATTGGTGCACCCCGCGACCGAGCTCTCGAACGCCATCTTCTTCACGCACGCCACGTGCAGGTGCACGGCCTCGCCGTCGATGTCGTCGGAGCTGTAGGTCCAGTGCTTGCGGCGGTGGCGGTGGCAGTGGCGGCTCCCCTCCCCCGTGGTGCACAGGAGGCACCGCCGCGTCGCCCCGCTCCCCGCAGCCGTCGCACACGAACTCCTCCACCGCCGCGTCGTGGCCGGCGAGCTTCAGCCTGTGTTGCGGATGGAACGGGTGGCCGAGGATCTCCTCCGGCGCCGGCGCCGGCGTAACCTCGTCGCTCTTCACCTTCATCGCAAAGCAAGGATGGTCAACACGAACGTGAGTCTCACTGGCGCTCTCGTGGTGGCGCGTTTATTTATATTTATAGGTTGCGCTTGCTTGCGTGGGTGGGAAAAAAATTCTGTGCAGCCAGGCTGCAAACTCCCTGCCCTGCCCTGCCCTGCATGCCTGCTCCCAATGGATTGCACTCTGATTGAACATATTTGGGGAAAGTTCTAGTGTAAGGGGTCACAATTGTTCTGTGATCTATCTCAAGAATTAGAAATGAGGCTTTTTTATATATAAATTGTTTTTCACCTTGTGGTTCTAATTAAATGTTGTATTTTTTATTTCTTTCTATACTCTACAGAAATCACAGGAAGAGAATACAAGGCTAGAAGACAGAAAGCTGGTGCTGAACAAGTCACAAATGACATCCTGAACACAAGGTATGGCTGGAAGGAAGAGATTTCAGAAAAGGCAATGAAAGTGGAGCAGCATGGAAGCAGACATGGGAGTGATCTGAAGGTTGTGCCTAGTTGTTTGTTGCTCCCTCTTGTAGTTGCTACTTGCTATATGTCTGATCATGTAGTTGTTTCTCTGGGCAAGATGCTGGAATGTTGGTTTTTGCTATGAACAGAAAAATGGCATGGCGTCTATTGGCATATAAGTGCAGTCATTCTGTTTGTTTTTTTAATCCAGCCTTTGTTGTTCAACTATTGTAACCTTATGACAGATTTTTTAATGGAAATGAGAGAGGATTACCTCTCGTTGTTGGAAAAAATATCTTTATAGGAGAGACACTAGCTGACACCCTGTATAATGAAACTTTTTGCCTTCAAGCTAATGCACATGAACTCTGACGGACTAAAACACAATAAGACTGAAAATAAAGTCTGACAGACTGAAAACGACATCATACACCAACGACATTCCTGGCAATTTGGCGACGATCTCTAGCTGCGATCTTTTTTGCGTGATCAGTTTCACGCCTCCTGCTACTGAGCCGATCTGCGGGCTGAGCCAAGGAAAAAAGAAAGAAGGAGCCAAGAAGCTGAGCCGAGAAAAAAAAAGAAAAAAGCCGAGCCATCAGCCGTGAAAGTTTGCATATGCAGGGGGCAAGCGAGCTGCGGTGTGCACTGTTGGATGCTTTTGTAATTCAGGTGACATCCATCGGGAGCAGGCATACAGCGCAGCAGGGAGTTTCGCGTGGGTGACACCTAAGTGGTAGCGTGGCACTGGCGCGTGGCCAATTGGGCCGTGCCAATTGCCGTGTTCTCCTTGGCCGCCAAGTCTACGTTCCAATGGCGGTTTCATTAGACTAAACAATGTTAGTACAAATCCTTAGCTTAATCCTGAAGCTCGTTACTAGTAGGTATCCATTGGAACGCATATAGCCACGTGGTCAGCTAACCTTAAATTGGACAAAAGAGTTTTGGACAAAGAATGGGATAAATCGGTGATAATTAGAAATGAAAACGGACGACATTCGTCGACCGTACTGTTTTAGTTGAAACAATACAAAGTATTATTTTGTTTAACTATTTCTGTTTATAATTTTTTTTAAGAAAATCTTTCTATGTCGTATTAAAAAGTTACCATGAAATGGTTAAATTCATATGAATAAAAAAATTCTAACCGTTTTCATTAAAAATATATATATAGTTTGCACACGTCTTGATCGCTACGGATAATAAGGCCCCGTTTAGTCTCCAAAAATTTTCGCCCAAAAACATCACATCAAATCTTTAGACATCTAAATAAAGTATTAAATATAGATAAAATAAAAAATTAATTGCACAGTTATTTGAGAAATCGTGAGACGAATCTTTTGAGCCTAATTAAGACATGATTAGCCATAAGTGCTACGGTAACCTACATGCGCTAATGACGGATTAATTAGGCTTAAAAGATTCATCTCGTGGTTTGCATGCCAGCCGTGAAATTCGTTTTTCTATTCTTATCAAAAACCCCTCCAACGTCCAATCAAACATCTAATAAGACACGTAAAAATTCTCATTTCACCAACTAAAACACCCCTAAGTTGGACGGCCACCCCTGCAAATGGATCACGAGACATATCGACGGTGTGGATGCTGCACAGGTTAATTTGGTCGGTCGACGCATCACGCACGTAAACGTACAGACCACGGATGAAGATCTGGGAAGCATATTCGGTCGAAGTGCCCAGAATGAAAAAGCGCTTGCTGTGTTTAATAGTACTTCCTTCCGACACACGCACCGGGTTCTAGTACAAGTTCACACAAGCTGACGACGAGTGCTGACCACGAGCACCATGCGTCACCTATACCATGTTTGATCAACGAGTACTGGCTACTCTCTCCGTCAAATTTTCGTATTCCTAAACATAACTGTTACTGGAATTTGAATTTTATAATAAAATATAAAAATATTTGGCACTATCTAGAATAGCATGTACTTATTTCATCCATCAATTCGTATTTAAAATTATTTCCATTTTACCTTCGCTTAGGACATGCTTGGTGTAACTTGTGGTTGTTACGGTAGTATCTTATTAGGAATAAAATAAACTAAAATAAATATTTATATGGTTATAATTTAGGTTTCATAAGCTCCTCCAACCATGTCTTTTACTTTAACTTAATTACCCACCTTAAGATTACTTAACATGCATTGTACTACTCCTTATCTTCAATCCAATTAGCATCTGCGCGAGCGGTGGACCAAGTGGCCAAGTGGGGTGGGGATAGACCGGGCAGAAGGCAAGAGGTCATCGGGCGAGATTGCATTGGGCACGAGGCGGTGGGTTTATCGTATAAATTCATATATGAATGAACGATGTATAAAAAAAATTAAGAACGTTCTACACTTTACCATTACAAACTCACTAATATAGAATTTCACTGGTAAAAAGAAAACAAACAGCTCACATATTATTCTACTTCAACTTATAATAATCAATATTATAGTAATCGGTCTTAATTAATTTATATAAAAATAATCCAAAATTGAATCAAATATGAACTTACCCTGTCATCCATAATTATTCCTCATTTATTAAAAGGCATCATAATATTTTCTTTTCATTCTTAATCTGTATTAGACAATCTAAAATACCTACATTTTAAAACGGAGATAACACTTAGAGGGTGATTGTTTGGCTTGACGATATATTTATAAATAAAAAATAATTTATGAAAAAAACATGTGTTCTTAGTGATCTATAAACCAATACTAATAAATAAACTATGATAAAAACACAAAGTCAATTCCAAATATAAGGTTAAAAATTTCAATTTCGGCTTATAAGTATAAGAGCAAGTATAGTAGTAGCCTATAAACTGGCTAAATGCTTAGGTAGAGGATAGAGAAAAAGTTGGCTGCAATCTTATAGTCAGCTTATGCACAAGAACCAAACCAAGAAACTCTGGGAGAGAGACACGTGGGTCATGCATTAATAATAAAGAGCTAACTACTATATGAGTGTGCTAAGAGAAGATTACAAAGAGCCTTATAGTAAGCTTGTTGGCTATATTATTAGTATTGCTGTAAGCAGAAGCGAAAAGACGAGGTGTAATTTAGTGTACAACTAGTGTAGGATCACAGCCGACTTAGAGCTTCAGGAAGTTTCTGGAATATCCAAGGTACGATGGCCTAAGCAAGCTACGACGGGCAGATCTATAAACTTTTGTTTATTTTTAGGGAGAAGATGCACACGCAAATCACACCAAAGTGAGTTTCATTTTAAGACACATTTAATGATAAGACCGCCAAGACAGTAATAATTTTTTTTTGTCCATGCGGATAAAAAAATGGTATACCAATATCGTTTCATGGTGATGTAATGTATATGCCTACCAAGAAGCATTGAACCACTAATTCACCTTTTGTTTGCCCTATCCAATCATTCTCTCTCTTATCCAACATGCAAGCTCCCGGAGCAACACAACAACACGGGAGATTGGCAAGGGTGTAAGTGGGCCAACAATGGATTACTCACTTAATTGGTCTATAAAGCGGTTTGGTGAACCGATCCACTTACACCCTGAAAGATTGCTGCTTTAGAATGGTAACGGTAAGCATTAAGATGGCGGTGTCTCTTCACAAGAAGCACTTGTGACCTCACGATGCAGTTAGGCTACAGCCAGCTAGTACCAGGGTTAGTCTCGTGTTGCATGGGTCACCTCTTATTTTAGTGTTGGCCATATCGAGTTGGCGTCGAGGATGGCCTCATCGGTGTTAGTGACAATAAAATGGTTACAATCTTAAATAAGATTCTCTGCAATACTACATATACAATACTCATTGATAGGTGGATCCTATAGCCATAGGACCCATCTGTCAGTGAACTTCAGAGGATCTATGCCCTTATAACCCTTGTTGTCGCCCCTGCCTGTTGCTTGCTCATGGTGGTTCCATAGCACCTGGGCTACTCATCTAGCTGACGAGTTCTGTCCACAGAGTGTCTGCCACCTAATACGACAGTTGCATTACGGCCTTTCTAGTAGTATCCCAGCATATGTGTAATCCGGCCCAGCTTGGAAGGGAGGCGTAGGCAGTGGATCCAATGGGCCCTGCAAGGCCATGCTTGCGAATGAATGTGTACTTGCTGGACTCCTTTTCAGATTCCAGTGGTTCAGGTGCTTTGCACTGGCACGTTAGAGAAGAAATTGGCGGGGGCAAGATAGCCTAAGATTACGAGAAAAAAACACTTCTACGAATTTAGAAAATTTATATTTCTGAATTTTAGTAACAACAAAAGAATACTAATATTCCTTCACGCAGCACTGAAACTGAAGTAATTCTGTTGGTGTAAATTAATTAATACCGGAACAAGGACTAAAACAAGAGGACTCATATGTATGAAAAAAAAAAAACTCGATCAAGAGGATCAGGAAAGAGGGTGGATCTAGATCGTTCACCAAGGATATTCATGTTCTGGTGAGTGTGCGGAGGGGGATCGCTAGCTCCAGCGGTCGTTGCTAATCTGGCGTCGTTGTTGGTAGCCACCGCTTCTTTTTTTGCTTCCACATGGCGGCATGTGTGTGGGCAGAGGCGTGTGCGAATGAGGGCGGTGTGTGCTTGTGCAAGGGCACGGCTGCGTGCGACGTGGTATCAGTAACATGTGTGCATGATATTTCAATTCTAAAATGGCCTAAGATTAAACCAACCCTAAAGATAGATGAAACTGTCATTTTTGATGGGCCATAGCTATGGTCCGTCACAGATGATACTCATATGTGAGGCACTAATTTTAGTGCTTCACGGATGATTTTTGTTATATTTAATGGGCCATAGTTATAGCCTGTCATGGATGATAGTTATCCATGACAAGCACTGATTTTGGTCTATCATAATCATATCGGGCGTAAATTTGAGTTTGTCACAGATGATATGGCATTGGTGACGCCTAAACAAAATAGAGTCATTATAGCAATGTGTTTTATTTTAGCCTATCACAAATGAGTGGATGCCTGATGGGCTGTTGGGTTTCATCAGGGATGACTCGTCGAATTTGCTAGATTCTATAGTAATGTTACTCCGTATCACGATATCGATATTCATGAATCTAGACACACACATACATATATATATATATATATATATATATATATAAGTGTACATAGTCATAGCTAAAATGTCTTGTAATAAAATTATAATACGAAATGGGGTGAGTAGCTCTAATATGAAATGGGGCGAGTAGCCGTACACTGATAGGTGGCTGATCGTCGTTGAATGGTGGGCAGGAACCTTGTGAGTGGTGCTGTAGCTATTGGAAAGTGCAGATTTGTGCAGCAGAGGGCCGGGGCTGTGATGAGAAGGCAGCCGTGGCGCAGGCGCAGCAGGTAAGGCTAATAATATAGTCAATAAGTTGGCTATAAGGCTCTAGTCTTCTCTTATCTCACTTATATAGTAGTTAGCTCTTTATTATTAATGTAGTACCCACCTGTCTCTCACATAATTAATTTCTTAGTTTTGTGTCTAGCTAACTATAAGATTACAGTCCACTGCTCATCTCTCTTCTCCCTTCTCTCCTCTAAATAAACATTTAGCCAGCTTATAGCCTGTTATTATACTTGCCCTAAGGAGAAGGGGCCAGCTAGCCGGTGCGCAGCATGCGCCACGAGGTTGTTCCAGTGTCATGGTGTGGTGTGTCCACCTTCCATGGTGCATGCATGCACGCACGCACGCACACACACACGGGACTCGATCGTGTAGTAGTTGCAGTGTTTCCACAGGTTACAGCTGCACGCACTAGCTAGCTTTGCCGGGCCCGCCGCAACGCTGCTGTAGCCAGCATGTCCAACTTCACCTCAAAGTATAACTTAGGCCCTGTTTAATTAGTTTCTAAAAATTTTTCCTACAAACATCAATTCGAATCTTTGACACATAAATAAAGCATTAAATATACGTGAACATTAAAACTAATTATACAGTTATGGGATAAATCGTGAGAACAATCTTTTAAATCCAATTAGTACATGATTAGCCATAAGTGATACAATAACCAACATGTGATAATCATAGATTAATTAGACTTAAAAGATTTATCTCGCGGTTTTCAGGCGAAATCTAAAATTGTTTTATAATTAGACTACGTTAAATACTTTAAATGTGTAATCGTATGTATCGATGTGACCTCCCTCCCAATTTTTTTTTGAAAACTGAATGCAGCCTTATGCTCAGGTGCGGATCCAGTCAAGCCAAGGAGGGGTTTATTGACTTCTTCCTACATTAGTCTCTGATTCTCTCCTACTCTTTTTGCTCTATTCTTTTTCTCTCTCATACCTATCTCTTATTTTTTATGGGAATTCAATAGGTACATGCTCCCTGCACTCACACTAGATCCTTCTAGCTATGCTCGCTTCGTTTTAGAATGTAATGGTTTTTTAGCTCAAGATATGTATTAAGATATATAACTATAATTAAATGAGAAATAAGTATGATTGCTTAAGAATGAGAAATAGGTGTAATATTAGGTGGTGAATGTTTATGGTCGGATAAAAAAAAAAGGAACACAGAGATGAAGTTATATCTTTATAAATGACAAGAAAAATGTTGCTAGATATGAACCAAAACGGAGACAGAAACAGTTGGTGCGTTAGTGGGGCCCACATCGCCATGCACGCGCTACCGACTCATCGTACGTGGCAAGTGGTACGTGGTGCGCGCATGCATGCATGGCCCCTCGATCGATCGTGGAACAAGGGCCCGGACGTACGTACGTACGTAGCCCGATACGATCGGTTGATGGACGATGGCAGGGATGTTAACGGTATCCGATCTAAATCCGTTTGAATCGAGGATATGATAGGGGTTTATAACTATCTGGTGAATATGGAGTCAGATTTGGATAGTAAATTGGGTATTCGGATACGGATGTGTTATTGTTAATATCCGGTAGATGCGGATTATCAGATTTTCTTATCGGATTATCCGATAGACATTTTAGCCCACAAAACACTCAATCAAAAGCCCATCAATAACACAAGTATTTTTAATTCAATATTGAATGACAATGATTGATTACATGTAATATCACGTCCAGTCATAATAATCTGTTTTCGAACCAACTCCGCACCATTGCGACATCTGCAACAATTTGGATCCGTATCCCCATCCGCATCCGAAAACATCCGCACCCACTTAAAAAATATGGTTTACGATATGGTATGACAACTATCCGTCCGATCCACTCCGTTAACGCCCCTAGACGATGGCTCGAGGCCTGAAGCCATTGTTTGTGCATGCGGGTATGCATCATCATGCATATCATTATACATGGCCATATGGACAGGGCTTTAATGGGGCACGGGCACGACCCGATAAAGCATGGCCCAAACACGACCCGGCACGAACAATCGTGTGCCCGTGCTAGCTCGGCCCGTGAATATGTGCTGTGCTTGGGCCGTAACCTCAGCACGAGCACGGCCCGTTAACGGAGATGGCCGATATGGCCCGTTTCATATGCCTGGTTGTTTCTTATAGCTTTATATATGTGATTTCTATGTCTAAAATTATGAATTTGAAGAGTTATATAATTTTAGTTGTCTAGCTGATAATGGATGTCTGGATTGGATCATTGGGAGCTTTTCATTGTCAACAAGTGATTTCTATTTAATTTTGAACTATTGACTAGCTGTTATTTTTGTATTTTTAGATTTGTGTCTAGAGTTTGAGCTGTTATTTTTGTATTTTTAGATTTGTGTCTAGAGTTTGGGCCGACACGGGCATATGGGGCCTAATGGGCTGGCATGGCACGTATAAAACATCATAGAGTCGTGCCTAGACTTGTTGCAAAGCACGACACGCAGCACGACACGGCACGACTAGTCAATCATGCTCGTGCCTTAACGGGCCGTGTGCCTATTCGTATCCGTATCGTGCCGTGCCGAACAGCCCAGATGGCCATGTATACATATCATCCATGATCCACTTGTTAATACAACTAGTACATTGGTACGTACATACATGATATATATACAAAGTAGAAAATTTAACTACCTGCGTACACGTACCTACGTACGTGGTATATGGGTGCGTATCGCTAGGTGGCCGGTCGTGTACGCGTACGTACACGCCTACGCGTGAAACCGTGATGCTCTCCCATCCAGATTTGAGAGAGTGAGATCGTTCTTCTCTGTCTTATATACGTAGGAGTAGATATAGATTTAGCTACATACTACCTACTACATAAAGTATGTATATATAATGGTGGTGTTACTTCATACATAACTCTACACGGTTCATATAAAATTTAACGGTTTTTATGTTTCCTGTTTGATAAGCGTAAAAATACGTAAGAAGTTGTTTCTGTACCTTAGACGTGAATAGAGTAACTACACTTGGCGACTCACGGGCTTCTCCGATCACCTCTAAATTTCGATTTATATGGTTCAATACATTCTTTATATCAAAATCTTGTAGTGTGCAAAAATTTTCTATTTTTGGAGATTTTTGAGTATTTGTTTGAGATTTTTAAAAATGAGTGCACAATATTAATAAAATAGTCAATGTGTTATGTATCATTTTAAAAAATCTCAAACAAATACTTAAATATCTCCAAAAATAAAAAAAATTGTGCACTATAAGATTTTGATATAAACAATCTATTGAGTCGTATAAATCGAAATTTAGAGGTAATTTGATATGTTTTTGACCCCGACTTACGGAGCAGCCCGTGAGTCGCGACTCTCTATAGCTTCTCTATATATATATTCCATCTTGGTTAATTAATTTTCACATATATGATTTGCAGTAGTACGAAGTTGATCCACGTGATTAATTTGCACCACCAGCTCATGCATCCGCCAGTTCTAATTACTCCATAGATCCACGTATATAACGTATATAGGCACATACCACATGCCTGTTTATATAGTCCTAGGTGTCCGGCGTGTACCCAAGGTTCTGTGTTTATTTGCTTCTCCAAATCGATCGCGACCACAGTACTGTGTACGTACTCATATATCATGCTCCCTAGTAGACGCATGCATTCCCAATTAATTAAATTATTACTTCAGCACTAAACCGTATATACCGGTCCAAATTTATTGAAGGATAAAAACTACCTGTTCTAACTACCGTCCCTAAATGTTTGACGCCGTTGACTTTTTTATACACGTTTGACTATTCGTCTTATTTAAAATTTTAAATAATTATTATTTATTTTTATACCATTTTATTTATTGTTAAATATACTTTTATGCATATATATAGCTTTACATATTTGACAAAAAAATTTGAATAAGACGAACAGTCAAATGCGTAGAAAAAAATTAACGGCGTCAAACATTTAGAGACGGAGGGAGTAATAACCGATCTGTCAATTACTAGTACGGGATGTGAAGAAAAGCAGCTGGCAATATAGATGGCCAAATGGGCCACCCGGCCCGCACAACCCAGGCACGATCAGGCCCATGCCAAAATTTGTTGGCCCGGCACGACCCGATCAACACACCGGGCTATGCCGTGCTGGCCCACGAGCGGTACCGATGGTCCAGACCTGGCCTAATACCACTCGTGTCGTGCCAGGCCGTGGCCCAAAGACACGATGACCCATCGTGCTTATTCAGTAAATAAGTCTATATTGTGTCCGTCACTTCTTTGGGCTGTTGAAATAAGTCTATTTCTCCACCCTCTTCTTTGGGTCGTGTTATATGTGGCTAAAATAAGTCTATTTTACATACATTTTTTGGCTAGAACTTGTATAAATAAATTAAGTCTATTTTAGGTCTCCCACAGCGTGCCGAGGGTGTGGCCCAGGCACGGCCCAAGTGTCGGGCCAGGCCGGCATGGACCCAACATCGGTTGTGTCATGCCATGCTTGGGTCGGGTCGTAACGCCATGCCTTGGGCCAGGCCATCGGGCCTCGGGTCTTATGGCCAACTATAGCTAGCAATGCTGAACTCAAGGCTAAATTTAGGTAGGGCACGAAGAGGGACGAAAGATAGCATGAAACTATATATTAATTCTCATCATTCAATATAATAAGTTCTTTTGAGTTGTTGAAAGCCAAATTTCATTAAGTTCATACCCCCCTTCTATTGGCTTTTGCTTATGCTTCTAAGCCAAAATTTAAATTTTGAAGCTTGAATTGATTTTGAGGTTTTTTATAGTAGTTTATTTTTTAGCTTTGCTTTTAGATTTCTATGAATATGTTTATAAAAGTGGGTAGCCATGTGCAAGGGGGTGACTAGGCCCACCTTTTCCCTTGGTATTTATATGTTCCTTGGTAGTATTCCCTTAGTAGATTTCTTACAAGATGTCTTCTAATCTTAAAAGGTTAAATTTGCATTTTAAAGTAACAATCAGTTAAAATAAATATAATATCAATACATTCATATTTTAAATGGTATATGCTAAATTTAATTTTAGATACGTAAAAATTTATAAATTTTTAGTCACCTAAAACAGTACACTTTCAAGACTAAATTGAGTGGTATAAAATGTGCAATTATAGTTCATCACACTTTTGTTTTTATATATGGTTTTGCTTTATTGTTTAATCTTAATTTTAATATTTATGCACGTACTTTGTGAACTCTTGTAGATTGTAAACTTATTTTACGTGTAGATCAACAAAATTCGATGTTCAACATTTTATCTCTACGTCCTCCTTTTGTCCCCTCCCGTCACCATGTGCACGGTGCATCTGTGCGCTTCTTCCCACATAAGGATGGCAACAGGGTGGGGTGGGGGTGTGGTTTGTCTGGATTGACCCTGGCCCTGACCCTGGAATCCGGAACCCAGCCTTAGCCCCAATAGCACTTTAGTGGCTAGATTGTGCCCTAGCCTTTGACCCCACGAAGGACCCGACCCTCGACAGGGGTCCTGTATTGAGACACCACTTGCTCAATTCAGCATGTAATTTATAGAAAATCCTCGCATGTATACTCCCTCCCCCGTACCCACCTCCGCCCAAAACCGAGGCCCCAGCCCTGACCCCATGGGTAGAAAATTTGCCCCGTCCCTGTCCCCATACGAGTGGGTCCCTAGTCCCACGAGGGAAATTGCTACCCCTAATTTCACATTCTATTTGCATCCACACGAAGATTCAATGCTTTATCCTCGATCCATCCTTCCTGGGCATCCCCAATCATATAGACATGGCCCATTGCAATGCATCTGCATGTAACTTGTCCAACAAAGAAGATTATTTATTTAATAAGTAACAGGGAAGTGACGAGAATTATTAGGATACCATCCAAATAATGAGAGAACTGACTGAAATAATCTAGACACTCACATTTCAAAGTTTTTTTTACACTTTTGGTCTTATAATATCCGTAATAGATCTTATGTGAAATGGATGATAAAAGTATAATCTTGTGAGTTTTCTATATGTATGTGTGTGTGTGTATGTATATATATAATTACTTGTACCACTATAAAATCTATGGAGGGTATAAATTTTAGGGAATGTTTTAGGGTTTGTTCGGTTTGGAGAAAAAATAAAGGATTTAGATTCCTGCAAATTAATTCATATGATTGTCATTTGGTTGTAGGATTGAAGTGTAGAAAAAACAAAAGATTAATTTTCTTTTCTCCAAGCTGTGGAGGGTAAATCTACGAAATTTTACATTCACTCAAATATATTGGAAAAGATCCTATGGGTTAATTTGTGCATTTATTTCTATTCTTCACCTTTTCTTCTGCTATGAGTTCAAAATTCTTTAAACCAGACAAGCCCTTAAACTTGAAGTTTTAACTAGCTAACATAGTGAAGTTAAGTTAATACTGGAATTAATTATTCATATTCGAATTAAAATGATTGTCAGGATGAACTGTACATTACTTACTATAGGTGGTGTGCCCTTGTGACTGCAAACGACAGACTTACCACTATTTTGAAAGCAAAGCTTTTGTTGGATCTCTTGCCTTTTAGGGAGGCCATCTCTCTCTTTGGATCAGCCTTTTGGGGGCCTTTTGTACTACTCGATGGCTGGTTGATTTAAAATGCCAACCTTTTCAGGCTCTTCTTGAAAAGAAATGTTTTCATATTCAAAAAAATATGTATAAAAAGTGTCTCGTTTGGGACCATCAACTTGAACCTTTATGTACAGTGCAATGTTGCGTTCAAAAAGGTAGATCAACTGAGATCGGTTCAACTATAGTGATTCGAACCCTTTTTTTTTTGTTCATGCCGGCCGGGGACACTGCATAGATTTCTTCAAAATACGTGTCATCTAGGACAAACAAACTGATAAAAAAAATGCATAGTTACGGCACGAAGACCAAAATTAGCCTCAAATGTGGTCCTGGTTAAATTTTTTTCTTTATAGTTTCAGATTCAAACTAAGTGGATCAATTTAAATATATTTATAGTCACTAAACCATAATTTAAATGTATATGTATTAATGCGTGATTCAAATTAAAACATTGAGTAATTTACACCGTCGATATATATATATATATATATATATATATATATATATATATATATATATATATATATATATATATATATATATATATATATAGACACACACGTAGTACTTGTCTACTGGGGGGAAGTATATAATACGCAGGTTGCATCAGCTAGCGCTTTCAAATTGTTGGCCGGCCTGGGGAAAAGAAAGAACTTTGAAATTGTTCGTTTAGTTAATTGGGACACTCATGCATCTTGTTCATAGCCATTTTGGTAAATGTGGCGGTTGAATGGATAGTAACTACTACCTCCGGTCACAGATAAGTGACGTTGAAAACGGTGTAATCACTAAGATGAAAGACTGATTAAAAACCGTCGTATTATAAAACCTTTAAAAATATAGCAAAGCCATAATATTTTGGAATTTTTTAAGAATTAATATTATTTTAATGAAAAATCACAAAAGTAGAGGCCATCTGGGGAAAATCGTGAATTTAAGAGTGTACCGAACGGTGGATGTTCAACTGGGGCCTATCGAACGACTATTGTTTGGCAGGCTAACCTATCGAACGGATGGAGTATGACAGGGTCCATCACCCGTTCGATTGCTGAGCCAGTCGGGCCTGTCGAGCTGCCCCTGTTCGATAGGCCCTGTCGAATTTCTCCTTTTCAGTCGCGCGTTGGTCGTTCGATAGGGCATCTATCGAACTACACTCATTCCACAGGCACATATATTCACGATTTTCCCTGGCTGGCCACTACTTTTGTGATTTTCCATTAGAGTAATATTAATTCTCAAAAAAATTCTAATATTTTAAAGGAATGGTTTAGGACAAATCTAGCCACACCATTTCCAAAAGTTAAACATATTGAAATGTTTAAAGAGCTATTGATACTTACAGTTTGAACATGTCAATTGTCAAGAGCAAGCTCACAAAACATCACTTTTTTTGTACTGGATGGAATAGCTACCATGTTTTTTAATGGAAAATTTACTAAAAGGACACTCAAATTTCGTATAATTTACTGATGGATGTAAAAAAAAGTGACACGGTTGGAGGGCATCTTTAAAATATGGTAAGTTGTTACAGGACACTATATCTATTATTTTATTATTTATAGAGCAATTGAAGAGATAAATTCTTCAAGAAAAACATGAGAATGACACTTGGGCCACAAGTTAATAAACTGATGTTGGAGTGAAGATGAAATATGATAAATGGTTGCAATGTACTAAGGTGATGTTAATTAAGTTGAGAGTTGAATAATGTGTACTATTTTTTTTTTCAAATTTTGGAAAAGTTGCATGATGTATTCATGGGGAGGTCTAATGTGCGCGTGGGCGCTCATCCCCCTGCGCACGATTGGTTTGGCCTCCCCCTCTCATATATAATATAGAGTGAAGTGCACTAGCGGTCTCTAAACTTGTGTGCATGTGTCATCTAGGTCCCTGAACTCTTAAAATGTATTTTTAGATTCCCGAACTTGTCTGGAAGTGTCATATAGGTCCAAATGGGCTCCAACCCGCTCCATCCACTGACGTGGCATGTCACGGTGGCGCCTACTTGTTCGTGGGACCATGTGGGTCCCACATGTCAGTATCTCTCTCCTCCTTATTCTTTTCTCTCCCTTCTCGATTCCTCCACTCTCGGGCGTATGACACACACTCACACTCTTATGTATATAACAATATACATGTATTTATACATGTAAACATTATACACATAAACTTTATACATGTAAACTTTATATACATAAACTTTGTACATGCAAACTTTAGATATATACACACATACATGCATATAAAAATTGCATATACACAAAAATTTATAGATATAAACTTAATATATAAAAATCCTTATACTTATAAATTTATACATGTAAACTTTATAAAAAACTTTATGGGTATAAATTTTTTTAAAGTAAAGAAAAACCATATATACTGTAAACAGGCCGGCTAATGGATGCTATTCACAGTAAATTGGTCATCTCCTTGCTAGGCCGAAACCGTTCGTGCGAACGGGCCGCGCGCGAACGCTCGCTAATTAGACTTTATCTATATTCATAGACATCACTATAGGTTTTTGAAGGGGATTGAGGGCGGGGGAGAGTCCAATTCGACCAAACCAAGACTAATAACATATTATGCCCTGAGGGGCAAAATTGTTATTTGAACATGGTTTTTCTCTCCAATTAGACAAAAAATAATAAAATAATGGTCGAAGTATCATCTACCGAATTACTAGCCGTGACATGTTTTGGAAAATTACACCCATTTTAAGTGTCTCGTCAAAAATTTTGTCATTTTTATCAATAGGAACAATACTCCTACTTAAATAGGACAGTTGACTGTTCAATACATGGTTACTGGTTTGTAGCTAGGGCACATGACTACTTGCATAGTAGTACTAGAGATCAGCATCATCATGCATGCATCCTGTTGCTCTAGCTAGGTCCCAGTTTTGTTTTTATATGCCTAGCGGTAGGTCCCAAATCTGAGAAGTATCTCGCATGTGTCTCTGTAACTAAGCTATCTTGATCCTTAAACCCATTTAGGCCTTGTCTAATTCCCAATTATTTTTTCCAAAAACATCACATCGAATTTTTGGACATCTAAACGGAGCATTAAACATAGATGAACCAAAAAACTAATTGCATAGTTATGGAAGAAATCTTGACACAAATCTTTTGAGCCTAATTAGTCCTTGATTAGCCATAAGTGCTACAGTAACCAATATGTGCTAATGACAGATTAATTAGGCTCAAAAGATTCGTCTCGTGGTTTCTAGGCTAGCCGTGAAATTCGTTTTTTCATTCGTGTCTAAAAACCCCTTCCGACATCTGGTCAAACATTTGACGTGACACTTTTCCTAAAAAATTTCTCAATCTAAACACCACCTTAATCAATCAGATCACAAGTACACACTGCTGCTAGTATAGCTAGAGCCTAGAGTGCTATTCCCTCCATCCTAATTTAATTGTATCTGGGTATTTCCCCGCCTAACGTTAACTGTTTGTTTTATTAAAAAATATTATGAGAAAAAATTTAAAAAATAGTATTATTTATGTTTTATTATCTAATAATAACAACAATACTAATCACAATACTTTTTTAAATAAAACAGATAATAATGAAACGTTAAATATAAGCAGTGCAAAAAGCATTCGTTGTGAGCAGGAGGACGGAGGTAGGACTATGTAGCGGTCACCCAACTGATCCCTGTGCGGGTACTTACCGCCCCGGCCGGTCCCTGTCGACCCTGAAGAGAGAGCTCCATATCTATCTATCTATCCATGGCTGGCCTCTTGGGCAACCCAGTCAAAGAAAATCTAAGGCAAACAGTTCCAAATGAATGCCCTGCCGATGGAGAGGGAAGCAGCAAGCCATGCCATGCACGACGTACTCAAACTGAAAAGCGAGCTCGATCTCCCATCAGATTGCTAGCTAGAGATATCCATGGGCAAGGCGAGCGTTGCAGATCGAGTGGCCGTGGCCCTGCTGATATATCTATCCCTGCTTTGCTGCAGCAAACATATGTGGATGAGCCGGCCATGGGCGCCATCCGTTTTCCACTGCTCCGGCCTCGACCCTGCCTAGCTGCATGCTGTGTGTGTGCTGCTGTCTGCATGCATGCACGCTGCAGACTTGTAGCTATATCTAGCTACGACTCGAGTACTACGTACTGGCCAGCACGTACCGGACTTTTTAATTAACCGAAGCAGATATGCATTTGCATGGATGCGGTAACTAGCTAGCTCCTCCACTGTGCGGAATTGATGAACGGGAACGTTCTTTTCCACTCACCCTCTTCACGCCTCGGGGCCGTCGTGTCGCCTAAAATCACACTAGCACTGCTGTGCATTGCACATGCATGCAGCCTGCCGTCCGTACGTGCCTACGTAGGCGCCTAGGTAGCAATAGACTTTCTATTTATACTCATAAGCTGGAAATGAATTTGTAGTTTTCAATATTGGTTTTTAGATCGCTAAAAACATATATATAAAATTTTTAGTCATAAATTATTTTTTATTTATAAATATGTCGTTTAGCTTATTCGTTGAATAAACCAAACAATTATCCCCTGAAACTTTTTTCTTTATCGGATCTAAGACCAATGGTGTTTATGAAAAGTTCTCTGTTTTTCGCAAAGGCATATCGATAACACCTCCAACTTAACCAACTGAGATAGCATTGCAATTAGTTTTGAAACAAAATAAACATATTACCGGACGAATATAGAATATAACTTATTATTCTCTTGAACCGACAGTTCACTATAAAACAACGGTCAAACCGGTGAAACAGTTAATAAATGGACTCACAAGTAGTGTAGGCATTGGGTCACATAGAGCAATACCATGTCAGTCTTCAATGAAAAATTGATCATAAAAAACTCATACTAACTGGTCCAAAATAAAATTACAGACCGCAGAGCTTAGTTTTATGTTAGTCATGACAAAAATTCTAGAGATATAAAAGAATAACGTAACATAAATCATCGACAATTCTAGAGACACAAAAATAAACACAAAATCACATAAATCCCCTAGAGAGGCATTGAGGCAAATGGGAAATGCAGGTAGGGTACCGGGCTGGCTGTCATCACTTGTCGAGGGCTAGCTGTACTAGATCTAGAGGCCAGTTCACTCCTTCATCCCCACAGTTTTTGGAGGCTGGAAGTCGACGGCTTCCTCTATTTTAGATGGATCTAAATGCCTATGGCTACCTTCACTGTCGTTAAATTTGGAAGGCATCATTAGCACCATCACATCAGTGATCACCATTGAAAGGGGTGTTCGAGGTGACCAAACGATCAGGAGGACTACATCAACTTTTTCTAGTGCTGGCAAAGTAGGAAGCGGTTGCTGACGGGTTAGGGTGGTATAGAGCGGTAGAGAAAGACAGGAGACGGCGATAGCAAGAGAGGAGGGTAGGAGACAACGACATTAATGACGGTAGATGATGATACAATAGGAGGTGGCATGCAAAGTGGTGCCGTGGGATACGAGATGTTGTGGAAGAGAACCGTGAGGAGAGGATTAAGGGGAGAGTGGTGGCCGCCATGTGAAATTTGGGGTGGTCTTGTAGAGGTGTGAGAAAGATTAAGACTATGGTTTGGTTATGTGTGTATTTCACTGGGTCCATTTGGCTGGCTGGTTAATTAACGACCAACCAAAATTTGGTTAGCTAGATCACGGATGTTGAGACCGAACTAATGATCGAATTATTTTAGCCTCACTTTTTTTTTTGCTTTGGTTTTGGTTTAGCTAGGTCCCTTTTCAAAGCCCTAATTAACCATGTCCGAATTGATGGGTGAGAAACTATAAGAGTTCAGCCCAGCTTCCGAGCTGCTGATCGATCGGTTCGTGGGAAGGGGAGAGACGAGGCCGGGCACGTGTCCCTCATCAACGCCCATGAGAGATTTGATCTAACGGCTAACCGAATAGTACGAGCTTTACGTGGATTTAGCAAGGCTGCAAACGGCAGCTGGTGGTAGTAGCAGTAGCTACTCCAGCCAGCTTGAATTGTCACATGAATGCAGCGTTTCGTGGGAGTGAGACGTCGCAGTCAATGTCGTTGTTGGCGACGTTTCTGCGCATGCACGCGGTTTCCTGTGCGACAGCTACTCGATCCTACCCCTCTCCTTTTGGTCGTTTTTTACCTATTCCTATTTACCCAGCTGCCTATCTACACTCCGCAGTCCAAAAAATGTACTACTCCCTAGCAACTTTGCGCAAGTTTAATAGTACTACTCGCTACTGGCTTATCTATACTTAATATAGTACTCTTTTCGTCTCTAAATGTTTGACACCTTTGATTTTTTTATACACGTTTGACCATTCGTCTTATTTAAATTTTTTTATAAAATATGTAAAGTTATATATGCATAAAAAGTATACTTACAATAAATAAAATGATAAAAAATAATTAGTAATTATGTAAATTTTTTGAGTAAGACGAATGGTCAAACATGTATTAAAAAGTCAACGGCGTCAAACATTTAGAGACAGAGGTAGTAGTTAATTTATACAATAGCTACCTACAAAACAAATACCACCATATCTCACATGTCAAACATACATTGTGTCTTGGAGTCCATGCTGTAGCTGGCTATAAATCTGTAGCTCGCTGATCTTCTCTCTCCTCTCTTATCTATTTAAAATATATTTATAGCTAGTTTATAGTCTGCTATTGTACCTGCTGTTAGGATGAGATTCGAAGTATTATAGGATTAAGAATCTAGGGAGCATGTCTATATACTCATAGGTCTAGGATGGATTAAATCGGATACTAGTAGTTATAGGGCTCATTCAAATTTGATCATTTATATTGTTACTACTATTTGGTTGGCTATATTCTCTTTATATCAGTTATCACTACTATATAAATAACAAAACATCCATATTACATCATACATACATATTTTATTAATATTTTGTAGTTATCTTCTCTTATATTGTTCTAGCTCTCTTCTCTTGAGATTAAATGTTAAGTTGTGTGGTGGGGAGAGAGAAACTGTAAATATAGATTTTTTTTTTCAATATAGAGGATGCTATGTTTTTAGAGGATGAAATGAAGTATCTACACAAGCCTTTTTTTTCGTACATACTATATGTTTTAGATGAATGATGAAATATAGTATCTTCTGTGAATACTCTTGGCTACATTTTAAGATGGATTGAGTGGTTAACTAACTACCCCATAGGTAAAACAAAATACTACTATATTCATCCTAAAATAAAAAACATTTCTACTTTATTTAGCATGATTAAGGTTGAGAAGAAAAATTATGGTGTTCTTTAATAAATGACAAATAGATAGGGGTGAGACGATAGGTGGAGGTAAAATAAGAACTAACCCATACGTGATAGGTAGCAGTGTGAATAGTGTTTAAAATGCTTATATTTTGGGACTAGGTTTAAATTGTAGAAATGTTAATATTTTGGGACATATGAAGTATAAACCATCTATCCCAAAAGTTTTATTGAAAAATTTCTCATGGTCAAGATATAAAATTAAATAATAAATGGTTATGATTAGTTTGGATGTTAGAATAAGTGGAGAAGCAGATACTCTCGGTCATAAAAACATTAATATGAGAAATGAATCTAGACAACCAATTATCTAGATTCGTTCTTAGAAGTTTAAGGGGCTATTTGTTTATTTGTTTGGAGGGGCTAATCCATAAGTCGTTCCACTTTAGTCCCTTTTAGCCCCTGAAATACCAAACAGGGGAACTAAAAGGGACTAAAACTATTTAGGTCCATAAGTCCCTAGGGAAGATGCTAAAAGGGACTCAAGGCCTATAGTATATCTACTCTACTGCTCTAGGCCTATAGCTATATGTGTGTTGTGTACTATTAAGAAGGTCATTAATGAGGTTTTAGTCTCTTTTAGTCCCTCCAAACAAACAGGGTAGAACTAAAAGGGATTTATGTTTTAGTCCTAGAACTAATTTTTAGAGGCTATTTGTTTGGAGGGACTAATCCATAAGTCCCTCTACTTTAGTCCCTTTTAGCCCCTAAAATACTAAACGAGAGAGACTAATAGAGGCTAAAAAGACTTATGTTAGTCCTGGGACTAATTTTTAGTCCTAGACCTTATAGAAACAAATTGCACCTCAGTCCTAGGATTTATGGAAACAAACAACACCTGAATACTTTTAAAAAAAGGATGTATATTCAAAATTTAAAGTCGGAAGCAGTTATTCTCCCTCCATCTCAAAACAAATCAACCTGGAGAGTTTACACTGAATAAATCAACCTTTATATTCAAATCTACCCTTGATCCATAAATCGAGAAATTTTATTTATTTATACCACTTCCATACCCATCTAACTATATATTTTTCTGTCGATAAGAGATAAGTTGGTATTTTACTCCTCTCCTTCGCATCACATTGGGACTCTAGAAGTCGCTTTTTATTGCAGCCTAGGCATCCGTCCCGAAAATATAAATATTTATATAATTCAAAATTAAGTTTAAAAATTAACCATTGAGATATCTAAAAGAATCTGTTAATATATCTTATATTTTAAAACGTAGGCAGTATTTTAGAATAAAAAGAAGTAGCGGCTCGTGTGGTACCACTGCATTTTTTGGGGTTTCAGGCCTAGACACATGTAACTGCAGCCTGCATAGGCCTAGCTAGGGCCTTTGTCTCTGAACTAGCTCATGCTCGTTCAAGACATACTCGTGAGGTACGTCGTATAATAATCTTTTTTTTCTGTGTTTAACGTTTGACCGTTCGTCTTATTTGAAATTTTTTTGTGATTAATATTTTTATTGTTACTAGATGATAAAATATAAATAGTATTTTATACGTGACTAATTTTTTTAAAGTTTTTTATAAATAAGATGAATGGTCAAACGTTGAACACGGAAAAAACGAAAAATAAATTTATTATAGGACGGAGGCAGTAAAATATAGATGGATCAATCAATGGGATTGTGCGTGTATGATCCACGTGATTGGAGACGCAGTGAATGCATGCTATTCTCCACTGTTTCGAGTGGTAGTAGTGACTGTAGGGGGCATTATAACCAAATGATGGTGGCCTAATTAATTTTAGCTAGTACGACGCGCGATCAGCCAGATCATATCATTCGATGCATGGTAGTAGTAGTAGTAACGAGTAAAGCCGTGAGAGGAGCTGAGTGAAAACGTATATACGTACATGATACATCGTCCGTTCAAGGGACCTGGACGTGTACGTAGCTAGGCCATGGTGGAGATGTCCCTGTGTTTTTTTCACCGAAAAAAATATCGTTACAACAAGAATAAAAAGAATAATTTTTACAGATACCTCCCTTTGTATTTTTTATAGGTGGACTAAAATATGACTTATAGAAAGACTTGAAGCTAGGCGCCAGTAAAGAACTATATGTGAAAATTTATTTCACATGTGATTAATTAATATTTTTCCACCCACGCCCAACCTCTTCTTGTCATTGATTCCCTCATCCCTTTTGGAGAGATTCGGAGGGCAACGATGAATATGTAACCCCTCCTCAATAGATAAACGACAACGGGACCGAGTGATGGACAGTGCAGTGATGGGTAGATCCATAGCTTGTACCCCAAGGATGGGTGGATCTACTGTCTTCGGCTCTCTCAACTAGGGAAGTAATGGATCCGCTGCCAGCTAGCTCAAGAGCAGCGGATCCATCAGCGGCGACTTTGGGAGAGGTAGATCGATCATCGATCACTCTGGAAAGGCTACTTCATCGCCTAGCCATGGGTGGTGGTGGATCCAAAGGCGTGGGACCAGAATGGGCTACCGCGGGAGATCAATACCAAAAAAAGATTCAAATCTGTCAAGACATCAGTGTTGCTTACCTCCAAAACCTGACACTAATAACCTCCTTTAGGTACCCTATGAACAAAAAAATCGGTATGATGCCCCCCATTTATGTCGATTATAGGAAATACACAGTACTAAACTACAGATAGGCAACCTATATATTTGTGAAGGTTGTTGTGAAGACCGGACCAGATGACCACCCATCTGTGTCAGTTCATATCTCTACATCCAAAAAATGGGTGAGAATTATTATTTGTGCTGATTTTTTACCTCACTACAACTGATTTGTGATTCAATGACGATGAATAAGTATCACAGAAAACTTAAATTCATCATAAATGATCCCCTGTGACAAATACAACGCGTCACAAATATTGTCATGGAAGCCGCTTCATAGAAAGTTTATGATGACGAATCACCTTTCTTTGTCATAGATCTATGACGATTTTTCTAGCGTCATAAAATCTATGACAATATAGTTATGTCATGTATTATCCAACATTCGTCACTAGCTAATCCACGTGGATGCCTCCTTATAGTTGTAGCTATGACATTGCAAATCGTCACGGTTCACCATGATGCTTACATTTTTTTATTACTATTTTTGGTTTCTAGTAATTCAGTTACCAGTACATGCTCAAGTAATATTGTAAACAAACTTATATAGTTGCACATGAGTGATGCCAATAGCAATTCATATATTTCATTCAATATGTCTATAACATAGCATAAAAGATACCATCTAGTGTTTCACCGTAAGATAAGCATCCTACTGACATATACAAAAGAGATACCACACAGCTAAGTTGGACCATCTAAATTAGAATAACTATAGTTCAACGTCATGCCACCAAAACACAAAAGTCATTTCTACCACTTAAAAGTATCATACCCAAAAAATCTTCCCCTAACAAACTACTTTGATGTTCCTTGATCCATTGATGATTGGGTCTGCTGCTGTCTTATGAAAAATCGGAACATAGCCTCCATTTCATCTTGTTTCTTCCGAAGACCATCCATTTTCTCATCTTGGCTCTTCTTCAAGTTGTCCATCTCTTCCTGATGCTTCCTTTTCAATTCAGTAATTTCTTGTTGCTGACATTCAAGCTGTTCAGTAAGTTGATGCTGCTTCCTGGCATTATCATCTTTCTCTACTCTTAGCTGATCACGTAGCTCTTGCACCTGCATAGATGAAGTAGTATTGCCAGATTTTTTATTGGGAAAACCCATATTTACTAGAAATGTGCTTGATGTGTTTCTTTCAGACAAAACGTCAGCAACAATTTCCTCGTCAAGTTTCACGTGTCCACCTTCCTCTTGATTTTGTTCTCTTTTACTCACCATAGCATTCTGAAAATTAAATATGTTAACCTATCTTTAAAGGGCAAACATGATGAAAAATATGCGAGGAAAAAATATATATAGGCTTCCTGTGCATCATCACTCATGGAACCTTTCTTCTTGCTGAAATGGCTCTCTTTGAAAAAGTCAATAGCATCTGGTTCTTGATCATTGTTATTCACCTTCTGCAAAAAGATTTTTAAGATCCAATTATTTTCTCAGATCTACCCATTATATGTACATAATTGCTAGAGAAAAGATCAGTAAGTTACCATAGAATGGATTGCACAAACATAACTCCTAGAACCTGTAGTTTGGTGAAATTTACCTGTTCTCGATTAATTTTATTCTTTTCACAAGTTTCCTATATGAAGAATTTTCATTAGTACAATACACTTCTAATGGAATATATAATAGTTGTTTACTTGTTTCATACTCATACCTTGTGCTTTGGATCTGTCCATTTCTCTACAAGTTTTGCCCAATCTTCCGGACTGACACGTGGTGGTGGGCCTTTTGAAAGCACTTCACTAATAGGAACATTATTAAAATATTTGCTCTTAAGCCTATACCGCTGTTGCCGGATACCATCCTTAATAATATTAGTGCATGTTGCCCGAGCCACTTCATCATTTGCATTCATGTCAAACTTTCCCTAAAAAAACCAGAATTAGAAACAAACATATGTTAAACATGTATGGTCCACACATCTAAAAACTAGACATGATTTAGAAAACAAGGCTATATGTATAGAGCAAGTTGGAGTCACCGCTATAGAAGTGATAGCAGCTGGGATGGCTTTCTTGTAGTCATTTGTCTTGTACATCTTCCAATGTGTTGCAACACGCAGATGGTTTCTAATGTGAATTCCGCATTCCGATGCTAGCTTCGAAGCTTGGGTTGGATCCTGTGGTCTTCGCTTACCATCAGTGAAAGAGATGTGCATTTTGTGACCTGTCCTCTGTACATACTTCTCAAGTCCATGTCCCATAGTCTGTTTACGTTTTTCAGAGCTAGTTGGTGCATCTAAAAGAATGTAGACAATATTATTATAAAAAGTTGGTACAATACATTATACATTAGATACATTATTACCTTCAGCTTGCAGTGAAACAACCATACCAAATTGTTTAGTAGTTTCACTGACCCCATCATAGTTATGGGTAGCAGAATTGCCATCAGTAATATCATTGCTCAACCGAGAAAATTGAGTTGCCATAGGTGAATTGCTTGGACTTGGTGTGGATTCTTGTGGATCCCTAATTTGGTTCCAGTCTAAGAGATGGTTGCTAACTGATGTTATAGCTCTTCCAATCCTGTGATCAGTCACGTGTGCATTATCCAATGGATTCACCCGAGAACGTGTTGACACAGAGTTAGATTCATTGTTGGAGGAGCTTTTAGCCATCTTTTGAGGTCTTGTACCAGGTGCCATCTTTGAATTTATCAGGGGCTGCATATTAAAAAAAATTAAGTCAACAAGACATAGTAATTGCAGAAAGAAATCACACAAATAAAAGTTGAGAGCTAGACTAACAAACTAATAATAGTGTAACAATTCTCATATCATATCTATGTTATGCTCAATTAACCAAATGAAAAGAAATGATGAAATTAGCACCTTAATCTGATGTAACCTAGCAAGAGTTTTTCCATGCTTCTGCTGAACCATTTGTCCTAGGCTGTTTCCATCTATGTCATCACTGTCTGTTTCAGTTTCCTCCTCATTTGGTTCATAATCCGATCCAGATTCCTCCTGATTACTAGTATTTCTCCGCTTCTTCGCTAAGATAACTTGTTCACTGCTATTTCCCTTCCCATGAAACATACTAAAAAGAGACTTTTTCAGTTCAGGTAAACCAAATGATTGTAGCACCTTATTATTCCTGTCAATTTGTATGTTCCTCTTCCTCTCATAGTCTGTTAGTTCCATTTCCTATAGATATTGGATTTTTGTTCCTATACAGTAAGGACTCATATAAGAATAGCTGATGTAACCAATATTCCAAATAAGGTTAATTTCTAATTAAGCAACTCAAATCTGTTGTCCAATCGTTTAGAAGGTAGAAATGATGGGAGCAGTACCCATGTGGTAAGTAAAGTGCATAGCATAAGTATACACAGAGTTAATATAGAACTTAGCACTGCATTAGTATCATTACATGGAGTATGGGACATGCCACAGAGCAAGCTACAAGAATATATACTTTTTTTGCCAACTATGGAAATAAGCACAATTCATGTTATAACTATTGTATTATCTACCACCACGTACAGAATAGTTTAGATGTTAACAGATCAATTTCGATATACATGTGTAAGAAAGTTTCACTTGATCTCAATATGACAGATAGCCTTCAACGGAAATATGCATGTGGATGTTGTTCAGCTCCTTGTTCTGTCGATCTCTAGAAGTAAGCAAAACACACAGATAGAAATTAGGACCAGAAAAAATAGCATCAAGCAAGAAAGCCCGGAATCAAGAAATCCCTATGTTTAATAAACCCTATTAACCAGATACCAGGCATATGAACCACAAATCGGGATTCGAAAATCAAGAAGGTTAAGGTGCCTTAGTGGGAGGATTATAAGCAGAAGGTTTAGTGGATTCAATGGATTGGGAGTGGATCGAATGGGGTGCAAGTTGGGGGGAAAAGTCAGGGGAGTGAAAGAGAGAGGGGAGAGAGGGGGTGGAGAGAGAGAGAGGGAGGTACCTGAGTGGTTGAGTCTTGCATCTGGGTGTGGAATTGTGGAATTCATCGGACACAGGAGATTTTAATGGGTTTCAGCAAGTACGAAATTACCCTTGCTACAAAATTTTCATAGAAGGCTCGGTTATGGGCAAAAGTGGAACTTTAGCCCATATGGGACTGAAATGGCGCGATTCTCCCAAATTTTTTGGCGCGCTAACATTTCTGGGAGGAATTGGCAATTTGGCTACTAATTGGCTAGTGTTTTATTTATGAAATAACCTTTTCTAAAAAAATTAAATGGCATGCATATCAGTTGATTGTACATGTAGAGTTATAAGTAAAGTCGTTCAGTACAAAATAACATTTATTCTTATTCCTTCAAATTTTGTTCATCTATTTGTATTAATAATTGAAAAAAATACTCGAGTACAACTAACTAAGTTAATAATTGGAAAAAATTGACTATTCGTCCCCTAGTTTTTTTGGAAAATATTGGTATATTATTTTAGTAAAAATAACCAGCAGTTAATTTTGTATAGCTTGAATAGTTAGGATTTTGGTGTTGTCTTTCTAAGTCAAATCCTAAAGTTGACTCAAGTGCTCACAGTCAAGGTTGGCAGTATCTTGATACGTATCCTAGTAACCTACGATACCATGAATCTGCAATATTGTTTTAAAATAGAGTGGATTAATAATATTATGAGTAAGTTCCTTCTAAAGTTGCATAAATTAAATTAAATTTAGCAAAATCTAATATTATAGGATTTAATGTATACTATAAATTATAAATCTTATATAAAAATTATATAAAAACATGTATTTTAAAATCTAGTAGGATCCCGATACTTGATACTGCCAGACAAAAAAAGATACTACCTGGTATCTTGATACTGATTACCTTTCTTACAGTTACACTAACAAATGTGTGCAAATAGAACTTATATGATCCCATTCGATCCAATCCGAATACATGACATATATATCGGTTGGCCCCTAGTCCTATCCGCCCGCGGCCTCCCGGGCTCGCTGGCACGGGTGAGCCCCTCCAACCCTCCCCTCCCCACTCACGTCACCGATGTTGCTGCAGACGAGTAGTACCGCAATAGATATTGTGTTTATATATATATATATACACACACACACACTACATCTGTCCTTAAATGTTTTACGCCTTAACACATGTTTGACTATTCGTCTTATTTAAATTTTTTTATAAAATATATAAAACTATATATGTGCATAAAAATTTATTTAACAACGAATCAAATGATATGAAAAGAATTAATAATTTCATAAATTTTTTGAGTAAGACGAACGGTCAAACATTTATAAAAAAGTCAACGACATCAAACATTTATGTAGTATATACATAAGAAAAAAAAGGCAGAGCTTGTTTTCATCTATTTCCGAGAAGTTAGTCTGCATGGTATATGTCCATTGGGTACTCATATACTAGTTGGCAAAAAAAACCTGCTTTAAAGCTAAAAAGATGCTGAGCATTCGATAGTTCACGATGTTCATTAAAAATATAAAATGCACACGTCTGTCTTGTGTGCAAACTAATAAATACTTGGATAATAGTAATGCAGTAAGTAATTGTTTCAAATATTACAAACATATTCCCAGATTACTTATTAAAAGAAAGCTACTCATCATCAGTCTCACTAAGTGGACCATCAACTCCATTGTTGATATGGATAGTCCCGGGTATCGTCTTCACATTCTTCTTCGCTGTCACTACTATAAAGTTCATGAGCAATATTTTTGCCTTTTTGGTCTCAAATATTTTCAACCATTTCAATCTGAAGGTCCAAAACGTCTTCATCATCACGGTGAAGTGTCTCTAGGAGAGGATTGATATCACTTACGATGAATTCAGTAGAAAAACTCTCTTGTTGGTACGCATCTTGATTATCCATTTGAAAATCATCATTTTCGTTGGTCTCTGTTCTTTCTTTTTCAGGGACATCATATACATGCCTATGTTCAAAATTCTGCGCTACTTTCCAATCTTTACCAAATCTTGTGTCATCCAAGTAAAATACTTGTTTTGCTTGGGGTGCCAAAATGAAAGGATCGTTCTTGTACCAACGACCACGAATATTAATGCTTGTAAAGTACCCATCATTCCTCATCCGTGTCTTCCGTCCATCAAGATCAAACCAATCACATCGGAACAAAAAAACTGATCTATCCCCATTTTTATTTGTTGTGTACTGCAACTCGAGAATTTCTATAAGAACACCATAAAAATCAATGATTAAATTTTTATGTGCACCCTCAACCTTGATGCCACTGTTTTGAGTCTTTCGATTCTTTTCACGATCAATGGTGTGGTACCGAACCCAATTCACATTGAAAGCTGAGTACACTCTGAGACGCCTATCTGGACCATGTGCTAGAGAGTACAAATCATCTGAAACTTCCGGTGCTCCATTGTAATGTAGCTCCTCAATCTATTACAAGGTTTGCACATTAGATATGCTCTAATAGTTTTTTAAGATCTGGATAATTGAATTACTTACATAATTCTTGAACCATTTTGGAAATTCTCTCTCAAGTCTTGTGTCAATATCATTCACATTGTTCTTCTCTAGTTCTTCTCTGAATATATTAGACAAAACATAAATAGGTATTTAAAACATTATTATAATTCAACAGTAGCAAATTAATGCATAGATTTAAAAGAACGGTGCTTACCTTTTATATTCATCTATTTCAGGAGAATTATTAAGCGCATACCAAACCATTTTTTCATATTCAGTATGAAAATATTTTAGTTTGGAAGGACCAAGTGCATGGGTACCATGTGAAAAAATTGGCAGTACACCGGGTGACACATTTTTTTACCATCCTTGTTCCTCTCTTCCTTGTTAAATCTTGTTTGTATATCATTGAAATATCTTGAGCAAAAAGTCAGACACTCATCAACAATATAGGCCTCAGCTATTGATCCTTCCGGCCTTGCTCTGTTTCTCACATACTGCTTGAGCTTACCCGACCGTCTTTCAATGGAAAACATCCATCCGTACTGGACTGGTCCTCTAAGAATTGCTTCATCGGGCAAGTGAACAGCTAAATGCACCATTACATCAAAGAAAGCAGGTGGATAAATCTTCTCTAACTTGCACAGAATCACAGGAATTTCAGCCTTTAATCGGAGCAAGACATCAATTTTAAGAGTCTTAGAACACAACTCCTTGAAAAAATTCCCTAACTCAGTAATTGCTTCATATATATCCTTTCGCACAATTCCTCTAATACTAACTGGTAGAATTCTCTGCAGTAGAATATGACAGTCATGAGTTTTTAATCCATGCAATTTACATTTTTCAAGATCCACACATCTTGCTAAGTTCGAAGCGTATCCATCTGGGAATTTCACACTGGCCAAAAATTGGCAAAACTTATTTTTTTTGCTCCTTATTAAGTGTATAGCATGCTGGTGGCTTGAGATACGAAGTCCCATTATTTATCAAGTGTAACTCTTTCCGAATATTTTGATCTTGCAAATCAACTCTAGCACTCACAGTATCCTTGGACTTACCCTCTATGTCAAGCAATGTCCCTACAATGTTGTCACAAATATTTTTTTCGATGTGCATTACATCAAGGTTATGGTGTAATTTCAATTGAGACCAATATGGTAAATCAAAAAAACTGGCCTTTTGACTCCAACTTGGATAATCCTTTTCAGGACGCTTTCTCTTCTTGTTTTTTGGATGTTTCCCAGGAACAAAGTCTATGAGGTTCCCTAACTTCTCTAGCAATTCATGATTGGAAAACTTTCTCGGTTTTTCTCTATTCTCATGCTTCCCATTAAAAACTTTGCTTTTTCTCTAAGGATGGTCAGTAGGAAGAAATCGCCGATGCCCAACATATCCAATTTTATTTCGAAGTGACACAGAGCATGGGTTCTCAACACAGTGCACACATGCAAAATAACCCCTTGTGCACCTCGTTGACATAGTGCCTAGTCCAGGATAATCGTGAATACCCCAAATTATAGAAGCATGCAAGGAAAATGTTTCATCTTTATATGCGTCATAGGTAGGAATACCTTTCCACAAAAGTTCCATATCTTCCATTAAACGTTGCATATATACATGGAAATCCTTTCCTGGTGATCTTGGTCTAGGAATAAGTAATGCCATTAGAAAATTTGATTGATCCATACACATCCATGGTGGGAAATTGTATGGCATGACAAATACTGGCCACACACTATAAGAGTTGCTCATGTTTCCAAATGGATTAAATCCATCTGTGGCAATACCTAATTTTATATTGCGAGGATCGTTGGCAAACCATCCATAATTTCTATCAAAGTCTTTCCATGCTTCACCATCAGCCGGATGTCTCATAATATTTTCTTCTTCGCACCTCTTCTCCTGGTGCCATCGTGCATATTCAGATGTTGCCTTTGATACAAATATTCTTTGAAGCCTTGGGATTATTGGGAAATATCTAAGTACCTTGTGGGGAATTCTTTTCTTTCCTTCCATGTCTTTCCATCGTGATGTACCACAGATTGGGCAATGATTTTTGTTGGCATGCTCTTTCCAAAACAGTGCACAATCATACTTGCAAGCATGAATCGACTCGTAACCAAGACCAATTGTACGAAGAACACTTTTAGCTTCATTGTATGACTTTGGTAGGCTATGGTTTTCTGGGAGTACCATACTCAACAATTGAAGCAAGGAATTAAATGCAGAATTTGAAATTCTGTTGTTAGATTTGATATGGAGCAACTTAATCAAATGACAATCTTGTGAATTTTTTACATCCAGGGTAAATCTCTCTCTTGGACTCATCAATTAAATTTGCAAATATATTTGGGTGACCACCACCTTGATTTCCACCCCCTTGATTTCCAGCTACGTACAGATCTTGTACTAAACTCGGAATATCATCGTCGTCGTCCTGGTCGATATCAGCATTTTCTCCAGACATATCAAAATCATCACTATCCACATCAAAGTCATAGGGAGCCTCCTCATCATTTTCTTCAACATCACTGACTGATTCTCCATGAAAAATCCACCTTGTGTATGTAACTGACATACCATTCACATGTAGGTGTTCCATCACATCTTCTTGGGTGTGATTTTTCAAATTAAGACACCGGCGACATGGACATAATATTTCATCGTTTTCATTAAAATGATCTTGAACAAACTATCTAAATTGCTCAACACTGTCTATGTATGTAGCACTGAAACATCGTGCTTTTATCCAGCTTCGATCCATTTTATCCTAAAACAAAAACATATTATGCCAAATTTTTAATAGGGAAGACAAACTTAACATGATAATATATATACTTTACATGGACAAACAAAAGTTATAAGGTTGTCTTTTGAGGAAAGTACACACCAGTTTATTACTATTGAAATTACTTGCATGTGGGCATTTCATCAAACAGTTTGACCGCATAGAGAGCAAACAACATAGTTTTCTCCCAAAATCACTAAGCCAATAGGTGTGTCTAGTTTAGAAGAAAACAAGTAGCAGGGAATCACACAAGAACAATCAATTATATTTAAAATTGTTGGAGAACTAATAAAACAAGATCAATAACTCGATGTGCTTTCAACACTTCCTCGTAGAAAGGGAATGGAATGCCTCTTCTTCCAACACATGAACCAGAATAAGGCATCGAAGAAGTAAATCCAAAAAAGAAAAACAGAAAAGAGGTACCTGAGTGCCAATTTTGTGACTATTCATCAAAAGGTCTTCTCCCCCATTCTTATCTTGTTGGTATAGGAAGAGGAGGTGGTCTGGCCACCTTATCTAATCGGCACTATATACATGACGATGCATTATTTTGTCACAAACAGAAGTTTCTTTTCCAATATAAATCGTCATAAAGTAGATACACTGTGACAAAAGATCTATCGTCATAATAATCGTCATAGATTATTTTTAATTGCCCGCACCAACCCCATAGAACATCTATGACAAAACATAGTCTATATTTAATGACAATTTTGAGAGATCGTCACAAAAATTAGCCTCCAGCCAGGTCTTGTGACGCGGCACTAAGTATCGTCACATATTATACTGTTCTATGACGAAACCATTATTTGTCATCCTCCTTTTGTCATTGAACGTCAGATCTGTTGTAGTGTTTACCTGCTAGCACAGATGGCCGAAAAGCTGAATTTTTAAACGAATTGGGTTGAACATCTATACACTCATGTCCCACTGCTGCTCTACCCCTGTCAGGATAGGTTACACGGTTGATCCTAGCTTAGGTACTAGATCTACTACATATAGTAGTAGGTCTGATTCATATAGATTCTATGCTTACATTAGCCACATAAACAATTCTGTTCCAATGGGATCTCATATATTAGTATCTTTTTTGATACAGTAATGTTGATCTCCCATGTCCAACCTATGGCAACGGATATGAAATTGTGTCCATATTGTTTAATTTCACCGTTTGGAGAGGCTTGCTTAGCTTACTCTTTCTATTCATGTTATTTCACTTATTCATTCAGTTGTTTCCCACTTCTACACTAGAATTGGATAAACATGGTAGTCAATGTCTTGGAGTGTCAATTAATGACATACACGACACTAAGCGCTACCTCTTGCCATTAATGAACATGTAATTTTTATTATATGTAACTCTATACATTCAAGTATATATCGATCAATATTTCTAGTGACTAAACACGTGAACTGTAGTATGCTAAACTTATGGTTGATCCCTCAAAACTCAAAATGCATAATGCATGACACAATGAACGCTTATCAATATTTCTAGTGCTTGGTACTCTGCCCCTTCCAAACGAGAGCACTACTATGGTTGCTTTGGACAGTATTCTAATATCTACATAACTCATATAAACAATGAGTCATTGGTTTATAATTTCACTACTAACACTATTAATAGTTGAGAGGTCGAAGTATACATTGGTATGTTCCATTAGATTTGGAAAGATTGATTTTGTTGTTACTAGAGTCAACTGTAAAACTATATATCTCCAAAGTAACACCTACAACATGGTGTGAAATTGGCTAGAATTCTAAACGCTCGCAAACACTCTGCTTTGGCATGAGAGCATACTCTGAATATTTTGTGGAATGCTACAGTATCTAACAAAATTTGAAGAATAACGGATAAACAACGAGACTGAGTTTTGTGCTACGAACTTCAGCAGCTTTGTTCTTCTCGGTCGTCTTTATTTATCCCTAAACCTGTGTTGTTTGAACTCAATGAAAAACTCGCCTAAAACAATGCCACGATCCATATTGACGGCCCCATTCCATAATTAGCTACGTTAACATAATAGCTGAAGAAACTAAAATTACTAACTATAGCTACTTCTACGGTTTGGACTTCACCTGAACACAGCATATGTCAAGTCCATTTAAAGGAAGGTCGACACGAGAGCTAGGTGCTAGCTTTAAAATCTATTCATGTCATTCCGAGTTAATACAGTGTTAACTTGTATGATACTTACATACAAACATATATTACATCATATATTACATGATATAAGGTCCACCTCCCATACACATGGTGTGTTCGAGTTAGTGAAGCAGCTAGGTATAAATCTGTAGCTTCTTTTATTCTCTCTCCTCCCTCTATAGAAGTATTTTCTCTCTTCTTCAAGTAAACATAAATGTGATGTTGTAATTTTTAGAGCTCGCTTACGCCACTCATTGTACTCGCTCTTATGCGTGTAAAGTAAATAGAGGATAACAAACTAATACAATGGGATTACACAACATGGCATGTAGTCTTCTTTTGATATGTATTACTATTACATATCCGTAGATAAAATATAAATACAAGACAATATATCGTTGACTATGGTCTTTAATATTGAACATTTTGACCATCACCTTCTTTTAGGATATATTATCACAACAACAAAATTAATATCATGCAAAATAATTTCATATATAAATTGAACAATGTTATTTTTATATATGTTCAATTAATTAAGCATTTATGGTGCTAGGCTAATTCAAAAATAATAAAGTTTGAATCTCAAGATGCATATGACCCATATTTTCAATGTGAAGAGTATAGGCAATATAATGCCTTGTATTCAAAATCTATAATAGCCCACTCTACACGTTGAGCAGACCTAACGTGCGCATAGTATGGCACCGATATTTTTATTCTCATTTCGTACAAAAGTGTTAATCGTGAGATATCTTACTTAGAGCACCAAGGCTTATAATATAAGTTTTCATCCACCTAAAATTCGAAGGTGACACTACACTACCATATTACTATGACCACACAAAAGGAATAAAAAAGCAAAAACCATTTTACATTCGTAGATTCCTAAGTATTTATTTATTATTGATTATGATATTAGTTTTGTGGACATTCTGAAGCCTCAAGGAGTAAAAGTCTAGTTTAAACTAATAGTTATCGCTTGAGAACCAATTAACAACAACACCATCGAGATAAGGTTGTTGTATATTGTTCCTTCCCAAGCTAGCATGGACACCAGCAAAGTAAGGCATGGCCTGTAAATCATTTCTCCATTTCCTAAATGTCTTCCTCTTTCTCTATTTTATATTATATATATATATATATATATATCAAAACAGTTATTTTTCCATTTTTATACCATCGAATACTAGTAAAATGTGAATTAGGGTGTAAGGTAGCCAATCTCTTGAAATGCATGCACAAAACATGATAGTATATATTTTCTGTGCATACTCAATATATGCAACTATCTCTCTCTCCATAATATCTTTATCCATCTCTCTACAATATCTCTAGTGACCTAACGACATGAGAACAATGAAACAACACGGTCGTCAACTGGCATCTTCCGGCCTCCTCTTAATCCTGATAGCAAGTAGGTGATAGTTGTTTGTTTTTTCTTTTGTTCTGAAAGCTCTTATCTTCTACATCTAGTGACCTAATGACAAGTGAATTATGATAGACCTGACGTATGGTAGAGCACTCCAAAATGCAGAAAGGCTGCTCGATATATCTTGTCAGCATCCACAGGAAACAACCGGTGGCATGAGGTTTTTCCATTCTTTTAAGCTCCACTTGCTCCATTGTTCACATCTAAACCATATTTATTAGCTATATACATAGAAAATGCAAAGTAAAACTATTTTGTTTTTGTCGATTGAAAAGTATATATGCCTCTTGTTAAGATCCATATATATGTCACAATAACTGTGGACATCTTAAGTGAATTAAGATAGGGTGGCCACTTACACACCGCTCTTTGTGACATGTAAGAAAAACAACTAGCACAACATACAGTTTTTTAATGATAGAAATATATATGCTAGTATGCTACTTGCCCTCGTAAATATAACTCATAATCTAGTATGGCATAAATGATTTTCAGCGGTGAACTCATAATCTAATGTTACCGCTTAATATGACAATAAACACACATATTAATTATTAGCTACAACTTAGAAATTTGATTATGGAAGTACACACGCGTATAATACTTTATAACGGAGAGAGCACATGCATCCATCTATCTCTTGCCTATCCTTAGTGACACAATAAAGGAAGGTAAAGCAAAGCCGTTTTGTTTTTCTTGACTCTAAAGATATTCATCTCATTGAATACGCGTCTTATGCACTCTACAAAGTCCCAAAGTCCCAACTAATAACGCTTACATGACATCCAGATACATATATCTCATCACCCTATCAATCCTCTCGTCATGTTTGACCGACACACCGTTGAACCACCACCGCCCATGCTATAGAGAACCGATTAATTAACACAAAAAACTCATTTCTACCAGCAAATGTTTTTGTCTACACCCAAACGGTTCGACAAAAAACAAGATTTTAATAAAGCAATTAATAAAACCATACTCTCCTGTTTGAGTGACTTTTAACAAAGCAATTAATAAAACCAGGCTCTTCATGTAAGGAAAAATCGAGGAGGAGCAACAAGAAGAAATTTTTGTTTAAATGGAAAAAATAACAATTATCAACCATTTTGCCAGTAACATAACCCGCACATTAACATATGCGATGAATTTATAATTTTTACGACAACATTAACACTATTATAACTATTGATATGTTGATAAACTGAGATTCACGTATAAGTGGGTGGGTGTAACGGCAACATAACGACTATGCTCCAAGCCCATATGAGGCCGGGGTTCCAGAATTCCCATGTCCCATCGCACTAACAATCCGCGATTTTTCTCGCGGCAATGAAACAAAACGAGACGCCGACGGAACGGCCGGGCGGAAAGAAAAGAAGAGAGGACAGAAATCTCGGCGCGGAAAAAGGCCTCCCCTTTATGCTCTCCATACACGGGTGAGGTGACGACGCCACGACGACGACGTCGGATCATTCAGCGCTAACTGCTGAGACGTGCCCGGTCCGCCGGAGGCGGCCGGAGCGCGAGCGAGACGAGACGACCTCCAGCACGCAGCACGTCCTGTGCGACGTCGCTGCCTTGTCTTGCCTGCCCGGCCGCGGTGACCGACCGACCGGCGTTGCAGGGGCAGCCACACCGATTCTGGCGCTGCCCGGCAATAATTCGCGTCCCGGCAGATCGATCGACTACGCATCGCATCGCACCAGCAGCAGCAGCAGCAGCAGCGCGAGTGGTGGTGTCGCGACGATACAAAACCCAAACCCGCCCACCATTAATTCCACCGTGATTCCATCTCCTTTGTCCTCCTCCTCCTGCCTCCACCGCTTCGTCTCTCTCTCTCTCTCTCTCTCTCGCTCGCTTTCCTCTCTTATATATCGCCTCTCCCTCTCCGTCTCCCCCGCTGCGTCGCCATTGCTGCCTTCTCTGAGCTTTCTTTGGCCGGGGTGGTGGTGCGAGGCTGGGAGTTGCGTTGGTTTGTTGTTAGCTTCGAGTGATCTGTGTGGTGTCGTTGTAGTGTGGTGGTGGTGGTGGAAGGCGGAGGAGGAGGAGGGGATGAGGGCGGGCGGAATGCTGTGCCGGTCGCAGGCGGCGACGGCGGTGTGCGTGCCCGGGGACGCGCGGTCCATGATTGTCGCCCGCCGCGCCGACCGCACCATCGCCGAGGACGCGCGCCTCGTGCATGACGTCAGGTACGCGCGCCTCGGAGGGGCCGGACCCGGCGGGCCGCGGGTCCCGTCGCGGCGGTTCGCCGGTGTGGCGAGGCAGGCGGCGGCGGGAGCCCCGCCTGCGCCTCCTCCGCCACCGCCTCCGCCGCAGCACAAGCAGCGGCGCACCCGCCGCGGCGGGGCGGGCGTCGCGGTGACGCTTCCCATGGTGACAAAGAGCCCCAAGGAGACCCCGGCCAGGGAGATGGCCGCCGCCGCCGCCGCCGCGGCCAAGCGTGCGCCCGTCGCCGCTGCGTCGCCCGGCGACCAAGTCCTCCAAGTACGTATACTCTGCTCGATCCTCTGTTCTGCGGCCTGCACACTACAAAATCCCTTCCAAGTTCCAATTTTTCTTTTCACGCAAAAGAATTCTCACAAGTAATCGTTGCTAGTACTATTTGCAATTCGCCCTCTTTTTGCCAAATTCGCCATTTCTCCTCAAGAATATAAACGTCACCTTTGCAAAGAAGATTTTGAGTTTTTGACCATTAAAAAGCACACCGATTTGAAGAATGTGGGTAGCATTGGTGAGCAGTAGCAGTAGTAACTACACGAAGCAGTAATAACAACGCTCTGCTTCTGCTTCCCTCGTTTACGGTGAACTGAAAAACTGAAAGGCGCCCGCGAGCGTTACAGTAACACCATTAACGCCAAATAAAGAAACAAAGAGGACTATGCCGCTGGGAGAACAGTGAAGCAGCGGCAGCAGCAGCAGCCACAATCCACAAGGCAAGGTAATGGCTGCTCCTCTTCTTCTTCTGCAGCAGCAGCAGCAGCCACCACCACCACCACCAATACGCCCATGGCGCCAGTGCCTTCTGAAATCTGCACAGAAATGATGGACGACTTTGCGCCTCTTTTGCAGATTCAGACCGGCGAACTCTGCATCGCCATCTCTCTCTCTCTCACACACACACCTCTTTCTCCCTCTCTCTCTCTTCCATGGCCGGGCCTTTGCTGTTGCTGTTGCTGTTACTGTGAGTCTGTTGCTGCCATTGCTTCTGGTTCTCGTATTGAAAAAGAAAAGCAGGATAGAAAGCCAGTTCATCAAAGAAAAAATATTGCAGGGATAGAATCACTGTGTAACTGTGTAGGTCAGAGTTTACTTGTAGTGAGGATGATGCTGTTTCTTTGGCTTGCTCATACCCAACTCTTTCACTGTGTTCTTGATGGGAATCTTTCCTGGTTTGAGATTTGGGCTTGACAGCGTGTATTATGTGTATGTATGTATGTATGTATGTATGTATTTTTGCAGGTGGTGGTCATGAAGGTGGCTATTCACTGCCAGGGGTGTGCAGGGAAAGTGAGGAAGCATATCTCCAAGATGGAAGGTATGTTTCATGCTTGTACTTTCCCACTACTGCAATTTACCAAACTACCAATCAAAGAAAAAGGTTACCACTGCAATGTGAATTTTGTCACTATGTATGTGTAGTTTAGCACTTTTTGTTAAAATTTTGTTTAGTCATTTTGGTCTCTTCCATTTAAGCATTAAGAGTGCTATCAATTTACAATCAAGTCCTTGGCTAGCTATATCCTCTGGCTTGGTTACAGTGCTAAGTAAACCCAAGAATTGTACTGTATTGCCATTTTGGCCCTATCTTGATTAATTAATGGATCAATAAATATTTCTATATATGTTTCTAAAATTATTAACATCCATACAAATCTAATGTGTGCTAAGGACTTCTTATAATGTAAAATAGAGATCATACTAAGTATTTAGAATTGGAAGAGATACTTGGCAATTAATACCATATAGGTAAAGGTAAATAAAATAGGCATTTGGTAGAATGTCTACTGGGCTTCTGTGCAAAATTCCTTGCTGGTTCCACACATACACCTTTTGACATGGTCTAGTCTACCCCATCAGTACTGCAGCTATGGCAGTATACTATGTCCTGGAGCTATGAAGATCACATGCATATATAGTTCTTTTTGTTGTTGCATCTCCCTTAATTCCACTGGCCACACATGCCGTAGGGCATATACTACTGATCATATATCCAAGCATTGCATTAACTAAAAGAAGCTCAGTGACAATAACATCAGTGGCTTAATTAGTACTGTACCAGAATAAAAGTGGTCAACACAGTAGGTAGTACAACTCATGCTAAACTCTCATGTCAACGCTGACAGTGATGGCTATAAGTTCAGAAAATAGAATTGTGTGTTCTTTAAAATAGAGAGATCAAGTGTAGGTCACTCAACTACTGTTTCTAGTAGAAACACTACCAGTCTGGAAGTAGAGAAATTGAATTAATTAACTTTTTCAATTAACTACTTGTAGAGTCTGAACCGATCGGTCACATGGATGTATGGTGTGTGTTTATATGTATACAGCTAGTCGTCGAAGGACAAATCAATACTTCCTTAAGAAAATGTGTTGAGTCAAATTAATTAAACACACTTGTAACAGGCACTCATGTATTGACTTAACCGGAACACAATTAGATTGAATCTAGAGATCTCTTTGACTAAATGGTCCTAATTAGACGCAAACAAATTTTACAAGATTCTTACGTGAAAGAGCAGTTTAGTTTCTCCAAAATTTATCACGAAATCCTTTCAATCTGAATATACCCTAAAAGACTACGACTGTTGCATGTATGCTAGAGTGATTTCTTTTTTCTCCGAGAACTCATGTAGAGTGACTGAATTTCTGAAAAAGTTCTGACGAAGCACTTGGAACTGAACACACAGTGGTGCCTACCTTTTGTGGCTTATTCCGAATAGATGAAACTACGTAGTTATAAATAAAAATAATTTATTAATAAACTTTTTATATAAACTTGTAGTAATTGAAAAGTCAAGACTGAAAAATAAATTATAAAGGAAAAACTTTAAAATCAACTTTAATTTAAGATTAAAAATTTAAATTTAGGTTTATAAACATAGACATAACCCGAAAAACGAGGGCGCATATCTCTCTGTCCTTTGGAAAATGTTACTATTTTCTCCATGACCCACATGGCAATATATATGTCACCCAGGCCCCTCTCTGACCGTAGAATTAATTTTCACTACCTGATCCATTCAGTACAGAATGTGGTGACGTACTTGCGTGCGTAGGAGGGGATCACGTGCCTGTGCTCTTCAGTAGTACATGGCAAAGATAATACGAGTAAAAAGAAAGATGTAAAATAATACTGCTCTACAGTGCACAGCTGCAGGACGGACGTACGTACGTACGTATTGCATGTTCCTGTGCTTTCATTCACTGCAGCATGTAGCGAGCAATCGACTGTCAAAAACTGCATGTATATGCAGATTGCAGAGTAGGGGCTGCTGCTGCTGCTGCACGAAGCACTGTGAAACTTAACCTGGAGTAGTAGATGGATCGAGCAGTAATTTCTTTTTCATCTGCTACCTCTGTTTGGATTCTTACCGGATGGTGTGTATGCATGCATGGTGGTGGTGGTGGTGGTGCAGGTGTGACGTCGTTCAGCATCGACCTGGAGAGCAAGAAGGTGACGGTGATGGGTCACGTGTCGCCGGCCGGCGTCCTCGAGAGCATCTCCAAGGTCAAGAAGGCCGAGCTCGTCTTCCTCTGATAAACATATGTGATCACCAATCCTCGCCGGCCAGCCATAGCCGCCGTCGTCGTCGTCGCCCCCATGGATGCTTAGCTAGCTGAGAAGAAGAAGAAGAAGAAGAAGCTAGCTAAATTCGCAGCAAACTAAGCTACTGTGGCAGCAAGAGAGAGAGAGAGAGGTTAGAGAGAGAGAGAGAGATGGGGTACATGCTGTGATAGATCAATGGGTGAAAGCTAGTGAGAGAGAGGGGGATAGAGAGAGAAGACAGGCAGGGGCATGCGTGGTGAACTGTGCGTGTTTACTGGTGTCTTAGTGTTTGTGTCGTCGTGTACTCGATCGTGTGTGTGTGTGTGGCGCATGCATGCTTTGCTTTTCGATCTCAAAAAAATCCCTTTCTTTTCATCTCCATTTCTTTCACCTTCGCACGCGTCTCGATCGATCGATCGATCAGTCGCCTGTTGTGTTGGACTTGGAGCTAGAGCTAGAGGGAGACAGCAAGCAAGCATGCATGGCTGAGACATTATTCGCCATGGCCGAGCTCAGCTTGGCCTCTTCCGTTTGGCCCCCGTGCTTTTTGACTGCATCTGTCTAACGCACTATGCTCCTTGGGGCCAAGCTATAGACATTAGCCAGCCCAGTTGCAGATTCCCTTAACACTGACAGGTGGGGCCCTTGCTCGTATTATATATACACTTGCGTGTGGAACTCTCTCCAGACTCCAGTTTTTATTAGCTATTATATACTCGCACCGTCTAAAAAAACCAACCTTTTGGTTTTTATCGAGTATTTAATCATCCATCTTACTTGAAAAACTTTCAAAAAATTTTAAAAAAAATAGTCACACATAAAATACTATTTATGTTTTATCATCTAATAAAAATAAAATTATTAATCATAAAATCTTTTTGAATAAAAATAGTCACACATAAAATACTATTTATGTTTTATCATCTAATAAAAATAAAATTATTAATCATAAAATCTTTTTGAATAAGACAAAGAGTTAAACATTGTATTTAAAAACTGAAAAGTTGATTTATTTTAGGACAGATTTTTTCTAGTGAGATCAACCGATCATATTAATTTATGAAATGGTATATATATATAGTTTTGTAGTCATCCTGTGCGAGGCTGTGCCCCTCGTGACAGGCAGATCGACAGCTCACTCATTTGCTCAAAAGCGTACGTACAAAAAATGTCTCGTGATTAGATCAAATGGCAACAATATGCTACGCAACAAGATGGAACGGTTTGATCGTAGTTTTGGCCGGTCATTTGGCTCGTGGCCTAAGCTAAGCAAAGATAAGCACGCAAGCGTACGTGATGGACAAATTAAGAGACCAAATGGATCCGGATACGGGCAAAAGGGCACTTCATTTAATTTCCACATGAAAAAGAGTATATATATATACGTATAACGTACGGATCAATAATTCTGATGATTCAGGTTGGACGTTCTGACTGATGTCCACATCTCTTTGCTTTATTATTCTCTTCGGATACTGATATATATGACCTTGACCGTGATGGAACAACGAATTACTTTGGTTTCGACCGTTTAAAACAACTTTGGTTTGTCGATGCTTTGTTGCCGACAAGAACGTTGATGTCCAATTAATACGTACATGATTGATTTATCAAATAATTCTTTCAGGTGAGACAACGTGAAATACCAGCCGAAAGTGATCAAACAAAAAACAATTCGAAAATGTGGATGTTTTTGTGAATGTTCAGGTGTCAGCTGACAACTGACAAGGAGAACTCTTTCAATTACTCGAAGGGACGTGCTCCTGGTTTCTGAAAAGAAAGATATACGAAACAGAGTAGTAATAAAGAAAACATAGGAATATAATAGAATCGCATTCGTAAATTATATGATTGAAAAACATAGAAAGATATATAAATGATCGTTTGCATGGCTGGTAGGAATTATATGAATATAATATAATCGTTTGAATGTTGAGTATATTAGGTTTGGAGGAAATTATGTTTGAATGCCTCGACCCATACAGCTTGAGGCAAATATACATGATAATGACGTAATTTGCCTCAATCCTACCCATAGGAATGAGACAAATAAGTCTGGTCGGATTTACCCTTTCCTGTAAAATTCTTTTGAAATCATGTTCAAAGGAGAATTTCCTACCATTTTCCTTTGCTTCATTTCACCTGTGAACCAAACATGTTGAACAGTGACCAATCTATAGGATTGATGCTCCTACGTTTTTCGTTTCACTTTACCTACAAACTAAAGAAGTCCTATAAATTGTTATGAAATATTCTAAAATAGTTAGGGCTCATTCGGAATGCACGATATACAAATTAATATAGGAATAGGAAAAACACAAAAATAATATGGGATTACATGCATGAAATGAAGGATTGGAAAACATAGGAAAAGAAATGGTGTTCAGAACAAAGGAATCAGCTAAACACAAAAATCTTTATAAGCAAGCACATTAAATTGAACAAACTTGCTTTTGTTGTTCTTATCTGAAAGTCAGTTGATGTTTTGAGCATCGATTTTCCTTGGAGTTAGCAAAGTAAAAGGTAAATTCTAGTGCATGTTTAAATTCCTATATTTTCCTATGAAATCTATGGCAGAGGAGAATTTCCTCCACTTTCCTATACCCCAATCTTCCATTTTCAATGAGTAAAGAATGTAAATTCTTATAGGAATCTGAATCCTCCTTTTTTACTCCAAAAATCCTCAAACTGAACAAGCCCTTAAAAGATCCATGTACCATACATATACCATCATTCAAAATCAAGTCTAAATTCAATTCATGCATCAAGAAAAAAATACAAATCCAACATATGAGCAGTACTTTGTATTATTCACACTGTATTTATCATTTTTTCCTCTTTGTGTACTAATTGATTTCAAAATAGATTTTTAATGGGTCATAGATATAATTATACACTATAATTTATTTCAAAAAAAATTTTCCCATAACCATTTATAATCTATTTGACAGAAAGCGATGCATGAGGGGACATCATTGAGGGGTTATAATACCACCTCTGTTACAAAACATAAGTATTTCCGTGCAAGTTCTAAAAGGTACTTGAACGGAGGGATGTCCATATTCATTTTGGAACTCCTACGGATATGTTTAAATTTTACAATGGAGACAATACATTATATTGAATAGTCCAATACATTGATTGTTGAAGCGCAAAGAAACCTTGTTTAAAAGACCCTTTATGATTCTACAATTGATATCACAGCCTGCATAACGATACATCTTTTCCTCACTAGACACTAGGAATGTGAAGGTTGGAAGCCCTATGGGTGTCCAAGGGGCCCATGATCCATCATAATTATTTATTGGTCTATGGTGAAGAGACGTGAACCAAAGGGAGACACTAATATGTTAATAGGAGAGATTGTTGAATAGTTCCAATTTAGCTGCATAAGGGCAATTTAGTTTTGTGGTAAGAATTGTCATTTTTTATTCTATATATTTTGGGAATAAAATGCCTAGTCCAATATCAGACTAAGATAGGTGAACTCTACACCAATGGTGAGCAATAGGGCAGATATATAGATTGCACATGAAAGATGGTGGTGGGTGGTGCACAGATCAGAAAGTGCAAGATCTTAAAAAAGGGGAGAATCTACTATATATCGCTAACTTTGTCCCAGTTTCACGATTTGTCACTAATTTTATTGAATTGTATAACATGCCACGGACCTTTTTTTTAATTTCAATGATTATCATCGCGCGCCGTCCAATTAGTGCTCGTTAGTATTTCAGAAAAAATTGACTAAAACCATAAAATTTGATACTTTTGATTTTTTTTCAAAAGTTTTTGATCCAAGGGTATTTCAGTCATTTAAATAGAAATATACAATACTCATGGAGGCTAATTGGATGCCTATGTACGTTAAATCGTAAAAGTTAAGCAAGCGTTAATACCATATTCTGGAGGTGAACAGAGTTAAGGACAACTCGTGGAGTTTTGCCAAAGGTAGTGTACAAATAATGAATTTTCTCTTTTAAAAACAATGGAGGTGAGACCAGATGTTGAACCATATCATAGATGACATTCCCATATCAGTGACCAATTCATACTCAGGTAAAGGAACTATCATAGATGATATGGTTTTCAACTGTTTCTATAAGATGTTTCTTCTATGGCAGTGAGCCACTGACTATGCACCCGTAGGTCATCTTTTCAGAAGATGAAGGGAACATTTATAGGCTTCTAACACTTTTATATGACATTTGTATGTACCCAAGTTAACATCAGAAACAAGTATTTCGTAGTACTAATGAGTATCAATGATACGTTATATTTATTGGTTTTATGGGGGCACAACCTAATTGATCTATAAGCGGGTTTGTAGCCCACTTACACCCTTGGTCATCTCAAATGGTCTGGTGATCTAACATTTCGAGTGCTCTAGCACTAGCGTGCTGCATTGATGCACTCCCAAGTTATCATCGGAGACTGATTGGCACAAATGTCTAAGATTTGAAAAAAAAATAAACATATATATTGTACACATTATTGTTCGATTAGAACATACTCACTCCACTCCAAAATAACAAAAGGTAGTATGTTTATTTTGGAAGGGGGTACGTAGTATATATGACCCAGAAGGATTAATTGAATTAGTAGCTAGCAAACAAAGAGACCCTACAGGGAGTACTTAGTCCAAATTCAATGATCACCGATATATGTCTGATCTCGAATCGTCGAGTCCAAATTCAATGATCACCAATATAATGCCTGATCTCGAATTGTCTGATCGACTCATCGACATATTACCTGCTAAGTGCATGGATGCACGGCGCCATGTAGGCCGGCCCTTGCCGGTGTGGCCATGTAGCAGCTGGTAGCAGAAGCGTACACGCGAGCTGGGGCTTAAAAAGTACACGGCCGATCGATCGATCGTACGTACGCGTCGCATATATCATGCGATCGATCCGATTGACAGCAGCCCTGCAGCCAGCCATTAATTCGCAGCGAGGGGCATACAAACACACGACACGACACATGCATCCATCCATCCATGGGAATATATATACATATGAAAATATACTGCAGCGACGTCGCAACAAACGCTAGATGCTCATGAGAATTCCACTACGTACGTACGTACGTACAGTATTTGATTATATATATATATATATCGCTCGATCATCTCGTCATGGCAATGCATACAGGCGATGTTGTATGCTAGCTTGTGCTTCTTCCATTATTTATTTTATTTGATACCGCTAACTTTTGTATCTACGGTCGACCGTTTTTTTATTAAAAAAATTACCCAACTATATATATATATAATTAGAAAGTCATGTTTAAATTATCTATAGCAATAAATCAAATCACAATAAAAAATTAATAATTATATAAATTTTTCAAATAAGATAAATAGTTAAACGTATATAAAAATCAACGACATCAAATAAATAAAAATAAAAGAGAGTATATATGTGTGGGGGCAGTGGACCACTTCGGCCGACCGATTCGATTCGATCTCTCTGCTATGCGTTTTCTTTGTGCTTGCTCTTCTTTTATTTTTTTATTAAATAATGCTTCTTGTTCTTTCTGATGGTTGGAGGAATCTAGAATAATAAAAGAAACTACTAGTACTTCTTGTGTATTTAAGCATATGTTGCCTACATGAATATTGTTTATATGCTGAAATAATGCAGGGTTAATTTGGTATATATGTCTGTATGTATATAGAGACTCCTGTCGTTTTGGGAGGGATTACTTAGTTGTTAAGCTTGATTACGCTGATTAATTAATTGGTGTGCGTGTCTTAAACTCGGATTATATTCCATTCACCTACTGTTAACAAATTAATAAACAATATGTATGAGTTGCATCCTGATGCTGGATGACGCAGAATTATTGCAGGCATATGTATGAGTTGGATGACGTAGAACAAGCTATCAACTCGCACCGCCATCATCACTACTTGAGAATATATGTTCACCATTTAAATCTGCTGGTAGTTTCAGTTTGTCCAGTTTGAACTAAAGTCTAGTAAACAATGATGTATCATATCAGCTGCATACTGGTGCCATTGATAAACATAACGTATCCAAAAATACCATCGACGAATACAACTTCTAAGAAATAACATCATACTAACTAACTTATCCAAGAAATATCATTGCCGTCAGTACTCCGTTAAAGTGACACCGTTAAACCATGTGTAAAGACCATTTTACCCCTCGATGTATAATGTGCAAACTAAGACATTGTCTGAATTTTAACAGGAACACTACATTGGAAAAAATATCTAAAAAGTTTACCAAATGAAGTTCATGACAGCATATACTTTGAGTAATTTTTTCTCATTTTTGTAGAAATGCAGCATCCCAAAAAATTCTGCAAATCAGCATCCTTTTCTTACAAATTAAGAAAATTCACCTCCATAGTTCCTTCTTGTCCTGTCTCTAAACAGTGGCCCCAGGAGACCTAGGGCCCAACCTGGACCCACCTGTAGGCCCATCACACGCAAGCCAAGCCATTGGTTAGTCATTTTTTATAATCACTAAAATGAACTTTGTTTTAATTAACTATTGAGCTCTGAAAATTCTAGAGAGTATTTAGGGCATGGAGAGCATAAGAAAATGATTCCCAGCCATGACGTACTAAAGTAAAATTAACTTTCTTTTAGAAATAGTTAATAATATTTAAATCTTTGAGATACAACAAAGCTTGACAAAGACAAAGGTTGATGCAACGACATGAGTTTATTAGGGGATTCAGTCCTGTGTTGAAGAGGGTAATTTAGTCATTCTGACAAAATTAACTATGTCTAGGGGAGTTCAAGTGATGCTGAAGGCATTGAGAGAAATTGACTTGTACGATAGGCATTTATTGGAAGTTGTATTTGTTGATGGCATTTTTTGGAATAGGACACTTGTTAATGACTTTTGCTAGATTTTCTCTTAATATAATGTATCATATCAACACTGTCAAAATGCATACTCTTCTTACCATTTATCATAGTCATGGCTAGTGTTACCTCGACTTGCAAGTCCCAATTTTTTTTGTTGTGTATATGTGAACCCCCGCGTTGCCACAGGTCATGTGTGGGATAACACACATTGGACGAGTCCAATGTAGCGAGATGACAAACAAGGTTGATGCAAGGATCAACGGATATAGTCAAAAGGAGAGTAAAAAGAGTAGATCAAACAATTGATCGTCATTACCATCATCCCCGACCACCGCCGGCATCACTATAGGTACACCTTCCTGCCAATAAGGGTAAGAAGTGGTGGGGATAGGAGAAAAGGGAGGAGTAGAAGGGATGAAGCCATGGAGGCGATGGCCGGTGTAGGGGGACTCATCGTCGGTAGGGGAGCATAGGCTACAGACACATATACCAATACCTCCGCGATTGAAGATGGGACCGCCACCATCTTTCTGTTTAGTCATTGTATTTCATAAATATTATAAAAGGTTTTCCTTTTAATTGATTTTTTCTATGTTAGTCCTAAAGTTTATATTTATTTTTTTAGATCTAACCCTTGGTAATCCTCATCCATCACTAGATCATGTTTTTTTTAATTAATAATACATAGTCTATGAATCCTATTTTTTAAGTGTTTGCCAAGTTGGACTCTGACTCCCGAGTTCGAGTATTGGTAATACTGGCTACAACCATACACAAATCAAATTGAACTTTTACTTTCTAGCAATTTCTAATGTTTTTTAAGAACTTATTCTAGATAAGAATATAAAGCTCGGTGGCCTTGGACTCGTCGTTAAACATCTTAGCATCAATGATCCTGTCACCAAAATCTCAGATACATGTCCTTGTGACATGGACGAGGTTGGCATAAGCCTTGTTGGCACCATCCTCTGCACCCTCTTTCCTAGACCAGAGTTTAGTCCTAAAACTGAAGACGATTTTCTAGAAATGAAGTATGGTACGTACTTGCTTAATTTGTCAGGTCCATCTTAGAATCCGACGCCAAATCAATATGATTTGAGGACAGGAGTGGAGGAGAAAGAGGAGTATGTCTAAATATTAGTAAGAGAAAAAAGACATGGTACGATTTACCATGTTAGTCCACTGTCACGTTGTTGGCACGTTATATGTCAAAGCTTTATCACTTAATTCAGATCTCTCAACTAGTTAGGTTCTTTGTGATGGAACCTATTCATGCGGGTTAAAATCCTAGATTTAACATGTGTTAAATATTTATTGCTAATTGTTCTTTCAGCAGTCAGCGACATACATGTTACCATCAATTGACTTTGTCAATCTTAAAGACATGTTGTTTAATTATTAAAGGTGTTCATATAGTCATAAGGGATGTGTATGCGTCAGTTTATATGGGTGGGCGTGCTATATTACAAGCACATATGTTTTTTTTTTTGCAAAATGATAATAATAATAATATCCTTAATTTGGAGTAAAAATTTAACCAAGCCATGAAATAAATTAACCCCACTACCTAGCTAGAATACACACGATGCCGACAGATCGACTGAGGCACAAGGAGATGACTGAGGCCCTATCTGGGTTAATTGGGGTCATCCTGCCTGCCTGCTACGTACTGTGCATGCGTACATGCTTGGGGTCCGATCTATATTAAGATCGATGTATCGAGCCTGATCCAGGCGTCCGGGTCCTGCCAGGATTAGTCCCATTCATTTCGTTGCCGGGACTTGGACTTGGCCTTCTTCTTCCTCCATCGCCTCCCATCCTGTGTCCCCACAAACCACGCAGTCATTATGTTCGTCTTATTTGAATTTTTATATAAATATAGAAAAAATATATATCATGCTCAAAATATATTTAGTAATAAATTAAATAAAAATAAAATAAGTAATAATTATGTAATTTTTTGACCGAGTATGGTAAAAAATTAACGGCGTCAAATATAAAAAATAATAGAAGGGACTACTTGTTTTTTTTTCGGCCTTTCCCGGACAAATCGGATTTTTACCGGCCGTACTGGATGGTCTGAACCGTTGCATTGCTCGCCAATCTAACAGCCGCAAGCCAACGTTCAACCAATCAAATCAGATTTTGTCGGAATCATTTTGTTGATTTATACGATCGACCAAGTCCTTACTGAATTTGACAACGCCCTTGGAATATATGCATGCTTTTGCTGCCTCTCCAATCATTTTCCTCCTTGCGTCAGGCCATGCCAAGTAACACACTTAAAGATTTGCAGGCAGTAATGGCACCACCCATAAGATCTGCCGGAATGAATGAACGAATGAATGATGGAAGTCTGCGTTCTTTGTAATATAAATTATTCTTCAGCTTTTGTACCTGCATGTATGCTTTTTAAACTGCTGGTTGGTGTATTTCTTGCAAAAAGTTTCTATAGAGAAATTGATCATCTTATATTTTAAAATAAATATATTTTTTAACTTAATAGTAATTAATTTTATTGTTTATATCATAAAATAGCTATCAAAGATCCAGCAAGCGTTCATCTTTCATTTTTCATCTAACATAAGTGCTTCCATGCCATGGCATCCCAATGCAAAAAGCCGGCAGCTGAACAATCACCTGTGACTTTGTGGTCTTTGCAGCCAAATCAACCAAAACCCAGATGGTCCATGAGCACACAGGCTCCGAGCCAAAAAGGCCACTGGAACGAGGCATTCTGTCCCTCTCCCAGCATCAACAAATAGGAGTGAAGTGATGGCAGAGAGAGGCTTGGCTGGGCTGCTGCATGGCTGGCTGGTTGGGCCGAAAGACAAAACTGGGGGATGCAGCAGGGTTACTTGCTCTGGGCCCTGGAGCAGAGCCTGCAATCAGAGTAAATGCATTGTGCAGGCATCGGCTCCGGTTTTGGGCCCCCTTTCTTCCAGCTCCCTGCCAACGTTTCTTCATGTGTGTCATTTAAATGTGCTGTTGTGTTGTGTACCCGGATCGGTCAAGCAGCACGGCTCAAAAGAATTCGAGTTCCGTTTAACAAATGTATAATACTAGGAATTTTATAAGATTACCACATCAGTGACTGCTCTCGCTGTCCCAAAAAAACTAATTTCTCGGTGTATATATGGACAACTAATTGTCTAAATCTTGTTTTGAAGTTGATTTATTTTAGGATGGAGTCCGTCAATTTTAGATAGTGGTGAAGATATTTTTCTAGTAAATAAGAGCATTTAGCGTACAGGAGGAGCCTTAAACAACTTAATGCAACTCTATATATTGTAATCCAATAATTACTACGCTTTTGTCCCAGTTGTTTTGTTGCTAGTACTCCACTTTGAGGAAGCTTACAGGAGAACAGAACAAATGTGCCACTAATATCCATCTACGATAATTGTCATTTTCCATGTACCTTTCTATCAACCGAGTAAATACGCAAGAGTAGTCCAAGAATAAGTATATTTTGCTGATAACGTATGCTAGCTGGTATGGGTTTGGTCACTGCAATATCATTTCTAACTTGGCCTCTCTTATCAACATACCTACATGCATGCAACTCACCTCACCAAGTTAATTTGTTCCAAATGAAAGGTAATTCGGCAATCATGCAAATAAAAACGAACTCATCCATTTGTTAGGTATAAGTACAAGTAACACTTAGAAATGGACAAATTTCGACTTGTTTTTTTTCTTTCTTTTTTTGAGAATTAATTAAGGTGAGATTTGATCCAGATTTGATACTGGACTGCGTGACAATCCGAGGTATGACAAGGATGCTGAAAGCTATCTAAACACATATTTATACCAACTTGCTTGAAGAAAAATCGATAAAGCCGGAAATCTGCACAAAATTCGGTGTGAAACGGCACTAAAAATTCGATTTCATGCTGTCAGTAAGTGTGCACGACCGTGACCCACTGACCGGTCGTGTGGCTATATATCACTCTCTCTTTCAGAATTCAGATTATCCATTACAAATTCTACCAATTCTAAGGTCGCGTCAAATATGTAATGCTAGCAACTCGTTGATAGATTCGTGGCCAGTTCAGATTGCTCGCTTCAAGCTAAAATTAAGCAGCAAAGGAAAATTGCAGTTCTAGAAAATGTAGTTGGTGATGATCATCAGATCAGTAAATGTCAATCATTAGGCGCATGGCCTTTTTGACTTTTAGTTTAGAACAAAGACGAATCGTAACATGGCACACACAATTGTCCAAAGCAGCCATCCATATCGGAGAGACTAGACTAACCCGGCCGGCATCTCAGCAAGAACGTTTCTGTGGTCGCCGGTGACTTGCCCTGACATTGTAGCAACTGGTGAGGCATTTCAAAAGATCAGAACATTGGAAGGGAACTAATTTATCCAATGTGAGTACATGGAAGATGGGTCCTGCATCGTCCCCCCGATGGGTGGCAAAAAAAAAACCCTAGTAGCTGCCACCTCTCTCCCTCAACCTCTACCTCATCGCCGCCAGAAAGTCGCATGGTGAGCAAGAATGGCGGTGGTGGGGCAACACCTAGGTGGCGCACCCGGGCAAATGACAACACAAAGGTGAAAACTCCATACAGCGATGGGCCGGCGGCTATAGAAATTTTTCATTTGGCAGTCGTATCTATCATCACATCATAAGTCTACTAAAAGTCTAAAGTTACAAAAGAATTTAAAATAAAATATAAAATATATTTATATAGAGGTGTTCTTCTTGGTCAAAAGGTCTACAGCAGGCTATAGCGCCATGAGCACCCAACACATGCAAAGCTGGCTGCCTAGCTCTCTCAGGGACAATGGAGGTGGCTAGGACATCCAAGGCTGTGGCCAGATCTGGTGAGGCTAGATCAGGCCAGGTCATGCAACCAGCACGGTAGGGCTGATGGTGTAGGCCGACTACATGGGGATTGGTAGTGAAAGGCTAGTGGAGAGGGCCTCTTCTTTCATCAAGTTCTACATAGGTTAGGAGGGATGGCTAGGTCCTATGTCCCTCGAAACAGAACGTGTTGGTGGTCATGCGAGGCGGCGACAACTCAGTTAGGAGCTGATGACGGTGGGCATGGTGTGGTGGTCTCCGGTGATAACAGATGAGGGGAGGTGGCTATTGCCCTTGCCGGATGTAGTTGCGTCGAGTATGGCTTCTATCTCCCATGCTTGGCAATGGCTGCTGCAAGAAGGGTTGGAACAGGTGTGGCAATAAATGGTAGCTCTCTCTCCCCTCCACCACCTGCCATGTGTCGCCATTGGAGATGAGTTTGCACGCCTGCGACACATTACTTGGGTGAGGCTTGGACTGCAATTTTGATATTTTGGTACTTTTTGAAAACTTATTTTACAAATAGACCCCTAAAAAAACTTATTCCCCGAATGGACCTTTCTGACGGTGCCAACATCATCAACAACGTCGTTGAATAGGACGGCGCCAATGTCATTGGCGCTGAGGACATAGTTGTAAAAAAGTTCTGGAAAAAGGATTAATCTGTAAGAAAAAATAATTACAAATTGGTCCTTGGTGCCAATGTCATTGGTGCCAAGGACCTATTTGTAAATATTTTTTCTTATGTACAGGTCCTTTTTTAAGAATTTTTTACAAATTGGTCCTCGGCGCCAATGACATTGGCGCCGTCCTTCACCATATCAATGACTTAGCTGTCTCGAGGGGCCAAGTTTGTTGACGCCATCATCTTTACCGCCGTAACATTGGACCACGGCACCAATGATGTTGACGCCGAGCTAAAAGGTCTATTTTTGGTTGAAGTTTTTTTAAGGGCCTATTAATGATTAAAGTTTTTCAAAGGGCTACAAGTTAAAAATTCAAGGAGGCTTGGAGCTATGGATGCAAATGGGCAGATAGGCAGCAGGTGAAAGCCTTGCCTGGTGTTTGTTAGGTCAAGAATAATGACACATTCAAGTGTTGTTTTCCCTCTTGGGGGCACCAACCAGCTGCCATGCCTCTCTCGTAATGGAATACTTTTGACGTCGAAAATTCGATCCGACGTGTCACACATAAGGCCTGAGAGTCCATCTTAGACAGCTCCAGTGCAGGACCTAAATTCATAAAATGATGCACGGACGTGCCAGCCAGTTTGATCCTGAAATTGACAAAATGAAAAATAAAACAAGACGATCGGCTATCGAGCCGATAGGTAAATAAAAGCCCAGCCGATTGGATGTTGATGCTGCAATGGTTAGCCGATAGGATGAACGATCGGCTGCAAAAAGTTTGGATTGACTGGAAACTTTATAGAAATAGAGTTAACTTAAATATTAGACCAACATAATCCGTCAAGTTACTTATTAATCTTAGTCGATCGAACAAAGCCCCTATAACCAGATCAAACTAGACGTACAGAGATTGGACCTAACCAAGACAGTATGTAGTCGAGCACGATATGATTATAGGAAACATGAAGATCGATAAGGCTAGTAAATAAACCGACGAATTACTTGGAATAAACAATGAATCATGTGTTGTGATTGGCCAAGACCAATTAACATGCAATCCTCATAAGTCGATACAACATAAATAACTGTCGATCTAACTAAATCAAGCCGATTGGTATAGAAATAATGCAGTAAAGCAATCGGCTACTCTATTGATGTAAATATGATAAGCATGTAGATCAGCGAAAATTGTCGGCTACAGACGGCGGACAAACAACTAAGATCTATAAAATACCTAGCCCAGATTGCTAAGAATAATCATAGAAGATCGGACCCAACCGAGACAGTTCAAGATTAAACCTAGCAATGTCAGGATAGATACTAAACAGATCTAGATTGCTATTAAGCCAATGAGCCGATGATTGGTAACTTATCGGCTGGTACTCCGATAAAACAATGAACAAAATACATAGACCTGATATAAACTATCTAGCAAACGCAATCTACTAGATCGGTGCTAACCGAGACAGTACTAGATTGAATATGTCAAACGGCGAATATCAAACCAACATAGATCACTCAAAGTGGTCGACCAGACCAACTCAAAACACGAAAGTGATATAAGTTGAAACTGATACGATAACTAGCAATCGTGCAACTAGATTAGAAGATCAGATCGAACCGAGACAGTTCTAATCTAGCCGAACGATTACCGTAGCCCGGCGGAACATAGGACTTACCCCTCCATCGGAGATCGAGACGATGCAGCCCCACGTCAGGTGCCAAGTTCCGTCGGAGTTGAAACCTCAGTTAAGAGGGTGGCGATGCACTGAGAGTAATTGATCTAATTGATTGGTAGATGATTTACAATGACCCGAGGCACACATATTTATACCCTCGGGTGGATAGTAATCCGTGTCGGACATGGCTCCTAACAGATAGAAATAACAAACTCTATCTCTAACACGACCCGGTTTCTAATAGATAAAAGAAAACAAACAAGTCCCAATAGGACTCTAATCTACTAGAGATAAAATCCTATCTAACTCTAACTACTAGATAAAATTACACCGCCAAGCCTTGGTCTTCATGATTCCCTGTTGAATTCTAACTCTTCCAGATAAAATATCTATCGGCGATTGCACCATTCCTTATCTGAATCCAATTCAGAAATTTACCAAATTTTGGTGTTAACACATGCCCCCAGTTTTGAAGTATGAGAACTCAGGCTTCAAAGTTATCTTCTCTGCTCCGGCTTGGGCTACTCCAAAAATCCTCTTCTCTTCGTAATCGGCTTTCATGTACCGATACTGCTTGAATGAGATGGGCCAAACTTGCAAACTCATGGCAAAAGAATTTGACTTTGATTGGTTCTAGTAGCCCTCCGAATGCAAGCTCTGCCAACTTTTTATCATTTAAGCTTAAATTATAACATCGGCTGTGAACATTACGAAACCTTTGTATATATTCCATAGTCGATTCTCCTTCCTACTGCTTAACCAGAATTAAATCTGTAAGTGTCATCTCATCCACGCTAGCAAAGAAGTATCTGTGAAACTGCTTCTCCATATCGGTTCAACTTTCGATAGAATTTGGAGGTAACGACGAAAACCATATGAAAGCTGATCCAGAAAGTGACAGCGGGAACAACCTAACCTTCAGGGTACCATGAGCCGATGCCTCTCCACACTGTGCTAGGAATCGGCTAACATGTTCAATAGTAGAAACATCACCTTGCCCTGAAAATAAGGAGAACTCCGGAATCCTATATCGTCGTGGCAATGGAACCCTATCAAACTACTCAGGATATGGCCGCCGATATAGATCTATTTGCTTTTTTGGTCTGATTCCAAATCGTTCCCTCATTATCTCAATAACTTTATCGGCCAACTCATCTTCCTTCGATCGTATTCAACATGCCAATACTTATGAGGTTCTTCTGGCCGATGTTGCCCCCCCGAGTCGAACTCCTTGAGTAATGTATTCATCAAGCATTGTCTTGATTAAATCTTGCAACATATTCATCAAAACTCCAGATTGACCAAATAAAGCAGGATGAATTGACTCATTTACCGCATCTTGAAGTGTTCCATCCATCGACTTTGGGAGCTGAGTCTTCTAAACTGGTCCTTCCGGTGTCATGACGAAACTTTGAACACAACACCTCCGAAAATCCGCCAAGGATTGCTCCACCAGTTGTTTCTGTTCTTCTGTCAAATCTTCCATTGTGACTGAGCTGTTGACATTGACTTTTTCGGAAGACATCTTCGACTTCTGCTCAAACGATCGCTTGTGAGTAAAATTAGCACGTTGTCCCACCAGGCGTGCCAAAAGTGTGTTGACGTCGAAAATGCGATCCGACGTGTCACACACGAAGGCCTGGGAGTCAATCTTAGACAACTCCAGTGCACGACCTAAATTCTTAGAATGATGTGCGGGCGCGCCAGTCAGTTTGATCCTGCAACTGACAAGATAAAAATTAAAACAAGACGATCGGTTATCGAGCCGATAGGTAAATAAAAGCCTAGCCGATCGGATGTTGATGCTGCAATGGTTAGCCGATAGGATGAATGATCGGCTGTAAAAAGCTTGGATCGGCTAGAAACTTTATAGAAATAGAGTTAACTTAAATATTAGACCAACATAATCCGTTAAGTTACTTATTAATTTTAGTCGATCGGACAAAGCCCCTATAACTAGATCGAACTAGACGTATAGAGATTGGACTTAACCAAGACAGTATGTACTCGAGCATGATATGATTGTAGGAAACATGAAGATCGATAAGGCTAGTAAATAAACCGACGAATTACTTGGAATAAACAATGAATCATGTGTTACGATTGGCCAAGACCAATTAACATGCAATCCTCATAAGCCGATGCAACATAAATAACTGCCGATCTAACTAAATCAAGCCGATTGGTATAGAAATAATACAGTAAAGCAATCGGCTACTCTATTGATGAAAATATGATAAGCATGTAGATCGGCCAAAATCGTCGGCTATAGACGGCGGACAAACAACTAAGATCTATAAAATACCTAGCCTAGATTGCTAAGAATAATCATAGAAGATCAGACCCAACTGAGACAGTTCAAGATTAAACCTAGCATTGTCAGGATAGATACTAAACAGATCAAGATTGCTACCAAGTCAATGAGCCAATGACTGGTAACTTATCAGCTGGTACTCCGATAAAACAATGAACAAAATACATCGATCTGATATAAACTATCTGACAAACGCAATCTACTAGATCGGACCTAACTAAGACAGTACTAGATTAAATATGTCAAACGATGAATATCAAACCAACATAGATCGCTCAAAGTGGTCGACTAGATCAACTCAAAACACGAAAGTGATCTAAGTTGAAACTGATACGATAACTAGCAATCACGCAACTAGATTAGAAGATCAGACCGAACCGAGACAGTTCTAATCCAGCCGAACGATTACCGTGGCCCGGTGGAACGTAGGACTTTCTCCTCTGTCGAAGATCGAGACGATGCAGACCCACGTGAGGTGCCAAGTTCCGCCGAAGTTGAAACCTCGGTTAAGAGCGTGACGATGCGCCGAGAGTAATTGATCTAATTGATTGGTAGATGATTTACAATGACCCGGGGCACACATATTTATACCCTCAGGTGGATAGTAATCCGTGTCGGACACGACTCCTAACAGATAAAAATAACAAACTCTATCTCTAACACGACATGGTTTCTAATAGATAAAAGAAAACAAACAAGTTACAACCTCACCAGCCTCACCGAGCCGAGCTCGAATGGCTCAACGAGCCCAGCTATTCACGTACAATTAAAAAGCCACACCCTGTTTGCTTTCCACACGTTACAACCTCACAGTAAGTCTGAGCCTATCTTCATCTTTTTATATAGCTAGTTTTATCCAGGAAGCCAACCATCAAAGCACATTCTCCAACAAAACGTTGCATGGTGGGGTGTATCTCTATGGGTGCAGTGCAATGTCGCATCAACTTTTCGTAAAGCCTACAAATAAAGTACTAATGGTACTCCAGTCAAGCTCGCTACTAATATTTCAATCAATCAAGCTCATGCCTAGTCCATCGTATGGCTGCAGCCATACCAATACTCCAAGCCCGTGAAAAGTTTGAAGCTCGAACGAGCCAAATACAAGCCTAACATAAAGCTCGAGACATGATGAGGCTCGGCTCGAGCTCGGTTCGAGTCTATACAGAGATCGAGCCTAGATAGATAGGCCCACTCAAGATCGGCTCGTTGACAGCCCTAGCCTCCAGGCAGTTGGAACATTGCTTCTTGATGGTAGTGATTTTGTTTGAGGATCCACACCTCTCCTATCCTTCTCACTAAGGCCACAAGTGTTGTTAGCTAAATGGAGATGTTGGGGTGTGTTTTGGCTTTAGCTTTCTTGTAAGTATTGTGGCGTTTGGTCACACCTAGCATCGACAAGTGGTGTGCCAATCCGATGGTGTGGACAAGTGGTGTGCCAATCCGATGGTGTGTGTTGGTGTTGGAGCATGGTGGTTTGATCCTTTTTCTTTTTTGGCTATACTCTCTCAAGACTGTAATCTTATATTTGTTTCTACTCTATTCAATGAAATTAGAGGTCGCTCAGAAAAAAAACTGGAAGGGTTCTCTAGGGTGTCATCGTCATACATTGTACTATATTATCAATGTTCAAGAGATAGACATACTTTTCTTTCAGAATGTGGGAATGAGAGGCCTAATCCTATATTCTCAAGGTTCAAACCCTTCTTAGCTTCATCTGACATTTGTACCACGACTATGGAAGTGAAGGTGAAAAACTAGTACAAAAATGAGTAGTCTTTGTAAAATTGCATCAATCTGCCAAGTGAAAAATAACAACTAAATAAACTAAATTTTATTCGCATTGAAACTTAGTTTTTTTTACTTGAACTAAAGCTCCACCTTAAAATAACCATTGGTCGATCAGTGTCCATACTACCTAGGACCTTCAATCATGGCAAGGATATCAAGATACAATATTTGTTAACAATATTTAGCTGAAACCTATGGAGGTGCTTTCCAAAACAAGGGTAATCCTCACTGGTATAAGCTAGAAATTCCAACACTAATTATAAAAACCTAGAAATTCTCACTTTGGTAAAAAAAGATTAAACCATATGCATCCACTAATCAAGTCCATGACTGGTCTTCCACCAGAATATATGGAGTTATTAAATTTTCAATTAGTAAGTATTAACGGTTGTTAAGTACCAAATTTTGGCTTCAGTTATCTCAGAAATAAAACAAAAGCATGTATTTATTACCTGCAAATTTGCTTAGAAAAATTGTTGTTCTGCTTGTTTTTAGAGATTATGTATAATGCAGGGATTATATATCAAATTAAGGAGAAAATACATCCGACGTACGAATAAGCACACATGCAGCAATTAAACCACAAGAGAGTTTATAGGCCCACCTGTGCTTATAAACCAGAGTATATCAACATAAGTAAGGTCAATTCAACATGTGCTTATAAAAGGACCCACTTGTCAAACTCAAGAACAAAGTCAGTGGCTAAAGGACGTTGACCTAGTTTGGCTGAACCACTATGTCAGCTGACCTAGCCTCTGTCCTCTAACCGTCGGTCGTCACGTGGAGGTTCCTTGTTTAATCCCTAGAACTGTTATGGGTGAAACCACCTCACACAATCGTCATTAAGCTGGTATAAATAGGTGGGTCAATTCTCATTTCAACACACACCAAACAATCATTCTCTATTCGATTTGTATTTATCTCTAGACTAGTGGAGTTTAGGCTAAGAGTAGCTTTACCCTTTGGTTGCCATGTCTTCCTGGAGATCCAAGTATAGCTCTCTTTCCCCTTTGTAAGACTTTAAGATATGCAATTATCTTCTTTGCTCATTGATGTGTTTGGTTCATATGGTGCTTTGTCAGTTATATGTTTCTTGTTTAGTTCCTACACATGCCTTATATTATGTAAGTTTAGGCTAATCAATCTATGTCATCACATTGGTTCAATTATATTTATGTTTGTCAATCTGGAGGGTTGGAATCATATAGGGGAATTAGAGTATTGTTTGGCCATGCAAGCATGGTGCATGCTTTGTTTGGTTAAACGTCGTTGAATGTGGGTGTGCAACACAGGTTGTAGAGGTAGACTGTAGGTGGTGATAGTCGTGTTCATCCTTTATATATAATCCTCCATGTTTGGGTATATGACGTAAGAGTTCATAAATTAGTCGTAACCATGCTGATAGAACAGCAGGGCACGGTCTCTCGATAGTGTCTGGGTACATAGAAATAAGTCCTAACCTTGTAGGTGGTGAAGGGTTGACAGCAAAGGGGAGGACATACCTCTCCACCCACCCGCTCTTCCCCTCACTAGGTTTGTAGGTGGCGAAGGGCAATGACTAAAATGACAAAGGGAAGGGGCTGCGGTGGTGGTGGTGGATCTAGCACCACTGGGCTTAGGAGAGGCGTGCTTGGGAGAGGCAGATCCGCCTACTATAAGTGCAATATAGAGTATAGTTGAATAAAGGTAGGTGATCTTTTTCTCTCGAGAGGGATCCGACGTTCTTTTTTTTATGTCACCCACACTACGACAAAATCGATTTTTGGATGACACCCTCATCAAATTCTAGATGGACCATTAGAGTTCCCGTTTTGTGATGTTGTTAACCGTGAGGGAAGAATACATCCTGCCTACAAAAACTTACAATTGCATGAGGACCAATAAGAGGACCATTTAGGAAAATAACAACACTATTGCAGACAGGCTACAAAGAGGCCGGGTTGGGAAAGCTTATTATTGTAGGCTGGCCTCTTAATGGTCCACCTACAATAATCTAAATTTTGATATAATACAATTTGCACAAAATTTTTCATGTAAAGTTGGATAAAGATAAATTTTATATAAAAAATGTTGGTCTTGATGAATCTAAAACTTTGGAATTGACCTTTTTTTTTCATTTGATGTGTTTTACAGGCCCAGATATTCTATATAACATATCGTATTTTTTATATAAAATCTCATATCTACATTTCAAATGATCTCAAATGAAGATATAATTTATATGAAAGTTATAGAACTTAACTATATCTACAACTTTGTAATGATTATATTTTCGTTAAACATTATTTATAAGTATTATAAGTTTTGGAGAAGTGAAGTCAAAATAATAGCATCTTGTTTTTAACCACCAAGTGCTTCATAGTCTAGTGGTGATGATGGGTGCAAGTGGAACAAGATCTTGGGTTTGAATCGTATAAATAACATATGTGTATACCATGATTAAAAAACATGGTTGCTAATTATGGGATACTCGGATACGAGTTAAATGTAACCTCATATTGAGTCAGTGAGGAGTTTACCAATCTCTAGATTGTATCCTGGTATTATTGGCTTTAACCCTATCTGGGATGCATAGGCTTTATCTTATCATATTATAATTCTATTTGTAACTCTGCCCCTTGGTATATAAGGGGAGTAGGGGTCCCAATGGGCATGGCATCCAAGCAGGCAGAGGGGGTGGGTAACCCCACCTGCATAGTTTACTGCTAATCCAGATCATCGACACTAAAATATATAGGTCTGTGAGTGTGTAAGGTGCTAAAAATAAAAATATTTAACATGGTCCACCTAGGATAATTGATTATACTAAAAAGGTGGGTTGTCTGCCGACATAGAGGCTTATTATTTGCTGACAAAAGAGCTAGGCGGGCCAAATAGCCACATGCACAAATAAATTCTGATTACCCCAAGAAGGTGGGTTGCCCGCCTGCATAGAGGCTTATTATTATCTACCCTATAGTGCACCAAGAGGTTTCAATCATTACTCATTTACTTATTGGACAGATCCAACAGCTGATATCATCTGCATCCATCGAACGGCTCAGATCTATTCCCTGTCTCCCATCTATTCATAGCACGCACCTCCTCTATCTCTGCCTCCGTGACCGCGTACGCCGCCTACGTCGCCACCCGCCTGCCCAGAACCCTAGCCGCCCCCACTTCGCTCCCCCCACCGCCACCTCCCGTCACCTCCACCCCTCACTCGGCCTCCACGCTGCCCGCGCCGCCTCCTCCCTGCCTCCACCGCACTGCCGCCTCCCTCCATCGTCGTCGCCGCGGAGGCCACCTCTTACTCTACATTGGGCCACCACCATCGCCTCTACACGGGGTCCTCCCCGCCACTCCTCCACCGCCTGCACCGCCTCCCTACGTCGTCATCGCCTCGGCCGTCGCCTCCACCCTGCCTCCACCGCACCGACGCCTCCCTTCATCGTCGTCGTCGCGGCTGCTGCCTCCACCTCCAAGTCACGGACGCGCCGCCTCCCTCCATCGTTGTCGTCGTCTCCGCCCCCAATTCGCCGACCCCTCGCCTCCATCCTCGTCGTCGCCCTCTTCGCCCCCCCCAGTCGCCGTACCGCGTCAGCTCGGGCCCACGTGGGCCGCCGATCTCACCGGTGGCCTTGTTCACGTGCTCACCGCCTCCTTCCCCACGCCAACGTCTCCTCCCTTCTCCTCCTCCCCGGCATCACTCCCTTCCCAAACACCTAATTACTTTCTTGCAAAATATTAACACCTCATCGATCAATACTGTTTATAGTAATTTGTCGTGATGTATGCGTGCACTTATCTTCACCCATCAGCCTACTGTAATGGATAACATCGTTGAAAGCGCCCCACTAAATCCATGCTCATAAATGTATGCAGGTGGTCGCTGATCTTCTCTCTGGTTAATTCTCTCAAGCACCTACTACTAATCTTCTTTGGTTAATTCTCTGAAGCACTTTACAGGAAAGGAAGTTTGAGGGTGTAATGGAGATTTCTATCCTAAAAGCTTTCAATTCGCCTAGGTAATTGTCTGTCATGCCAAAGATGTCCTATCGTGCATGGTGTTATCATTATCTTATTTTTCAAGTTCGTAAAGTATGAAGCAAACTGCAAATGAGCTGAGCCCATGCCTGATCTTAAAAGGAGAAAGATATAGTGTTGTGTCAAAGTGGTAGTGTCATTTTCACAATTTTTTTTTGAATTATGTACTAATGTATTTTTGTCCCTACCTACCCTCCCCACCGCATGTTGGTAACATAATCTTATTAAATATTTCAGTGTATGATTATGTTACTTGCTCCTCTTATCAGTCATTTCTTACAGTTAATTTGTATTTGTTTCTTGATTTAGTATGTTTAAAATGAGAAGAAAGTGCCACTGCCGGCTGCCTCTGTGCACCAGGTGCTCAATAATCAAGATAGTGCCTCACAACAAGATGATCTTTGGGACATATGAGAGGGAAATATGGTGCTGCCATGTCACCGGAGACCTCCATTCTCATGGCGCACCAATTGATATGGTCAGTATTTGTTTACGGGTGTGCCATTCGATTAAACCTAATTCATGTGGTGCCAATGGTCTATATGGAGTGCTTTTACTAGGATGTGGATTTTGGGAAGAAATACCGTCGATTATATTATATTGACCATGGTTTTTTTGTTTATTTTAAACAAGATATTTCTATTAATATGCAAATGGAGTTACTTCATATGTAATTCGTGTGTAGCTCCAAAATTTGTTATTTACTTTAGTTGGTACATCACTATCTTGTCTACCTGTATATACTCAAGATCTATTGCTGATTTTTTTTTGTTGACTGGATGTTTGTATTCTGGGCAGGTAGCAAGGTATACACCGCCATATATTTGTGTATTTCGGTCTTCTTTTTGTTTAAAGAAATAGAAATCAACATTTCAAAGTGCACCAGCCTTAGATGTATGAAAAGTTCAGAAGGAGATAGGGGATGAAACTTAGATGTGTGGGTTAGTGCTGATCATTTTGTCCTCAAACTTTAGACACTGTTTTTTAGTGTGAAGAATTGGAATGTGTATGGTTCTGAAATGAACTATGCCCCAATTAACATATTCAGTTGTATCCCCTTTTAAATTAGCTCATTTATTTTCATATCTTTCATGAGCAGAAAAACCCTGGTGGTTAAAAACATGGATTACCAGATGTTATCGTGTAAATTTGCCCTGAAATATAAGTTGGTCATCTAACCTTTTGTTTAGATTTACATGTGATTATTAGTGGAAAATAGTGCACTGCACTAGAGTGAAAGGCAGGCACTATGTTCGATCGAGGAGTCCATAGCCCTCGTGTTATTGAAGCTTTTTTTATCTAAAATAGCCTAACAAAGGAGGCTGGTGGAAGAAGAGAACTGAAGCAGGAGCAGAATAGAGGTTTTTTAGTTTCTGAAACTGTCTTCCATTCCAACTGAATGGGTGATATATATAGTAGGAGTACATGGTCAAGTCAGTTTGTCAACCGTGTATTCCAGCTAGATGTAAAATCAAAATTGACTAAAATACTATAGGCGAAACAAAGTGACTGCTACAACATTTAGCTTCCTGCCTAAGGAAAGCTACTACTGCTAACTAGCTAATATAACTAAAAACTAACCAGAATAAGGACTATACTAACAGTTACCAATCCTTCCCAATTGCTAGAAAGCAATTACCGTGTGAAACGACGACATCTGTGTTTTTCTTTTTTTGATATACGAATATAGTGCGTACTCGTGATCTTTAACTTGTGAGAATTTAATTCTTGGGATCTTTTACATAATCTGTGAGTAGTAGGATTGTTCTGATTTGGAACATGACTCTGGTTGAAAACTTGGATGAGCCCGTGTGAATTATATCTCCTCTTCAATGCACATAATTCCTTTCTTTATCAGTCAGTTGTACTCTATGAGGTCTAGAATCAATGTTGAATGCACAATCAAGTGATAATGTCTGGTCATATTGTCAATATCTTGATTTGGTAAGATAATATCACGGCAAGCACCTGGTTCGCATTTCCAGTGTAAGCATCCATACTCTTGTGTGTGTTCATAAACAACACTTATTTCAAAACTGAAAGATCGAAGGAATGTTATGCTGTGGTGGATGAACAGGTTACAATGAGATTGAACAAGCAGCCCTATGAGCATGGAGCGAAGAGGAACCATGGTACACCATATGCCCACCTTATTGGAAAGAGGGCTCCACTGGAAATTCTGATGTGTATGGTTAGTCCTCGCATCATTTTTTTCCTTCGTAATTTGCAATTCTGATATGCTGCTATAAATCAGTCTATAACTCCACACCGTATCATTTGCCCATCATAATATATACTCTGCTTCTTTTTTGTTAATCCTGTAGCAGGTAAGATGACCTTCCAGGTTTGTAAGTGGCTTGTAAGTTGTGCTTTGAGCAAGAAGAGCAGTGAATAGCTATATGTAGTGTGTAGAATAGTAGACGATGGATGATTGGATTGCATTGCTGTGTATGTTGGTCTTACTGAGCTCAAGAATGTATTTTTCTTTTTATGACATTTTGCAGTCACACCTTAATGTATGAATATTGCTTTCTATTTTGTTTCCTTTTACTAAACTCATTTTATTTTTGAATGGTAATGTAATTTTGATAATCTATTTATCAAATTCACCCCAGGATGATGATGTGAGAACTAGAAACTATTTTCATTTATTGGAATGAAGTTTTTCATTTATCAGAGAATGACGATAAGCTTCATGTCGCATTCCTTATAAAGGGAAAATGAAAAAACGCAATTTATTTCAGTAAGCTTTCCAGACTGTTAAGTTATGTGTGTCTTTTTAGAAAAAGTTATATTTCAAATTACTTTTAAAAACAATATTAATTCAGTTTTCAAGTTTGTAATAGGTAATACTTACCTTATCATTTATTGATCAGATATCTCATTTTGCATGATCTTCTTTCTTCCGCCTTCACTCTGAAACTCACCCTTAGTATGGTTTTCCATTTTCCATTTGTCTCATTCCATCCATCTGAATATACAAGTCAATCCCTCGAGTCAATCCCTCAAGTCAATTTTTTTTTAAGATGAGGATGTTAGTTGCATAAATGTTTGTGTATGAATTTGAATTGATGATGTTTTACATCTCATGAAGTTAATTGCCAATCCTCCAATGGACTTTTAGCCTAATAGTGCTACTTTCTTTAGTTGATTGATTTACATTATTAGATACCACCGTAGCGTTAGCACAGGTACAGTACTAGTAGATAGAAAGAGCTTGGTGGGCAAAATAGCCTACATGCAAAAATAAAATCTGACCGCCTGTAAAGATATTATCTGCAGTAGCGTCAGGCTTTTTCGGTGCGGAGGATTTTAAAACAAAAAATGAAGGAAATGAGTTGTTTCACTTTTAAATACCAGCATTTTAAACATAACCAAAATGTTATTAAAAATTAATCAAAAATAGACAAGTAGATCATTATGTGATATATCACCATACAAACTTATCATTTGAAAACAAAAATAAGAAATTTGATTGTACTTGTATATGTCGACCGAGATATCACATATTGCTCAATTATTTTTTAAAAATATCTTTTAAGTGACATGACAGGACGAGGGGACTTTCGTGTTAATAAATAGAGTAAGCAAATAATAAACAGATACTCCCTCCGTTTTTTAAGACGCCGTTGACCGGACGAGGGAACTTTCGTCTTATTAAAAAATTTTGTTAAAACATATAAAATTATAAATCATACTTAAAGTTATTTTTAAGTAATAAAACAAACTATAATAAAATAGTCAATAATTATATAAATTTTTTAAATAAGACAAATGATCAAACATAGATTAAAAAGTCAACAAAAACTACTTAACATGAACATGTATTGTATGTCTATATTTACCACCGGGCTACGGAGGCTTCAGCTCCTCCCACCTGGTTGGCATCATTAAAACCACCTGCCCACCACCTGCCCTCCAACAAAACTAAGAGAATAAGAACTGCAAGTAGACATTAGCGGGTGATGCCGGTGTGGGTGGCGAGCGCCCACAGCAGCGTGATGAACTCGCCGCCCTGCGCCAGCGCCTCTGCGTGGCCCTCGATCTTCTCCGACGGCGCGATGTACACGACCAGCTCGGTCCACACCTCCGCAAGCAGCGCCCACCCGCGTGCCACGTTGCTGCCGTCGCCGTCGGAACCGCGCCACTCCTCCAACAGCTGCTTCCTGAGCTCGCCGCCCATGTTCGCCGCCTCGTCGGGGTCGGAGACCTCCTCGACCCTCATCACTCGGTCGAGCCTGCTCTCCGACTTGCTCCGCCGCCGCTTCTTGCTCAGCGAGCGCCGCAGGGCACGCTTCGCCGACTTGTACACGCGCTGCGACCCCTCCGTGTTCTCCGGGAGGAGCTCCGGCGCGCACGCCACCAGGTACGCGCAGTACCTGGACAGCGTCGACGCGATCGTCTCCTCCTCCGCCGCCGCGCTCCTCGTCTCTACCGCTCCTCCGCCGCCGGCATTCTTCATCTCGAAGAGGCTGGTCGCGATGTGCCACACGAGGATGACGTGGGTGACGCTCCTGCTCTCGCACGCCCACAGGAGGTCCTGGCGGCCACGGCGGTGAAGCACGGCCACCCCGTTGCTGAGCTGCTCGGCGCCGCCCGTCTTCGCCGCGAGGGAGCGGAATACCGCGCGCTTCACCTCCACCGGCACCGGCACCGATGCCATGCCGAGGAACCGCTGCTGCAGCAACTTGGACACGATCACCCACGGCGTGTGCCTCCGGAGGTCGAGGACGCACACCTGGTTGAACCGCATCCCGGCGCGCGGCGGCCGCCGCCGGCCGAGCCGCTTCGCCCACAGCAGCGCGCGGAAGGCCTTCCGCACCCTCGGCGACGACCGCCACTTGGGCCTACGCGCGTACTCGCACAGCATGGACACCAAGAACCAGTCGGAGAACACGTACACCACGAACTCCCACACCTCCATGAGGATGAAGGTGAGGACGAGCATGAGGCAGACGAGGATGTTGAAGGACGAGAACATGACGCTGATGGTCCTGACTAGCTTGTGGCCAATGCACCGGAATAGCTCGATCGCCCGCCGTGACAGCATGACGACGTCGCGGGCGAGGCAGCTGATGATGGGAAACAGGCGGCCATTGCCGGTGATGAACAGCACCATGACGGCCTGGTTCACCACGATGAGGAACACGAAAATGTAGTTACCTACCAAGAACCACGGGCTACACAGCACCACGGGAACCACCGAGTGGTAGTAGTCCATGACGAAGTTGAGCTCCAGCTCGATCACGTGGAACGCCCTTTCTGCATGGTCGTCGTCGTCGTCGTTGTCGCCGTCGCGGAGCCCTCGGAATATGAGGTCGCGGTTTTTTACCACCACGTTCTCGTCGACGTCGAGGTCCTCGAACCTCGCGCGCAGCAGCTTGAACAGAGCGAAGGCGAGGCAGAGATCCTTCAGTTTGGGATGGTCCGTCAGCAACGCGTCCGCCGTGCCGCCGTCGTCATTTCCTTCCGACAGCTGCCATATGTCTCCCACGGTGATGAGATCCTTCTTCTCTTCCGACTCCGGTAGCTCCACCCGGTAGCCATCGGGGCCAACTTCCCGCTTGAGCCTGTCCTCCCCCATGACCGGGTACCAACACTTGCTCAGAAGTGCCGCGCCGCTCTCCGGCGCGTCTCCAGTGTCCTCATCGTCGATCATCTGGGCAGTGTAACCCACGACGAGTTCTGCGTTCTTGCCGACGGTGAAGGAACGTTTGGCGACCTCGACGGCGGCGACCCTCTGTCCGGCCTTGATGAGGGTGAGCACCCAGAGGATGGTGCACTTGGGCTTCCGTAACCCGTGCACGTACGAATAAATGAGGTAGCCGATCCACCCAATGCGGACGATCTGGTCAATGGCGTCCCAGAGCGTCTGCTGCTGGTGGACGGCGCGCAGCGACGACGAGCTCATGGCGGCGAGGATGGCGTCCACCTTCTTGCGCAGCAGCTCGACGAGGAGCATCCAGATGAGGATCACCTGGGCGCTGAACGGCAGCTGTGGCTGGCCGCCGCCGCCGCCGGCGACCAGCTGCTGCTGCTTCTTGCTGGCCTCGTCCTTGGCCTGGGAGAACATGTAGGACATGAGCGGGAGGAAGAGCGCGAAGGAGGCGTTGAGGAAGACGCGGACGGTGGGGTTGAGGGCGGCGCGCCCGGAGAGGCGGCCGAGGAGGCTGAGGCCGAAGAGGAGGGCGCCGAGCACGAACATGACGGCCGACGCGAGGAAGATGGCGGCCTCGGCCTTGTGGCCGTTGGGCGCCTCCAGGGCGTACACGAACCATGGCCGCGAAGACTGCCCGTGGCAGAACTGGTACGTCGTCGAGTTGCTCGTGTAGATGTCGTCGCACCGCATTTCCACCGATTCGATCTTGCATGCATACATGCTATCAGATGTAGCTATCCCACCCACGTATATATAAAGAGCTTTTTTTATGTAGTTAATAAGTACTCTGAGGTATCATATTATTTAGTGTAAAGTTGTTATCATAATTTTACGCTTAAATTTTTAATATTTGAAAATACATTTTAAGTATGACAAAAAAAAACTCATATATAAAACATATTTATATATACGGATGTGTTATTAATATCCTCTCTCCCCTCGTATTATAACATGTTTTGGCTTTATCTAGTTTGATCCGTGTATCTATAAATATGTTTTAAGGTCCGTCTAATGATCAAATGTTTGAAAATTTTAATTCCATCAATTAAATCCGGTAACTGTTGTTGTTGGATGATAATCTGAACACGCGCACGCAAGTCAAAAGGTTCATACACGACCTCCCCTAGCCCCCACTGTGCGCGTGTTTGATAGAAAAAAAATCAAACGGTTGATCAATAGCAAAAGTGAATAATTTTCAATTATTTGATAAGTAGACGGATCCATTATTTTTTTTCATCAGAATATTGAACACTTTGCTTCGAGTACAAGCAAAAATTCAAGATTATGTGCCCATTGCTCCATCAGATCGACTCCATTTATTTATTTATGGTCCGCCTATTAATCAAATGTTTAAAAATTTTAATTTCATCAATCAAATCCGATTAATGATGTTGGATGATAATTTAAAGATATGTAAGAAAGTCAAAAATTCCATACATGCTCTCCCCTAACCCTCATCTAGTGCGCACGTGTTTGACAGAAAAACAATAAATCAAACGTTTGATCAATAGTAAAGTGAAAATTATTTATTTAAGAGCGGGTGGTCCACTGTATTTATTTTTCTTTCTTTTTTTTTTGCTTTTTTTTCCTGCTTCAATGTAGGACATCGGCCCAAAATAAAGTGATTCGCTTAGTTGTTCCACTTTGACGAACACTGAAGCCAAGCACCTTCGTGATGTGCAGAAAGCTTGGATCAAATTAACTGCCAGCCAGGTTTCTACTTTGCGGCACGCGAGGTGTACCATATATATGCGCGATGCATGCGTAGGGTGTCAACGTGTCATACGCACTGTATATTTTGAAGTCGATTTTTTTCTGGTGAAACTATAAGCTAGAATTGTACTAAACAACAAGAATGGTGTGACCAAATTAAGTTAGGAGTTCAAAATTATAAAAAGATTCAAAAAAAACAGAACACAAAAGGATAAGTGGATATATAGCCTGCAGACTCAAAATCAATAGTGTAGATGTTTATGTTTCTAAGCAACACTAGCATTTGTTAGAGATATAGATATATGTGTTTAGAGTCATCGGATTCAAATATAAGCTCTATACATAGATATAAACTCCTAAAAAGATGAAATAGAATATTTGTCTTGTACTCCAAGTCTTTATCTTATATATATATGTGTTGACGTCAAAATGAGATCGCTGACACGTCACACATGTAGGCCTGTGAGTCACTTCTCAGAACGCTCCAGTGTAAGACCTAAATCTTAGAAACCAGACGTGTCAGTTAGTTTGATCCTGTAACTGATAAGACAGGAAATTGTTAAACCTAAAGCCCCCATCGGCCAGATAGCCAATATAGCTTTAGGACCCTAGCCGATACGTTAAACAATCTGCTTTACAGGAATTTCATGAAAATATATCTTATCGCTGAATTATGAGTAGGATAACCACTAAATAGTTCAATCGACCAACTTATCTTAAAAGATCGGACCTAACCAAGATAGTTTTAAGATTAATCAGCCGATTGAACCGATTTAGCACTTATCGCATGCGTAGTCAGCAGCCGATAGGATGTCAAATGAATTAAATATAGTAAAACTGCATTACTAGACTAATTACCAGCATAAAACAATAATAAATAACTGCATGCATATTTATATTAAACCTATAAGATCGGACTAAACCAAGACAATTCAGATTTAAACATAACCATGCATGAAGCCAATGTAATGCTGCGATATACAGGGAATCAACCATTAACCCAACATAATCCAATGACTTACATGTTAAATTTAATAGATCGAACGAGCTTCTATAGATAGATCAAACCAAATTTACATAGATCGGACCAAACCGAGACATTACGCGGTCCAATTCGATATAACTATAGAAAATATGAAGATCTATAAACTTAGCAGGCAAACAGATGAATTACTCAAGATAATGCCGGTTAGAACTCCAGCAATAAGATCCGATCTGTTAATACAAACCCAACTAACTAGATTGATCGGACTAAACCGAGACAGAATCAAGTTAATTGTGCTCATGCTGACATACCGAACAAATAACTCGCAAGACCTTGATCGAAAACCTGTAAATACTTCGAGCCAAAGACAGATCAAAGCAATAACAAGTCTTAGATAATTCATTAAACTACTAGATAGGAGATCGAACTAAATCGAGGCAGTCCTATCTAGCCGATCGATGAAATGACTATCACGAACTACATTGTGAAGCTGACAAACCGCACGCCGAGAGCTTGCTCCTGTCGAAAAGTTGGCGATGCGCTGAACACGTGTTGATCATATGAGAGTTGATGTCTTTACAAAGCTACAGGGCGCTATATTTATACCCAAGAATTAACTAACTAACCGAACATGGATCCATATCTAACGACTAATCTATTACACATGAACTCTAAATAGAGATAATACATAAACAAACTCAAATATCTAGATAAAACGAAGTTACACGGATTCTAACTACTCTCGAATCCATCTGCTTGATTCCCAGGCCCAATCGGACTCCTTTTCCCATCCGAGTCAAACTCCATCGGTTGTATCCGATTCGTATTCCAATTGTTTCCTGTCTAATTGCCATGTTTCCTATCTAATCCTCATTAATTCTAGTTTAATCTCCAACGATAATTTTCCAAATTCTAGAGTTAACAGTATGATGTACAGGGTCATCCCGAGAAATTTTGGAGCTCCGTGCGAAATGTTAAACAAGTAATTACATTCATCCTAAAATGTAAGTATTTTTAGGTTATTTAGTATGGACTAAAGTCAAAAATAAAAGACTATTATAAAGAGGAATGAATGGGGATGGTAGGATAAGTGAGGGATAAAATCAAAAGAATTTTAAATGTGACGTAATTGATGGGACATGAAGTACAATTAATAGTAATGCAAATACTTATATTTCGTTATAGAATTAAATTCACATAAATGTGGAACAGAGAGTACGTAACTTTAGTGACAAAATAAGATGATAACAACTTAGAGTCCACAAAATATTTTAGAGCAACATGGAACATAACAAAAAAATTTACTTACTAGAGTCCACAAAATATTTTAGAGCAACATGGAACAGAACAAAAAAATTTACTTACTTGGTAAATGAAGTTTTATGCTTTTTAATGTCCAAGCCATATTTTTTAACTGAATTGTATAAGACTTGTCTTGAAAGTTCAAATACTAGATAAAGCTATTCTAATCCAATTGTATAAGATATGGGTTGAAATTCGAATACTAGATAATACTCCCTCCGTCCCTAAATATTTGACGCCATTGACTTTTTTATACATGTTTGACCATTCATCTTATTTAACTTTTTTTTTAACATATGTAAAGCTATATATATGCATAAAAGTATACTTAACAATAAATGAAATAACATAAAAATAATTAATAATTTGAAATTTTTGAATAAGACGAATGATCAAACATATATAAAAAAGTCAACGGCGTCAAACATTTAGGGATGGATGTAGCAATAGATAGATGTTAGATGTAGAAAAAATTAATATAATGTGCATACTAGATAAATTAAACCTACGCACCAAAATTGGAAATTGGAAAATTTTAGGATATGTGCCTACTAGATAAATTAAACCTACGCACCAAAATGGGGAATTGAACATTAGAAATTGGGAAATTTTAGGATTAGGTCACCAAAAACGTACTAGTCATCAGCCAAACCAGGCGTACACTGCAGTCATGTGGCCAGCTTCAGCTTGCTGCCGTGTTGTGCCTGTGTGCTCCGTTAGCAGGACTTTAGTCTTATAGAAGCAGCGCTGCCAATGGCATGGGCGGCAACCGGGAGTTAGATGGCAAGACGATAGGGTCTGCTGAAACGGCTGGTCGACAATAATCCTGAGTGGAACTAAACTAGATTATTAAGTTAGATCACTATAAACTCGTTTATAATAAGTTAGGGGAGAATTTGTTTATCAGATTATTGGATAGGATGGATTAATAGATTTGCATGGCTAAAGTCTGGAATGCCTTCAACTATTACTGGGTTTGTGGTGGCAAGGTGCATAATTACTTCGAAATATCAAAAAGCAGTGGGTCTTTAGCCGACCAATAATCCGAAAAAACACCTATGGAGATGCTTATTAGATTATAGTAATCTAGCTTATGGATTATAATAAGTTATCACAATAATCCATCTGTTTATAGTAATCTTGAGTAAAAACAACCAGGGCCTAAGTCGACACAAGTCGATGTGCTTCATTTTACTGCTTCCACCAAGACGGTTAGGCCCTAAAAATTAGGAGTCCTGTGCAGTCACACGTGTTGCACACCCACGGAGATGGTCCTAGCGCTATATATATGCATAAAAGATCTTCTTATTTATTTTATATTTAATATTTTTCACGTTGTATTAGGATCGTAGCTAGAGCCGTGTCATTCAATCGTAGGTTCATCGTCATTTTCCATTTGTGCCGCACCAAGGCAGTTGAGATTAATCTTCAAAATTTCCCTACGACACCGCCGCATCAATTAGCTACCAAATATTATTCATAGATTATATTTTTCCAAGAATTAGTATTAGATCAAATTATTTTTAGCAGTGAGACCCTATTTTGCCTCTGTCGTCGACAATTCGACGTCGTTGTCTTCGTTGCGAGGACCATTGATCACCTCCCGCCGACAGCCATGGTTGTTGATGCTGGTGGTGGCCACCATTGACAAGAGCAAAGCCTGACGTGAACAATTAAAAGAGCTAGTAGCAAAGATGAAGCTCATCAATTTCTTCTGTTAAACACCGTTTCAAAATGACCAACAATTCCAGCATCAACATGACAGCAAGATCGAACGCATACATCGATCTTGATACATTTGCATGCATGCTTTAGATCAATAAATCAATTAAGTTGTCGAATGCATGCGATAGACACCATCATCAGTGGTTTCGAGGAGTTCGACATCAAGCACTGCTCTGACATGCTGCTAACCTACTTCGACAACATAGTCCAATCATGGATCAAGGCAAAACAACACATTTTTTTACATTTTGGCTCTTTTTAAAAACTTATTTTGCAAATATATCCCTTAAGAAACTTCAGTAAATAGACCCAAAGCTTAGCACCAAGAAGCTTGGCACTAAGGGGTAGCATGAGGCATGAGACAGTGTCATCAACCCTAGCGCCGAGTTTGGAATACATAATACATGCTGGCAGCTTACTGGCTGAGGGACGGAGCCAGGCAATGTGGCAGGCAAGGTCCTGGCTGGCAAGGGCCCAACCTTTTCCTTTCCCTTCTCTTACCTCTCCCTTCTCTTCTCTTTCTTCCTCCTCCCTTGTTGGTTATTTGTGTAGATCGGAGTAACGACCTAGAATGACTATATGCATAGTTTTTTAAATTTTTGTTGTGATGAAATGGCTAATTGATTCAGCCTAGTGTACAAGCATGTGTGCCGTACTCAGTTTTCTATGTGAGTATGTGACATCGTATGGAAACCCTAGAAATCAATATATGTAAAGTAATAATCTATTTGTAATATGACATTGATATTGTCATTTTTTTTTTACGGTAGACAAGGGTGCAATTTTTCTTTTTTTCTTTTTTTGAAATGTGAATGGAATCCCTAGAAGGCAATGTATGTAAAGTAATCTATTTGTAGTATGACATTGATAATGTGATAGTTGTTTTTTTTTACACAAGGGCGTAATTCATGTTTTTCTAAATGAAGGTAGTAATTGCACAGTGGGTAGCGCATGTATGTATGGCTATAAAATTTAATTTGGATGTAGTAAGATTTTGTATATCGTTCATAGGATGCTTAAGAAGGATACAACCGGTTATTGCCCTAAGCAGCAACCACCACCGGATACAACCCATCCCATGTTTTAGTGCGGTAATGAAACCTAAGCCTCCTAGTCTTGGTTGTGCTGCAACTAAGCCTATAGTGCTTAGAAACCTAAACCGCAACCGAAGCCTAAGGGAAGGAAGGCAAAGACCAAGCCCGTTGAGGTAAATTCTGTTGTTACAAATTTGGGATTTTGAATTGTTGTTAAATTATAATGAGTTGGTAATTAAAGCATATAATTTGTTGGCACTGAAGTCATTGCGTTCTATGTGAGACTTCATCGAGTGGATTGATAAGGAGATTGACCCTTCTGATGCTAGCATGGTGGCTACATGGCGCGAATGGGAAAAAGAACTGTTTGAGGATCACATGGCAAATGCGGCAAGGTGAGAGTAGAGCAAGAGAAGAGAGAGGGGATAGAGCTTAGAGAGAAGGCGAAGGAGCTAAGGGACAAGCAATTGTGTGAGAAAGGATGAGATAGGAAACTTGCTAGGGCGAAGCATGTGAAAGAGGTCGAACCTGAGGCCACTAGGAAGAGGAAGTATCCAAGGTGGACCAGTAGAGCAATAGAAGTTGTAACATGAAGGGAAAGAGAAATTTCTTTGGTCTCATCAAAAAGGGCAAAAATTTGAAAAATACTAGCAAAACGATCACGTCGCCACATGAAATTTCTTCCGTCTCTTCAGCAGTACCGATGGCTACTAATGTTAACCACTTTGCATCACCAACCCTATGAGTCTAGTAATCTTTATCAACAAGGTAATACGCCACTGTCGTTGTTTTATCTCTACGAACGGATGTCTCGTGTTCTCTGATAGGAATCTCTACGTGATGCTTCAATCAATGCCTGCAATGACCACATCCTCTACAATGGCCATGATCACTTCATTGACAATGTCATTAACTATGTTATCTATTACGGAAAAACTGCATCGGCCCAACATCACTATAGTGATGAGGTTCTACATGACGTACAGACTCTAACTAGAAGTGGTGACTTGATCGTCAACGTCATTTGAATCTGTAAGATGACCTAAGGGCATTATTAACACCAAAATTTGGTAAAATTTCTTATTGAATTCGGATAAGGAAAGGCGCAATCACCGATGAAAATTTTATCCGGAAGGGTTCGAATTCAACAGGGAATCGTGAAGACCAAGGCATGGCGCCATAATTTTATCTATTAATTAGAGTTAGTGTAGGATTTTTCCTTTATCTCTAAGAAAGTTAGAGTCTAATTGAGACTTATTATTTCTTCTTATCTATTAGAAAACAGTGTCGTATTCAGTAGGAATTAGAGATAGAGTGCAAATAGGATTTGCTATTTTCTTCTATCTATTAGGAATCGTGTGTTGGGTCCGATATGGACTCATATCCTCTCATGGATATAAATATGTACACCTGGCGTCATTGTAAATTATCTACTTATATAATATATATCAATTACTCTCGGCGCATCGCCACCCTCCTCACCGAGGTTTCATCATCGACGAAACTTGGCACCTGACACGGGGCTGCATCGTCTCGATCTCCGGCGTGGGGGGTACGTCTTATGTTCTGCCAGCCACGGTAATCGTGTCGGCTAGATTAGAACTGTTTCGGTTTGGTTTGATCTTCTTGTCTGCTTGTACGGTTGTTAGTTATCATATCATTTTCAACTTAGGTTACTTTTGTATCTTGAGTTGATCTGGTCGACCACTTTGGGTGATTTACGTTGGCTAGATATTTGTTATTTGACATATTCAATTTGATACTATTTCGGTTCGGTCTGATCTATTAGATTGCGTTTATCAAATAGTTTATATCAGATCAATGTATCTCGCTCATTGTTTTATCGGAATACCAGCATCTAAGTTATCAGTCATCGGCTTGATAACAGTCTAGATTTGTTTAGTATCTATCCTAAATTGCTAGACGTAATCTTGAACTGTGTCGGATTGGTCTGATCTTCTATGATTATTCCTATTAAGCTAGACTAGATATTTTATGGATCTCGGTCGATTATCAGTTGATTATAGTCAATGATCCATGCCAATCTATATTTTCATTGTATGTATATTAGTAGAGTAGCTAATTGCATTACTGTATTACTTCTACACCAATCGGCTTTATTTATTTAGATCAATAGTTGTTTATGTTGCATCGGTTTATGAGAATTACATGCGAGTTAGTTTCACCCGATCGTAACACATGATTCATTGTTTATAATTATTACTCAAACATATTCGGACTAGATTCTCAGCTAATCCAAGCTTTCAACAGCCGATTGCTCAGCCTATCGGCTAAACGCTACTACATCAACATATGATCGGCTGGATTCTCAGTTATCTATCGACTCGATAGCCGATCGGCTTGTTTTACTATTTATCTTGTTAGTTACAGGATCAAACTGACTGGCACACCCGTACATTCTTACAATTTAGGTCTTGCACTGGAGCAATCTAAAAAGAGACTCTCAGGCATTCATGTGTGACACATCATCGGATCAATTTTTGACGCCAACAGGCATCCTTTGACATATACTACATCTGTTTCATAATATAAGATGTTTGACTTTTTTTATTGTAATGTTTGGTCATTCGTCTTATTCAAAAGTTTAGTACAAATATAAAAAATGACAAGTTGTGCTTAAAGTTCTTTTTATAATAAACTAAGTTACAAGCAAAATAAATGATATTTTCATAATTTTTTGAATAAGACGAACGGTCAAACATCACAAACAAAAAAGTCAGATATCTTACAAAAACTGAGGGAGTAGAAAAATAGAGAAACAATTAAAATGACAAAGTAGCTGAAGCGTATAACCATGTAAATAATATTTTAGCAAAACTTATTTTATTAATGCTATTATTGCAAAAGGATAGGTATGTAATTTTCTAATGCGGTCCGCCCTCCCGCACCGGCAACCCTCGCGACTATTCCGCAGTCAATTCTCCACCTTCCATTCTCCCTCGGGTCCGCTCGTACGACCCGCGCCGTGCACCCGTAGACCCGAACCACGGTTGACCGCACTGCTCCCGGGTGCCCGGGCCCACCCGCGGCCGCAGTCTCCCTGGCACAGCCATTTTCGAGTGCCACTGTATTCGTGCGTGCCGAGCGTGCGACTGCGTATATTTGCCGGAGCGAAATCCGCCATTGCTGCCCGCTCGCTCCTCCTCCTTCTTCCTCCCCCTCCTCCGTTGGGAAGGACGGGACGGCGAGGAGTTTGGTCTTCCGGTTCTCTCCAAGTATGTGTTGCCCGCGTCTCTGCACGTCCTTCCAAATGGTCGCGCTGTTGTTTTGTGCTGGTGGTCTTCTTCGTCTTCCTCCTCCTCCTTGATTCTAACGCCTTCGTTTCTTGGCCTGAAGCGAAGGAGATGTCGCGTTCTGCGAGTGAGGCCTGAGTGGCGCCTCGCTTACCTGGGGAACCCGGCCAAGGCGCACCTGAACCGTTCGGTAAATTTCCTGCCTGAAATTACTTGTTCTCCATTACCTGCATGCGTGCGTCAGTGCGCGAAAATCGTTTCTTTCTGTGCTTCTGCTGTTCTTCTTGTTTGAGAGGAGTTCTTCGACTATATCAGGGATGGTTAGAATGTTTGGGTTATTTTTTACCTCTTCACTGTTGTTAAATTTGGATTGTCTAATATTGTTGCCACTATTTTTAGTTATTTCTAATGTTAGTATTTTATCCCCCCGTCTTCCAATCAACAGAAACCGGAAACACACACCCTGCATCATCTTAGCCTGTTACGAGTCAGTGTCCGGTATAATTTAATTACATAGGCCAAAAAAAAAATCAATCCACAATTGAGTTACATATGCCCCATTCTTCCCCCCACCACCTACCTAGATATTGGATCTTTTGCGGGCATACTTTCCATGTTACTGAACGATATGTTTCATACAAAAATTTCTATATAAAAGTTTCCCGTCTAATCTTTCTATAGCAAACTTTTAAATTTCTAATAGTTAAATCATTCATTTATACGCTCGAAAAGCCATCACAAAAATCACATAATCTTTCAATTCTTCAACCTCGGCTATCTTACAGACCGTCATATTGCAAGCTCTGTTGGAATGTTCAGGTTTTCTGGTTTATTCTACAGCAACCTAAACTCATGCTGCAGAGCAATTAGTACAGGATAGGTCACCTGTGAAAAGTGTGATTATAAGTGATCTTTGCGGGACCTACTCATACAAGCAGAAGTTTGAACAATTGATAATTGTGTACACAGCTGCCTCTGTTAACCTTCTTTGATTGGAAATTGCATAAATGTACGCCTGCATAGAGTCATATCTGGTAAAATATGCACTATCAAATCATATATGGTAGATAATTTCAGGCTACGCGCAAAGATGGCTGAATTTGGTTGTCTTATAAGTTGCTGATTTATATAATTGGTTCAGGATTCCAATCGAATTGTTCAACCTTTCCAATTATTGCAGTCTGAATAAACCTGCTTGGCCTTATCAGACTGAAAACGAGTCTCTTGAGTTTATCTGAAGTAACTGTCCACCCACCATATGGTCCACACGGAATGTAACAACGCCATGGAAGTCTCTCCCTGCAATGTATATTGAATAGATAAATAATACTAGAACTAATAGCCGGCAACTGAGATAAAAAAAATATTGCTGTTTTTCTATGTAAGAGTTTCACAGAACAGCCACACCTCCATTGACAATGCTTTGTCTGAATTCTGAAACTGAAAGCATCTTTACGGTGCTCTCTTTTGGTAGTATTGTACTGCCAGTATTATCATTAGTAGAATAATCTCAACCGTCAATTTAGAGTTCTATTACTAATAGAAAAATATTCTACTATCAATAGCTGTTGTAGTAGCAAAAATAGATATGATCAATTAGATTAGAAAAGGTAAATGGTATAGATTAGTTTTACTACTAGTAGAGAGTACTGTAAAACACCTCTTCTATATTATGTCATCTGACCCTAAGAGCTATAAGCATAAATTTATTTTCTTTCTGTATAGTTACAAATTGCTGTTGGAAACTGATTGAGTGACAATAGTTGTGCAATCTTTACTGTTGTGACATCCATTGATCAACTTTGTGCAAATTTAACTGTTGTTACATCCATTGCTTTGAAGTAAATAATATTCCTGATTTTGCAATTAATTTTACCTACCTTTTATTTAAAAGCATATTGGCATACCGCTCCTTGACTAGTGCAGTTTGCTCTCGTTTCATTGTCGCAATTTAGAAGTATGTTCACCAACAGCTTCCATTGTTTCTTCTGTAGCTGAAGTTAATTCCACTGTTTTCCCAGGTTATTTAACAGTTAATATAGTACTTCAGACATGGTTCATCAGCATGATGAGTCAACTGCCAATGAAGTCAACACCAATGCACAGCTTCCCTCCTATGAACCGTCTCAAGAACCACACGTGTACAAGGTTGGGCGTCCCCCTCAAAAGAACTTGGCCAAAGAGCTTGCAGACACATTGAGAGAGACTTTCTTCCATGACAACCCACTACATCGGTACAAGGACCAGTCTGGATCGTCAAAGTTCATGATGGTGTTGCAGTTCCTGTTCCCAATCTTTGAGTGGGGCAGGAGCTACAGCTTAAGCAAGTTCAAAGGTGATCTAATTGCTGGATTGACCATTGCAAGTCTCTGCATTCCCCAGGTATAAAATGGGACTAGTCCATTAGAGTGTTTTTACTACTTAATATGTCCCTAAAGTTGTATTTTTACTGTAATAGGACATCGGATATTCGAAACTTGCTAATTTGGATGCACAGTATGGACTATGTGAGTTCTCTGATTAGAGCTGTTGTGGCGTTTTGAAGTGAAAATTTTGAATGTTTCTGTGCTATAACTGGCATTTTGTTTGTTTGGTTTCAGACTCCAGTTTTGTTCCCCCATTGATATATGCTGCAATGGGAAGCTCAAAGGATATTGCAATAGGTCCAGTTGCAGTGGTTTCTCTTTTAATAGGTTCACTTCTACAAAATGAAGTTGATCCTGTCAAAAACAAGGAGGAATACGTACGCCTTGCTTTCACTGCTACCTTCTTTGCTGGTATCACTCAAGCAGCCCTAGGATTTTTAAGGTATACACAAATATCTCCCAGAAGCTTTCACTGTACTGTAGATGGACTAAGGTATGAGTTGATGTATTTCAGGCTAGGATTCCTCATCGAGTTCTTGTCACATGCTGCAATTGTTGGGTTTATGGGCGGAGCAGCCATTACTATTGCTCTTCAGCAGCTAAAACTTGTGTTGGGTATCAGGAGCTTTACAAAGAAAACTGACATAGTTTCTGTTATGCGCTCTGTTTGGAGTTCAGCTCACCATGGGGTATTTATCTTGTAAAATCCTAAAAAACTTACTATTTTGTTCTATACTGCTGAGTTTTATAAATAAGATGACAGCGAGTTTCCATATGCAGTGGAATTGGCAGACTATTGTGATTGGCATGGCCTTCCTTGCTTTCCTTCTTTTTGCCAAGTATATTGTGAGCATCTCAAACTTCACCTTTAACTTGTACTAGCTAGAAGAATTGATCTCACATACTAGATTTTTTGATATTAACACAGGGAAAGAAGAACAGGAAGTTTTTCTGGGTGCCAGCTATTGCTCCTATAATTTCAGTTATCTTGGCAACACTTTTTGTGTACATTACCCATGCTGAAAAGCAAGGTGTTCAGATTGTAAGTACCAAGTTAGTACTAATAGGTTCAGTTTGTATCCATCATCTATTGTTTTTCATGGATTAAAATGTATGGGCATTTGACCATCACAGGTTAACCATATCAAAAAGGGCGTCAACCCATCATCAGTCGACAAGATTTATTTCACCGGTCCATTTGTTGCAAAAGGTTTCAAGATCGGTGTTATTTGCGGCATGATCGGTTTAACGGTAAGGTATTAACTATAGACTCTTGCCTTTGTTCCTGCAATGTGCCTTTTTGGATGTCACGTTAATCTTTGCTTGGGTGACTTATTAGGAAGCTGTAGCAATTGGAAGGACTTTTGCTGCTCTGAAGGACTATCAATTAGATGGAAACAAGGAGATGGTAGCACTAGGAACTATGAACATAGCAGGCTCAATGACATCTTGTTATATTGCAACAGGTAACTATATCAACTTAGCGTAACAGAGCTTCTGGTGACCAATCTGAAAAATACAATGCTGAAATCCACACATTTTATTTTATTTTCCCAGGTTCATTCTCTCGTTCAGCAGTCAATTTCATGGCTGGCTGCCAAACACCAGTATCCAATATCGTGATGTCAACAGTTGTTCTCCTGACCTTGTTGGTCATCACACCACTCTTCAAGTATACACCGAATGCGATCCTCGGGTCTATAATCATTTCTGCAGTGATCAGCCTTGTGGACTACGAGGCAGCAATTCTCATTTGGAAAGTTGACAAAATGGACTTCATTGCCTGCATGGGAGCATTCTTTGGTGTGGTTTTTGCATCTGTTGAGATAGGTCTCTTAATAGCTGTAAGGACTAAATCTTGGTTTGACTGCCGATGTCCTTTTCTAAACACACATAAAAATTAAGTTCACCTTGTTTCTCTGATGCTAACAGGTATCAATTTCATTTGCTAAAATACTTCTTCAAGTAACGAGGCCAAGGACCGTACTTCTTGGAAACCTTCCAGGCACCACAATATACAGAAACACCGATCAGTATCCGGAAGCAAGACATGTTCCTGGGCTAATAATAGTGAGGGTTGATTCTGCTATCTACTTCTCCAACTCTAATTATGTCCGGGAGAGGTATAATCTTTATATGTTTACCATTTCTGAGTGTGGAATTTGAGTTATAATGAAACGCAAATGAACACAACCTCATATAAATTTGCCTGGTGCTCCATTTCAGAATTCTTAGGTGGTTGACGGAGGAAGAAGAGAGAGCCAAAGCAGAGGGAGAGTCTAAAATCAACTTCTTGATCATAGAGATGTCTCGTAAGTAGAATGATTTGGTAGTCTTGTATCAATAATATTGATCATCAATCCTTCTTGAGAAAATACTGATTCAAATCTAAATACTTTTGCAGCGGTTATCGATATCGATACAAGTGGCATCCATTCTCTAGAAGATCTGTACAAGAATCTTCAGAAGAGAGACATTCAGGTACATGCTCTTAAACAAAATTATCATCACTTATACCAAGTACTTCTGATAAATTGTCTACTAGTAATCGGTCTAGTAATATGGAAATATTAAACCAAAATAGTTTAATATGGAAATATTGTGTATTTGGCAGCTTATCCTAGCGAATCCTGGATCCATCGTCATCGAAAAGCTCCTGTCGTCCAATCTCACCGAGCACATAGGAAGTAACAATATTTTCCTCACGGTTTCTGACGCTGTGTGTTTCTGCACAAGCAAAACGATGCAAGAGCCGTGAAGAAAAATGCATGGCTGTGGTAGACATGGTGTTATAGTATACGCGTATCATCTATCCGATGATACATAGGAGCAATTGCATAGCCCAATCAGGTGGTTCAGTGACATGGTTATAGTACTGTAATATGCATATATAGCTGTATGGTGAATAGGTTTGATGCAAACTAAAATGCCATACCTGTCACAAATTTAGGAACAGGTAATAGTAATAAGGTAGGCATTCCCTCCTACCCTTGAACTGTTTTCTTTATTCTCAAATAGTTTGATGGCTAGGTGAAATTTAAAAATCATAAAACTCACTAATATATATTAAAATATATCATACATAAAAATATGTAAAAATGTTTTAGGAGAACTACTGTACAACACTTAGCGCATTATTCAGCCTAAATAGCGCACCTCCAAATTTCCACTCCTTCCCATCACCACTCCACTTTTGATGTAAAACAATTATTCACTCGTATATTTACCTGTATATTATTTACCACCCCCACACCTCTCTTGATATAAAACAAATACTCATGGTTTTGTCGTTAAGCTCTTCACCAATCTTATCCCATCTTGGTATAAAAGAATTACTCGTACATTTACTCAAACATTAGTTCCCACCCCCACTCCGCTCTTGATGTAAAACAATTACATGTTTACTCCGGGTTAAAAAAAACGAAATAGTGGGGTACCACTCATTTATTTTTCAGAGCTAGGTTTAGGTTGTTGCGAGTGTCTGAATTGGAAATAGATAAGCTCTAGCTAAATTATTTTCAGAACAGGGGTACTAGGAACCTGTGCAAGCAGCTCTAACTAGAACATCAGTTTTGTCAGAAAATTGTCACTCCCACAGTTTCCAACACTAAAGGCTTGATGAATACCATAAAGCTAATAGAAAAAAAAGTTTTTTTCACCATTCTTATCAAAAATTTTAGTATAAAATTTCGGTACTTTAAGCTATATTATAGATCAAGTTACTAAATTTTAGGGTTTTTAGCATCCTCTAAAAGCAATTCGAGTTACCAAAAATTTTAGTGCAAATTTATGGTATCTTAAAGTACTAAAATTTTACATTGAGAAATATGGTACCTCGAGTATTTTTTAAGAATGTTAAAAGAACTTTAAATTTTTAGATTAAGAAATATGATACCTCGAGTTACTTTTTTAAAGGCAGTAAAAAAATTATAGATAAAAACAGAGGGAGTACTACCATTCGTTGTTAGTGGAGCTCCAAGTTTCTCCAGCACCTCGGCGAGAAGAGAGGGACAAGCCTCCTTGAGCTCGCTGAACCCCTCGGTCGCCACCACGGCCGGCAGCATGCCGGGCGAGGCGACGTACTCCACGCACAACGCCCTGAGCTGCGGGCAGTGGTGCCGGTCCGCCAGCTGCAGGGTCGCCGCCACGTTCGTCGCGCCGACGGTCCGCCACAGCAGGTGCTCGCACAGCGCCCTCATCCTCTCCAGGTCGAACCGATCCGCTGCCAGCCATTCGCTGATCAACGATCTCTCCATCGCTGCCAGACCTTCTCTCGGGAATCCGGCGACGGCCTCCATGAGCTTCGCGTGGTGGCTTCCTGCGGCGCCGCTGGGCCGTAAAGCCTCGTCGACCCCGGAGAACGGCAACGTGTCCGTGTAGACGAAGTGGAGCACGGCCTCGAACACGGGCGGTCTCATGTCGTGGATCTGGACGTGCTGCCGGCCGCCGCCGCCGCCGGCGCCCGCCATCGGCCCGAAGAACTGGGCGCAGAACACCGGCGACCGCGCCGCGAGCACCGCTCTGTGCGCGTCGTACTCGCTCGTTTCCACCTGGAGCGTCACGTCGGCGCCCCTCTTGCTCTCCAGCAGCTGCTCGAGGTGTCGCACGACGCCCGGCGGCGGCACAGAGATGAAGCGGCTGAGGCTCACGGTTGCTCCGGTCTTCGTCTCCTTGAAGACCTCGACGGTGCAGTGCAGCCTCAGACGGTCATCCATGAGGTACTCTTTCTCCACGGTTGCGACCTCCATAAACCTGAACACCCCGCATGGTCTAGCGATACGTCTGAAGTTACACCACACCGGAGACGACGACGACCTCCGAGCCTCCGACTCCGAGTGATGCTTTCAACGTGGAATGCGAGCCTCGCCGTAACTTCGCTTCCGGCATCAGTAATCGATTGCAGCTCGAGGAGCGTGGACATGTATCCTTCGTGCTCCACCGGAAGGGTACAGTCGAACCGCCCAGCTGAACCCGCCGACCTCAAAGACGCCGGACGTGATGGACTGCCCGGCGCCCTTCATCTTCTGCAGACTGAAGCCGGCGACGGTGAACTCGTGCGTGCCCTTGACCAGCTCTGTCGAGTGCGTCGACATGGTTGTGTTCGCCGTCAGGCTGCTGGTAGAAGACGACGGAGGCATTGATGATGCAGCGGCGGCCATTGGGGTGTGTGTCTCTATATATATATATATATATATATATATATATATATATATATATATATATATATATATATATATACTTAACTACTTTTTACAATTGACAGGGTAGCTCGGAGGTCAGATGAAGGGTCCTCCCCATAAAGATAGATTGTACTGGAAGGTTCAGATGAAGGAAGGGCCGAAACAAGGCAAAAACTTTAAAATGGGGTAAATAAATATGAGCAATCCGTGAGAATAGCAAACCCCTATCTCTTATAAAGAAGAAGACAGATAGGTCCACGAGTTGAGACAGAGAAGTTCTGACTAATCAAGTGTATGTATGTATATATATATATATACACACACGTGGTTGACAAAATATTCAGGAGATTAGGATAGAAAAAAGTATATTTCTAACTAATCTATCAACTAATCCATCGCTGCATCATTAGGATTCTTCCTGATGTTATCATTTTTAGCACACGAGTGTACATATACCCGTGTGTTTGTATGTCATCTAAACAGTCATCAAAAAATATGAAAAAAATTGATAAGATAGATTAATATGAGTTATATCACTCCACAAATATGCAAGCTTAAATTCAACTTCTACAAGTTGTAGCAAAAAAACAAATAAAACTGAAACTAACTATACGCATATTCATATTTATTTTTATTATTTTTTCTACAACTTCTAGAAGATAAATTTAAACTTGCATGTTGGTAGAGTGATATAACTCATATTAAACTATCTTATTAAACTTTTCTATATTTTTTGGTGACTATTTAGATGACATGCAAGCAACAGGTGTATATACACCCGTATGCTAAAAAACTGCTTCCCACACATATACCTTCTCAAACTATATTTCTAACATGCTTCCCGAGAGAGTATATACTTTTTGTAACTTGGGTACTTATTATTGATTATATATGGGAGTAATTTCTGAAATTGAATGATGACAAGTATTTCTTTATATGTACGTACATACAAATACGCCGTTGGGACACAATATTATCACTTGATTATGATTTGACCATACCTTATCTATAGTGATTTTATCTTTCTTTTAATTCACCTGTGTCGGCGTATCCGCATCTCTCTCCGTTACATATGCTGGGGGGAAATACTGCGTGTATATTTGTCCTCAAATCTATTCTAAGGTACACCAACTTGTTTTATTTACTCATCATCATCATTGTGTGACACATCTAGTAATCTAAAACATTTTTAAGCCGTTTAAGATCTAGATCCTCCTCTATGTTTCCATTTAACCTAAATCTTTAATATGAAAAGCCAACAATATATCATAAAAGGATCACTAATTAAGAATTTTTCTTCTTAAATCTTATATATTTAATTATTTTATTCATGTAAGGATCACTACTTTATGATGGATAATATTTGATATACTATATCTATATTACAAGAATTTCTATATATAAGACAAACTCTATCGCAGAATCACTAGAGATTGATGGATCACACTGCTATTGTCTGCATCGTTTTTAATTGCAATGAACATTGGTAGTCAGTTGGTGCAGTAGCACTTCCGTGGCTAACAACATATTGGTGTTGTCCGTAGTAGCAATGTATGTTGGCAGGCGCCTGGTACAGTGTCACTCTCACTGTTGACAACATATTGACATCATCCGTGACAGCAACACATGTTGTCTGCAACGATACTTTTGTTTTCTTCACTAATTTTATATTAAAAATGCTACACGATTAAAGTGCTTTTATGTGTGTGTGCATATGGATGGTATATTTATGTCAATTGTGATGAGAATAATACGTACACTGTTATTTTTGTTCTTGATATGTACTATAGTCTTACAAAATTATATTTTGTAAATTTGTATCTATCTATCCTATAGTGCACAACATACTTTACTTATTCTATGTATTTCACTTATCATTCTTCAAATCTAACAGCTAAAATCATCTTCATAAGATCAAACGGCTAGGATGGACTTTACCTCTCTTTATGTAGATTTTTCATATATTAAAGACTTTCTAAACTAGAAATTATCTTACCAATTTTTTAATCATAAAGTTTATGCAAATATGCTATATATATACATTTAGAATCAAAGCTCCATCTTAATTTTTTAGTCACGCATTAAAACACTGACAATGATACAATACAATAAATTTTGTGTTCACTACTATGCCGCAATTATGCTAATTATAATATCAATTAAGGGTCTATACCACTATTATTGGACGCCTAGGAATCACTAACGATAATATCAAAGACTCTAGTAAGAGAATGAGTATCTGGTGTCTTAAAAATATTTTGTTAGCACCATTTTTATGTGAAATAAGTTTTTTTTATATGCCAAATGATTCATCACTATAGAATATTTTTTAAATCATGAAAAGATATAATTAGTAGTTTCTCTTTGTTAAAAACTATATATTTTGTAAACTGTAAAGAATATATACGATAAATATAATATTTTCTAAACTGTAAAGAATGTGTAACATGTTATTTGAGAGTTGCACAGTTATTTTGTTCCTTTGATATATAGAAATATCAACAACATTTTATTTATTATAGCAAAACGGAAAGTTGAACGATGCAACTCATGTTTGTAAAAAGTGGTTTTCATTAAATTTATCCTTATAAAGTTCAATTTTTAATATTTGGTAATGCAAATAAATTATTTAATTAAAATTATCCTTGTGATGTATGAACTTTGATATTATAGTGATTATGAAAATAGTGTATCAATTTGTTGTTGCAATGTTTCTGAAATTAGCATATAAACATGGTCTTGCAATTAATGTCAAACTTGAAAACTCATAATTTATTATAATATGGTTAAACCTATGATTAATTATTTAAATATTTTGTCCGACTTTGTAATTTATGACATTTATATTTGAAATCATTTACAAGGAAAATAAGTATTTCAAGAAGAAATAAAAAACACATCATTCTGAATATAACAAGTGTTTTATACTGAGATGGTAATATAATTCTTTGTTGCCGAGAGCGGTCTTGAGTTTGCACCTCAAAAATCGAATTTCGTTTTCCAGGCATCATGTCACCACCACAAAAAGTCTATTTTCAGTAGCAGCCAGAGGCCGAACTAGTATTGCGCTAGCGAAGATCGTTGATGTTCACTTACCTTTAGTGGAACGTCTAGCCGTCAGGGAAAATGTATTCTAGCCATCAAGAAAAATGTATTTTTTAGTAGTAAAAGGATTAAGAAATAGAAAGTTCAATTACTAGCACTCTTCTTTTAAAGTTGCTACCATTTTATCAATTGATAAATGTATATAATTTTTATATATGTCTAGATTTTTTTAGCATTCGTATAAATTTACGTAAGACTAGAAAATTATATTATGAAACGGAGGGGGTAAATTTTACTGCATGCTCCGATGATAATAGAGAGATAATGATGTGTATTTGGCAACTTATTCTAGGAATTAATCATGGATCCATCGTCGTCGAAAAGCTCCAGGCATCCAGAACTCTCCGGTATCTCAAGTTCTCTCTGCATTTCTACACAGGAAAGTGGATGGAACGATAAAGAAAATTAGATGTGGAGTATATGAGTATCGTTAAGACATCGACCATGCAATGAGGCAATGATATGTACAGAGTGGTAGGTGGAACGGCGATAATATTTCAGAATGCAAAAGGTCGTAAAAAAAATTAAGACTCGATATGCAACAATTACACTCCCTAAATTTTTCAAAAGTATTACACCTGTAAAATGTCAACACTAACTACTTCTATATAGTTAAAAAGTAATGATGATACTTCCGTATTGAAGACTATATATACTTTCTCCTTCCACATACGATCTACGTATAAGTTTTTTCGTTAATCTTCTAGAATTGATCTGTATATAGCATACGTCTCTTTGGTTCTGTTGACTTATTGAAGAGATACCATACATCGGGAGCCTAGATGCATACAAACTTATGTATGGCGTTTGTTTTATTATCATATGAATTAGTTTAACTTAACCTTCATATTAGGGATGTGAGGGATAATTCAATGGTAGATAATCCATGCAAATTAAGCTTTGGTTAATTTTGGTACAAATACCAAGATTATTTGTGGAAGAAGGGAGTAATGTATATCAGCAATGTTGCAAATGACGAGTTGAAGGGAAGTCCTAGCTGCAGCTTCCAAGTTTCTCCAGGATCTCGATGAGAAGAGAGGGGGAGGCCACCTTGAGCTCCTTGAACCCCTCGGTTGCCATCATCGCCGCCAGCATTCCTGGAGACGCGATGTAATCCATGCAGAACTCCTTGAGCTGCGTGCGATGGTGCCGGTCAGCCAGCTGCAGCGTCGCCGCCGCGTTCGCCACGCCGATGGTCTCGCACAGCAGCGCCATCCTCACCAGGTCGAACCTGTCCGCCGCCGCGAGCCACTCGCACACCGTCGTTCTAACGACCTCTTGTTTGGAAGACACTTCCAGCTGGAAGGTGCCCTCCTCGACATGCGGCAACGTGTCCGTGTAGACGAAGTGCAGCACGGCCTCGAAGACGGCCGATTCCATGTCGTCGATTCGCACTTCACTCAGGCCGGCCTCCGACGTCGCCATTGGCCCGAAAAACTGGGCGCTGAACACCGGCGACCGCGCTGCGAGCACCGCCCTGTGCGCGTCGTACTTGCTCTGTCCGACCCGGAACGTCACGTCAGAGCCTTGCTCTGTCCAGGAGCTGCTCGAGATGGCGGCAGATGGACGGCGGCGGCACCGTGATGAGGCGGCTCACGGTTGCTCCGGTCGTCGCCTGCTTGACCACCTCGAAGGCGCAGTGCAACGTCAGGCAGTCATTCACCAGGTACACTGACTCCACGGTTTCTATCTCCATAAATTCGGGGAACCCCCAGTCGGTGCGAGGCTTGAAGTCGTGAATCTCGGTCGAGCGCAACGAGCTCGCGGCAGCGTCGTTGAAGTGGAAGCTGCACTTCGCTGCAACTTCCTCTACGCCAGTGCTTTGCAGCTCGAGGAACACGGACACGTGCCCTTCCTTTTCCTTGGTGCTGCCGGCAGCATAGAAATGGATCGCCCAACTGTATCCACCAACCTCAAAGGAGCCGGACGTGATGCGGTGGCCGGAGCCGTTCCTCTTCTCTAGGCTGTAGCCAGGGACGGTGAACTGATGCGAGCCCTTGACAAGCTCAGTGGAGTGCGTGGACATGGTGCTGTGCGGTGGGCTGGTGGTGGAAGAGGATGAAAACACAGTGGAGGCGGTGGCCATGGCGGATATGCCTGAAGAACTCTTCGTCCACAGGGGAATTAGTAGCTCGATTCCTCTTTTGTTTCCGTTTCTCTTCCTCTTCCTTCTGGGATCCATACCCCGTCCGGAGATTTGCAAAAATGACGCTCTAAACATGGTTATTTGTAATTTTGTCACTGGATGACAAGGGGTACGTCAGGGGAATGCGGTGCCTTGTACATACTGCTTCCTCGTCTAATATAAAGCTCACCGGGTGAAAAAACCCGGCATGAGTTAAAAAAAAAAATTAGTAGCTGGATGTTTCTACTTGGTTAGGTCTCGGAAGTTCAACCGTCGTATTAACGACAGTAAAAGCTAATCGAAGCATTTCGAGGGGCCGGTGTCTCATCGATTCTGGCATAATTTATCACGGATGTATCGATGTGTCGAACAAGCAGTACTGCGGAGTAGTATATTTTAAGAGCAAGTTCAGTCAACTACTAGATTTAATTTATCTATATTTAATTCAATAACTAATTTATATAATAGTTACCTATAAAACATCAATACATAATCTCACATATCATACACACATTTTGTTTTGAGCCCGTATGCAGCTGGCTAGCTACAAATTAGTAGGTAACCCTTCTTCTCTGTTTCCTCTTATCTTTTTAAAATATGTTTATAACTGGTTTACAGCCTATACCTGCTATAAGGAGAATACATATATTAATATATATTGGAAAATGCTGGTGTACATATTTGCACGATCGTACTGAAACCTGGAAGCTCTTTCCCCATTTGAAAAGGTTGGAAAATATAATTAAGGCATGTGTTTATTTAGCAAAGTCTTTTTTTGTTAACAGTTAAGCTGATAGCATAACATGTACCATCTCTGTCTAAAAATATAATTATTTTTAGGTTATCTAGCATGGATTAAAGGTTGTCATGCTCATCAACAAGTGATGAATGAGTGGGAAGTGGATATTGAACTCAGGAGATTGAGATTCATACTAAGTGCATGTACAGTAATCTAAACAATTTATTATATATATAAAGTAATAGGAAAAGGAGTCTTCGTATTCTCTCTCAAAGGCTAGAAATTTCGAGATTAATCAAAAGAAAATTAGAGAGAAAAAAAAAGAGAAGACCGTGCATTACAAGATAGAGAAAAAAATATTAGCCTTTTGAGTCGGACAACAGGAAAAAAGGAAAAGATCAGTCACCGTGTATTACAAGAGAGAATAAAATATCAGTTTTTTAAGTCGGACAATGGCAATTTAATGATTGTGGCAGCATATTCTTTATAATGCAATAGCGCGTTCATTCTTATGAGCACATGTTAATCAAAAACAAAAAAATATAATTAGAAATACAATTTCAGAGTCCATTATAATAAAAAAGAATTCGGTTAGAAATAAAATTTTAGAATTAAAAATAAAAAATAATAAAAACGAGTCAATGTGTAAATACAGTTTAGAAAAATCTAAATACCAGATTAAAACCCACATTAATCGAAATAACATACGATTAGAAATACACTTTCAGAATTATGAAACAAAGAAAGATAATAAAAACAGTTCATGTGTAATAAAAAGAATTCAATTAGAAATACAATATCGGAACTAAAAATAAAAAAATAATAAAAAGAATCCATGTATCGATACAACTTAGAAAAATCTAAATCGCAGATTAAAATTTTAAAATAATTAATATTGAGGGAAGAGTTCATCTATAAATAAAAAGAATCTGATGAGAAATACAACTTTTGAGATTAATTGGAAGAAAATTAGAGGAAAAAAAAAGATAAAAAGATAAGACGGACAATGAAAAGACCGTTATTATAAGAGAGAGAAAAAAGAAAATATCGATCTTTTTAGCCGGACAATTTAAATGAATTAGTACCGTAATTGGATGTGCTTCAGCCATGCATCAACGACGAATAAATATGATTAGTGTGATGATATGTGCTACAATTAGTTTCCGAGTTGAACACAATCTATCATGATATATCTAGATCATGCGGTCTAAAAATCCAAATTTCCTATTAAATATTTTAAAATAATTGATATTGAGGAAAGAGACCATCTATAAATACAATTTAGAAAACATCTAGAATCTGATTAGAAATACAATTTTTGAATTAAAAATAAAGAAAAAAATAAAAGAGTCCATGTGTAAATACAATCTAGAAAAAAATCCAAATTTTAGATTAAAAATTTTAAAATAATTGATATTGAGGAAAGAGACCGTCTACAAATATAATTTGGAAACATGTAAAATTCGGTTAAAAAGTAAAATTAAGAGAAAGAGTTTAGATATAAATATAATTGAGAAGTATTTAAAATTTAAATTACAAATTAATTATTATGCAAAAAAGAGTTCAGGTACAAGTACAATTTAGAATATAGATAAATAAGGTTTCATGTAAAATCATCTTCAAATTAACAATTGAATTAATTATTATAAAGATAAGAGATCCCTGTATAATGATGCTAGCCGCACATTATGTGCGGGCCCCAATGCCAGTTACTATCTATTTGACATACATAGACAATTAAACAAACATGTTGTACAATGAGTTATCTATTTTGTTGTCTCTATTGTATTTAATACATGTTTTGTATTTATTGCATGTAACCAATGTATAAAGTTTTTTTTTCGTAAAAGAGGTTGCATGCAGCTTAGGAATATGTGGACTAGCAATAGACAAATGAAGAGATACAACCAGGTTTGTCTTGAGTTAATAATACTACGTAGGATAATTAATCTGGCATAGATATATATAGATGATTGTTGTGTCACCGTTGTACAAGCTGTAAGTGCACTTCAAGAGAATAAGATTTGTAAAGTAGATTTTTTCCCTTATTTTTTTGCATTTGCTATAATCGTCAAGAAATATTAGCGCCAAGGTTAAATGATTTGAGATTAGGTGTCTGATCTTCCGAATTGAATTTAGCAACATGAAAATATTCATGTTTTGAGGCTTCCAATCACCAATCACCACCTCACGATAACTACACCCTCATATCTAGTCGTTATCGACCATGCTCTCACGTAATCGATATCCAATACGAAGGTTATGCTCCTGCACAGATAGGATGAAATTCACAAGAATAGGAAAAACACTATCTAAATTGCTGATAAATGATTAATTAGGCCCACAACACAATTACAGTGTCCAAGGCTGCAAACAGACTCGGATTGGGTAAGGTATGTGGTTTGTTTTGGTCATTCAAGATAGCCTCAAAGAAATTTTGACGTGTAACCAAAACCATCTAAAAGTATGCTGCGAGGCCTTTCCACAAGTACTCAGGGGCCCAAAGGCCTTATGCATCAGTGGCAAAATATGCTTGAAGATGACGATGTTTGGAGGACAAATTTTGAATCCAAAGCTTAGTTCTTTGTCTCTTACCTTTTGTTGCCCAAAAATGATGTGGTAGCTTCAAGGAATACTTGGATAAGATCATGAATTGGTCCCCAATCAACTTGATTAATCGATCAAGCATTCCATGATCTTTCTCCCACTGCTTTGAGCCATGCAAGTAGTTATGCAAATGATAATACGATCGAATAACTCATGTGCAGAGTTTTTGCTTCAAATATACAAAATATAAATATAATATAGAAATCATGTACCTGGTTTATCAATGTGTAACATAGGCATTGTCATATTCCAGAAGGTTATGTTCTCTCCGACAAACATCTCGGCATCAATGACACTGATGCCAAGATCCCTGCTCCTAGCACCAAAAAAATGGGCTACTATTGTACACTATCTTGTTCTAGAACATGATGATACCCACAAGGTACTAGGCTTGATATGTCAAGCCCTAAGTTTTACCTACCCAAAAAAGTCAATAAGAAAAATCACCAAAAATCAATTTTGTTTAATAATCCAAGAGAAAACAATCCAAAAGAAATTATTTAAATAAATCACCTAAAGGTCGCGAAAACGGGTTTTCGTTTTTCGTATGATCAAAATCGATTAACATGACGTATAGTTGAATTTCAGAAGAATTGCATTAAAAATTCACCAAATAAAAACAAATCAAAGCTTTTAAAGGCAACTCGGCATCCGTTTTTCTTTTCTTTTAGCAGTAGGTTTTGTGGGCCGAAACTAAGTTTTGGTCGTGTTTTGGGCCCAAAAGGTTGCAGACCCATCTCTCCCTCCTCAACATGCGGCCTCCCCTCCTCTATCCCTTTCCCAGGCTAAACTCCTCCCCCTCTCCCTAAAAATAGGATCAGTTATGCAATGGCTTCTTAAAAAAATTGCATTTTAGTCATTTAGTGATAATCATCGACTTTTGAATCGATTAGATTCCTTTGTGTGTATTTAAGGGGGTGTTTGTTTCCCCCTAACTTTTTTAAACCACGTTACATCGAATGTTTAAACACTAATTAGTATTAAATATATACTATTAATAAACTCATCCCATACTCTGGACTATTTTGCGAGATAAATCTATTGAGCCCAATTAGTCCATGATTAGCTAATGTGATGCTACATTAAATATTTGCTAATCATGGATTAATTAGGCTTAAAAATTTGTCCAATGTAATATCCTTTATTTATGCAGTTAGTTTTGTTATCCGTCTATATTTAATACTCCTAATTACCGTCCAAACATCCGACGTGACAAGAGACAAAAAAAAGTTCCTAGATCCAAACGGCCACTGATTGACTTTAAAATTATTAAAATGATTAAAATCATACGAACTAATAAAAAATACTACCTCCGTTTTAGTTCAGAAGACTTTCTGGATTTTCTTAAATTCATATATATATGTATGCATATGTTTTAAATATGTGTCTAGATTAATTAGCACACAAATGAATCTACAAGAATAATTTCTATCTGTATTTATTGCTATGTCATGTAAATAATTTGATGATGTGACATATTATTTAGCGGAGAGAGAAAAAAATAAATAATCTAGTTCTAGATTAAGACCCAAGATTTCATATAAAACAAGACTGCTTGTGAGAGACAAGTGAGTCATGTGATAACAAGATATAAAAGTTGTATTATATAAGATAGTTTTTTAATACGATTTTCTAGAGTACATAAACTAGGCTAGTTTTAAGCATTATAAGTGTTTTATAATATGAAACAGACCGAATACTTATATTACGATACAAAATTTGAATAAATGCATGCTCTTGCTCCCCAAGGCCCAACTGACCGTTCCAAAGCTCCGGCGTGGCGATTCGTGGCTTATCCAAATTCCCAATCCAATGGCTCGCGCCCTCTCTCGCCTCCTCCCCGCCCTCCTGCTCCGCCGCCCTCTCCCTCCCCTCCTCCTCCTCCTCCGCCGCCGCCGCCGCCGCGTCGTCCTAACCCCTAGCCCCAGAGCCCTCGCCACGCGCGCCGATGCCGAGGCCCTCGCCTCCCGCCACTCCCTCGTCCTCCCCGGCGACGAGCGCTCCCCCTCCCACGGCTCGGTCCAGCCGCCGCCGGACTACGGCGGGGGCGGGGGCGGGGGCGGGGGCGGCCTGGGGACCATCGCCGCCATCGTCACCTCCCTCGGCGGCGGCCCCGCGGCCGTGGGGATCGTGCGGCTCTCCGGCCCCGACGCGGTCGCCATCGCCGGGCGCGTGTTCCGGCCGGCCAGGGGGGCGGCGCCGTCGCCGTCGCCGTGGCGGCCGCGCAGCCACTTCGTGGAGTACGGGGTCGCGTTGGACGGGGACGGCAACGTCATCGACGAGGTGCTAGTGCTGCTACTGCTGGCGGCTTCGGTGGCGCTGGCTGTCGATTGGTTGTGTTTGATTATCTGGCTCTCTGCTGATCTCGCGATCTCTGGCAGGTCCTGCTGGTGCCTATGCTGGCTCCGAGATCGTACACGCGGGAGGATGTGGTGGAGCTCCAGTGCCATGGGAATGACCTTTGCTTGCGGCGTGTGCTCAGGGCCTGCTTGGAAGCCGGTGCTAGGCTCGCTGACCCGGGTTAGCCTCTTACTTAATCGCTCTATGTGTTGATTTTCCTTCTCACCTTTTGTTTTAAATGTTTCTTTTAGCTCATAGAACTAAAAGATGGACAGAACGTGTTGATATATACTACTCTCTATAGAGGATGCCATGACTTTTTGACACACATTTGATCATTTGTCTTATTAAAAATGTTGTGCAAATATGCAAAAATGTAATTTATTATTAAAAATGCCAACTAATAATTCCAATCACAATGATAATTGCGTAAATTTTTTAAATAAGACAAATAGTCAAAAGCGTGCCAAAAAGTCAATAGTGTTATCTATTAAAATACGAACTGAGTAAAATTTTTAAACCAGCATGTCATCAAATTTATGTCTTTTTCCAGGTGAGTTTACTCTTCGTGCATTCCTTAATGGGAGATTGGACTTGGCACAAGCGGAAAATGTGTCAAGGCTCATTTCAGCCAAGTCTGCTGCTGCAGCAGACTCAGCATTGGCTGGCATACAGGTATGGCACCAGTTTATGTTGTGGCAAACTTCTTTTTAGTACATAAAGAAATATATAAGTGGGAAAGTGTTAGAAAGGATTGTGATAATTCTAGTAGAGATACCAGAGCCCAAATACCCTAGAGCAGGAAGCCAGGAAGTAACTGAAACAATTTATTTCTCTGTAACACCCCTGGAATCTTTTGTACGGGTTATGAATCGTTATAGATTTTCAACCTTTTTTAAATCATGGAGTTTCAGTTCAGCTCCTTTGAAAGGCTCAATGTATAAGGCTTTATGGAGAAGCTGAATGCTCACGACATGTTCTGAATTGTACATATGTTTGAATGTAGGGAGGCTTTTCTAAGCTAGTAAAGTCAATGAGATTAAGGTGCATAGAATTGCTCACTGAAATTGAAGCCCATCTAGACTTTGAAGATGAATTGCCTCCCTTGGATCCAACAATGCTGGTCAGCAAAATTAATGGTATGACACAAGAGGTTCAGGATGCTTTGGATACTGCTAATTATGATAAGCTATTACAATCTGGTCTACAGGTACTTTCTTTGTATCGTATTTTAGGGTTAAGATAGAAACGTAATGAACTGAAAAAAGAAATGTTAAATATATAATTCATTGCAGGTAGCAATAATTGGACGCCCAAATGTTGGGAAGTCAAGCCTCCTGAATGCTTGGAGCAAGGTATGTGCTTCCATATCCCTCTTTACTCTTTTGCATATTAAACCAGCGTCTGTTTTCTAGCTCTCTTTTCTATGTTATTGTTCTTGTGAAACTTCTACCGTGTAAATATTTCCTACGTTCACGTGATAAATGAAATGACCTATTATCATGTAACACTTTCTGCTGTGAATTTGAATAAACCTCATGCCATCTGATACGTGAAGGGAGTTAAGATTACTTTCTGTGACATCATGGGCCCAAAATTCACTTAAATCTGAAACTTGCCCATACTTAGTTACTTGCTTGGGTCCAAGCTGCATTTTTCTTTTGCCAGTAGCTTAGTATATTCCATACTTACGGCTGTGCAAACTTAATGACTTGCTTGGGATTTTATCCCCACTGAGGCCAACGTGCATTTTGTTGCCAGTAGCATAGTATTGCACCCCTCAAAATGGCAGACCATGAGCTACATCTGAATTTGGCTGGGATGTTACACTTTGTTCTTTTTCAGCAGATTCAGTCCTGAACACAATTATTTGTTCCAACTGAGTGGATGATATATAACCAGGAGAAATAATTGTAGTCTATATTTTTATATACCACATCATTGTACTGCACACTTGGAATGTCATATGTAGTTGGATTCCTCTTGGATTGCATCCATACTGGTTGATATTGGAATTTAAATGATTAGCTTGCAGAGTGAAAGAGCTATTGTTACTGAAATAGCTGGAACCACAAGGGATGTAGTAGAAGCAAATGTCTCAATTCATGGCATTCCCATCACACTTCTAGATACTGCTGGTATAAGAGAAACTGATGACATTGTGGAAAAAATTGGTGAGACATTATTAACTTAGATTTTGGAACATATATTCGGTGCTGCATACTTGCATAAGAAGTGGTGGTAAAGGCTTAGGTACAAGCTAACTGACGCATATCTTTAATTCTGCTCTTACATAGGCGTCCAACGATCAGAAGCTGCTGCACTGGGAGCAGATCTGATTATTATGACAATAAGTGCAGTTGATGGGTGGACTGATGATGACACCAAACTTATTGAGCATGTATTGATCAGTAAGGTACATTCAGTCTGATCTTCTTACCAGTTTTCCTGCCTTGTTCAGGATTGCTGCTTAGCTGGTTTTGTTAGAAGTTTTACTTTCCTTGTTTGGTAGTCCTGACAGTTATAGTACTGCTCTTTGAGATATTTTATCTGTGGTCATTCAACAATGCTACATTGTGACCATTGTATTTTTTTTTCCTTTTTTGGATATCAGAAATCCTCAGGTTCCGCAGTGCCAATGGTCCTTGTAATCAACAAGGTAGACTGTGCACCATTTATTTCAGGAGAACAGTTTGAACAATTCAGTGGAGTTTTCAGAAAACATGTGCAAACATGTGCAGTCACTGGTAAAGGCATTTCTGAGTTGGAGAAGGCTATAATAGAGGTTAGAGGTCTTGATCCTCTACCTTCAGAGGGACGACGATGGACTGTAAATCAGGTAGGTGACTCAATATTCTCAATAACAGAAGAAAAATACTTCAAGCATTGAGAAACTCCAAATGTTTACATATGAACGATGTTTTAACTGCTTGTGAAACTATTATATATGCAGAGGCAATTTGAACAGTTATTGAGGACCCAACAAGCTTTTACTAGGTTAGAGTCATCAATCAATGAGCAGTTGCCGATGGACTTCTGGACAATAGACTTGAGGGAAGCAGCATTGGCCCTTGCAACAATTAGCGGGGAGGACATCTCTGAAGAAGTTTTGAGCAGCATATTCAGCAAATTTTGCATTGGAAAATGACTGGCAAGCATTGCAAACTGCGTATTCTTGTTGATGCACTGAAGATAGTTACATTCAGGTGTTTTGAGCCGAAGCAGTAACTGCTCGCCGACACATAGAATGGTGTGTACAACTTTGTCAGTCTGCCACCATCTCACTGAAGTTTGAGACAGAGCAGGAGTAAAGGACACTGAAACCTATCAACGGTCTTAGGTTACTCGAACATATGGATGATTGAGCAAGCTCAATGACTAGCTGCGAGGTTACTTGATTTTTCACCGTTCACCTGAGTAGCTGTGCAATACCTGCAAAACTTTCCTTATCTGCGCAAGATGTCTTTAAATGCAGTTTGGGTCTAGAATGAAAAACTCGTTTGTGCTGTTTCGATCATCCTCAGCTGTTTTGAAATTTGAATGAATGGCTCAAGTGTATCTGTATACCTACTACTTTTTTTTTAACCAATGCACAGTGGGGGAAGCCCCTACGGTATGTATGCCTACTACTTGTGAGTTATGGTAATGCATTCTGAAATTACAATAACCTGTACGGTGTGGAACTGAAAAATTCAAGGGCTTAAAAAGCTTCTAGATTCTAATATTCCAGATCTTAAACCATGAATTCGTTTACCAGCTATTTGTAATGGGTAGGTTCAGTTGTATGGAAACGGACACAGCTGATAAATATGAGTAAGACGAGGAAAAAATCATAACCCGACCTTAGCTCAGTTGGTAGAGCGGAGGACTGTAGTTGTTGCAAGTTAATCCTTAGGTCGCTGGTTCGAATCCGGCAGGTCGGAATACTTTTTTTAAAAAAATTTCCCACTCATCTTTTTTTTAGGCGCTTACTCTGGCAAAAATCTCTGAAAAACTTTATTTTTATCCCACGCAAACATTATAAATTAAAAGTACAAAACACCGTTACCAGTGCCGTGCGGACGTCATCGGCCAACCCACCCAGCTATCCTGCCTGCCTCGACAACTCGTAGTCGAGCTTGCCGGCCGAGTACCCCAACTGGCACGCATGTCACCGGGAGGTGGCGGATGGAGGGCGGAAGCGGGGTGGGGGATACCCTACATCCAGATGTGCCGAGGCGACCTGCCCTAATGACGAATGTTTTGAATTTTTACTTTTATTTATTAAATAATTTACAAATTTTATTTTGCATTTCGAAAAATCACAAAACTAATCTCCTGCCGTCCTCTAGGAGGGCGGAAAGATCGACGTGGCAAATGACCACTAAGCCGCGAGAGATGGCCCGACAACGGCTGCACGATGAATTTTTTTTTATTTAGCCTCATCTGGAAATTTTACAATTTAACTATGGTCGATACATATGTGTATAGTGTATAAAATTTCTTAGCTAAATATAAAATTCGCCGTGCTGCCGTCCCTCGCGGCTGAGTGGTTGTTTGCCGTGTCACCTTTTCATCCTCCTAGAGGACAACAGAAAGTTGGTTTTGTAATTTTGAAAGGCAAAATTAAATTTATAAATTATAAAAAAAATAAAATTCAAAAAATTCCCCTAATAACATACGACGTGCTTGGGTTAGCACAGCCCAAACTGACCTGTCGTGCCTTTGCACCGTGCTTGGGCTGTCTGCTCGACCGACACGGTGAGCAGACGGAGTGGCACGACCTGCTTTCGCACGAAGCAGGATGGGCCGTTCCGTTCTAGCCGAGGACGGCCCAAAAGTCCCATGTCTACCGGGTCGCAAACGCCATGCATGCTGGTCAATCACGGACAGCTACAGCAAAAAGAACGGTGAAGAAAATAATCCATAGGGTCATCTTGCTGCCGCGTGCAGCCGTCGTCATTAAATTTCTCTGACATTTCCAGGCTCATTGTTTGGTTACTTTTTTAAAAAAACAAAATCAAACCGTCGTATTTACATATAAAAAATAATTTTTAAATAAAAGTTTTACATAGTTCTTTTTTTATCTAAAAGTAAAAGACCAAAAAATAAATTATGATAAAAACACCTAAAATCAACTATAAATTTAAAGTTAAATTTTTTTATTTTGACTTATAAATATATGGGAAAGCGAAAAGATTGACCCTCTATCCGTGCAGCCATATGCGCCCATGGCTTGGTCTCTCTTCTCAGCTGCAGCAAGGAAAGAAAAAGCGCTGCACTTTGGAGCATGCAAAGGGCAAAACGAGCAGTAACCTCACTTCTCAATCATGCATGCTGACTTGGGCCGCGATCGGCAAGGGCCTTAGTTAACTTAAAACCTCGTTATCTGTTCACACGCTTTTTTTATAAAAATTTTCTATAGGAAAGTTGTTTTAAAAAATCATATTGATCTATTTTATATTTTTTTAATAATTAATAATTAATTAATCATGTACTAATCTATTACTACGTTTTTCATGTCGGATAAGTTAACTTACTAAGTCTATGCTGGAATATAACTGTTCCAAGAGATAAATGTAAGGATGGAGACAAAACTCGATGGGTGCCAGAACCAACGATACCATCGAGTCCAAGCGATGAAAAGCTTCTCTCAATTATTACTGCTCCCTTAATTTCATACCGCAAGACATTTTAGTTTTATTTATATTTATTTATTAATTAATATATATATATATATATATTTTAATGTATTAGTAATACGTAGATCTAATCAATATTAAAACATCTTAACGAGGAAGCAGTACTTTTAAGGGTTTGTAATAGTACGGGTGGTTTATCTGCAATGAGCCTAATCGACGAGCCAACCAGCTGAGGACTAGCTCAAAGATCTAATTTGCCGGTCCTCGGCAATACACGTTAATACAACTTGCCCTTACAACATACTGCCCCAATTTAAAATATTACTATTTCTAAAATTTAAATTGTGTATCGTAATATAATCATTGATATACTAACTTATATGATAATTATTTGATGATTGCTAAGTATTGCAAAGAGGTGATTGTTTGAGTGCATAAAAAAACCAAACACTACATTTACAAATAAAAATAATTTATAAATACAAGATCTATATATGTATTCTTATCGATCCAAAAGTCAGTGCTAAAAAAATAAAATTCGGTAAAAAAATCTTAAAATTAACTCCAAATTTAAGTTTAAAAAATTAAATTTTGGGTTATAAGCTAAGCACAAGTGAAAAGATGGGGTATTTAAAAAATAGTCACTGAATTGATTCAAAGATAATCTTTTGATCTAAATTTAGTAGTTGCTAAAGTATCTAAAATACTTCTATTTTAGAAACTATGGCCGTGTGCATGTTTAGTTGCTATTTTCTTAGTGTAAAACTCTCAGTTAAGTACAAGTCGATCCCTGCATTAATTAGCCACATGATTTCGTAGCCACATGTATTGGACTTACATTTATAAACCACTTTCTTGCATCCAAAGCATGCACTTGCACTAGTATAAACCACGTAGCTGATGGACGCAAAGCTAGGCTAGCCACCCATAAACGCATCACCTCAGGTTTATTTCTCTCCATTTGTGCAGCTTTCAGTGACCTGGCTGACAGGCAATTATCGGAATAATCAAACGCCTAATGATGATGGCACCTCTTGCTGCTCCCTATCACCCCTGCATCAGCTCTAGCCATGCCTGCGTTTGCTACGAGTTTGAACTACTCGTATGTAAAAAAAACCAATTCTCCGGTTTCGTGTCTAACGTTTGACCATCCGTCTTATTTTAAAAATTTTCAGAAAATTAGAAAAAAAATTAGTCACACGTAAAGTACTATTTATGATTTGTCATCTAATAAAAACAAAAATATCAATCAAAAAAATTTAAATAAGACGAAAAGTAAAAAATTGTAGGTAAAAAATGAAAAATTGATTTATTTTGAGACGGAGGGAGTAAACAAATAAGTAATTAATTCAGGTTCGAGTCGAGCTCACATCAGTCACTCGCTCTGCTCCAGGAAGAATGGTCCAAACTGTACATCATCATGCCATTCAGATAGGTCCCAAACTAGCTACTTGCAGATGAAATCAAAAGGTAAAAGAAGATTAGCATGCGTTATATTCTTGCTGAACTTCCATGTTGCAAATGTCACTTTGGAGTGCAAACCTAATGTTCACCGGACTATGAAAGCTCCAACCATTGGAAACATTCTACATTTTGTTGGGGTGGGGGTCATAATTGATGAGTAGAGATAGGTTCCTGATATATGCTATGCATATGAAACTGTGCTGTTCCTTTTCTTCTGAGGATATGCCTATGCGTACGAAACCACTGTAACATGCAAATTGCCGACCTATCTTTTATCTTTTGCTTATACTTATAACCTAAAATTTAAATTTTTAGTGTTAAATTTAGAGTTGATATTTAGTTTTTTTTACTAAAGTTTATTTTACAACCTTGGTTCTTAGCTTGCTATAAACACGCATATTAAAGTTTTTGGTTCTTAGCTTGCTATAAACACTGCATATTAAAGTTTTATTTATAAATTATTATTTGCAAACATGTCGTTTGGCCATTTCTTTTAACCCAAAAGACGACCCATGTATCCTTTATGTTTTAATCCAGGACAGTTGCATGCATAGACTAGCAGTAGCGGACCCAGGATTTTTAAGATGGGGTACAAATTTGTTAAGAATCGTTGATCCATAATAACTAATAAAATATTAATATTTTTAAATTAAATATATATTCATGTTATGCTAAAAGCTAAATAATCAATAAGATACATTTACAATATTTTTAGAAAACAAGAAATTTTACGATCATTAAAAAACTAGCGAGATTTACCAAATTTTTACTGTAAAATTTCAGTACATTTAGATACCTCAAAATGTAATACCTCAAAAAATTAATGCTTTTAGTAAATATGATACCTCAAAATACATTGTTAAGGAAGGTAAAAAAGGACCTTTAGAAAATAGATAGTATAGTTAATAAAAGATTAATGCTTTGTTCCAAACCAAATATAAATTTATTTTATGCTCAAAGCTACAAAATAAATAAAACAAATTTAGAATATCCTTAGAAAATTGATCCTTTCTAAAATGAAGGTCAAACGATCTGGCTTCTACTTGAAAGTCAGATATAGAAGTTTTGAGTTAGGATTCCATCTTTTCCATCCGGTGCGTACACTAAAAACATAAAAAAAACTCTGAACGACTAAATAAGACCCGTAACTAAACATAGCTCCAAGACCCGGGAAATCACACTTCTAAGAACTAATTAAACACAAGACTGTAAAAAGATATTATGCATGGTTTTTCCACTAGCTATTTTGACTCAACTTATGGTACATATGTCTAATATACAGGTTATGAAGTGATTTTTTTGCCAAAAAATTTCAGGTACAGCGTACCCCCATGTCGTTTGGTGTCTCCGCCACTGTAAGACTGGGATCCAACATTAATTAGCAATCCAAAAAAAAATAGCCTACAAAGAAACTTGTAAGTGTTCCCACATTAATCCGCTTGAATTTTGACAGTTTCATATATATTCCAATTTGTCCTGGTCTAATATATATCATATGCCTATAATCCTATATATATTCGAACACTAATCAGTTCACATAAAAGTGCGAAAAACCACACGACAGAGACTCCACACCGCTCACAAAATAGGGATACATGTCACGGGATCAGAAATCAAATCTTAACATTCGCCGCATATATCGACATATTTCGCCATATGATCTGCTAGACACGCATCAAGCGTGTGATCGATCATCGATGAGCATACATATGTGGAATCATGGATCATCCACATATGTATGCATATATGTAGACTGTAGTAGTATTCAGCTGGCAACCCAGGCAATGCAAGTTGGCCTCATCTTTTCACCCATATTTATACTTATAAAACCAAAACTAAATTTTTACCTCAAATTTAGAGTTGATTTTGGTTTTTTTCATCGTGTTTTATTTTCCGGTCTTATTTTTAAATCGCTAAAAACACGTATATAAAAGTTTTATTTAAATTTTATTCCAAATATAACTTTTGGTTTTTTTCTCAGAAAAAAACCCAAAGATGACCCTGAGGCCATGTTTAGTTTCCAAAAACTTTTTCCAAAAACATCACATCGAATCTTTGGACACCTAAATAAAGTATTAAATATACATGAGTTACGGGGGAAATCGTGAGACGAATGTTTTGACCTAATTAGGACATGATTAGTCATAAGTGCTACAGTAACCAATATATGCTAATGACAGATTAATTAGACTCAAAGTATTCGTCTCGCGGTTTCCCGGCGTAATTTGAAATTTGTTTTCTCATTCGTGTCAGAAAACCCCTTCCGACATCCGACCAAACGTTCGACTTGACTTTTTGGCAAAATTTTTTGGCAACTAAGGTGGTGTTTAGATTGAAAAATTTTGGGAGAAGTGTCACGTCAAATATTTGACCGGGTGTCGGAAGGGGTTTTTGGACACGAATGAAAAAACGAATTTCACGGCTAGCCTAGAAACCGCGAGACGAATCTTTTGAGCCTAATTAATCCGTCATTAGCACATGTTGGTTACTGTAGTACTTATCACTAATTATGGACTAATTAGGCTCAAAAGATTTATCTCAAGATTTCTTTCATAACTACGCGGTTAGTTTTTTGGTTCATCTATATTTAATGCTTTATTTAGGTGTCTAAAAAATCGATATATTGTTTTTGGAAAAAAATTTTGGAAACTAAACAAGGGCTAAACAAGTCCTGAAGTCTCCATCTCGCTTTTTGCTGCCACTATCCTGGAACAAACTTCCACAGTGCTACCAGAGGACACGCCCAGCTTGCACATCACAAGAAGCAACCTCGCACACATCTTTGCAACAAGTTGCAAGATAGAAAGAAAAAGGCTCTCTCGATCCCATTTGGCCCTGTTTAGTTTTAAAATTTTTTTCAAAAACATCACATCAAATCTTTGGATACTTAAATGAAGCATTAAATATATATAAACATTAAAACTAATTACACAGTTATAGGAGAAATCGTGAGACGAATTTTTTGAGCCTAATTAGTATGTAATTAGTCATAAGTGCTACAATAACCAATATGTGCTAATGACGGATTAATTAGACTCAAAAGATTCATCTCGTCGTTTTCAGGTGGAATCTGAAATTCGCTTTTTTATTCTAGTCTGAAAACCACTTCTGACATCTGGTTAAACGTTCAACGTGACTCTTTGCCAAAAAATTTTAACAACTAAACAAGGCCACTCGCAAAACCATTTCACTCTGCGTATGTCTCCATCGATTGCCTGACGCCGTGCCACAGAATAAGAACAAGAACAGTTCCTTTCTCTTTAGCTCATCGAGAGAGAAAGAGAAAGAGAGGGAGAATGTACCGGAGAGAAGCTAGCATACAATACGTGCATACAGAGATCGATGGTGAGAGCGACGAATAGGAGAAGAGAGAATGCAATTGTTGCGTACGTGGTGGGACAAGTGGACGGCGAAGGAGAGCAGTAGCGGCGGTTGGACGTGAGTGAGCGCAACGCCCTTCCAAGGGGAGGACCACCGGTGACAACGCCAAGATTCAGAATTTTCAGAGTTATGGGAGACCAGCGCTACTGCTAACAATGTAGGTACAATTGTTTCAGCATGTCTATCTTTAATTTCGGTTTGTTGCTTATGCTTGTAAACTAAAATTTAAATTTTTAAACTTAAATTTACAGTTAATTTTAGGTTTTTTACCGAAGTTTATTTTCTAGTGTTAACTTTTATATCAGTAAGAATACATATATATAAAAGTTTTATTCACAAAGAGGTTATGATGTTCTTTATTTCTTACTTCCCATTTTGTATTATAAGATATTTTGAGGCTATTTAGATTCATTTATAGATTAATAAATATAACAATAGGATAACCAGAAAAACACGATACCTTATAATGTGAAACAAAGATATATAATAGTAGACATGTCGATCGAATTTAATCTTATTATTTAATGAACGTGAAGATCGATGATACAAGATATACTACATAATATTAGTTTGCATGACAGAAATAAGATGGCACATGCCTTTAACTGCTTACTTTTCAATACCTAAGTGCTGCTAACTGTGCTAGCTACAATGGACAGCGCACAACCTAGCTAAAAAGGAATCGTTTGATAGTCCACTGAGAGATATGTGTACGTAGTTATGCTCTTAATTTCTTTTGTTGCAATTCATTGTTGATCGATGCCGTTGCTGGGGATGGCTGTCACGATGATGAGGCCGAAAGGGACCTCGCAGATCTAAACATATCATGTGTTTCTAGGTGTGCCCTGGCGCCCTCCTAGGCGTCATATGATGGAGCTGGTTGGTTATCATGGTGGTCCTACTGTTTCCCTCATTACTCACTGGATGAAATTCAGATAAACCAATGGACGAATTAGCCCACATATATACCATGTAGTATCTCGGTTGTGTTTCAGACCCGGCCATGTTGAATTATTGAGTTTTGTCGGTACGTTTTTCGAATTTTTAAATGGTGTATTCTGTATAAACATTTATATTAAAAGCTCATTATCTGAGATTTTTATGGTTTACTCCCTCTAGCCAAAATTATTTATCACTTAGAACAAAATTTGGTCAACTTCTAAAATTTCGACAAGCAGTTTTGCGTTATAATAAATTTATAAAATATAACAAGTTTATAATATTATGCTAATATTTCTCGGTGAGAATCTATGTCTATTATTTACATTGTACTTAACTAAGTATTTAAGAAATTATCGATGATTAGAATTTTTAGAAGCTTGATCAATCTTATCCTAAACAACAAATATTTTGACCGGAGGGGTATTATTTAATTTAGTTGTTTGTACTATCAAATATCTATCACAAAATTAAAATCATATTTCCTCCGTCCACTAAAAAGTGCTAAAGTATGTGCAGAGAAACAAATGGCATGGTTTTATGCATGTGTATAATGGCTGCAAAGATAAAAAAAATATTATCAAAAAAATAGGCTAAACTTTTGGTATTGCATATATAAAATTATACTCTCACACAAATCCTATTGTACACATTCTTGGAAAAATAAGTTACTGCCCAATAATTATTCAGTTTTAAGTAGTAAAGTCTTATAGATCTGTAGTTCATATACAAAAATGTGAACAAGTAAATTCGTATGAAGCACATTTTAACATTATATTTTTATTGTTTTTGTTTTATGATGATACTAGCTAAATGCATGTACTGCACAAGTTATTGAAAATAGCATAATTAAGTCTAGTTGACTTTCTTTTTAAATTGGTTGAAATAAGATCGTGTATTTCATATTGTGTTTAGAAAACGATTGGATGATATAAACGATGAAATTAAGTACACCAAAGTTAAAAATCTACCCTAGAAAAAAAAGATGATGAACCGTTTAAAAAAATGTCGTTTAGCAGGTTGGCAAGTGTACGGACAAAAAAGCATAGAATAATCTAGGAATAATCTACGGAAACGAACACAACCTCGGAATAAATTAAAAATTTCTAAATTAAACTGGCAGAAAGGTGTGGCTGGGTGAATCATTTGAGATGTGTTTCTGCAAACTTATCAGAGAGGTGAAAAAATATATAATGTTTACAACCAGACTAGTCTAGAATAAACATCATATTTGCTTGGCTGAAAGGTTCAATAACGTACCCATATTTTTTTCATTTAATCCAAAATTTGATTTTTCAACTTTAAATCTATAGTTAATTTTAGGGTTTTACTATAGTTATTTTTCAGCATTAACTTTTAATCACTACGGATACATATATAAAAATTATTTTCATAAATTATTTTCATTTGTAAATATGTCATTGACTAAGCATGAGCTAGATATTTGTTAGGCGTATCAAGCTTCATTATGTCTATAGGATCAAGCTTCATTAGGCGTATCAAGCTTAAACGAGATCAACCGTATTTTTCAGCGAGGAACAGAGCAGTTATGGGATCAGCATCAGTCAAATGAGAATGGTTAGCCGTATTAATCAATCATTAAGCGAAGGAGAGCCCTCCTGCATGCCAAAAATGGTAGGGCCAACGGAGAGACGCCGAGTTGCTGCCACGTCGGCGTCACAGGCCACCCGACAGGCAGCGTGGTCATGCCACGTAAGCAGCGACGGTTTCCGGTAAACGTACAGATGGACGGTGACGCGTGGGCCCTCACCGTGAGTCCGGTCCACCGTGTCGGCAACGGTTACTTACGTGGACGTGCTCCGGTTGGCACGTTGCTGACATAGGATAGTGGTCCACGAGAGGTGCCTGTGGACCGAAAGGACACCGTGACAAATCACCCAGCATTCCCGTCGAAAGAAAAAAGAAAATCCTTTCATGAGAAAAGAAGGCAGCAATAATTGGTACTTGGCAGTGTCGACATTGTGTCAACATTTCTGGCCTGGAGGTGTACCCTTGAGTGGATGGTTTGTCTCCTTGGGTTGTTGGAGTTGACGCCCGGGAGATCTCCTGAGATAAGCATTGTATATAATTTTTCGCATAGACTAGGAAGATATAAAAAAATTCTTCTTTAGTCACTTTGATGATTAATTTTTAAATATAAGATTAATTAGATTAACTTTCTAAGAATCTGATTGGCTCTCGAATTATTGAAATTTGGGGTGTGCCTTGAGTGGATGGTTTGTCTCCTTGGTAGTGGCATTAGAATCCAGAGTTGTTGAAGTTGACACCCTTCAAACCTCATGAGATAAAGGTAAAGACAGAGAAGTATTGTGTATAAATAATTTTTAGATTGTTTAATATATATTAAGAAGATGTTAAAATTTCCTTTTTAAGTCACTTCAATGATCAAATTTTAAATTTTGAATTGATTAGATCAACTTTCCAAGAATCTGCGTGGCTCCAGAATCATTGGAGTTATTGAAATCATGGAAATTGGTGAAGATATACTTCTATTATGGTATAAAATTTGAATCCTAGAAAAACTCATATTTTACAAGACAGTGTTATTTTGTTCATTAGAGTTAAAATCCTCCGCCGCCCACGACCATCCCTCTAAGTCCGAAGGAAACTCCCCTTTTCCCCCTCCAACAACCCCCACCCTAGCCTCAAACCCTAACCTGTATGCTCACTGCCGGAGTTGGGGGTGTCGCCGGCGCCAGAGAAGAAGGGGAGCTCGCCGAAGTCGGAGGAGAGAAGCTCATACATGAATCTTGGCGTGATCCAATAGTTCAAAATCTGTAAATATTTATCCTTAAATTTCACTCGAATGTCATATAGCAATTCCGATCTTATATACGGTTCTGTGATCCTCAATTTTAAATTGAGAATCGGGTAGCATTTGGTTTGGCTCTGTCTCAACCGGATAAGATCCAGAGTCTATGATGTCTTCTACAAATATATTCCTCCATATGTTTTATGGTGTAAGATTTATTAGTCTTGTCTAAATTTATATAAATGTTAATAGAAATAAACATATTAGGTGTTCCACGGATAAGTTTAGGTAGGGCAAAGAAGTCTTAATCTCTTAGTATTTTGTTCTGTTAGGACAATGTTTGATATCAAAGATTCATATATTAATATATTATTTATTTGATAAGAAATTATGATTATAAGAATATATTTTTGAATATAGTCTAATAATATTATTTTTTATATCAAAAAGCCATATACTAATAAAGTATCATTGGTTAAATGATTGTAATAAACAAAATGCGTAATCGAGGGACTAGCGTATGGAACGGGAAGTAGACAATTTCCCCCAACCTCGACATGTATCAACCCTGTTGGAGCATCCCCAACAGCTCATGTATCTCATCCTCTATCATGAAAATAGAGGATGAAGACTATAAATTGAGCTCCAACAGAACGGCTATCCTATCATCTATTTTTAGATGTCATCTATATTAGGAGAGAGAACCTTCATATTTAAATGATCTCTCTATCCTCCAAAAAGATATAGAGAATGTCATATATGGATGATCTAGTGGAGTACATAGAGATATAAAGGATGAAACTAGTTTAGATGATCATCCAAATGAAGATATGGATGACCAAATTTAGATGAGCTGTTGGGGATGCTCTTATGGATCCTTTCTTATTCTACTGCTAGTTTTGTTTGCGTGCAAGAGATACATATAGGCCGGCACTTCATCACACTTTTATCAAAATGTGGGGCCTACTTTTGTATAGATGTTTTGGACAAAATCATCATGAATATAAAATAGTTATAGTACCTCCATTACAAAATATAGAGGATTTCGACTGTATAAATACATTGGCAAAATCCCATAGATCATGAGAGTTGGTAAATTTTATCAAAAAATAATAATTTTTAAATAAAAAATTGCAAAAATATATGTCAGTGAGAAAATTACAAAAGAAAAGCCTCATTAAACTTTACATGGTCGACATGGCACCTACTTAACATAGGACGAATGATAGGACCCTATCAAATTGAGCTACACCAGTGTGGGTCCTTTCGAATTTCCCTAGTTTGATACGCTTCCTCCACACCAGATCTGCTGAACATCGATAATTCAACAAGATAATTCTCCCTCTTGAGATGTCCATGTTGAATTGGGTTGAGTCGATAAGCCCCTTATCGAACAGACACATATCGACATGTCCCCTATCGACCCGATCTAGTTCGACAGGGTGGTATTCTTACATTTTTTGATATAAAACATTTGTTTTGCCTTTTCATTTAAATGGTATACTTTTAAAAATCTAGTAAGATAAAAAAAGTTATATTCAAAATTGATAGCTTTATATATTTAAAAACAAAGCTAAAGGTCATGTTTGGCATGGCTCTGACTATGATCACGGAGTCTGAATCCCAAGTGGAGACGTGGAACATTCCGAAAGCTGCTCCACCCCCTAGTTCATTTTGAAGATTACTCCAAAAAATTTTGTTTTCTTTTTGGGTGAAGCTCAATTGTTCGGTTGAACTCTAGCTCCAAAGAAAGATATATCTCAGAGTTACCTACAGCCATTGCAAAAAGGGATAATGAGTACTCTCATGTGTTAGTCACTCTGTTGAAAATAATTTTATTTTTTAATTATTGCACATATATTTAATATAAAAAAGACTATAATATCCTTCACTTGATCAAATATCAATATAATTGTTTTCTACCTATTTATTTTTAATGTGTTTATTATCTAGTTTCATAAACTCCATTGTGGCGATGGCTTAAGGATGAATGGATGTTAGGATAACAAAAGGGTGAAAGATGATCTTATTTCAGGACAAGCCAGTAGATTCTGAATTTTTGGGCCGAGTTAATTATATGGTTGCATGGCGATACACCCATAGACCGAATAGTACTCCCTCCGTCCAAATTTGATCAGCGTATTATTCTTAGCAGCGAGACCAAGGAGAAGAGAAGAATGAGTTATAGTCCATTTACACCATGACGCTAGAATGATTATTTGCCTAATTTATTTGCTTGCATGGGAACCGATTGGTCTAACCTTGCATGAAAAATGAAAAGTCAGTGTTCAATGAATGCATGCAGACCTAGCAACCAAAAAGCTTATGCACTGATCAATTCTAAACGTTTGCTTTTTTCCTGCTGCATGTTTGCATCCATCCGTCCATCCATGGACGGCTCGCCGGCGACCATTTCGCTCGCATTTGGTGAGACGGCATCAACGTACGGCGTGCGTGTGGTGGTGCACCGGTACGTGCTACTAGTGCTGGCGCCAGCTTGCCTGCCGCGCGTGACAGCGGTGCGTGCGTGCCCCCGGCCATGTGATCACTCAAACCCTTCTCATGCCATTAGCTCCATAATTGCCTAGGGTTATTACATTACATTACACAATATTAATGCAACAATTTGCGATGATTGGTATATGCATACATGCATGGGCAAATAAGTCAATAACCATATACTCGTATGTGTAAAATTATAAAAAAATATCTGGCATGTGTCATGATTAATTAAGTTTGTCGTTCTGACCGCAAAATGAGATTCCCTGCCCCGGGGTTCCGAATTGGTGCTGATGTAATGCATGATTCTTTCACGCACGAGAGGTCACTGATGTAGACCTATTGGAACTAATACACAATAATGAAGCTATATGCTAATAATTAAGTGGATTGTGTATGTGATTCTCGTATAATTAACTGCATTGTCTAGCTAGTTAACTTGAGGATGCCGTCCATCATCGGCTTCAATCATTCAATCCATCTATCGATGAATGGCTCTTTTGAAATGCAAGATTAAAAATAGATAAGTGCAAAATATAGAATTTTGACTATAATATAAGTGTAAAAGAGAGAATTATAAAACGTATAATAAGTACAGGAACTGTTGGTTGGATAGATGAAAGAAATCATTGCATGAACCAGGTAGGAGGATATATTCGAAGGAAATTCTTTCAAGATGTTGAAACGCTTGCTAACTTTCCACCAAAATCTATATGCATCATGTTATTTCTGCAGAAATTTAATAGGATTTGGAAAATTGCAATAATTTTCGAAATGTTTTATATAGGAAAATTTTCTATTGAATCTAAATCCTACAAAAATTCTTATATTCCTCTCCCACGAAGGATGCCGTTCTACCACGTGGTCCACGTACCTCCTCTGTCCCACAAAGAAAGTCGTTTCAAGGGTTCTCACACAAATTTACTCTTGAGTAAAAATGATCAAATTATCCTCATTTATTAGTTGCAGCAGTACTTAATTGACTGGTTTAGGAAAATACTTAATTCAACGGGTCCTAAATGAGGCCAATTTTACTTAATTCAATTTGTAATCTGGGATGGATGGATTACTTAATTGACTAACTTAGGAAAATAATTAATTCAAGTGGCCCTAAACCAATCAGTTAAGTACTTCATATATCCCAAAATAACTTCATTTTGCGTCCATCCCACTTATACTAATACAAAGACAAAAGACTAAAACACAATATGCTTTCACAAATTGCACTGTATTGTTCTGTACTTTTATAAATTTCAGTGCAATATTTTCCTACTTTTATAAACTTCAACGCAATGATAGTATAAAGATGAGACTATTTTAGGAAAAACAAGAAAGAACAAAGATATCTTATTTTAGGACCGGTTCTTAAGGTCGATTTTTTATCCTTCCTTCTAGCCTTCTACACTGAATTGTTTTGTCATTTCGTTGAAAACATAACATGACTTTGCAGAATATAATTAGTTTCAGACTTCTAGAAGTTCAGATCAATATGTACTCGCTCTGAAAAAAATCAATTCTCTGGTTTCCGTGTTATATCGATCATCCGTCCTATTTAAAATTTTTTTAGAAAATTAGAAAAAAATTAATTACACGTAAAGTACTATTCATCATTTGTCATCTAACAAAAATAAAAATATCAATCGCAAAAAAATTTGAATAAAACATAGAGTCAAAAATTATAGATAAAAAGTAAAAAATTAATTTATTTTAGTACGGAGTGAGTATACTGAAAGCATTCAGACTTCAGTAGTATGATAAATAAATAATAATAATAATAATATATTAGAGTAGCAATCAAACCACATCGTCGGAATAGTAGTTTGCATCGTGTCATGTTTCGGAAGCGGTTTGACGCAGCGCGTGAAGGCGAGAGAATCTTGGCAGGAAGAAGTAGAACAATAATTCGTCGATCGATGGGCGACGATTATTGAAGGAGAAACAAGTAATTAAACAGCGACAAAAATTTTCCAAGGGATCGCCGGATACGGATGGATGCAGGACGACGAAGCGAAGAAGGCCAGGGTGATGAAAAAAAAAATCCACGGGCGGAGGAAGGAGGAAGCATGCGAGAGCAGAGCAGAGGAGAATATGAGATCAGATTGGAATGGCGTAACATAAAGGCACGAGGCGTTCATCCGCCATCGGTACTGGTATTACGGATGCGTCGTGGTACAGAGTAGAGCTGCATAGTTCGTCGTCGTCGTAGCTATATGGTTGGTGTGGATGTCGTCGATGGAGCCGGCGACCGGTCGGCGAGGTGGTGGGGGAGGGAGGGCTACGCTGCGGCGAGGGTGCCACCTCCGGCCGGGCTGTCGGAGCCGGCGGCCGTCGCCGGCGTCACCGGGTCCGGCATGGACGGCGGGTGCGGCGGTGTTGCCGCCGCCGCCGCCGCGGTGGCGATGGCGAGCGCGCGCTTCTCCTTCCACTCCTCGTGCGTGATGTGCTGCTGCCTGCACTCCAGGCTGCAGAACGCCGTCTCACCCCTGCAGAGACGAAGACGAAGACGAACGGATCGAATAAGCCATGGATCTCGATCTAGCTCCGAGGAGAAGGAAGAAATTAATCAAAGCGAGTGAGAAGGAATCGATGTGGGGAGTGGTGCGTGGCCGAGTTTTTTTTTTTCGGTTTTTCTTGACGTACTTGTACATGAAGGTGTCGCGGCCGGGGCCGAGGCGGCGGTTGCAGAGGCCGCAGGCGCGGAGGAACGCGGCGGTCTCGACGGCCGAGAAGTCCGCGGAGTTCCGCCGCAGCCCCGCGAGCGCCGGCGCGGCGCGCGCCCGGTACGCCGCCAGCCAGTCAGCCCTCACGCCCGCGGCGGCCGCCCCGGCGCCGCCGAACCACCCGTACGACGCCTCCTCCACCGCGGCGTCCTCCTCCTCCTCCCACCTCCCGTTCGCCACCTCCAGCTCCGTCGCCTCGTCGGCCTCCGCCTCCTCCTCCCCCGACGCCGCCACCACGTCCACCGGCGGCGCGAACTCCGTCATGCTCGTGGTCCGCCTCATCGATTTCCTCCCTGCCGCCGCCGCCGCCGTCCCTCCTCCCCTCTTCCCCAACATCATCATCCCCCACCCCTATAGATCTATACACACACTATGTACGGGCTATGTACCAGTAGCTATCTACTCGCCCAACCAAATCGAAGCGGCTATGGCGATGGAGAGGAGAGCACGAGGGCTAGAGGAGGAGGAGGTGTACGGGCGTGGAATCGAGGAGAGGAGGGGAGGAGGAGGAGGCCGTGGCCATGGCGGGGTGGAGGGGGAGAGGAGGCGAGGTGGTGGGGGGGAGGGGATCTGGTGTGGGTGTGGGAGAGGAAGCGGGAGGAGAGGAGTGGAGGGGGATAAAAGAAGGGGAGGGCGGAATCTGGGCCGTTGAAAGGAATCTCCGAATCCGTCGGATCCACGTCACCCACCACTCGATGTTATTCCCTGGGCCGTGGGCCTCCGCTGTGGGTTTTTGTCCCCTTTTCCATTGGTTTTCCCGTCGAAAAGTTTTTTGTTTTTCCGTGGGAAAAAGGAAAACTTCCTGCGTCACTTTGGTTTTCTTTTATTAAGCTCTGAGTGTTTTTTTCTTTCGAGCGAATATTCTGTCCCCGAGACTTTTGGGAGAATGTAAATAACATACGGGGTAATCGTAAATTTACCATCAGTTTGACTCGTTGTTTTGAAACTGCCACAAGGAGATTAAAAATTATCATTAAGATTGTTGTTCTATTAGTATTTTTTTTAAATATAAAAACCAGTTGTAAATTTTAAAAACCCTATAACATAAAATAAGTATGAAATTTATAAATTAACGTACTCAATCTTCTCTCATTTATTTTCAACCAATTGAACCTTTTTGCTCTGACATTTTACTATTTAATAAGAGATATTATACTCTTTTCTTTTATCTTTCTTTTATCTTTTACTCTTTCTCAGGAGTCCTAAAACCATTATATCAACAAATAGAAGGAATAGCTCATATTATCTGTTTGGATTGAATGCACTATGGATACGTAAAGATTATCTAATTTTTCTTATAACTATTTAGTGGTATAAACAATAGAACTAATTGCTGCAAAGTTAAAGATATACTTTAAAAATATAAGATAATGAATTTTATACATAATTTTATTTGCAAAAATACATCATTTAGTGGTTTAGAAAACATGTGTACAAAACCTAAGAAAAAACTAAAAATAAGCTACTACTGGTACAATACTTTGTATAACGAAAATAACCTGTAGCAAATTCCCCCTCCTCGACACATCCATGCGTACGTACCTACGTGTCAACTCCCACTGGCTCTAATTCCCGTAGCTTTAGGAGCTTTTCGCTATTTTGGCCATCAAACCAAGTGCTAATCAATCAAACCATATCAGTTATATATTATGAACAATTTTCTTTTTCTTTTTCCCTGCAACAACACTACAAAGGACCAAAGTACCTCTCACTCTCTCAAAAATATTATTTCCCTACAGTCCAAAGCCCGAAAAAAAAAGAGGAAATGCTCCCAGGCACTCCAGCGCCTGTGCATGCATGCGCTTGTGGTAAAAATTATATTTTCCACAACCAAGTTAACACAGTTGTTTGTATAAACATATTACATTTTCGAACATACACATAAAAAAAAAGAAGCTTTACTGAGTATGTCGCTTGGCTGTACAACAGTATTTGTTAATGGCTTGCCAGTGGAAATTTTTATTACCCCTAGCGCATGCATGCACAGAAATTGGAGTGCCCTGGGAGCTTTTTATCTGTTTTTTTTCTCCTTCACGAGTGAGTGCACTGGGAGCAGGGGCTCTGCGACGGCAGGAGCTCGGACTGCACATGAGGTGGTGTTTAGTTTGTAAAAAAAAATTTACAAAAACATCACATCAAGTCTTCGGATACATATTTAAAGTGTTAAACGTAGTCTAATTACAAAATAAATTTTAGATTTCGGCTCGAAACCGCGAGACGAATTTTTTGAGCCTAATTAATCTGTCATTAGCATATGTTGGTTACTGTAGCAATTATGGCTAATCACTTTTCAATTAGGCTCAAAAGATTCGTCTCAAGATTTCTTCCGGAACTATACAATTAGTTTTTTTAGTTTATCTATATTTAATGTTTTATTTAGATGTCTAAAGATTTGATGTGATGTTTTTGAAAAAAAAATGGAAACTAAACAAGGCCTAAATAACGTTTTGAGAGAGCGAGGGGTAGTTCGGTCCTTTCTGGTGTTTCTTACAAGGAAAAAGAAAAGAAAATTGTCCATCGTAAGCTGTATGGCTATTATAAAGATGTGTTACCGATTACAAAATCATTTTAGCAAAGTCTACGGTTCCATAGCTATTTTAGTGAAGCCACCTAGTTTTGTAGCCAAAATAGCAAAAAGCTCTAGCTCTAGCGGTGAAAACGAGTTGAGCACATGAAGATTGGCATGAGAATATGTTTGGCTTAACTCGGCTTGGTTATGGAAACCAGGCTCAAACTGCTCGGCTCAGCTAAGCTCGTTTCCTGGCTCGAGCTACCTCGAGTTGACTTTGGAGCTTCTCGGCAAGAAGTATCTCTCTATAAAGAACTTGTAAATAGGAAAAAAATACTATGAAAAAATAACAAGTCACAAAAGAAGACAAGTTCACTTATTTGATTCTCCAAAATTCACATGACAACCATAAGTAAATAAATAAAAACTTCACTAAGCAATAAGATAATTCACATGCGCACTTGATAGCATAGGCTCACGAGCCAACTTGGGCTTAACTAGTTTCAAAAATGAGCTAAGAAGGAGGCTAGGGCTTGTTACGTTTGGCTTTCGAGTTGAGCCCTACAAGCTCGAGCCAAGCTCAAACCGACCTAGTGAGCCTGAGCTTTTATCCACCCCTACTGAGCTCGTACAACAAAACTCAAGCCCCGTCATTGGCATGAAGAGAAACAACCTTTTTTAATAATAATAATAACATGACCAATTAAATTCGCATTGTTATAACTATATTAGAACTTTTCATTTATCAACTGTCTAGATTTGCATGGGAAGAAAGAAAAAGTCTAGATTACATGAAGATTTATATGGAGAAAATAGAAAATATTGTGGGTGTGCTCTTTAAATAGTTGTACTTCCTCCCAACTTTTTTGTGTGACGTTGGCTAGTTCACTATTGAGTTAGCCAACGTCAAACATTTGCATAGGCAGGGAGTATATGAATTATATAGAAGTTATACTGTATAGTTTATAACTTGTACTTCAAAGCTTTTTAGAAAGAAAAGTTGCACAGTATTTTAAGATAATCCTACAAACCATTCATGAAGAAAAAACATGTAACATCAATTGATTCCAAGAAGACTGTAATATAACCAACTTGTTTTGGTTTTGGACATGCAGAGCCAATCAACGATAATACGATCGGCAGTCGTCCTAAGTGTCAACAAAAATCTGGTTCTCAAACAGATACGAGGCTAAGAGCGTTCAATAGTATAGCCAACTACTAGCTCTAATTTATCTATAGCCAACTTAATAGCCAATTCATACGATAGTTGTCTACAAAACATTAATACATGATCTCACATGTCATACACATATGATGTCTTGGAGTCCGTATTGTAGCTAGCTACAAATTAGTAGTCCGCTCTCTTCTCTCTCTTCTTATCTCTTTAAAATAGAAAATATTTTGGATGCGCTCTTTGAACAGTTGTACTCTCTCCCAACTTTTTTTGTGTGACGTTGGCTAGTTCACTTTTGAGTTAGCCAACGTCAAACATTTACATGGGGAGGGAGTATATGAATTATATGTAAGTTATATTTGTATAGTTTATAACTATATTGTAGTTCTACTTCAAAGCATTTTAGAAAGAAAAGTTGCATAGTTTTTTAAGATAATCCTTATTCATGAAGAAAAGCATGTAACATCAATTGATTCCAAGAAGACTGTAATATAACCGACTTCTTTTGATTTTGGACATGCAGAGCCAATTAGCGATAATACGATCACTGTCATCCTACGTGTCAACAAAAATCTGGTTCTCGGACAGATACGAGGCTGAGCAAGTTCAATATTATAGCCAACTACTAGCTCTAATTCATCTATAGCTAATTTTTACAGTATTTATCTATAAAACATAAATACATGGTCTCACATGTCATACACACATTTTATTTTGAAGGCCGTGTGCAGCTGGCTATAAGTTAGTAGCACACTTCTCTTCTCTCTCCCCTCTTATCTCTTTAAAATATGCTTATAGCTTACTTATAGCCTACTATTGTACCTGCTCTAAGGATGCATACAACGGTAGTTATTAATTTACTCTCCGTTGTCACGTGAGCAAATAACATGACATTAAGGGCCCGTTTGGCATAGCTCTAGCTCCCAACTCCAACTTAACTAGAGCCGGAGTTGTACCAAACAGTACAGATTCTAACTTTTTTGGAGCAAAGTTGACGGAGCTGCTCCTGAAAAATAAACTACAGGGGTGGAGCTGGGTTTTTGCTGCTGCACAGCTCCACTCCACGCCAAAAGACCCACTGCTCTTTATTATTTTGTTGTAATTACTTGAATTTTCCACTCATGCTACTATATATTATTAGTAAATATTTATATTGTGTGTTAACTATCATATAGTATTTTATAACTATATAGTTATGTTGTTAAAGTTTAAAATAAAAATAATCAGTATTTAATTACATAAAAAGAAACATAATTAAATCATGGTTTAATCATGACTACACATAATTCGCAAGGCTATTATTGTCAATCTACTTCGTGTTCTCTCTTTTAGGAGTTCTGAAGCAGACCAAACTAGCTAAATAGTTTTGATCTGCTCTCCGACTTCCACAGGAGCAGCTCTCACTGGAGTTAGAGTTTGGAGCTAGGATCTGGAGTTTAGAGCTCTACCAAACAGGCCCGAAGGAAAGAGAAGTGAGGAGAGAGAAAAATGATTGTTATACATGACAACAACTTAGAGTTGACTACTCGTATTTATTTAAAGAAATTTTGCTGCATGAGATATATTAAAAGAAAAGAAAAATAATAAAAAATATATTTTGTTGTATTAACGAAGAAACAATGCCTAACTCAAACTTTAACGTATGCTTATAAATATTCGTTGCTGATGTGGCCGAGAAAAGAGTGTACTCTCAGGCTTTAAACATGTCCTAAATGGAGTGCTAATTAAAGAGAATCACATGAGTGGAGGCCACCCTGAGCTGGCAGACATCGACCGGTGGATTGACGTGGGCCTAACCGGCAGGGACTCCACGAATAAATTGCTACACGTACTTCTCTCCCAGTCGACACATAAACGAGGGAACATGATAAAAGGGCCCATTTAAAACACAAGATTAAAATAAAGGAGGAATAAGAAATAATAGATTTTGATAGGAAAAATGTATGATTGTGAAACACATGAAAAATGTGTAAATGATGGTTTGAATAGACTACACGTAGAACTCACAGAGATGTGGGCTTTTGATCAGATTATTGCCAAAATGAACCTTACCGAAATTTAGCACTCCAAATGTTGGTAAGTTGATGACATTGTTAACTTTTGGAAGAGCAAGAGTTTTTTGGTTGTGCCTCACATTTTACCCTACCAAAATTTGGCATTATAAGCTGCTTGCAAGGTAAAGCTCACCAAGCCAAATTTTTGTAGGACTGTGGTTGTTACCAAATTCCCTAGACAACTTGCCAACATTTTTTTTAATAAACTAAATGCATATTTTGTGGGTTTACCAATCACTTATAAGGTTTAAAGTGACATCAATCTAAACAGCCACAAGAATCTCAAATGGTTGTCTACTTACAACAAATTCTCCTCTTATGATCTTATCAAACAGAGAAGGTATTCACTTAGGAGTAAACGTGTATTTTTGAATGGTTAATTTCTACTGGTAGCTAGGTGGTGTTTAGATTGGAAAAATTTTTAGGAGAAGTGTCACGTCAAATGTTTGATCGGATGTCGGAAGGGGTTTTCGGACACGAATGAAAAAACGAATTTCACGGCTAGCCTAGAAACCGCGAGACGAATCTTTTGAGTCTAATTAATCCGTCATTAGCACATGTTGGTTACTATAGCACTTATGGCTAATGATGGGCTAATTAGGCTCAAAAGATTTGTCTCAAGATTTCTTCCATAACTGTGCAATTAGTTTTTTGGTTCATCTATGTTTAATGCTTTATTTAGGTGTCTAAAAATTCGATGTGATGTTTTTGGAAAAAAAATTTGGGAACTAAACAAGGCCTTAGATAATCAATCATAGAGTAAATTTGGATGATGCAACTATTTTATCAAAATTATCAGTTTACTACAACTTTAAGTAAAAACTGCAACAATAGTGTTTGATTTTATCAAAATCTTGCGAGCCTTTATTTGTTTGATAAGTGTTGGAACTATACGTCAGAAACACGTGATGGTATTAGTTAGATCTACATATCCTACAGTACGAACAGATTGCCCGTGCGTTACAACATGATTTAATTTTGAAAAATATCATAAGATGTTATTAACATTATTTTTTTATATGTTATATTTTTATTGTTACATATATTTGTTGTTGACAATGAGTCTATTAATCTCATAGTTTTTTTCTTCTCGTAACAAGTAGAGTTAGTGGAAACGGTTAATATATGTAATCCACCATTTTTTTCTTTTAAAAATAGAGTATAGATAAAAAAAACCATATTAGAGTTTTATGATAAAATCATCATTGGCTATAATTAGAGCTTTTGTGAGATACTATCGATGTAAAACCGTAGCAAAGTGATAGTTTGGCATTTTTGGTGAAATTTAATCTTAATCGTACAGATAATATTTCGTAACAGAAATGGCATTTTTTTTCAAGTTAGTAGACATCATCACTCAGTTCGTGACGGACCGACGTGGCAGGATTTATTGGTTTTCATCTGATCCATTAACCCCGTATAAGCTGTGGTTACATCAACCAACCACCAATCATATCGCTGTAACAAATACATAGAGAGATGTCTAAAATTCATGCCTAAAACTGAATTAGGGAAATTGAGCTAAAAAAAATTTCTCCAACAAATTATCAAATACATTTCTAATATTTACCCATAGCTAAATAGCTCACTTGTGTCTTAAATTTAAGGCAAGAATATGTATTTCAAATACATGATATTCATTTTTAGAGTTTTATTTGAGGGATGTGAAATTTTTGTGCCCAATAATTTTTTAGATCAACCCAATACAAATTTTTAGAAAGTAACATGTTAGCATTCTTTTGGAGATACTCAATCCCAACATTAAGTATGGCTTCTAATTTTGTTTTTTTATAAATTTTTTGAATAAGACGAACGGTAAAAGATGGATGGACTAATCGCTAATAAGTATATAAAAAAATTATTCATAAATTATTTTTCGTTTGTGAACATGCCGTACAATCATCCCCTCAGACAGTTCGATTATAAATTTGACTTTTTTTTTTCTGTGGTTTGTCTACGCCACTACGGATTTCTTGGAAACTAATAAAGCTATTACTACATATCATAGATAAGTGATTAACCTAAAGAAACACATTTAGTTAATTGCATGCTGTTCAAAGTAGATTGTTCCTGAGGAGGCACTAGGTTGAATCACAATTATTTCACACGGACTTGCATATATGGCCGTGATATATGTGGGAAGTTCTTGCATAAATTAAAGTATCTCCTTCAATAGTTTACTTTCTATATAAGTGTTACCCGCTAGCTGTAGTAATCGCTACAAAGCAGGCCCTATCCAAAGCCCCACGTCATCAGGATTATCTCGGCCATTAGATCGGGAAGTCGGATAGTTATCAACCCTTAGATGAATGTTTCTTTTACCGTGCCAAAGGCCACATCTGGACCCACTTTGGCCCAACACACCGGAAGGTTAGCTGTGGAACGGCCCATTGCAAGAGTGCTGCATCGCTGTGGATCACGCCCACGCACGACTCAGATGCAAAGAAAAAAAGTCCACCACTAAACTTGAAGGTGAGTTTATTTTTCGTCTCTTAACGGTAATACGAGAAATATGTACCCCTATCCGTTCAAAAAAGGCCCCTCTATAGTATTGACCCTTTTCTGACCGGTTTTACTAACATGGCGTCTGGTGGGTCCCACATGATAGATTTTTTATATTTTTTCTCTCTCCTTCCCTCCCTTACTCTTCTCTCTCTCCCTTCCTCTCCCCTCTCCTCTTCCTAACTTTCCTCCTCTCCAGAGCAAGTCAGGGGGGGACAGGAACGACGTCAAAATCTACTGGTCCCGACTAGGGATGATAATTATACCTGTTTACCCGCAAGTAAAAACCCTAATAAGGTCGGGTTTGTTCTCTATTTAGTACTCGCGGGATTTTATTGGGTCAAGATTAGTACCCAACGGGTAAACGGGTATAGGTAGACAGTACCCATACCCGTCTCGCTCGTTTACCCGTTTATAGGAGACTGACAAATGGGCCCAACTATCCACGCGCGCGCGCGCGCACACACACATATATGGAATTAGGTTTCCATCCACAGCAAAATCATCTCGGTCTCCTACCCGGCCGTCACCGCCCCCATCCTCCCCCTCGCTGATCCCCTCCCCCCTCTGCCGCCGTCGTCGGGCCGCCAGCGCCCCCATCCCCTCGACGACGACGATGTCGCCGCTGCCGAGGATTCGATGACGGCCGAGGCCACCACCCCCGTCCCCGCGCGACGCCCGCGCCTGACGCCGACCGAGGCCATCGCCCCCGTCCCCGCCGACACCCGATGCCGACCGAGGCCGCTGCCCCCATCCCGATCCAGCACCTGCATCCGATGACGACGATGCCGCCGCTGCCGAGGATTCGAGGCCGAGGCCGCCACCCCCATCCCGGTCCGACACCCGCATCCGACGACGTTGCGGTCTCATCCGTTGTTGTCTCCATCTTCTCTGTCCAGTTTTGTGGCTGCTACATTGCCTTGTGATTGGCGGGTAAACGGGCATTTTACGAGTATACGGTGCCCGCCGGTATCGGGTATGGGTAGAGGTTGTTGCCCGGGATATAATAACAGATATACCCGCGGGTATGATTTCTCTCACGACTATGGGTATGGGTAGGCAGTACCCATACCCGCCTTGTCCGATAGTCATCCTTAGTCCTGACCATCCAAGTACCCATCATGTGCACTGCACGCGGTCATAACAGACTAGAATTTCAGCTTCCATTGAAATTTTCTCAAGGAAAAAAAATCATGTTTTTATTCTCGAGGGAAAAACGTGTTTTTTTTTCAGTGGAGGAGAAGAAGCAACAGCTTCCGGTGAAGCTGGAGGACGGCGCGCGGCGAGCAAGCTACTAGTGTTTCAATGCTTCCAACTACTAGTGTCACCTCCTAGAGTCCCATGCTTCCAACTACTAGGGTTGCCGCTTCCTACTAATGAAGACGCTACACTCCGCCGCAGTTGGTGGTTCTACTCGAGTGTGCAACATGGGACGGAGTTGCAGACTCATGAGAAGGATGCCGAGGTACTGGATGACATCACCATAAAATATCCTGTCCCTATGATGGTATCCTATCCGCCTTTAGAAAAGAAAAAAAATGTTAATCTCTAACTTGGATGTTTGCTTTATCTACAACATAAGCATGGACCAGCTCATCTTTTTGCTTGATATAAGCATAAGTGAAACACCTATTAGCAATTTAAAAATAATTTGTTGGTAACACTTCTATACGCGTCTTCTTAGCGGTCTAAAAGTAAATGCTAAAAAATAATTTACGATGAAAAAATCCCCCAAAATCAACTCCAATTTAAGATTTTAAATTCAAATATGAGCTTATAAGTATAAGCATTAGCTAAAGACGGGGCAATAAATATATATAGATAACACAATACACCATGCTGTATGAAAGTTATACAGAATTGTTGTCGTCAAAAATGTGCTTGCTGATGTGTCACACATGAAGACCTGAGAGTCACTTCTTAGAACGCTCCAGTTCAGGACCTCAATTCTCAGATTGCGTAGGCATGCCAGTCAGTTTAGTCCTGCAACTTCAAGATATAAACAGTAAAATAAGTCGATCGACTATCGAGCCAATAGATAACTGAGAAACCAGTCGATCGGACGTTGATGTAGCAGTATTTAGATGATAGGATCATCAATTGACTGTTGAAAGCTTGGATCTGCTGAGAATCTGATAGAAATACTTGAATCATAAATAAATAAACAATGAGTACTTTGCTGCGATCGGCTAAAACCAACTTGCATGTGATCCTCTTGAGCCGATGCAATGCAAAACAATTGCCAATCTAAATAAATCCAGCCGATTGGTATAAAAATAACACAGTAAGGCAATTGTCTACTCCATTGATGTAAATATGATAACCATGTAGATCGGCAAAAATCATCGGCGATAAACGACTGACAAACGACTAAGATCTATAGTATATCTAGCCTAGATTGCTAAGAATAGTCATAGAAGATCAGACCAAACCGAGACAGTTCAAGATTATACCTAGCAATATTAGGATAGATACTAAACAGATCTAGATTGCTATCAAGCTGATGACTGATAACTTATCGGCTGGTACTCTGATAAAACAATGAACAAGATACATCAATCTGATATAAACTATTTGATAAACACAATCTCATAGATTGGACCGAACCGAGACGGTATGAGATTGAAGATGTCAAATAGCAAATATCAAATCGACATAAATTACTCAAAGTGGTCAACCAAATCAATCCAAGATACAAAAGTAACTCAAGCTGAAACTGATACGATAACTAGCAATCGCGCAACCAATTAGAAGATTAGATTGAACCGAGATAGATCTAATCTAGCCGATACATTTACCGTGGCTGGCGGAACGTAGGACATACCCCTCCGCCGGAGATCAAAACTATGCAGCCCCATGTCAGGTGCCAAGTTCCGCCGGTGTTGAAACCTCGATGAAGAGGGTGGCAATGCGCCGAAAGTAGTTGATCTATATTATGATGTAGATGATTTACAATGACCCTGGGCATACATATTTATACCCTCGAGTGGATAGTAGTCCATATCGGACACAAAACACGACTCCTAATAGATAAAAGGAAATAACAAACTCTATCTCTAACACGACACACTTCTCCTAATAGATAAAAAGAAATTACAAGTCCCGATTGGACTCTAACTCTCTTAGAGATAAAGGAAAAATCCTAATCTAACTCTAACTACTAGATTAAATAACGTCGCCAAAGCTTGGTCTTCACGATTTCTTTCTGAATTCGGACTTTTCCGGATAAGATTTTCATCTGCTGATTGCGACTTTTCTTAACCGAGAATCCACTAAGGTAATTTTCCAAATTTTAATGTTAACAGGAATATACTATCGGAAACACTATTCAATAGTTTGATATTTACCAACAAGACATAATAGGATGGTTGTATTTTGGATACTAAAGAAGCCCTATAAATCCACTGTCTTAAAAAAATACTAGCAACCGCGCACGGCATTGCCGTGCACACCTAATACTCCGTCTGATTTTTCTAAATTGTGCAATTAATTTTTATATTTATGTTTGACCCTTCATTTTATTCAAACTTTTTGTCAAATATGCAAAATTATAAATCATACTTAAAATTATATTAGTAATAAATTAAATCATAATAAAATAATTAATAATTATATTTAATAAAATGGAGTCAAACATAGATTGAAAGTGAACAACACCAATTAAATAAATTGGAGGAAGTATAAAGGTTTATTAGGATTATTTATTAGCCAATGATATTTGATGACATATTATAACCTAGTTAAGCTTAAATATTTGTTACATGACATTCATTATTCGAAGAGAATGTAAGCGAAATGAATTTAAAAAATTGAAGGATATGTAGTTTTGAGAGCTACTAGCTCCTATTCATCTATAATCAATATAATAGACAATTCATACAATAGTTACTTACAAAACATTACATGGTCCCACATATTATATACACCTTGTGTCTTGGATTCTGTGCTCTAGCTAGTTACAAATTAGTAGCTCATTCTCTCTTATCTACTTAAAATATTTTTATAGCTAGCTTGTAGCCTGCTATTGTACCTGCTCTAAGAGATTTTGTTTTGCGAGCGGCATCGGTGCCACGCGGCCTAGCGCCTGGCGGGCCGCCGCCTGCTGCGGACTGCAGTGTTGCTTGCCTTCAACCTTGCTGCCTTGTGCCTTCCTCTCTGGGCATGCACAGTGCATGGAGCTTCATCAAGAAGTCTCATATAAAAAAGTGATGCCACGTAGGACCAAGTCACAGATAGGATCCATGCTCCACAATGCACAATGCCTCATGTGGGACCATCCTAAACTTTTTCTTTTTTTTAATGTCCCAGCCTGTCTCCTCATCTCCATCTCTCCCCCTCTTTTCTCTCAATCTCTCCTCTGTCTCTCTCTCCGGCGGCGTTGGCGTGTCCCGGCGGGCGACGATGACCTCGGCTGCGGCTCTCCAGGATCTGGCGGAGGCGGGCGGGCAAGGTTGGCGTCCGGGATGGCGGCGGGCGGGCGAGGTCGGTGTCCAGGACGGCGGATCTCGGCGAGGAAGACGCTTGGCGGCGGCGCTCAGGGATAGGTCACCCTCGGCGAGCGGCGTAGCTCAGCGCCGGTGTGTCCCGCAGCAGATCTAAATGGTAGTGGTCTAGGGAGCGCAATTGCTAGAGCACGGGAGAATGAAGAGTAATGATGGTGGGTGCTCGGCGGGCCTCGGCGGCCGGCAGATCTGGGCGCGCGTCGGGTAGCGCACGTCTGGGTGGAGCTCGATGGCGACTGCATCGGGGGCAGCGTTCGGGGCGCAACGGGGTGGAGCTCGCCGGCGACCGCGTCGGGGGCGGTGTCTGGGGCGCGACGGGGCGGAGCTCGGCGTTTATTTTTTGCTTGCTCTCTCTCCTCCCTCTCTCATCTTTTTGCTAGAGCACCCCGTGCCCTCTGCGGCGACGACGAGTCTCGGCGGCGGCGTCCCGGCGGTTGTGAGCATCTCGGCGGCCTCAGCTCGGCGGCGGTGTCCCTCTCTCTTCCGGGCGGCATGTCATGGCGACGGCACTTCACCTCTCCATGCTCCGTTAAATGTTGCTTTTTCTAAGAAAACTAGCTTTTTCCTGATGAGGAACCGTGCCATGCAGAGGAGACGAGGGGCTTTGCCAGACACGGGATGTGCCGAGGTGGAACAGAATCTTTGAGCTGGCCGGGTGAAGCCCCGTGCCAGCTCACCGCACCGTTCACGACCTCATTGGTAGGACAGGGCCAACCGTTACCCTCTCATTTCCTGGACAGTGGGCATCCTGGACAGTGGGCAGTGGCACAGTGGCATGTTCCTAGCCAGAGAATCCACCCATAATTCATATTATAGAGTCAACCTTAAATTTGGATTTGATTTGAAGTTTTTTTACCGTTGTTTATTTTCTAGCATTAGTTTTTAGATCGCTAATAATACGTATAAAAAGTTTTATTCATAAATTATTTTTTATTTATAAATATATCGTTTGATATTTTTTATTAAAAGAACCAAACAATCATCACACTTCTTGTTGAAGTGAACTGCAAAAAAAGTGTGAGAGTACTGCCTATACGTCAACTAATGGTTGGGTAAGTGACAAATATTAGTTTTAAATTTGAATTTGGACGCTAAAAGTCCCTGATAAAAAAATGAGTGCTAAACTAGGGATATTTGCAGAAAGTCAAAATTTGCTACAGGGCATCGAGAAAACGTGTAATTAGCCAGTGGACACTATAAGATCACAAATTTGCTGCAGGGCACCATAAAAATGTGGTAATTAGCTGGTAGACACTTTGACCATTATTTTATTAATTTTGGAGTCAAAAATTTTAAAAATGGCGAGATTGCCCTTGGTGCCCGGGTCACCGCCGCCATCGCCGTCTGCTCCATCGCGCTGTAGGCTAGGGTTCGGGTGTGGTGCAATGCTGAGACCAACTGGGTCTGGTTCGACCGGACCCAATCGATATAACAGGTTGTCCACTGAGGACAATCTCGTCATTTTTAAAATATTTGATTCCGAAATTAATAAAATAATGACGGAAGTGTCTACCAGCTAATTACCACATTTTTGTGATGCCTTGCAGTAAATTCATGATCTTACGGTGTCCACCGGCCAATACACGTTTTTTCGATGCCCTGTAGCAAATTTTGCCAAGTAGAATACTTATATTATTTACTGGAGCGCATGATAACAATATTAACAGAGGTGCTAATAGAAAATTATTGGAGACAAAGACCAACCATTGAGGCATGGACGGGTCAGCTCTGGCAACAGTGACCAGTCCGTTTATCTCTCTAGCTTGTATTTTGTCTAGAGGTAGCGACGGGGACCCGATACCTAATTCTCCACGGTGAATTCATTTATTAGGGGATGAGGATGGTTAAGATATTATATCCATGAGGACGGTGCAGCACTCCTCATCCCCGTTCCAAACGGTGACCGGTTTACACTTTAAAGGGACCAAATATAGGCTTCATAATTAGTTTGGCCCCGAATAAAACAAAGCCCAATGTCCATGGTATATAAACCTAACCCTAGTCAATAGTCAATACTCAACCCAATCCAACACTAGTATGACAGTACACCACCAGCCGCAAGCCCGCCGCCCACCTTCGACCCCACCGCTCGCTGACGCACGACTTCGCCGCCGCCCTGCCCTTCCGCCCGCTTGCTGCCTGTTGACCCCGCCGCCTGCCGATGCTCGGCCTCGCCAGCACGCCGCCCCTCCCTCGACACTCTTTGCTGCCCGTCGACCCCCCCTCGCCCGCTGACGTGCAAGCTCGTTGGTGCGTTTCTCATCTCTCTGCTCGCCCGCTCCTTGTCGACCCCCTCCGCCGCCCGCCGACGAGCAGCCTCGCTGGCGCCGTCCTCCTGCGCCCGCCCTCCGGTCGCCGGCGTGCTGCCTGCGTCGAACTACGCCCGGGCGACCATGCCCGACCGTCAACCGCTGGTACACCGCCTGCGCCCGCCCAATCTCAGTCGCCTGCGCCCGCAGCAGTGACGGGGACGGGAAACAACTAGAAAAATTCATCGCGCGGGATCGAGGATGGGTTAAATATAGCCCCGAAGTGGTTGGCGGGGACGGGATGAAAAAATATTATCACTACGAGGGCATGGACACGGCAGTGATCCCCACGACGAATTCCGTGTTGCCATTTCTAATTTTGTCATCTATCTCATTTTCTCTGTTCTCTCGGTTGCTATTTTCTAGTCCTCTTTCTCTGGCTCTTCCTCGATGGACGAGCTGCTCCTACGGTGACGGACATATACTCCGTACGTGGCTACGGTGCTGAGGTGCAGCTGGCATGGCGCGGGCCACGTCAACTCCGGTCTACGGCATCCATGCCTGGTAACCGCTCGTGCGATGGCCGCGAGCATTCCCCGGGTGTTTGGGCATGCCACGTGCACACGTTATCGGCCGTCGGATCTCCTCAGATTTCGTAATTGAGACATAGAGATACTATCAGAAACTTTCATTTTCGGCATTTGATCTGGTTGCACATCAAAAAAGTAAAAAACTTTCCCCTTTCTGCGTGGTGCGACCAAATATGCATTGTACATGATTTCATGATTTTGATAACTTGGTCTCATTAATTATTATGCACATATATAAGAAAATAATACCTTAAAATACAGTCAAATGATGCTCATCGGAGTTGATTGCTGAATATCCATCATCAACTAAGGGCATGTTTATTGGCAGTGTCCATTATCAACTCTTATTTAATATACGTCGACAACAAGAATATATTTTATAATGATACGTATAAATGTAGAGTCATATATGGTTTCTACATTAATGCATAAAATATTTTTATTGTGCTAGTTTCTTTTTTATCTACCCACATGAAAAAAGTTTCCTTAAATAAATGCTAAGAGTCGACTCTACACTGTTGTTATGAATGATAATAGTTTTTCTCTCTCCTTCTCTCTTTTTTTTCATGTCACCAAATTTGGTTACATGAGGGCACTCATAGTGCAGACCTAGGGGTAGTTTCTATCTGTATTTATTACTATGCCACATAAGCAATTTGGTGATGTGATAGATTATTTATGGAAGAGACAGAGACAAAAATGAAGAAACTAGTTCTAGATTTAAAACTAGTGTCTTTACGTAAAACAAGATTGATCGTAAGAGAGATGAGTGTGCCATGTGATAACAAGATACAAAAGTTGTATTGTGAAAAAGATAGTTTCTTAACACGATATTCTAGAGTATATCACGATAGTTTCTAGCATTAAGAGTTACTTGATGATTGAGAGAGTCAACTAATAAACACCTTTGTACGCGCCCTAAGGCACGATCTTGTGACCTTCTTCTTTTACGTAGGTTTATAAATTATACACAAGATCTAAAAGATCATATATATGGAATAAATAAAATACTGGATAATATCAAAGGGAAGTATCTCTCCCGGTCTCGTGGGCCGCAACCGGGGAAAGGAGGCAGGAAGGCTACTGTAGCGGAAGGGGAAGAGGCACCGCCTGCCTGCGCAACCCAACATGCCTCTGACATATCGGGCCCACCATCGCCGCCTCGGTCGGTCACGCGTCCATTATCCATCCCGACTATAAAATCGCCCACGTTCTCGGTGCGTCGGGTTTTCTTTCTCCCCGCCGCCTTCGAATCTAAGAAAACGAATTAGAAAAAAAACCGGAAAAAAAGGGGACAAAAATCCCCCCAAGTTCCCCACCCTCGAGGCGCCTCGCCGAATTCGACTCGAGGTCCCGCCAATCGAGGTGAGCCCACGAGAAATCAGCCTAGATTTTAGGGAAATTTGGGCTCCGTTCCCCGTCTTTTTGATGGTTGATTCTGCTTGTTTGTTTTTTTTTTATTATTGGGCAGTTTTATGATCGGCGATTTTGGTTTGGTTTGCAGTGTGATTGATTTATAGGGTCGCGGTTCGCCTCGATTTTTGGGGCGATTTTGTGTTTTTAGGGATGTTGAATGATCGGCGATTTTGGTCTGGTTTGGTTTGCAGCGATTGATTTCTAGGTCGGATCGGGGAATCGGATAATGGACGAGTTTGAGCTGGAGGACAACCTAGAGCTAATCCTTCAGAGCATCCAGGAACTCATCGAGGACCCTGGGGAGAACAACCCCTTCGGTGCGGCCAACCATGACGAGCTCATCGCCAGCCTCCTCTACAACAACCAGGTACCCCGCCGCCGCCGCCGCTTTTGGATTTCTGATTGCTGCGTCTGTGTTTTCAGGCAGGCTGGGCTTATCTCGTGTTGTTTTGCAGGAGAATATGCAGACTGATGTGTCCGTGGAGGACGTCAGGGATGGGAAGGACATGCAGGGGATCCCGTGGGAGAAGATTGTGTTTCGGAGGGATCAGTATCGGGAGATGAAGATGAAGAATTACAGAAATTATCAGAACCTGAGTTATGCCCGAGAGGAAGTTTTGGAGGTACCTTTCGTCTGCTTTTGGACCACCTTTTATTTATCGAATCACTTAACCAACTATGGTAGCATTCAATAGTTGAGTTGAAAATCACAGGGGCATGTCAATCTGTGCCACCAATTGTTGAGTTGAAAATCACAAGGGCATGATAGTATGGGAGAAAGAAGACAGGGGTTCAAAAACATGATAATGTGTCTGTGCTACATGCCTGTGGTATATTGTGGAGAAACTGATGGACATAAAACCATAACACATGTCCTTCTAGCATACTAAGGCAATTAATTACTGATGTATGTAAGAACAGAATTCTCATAATTTAATTACCTCCTGTAGAAAATTGTCTATTGGAGTGCATATAATCTCCAGTACCACAGACAAATGGCAAATGCTTGTTTTAACTGTCTAGTTTGTTGATTTATTTTTTGTTTTTTACAGTTTGTCCCAAAAATAGTAAATTACTACTGAACACCATTAGTTTCTTACTGACCCGTTACCACTTACCACCTTACGACCTTGCAAGTTAAGTATCCATTTTATGTGTAACCTATGCAAATGCTTGTTTGTGCCCTCATACCCAAGAGCTTGGATAGTCATTTGAACACAACCTGTAGATGATTTAAGGTGGTTTGTGTGCTAATGAGTGATCATCCATCATGGTGTTGATTACTTTATCCTGCATTAGCTGATTTAGGGGTTTATTTGGTTGGGTACACATATGATGGGTGCAAAATCTTGTTCCTATTACTGAACTTTTTTTATTTATGTGTGTGAATTGTTCTTGTGCTGTTTGTGTTTAGTTGATTATATGCTTATCTCAAATTCAGACAGCAATGCTTACAACCATCACTAGTCACCAATGGATGATATAGCTTCTAGACTGTTAAATGACATGCCTTGATTTATTTAGCATGAGCCACCCTTTGACTTGGTTTTAATGGCTGTTCATACTCAATAAATCTTCTCTTATGTATCACTGCTCACCACTAAGAATTGATGATCACCAGTGATGAACACAAAATAAATAACATTTAGAATGCACAGCTAACTGTATTGCATGAGCTAATCATCTGAAAAAAAACTCATGTTGTATGAAAATGCACACCATTTTACATGATATAAAATCATCAAGCATATTAGGAAAACACTCCAAATCCTTACCTCGTGCCCTATCATGGGCTTTCCCAACACAGCTATTCCGTCCCTCATTGTAGTTTTGTATCTGTATCACTATTTCATAGTTAAGATTGTTGGCGATGGATCTTTTCTCTGAGAACTTAACATTATTGACCTGTTGTTGTTTGTTTTGAGCAACCTATAACATAGTATCTATCTAAATCAGGGTTCATTATTTTCTCTAGAATTCGTGAAATCAAAGAAATCTTGGTGATTTTGGATCATCCCAGAAATGAAAGTATTTTGATCAATTTGAATCCATGGGAGTCGTTTAGAAAAAAAACTGTATACTGTTGATTGATTTGATTGTATTGTATTAACTCACACTTAAAAGCTATGACTTGTGTATGTTTTCTTTTTAGCTGAGAGAAGAATCTGAAAGATATACATACTGCCCAAGGTTGATTGGAACTTAAGGAAACACTGTTTAATGCTATTTATGTGAGAACTTTTGTCGTGTGATTCCCATCTTTGACAGCTTTATTTAGTACTCACTCTGTCTCAAAATATAGCTGCTTGTAGGATTCAAATTTGTTTAAAGATACAACTACTTCAGCTACCTTCCCATCTCAACCAATCACAACCTTCTCCCACTTAATTTCTTTACTTACTTTCTCATCTCAACCAATCACAACCATTCTTCACTTCACATTAACCCCTCCAAAAATAAGTTTATATATTTTAAGACAGAGGAAGTTGCATGTTGCTTTCTACAAGGTATAACGATTTTCTGTAAAATTTTTCTTTTTTTAGTAGTTCTTGTCTTATGTATGATAATTATACCTGACATGTATATGACTATATGCTGGAGTGTATAAATGGATTGCAACTTTTATGATGTTCCTTGCATGATTTTGATGCTGTATTGTTCTTATCTAGCTGAATTTACCTAAAACTAGGATGACTTGTGAACTCAATACAGTCCCCACAAACAGCTGAAACAATCATTTTGTTTTTACTGTCTGCTTGAATAATTAACTGGTAAGCATGGAAGAAGATGAAAATACTGTTAAAGGCTGTTTTTTCTTTTGTTTTACAACAAGTTGCTTTGCTCCCTAAGGTGTAATTGTAACTGCATGCAGCTTTCTGCGGAAACAAGTAACTCTGAGGGATTAAGGAGGAAAGTTATTTTTACTGTTTGCAGTTGTTTAGGAACAGAAAGAAAGTATGCGTATGAACCAACTAATTTCAAATGATATATGTACTATGTAGCGAACCAATTTTTATAAGTGTTTACGTAGTACCATACTGGCGTTTATGCCATAAGTTGTTGCCTGAGATCATTTAATTTGTTTAGTGAAATTTCTCCACAAGCCCCTAGTCTTCATTGACTAACTTTATTATTATGTAGTCCAGTGGGTAGTGTTAGAAATTCACAACACAGTCAACAGTCAAGTCCTGAAAAATAACTTGTATCATCAGTTTTCTTGTCAATCAGCTTCTCTAAAACTTTTATTTTTATGTTATACAGGACTGCAAATATGTTGAAAAAGATAGTCCTTACTACGATTTCCAGTACAACACAAGGCGTGCTCGTCCATCAATTGTACATTTTCAGGTTTGTATTAACTACGTTGGCATTCCAATGCAATGGTGTGGAGCTTAGTTGTGGTATGGTTGATCTTATCTTAACTTGACAGACTATGCTGTTTTTTGATACTTGGTCATAGTAGTTCTAGGAAATGATAAACCTTTTCAAAATGCTGGCTCATAGAGATAATATAGGAATTGATGGAAAACAAGATAGTGATCTTCCAAGAACTAACATTTAGATAGCTGAGCAAGTGGCATAACTTTACCTGTATGGCTATATGGCATACAAGATTATGAAGGAAAAACTTTACTAATTTTTGAACATCCATTTAAACATGCTAGATGTGATTCTTCCATACTTGCATGCATCGAAGGCACCAATTTGCTACATATAACTCTCTCTCCTGTACTTTACCTTCAGTGGTATTGAATCATTTTCGAGCTACTGAAGGTGTGACTAGTTTTAGCAAATGGCATATAGTACATTAGCACCTTCTGAGCTAATAAGAATTTGTTGAGACAGAGGGATTAGGAATCTGTTAATTATGACAACAATAGCTTGATATAAGTTACTTTTGTTGTCGACAATCATACTCTGTTTTCCATTCTATATGTTTGCTGGTAATTCTTGGATTTAATTTAGTCAGATGTAGGCCGAGTTTTACGTAGCTGGGTTAATGAGATCAACATGTTATGTCTTCTCAGCATTCTTATGCTTGATGCCTCAAGTTAAATAAGTATATCAAAGGATGTGGTTTTCAGTCCTGACATTAAAGTTTTCAGCTAAGGAATCTGGTGTGGGCAACAACCAAACATGATGTTTACACGGTGCACAACCAATCAGTGATGCACTGGTCATCACTGGACCAGACAAGCACTGAGCTAATCAATGCAGATGACTGCATTATACCAAAACAGGTGCCTACTAAATCCATAGACCTTAGCTCTTGTTGTTGTTGCCTCATCATCTCTTTGGCCTACATCATGCAAAATTGTCTTGTTTCTGGACAGAGAGGGCATGGGTCACAGTCCGTTGCAATGGTCCAGGTGACAACTATGGCTGTGGATGATAGTTTATTGGTAATTGGTGGTTTTCAGGGTGAGATTATATGCAAGGTATGCTCATGGAAAAACATATAGTTATACTCTACGTTTTCATCTAATGACCCGTAAATTGACAAGTTCTTTGGTAATAGCGCCTAGAGGATGATGGAGTTCTTTTTAGCACCAGAGTTACAGACGATGAGAATGCTATTACCAACTCTTTGGAGATATATCAGGATCCCAAGTAAGATTTGATGCTTTTGGAGTTATAGGTTTTACTTTCAGGCCTTGTAACAGCTCCTAAATATATATATATTTTCAGTGGATCTAGACGGTTGGTTGCTGCTAACAATGACTGCGCTGTCAGAATTTTTGATATTGAGTACTTTGACCTGCTGAAGCACTATGTCTTCCCATGGTCTGTGAATGTAAGTAACTTCTCCATACTTGTTTATCCCCTGTAGTTATGCGTCTTCTTTGTCTCAAGCTTACGATTTTGTTTTCAATCAGAGCGTTTCAGTGAGCCCAAAAGGGGGACTGTTCGCTGTCCTTGGGGACCATGAGGATGGCTTGGTAGTGGATCCCAAGTGTGGCAAGGTAAGAGCATGACTATTCGTACCCTAATGTTTGAGCTCTTAGCGGCCTCTGATTTTATCTTAATCTGTAATTACCTCTCTTGCTTTAGGCAATTGGTACACTTAAGGGTCACTTGGACTACTCTTTCGCATCTGCCTGGCATCCTGACGGCAATATCTTGGCTACCGGCAGTCAAGATACAACTTGTCGGCTGTGGGACATTCGGAACCTGTCACAGTCTGTAGCTGTACTTGGCGGAAGGATGGGCTCGATACGTTGTATCAAGTTCTCTTCAGACGGGCGGTTCTTGGCTACTGCAGAACCTGTGGATTTCGTCCATATCTATGATTCATATGCAGACTATGGCAGATCTCATGAGATTGATTTGTTTGGTGAGATTGCTGGATTGTCCTTCAGCCCAGACACCGAGGCCTTCTACGTTGGCATTGCAGACCCAACATACGGAGGCCTCATCGAGTTCAACAGGAGGCACCAGCACCATTATTTGAACTGTATGTGGTGATGCCTTTGCATTTGCAGTGCATTCAGTCCTCAGTCGAAGAGCAGCAGGTATAGCAATCATTCGATTGTGTGCCGCATAACTTGCACAACTGGCGCACTAACAGTTACATCTCACTGAAGAAATTTGCTGCTTTAGTTTTTAGGTGCAGCACCTGAAGCTCATGAATGATCTGGAACTGTATAGAATTATGTGGTCTTCCCCCTTGTTTTTACCCTTTCGTTTATAGGTTGTCCTAGGAACTGGTGGGAGATAGTTATGTATGTACATATAGTTGGTGGTACAGGTTGTGCATGTGGAGAGTGACTCCCCGGTTCTTTAGTCTCTACAAGCCAACATCAAGCATAAGAGCATTGGCCACAAAACAGCATGCTTTTGCGGAGTTGTGGGTAGTTCGTCTCTAAGAGCATTCCCAGCATCTATTCTACCCTTCTCTATTATGGAAATGGAGTACGAGAAAAAAAAAGTTACTTGAGCACATATTTTATCTCATTATTAAAAAATACAACATTTTTCATATTTAGAGTTTCTCTTTCCTCGTTCTATATCTTTAACATCCAATCTCAAAAAAGTATATCATAGTTACATATATCAATAAAAGGTCTTACAATATAGAATTGACATCAATAAAAAGTTTTACAATATAGAAAAGGCGCAGAATAAGTTATTGTTATTCTCTACGGCGTTCGTGTACTTCAAGCTAATTGATATGTCCGTCCATATCATACCTCTTAATATTTTGTGATCATAGGAAGACACCCATGTCACTGGCACATTCACAAATATGTATTCTAATAAAAAAAATAGGTGTGGCCAAGTGCCACAGGGAATAGAAACAATGGTAAAGAAAAATAATTGTGTATAAAAATAATGGGCCTATAAGAAACTAAATAGACTGATAAACCATTAAAATATGCTTAAATTATCTCTTCCGTATATCCATTAATATCAAACAAACCTAAATGCACTTTCAAATATTCTACTGTAACAAGTTCAATATCATAACAGTTAAATAGGTATTCAAATATACCAAAATTTTAATCATTCAATCTATTTTATACCAAAAAGTAATCATAATAGTAAAATCACAATGGTCAGGCTCAGTCTATTGCTGCTGGATCGTTGACCATCAATCCCTAGCCTTAGCCTTAGTGTCTTTTATTCGCTGAGCTCGCATAGTGTAAATGTAATTCAGTTCACAAACTCAATACAAGCAATACAGGAAGAATTGCTCTCTTTTTATCGCATCACCTCCTTCCTCTCTCTCATTTGGCTCGAATGACAGTCGGTAGCACAGTAGACGAACGAATGTTCACTACCAGTCTACCAAGCAGGGGGAGGGGGAGGAGGTATTCATGGCCAAGGAAATGTTTGGCGGGTTTCATACCTTGCCACACTAAGGCCGCATTCGGCTAGAGTGGTGGTAAGTTAAATTACCCAACATGGAAAACGTAGTAATAGATTAGTACATGATTAATTAATTATTAATTATTAAAAAAATAAAAAATAGAGTAATATGATTTTTTAAAACAATTTTCCTATAGAAAATTTTTATAAAATATACACCGTTTAGCAGTTCGGGAAACGTATGGGCGGAAACGAGAGGGATAAGTTAACTTAGCAGTGGTGCCGAATCTCTGCTTAAAAGACATATTTTGGTGCAATTGTTTGATGTAATTAAATTGTTATTAAAAGTGCAATTGAGTGAGTATAATTTTTATGGGCACCATAAATTATACCTTGGTGACATCTCATATTAAATGTTCAATCCATATAGCTATTTGGTTTTATATAACATAGGAGGATCAAGTCATAAAAAAATTGTTAGTTATAAACAGTCATAGTAGAATTTACATAGACTACGCAATGCACGTGCACTAATCTCTCTAAGTGAAAGTTTTCTCTAGAACACCTCTAGAATGAGCTGCCTAATCAGGGCACGTACAGAGGTATTTATTAGCTGATTCTTTTATACGCACGTATGCAAATTTGCTGATATGGAGGAAGAGAGGTAATGAGAGAGAAATGTCAAGAGTCTGACTCTTAGTATTTATTAAAGAAAATTTTGTTGTTTAGAGATGAATAAAAAGAAAAGTAATGTAACAAAAAATCATTTTATTGTATCAATGAAAAAACCATCTGACTTTGCACATATCATCATAGAAAATGTTTTTGTTGTTGATGAGAATCAAACAAAAATCCATAGTAGACTCTATCTTTGAATATGCCTTTGAATATGCCCTAATCCTATTTGCCTTCTTATTTAACACGGTGACAAAATAGCTATAAGGAAGCTAAGCCGTTGGATAGATAATCCTATTTTTTCTTTAAGAAAAGAAGCTTTGACTGATTAACAGTACTATATATGTGCTCGTTATAGTTGTGTTTAGTGAGGTAAATGAGATATTCCAAATTCTTTTAAATGCAATCTTATAAACAAAATATTCATAGTTAATATGTTTATTGAATACTTGATTATTTAAACAAAACCTGATAAAATAGCAACAAACTAATCGTAGGTTGTCACTCACACATTGTAAGTGCAACTTTTTAAGTTTGGATGGTAACTTCAGAATTTCCATGTCCAAGTTCATACACTAATTTTAGAAAAATTACAAGAATAATTTTAGATACTAATTTTAGAACCACTGCAAGATGAAGTGACACGACAATTTTGATTGAATAATTTATTTTATTATCTAATATTAGCAAAAAATTTAAATTTTGTAAAAAAATTGGTGAAAGCTACTTTATGTAAATATGAGTCGAATTCTATACAATCTAATGTCCACATATATTAAATGAAAAATTATTGATGTTATATGTATGAAATGAATAGAAGAATTGTGCACCTCTCAAATAATACGTATATCAACATCTGTCTCCTTATATTAAAAAAATAAATAAAATTTTAATTGACCATATAAAACATAGCAAAATATGTATCACATGAGTTCTTTTCGATTTTAAATAATATATCATGTAGTTTTTACCAAAGTCTTATCGATCTGATGACGAGTGTATCTATGCCATAGCGATGAAGACGAGCCTCATCATTTTGGTATCATTATTTGTGTTTCATGCCGACTTGTGCCACTACACTGGCCATGGCGACAATGTGATTGGGTTTTATTACGTACATAGTGTATATTTATAGAAATTTTATAATTGAAAAGTGTATATCTTGTATTTATATAAAAAGTATAATACATAGAAAGTGTTTTTTCATTTCTAATTGGAAAAATAATTTCTAGCATACGATAACTCTACAATTGATAAAACAATTGCTAATACATTAGAGACTCTCTATATATTTTTATCTTTATAGAAACTCTCTTAATATAAGCGATCTGAGCGGTTGAGTTAATATGAATAATTATATATCATAAGATTTATCCAATGAGTAAAAATAATTAGGAACAATTTCTTTCTTACCCCTATTTTTAACTCTAATATATATTGTTTTTACCTTTTTTTGGTTTTTATTTTTACCCCTGTTTTTTAACTCAATCAAAAGTTTGTCCCTCTTTTAGATGGAGGGTACTGACAGTTTTAAGTCAGCCGTTAAATTAATATTTTACCCTTTGTCGGAAATTTTATCTTTATTCTTGTATTTTTATCATTTGCGGTTATATATATATATCATTGGTAAAAATAAAATTCCTGACAAAGGATAAAATAATAATTTAACGTCTAACTTAACACCGTTAGTATACTCTATCCAAAAGAGGAGCATTCTGTAGATTGAGTTTAAAAAAGCAGGGGTAAAAATAAAAACACTAAAAGGAGGGGTGAAATCCAGATCGAAACATGGGCAAGAAAAAAATTGCCCCAAATAATTAATGTATTGTTTGTATACTAGAAGCCACCGAGTATAAAAAGTGAACGCGAGGAGGGTAGCCATTACCCTCGCTATATCCATACATTCAGTATTTGGATAGTGTAGTTATAAAATAATAATTATCTATTTAAATTTTGGCTATGACGAAGTTATTAACCATTATATCTGTACCCATTTTGTAGATATAAACATGGATGTCAAATTTTTAAACTCGTGTTCCTATTACAAAAAAAACATCAATTTTGACAAAAAATTGGAGGGATGATTTATCATATTGAGAAGCAACTTTGTATAAATTTGAGTCAATTTCTATATCTAGAACCCACATATGTCTATTCTCTTACATATTGAATTACACATACACATTGGCTAATACCCTTTAGTTCAGTTATAGGTAATATCTTTGAAAATGAGCATTAGTAAAATTAGGTATGGGTGGGGTTAGCCAATACTCTCCCAAGTATTAGGTATTAGGACTAGAATACACTAGGCAATGGAGAAAAGAAAACAACAGCCTCCCACGCGTAAGAAATTCAACCACTCTTGTGTTTAAGTCCCTAATTGTGTTTATTATGAACTCAAAACTTTAAAGTAGTGTGAATTAACACTCAGGGCCCTTACAAGTACTGGTAATTATGTATCTGTTCAAAGTGAATTTGTATGTACATTTCCCAAAAAAAAACATACAATTATCTCTGATAACGTTTTTGTCTGTTACTTGCAAAAACGGATGCCAATGCATAAGGAGCAAAAATATGTAGGTGAGAGAGAAGTAAGTGAAAAGGATACAAATAGGCCTTGTTTCATTGATGTTTTGGTTTTATGAAACCATAATTTCTTCCTTCCAACCAGGCGGCCGGTACTTTTACACGTAGCTTCCTAATTAAACTATTTTAAAAAAAACATTAAGAAATTTATAAATTTTCATTATAAAAATCTCAACTACATAACGTCATTAATATATTTTCTTAGACACCACACCTAACAAGATGGTCATAATTGTGCAAATGCACAAGTTCATATACTAGTTAGTCCTAATCAGCAACCCCATTTTTCTTAGCACAAATATAACGACTCATCAATTCACAGAGGCTAACACCATTGCACTAGCACTTATTTTAATAAACATTTAGCGTCTTATATCTTTTAAACCGTATATTATTTCTAAGATTTATTTGAACCACCGTATTCCACTTGAAATGTATGACACTTGAATCCAACATTGAATATATCAAATTGTTTAATTTTATTTCTTGTTCTTAACTCCTATAACTGTGGATCTACTTCTAATACGATGGACCTATTTGGAGGGGCTTCTCCCAGCTGCAGCTTTTCCCAAAAGCTGCTTCTGCCAGAAGCTGTCCCAAACGGTCCATAGCTTCCCAAACGGTCCATAGCTTCTAAGCATCTGTAGTTATATATTTTGGAAAATGAACTAAGTATCCAGAAGCTGGAGAAGCTAGGTTTAGGAGATTTTCCAGATTCTCATAAGCTGGCTACCAAGCAGCTGCTTCTCATAATCTAAAGCTATCCAAACAGGCCCCATGATCGAATAGTTACTTCATTTTAGCAGTGCACCTACTTCTACTACCATGAAGAGCTACTTTCCTCTCGCACTATTCCTACGTCGAATAACACGAATAGTTACTCTAATATTTTTTAGAATTAACTTCTAATACCATGAAGATTTACTTTCATTTTTTTTTCAAAGTTACTTCCTTCTTTCTTGTAGTGTAGTAACTTCCAGTAACATGAAGAGGAGCAGAGTTACTTTTTTAAGCACTTTGTATATGCGTGAAGTTACTTTTCTTAAATATAATATAGTGACTTCTAAAAGTAAACAAGGTCTACTATTTACTTGTCAATTTTCTTCACATAGTTAAATTATTTTGTACTCTTTCATACTGTGTACGATGGTTCAGACAGATTTAAAATATAATACATGTTTCAAAATATATGAGTTCTCAAAAGAAACATCTAAATAAAAAAAACAAGTACTACCTAGGGGCACTTGTTAAGCCTAACTACTTCTCCTACCTATGAATTAAGGGCTCGTTTAGTTCCTAATTTTTTTTCTCAACAACATCGCATTGAATCTTTACACATTTAAATGGAGCATTCACTACGCCAGAACGCCACACCTGTGACAGGATACCACTGACGGGCCAACGGCCCGGTCAGTGCCATCCCTCACCTCTAACGGGTTGTAACCACATCTATCACAAGTGTGACATCCTACCTCGGCCTAGCAGCGGTCCGTCACTGGTGTTTGATACCACTGACGGGCCAACGTGAAAAGCCGTCACAGGTGATATCCCATCACCTGTGACGGGCCGCGTAGAATAAGCTGTTTCTGATATGGCGTCACCTGTGACGACTTTTCCAGTTGTAAACCGTTACAGTTAACCTCCCACCACCTTTGGCGGGTATTTCATTAAATCCGTCTAAGGCGTGTGTTCGTGCTATAAATACCCCTAACTGCCAACTATTTTATATCCCGACCAATGCACTGTTCACGGTTGGGTTGGGAGGACCAAGGGGCGAATTTTTGCAAAAATTGGAGGTAAAAATAAGATGTTTGACCTTTTTTTTCTTTCAATGTTTGACCATTCATTTGTCTTATTTCAAAAATAATGGAAATATTTTATAATATTTTTTTAATCAAACATCATATAATATTTCTTTATGTTATTTATTGCAGATGGATCGGAAGTGGATGTAACATGTTCATCGTTTATCCACGAAGTATAGGGAGGGGGTCACTGAATTTGTTAAATTTGCGGACAATGACAGGAAAAGCGGGATGAGCCTGTATATATCGTGTCCATGTAATGACTGTAGGAATAAAAAGATGATCCCTGATAGTTCAGAAGTGCATTCTCATTTGATAAGGAGAGGATTCATGGAGAATTATACATGTTGGAGCAAGCATGGAGAGCAAGAGACACCTAATGTTGATGCTGATGAAGAAGTGTCGGATCAAAATATAGTGAACGTCGCCGCAGCTCCAGAAAACATGTTTGCACCATCTCCGTTAGGCGGAGATACCATTGATTTTGACACTGAATGTCTATCTCAAATGTTGCATGACATTGAAGACGCAGATGACAATGACAGAGACTTTGAGAAGTTTAGTAAGTTGGTGGAAGATTGTCAGATGCCCTTATATGATGGATGTAAGTCGAAGCACACTAAGTTATCCTGCGTGTTGGAACTCATGAAGCTTAAGGCAAGTAATGGATGGTCCGACAAGAGTCTTACATAACTTCTTGAGCTGTTAAAAGACATGTTGCCAGAGGGGAACAAATTACCCCAGACGACATACGAAGCTAAACAAGTGTTATGTCCGTTGGGTCTGGAAGTTAGAAGAATTCATGCTTGTCCGAACGACTGTATTTTGTATTACAAGCAATATGCTGACTTGGATGCTTGCCCTGCATGTGGGGCTTGTAGATACAAACGAGCAAAAAGTGCGGGTGAAGGAAGTAAGTCAAAGAGGGGAGGACCGGCAAAGGTTGTATGGTATCTCCCAATTGCGGAGTGCATGAAGAGAACATTTGCGAATAAGGAACAAGCAAAGCTCGTGCGTTGGCATGCCGAAGAACGGAAAGTCGATGGCAAGCTTAGACACCCAGCAGATTTAGTACAATGGCAGAGAATCGATAGGATTTACCAGGAATTCTCAGAGGATTCAAGAAACATGCATTTTACCATGTGTACAGATGGAATTAATCCATTTGGTGATTTGAGCAGCCGTCATAGTACATGGCCAGTTCTTCTTATAAACTACAACCTTCCTCCTTGGGTTTGCTTCAAAAGAAAATATATTATGCTTGCCATGCTCATTCAAGGACCGAGACAACCGGGCAACGATATTGATGTGTTCATTGAACTAATAATCGATGACTTCACGACACATTGGAATAAGGGCACACGTACATGGGATGCATATGCATAGGAGTATTTCAACCTCCATGCAATGGTTTTTAATACTATCAACAATTATCCAGCCCTTGGCAATCTTTCTGGCCAAACAGTCAAAGGGAAATTGGCGTGTTTGGAGTGTATGGACGAAACAAGAAGCAAATGGTTGAAGCATTCACACAAGATGGTCTACATGGGTCATAGGAGATTTCTCCCACGGTATCACCCTTATAGGAATATGAAAAAAAAATTTTAATGGCCACAAAGATACAGCCAGACCCCCAGAACACCCAACAGGGACATATGTGCACAACTTAGTGATGGGAATAACCAACGAGTTTGGAAAAAAGAGAAAAGCTGTAAAGGCAAAAGATAAGAGCATGCGGAAGAAAAAGTCAATATTTTGGAGACTACCATACTGGAAGGATCTTGAGGTTCGCCACTGCATAGATCTGATGCATGTTGAGAAGAATGTATGTGAGAGTTTGATGGGGCTACTGCTTAACCCAGGTATTACAAAGGATGGTCTAAACGCCCGACGAGATCTGCAAGACATGGGTGTTCGTCCGGAGCTACATCCCGTTACCACAGAGTCTGGCAGGGTGTACCTTCCTCCAGCCTGCTACACTCTATCGAAAGATGAGAAGATGAATTTGTTGACATGTCTTAGTGGTATAAAGGTTCCATTTGGTTACTCGTCAAGAATTAGTAAGTTCGTTTCACTGCAAGACCTTAAGCTGGTAGGAATGAAGTCGCATGATTGTCACGTTCTTATAACACAATTGTTGCCCGTTGCAATAAGGAATATTTTGCCTCCTAAGGTGCGACACACGATAATGCAGTTGTGCTCCTTCTTCCATGCTATCGGCCAGAAGATCATTGATCCTGAGGGACTAGATGAACTACAGGCAGAAATTATAAGAACGCTATGTTATTTGGAGATGTACTTTCCTCCAACTTTCTTTGATATAATGGTAAATCTTCCAGTGCATCTTGTTAGACAAACAAAGTGTTGTGGACCTGCTTTCATGACGCAAATGTATCCTTGCGAAAGGTATATGGGGATCTTAAAGGGTTTTGTACGGAACCGATCCCACCCCGAGGGAAGCATCATTAAGAGTTACACCAGCGAAGAGGTCATCGATTTTTGTGTGGACTACATGTCGGAAACCTCTTCAATTGGATTACCACGATCTCATCACGAGGGGAGGTTTGATGGTGTGGGTACTGTTGGACGGAAAATAGTAAGGATGGATCGAAAGGTGTATGATAAGGCTCATTTCACGGTACTCACGCATATGACCGAGGTAGTGCCATATGTTGATGAACACTTGGGATTTCTCTAACATGAAAACCCAGGCGGGTTAGAAACAAGCACATGTCTTCCTTCAACGAGTGGTTGAAGAATAGAATTACGAACGAGCAAAACTTGTCCAGTGAAACATTGAAGTGGTTGTCACAGGGTTCTAAATGGAGTGCCACAACCTAGCAAGGATATGACATAAACGGATACACCTTTCACACGATCAAGCAAGACAGTAAATGCACAATGCAGAACAGTGGGTTGCGCATTGAGGCTAGTACCGACGACGGTGGTCGCCGTGATCAGTACTACGGCAGAGTAGAGCAAATATTGGAGCTAGACTACTTGAAGTTCAAAGTCCCGTTGTTTCGCTGTCGATGGGTCGATCTTCGCAATGTAAAACTTGATACGGAAGGTTTTACTACTGTCAATTTGGCTAACAACGCCTACAAGGATGAACCTTTCGTTCTTGCCAAATAAGTTGTTCAAATCTTCTACATACTTGATCCGTGTAACAAGAAGCTATATGTTGTTCGTGAAGGCAAAAGAAGAATAGTTGGATTGAACAATATCACAGACGAAGATGACTACAACCAACACGTGCATGACATAGCTCAAGAAATACCTCTAGAAGAGGAGGAAGTGGAAGATGATGTTCAACATGCCCGCGTTGATCATGAGGAAGGATTATTTTTGTAATTTATGTTATGCACGCGTATGAATGTAATATGTTTGCAATGCTCATTAATATCATATATATTAATATCATGCATTAATATCAATCTACTATAATATCATGTATCAATCCACTGCATTAATATCATGCATCATCTATGATAATATTACTCATGTATAAGTAGAAATTTTACCAATGAAAATTATTTTTCATATAATTCCAAGTAGAAGGTCAAAATTTTAATATCACTTTTATTAAAAAACTTAATCTAAGAAATTTATTTATTTTTGTATTTTACTTGCCAGTATAATTTTGATACACTTTACTTTTCCCATCTGAATGTGTAATTTGTTTCTAAAATTTATTTTATTTTACATAATAAAACTTAATTTGACCTGGTGCAACCTTGAAGAGGCCGAACCCTAAGTCAACTATGGTCAACCTTACCTCTGACGAGCGCCAGCTAGAGGCCGTCACAGGTATGCATACCTGTGACGGGTTGAAACCTCAGAACCGTCAAAGTTCCTGATATCTTTGACGGCTCCATGTATCCCACCCATCACAGGTACGCTTACCTTTGACAGGTCCTTAGTTGGAGCCCGTCACAGATAATGTTGACCCAAGTTAACCTAGGGTTCGGCTTCTTCAAGGTCCAGATCCGACCACACTCTCTCTCAAACTTCACCGCCGCCTCCCCGTGCTCCCCCTGCCTGTGTCGTCGCCGCCGCCATCGGACGTAGTCTTCAGCGCGCCTCCCCGACCTTGCCGTCAGCGTTGCCTCCCTAGCCTGTGCCCTAGCCCCGCCGGCCGACCTCCCCCTTGGCGTTGGCTCCGGCTCCTACTGTCGTGCCGACTCCCCGACCTCGCCCTCGGCGCCGCCTCCTCAGCCTGCCGGCCTTCGCGTCATACTTTGGCCCCGCGTCCCCGACCTCCGTGTCAGCGCCGCTTCCCCCCTCCCCCTCCCTCTCACTGACTCCTCTTCCTTCTCCCGGACCAGGTAGACCGCCGCCTTCGCACCTCCCCCTCCCTCTCACTCCAATGAGTTTGATGCAGCGGATGGTTAGATTAATTTGATGCAGTGGATGAATTTGCGATGAATTTAGTATGATTTTGATGCACTGGATTAATTTACGATGAAACTAGGTTTATTTTGATGCAGTGGAAGAATTTTGGATGAATTTAGAATTGGTTTGATGAATTTCGGAGTAATTTGATGCAGTGGATGAATTTAGAATTAGTTTTATGCAGTGGGTGATTGGCCAATGATGAATGCTCAAGAACAGATTATCTACACTTGTTTTTCTTTTTTGAAAAGTTGGTTGTTTTGTGCTCATAAATAGATTACGTACACATGTTCTTTCTTTCGTGGTTAAAAGTTGGCTACTTTATGGTCAAGAACAGATTATCTACACTTGTTATTTTTTTCGTGGTTAAAAGTTGGCTACTTTATGATCAAGAACATATTATGTACACTTGTTCTTTTTTTTGGTTAAAAGTTTACTGTTTTATGGTCAAGAACAAATTATGTACACTTGTTTTTTTTTGAAAAGTTGGTTGTTTTGTGCTCATAAATAGATTATCTAAACTTGTTTTTTCTTTCATGGTTAAAAGTTGGCTGCTTTATGGTCAAGAACAGATTATGTACACTTGTTTTTTTTTTTGAAAAGTTGGTTGTTTTATGCTCATAAATAGATTATCTACACTTGTTTTTTTCGCGTTTGCAAGTTGCCTGTTTTCTCGCGCAAATGATGGTATTTGATGCATACTTTCTGAGCAAAACTGAGGCCATACCTTAGTACAATCATGTTCTAAAAAATATAAAATTACATGTACCAAAAATGATAGAAGGTTTGTAAGCATTTTCACATGAATAGACCATGACAACGTCTGTTGCATCCCCGTCGTTCGCGACGCCACCGAGGCAACAGGCAGAACCCGACCAAGCTACAGAGGAGGTTAGGGGAGTCGAACCCATGCCGACAACATCAATGCTCCAGGCACAAGTGGACCCAGCTGTGGAGCCAGTCCCGGTAGGTCAACCATCGACGACAATGGCAGGCGAACAAATCGAACCTCGAGGTAAATTACAGAACAAATTTGCAATACATGACAATTTTGCAACACCAACCTCATGTTTGTGTTATAGGTGCGTCGCAGGAACAACATACCTCGATGTCGGGGGGGACTAGTGCAATTAGGTCGAGTAGGAATCCTCGGACACAAAACAAATGGCCCACGACAGTGCAGGTGATAAGAGAGGTAGATGTTAGTGGTAGGCCCACAGCGCCGAGAACTGACATAGGAAGATGGTCTAACTGCTGTGAGGTGGCGGCCCGTGAAAATTTCGGCATCCTACATAAGGATATAGGGAAGGTCTCGAAAGCTGAGAAGGAGCGAGCTTGGACGGCTATGGAGAAATTGTTCACATTTCCGGATGAAGCAAAAGACAGGCTTAAGCGGAAGGCAATCTAGAAGATGGGTAAAGCTTGGAAGAATTGGAAGTCCAAGCTCCTAAACGAGTACGTCATCCCGCCCGGCAATCGTCTGCCATTCGTCGAGTACCCTTAAATTACGGATGCAGTCTGGGAGCAGTTCCGCTAACTGAAGAACACCGACGAGTTCAGGGAGTCAAGTGAGGCACATCGCCGACTACAACAGCGGAATGAGCACCCGCATCATCTGGACACGGCCGGGTACATCGGCAAGGAGCAGATATGGGCCCAAGAGGATGCGGCCACTGCAGCTGTGAATCTCCCCGCCCCGTTCTCGGACATTCCAGAACCACGAGCTCGCAATTGGGCAAGGGCAAGGGGTAAGGTCAACCCGGACGGCTCCATCACATTTGACAACAAAAGTGATGTCGTCGTCTATCGAGACCTGGTAAGATCGCACCTTAGCATAAGTAATTCCCGTTTGTACGAGGTGAAATATTGTAACAACCTTTCTCGCTTTTGTACAGTTGAATTTGGTTGCCGAACAAGCCTCACAGAGCGAGGTGGAGTACGCGCCGAAGATGCGCGAGGATGACATTCTAACGAAGGCACTCGGAACCAAACTACATCCTGGCCGGACACGGGGAATCGGCATCGACGTGCCCTGGAAGCATGACCTGCCACAGTATAGCTCACAATACAGGAAACGAAAAGTCTCGAAGGAAGAGATAGACGCTCGTTTAAAGGCTGAGCTTAAGGTGGAGGTTATTCAAGAGCTGTAGGCAAGCATGGACGCCAAGGTGGAAGAAAGGCTTAAACAAGTCTTGGCTGACATGAACATACCCCGAGACACACCACAAGCTGTTCATCCTACTCCTCGGGCACATCATGATGCAAGCCCTATCCCTGGTAGGAGCAGTTGTGCATCCACGGAGTTGTTGGCCCCTGGTGTACCTATCGCAGCACTAGCGGCAGTGGACAATATAGAGGTAATTGATGTTTTCCTATCCAAATGTACTCCAACACGTTTGCACGTTCAAATATTAATTTGAAACTTTACACATGCAGAACGTAGCGCAATGTGCCCTATTGGTGAGGGTCCACCCAAATTTTGCTCAGGAAGTCGCTGAGGGCATGGCTTTCAAACCCTCCATGACAGAAAAGATCCATGGCGCAACCCTACTATCTGGGTATGCCAAGGTGTCCATCGATTCAGTAAAAGATAACTGGTCAGCCTATCCACTACCTGTGCCCCCAACGATGAAATCATGACTTTGGGTGATGCGTGCAAGACATTCATACAGTGGCCTAATGAAGACATAGTTGTCAAGATGACTCCTCGTCCAAGTTGACCGACGGAGCTCACACCTTCCAAGTCTCCCAAGTCAAAGCTTTCTATCAAGGCTCCGCGTGGACCGGCAATGTCGTTACCGCATTCACCGGATGCACCTGATATGGATTTGGGCGATATTACTAAAAACATGGCTCGATCAAGACCACAAGAAAGGTCGATAGCTCCCCACCAGTTGTCAAGGGACCACACAAACATGACTTGGGAGGTCGAGGAGTCGGAAAGTCGAGGAGTCGGCGCCGGCACCCAAAAGGGGGAAGGCTGCAACTTCAGTGGGAGACACCAAATCGAGTAAAGTCGAGAAGGCGCTGGCCCAATTTGAATTGGGCAAGCCATTGGTGGATGACCATATATTAGTCATGATGGGCATTGATTGCAGAGAGCTACATAAACAATACATGGAGCTGAGCAATGCCAAGCAGAAAATGAGGGAGTCATCCATAGTTGGACATCACGACCACCGGCCGTTCCTGTCGTTGCCTGCATATGTAACTATAGGCTTTGATTACCTCTTCGACCTATTCAGGATCCGGAAGTTGGACACCGGACTTCTAAAATGCTACTCCTTGTAAGTGCAATCCATACTCATTTCTTAATGAACTGTCTCCTACGTAGATTAGTGCTAATACGTACATGATTTAAGGTTGTGTTGGCTTGAGAGTCGTCGCCTTGGTAACCTGGTTGGATTTCTTGATCCATCGATGATCAACGAGGTAAATTTACGACACAACTTCGACGACGTAGTTGAATATGTAAACCGGTGTTTATGGGCCCACCAAGACAAGGAGTACATCATGTGCGCACATAACCAACAGTAAGAACATAGTACCCTTCGTGTATATTAAGTCTGAAGTTAAGGTTCTTAGTACTAATGCTAGATATCCACCGTGCAGGCAACATTGGGTTCTGTTAGTTATCGTACCTAAATGGAATAGGGTCGCCTATCTTAACTCCAATAAGGCCAAAGAGTATGATTTCACTGAAATCATTAAGGCCTTAAATTCGGCTTGGGGTCCATATGTGGCAAAGGGTGGTAGGCACAAGGATGGTAAGAACGAGTTATATCATGACACCAAGTTCACATGTCCACAACAGATCGGAGACCAATGTGGTTTCCACGTGTGCCACAACATGTCGACACTTCTAAGAGCGGTGAAAGATTTCGACCCTGAGGTTGTTTCTAATGGCAAATAAGCTCATTTCAGTATCAATTTTATTTTTCTGAACGTTTTAACCCCTGACTTATTGAACAGAAAGATAAAGCTGTCACGAAGATGGTACCCATCAACCCCCCGCTATTAGAGGAGAAGTGTGCGGCTTCATTCTTGCTGAAATAATGAACAAGAAATGACGTTTTCACGCCACTTTTTTAGACATTTTAACTGGTTTAATTCAATGTGATGTACAATTAACCATAAACTTGTGATGTACATTTGAGCACAATAGAAGTTGTCCTTGTTTTTATATTTCTATGGTATGAATGTAATGTAATTTACTCTCATATGTATAATATTATGGTTGTTTGCTAAATTTTCTTCAATTTTGATCAAATACTAATTATGTTGGACTATTCCATTTGTTTTTCGAATTTAAATACGACAGGTCATACATATAAAAGGTATGAATTTGTGGCTTTCATGCATTTTGCTAGGCAAAATTGTGGCATTTCAATTGTATATATAAGGTATGAATTTGTGGCATTTCAATTGAATATGTTGGGAATTACTGGTATATGTGAAGTTGGGCAATATGTCAAGTTGGAGAGAATATGTAAAGTTGGGCAATATTTGAGTATTTGTAACTTACCTGTGATTTTTACTGCTATGTATATGTCTATTCTTCAGAGGGCATGGCTAGCGAATCCTGAGGCTAGCCAACTTTTAACATTTATTTTTTTTCTAAATTTAACTCATCACTGATGAGTTAGAACTAAAATCCGTCATAGGCAGTAACTCCTCTGACGTGTTCTCGCTAACGAACCGTCAGAGGTGACTTGTCTATGACGGTCACTACCCTTTGGGCCCATCACATGTGTATTACCTGTGACGGGTCCTAACTGGCCGAAGGGTACGAGCGATCAACACCTTTAACGGGCCGGAAGGTATGTACCCGTCAGAGGTGTGAATAACTTTTGACGGCTTTCCACCCGTCAGAGGTAACTCCACTCACCAGTGACCACTGATCACAGCAATGGCCAAAACCGTCACAGGTGAGGGTTTGGGCCCGTCACAGGTGATCATGTCCAGTGTAGTGATTAAACATAGATAAAAATAAAAACTAATTGCCAGTCAGTGGAGAAATTGTGAGATAAATTATTTGAGCCTAATTAGTACATGATTAGCCATAAGTGCTATAATAATCTATATGTGCTAATGGCAGATTAAACGGGCTCAAATGTTCCGTCTTACGGTTTCCATGCAAGGTATGAAATTTATATTTTCATTCGTGTCTAAAAACATCTGATGAGACACCCAACCAAAAATTTTTGGGAAGTAAAGAAACCCTAAAGTTATGCACGTGATTTGCGCTCGACCCACTTTTCACTTAAATACATACAGTGTCCCCTCAAGCTCGGTGAAGCCATTAAGCACGAAGAAGAAACCGTTCTCCTCCATGAGCCACCTATGGCCGGCTGGTGGAGAACCAGATACCATCGGGGAAGAAAAAGAAACATCAGAATCTCGAACATCGCATTGATGCTGTGCATCATGCATGAACCCAATTAATTTAAGCATGGAATAATATTTGTAAATATAATCCAGTAGTGTTGGGCCCAAGGCTAGCTACATGCTCACTCCGGTAACAAATTGCTATTTTCTGGACGACGTCGACGATAAAATAGTTTATCACTAACTTTTCTCATACAATATGTATATATTATTTAAATTCTAACATGGATGAAAACATATTTTTCAAATAAAAGTATTATCTCAGCTCTAAAATATAAGCAATTTTTTTCTCTTTTGAAATGAAAATATGGACATACTTATATATTTCTGCTATGTCCATATTCATTACGAGAAACGTCCAGAACTGATTATATTTTGGAACGGATTGAGTACTTATGATCTGTTGATTTTAATGTATATTGTCATTAACTTTTTAACATATATTTAATCATTTGTCTTGTTAGAAATATTATTTATTTTGTTGCTTTAGGCACTTTAAATGTGACTTACATTTTTATATTTATATATTTTAGTAAAATAAATGATCAAACATATGTTTTAAAAGACAACTGTGTCAAACATTGCGGGAAGTACAATTTTGCATTATTCCATCTAAGTCTTCGAGAAAATATTAATACTCTGATTTTCAAAGCTAGACCTGATACTGTTCCAGAACGACAAATGGTCTGTACTAAATTAAGTGGCTGTTTGGATCTAGAGACATTTTTTTGTCCCTTATCATATCGGATGTTTAGACGTTAATTAGAAGTATTAAATATAGACTGATAACAAAACTAATTGCATAATAAAGGCTATTTCATTAGACAAATTTTTTAAGCCTAAGTAATTCACGATTAGCAAATGTTTATTGTAGCATCACATTCGCTAATCATAGACTAATTAGGCTCAGTAGATTCGTCTCGCGAAATAATCCAAAGTATGGGGTGAGTTTTTTTAATAGTCTATATTTAATACTTCTAATTAGTATGTAAACATTTAATGTGACATGCCTTAAAAAAAGTTGGGGGTAAACAAACACCCCCTAACTCGTAACCCGCAACATTATACCAACCGAATGCAATGGGATATATAGCGTGTCACGATGCCAAGAAGAAGGGCAGACAAACAAGCCTGAAACCCCGAAACGGCCACAGTTTTCTTTACGATTCCCCTCCCCCGGGGAAAGACAGATCACACACATGGTACATGCAGATTGGTGCGTGGTGGTTCATGCACCTCGAGATTTGCGGATCCAGCGCTCTCAATGCGATGGTGCGGTGCGTGATGGGGAGACACCGAAACACGGGCCATGTGCGGCGAGCGAGCTCTCCGGTCAAAGTCTTCAGCTGCTCTTCACATGGCTGTGGTGTGGTCCGTGTGGAGTGAGAGTGAACCCCTCGCCATCGCCAAGATGGCGCCGCCTCCTCCTCCTCCAGTCCTCCCCTTTCCTTTTGTTTTTCCCTTTTTTTTTTGTTAAGAAGGCTATAGTCTCAGATTATATACTATAAAATGGTTGGGTTCACAGCCGGTTTTATGGAACAACAGCTGAAAATGAGGAAATTATGTTAAGGTGCTGGAATTTTCGAAGAAGGACAAAGCAAACCATGAGGAAACCAATCAAGCCCTTCTTGACTTGTTCGAGTCGGTCATTTCTTTTTACTGAAGAGGACGGTGGTAGGCACAACAATAATGAGCTGCCGTTGAAGAAGTCTCGGCATTCTGGCAAAGAATAGCTTAGAATCATCCTAGGAGTACACCATTAAAGATAAATCAAGCAAACAACTCTGTAGATAATCCAACAGGATTGTTGGCAATTGATCCTACCAACAGCGAAGAGAAACATATGTTAATGGAGCTTAGAAACATAGTCTAGAGACTAAGCTACAGTTGGGGCCTCGATAAGATGAAAGGATGTTAAAGCTTCTTCAGCAGAATAATCCATTCTTAGTTGCTTGATATATGATATAATGTTTTCAGTGAAGATAAGGAAGACCATCACCTATGGTGTACGTATGTCTAAAAGCAAGGAGATTGTTGCCAGTACCAAGAGGATTTAGCTTGATGTGACTGCTATCTAGTTGATGTGGTGACAGAGAAGCCAAAAGACTCAAATAACTAATCTCATAGAAGCTTGACCGATGAAACCATAAAACAGGATAAACGTAACATATAGGGAGATCTAAAACATAAGGACTCAAACCTAGACTACTCTAAACTAGTACATAAAGATGACATGACCCCTTCCTTCTCTACCCTCACCGACATGAACCGCTACAATCATGGGAAGACGAGTCGGAAGGTGGGGATTATACTGTAGATGCTCAGTTTCCTTTAGAAACCTAGAGTCGGTCAAGGTCTTTACCAAAAGTACCCGATCCTTCCATCTCATCTCTCAACCTTTGCTAATCTTACCTTGTGTTTCACTAAGTTTAAGCCTAACATGGGATTCGTCTTTAGCATTGTTTGATTAAAGATGAGAGAACATGGCATCCTTGATTAATTAATTAAATCTTAGATATAAAACCATATTGGTAAATTCATAATATCTCAAGTTATAGTTGAGTTCTCTGCCTAGAGGGTTAGCTTCTTTAGTCATAACCATGTGTAAGTACTCATATTACTTATTTTTAATAGAAAAAGATAATGAGGAGAGTCTTGGAAAAATGTTGTACACGCTTCACCCAATAATACAACCACTATTATACGGGTAGACACCACACCTAGTACTAGTATTCGATAATATATAACCATGTACTAATTAAGTTGCTATAATATAGAATGAAGATGGCAACAAACTTTTACGATAATAAATATGTGTAGAATAATTATTCGTGGTATTTTCTTTTGTAATAGGCCGCCTCCTCACCAAATAGCCCTAGTGCTTTTCTATGGCTCAATTCCTACCTCCCTCGCATGTGACAGCCTACTGTCATAATAACAAGGATGGCAGTGGAGGAGATGGAGAATGGTGTACACAGACCATAGAGGTTGCCGTGAAACACTGGCGTGACGTCTATGCCGGCGGCGTCCACCGGATCGCAGTAGGCAGGGTTCAGGCCATTCAAACTACGCTAGATCTCGTCTTCACCTGCTACATCTTCACTGCCGATAAGCTGACATATTGCTCTTATTTTGGTCCTATTCCTTCGATTAATGGACAGCACTACCTTTTTATACTTGCTGTTGATGAGCTCTCTTTTTCCTAGATCTGACGCCTCCTTGTTCACAATACTAGCTAGGAAGATGTGCTGTACTCCCTCCCTCTGTTAAAAAAACAATTTTTTGTTTGTGTGTCCATGTTTGATCATCCGTTTTATTTGAAACTTTTTAACAAATTTTAAAAAATAATCACACATAAAGTACTTTTTATGTTTTATTATCTAATACAAATAAAATTATTAATCGTAATTTTTTTAATTAGACGAAGAATCAAATATTATATCTAAAAATTAAAAAGTTGATTTTTTTGGGACGGAGGGAGTATCTTGGTTACCTCGTCGATGAGGCTAATTAATAAAAACACTATGGTTCCTTCTATAAGGCCATATTTAGTTTAAAATTTTTTCCAAAAACATCACATCAAACTTTTGGACACCTAAGTAGAGCATTAAATATATATGAACATTAAAACTAATTATACAGTTATGGGGGAGATCGTGAGACGAATATTTTGAGCCTAATTAGTACGTGATTAGCTATAAGTGATACAGTAACCCACATGTGCTATTGACAAATTAATTAGGCTCAAAAGATTCGTCTCACAGTTTTTTGGCGGAATCTGTAATTTGTTTTGTAATTAGACAACATTTAATACTTCAAATGTGTGTGCGTATATTAGATGTGATGTTTTTGCAAAATAAATTTGTAAACTAATCAAGGCGTAAACATGGAATTAACCAAAGTTCCTTGCCAGCAACCTCTTTTCTATGGATAAGGTAAGAGTAAAAAAAATCTAATCTACCGGAATATAAAGAAAATTTATACCCCAGTGGTGGATCCACGGATGGGGCTGGTTAGGGCGTCAGCTCCACCTCCAAACCTTGCATCTAATTAGAAATTAATTAGCCTAATTAGCGTTTAGTGTAAAACTGGTTGTATGTCACAAATCTCATGGCCTCTTGTATTTGCTTTTTATAAGCATAAGTACAACGATTTATTAATGATTAAAAATATTTTATGGATAAAACTTTTATATATATGTTCTTAGAAAATAAATATGATAAAAAAACTCAAAATCAACTCCAAATTTAGATTTTTAAAATTCAAATTAGCATAGAAGGATAAAAAAAAGATTGCATGTTCAAATGTAGAGCCTGCAACTAACTTTTCTTTGATTCACATCAATAACAATAACTCATTTTATAACGCCATGCACTCCCTCCGGTAGTTTGATTGATGCCGGTTAACTTTTAGATTTATATTTGGTCTTTCGTCTTATTAAAAAATTATATAATATTGATTTTTTGGGTATGATTTGATTTATTACTAAAGTAACTTTAAATATAATTTATTGTTTGTATATTTGGACAACAAATTTAAATAAGACGAAGTGTTAAACATAAATCTAAAAATCGACAACACCAATAGAAAAATGAAGAGAGTATAAAAGTATTGTCAGGTATGGTCTATCAATACAATAAAATAAAATTTACACCCATCTTTAATTTTTATTCACCTCACGCAACAAATTCTTTTCCATAAATACTAAGAGTCAACTCCATAATTAACATACTAAGCTAATAAACATCTTTATATATGCCTAGTATAGCTTCAACTTTCTTCCTATAAGCACATTTCGGTTTCAGTAGAAAATACCCTATTGTTACGTCTCACATTTTCTGCGGTCCTACTGTATTTTAACACTTGCTAGGGATGAAAGCGCACTGAAAAGAGATCTATCAAATTCATTTCTATTTTTTTAGTCACAATCGGAATTAGAACACGGATACGAAAACAGAACCGGATATTATCGAATAAAGAGATACAACAAATATGAATAGATACGAATACGGTAACAAATATTTATCAGAACATAAAAGCCTCTTATAATGGACTCCTCAAATCAATGAAAGTTATAAACTTAATGTTTAACGAAAAAATAAATCAAGTTGATTAAATTTTAGCAATCGTGTATATGTTTTACTTGGCTTCATACAAAGAAATATCTAGTTAGTATAATATTATATTATTATGATACAAGATCATATTTAACAATTTATATTAAATAAAATATATCATCATAAATAACATGACTTTAGTTTTACTACCATAGATTTTAGTTTATTTTTTATAAAAGTCAACAAATGTAAATTTATTTTAACAAATATGAAGTTGTTTCCATCTGAAAATTACAAATTAATATTTTATAGTTTAATTTTCAAATAAATCAAGATAGTGATAGTAGTGCATTCCAGTAATTTGGTAGTAAGATATCATATTTAAAAATAAATGATAATTGACAAATGAGTTAGGCTATAAGTTTGAGCCTAGAATATAAGTTATATGGAATGATATTTTTTTCTAAAATTTTCGGAATAATTGTCTGGATGCATATCTTGATAGTTTCCAATCAAATATGGTTTCCGTAAGGTACTATTCTTACCGTATATGTGTCCGTTTCTGAAAAAATATCTAAATCTATTTCTTCAGAGACTAACCGAAAATATTCCGCCCACTGCTACCGTTTCGAAAGAAATGGAAGAATTCTGGAACTATGCAAGTGGATGTCATCCCCAGCACTAGCCCTTCCTGATTCCCTATGGTTGTACCCCGAATATTCGGCGAGGAAAGCAAGCACAGCATATAAGAGCAGGTACAGTACCCTCAACGATCTATAGCAGCGGCTATAGCCAGCTACGAGCAAAGACTTCAAAATACACTTGTATCTGACAGGTGGGACCATATATTAATTGTATAGTATATGACTATTGTATGAATTAACTATTAAGTTAGATATAGATAATTATGAATTGACTATTAAGTTAGATATAGATAATTTGTAGATAGCAGTTAGTTATACTATTGAACTTGCTCTAAGCAAGGCTTCTCAAAACCTTGGTGGTTGTTTGCATCCAGAAACTTTTTAGTCCCTTATCACATCAGATATTTGGACGTTAACTAGGAGTATTAAATATAGACCGATAATAAAACTAATTGCATAAGTAAAGACTATTTCATTAGACAAATTTTTAAGCCTAATTAATCTACGATTAGCAAATGTTTACTGTAGCACCACATTCGAATCATGGACTAACTAGGCTCAATAGATTTGTCTCGTGAAATACTCCAAAATATAGAATAAATTTATTAATAGTTTATATTTAATTTTTATAATTACATGTCTCAGCTCGACTACGAGAGCTACGAGCACACGATCGGACCACACAAAAAAAAAAAAGTTGAAACACAGAATCGACGGCTCACGTCACCTCGCCCTCACCCCGCACGCACGCCACTTCGCTTGCGTTTCGTGCTCGAGCCACGAAACAGGAAACACGCGATCCGGGCTCCCCACCCCCTCGCCAGTAGGTACACCCATCCCGATCCAACCCTTCCCCAACACCGAACAGCGAACACCCCAACCCACCCACCAAACAACCGCACGCCACGTGCCCACGAATGGAAACCGACACCACCCGGTCGACCTCCCCGCCACGTGTCCATCACGAAGCACCACGTGTCGCCACTGGAGTGGCCTTCACCGCTTAACTCCCAGCCGTGTGGGCCCGCCCGGGGGCCCCGCTGCACAGGGACACTGACACGAAGCTTCGCGCGCGGCGCCATTTAGGGAAGCGATTAAGCGGCGGTAATGAAGATAGGGTTAGGAAAAAGGGCGTGGCGTCGGCTATAAAAGACCTCCCTTGGTGTCCCAATGTCCCATTCCACTCCCCCGACCAACAGACTCCACTAGCTCAAAAGAAAAAAAAAGCCAAGCCTAATCCAATCCCTAATCACAAACTCCATCGCCGGTGAGGATCGTGAGAGGTAGGCGAGCCATAGATCTGAGCGAGTTCTTGGTTCTTCAAGCAGGTAGCTCTCTTCATCTCAGGATCTCCCTCTCTCTCTCCCCTTTTTTTTTAGGTTTCTTTGGTGTATAGGACAGAGTTCCAGAGCCTTTTAGTTTCTGGTGTGCTCTGATCTATTGTTGTTCTTGGTGTTAGCTAGATTATTTGGTCTGATTAGGTAGCCAAGAGGGTTATTTTACCACACCTGCTTGTGCTAGCTAGTAAGTAGCTGTACCTTGTAGAGTGATTAGTAGATCTAGGGGCAAAAGAATCTCTTGTTGGTCTGCCGGTTCTTGGATTTTGGAAAGAACGGGCGATTTGTTTCAGGGTTTTAGTTTAGAGAAAAATCAGGAAAAAAAAGTAGATATTCGATGGCGGCTGCTATAGATCGTTCAGGGGATCTGATGCGGGCGCTGGGAGATGGTCAGTCGCCCCAGATGCCGCAGTTTTATCCCGGCTTGCCGCCGGCGCCGGCGACGACGGCTTTCTCGGCCGGAGGCCACGGGTTCCGCTACATGGGCCCGGCCCAGCTGAGTCCGGCCGAGATCCAGTGCGTCCAGGCCCAGCTCCACCTGCAGAGGCAGGCGCAGGCGGGGCTCGGCCCGCGGGCTCAGCCCATGAAGCCCGCGACGGCGGCCGCCGCTCCGGCGACGGCGCCGCGGCCGCAGAAGCTGTACCGCGGCGTGCGGCAGCGCCACTGGGGCAAGTGGGTGGCGGAGATCCGGTTGCCGCGCAACCGCACCAGGCTCTGGCTCGGGACCTTCGACACCGCCGAGGAGGCGGCGCTCACCTACGACCAGGCGGCGTACCGGCTCCGCGGCGACGCGGCGCGGCTCAACTTCCCGGACAACGCCGCGTCGCGCGGCCCGCTCGACGCCGCCGTGGACGCCAAGCTCCAGGCCATCTGCGACACCATCGCGGCGTCCAAGAACGCCGCCGCCTCCAGGGCCAGGGGCCGCGGCAGGGCCATGCCCATCAACGCGCTGCCCGCGGCGGCGTCGTCCGGCAGCCACGGCTCCTCCGACCACTCCGTCGACGACGGCTCGGAGACGACGTCGTCCGCGTCGCCGCCGCTCGTGGAGATGGAGCAGCTGGACTTCAGCGAGGTGCCGTGGGACGAGGCGGAGGGCTTCGCGCTCACCAAGTACCCGTCGTACGAGATCGACTGGGACTCGCTGCTCAGCAACAATAACTAGCTTTCTTGTACCTAGCCTGCCATGGCCGGCGGCCGGCAGCGGATGAGGTTTTAGGCATTCCGCGCGGCGGCCAGGCGATCAATTTGTCTTCCGTTCTTGTGTAGATCCTCTCATAGGTCCCGGAGGCTGCTCGCCGGCGTCGTTTTTGTGTCCGGCGCCTCCGATGTGTAGAGTAAGCAGTGTGACTTGTTTAGCTTAGTAGTCAATCTACAGGTCATGTAGGTTGTTGTAATCAATTGTTGGCAATGGTGTACTATTGTGAATTAATTAACCTATTATTGTGCAAGAATCTTCAATCTTTCAGTTCTATAACTTGGATTAAGGTGGTGTTTAGTTGCTAAAATTTTTTGGCAAAAACAATCATATCGAAAGTTTGACCGGATATCGAAGGGGTTTTTGGCACGAATGAAAAAACGAATTTTACGGCTAGCCTAGAAATCGCGGGACGAATCTTTTGAGCCTAATTAATTCATCATTAGCATATGTTGGTTACTGTAGTATTTATAGCTAAGGCTCAAAAGATTCGTCTTAAGATTTCTTCCATAACTGTATAATTTAATTAGGCTCAAAAGATTGTACAATTTAATTAGGCTACCATAACCGTATAATTTAATTAGGCTCAAAAGATTGTACAATTTAATTAGGCTCAAAAGATTCGTCTCAAGATTTCTTTCATAACTATATGTTTTTAGAAATAAATTTTGAGAACTAAACAGACCTAATATCGAATGGGTTCCAAAGACTGAAATCCACCCATCACATTCACACCACAGCACTACTCTCCATTTCTCTGTTTTTTTGGGGAGGAGTTTGAATCAAATTGTGAGTTGGAGGCAAATAGCTCGCACTAATTGTATATTTGTGTCAATACTTACCACGCGACGAGGATTTTATCTTAGAGCATTGGCGGCTTTCTTCCATGATGAAGCCAGGCATGATCCAACTCCCCAATCGAGACCCCAACACCAAAGTGCTGTGCTGTTTGCCCCCTCTGTTTCAAGGTGATTCTGTTAACCGGCTCTCCATTGTCTTTCGCCCAAGCGAAGAAATAAGAATTGTAGATTTGTAGTACTTGGTATTACTGTGATACTGATGCGGTGAATTTCCAAGGTACCGTATCAAGTATGGCGTCAATGAGGATATGAGATGCGTTTCTTGTAAGAGCTGCCAAAAGTTTCCAGTTGAGCTGATGCATTTTGGTCAGGTTGGTAAGACCATCCTGACAGCTCATCTAAATTTAGTTATCTATATGTTAATTTGGATGATCATTTAAACTAGGTTTATCCTTCATATTTCTATGTACTCCACTAGATCATCCATACATGACATACTCTATGGAAGATGGAGAGAAATCGTCTAAATATAAATGTTCTCATTCCTAATATGGATGACATCTAAAAATAGATGATAAGATAACCGTTTTGTTAGAGCTCAATTTGTAGCCTTCATGCTCTATTCTCAGAATAGAGGATAAGATATATGAGCTGTTGGGGCTACTCTAACATCTCACCTCACCACCGTGGTCTCCATTTTTTAGATGATACTACTCCTTAGAACAGTTTGTGGTGGTCTTCCTTCTAACAAGTAACAAGCACGCTTTTGAACCATAAAACGCTCGTATGAATACGGAGCTACTCCCTTCCATATGTCGTATATTATAAATAATACATCCGTAACATCCATTTGTATTGTACTCTCTCTATTTTGTATCGTAAGATTTTTTTGAATTTACCTAGATTTATCTATATACCAATGCATATGTTTGCTACATGTCTCTAGATTGATTAGCACACATATAAATCAACACAAGACCAGAAAGTCTTATAATATAGAACTAAGGGAATAATACTTTCTAGTATTGATGAATGTATAAAATTGATATATACGTCTACATTCGTTAGTATCCTATAAATATAGCCAATTATAAAAAATCTTACACATGAAATAAATGGAGTATTTTAGTCCTATCTATATTCAACAATGTATCAATTAATACATATACATGTGAGTAGATTCATCTGTATACATAGGAATCCATGAAAAGTCAGAATACAGTGTGAAATGGGAACTTATGACATCAAGTGGAAATTTTCCCTCTTTAATGAAATTAAGTGGGTGATTGTTTGGTTTTTTCATGGAAAAAATCAAATGACGTATTACAAGAAAAATAATTTATGAAGAAAACTTTATATGTATTCTTAGCGATCTAAACATTAAGACTACAAAATAAAGTTCGCTTAAAACCCTAAAATCAACTCTAAATTTAATATCAAAAATTTAAATTTTAGCTTATAAGTATAAGCAGAAGACAAAAGACAGGGGTGCACGGGAAAACAATCTCTCAACAAATCTGAGCATTTCCTCAAAACTGTAGGGTTTTTCCATATGAGAATATTATTTCCCTTTACATTTTCAACGTCAATAAATGCTTGCCATGGAGATGAAAAAAAAGATAAGTCCTAGAAATCGCGTGGATCCAGGACTTCTTTGCCGGTCTGCAGATGGACATAATAATGTTCTTTCTTGAGGTTTTGAGAACGATATGAGCTTGAGACTTGAAAGACCTTAAAAAACATGTGTGATGTATTCCTCACCTTTGGCCTGAGGATTAACTAGAATGGGCCATGTTCACCCTCACATAAGACAACGAAACAAACGCGCGCGCTCTCTCTAAAAGAGACAAAATGAGTATACTTTAGTTCCTTTAGTACAGACAATCTCATTTGCATCCCTCAATCACAAAACAGATGTAGAGACTCCCCAACTATTAAAACCAGCTTATTTTGGCTTTCTCGGTTTGCATGGTGATTTTATCCTACATGTGCCTAAATGGCACAGTAACTTGATTTATCTAATGTGTGGTGCTTATGTGGTGGCATATCCAACAAATAACCATAAAAATATTTAAAAAGTTAATGGGTGATAACAATGAGTGACCACCTCATGTTTGTCTCGATCCTTATCTCTCCGCACTCTCCTCTCTGTCTATCGATAAACATGTACTGTTCCCCTCCTTCCTATCAATGTCATAGACGTTGATAAGAAAGCCGTGATGTAGTTTGGCTGTCCTAGCTGTGGCAGGTCAAGGTCAATGAGGTCGTAGCGGACATGGTGCTTGAGCTCAACAACCTATCAATCCGCTCTAGAGGTCACTGCGATTACAAGGACACCTGATTCACATGGACGTCAAGGTCAACTGAAGTCAGTATTGAGGATGACTATGTCAAAATAGTGGAAACCGACGCTCATCCGTTTGCCTCCGCTCCCTCCCCACTGTCCCTCTCATGGCCGTTGACCAAGTGGAGCATGGCCAGATCATGCAGTGTTGGTGTAACCTTGCCGCAATCGATGGTAGGTATCGAGATGATGAAAAAACTACCGATTCAAGTGGTATACGACATGAGTAAGGTGGTGGTGGCAGTAGTTTCCTCCATAATCTCCATTGTAGCTTCTTCCACCATGGCACCATTGTCTTTGCTCATGGAGCTACCACTGTGGCCAGTTCACCCCCAGATCAAATGAATGAAGATGGGAGGATGGTAGGAGAGATGGGGAATGAGTTTTCCCTAAGTTACTACCATCTGATGTGAGTCACTGACATGTGGGTCCATATAGATGTGAGGCCCACATGTTAGCCACTCAAAGTTAGACAATAGTAAGTTAGAGGATTGTTTCCGATGAGAGTGTTGGGTTGCCATGCGGACTCATCTTTTCCTTCTTTTAGTTACATCCATGTTGTCGTGTTGTATTGAGTTTTTTTTTACTGACTATAAATATATATTAGTGACGCATAGACGCCATGTTGAATGAATATGTAAACATGCCAATGTGGTGTCATATAGGGAAAAACCACCATCCAAATCGCTGAAAGAGTTCATTTGCATGGGTCTCAATAGATGATGTAGATGATATATCCACTTTTACACTCGAGGGATGCATCATACTGAGGTATTCATAAGGTAAACAAATATACTCTATCTGTTTCATAATGTAAGACTTTCTAGTCTTGCCTAGATTCATATGGATGCTAATGAATCTAGACACACATATATATATATATTATATACATTTATCAATTGTTGAATTTAGACCAGGCTTAAAAGGTCTTACAATATGAAACGGAGGTAGTAGATGTTTTTATCTCAGAACATGAAAAAAAATTAAAGGGTCTAGACTCTAGAGAGTCAACAACATGTTTTAACTGGAGGATGTAAATTAAGCCTGCAAAAATGCTGTGCTGGAAATTATTGTTCTCCGTTGCACTGAAACAAAATAGTTCTTATTTGAAGGGAAACTGATCTAAACAGGATCAGTAAATCAGGTTGGAAGACCACTCTGGGCCGTCAAATGTGTTAAATGGGCCGTATGGTTATGGTTTAATCTGCTAATGGGCATGCTCCCCTATGTCCCCGGTCGGTAGATTTTAATAAAAAATTATGGTTAGGAAGATAAAACTAGACATTTTATATACCTATTAGCTAATTTAAAGTATCTATCTCGTTTAAAATAATTTAAACGACAGATTTCTACTTCATTTAAAAATATATTCTTTGAACTTCTTTACATACAAAAGCAAAAGCATGTATTCATTGTGTATTTCAAAAGTATATATGTATTCATTGCGTGTGTCTGTCAGAATAAGAAAAGGAACGAGACATTGCATTTCGTTGTGTACAGAAGAAGAAGAAGAAGAAGAAGAAGAAGAAGAAGAAGAAGAAGAAGAAGAAGAAGAAGAAGAAGAAGAATCTACCGCATATCAGTGGTTGTCCACTCAATTAGGGATTACAGAATGAACGAAGTCGTAGATTAACACCACATAGGATTCTCTGAGAGGGAACTGATCCGGGCAAAAGCATCCGCGGATTTGTCCTGTCAAAAAGATATAACGCAGATACGTGATTAAACAAAGTTACAATAAGATCACCGGCAGTTCCGATTCCCTCCGGAAGATTTAACGAACATGCAGAAGATCAATAATGTAGTCATTTGTCACACATGCTGCCGTAGCAGGAAGGAAGAATCAAATCAAGAATGAGAGAATTCCCAACCGGCCAGTCCAGCTCGATCCCCCGAACCTGCAAGATCGAGCAAAAAAAAAAAACTTAGAGGATGATTACATGCTCTAAACTTAAGGTTTTAAAAATCTAAATTTTAACTTATAAGCATTAATAGAAAGATGGGGCGCTGTGAAAAAATTTGAAAAAAATTCAACTTGTATGCTATCTAATTATAAAAAATATAAAAAAATTTGTGAAGATAGATTAATATAGGGATAAGTCACTACACAAACATACAAGGTAAAATACGACTTCTACCATTCATAACAAAAATAACAAATTAAATTGTGAATAGTACACGTACTTACAATCATATATTTATTATTTTTGCTATAAATTATTGAAATCATATTTTAACTTACATGTTTGTGTGGTAATATCACATATTAATCTATCTTCATAAATTTTTTATATTTTTTGATTAATATTTGGATAGCATGCATTGCATAGACGAAAACAATTTCCCATAAAAATCGCAGGATCAGGTCAAGATACGCGTTCACATCGGCGCAAGCATCCCGATCGACAGAACTATATACCGTCCGACCGACCAGCACACGGCGGGTGACGACACGCACCGCGCGTGTAGCGCATTGGTAGATCGCGCACGATGACACGGGCGCCTGATGTGGCGAGAATTATTCGGAAACCCCTGTCTCCCCTCCTCCTCCTCCTCACTACTCCAGTAACGTAGAGTACAGATGGTCACATGGATGCAGCTGTAGCAGCAGCAGCAGCACGCATATTCTCGCCAGTGCTCCGACGGCGACCAGAGATAAAAACTTTTGCCTGCCCGCCGGCCGTCACCCGGTCGAGCCGGTCGACGTGGTGTAGCGTAGGCAGCCGAATTAAAACGGACGGGGTCAAAGCCGTATCGCCGAGAGGCTTCGACACTCCCGTCGTCCGCGCTGGATTCGGCGCGGAACGCGGCGTGGAGGCCCCCCCCTTCGTAAAAGAGAGGCGCAAACACGCACCTGCTCGGGCTCGGGCTCGGCTCGCCGAAAGAAGAGAAAAAGAAAACGCCCCCCCAACCCATCGCGCAGGGGATCGAGCTCGTTCGCGACTCATCAGCCAGCCAGCGTTCGGAGTCGCGCGCGCGGGTGTTGCGCTCGCGAGGCACGACTCGCGTGCGCTGCGCGCGTCCACGTCGTCGTAGCCGATTGAGCTCGAAATGGATTAAATGGGTTGGATTTTAATTTGGATTGTCTTTGTTAGATGCAAATAGATTGTTATTTTAAATGGATTAAAATGGATTGTTACTTTTAAATTGATTGGGTTATACAGACAGATGGATTGATATGGGCTGTGTTTGGTTAGGTGACTTTAGGTTTTAAATGGATTTAACCCATGGAGGACAAATGGATTCTTTAATTGGATAGCTAATGGATAAGAGAATAAACATACGTGGGACTCACATGTAGAAATTGATCAAAATTTACACAAAGCTGCTCTTACACATAATAAATCATCCCACCAAATTTCAGTCAAATTTGATAAATTTTTATAGTATGAACGCGAGTTTTAAAATTTTAGGTCCGAGTTTGTACATACCAAATGGGCGCATCCATTCTACTAGAGTGGGTTGGATCCATTTTAACTAAATGGTTTGGTGTGGATTGGACTAAAATTAAAGTTGGATTGGTTTGAATTGCATCCTATTGAAAAATAATTGAAGTGGGTTGGTTTAGTAGACTACCTGAGATGGATAATTCAAATCCATTGGCCGGCCTAGCGCGGGATCGATGGCGTTGCGGCGCCCGGCCCCCGTGTACCGCACTGTGTACTGTGTGCGTCGCGCACTTGGGCGCGTCGAGTAGAATTTGGTTTGGCTGGGCTTGGGCTTGGCCGCGGCCGCGCGCATCGCGTCCGCGTCCGCGTTCGCGTTGGTGGAAGCTTCGAGTTCGGGGTTGGGTGGGTGGAGGTATCTGGAGGCTGGGGCGACGGCGACGTAGGTGTGTGTGCGCGCCGGAACGAACGAACGAACGAACGATCGCATCAACCAACCACACCGCACATGATCACACGCACGCACTACGCACCGCGAGTGCCCGGCTTCAGTCGCTTGACTTGGACTCCCCTCCCCTTTTCTTGCCGCCAAGCAAGGCGTAGTCATGCTCTCTACCAAGCATGTCACCACGCGCTATATCTTTTGTGTGGCTACCGACACATCTTCGCTGGATTATTGGATCAATCGATCGATCTACTTGAGCCTGACAAAGATCCAACCACACAACTAGCTGTAGCTGGCTGCAGGATTCGTTCACCAGAAGAATGTACAGTTCGTTTTTGGATCTGCACAAGTCGGAGTGAACGACCAACTCAACTCAACTCAATCCTGCACAAAAGGAGAAGAAGAATCTCGCGTCGCTACAACGCTCGTTCTGTCGTGCAGGAGCAGATCGATGCAACGTCAACGCTGACATTCCCTAGCATATGCTACGGGAATCGATCGGCCCCAATGGACGCCGACCTCGGTACAGTCACTCCTGGCCGCTGCTGTACCAGCAGCTATCTGTCGCACCTTATCAATTTGCAAGTCGATCACCAAGATAAAAAGACGATCAAGTGGCCGGCTAAGATTTGGCCTACACACACACCTTTGTCACGTGTCTTTTTTATTATGTGTGCCTGCTCCATCCATCCATCCATCTACCTGTATATCCGGATTAAAAGGCGCATGCTTTTGCTTGACGATTAGATGGGTGATCTAGATGACTGATGATAACAAGAAGAAGGAAAAGTACTGGTGCGTTGTGTACATATATCCATCACATGATCTACTAAGCTATCTCTCGTACCTCTCACCTTTGCCTTTGGCCTTCTTCTCTCCGACGTGAAAAAAGGAAAGCGTGGTGCCAAAGAGGCGTTTCTTGGGCCTTTACAACACATCGTTTCACCAACGACGTCCACAGTGTGTAGCTAGTCGCGTGCGTGCACTGTGCGATTTGCTGCAGAGGTGGTGCTCGCACTTTTGCAGCATGCATGTGTTTTATCACTTAATTTGTCCGTGTTATTCAGGCATGCAACGCGTCTTGGATGGAGCATTGGAGCTACTACCTCCTTTTAAATTTTCGACTTTTTTTTTTGCAACGTTTGACCATTCGTTTTATTTAAAATTTTAGTATAAATATAAAAAATAACAAGACATTCTTAAAGTTTTTTTTGATAATAAAGTAAATCACAAACAAAATAAATGATATTTTCACAATTTTTTAAATAAGACAAATGGTCAAACATTACAGCCAAAATAGTCAAAAATGGAGGAGTATGTTTTGGGCGTGTTCGAGAGGAGGGGTGGAGGTTAGAATTAATGACGTACGCAAAACGAGAAAGTTCATTAGTATATGATTAATTAAGTATTAACTATTATAAACTATAAAAATGAATTAATCTAATTTTTTAAAGTAACTTTTATATAAATGTTTTAGCAAAAAAACAATACCATTTCACTATTTGGGAAGCATGGCGTGGAAAAAGAGGTCGAACACGCCCTTTGTTCTCTATGAGAAATGCAATTTTATTGGGACGATAGGAACTAGCCTAGTTTCTCGATCTCTAGCAGTTCGAATTTTTTTTAAGAAATGTTTGCATCAACCGATAGAAACATAGGGAAAAAGAACCAAGTTTCATTGATATATAGGATAACTAGACGTTCCTTTTATCTCTTACTTTTGCATCCCACTGAGATACATATAGGTGATTCTAGAAAGAGCGCAAATCTGCATGCGGTAGTTTAATCAATCATATCCTTTGAACACAATCCATTGGTTGATTAGCCTTCAATAGAGTAAGGGGAAATAAGAAATGTGTTAGGCAGAAGTAGGCTATCATTATTAAACTATACACATGAAAGCATCTTCTACTACATTATTTTCAGTCTTTGCAATCAAGTTCTACAAGCATAATTTTTGTTGGTTCGGGGTCAAATCAATTTCCAACATTTCATGTGCAACAGAGAACAGAGCTCTTGAAGCCCTGGCTCAATCATTTCACCCGTCTTAACTTTTTTGAGATTGCTGTTTCCCTTCAATTTATATTAAGAAATTTATACTCTATTATCTAATCCGACCCTTCGAAGCTAGTGATAAAATATTTTTTTTGGTCATATCTACATTTATGATGGATGCATTAATATGTTATATATAATTGTATATATATATATATATATATATATATATATTGTGATGATCCAAAACAAATTTTACTAGTAGAGTATTCTTAGTTTTTTCACGCATACTTTCTAAATTGCTAAAGAATTTTTTGCAACAAAGTTTTTATATAGAAGTTCATTGCCTTACCTTTGTAGGGTAGATTTTTAATTTTATTTTATAATAGTTAATTTCATCGTTTATATTGTTAAAATAGCTATACAAAATTAGATAATATTTCATGTTTTATCAACAAAAATAACACAACCTAGCTAGCAACTAACTATATATTTCTTAACTTATTTTAGATGGAAACTATTATCTTGAAAGTTTTTTTTTATAGAAGTTCATTATCTCACCTTTCTAGAGTAAATTTTTAATTTTATAATAGTTAATTTCATCATTTATACTATTAAAATAGTTATACAAAGTTAGATAGTATTTCATTTTTAATCGATAAAAAAACACAACCTAGCAACTAACTATACCTTAACTTATTTTAGATGGAAACTATTATCTTGACTTGATAGCTAGATAATTGACTTTTGAGAAAAAATTCTACCTAAAAACCTGATATAATACTTTTGAATAATCTTCAAAACAATGTTCTAGCTGTACTGGCATTTTCTTTAGTGATGTAGGCCAGGTAATAGATGGAAGCTAATCCGCTCTATCAATTTGTTATTTAAACTATTGGAATGGGTGAATCGACCATTCCAGCGCCACCATGATAAGGTCTCATGTGCAGAGATGGTGCACATGTTTTTTTTTAATTTAGAAACCTTCTTTGGAGAATAATGTTATGTTATTTGAACATGTGATTTGTAATATAATTATTTGCATCTAACTGATGTTCAATTTAAAATAATATATATTTTTGAAAGTTTAGAATTTATAACATACTTATTCAATACGGTTGCAATTATGCGCGCGTATTTAACTACTGGTGTAAAACAAAATGGCAATCCCATAAAAAATAGGAGGGCATCCATCCTGATGGCACCAATTTTTTTTAAAAAAAAACGAACTGGCCATAAGAGATAGTACCCCCAAACTTTTCTTAAGAAGCCATTGATTTGTTATCTACCTTTGACCATTTATTTTACTTCAAAAAATTATATAGTTATTAGTTATTAATTATTTTATTATGATTCAATTTATTACTTACATATATTCAAATATGAATTATAACTTTGCATATTTGTAAAAAGTTTAAATAAGATGACTGGTATAGATGTAAAATTCAACGACAACAAAAATCTGGATGGAGTAGCAATTAGGACTACAGTTTAGTTTACTGCACCTATAACTTTATACAAGTCATCTTTCCGTGTTACCTTTATGATGATATTGTTTCTAACAAGCCAATTAATGAGTATATCCAAAATCCATAAAGTCCAACAAAAAAGAGGAGTTGCCAACATAATCAATACCATGATTCGGAACTACTACCTCCGTTTCACAATGTAATATGTTTGACCTTTTTAGTTGTAACGTTTGATTATTCGTCTTATTTAAAAATTTAGTACAAATATAAAAAATGACAAGTCGTGGTTCTTTTGATAATAAAGTAAGTCACAAGCAAAATAAATGATATTTTCATAATTTTTTGAATAAGACAAATGATCAAACATTACAAGTAAAAAAGTCAAACATCTTACAATATGAAAGGGAGTAATTAAGATAACTTTAGTCTGCAGTTTTATATGGAAGCCCTAACTCAACTGTAGCCAATAGTAGGTTCTCGGAGGAAAATCCTCAAAGGATGCTAAGGGGAATGCTCTCACCTTGCCAAAACTTTTAGTAAATGGGATCCTCTATGGTACTCTAGACTAATATATGGATCTCATAGGATGTGGATGATCTCAATTTTCAGCCATCCTGAACGACGACAGTATCAACGCTGTCTTATGCCAATAACATGGACTGAAACAAGTCCGCTGCTATCATCCTGGCTAACCAAAGGACATGGTTTAACCTTGTTCTCCTCTTAAAATAGGATATTTTCTTATTTTATAGTATGACATAGGCAAATTATCACGGTATTTCCAAAATTGTAATAACCTTCTCAACAAAATGCTCTGCATTGTCTTTAGAAGATGACATGCTCAACAACTTTATACATATACCGATACACTTTAAATTAGACGGGCGGACTACACCATCACATATAAAACTTAAATATTCCACGTAATAGTTTTAGAAGAACGATGAGTAGCATACTTCATAGTTACTTCTTGAATTCGGACTCTTCTAAATAATATTTCTAACGACGATTACATCTTTCCTTATCCAAATCAAATACGAAAATTTTATCAAATTTCGGTGGTAACACACACAACTTTTCTTTTTTCAATCGAGAAAGACGGCGCAGAGCAGCTGATTTTCAGGTGGTACCATGCCCAGTCAAGCCGGTCCATTGTCAAATAATGCAGAGAAAAAGCCGGTTGGATTGGATTGGATGATGGGGCCAGCTGAAAACGGCAGAGATAAGCCTGGTACTCGCAGCTTTGCCCATGCCCAATTGCCCACCAACCGTACGTGCAACACCGGCCATTTTCAGCTGCATTTTGCTGCATGCATACATACTGAAAAAAAGCTCTCTCTGTGCTCCGTTATCCTTCTATATAATATCACATACAAAGTCAGCGACCAAGAGCCATCCTGCACGCACTATATATGGCAAAAAAAGATTTTTTTTAAAAAAAGAAACTAGGTTTGCACTTGGGGTGGGAAAGGAACACCTTTGTTGCACCAAATCTCCATTATCTTAGCCTGTTTATTTATTCAGAGTGGATTGGCAAAGAGAGATTGAAGTAGTGCTAGAAGCCTAGGATCCTAATAGATGCCAGATCCATCTTACTTGGCTTTTTGTACGGTAGGCATGCACATTCTATAGCTTATGTTATCCCCCCTTACTTAGAAACATTTTTCTATGTTGTTTTGGCTCTAAAAGAAAAGAGCTTTAGTGTGGTGTTTGTTGGACGTTTCTAAAGTGCGATTGAGGGATCGAATTTTTATTTGTTTGGTGCAATATTCTATAGACTATGTACTAGAATTAATGCTAGGTGCCCTCTTCACCTTTTCTTTTATTTGGCGAAGTCGACTTTTGGATCTAGTCCCTCCATTTCATAATATAAGATATTTTAGCTATATCTAGATTCATCTATTAATTAAGATATACTGTGTATATATATATATAGCTAATACCGGAAAGTCTGATTGTGAAATGGAGGTATTATGTTTTACCATTCGTTTTATTAAAAATATATAGTTATTAATTACTCTGCTATGATTTGATTTATTACTCAAGACACTTTAAGTATGACATATAATTTACATATTTTCACAAAAAAATTAAAAAGACAACCAATCATCCATCCAAGAATCAACGACGTCAGATCAAAATGTCGAACGAAATCATAGACATAGTTTGAGATTGCGCTGTCAGTGACTTTAGTCCCATGGTAGACAAGAAGCCACACCTGCGGTTTTCAAGCTTTATTTAAAGTAATTTATTATTTTTATCTCATCTATCTGTTGTCTTAGTGTACTTTTGAGTTAGGAACTAATTAAGAGACTTAGCTGGCTAGAGTTGCATAGTTCTAGATGATGGGTTTTGGCTTGAGAATGTAGTGTGTGTAACTTTAGTCACTTGGTAGATATGAAGCCACATCTACGATTTTTGAGCTTTGTTTGACGTGATTTATTCATTGTCATCTAACTACTATTGTTAGAGAACTTTTAGAACGAGCTAATAAGACGAGAGCTGTGTGAAATCAATTGTCATAAAAAATTAAATTAATAAAAATGTTTTGATACCCCGTGCTAAAATAGTACTCCTTCGTCCATAACGTAAGGCACACCTACCACTAACGTAAAGATCAAGAAAGAGTTAAAATCACATCCTCGGTTTGATTACCTAAGTGTATGCATGTAATGAGGTTGGACATTTTAATGGTGAAAAATTTAAAATGAATAAGATTTAAAGAAAGATATGCGTTAATTAATATATGCTTGTATGCACGCCTTATATTATAAGTTAGAGAAAAAAATAGTTCAAACTTATATTATAGGATGGAACAAGTACTTGAGAGTTTAATTTGTCTAACAACCTAAACCATTAAAGCAGGTATTAATAACTAATAAGCGTCCTTTTCCCATTCGTACTTTCTCATTTGGTCTAAATTACATCCCTAGTGGTTCTATAACGATGTTTTGCCTACGCGGCATGCTCACTCGATCAATTTTGTTTTCATACCAGACATTTGTTAAAAAAACATGTAAATAATGGAAATATAAAATGAGCATATATGCATGACCTGAAAAAGAACAATAGATATATAAAAAGGTGTTAACTTAATTAATTGAGTAATTTTACCATCCTCGAGGAGTACCAAGAAATGCCACCGTTTTCTATGTAAAATTTAGTACATTAGATACTAGAAGGTACCAAATTAAAAAGTGACACCTCATAGTACCTTCTCAAGAACGGGAAAAAAACTCTGATTAATTATCTCTAAGCATGTATCGTCATATTTCATTGCTGCTACAAGAAGTTTGTCAAGAAGGTAGAATTATCACGTCCACGACGAGCCAACATGGTAAACCATTGGTCAATGCGTTGTGTAAACACCATCGCTAAAAAAGGGCTTTTTATAATCCTTGAAAAGTACTTCAAGGTACCGAGAATTTTAGTGCAAATTTTTGATACCTCAGGTACCACCCATGGTAAAAAAAAACTCCCAAAAAACACCTCAAGAGCACAGTGCCGAATGGTTCTGTTTAGTGCGTGGGTAGCCCCTCCACATTTTCTTTTCTTTTAACACCATCGATTTTTAGATATTTATATTATTAAAGTATACAATTATTATTTATTTTGTTATGAGTTGATTTATTACTCCATACACTTTAAACATGACTTATAATTTTACATATTTACATAAAAAATTTAAATAAAATAAATAGTCAAACGTACCTCCAAAGTCTTTGACGCAAATATAAAAAACCTGGAGGAAATATAGATGACACACCCTAGACATAGGTTTCATGCCTAGCCAATGGGTTATGTTTTAAGATGGTACTGTTAGTGACTTTAGTCCCATGGTAAGAAAAAGCCACACCTGCAGTTTTCAAGCCTTTATTTAAAGTAATTCATTATTTTATCTTATCTACTATGTTATCTTTGTGTGCTTTTGAATTAGGAGCTAATTAAGAGACCTAGCTAGCTAGAGTTTCATACTTCTAGCTGATGGGTTTTAGCTTGAGATTTTACTGTACGTAACTTTAGTCACTTAATTGGTAGATTAGAAGCCACATCTACGATTTTTGAGCTTTGTTTGACGTGATTTATTAATTGTCATCTATCTACTATATTGTTTGTAGTGTTTAGACTACTTTTAGAATGAGCTAATAAGATGAGAGCTGTGTGAAATTAATCGCCACAAAAGAATTAAGGAAAATGTATAAATATCCTCCCTAGACTTTACTTGAAAGTTTTTCCAGCACCCTAAACTATTAAATCGTGTATTAAGAGCGGTACAATAGCAGGCTATAAACCAGCTATAAGTATATTTTAAAGAGATAAGAAGGAAGAGAGAAGAGAGGTGAATTACTAATTTGTAGCTAGCTGTACACATGTTCCAAGATAAAATGTATGTATGACACGTGGGACCATGTATTGATATTTTGTAGATAACTATTGTATGAATTGACTATTAAATTGACTATAGATGATTGGAGCTAGTAGTTGACTATACTATCAAACTTGCTCTAAGCACCCCTCTCCTCTGCGAACTTTCTAGTGGTTGTGTAATGTTGTTTTGCCTAGAGGACATGCTCACTCAATGGTTTTTTATATAAGCCACTTGTTAAACACACATGCAAATAATGAAAATGTAAAATGAGCATATCTGCATGACGTAAAAAGAATTATAGGTCAATAAAAAGTGTTAACTTAATTAACCATCTCTACGTATGTATCGTCATTGGTGTTATAAGTAACTTATCAACATGGTAGAATCATCAAATCGACAAGCCAACATGCATGACAAGCCATTGAATGAACATATTGTGTAAACCATGCCACTCAATAAAACAACTCAAGAGATTTGAGCCAAAACGAGAAAGTTCGAGGGGCTCAATACATGGGTTTAATTGAGGGAGTGGACTCTCTGATGAACTTTGGAGGTTATTATATATGTGGACTATTTCATATATTTTAATTTTAAAAGATCGGCAAACATAACAAGAGTAAGATAATTAGGGTTTCCTCCTTTCACTACCGGCTAAAACATTGTTCAAAACGAAACAAGTACTAGCTCAATAATTATCCAACATGCAACTCAGATGTATGGCTTCATTGCATGTCCATGCTAATTAATGAGGTCAAAACTGAAGGTTGTTTAATAAGAGAAATTAACAACACTGTTCAAGTTATATATCACAACAAAATATTACTCTGAAGTACACCAAATTCTGTGCTCGGAGATGCTGGCTGCGGTGCAACAACATTCGGCTGCTACTGTACCCAGGCCACTTACTGGTTGTGCAGCACAGCAGTAGGTATGTGTGTGTATATTACGGCTTTCTCCCTCTGCTTAGGCTTATAAACCAAAATTTAAACTTTTAACCTTAAATTTTAAGTATGTTTTAGAAATTTTTTATTGTAGTGTATTTTTAGTCTTGGCTTTTTGATCGCTAAGAATATGTATATAAAAATTTTATTCATAAAATTATTTTTTCATTTATAAATAAGTTGTTTGGTTTTTCTCTAGAAAAAACTAAACAATCAACCTTATATAAGCGTGCGTGTCTATATATTATATACACATACATAAGGGTGCCATTAACTGCTTATTATTATAAATAGCGATGCCCATGTATATGTATTCCTTGTGTTGAGTTTTCAGCTGAAACACACTGACTCAGGACCATGCATTGCCTGTAGGCTAGCTGTAACTGGCCAATGACTACTTTTTCTGCTTTCGAATTTATTCATTAATCAGTGCTCCCCTTTATTAATAATTCCAAAGTAGTTTGTCCTTTTGGAGCCAGAGTTCGAAGGGGAGAGAGAGAGAGAGAGAGAGAGAGCTCTAATTAACCGTACATGCAAAGGAACAAATTTATGTTAGACAATTTGCATAAAGTTGCCATGGGTAATCTATGCTAAAGTTGCTTTTGATTTTCAATCAAAATGTGCTACTGGCAAGTGGCAAAAGCCGATATTATATGTACGTACTTATTCTTGAACCGTTATGAAAATATTCTTGTTGTGTTTACTTATGCAATTTACAACGATACAAAAAGAAGCTTCGAAAGATTTGGTGCCATGATTAGTTAGCTCCATGCATGACAATGTGTGCTTAGGAGACGACGTGTTCAACAAGCAGATCACTTACACTCTTGCAACTAGCTTTTTGCCCATTTTTCCAAACATAGAAAGGTTAGGGCATAAAGTCACAGAACCACCTCTACTAAAATATTTCGTATCACTCACTTACATGTATGCCCTAAAATTATTTTTAGTATGATTAAATTCAACACGAATGTTCTATTGGCATGCATATAATTGCCGTCTAGGTGATATGATATTCTTTCAATACACATGTATTATTATCTATACCTCCTCTTTAAAAAGAATACAATATGTGCAATGGGCGCCGGTGTGGTGGGCTGGTGGTGGTAGGAAATCCAAATCGCCACATTAGCTATATACACTGCAACAAAAATGAGTTGTAGACATACTTCTTAAATACTGTGGAGACATTTTTTAAATGCCTTTACAACAATATAGAGACACTAGTGCAAAGTAATCTCTTTACACCTAAGAATCCTTGAACTCAGGACCTATTGATATGAGAGTTCTTTATCTTTCATTCACCTAATCATCTTAACCTCATGTAATTACTTATTTGTTAATATCTTGCCTTACATATATTTAGTCATTTAGTACATATCAACCTCCAATTATGTGTCTTTAACGAGAAAAAAATGTCTCAATGAACTACCAGATAAATTATAAAGTGCCACAAAGATGTCTATATAAGATTAATTTAGCAAAACACGTTAGAAAACTACCTCTAAAGTGTCTTCAGGGTAAAAACATTATGGCGATTTTTCAAATGTATGATTGTTTTTTTTCTAAATTGAAACGATGCCACTAGAATGATAGTTGTAGTGGCATTTTGTAATTTTCTAGGATAGTTTTAAAAAACATTTTAAATAGGTGGCAAATTTGCAACTATCCGAAACATTATAGCTAATTTGCAAAATGCCTCTCTCTCTCTAGGCCATGTGAGTCTTAATTTTAGATGTGTTTTTCAATTTGTCTTTATAAAAATGCCATTATAAAAGGTTTCTGTTATAGTGATATTAAATTGCTTTCACTTTTAAATTGTATAATAATACTAAATAACCCCAATCTAATTAATTTTCAAAGGGCAATTAGTCATAAAGAAGATATATATCCTGGAATTTAACTACTAAGTGTCCAAAAGAATTTATCTCTTCACCAGTGCTGGCCTATAGCTAGATAGAGAGAGCTCCAATCATTCAGATGCGAGGCTTATATATATATGTAGACTTGGTTTTATATCGGTGTCATGCTCTACGTGTTCAACATACATATATGCTGATTCCCGGCCGGCTGGCTGGGTATAGGAGACAAAGGAAAAAAGATAGAAAGGATGAGACGAATCCAATACCGACCTTGAAAACGCCTTGATATGCCCGTGCAAGGAAACATCCTTGATACGATTAAGGATGTGTTGTAATGTAGCCAAATCATCCAAAGTAAATGTAGAGATTCTCCATATAATTAACCTGTTAGAAATTAGAGATGTGTCTTAATTTGCAGTGTTGGTAAACTAACTTATATACCTATGTTCGTATTAAGTTTCAGCATTCATTCAATTGTCCATTTCCCCACAGGAAACTAAATGTATATGATCACGTATATATAATTGTGTTCTCCGGCCATTTTCTTCCTAGACACTGCTCAGTTCCTTCTGGAATGTATCAGGCTTATGGCTTTTTCGGTTTGAAGGATTTTAAAAGAAAAAGAGAGAAATTGAACTGTTTTCTCTAAAAATCCTATAAAATTTCGATAATCCGAAGAAGCCCTTAACTTTAAGTGGAGCCACCTATATATCTATCTGGCTAGCTAGAGCTAACTGATCTTGACTACTATAAAATAAAAAGAGCTGGCCATATATCCAAAGTGAAAGATGCATATGTATGACCCCATTTATATGCTAATTATCCATTGATCCAACCGAAGTATAATGTGACTAATATATGCGCATACATATTGGTGATAAGGTTATGCACGAGCTAGAGAGATCTAGAGAGGAGCTAGATAGCTAGGTTCACACACAGATACATGTATCATGGTACATATATAGGCCATAGGGAGCCATGAATTAAGGCAAAGGATAAGGATTCTGTGTAGGTGCAATAGGATTAATTCCTTGGGGAAGAAGGTGGCCGGGTTGAAACCGGCTACAAATTAAACATGTAACATATATAGCTAGCATCACTGAAAGGTCATTTTTTTAAATAATATTTTTATGATTAATTAGGTGACGTGCATGTAAAAGAAAGAATGTACATCTAACAGAGTGATAAAAATCCTTCTCTATACACAAATATAAATACATCTCAACATGTTGTATGGGCTCTTTCGCGAGAGACTAATAACTCTAAATTTCATCTCTTTTTTCATGCGCACGCTTTCCAAACTACTGAACGGTGTACTTTTTAGTTAAAAAAATTATATGAAAATTGTTTAAAAAATTTAAATTAATCCATTTTTCAAGTTTATAAAAATTTAGTACTCAATTAATTATGTACTAATATTTTTTTTCGTTTTACGTGCACTGATGTGATTGGTTGGCACACTCTCTTGCGAACGAGCTCTATATATAGTTCGATCATCAGATGGATGAATATATAATGTCACGTAGCAATAATGTACCACGTAATTAAGCATCAAATTCGCACAACTAATTCGATTGTACGTTATTGTCGCCTCCTGGCCGATGGAGGTCTTCACCCCTTGATTGCTCTTGCTAGGTCGAAGAAGAAGAGCATCTATCTAGCTAGTGATCAGCATTGTAAGGGCATCTATAGCATGGTTAGCTCGATCTCTAGCTAGACTCATCATGCAACGGCCATCGATCCCGTCTCTTCGATCGAATAAACGTACACGTCAGTGGCTACGTACGCATGTGCCATCCATGTGCAACCATGCTGCTATATTGCTACCTAATTTCCTTCAATTCCATGCGTATGCTTCCTTACAAACAGTGCAAACTAATTATGTTGCATATGTGACAGTGCCAATACATATACCATATCCAAGTTAATTATGTTGCCTATGTTTTGGTATGTATTAGTGCAACCAATTATATATACATGACAGAGCTAGATTCTCTGATCAACACATACGTACAGACACGTCAAGAAAAAGGGCACCAAGCAATGATGCCAGGGTGCCGGGTATGTAATTAAGGCCCAATACATGCATGACACCCTTATATATAGTTAGTTTAGTTTGATCCATTTTTATTTGCACGGGTAATTATTGCCTCTCCAACGACTCAAACTTTTATGTTTAGTTACTGATCAATTTTCTATGTCCTGTACGTGTGCAAGGTGGCTGCTGCACAGCCGCTGTGCGTGCACACGGCTGGGGCCGGATGAAAGCGAGTCGCTTTTTCTTGGCAGATCGAGCTGATTTTAATTAATTAGTTAAGCCATTGTTAGGTGAAAAGAACCCATAGATTAGTAGACGATCGAACCATGTGGGTCGCCTGATACCTGATCATAGGATGGCGACGAGGCGAGAGATCGCTTCCCGTTTCCCCCGAATCTTGTGCATGCGCTGGTGTGTTTTTCCCCTATTTTGATTCCAATCTCTCTCGTTTGCTCTCGCTCCACAAGTACCCTACACTTGCATGATTAACAACAAGGAAAGGAGGCACTGGTACGAGTAATTAATTGCCTTGTTTAATTATATTTGTGTGTCCACATGTAATACATGCTTGCATATACTTACTTACCCGTGGCGGCTTTCACCCAAACCACCGACCAAATGGTCATCAGCTTAATTAACTATGTGCTGGAGGTTGCTAGGATATATAGGTTTGAGCTAGGTGGCTGCTAACATGCATGCAGAAATTTAACTTGTCGCTAGTTTGATAGCTAGTTTCCATGGTAAAATTGTTAACTAACAGATACTAGACACTAGACAGCAGAAAATGACAGTTAGCTAGGGTGTATAGTACATTAACACAGGAAACAATTAAGCAAGTCATGTAATTGACCTTTGTACATGTTATACCCGGGATGCCGACGTGGTCGCTGTCTAGTCTAAAAACAAAGTGTAGGGGAGAAAGAGACATGTCGCCGACAAAGCAAGTCCATTGGCTGGTGAATGAAGCCATGCACCCACGCACGTCACCGGCTAAGGTAGCTGGCAATACGTGTAGGCCGCCGCGCGGGCACACGTACACCCGGCTCGATCGATCGCTCGACAGCTCAAAGGCCACGAGCGAGATGAGAGCCACCCTTCGATCGATCGGTCGATGGTCACACACATGCGTCGTACGTCGTTAGACGGGCCTGGATCTCCCCGGCCACGATATATATATATCGAAGCAACAAGACATACGCTACTACTAGGTATAGGTGCATGCCGTGTCGCCACCCGTGTATACGGAAGGAGGCAGGGAGACCCGACAGCTCGTACGTGGGCTCGGCGTGGCAGTGCCGGTGGCTGGCTGCCTGTCGCATAGGATCCCGTGCCGGCCGGCCGTGTCGGCTTCGGTACCAGCACTGTCGTCTGCACTACCATGTTTCTACATGTCACATGTGCCAGTGCATTGCATGTTGCCTGGAGTGCGGGTGCGTATGCATGGAGCGCAGGTGCGTGTACGTGCTTTGACCTGCCGCGCCCGCGCGCCGGGGGTCTGCATTTTGGGCGAGTCCACGAGGTCTCCGCAGAGAGCTAGACAGCTGACAGAGACACACAGTGACACGGACACTGGCACACCACAGCGTCGCGATGGACAAAATTAAGCTACGTACGTAGCCCGGCTAGCTAGTACGAGAGAAAAGGGACAAAATTCTACGGGGTGGGTGGTGGCGGTGTGCAGGGAGGGGGCACGTAATGTACGTGTCCGCGCGCGCGCGCCGGCTGAGGCGCCCACGCGGGTGCCGCCACGCGCGGGTGGTGCCGTGATGGTGGTGCCGCCGCGCACACGCGTCCGCACCGCACCACCCACGCGCGCGGGTCCATCGGTTTGGTTGGCCGGTCCCCCATCGTCGTCGTCGTCGCCGTCGTCGCCGCTCCGGGCAGTAGTAGTGCGTGGTGTAACGACGACGGCCGTCTCGACTCGGTCGTGCCATGGTAGCGTGGGGGAGAGTGGGCCGCGGGGTGGGCTGGGCGAGCACAGGGCCGGGTGGTTCTGTGTGGGGTGTGGGACCCGCCCGCGCCCATAGATTCGCGTCGCGCTCTTGGCTTCTTCCTTCCTCGCCTTCGCCTCCAACTATAAATAACCGCCTCCCTCCTCGCCTCCTCGACACACACCTCCGCCGCTGCTACCTCCTCCTCGTCCTGATTCCGACGAACTTGCCGGGGACACACAGGCGGGATCCTCTTCCACCGATCGAGACGGAACGACGGATGACGAAGCAGAGCGTGGTCGTGCCGGAGGTGGCGGTGCCGATGCCGCCCAACTCCGCCCCGCTGCTGCCGTACCCGCCGCCGCGCGCCGCGCCGGGGGTCGCGGTGCGGAAGAAGTACCTGCAGGCGCAGCTGGACCTCGGCGCCGGGCTGCCGCTCATCAACGGGTGGGTGGAATCCATGCGGGCGTCGTCGCCCACGCACGCCAAGGCGGCCGCCGCGCTCGCCGCCGGCGCCGTCGACGACGAGCGCGCCGCGTGGATGGTCCGTGCATTTATGTCCTGCCTCCGATTCACGCTCGATCAGATTTCTTTCCTGCGTCGCCGCGATTTCGCCGGTGCTCTGTTTTCTTTGGAGGGTTACTGAAATGTGTGCGTCTCTGTTCTGTTTTGATCGGTGCAGGTGAGGCACCCATCGGCGCTGAGCAAGTTCGAGCAGATCGTGGCGGCGTCCAAGGGGAAGAAGATCGTCATGTTCCTCGACTACGACGGGACGCTGTCCCCCATCGTCGACGACCCCGACTCCGCCTTCATGTCCGACACGGTAACCACCACTGTGCTCAGCTCAATACCCCAACCACTCACTCCCTCACCGCCGACCGACCGCCGGTCTCCTCCTCCCCTGTTTCACCGCCTATGGCTCACCGCTGTCTCTTCACCCACAGATGCGGCGGGCGGTGCGGAGCGTCGCCAAGCACTTCCCGACGGCGATCGTCAGCGGCCGGTGCCGCGACAAGGTACGCGCATTAGCTCCCTTCTCCCCAATGCCATCGTCACATCACGCACACAGCAGAGTCGCAGAGCTAAATTCCGGTTCTTGGCGGCGGCGTCGGTCAGGTGTTCGAGTTCGTGAAGCTGGCGGAGCTCTACTACGCCGGCAGCCATGGCATGGACATCAAGGGCCCCGCAAAAGCCTCCCGCCACAATAAGGCCAAGGTGAGAGCCCTTCTCCCAGCTCCTCTGCCGGCCACTGCCGCACTTGTCAAACACGGCCGGAAAACAAAACTTATCTCCCTCTTGTGTGGCTCTCAGGCCAAAGGCGTTCTCTTTCAGCCGGCGAGCGAGTTCCTGCCCATGATAGAACAGGTTAGCACTTGCTACTCCTGCTGCTTCTTCTTCTTCTTTGAATCTGCGATGCAATTATGCAAACTAGATGAAGCCTGAAGAAGCTAGTAGCTTTTTCGAACTTGATGTTAACTTGGTTGTGGTGGTGGTGTGTTTGTTAGGTGCACGATTCTCTGATAGAGAAGACCAAGTGCATACCTGGAGCCAAGGTGGAGAACAACAAGTTCTGTGTGTCTGTCCACTTCAGATGTGTCGACGAAAAGGTGCGGCACAAGCACACCAATGGCTCCTCCTCTCCTTTTCTTTGCCTGCAGCTACTATCGCCCCATTTTTTTTTCCTCGTCTAAATTAGTGTGTGAGCCCCATCCTAAAATTGTCACTGTTCATCAGTAGAAAAAAAAGAGAGGATCTTTTCATTTCCAAAAGAAAAAGAAGACATCAGCCACTTCTATCGATCTCCTCTCTCTCTCTTTGTAACCTGTGCCATTGATGTCTGTAAATACAGAGCTGGAACACATTGGCGGAGATAGTGAAGGCAGAGCTCAAGGAATACCCAAAGCTGAAGCTCACGCAGGGCAGGATGGTGAGCTCCCTCTCCCTCTCTCTATTATTTCTTGAGACATGTGTTGCCATCAATCGATTCTTTGCTAGCGAGATATATATATATGCTTAGTAGCTTTGCTGTTGCGGCCGTGACATGATCGCTGAGTCGTTTTCGTCCGATCATTGGATGCTTCCCCTGTAGGTGTTCGAGATCCGGCCCACCATCAAGTGGGACAAGGGCAAGGCCCTCGAGTTCCTCCTCGAGTCGCTCGGTGAGTGAATTATTCAGGCTCAATCTGTCGTCGTCGTCGTCGTCTTCCACCTGCTTCCTGGGGCTGCCACTCATCGGCGATGATGAATGCAGGGTTCGCCGACTGCACCAACGTGCTGCCGGTGTACATCGGCGACGACCGCACCGACGAGGACGCGTTCAAGGTGCTCCGCAAGAGAGGACAGGGCATCGGCATCCTCGTGTCCAAGTACCCCAAGGACACCAACGCCTCCTACTCCCTGCAGGAACCAGCCGAGGTGACCCCAAAGCTCTTGCATTGCTACTACATCCAATTTTTTTTCCTTCTGAATCGTGCAATTTTCTTTGGAATTCTTCGTCGTCTCGGCTAAGTTGTCAGCACGTACATCATGCAACAAGAAACAAAAAAAGAGGTTAAAAAACATACAGAGAATTAATTGAAAAGTAGAATGAAAGGCACTGGCTGGCTACATATGCTCTACTGGCGTCGCGCCGTGCGCGCGTAGTTTTCAGGCGCGTCGCTCGCCGCTGCTATTATCTTTAGTCGACGTCAGGGGGGGCGCGTGAGCTTTCCCGGGGGCCACCGGAGAGGGGCCGGCCGGCGCCGTCGGTGTCGACCGGTCGGCCGGCGTCCGCTTCTGCCGCCGCCACTTGTTCCGCACCACCGTGTGTTTTATTTAACTCCGGCGAAATTTTTCTTCCTTCTTTTCTGACAGCCTCCTTCTTGTTGTTGTTGCAGGTGATGGATTTCCTGCTGCGGCTGGTCGAGTGGGAGCGCCTCTCCCGGGCACGCCCCAAGTGGTGACGAGCCATCCCACACGGCAACCGCCCATTTTCCCCGACAGCTCAGCCCGTATTCCCCGACAGCTCTGTATTCCGTCGGGTTAGGATCCGAGGAAAAGAAAATTATCGAGGCGATTATTATTAAGCACCAGTAGTATACATACATATAATATATAATGTAATTAAGGATATGATTAATTGGGAGGGAGCGTATCTTTATTATGTAGCTCTCCTGGCCGGGCAGGCAGCACACACATGTACACCACACAACACCTGGTCTCTCTCTATGTGCACGCGCGCCCGCGTCCTCCGGTTTTTTTGGGAGACGCATGCGAGGGTAGCTTGACGGGGGATGGATGAAGAGAGTGCACCATGTTTGGGCGTTTGTGCTCTCTTCTTTGTTCCCCGTGGCTACGATATCTGATGATGCACAAGGAGGAGGAATTTGAGTGCTAGTGCTCCTTGTAATTGTATATGGCTCCTGATTATCTATGTACAAGAGTATATATGATGAAATGAAGAGCGTATTAGAATACAACTGAAATGTCCCTGGTCTCTTGCACCTTTGTCGTTTATACTTATATATAATCTAAGATTTTAATTTTTGACTCATCGGAGTTTACTTTTAAGCATTTTGCTTTCAGAGAAATTATATAGATAATTTTATTTTTAAATTGTGGATTTTTTTTACGGTGCTCCAAGATTGTTTTGGCCATCCATTTTATGTTGATTCAACGCTTGATATTGGTATTACCTCCTAGGAGGTAATAGATCTTTACAAAGGAAATAAATAATATATTGAACTTGCTATTTACAAGAATGGGAACTGATTGTTGTGATATTCCCACCTGCTACTTCTCCATTCAAATCACATTTAGGTACTAAATTTCAATTTTAAAATCATATATACATCGAAAATGAGTAGTTCAAAATTATAAGATCAAATTACATCCAAAAATTTAAATTAATCTGGTATTCTTAATTTTTTTGGTGAAATTTATGATAATTTTATAGGAGCACATTTCTCATTTCGATTTCAAATATTTGAAATTTCAATTCCTTGTTCCTTGTTTGTTCCCATACAAATATATTTTAGATACATTACAACTCAAGTGTGCTTGGCTTTACAACAATATTTTATATATGGTTTAAATACAGTGCAAACCATATAGCTGCCAATTCGGTGGAGCCTAATCTACTTCATGCATGGTTAAGATGGAAAGGGTAATAATGTGCATTAATGTATTAGTAATTTTCTTTTGTGTTATTTTATTAATTGAGAGTTAAAATATATTTTACAAAAAAATAAATCATATATTTAAATGCTGAGATTACCACTGTCTCTTATCTCCTTGGAGGTAACGTGGAGTACCATAAACTAACTCTTAAATTATATTTCGTTTGTAAATACACCGGTTTACTTTCTTACGAAAAACTTAGGCTTTTTAATCAAAACGCCCAAATATGACCTCCTCCTCGATCTCTCTCTGAATTTGTCTTTTCCTCGAGATACTTTTTTTTTTCCTAGGGAGTTCATTTGTCAAAGCTGGCTCCCATTCTTACGGCCTTGTATGTGCGTGATGTGAAACATCAGTCGTCGTTTGCTTTCTAGGTTGCACATATCGTAAAACAGTGTTCGCACGGTCTTGTTGCAGAGTACTGCTAGCAGAAGCTACTGTCCGTATCAGTAGAATACTAATAATAGCTACTATAAAATTCTACTCATCTTAAAATACGACGTACGAGAAACAAGTCTTTATCACTTCGCACCACAATGGTCGGCTTTGGTCTCAAATGTGTATGAGGATCTCCAGATGATTTAATTTTTTTAAAAAAAATTTGACACTATTTTTTTTCTATATTAAAAGAATACCACTGAAATGAGATCTACTGGTATTTATAATTTTTCCAGTAGTAGTTTAAAATAAAAATTCAAACTAGTTGTAAATTTATAATTAGTTGTAAATTTATAATTGGCTTCTTTTAGGAATTGTCAGGTTTCATGTGACTGGAATTACAAACAATTTCCAACAATTTAATTCTCCTTCAACCTAGTAGTTTTATGGGGAGAGGAGGGAGGGAGGAGATGAATTCACCGTCAACAATACTTTGTGGTGGAGGCATGGACAAAGAGATCTTTTCTCCGGTGGTGGCATGGCAACAACAACATTGACCTCAACGTTAGGTTTAGGAGTGGAGACTAAGGTGGTAGGAGAGTTCGGCGGAGGGGTAGAGGAGTGTTTTCTTGGTTTTAGAGGGATGGCCTTGGGAAGTGGTCAAACAGTGAAGACTAGCAGTGGAGGATTGGCAACAGGGTCATGTCGTTAGGAGGTGGCAGCAGATCATACAAGGTGAGCTGCCTGAGACAAAGAACGTGGAGTGGGACAAAGACATCTCGCCTCGCCAATCTTAAGGAGGAGGAGAGGAACTCAATGGTAACCATCAAGGTCTTTTGTTCTACGATGATGTGAGACACCAACAACTGCGACACTAGGTTTAGAGGTTTTGGGATGAAGGTTAAGGTGAAATAAGGGTTTCCTCAGGCTCAGAGGGATGGTCATGAGCGGTGATTGGACAATGGTGACTAACAGTAGGAACGATCGACAACAAGAATAAGAGAGGTCATGTTGGGAGCTGGCATGGGGTGAGAAAAGTGGAAACGGAGATTATGAAGCGGGTCAGGGGCATCTTGTCTTGCTGATCTTGAGGAGGACGAGAGGAGGAAGAAAGGAAGGAGGGATGGGGGTGTGGCCGGTAGGGTGGGTCTCGCCGAAAAGTGCTAACTCATCTGCATAGTTGACACTTTTCATCATCCGTGCGGCTGGCGTGACATGTGGTGGTATTAAAGGAGGTGGCAGCGATATCCTCCTCTTATGATTTTCCTTCGCTTGAGCCAATGGGCGCCGCATCATGGGAAGGGAAGAGGAAGAGGATTACATTACTGTTTAGCATGAATACCAAATGCAATCTCCACCGTCCAAAAGTGGACTGTAATTTATTTTATTTCTTTTGGTGATTGAAAACTAGGTAGCCCTTTAAAATGTTGTTCATCGTGTACTATAATTGAAGAACTGTGAACTGTTGGAAATATGGTCACATTTCGATATATTTTAATCGAAAATAATAAGATAACAGACATGACAATCATAGGGAAAATATAATTAACAGTGATAGAAAAGCTAACATCATGCTTAATATATGATAAGCATAAACATCCATTGGATCACCATATAGCAATGAAATTGATGAAGAGAAAGAACAGAGAAGGGATATACCCACAGAACGACCCACCGCTGCTATTTGAGGTAGTAATGTCACCATTGGTGTCATTCCCGTCGTTACCGTCCGTGCCTCTGTTGCTGCCGTTGCCATGTGCGTCGCCGCCATGCGCACCACCATTGCCACCAGCAGTTGACATGATAAAAGAGTGCGAGCAGTCGTGCAAAACGCACTCCCTAAAAACCTTAGCACCCACCTACCCGTGCAGGTACTCAGACGAGTGGTGTTTCAAAGGCTTGCTTGTCCCGAGCACTTGTGTGCACAAGCGTCAGGACCGGGGAAGCAAGAGAGAAGCGCAAGAACTCGCAACCATAATGGAGAACAGGAGAGCAAAAGAATGGAGAGAGTTCGCTGCTGGCCTCGGGAAGAAGAACTAGGGAATGGAAACCAAAAATCCCGAATCTCGCGCCCCCACTTTCCGTTACATGATTATCGCACAGTCAACTCACGTGATTATCGCATGGACGTTACGAGAAGCGCAAGAACTCGCAACCAGAATGGAGAACATGATAACAGCGCAAGAACTCGCAACCAGAATGGAGAACAGGAGAATGGAGAGAGAGTTCACTATTGGCCTCACGGAGAAGAATGAGAGAATGAAAACCGAAAATCCCGAATCCCCGAATCCCGCGCCCCCGCTTTCCGTTACGTGATTATCGTGCGGACGTTAGGGAGGCAATCACGGAATTTCGATTCCAATTCCAATTCCAGGGCGGTCGGTCGGCCGGGTCAGTTCGGCTCGCGCGCGTGTGATGGTCTTTCCTCCATCTTAACTAGTCAACAAAGAGTATCCACTAACTCTCTATTTAAGTTGAGATTCTTCACTTTAAATCTTCAAGGTGGTATTATTGTCTCTACCATTTATTGTGGACTAATGAGATTTTAATTAAACTAAATTGGACCTAGCCCATTTAATCAACATGAACTGTACTTACTACCGGCAAAATTTCAATAAGCAGGGGAGTGATTTCAAACAGTTGATTCATACATCCCAACTTGTATTTCTGGTTTTTCTTTTCAAGTTTACTTAGATTTCTACCCATATAATTTGAGCTCAAGTGAGTAGTACCATAGCATTCCTACGAAAGACAGACAATGCCTCACGTACTGCAATCCCCTGCTTGTAGCTCTCTTCAGATTGAGTATTTATTTATTTAATTTTTTTTTGCAAGGGCTGTTCATCTTAAGAGCCAATTCGGTTAATAGGTTTGAAGGAATTTCAGAAATTTTAACTATATGATTCATCTATTTGGTTATATGATATGTAACATATACAATTTATACTTCCTAAAAAACGGTCATCAATAGAAAACTAATGGCTTGGATTTAATTAACCTTTTTCAATGGTTGGTTAGAGAAAACCTGGATGTGTTGTTGGACCACCCACACCAGTTACTAGCCAGTGTGCATTGTATGTTATCTACCCCAAAAGCTTCGACGAAAAGTGGCTACTTTCTTGTCAGCATTAGTTTCTTTTTATGCCCTGAGCATGATCTGTCCATTTGGCTAAGATATGATATATTCCGGAAAAGGATATTCTAGAAACTAGGTCAAAGTAGATCGTTAATAATCAAAATGAGATATTGACAAGCTAGTCAGCCAGCTAGTGGTATGTCAAGCCCAAGTACAAGTGGACCTTAGTGCACCTTCCTGTCATAATTATTAGTATCATTGTGTGAGCTGAAGTGTGCCGAGTTGCAGTGTTTGCATGCCGAAATCTTTGGATGAAGCAGGCCATGCAACTAATCCAAGTTTGTGCAGAACAGCGCTGTCTTATGTTGGAGAGTAAAAATTAATAATCACGTACATAGGTATAAAAACAGAGCGAATATAGATGAATGATGCTCCTATCATATTTATTTTTATATTTTTAGCCAGATATGAAAATAAATAAGAATAATTAGATACAGGAACAAATAGAAAGAAAATAAATAAGGACAAAAATATGATATGATAAAAATAAAAAAAACATTTTTTCTTAAACAAATGAAAACCAACTAAACTTCTAACAGAAAAAAATACCATCACGTATAATTAGATCATTTCATATATATGTGAAATATGAAAAGTTTCATCACCTACCAAACGCAACACGTACAATATTATTACCTATAGAAATACACGCCTAACTGATATTGTAACATATAACATATATGAAATTTTAAAAAAAATTCAAAATTTTGAACATTGTTATTTTGATGGGCCACTATTAATTAAAATATATAGATATAGGTTGCTCGCCTAGAATGAGAGGAAATATGTGTCGGTATTATCCAGAGCTATTACCTCATCATATCCATATTCGTTTTTTCCTCTGTTGCCGACAGAAACTATCTTCTCTAATTTCATCCCTACCTGTATGTATCTACATGTTTTAATCACATTATTCTGGCAATATGTTCACCGCATGAGTTAGAGCAAGTATAATAGCAGGCTATAAATTAGCTATAAGTATATTATAAAGAGGTAACAGGAAAGAGAGAAGAGAGGTGAACTGCTGCACACGGACTCCAAGACACACAAGTGTGTATGATTAGGGGTGGGAATAGGCCAAGACCCGTGGGTTCTTTCACAGCCCTATTTAGTTCTTAAAAAATTTTTAGCTCAAAACTCTATACAATTTTATTTTCAACCCGTTTTGAACCCGGCCCTTAAATTTTCTAAACAAAATGGTTGGGCTCAGTACCACCTCTATGTATGATATGTGAGACTATGTACTACTCTATGTATGATATGTGAGACTATGTATTAATGTTATGTTTTGTAGTAACTATTATATAAATTGACAGTTACATTAGTTATAGATGAATTCGAGCTAATAGTTACCTATACTATTGAACTTAGTCTTAGTTCTCTGCAAAAGAATAATCTGCGGGCTAGAGAGAAAAAAATGGACGTTTTCCTCCTCCAGTGGATGTCTTTCTCATTTTTCATAAAAGCTTGTCACAGACTGCCAATTAATGTGATAGTGTTTGAACGGGCTCTAACCTTTCCTCAGATTCTCTGTCACGCTAGCTGTCACACTCCGTTGCTTCGGGTGGTGATTTTTTGGGTTTTTCATACAAATAAAAAATAATTTATCAATAAAACTTTTATATATATATTTTTAGCGATCTAAAAAATAATGTTAAAAAATAAACTTTGGTGAAAAAAATCTTAAAATCAACTCCAAATTTAAGGTTTAACTATTAAATTTTGGCTTATAAGCATAAGCAAAAACGAAACGATGAGGTGTCAGGATGCAAAACAAAAATGAGAAAAGTCTTTACATACCAATCAAATTGTGACCATTCCCTTTTGTGAGCTTCATCTTTCGACTTCTGATTGCACTTATAAACCAAAATTTAAACTTTTAACCTAACCTTAAATTTAGAGTAGATTTTATGTTTTTATCATAATTTATTTTCAACCTTTGCTTTTAAATCACTAAGAGCACGTATATAAAAGTTATATTCAAAATTATTTTTTATTTGTAAATATATCATTTCGCCTTTTGCTTAACCAGCCAAAAGATGAGCACCGTATTTAAGTTTTACTTGGTCCATTAATAAGCCTGACCGTTTACTAGGTTCGGAAAAGAATCCATTTTCCCCTTAGACACGTATAAGAAATGGAGGGATTTGTTATGTCTATAATATACATAAGTTTGTTTTTTTTATAAAATATATATTCATAAGTTTGTTGTATGAGGCTGTATTATACGGAGAAAATTTACTCTATATTAAAGAAAATAAAGATGTACAACGTTTTATTTAAAGATGTTAACCGTGAGGGTCATAGTCATGTAGCATTCTTTTAGATATAAATATACAGCATGCATGCAAATCTGTTGCATATAGTAGCTAAAAGAATAGCTACATATACTCTTTGTAAAAAATAAATAAACATTAAACTTTCTTTCAGTTAAAATATGATTTATATGGAAAATACCTCACACAATAAAATCATAAATATATAGTCTTACACATAAATACCCCCTCCAATAATAAACACACACACACACACAAAACTTCAATAATATACTACACCCTTAAGTCATGGTTGTCCTTGGGTCTATGTAACAACTAACATGGGACAACATGTTCCAAAACACATGGAACGGCACAAATATAACTAGAGTTAAAGACATGGTTCAAGAAACATAGTGGCGGATCTAAAAAATATTATGAGGGGCTAAATGAAAAAGAGTAAAGATCCATAAACGCTGATGTCTATTTTCGACCATTTTTCTCTTTAGTAATACTAAAAATTTTGTTGGGAGGCTAAGGATGGCTTCAATGGCACCAACCGGATAGGAGGGGTTGAAGCCCCACTAGCCCTGGTGGTAAATCTGCTCCTGAAGAAACATATAGACTAGAGTTACAACTTAGATGTGGTTCATGAAATTAGAGGAAGAAATGATAGGCACAGTATAGGCTCAGGTGACGCATGGGAACCTATGGCATTGGAAGAAATCACATGTGCCCCTTCTCCTTTATGTTTATTAGCTAGGTTTGATGGGGGCTGTAACGGCCCATCAACCCATGGAAACGTACAGCTCAAATTTTTCTCCCAGTTGCTGCCCCTTCACACTTGTTCCAATTGGCGCTGCTCACACTTCTGCTATCCAATTAACCGGCACCCCTAGCTTGCACTTCTCTCATCCACCGTTGCCATCGCCCACAACACCTTTGTATCCATCCCTTCCTCTCTTCCCTGCCTCCCCTTCATTCATCATGCTCGAGTCAGCTGGATAAGGAGACACTGTAGGACCCATACGTACGACAGGGGTCATGATGACTCATCTATGGTCTGTGATGTCTCGCACATTGACCCTGCCCTTGACAGGGGATAGAGTTCCTATGACATGGCAGTCACCCGTCTCGCAATCCACGCTTCTTGGACCCCACCAATTTTGTTTTTTCTTTTCACTCGTGAAGTGGACCGTTTTATATCTATTAAATGGCCATCTGACGAGTTATGAAAGGATAGAAAGAAAGAAAATCGAAAAATGGTGAGCAAAACTTAGCCGGCGTACAAGGGTTCAACTTAAATTTAAGGGTCTTAGAAGAAATTTTCTCAATAAAAAAGATAGCTCATTATTTGTAAAATTAGTCTTAATCCATGCTATGTATAGGATATATGATTCTAAACTAAGTTTTGTCCGATTTAACGCCGAACTAACACTACCACATTTTGCAAAAATGTGATTACACATAAATTGGTAAGTAGGGATATGTGCTGGTTGCTTGATTTGGCACCTTAGTAAATACTTTTGTGTGGAGCTATGTGATGAAAATTCAACCTGATATGCATGGTTCGTTAAGAGACTCAACTACTTATTATCTACACACTAAGTAGACCTATGTTCGTATAGTATCCCACGTATATTTTTTATTGCTTCGTGTAGAAGGGTTAAACTGGAGATAATATGGTTGGAGCATGAAGGCGTATAAGCCTGTTGGTACACTAGAAAGCCATTTTTTTGTCACAGGCCTACACACCACCACCTTCAAGCGGACTAGGGTGTTATACTGACACACACAACTTATTAACTCCACACTAAAGTCACACTATATTGTTGTTCGGAATTATGATAGACTATTTGTTCTTATATTGGTTCCAGACTATAGATGTCCTGTATGGATGCTCAATATTATTTTTTTTTGTTGTGAAGGTATAGAATTCTAATATTTCTTAATTAAATTTGGAATTTCTAGCACTCTGTCCCTCTCAAATAAATACATAGAAGTTCCTCTGCAAAAACCACTAAAAATTAGCACATATTTGATCAGCATTAAATCCTTCATGATGTCGAAAGGTTTTTTTTTTGGAATGTCGGAATTTTACACGATTTTGTTGAATCAGTTTAATTCCTCTAAATTTCCTTCAAAATTCCTCCATTCCAAACAAGCTCTAAGATGGTAGGGTTTCGTTTATGTTGGCAGTTTAGCACTATACACTAGAGTGGCATGTTGGACAGCTACAAATGTTTAGTTTAAGAGTTGGGTAGGCATATGAAAAAACCAAATTCATCCTTGTATTACTACCAATTCCAATGTTCCAATCTTCCAGCTAGAAAAAAATGATGTGTTGGACTCTCAAATAATACAGGGTCTCTACAAAGCAGATGTGGCCCTTAAGTTTTGTTGCAATATATCTTGAATGCAACTTAAAAATTATAATATACTGAAAGAATTCATGCTTAAATCGAGAATTAGAATATGTGAAATACTTAAATACTTATACCCCAGTATAGTCCCCTCAGGTCTATTTATGGACCAAGCAAATGGAGATTTTAGGGTTACATTTTTTTAATTACAAGTTTATCTTATTGATAGGGATATTTCTAGGGGTACAACTTAGATTTTATATAGCTTCACACTTGGCTTGGACTGAGCCCACTAACTACATGCTTAATCAGGGGCGGATTTAATGTGAGGCGGCGGGGGCTCGAGCCACCGCTTCCCCTATTAAAGCTATTGGAGCTCCAACGGAGGCCCCTCTTAAAATTTTATGGCAAAGATCAAAATAAATGTGGGCTAAAACTCTAACTAACTTATTCAGACCCTCCTAATCTCGTTGGATAGATCCGCCACTATGCTTAATGAATCCTGATAGGTTGCCACCTATCCCTAGACGCTAAAGCTCGCCTTGCTGGATAGTGGACAAGGCCTATGGCTATAAGGATTTTTGTTGGAAGGCCCTCCCAACAAAGATCCTTATAGCCGTAGGCCTTGTTTAGTTGCTAAAAATTTTTAGCAAAAGTATCATGTCGAACGTTTGACCGGATGTCGGAAGGAGTTTTTGACCATGAATGAAAAATCGAATTTCCCTGCACGCCTAGAAACCGCGAGACAAATCTTTCAAGCCTAATTAATCCATTACTAGCACATGTTGGTCATTGTAGCACTTATGGCTAATCATGCATTGATTAGGCTCAAAAGATTCGTCTTGCGATTTCCTCCATAACTGTGCAATTAGTTTTAATTTTTATTAATATTTAATACTCTATTTAGGTGTCCAAAGATTTAATGTGATGTTTTTAGGAAAACTTTTTGGAAACTGTGGCCTAAACACATACTCGGTTCCTGGCTAAGGCCCTGTTTAGTTTCAAAAACATCAAATTGAATATTTGGATACCTAAATAAAGTATTAAATATATATGAACATTAAAACTAATTACACAGTTATGGAGAAAATCATGAGATGAATCTTTTGAGCCTAATTAGTACATGATTAGTCTTAAGTGCTATAGTAACCAACATGTACTAATAACGGATTAATTAGTCTCAAAAAATTCATCACGCGGTTTCCAGGCGGAATCTGAAGTTTGTTTTGTAATTAGACTACGTTTAATACTTTAAATGTGCGACCGTAAGTAACGATATGACATCCCACCCAAAAAATTTTAGGATCTAAACGCAACCTAAGCTGATCTGCTTCGGTTTAGGTTCTCTATTTGGCAAAGACTTGACTCGACAAGATCCTCCGACCCAAAATCTCAATAGGCCGTATCTTCGCATAGTCTGTCCAGGCCTTCAGCAGACTGGCATTTAGGTAATATTTCTTTTAGCTTAAGATTATTATAATCTAGATTATTGAGTCAGATTACTATAAGTTAGATTATTATAATCTGTAATAGAATAAGCTGTGAGTTGTTACTTTTCTAGATTATGAGAGTCTAGATTATTGAGTTTGTAAGTATAAAGAGGGAGTGGTGTGGCATGGTGGGTAATTTTTTACCTAATAATAAGCTGAGCTCTAGATTATAATAAATTAATTTAATAAATTGGTTGGTTTTTCTTACTATTAAAAATCTGGATTACAATAATCCAAAGCTGAAAGAAAGCATAGCCTCCAACATGTTCATTAGGAAATCTGTCTGGATATTTTATTTTTGTGATCAAAATATATTTTCATGAAGAAATTACGGAACGACAGAACAAAGTTCGATCCTGGAGTATCTACCAAAAAAGTAAGACTATGGTTACGGTTCGTGTTAACCCATCCACATTAACCAGTCAACATCCATCAGAATTGGTGGCAAATTAACTACTACTACTACTACTGTGACATGAAAAGATAATTAAGATAATCATCTGAATGAATCATCGCCATCCTTTCAGCGAGGAAAATTGAAGCCACAAGTACAGCTATCTGACCGCTATCAAGGTAGTCGTACAGATTGTCTTTCGTGCAGTTCGCATCTTCATGAATGCGTGTAGCTGTCACATAATTCCATTACTCTTTTTTGTGTCCGTTAATTCGTTCGGTGATGAATCCCCATCCTCCAATACCGGCGTTATTATTGGGTTCCAAGTACCTGAAGAATAACCCTCACTGTCAATGCCACTTCCCTCAACTGCTTGCTTTAATTTTACATGTCTGTTTGGAATTTTAGAATTAATTTTAGAGGCTTCCTTTTCGTCGGGTTCTCGTTCATGTTTGGAAAGAAATCGGGTTAAAATTATCCTAAAAGACATCAAGGTTGCAAATTTAAAATTTTCTCGGATTGTGATTTTTAAAACAAAAACTGGCATGCCTTCGTTTTCAGAAGAAGTGATGCCAGATTTGTACTCTCTATTCCGTCGATCTAGCTAAGAAGATAACGAGATAAGAGTAGGATAAGACTCCAAGTCATATCGTGCCATCGATCGCTGATACTACCACAGATCAAGACTGTAGAAGTGTAATCAAGTGAAGAAACGTTTCGGTTATTGGCTTATATTTTCGCTTCCATTTATGCATATTTTCAAAATTTAATTTTTAACCTTAAATTTAGAGTTAATTTTATAGTTTATTTTCTAGCATTCGCTTTTAATTCGTTAAGTATGTATATATAAAAGTTTATTTATAATTTTTTATTTGCATAACTTTTTTCTAATAAAAAGCCAAACGATTGCCCTTCGTCCTATAACGCTGTCATGCCAGCCATCTGATATAAGGATCTAATTAAGAAATTCTGATATCAGGATCTAATTGCGCAATCACTCTCTGAAAAAAACTTGCAAAAGTAAATATAGTACAGTAATATCGTTCGGTACAGTCTGACTGTGATTATGTGAAGATGCCAATGACTAGGCTGGTGAGGCGACTACACTTTATAGATCAGTTGTACTAGGAACTGTTTCAGGCATCATCATGCGTTGGCTCAGACTGTTCATTTTTTCTTAGGGCACATATAAAGAGGTCTCATTGCGGTCTCTATCGCTGCATGCTCGCTCACGTGAAAGAGAGATGATAGGAGAGAGAAAAATGGTTGTTTTGCATAGAGTCAGAAAAACATCGACTCTTGCCACATAAAACGAGGAGACAATAGGGAAATCTGCTTTGTACATGTGATGACTCTAATTAGAGATGCTGATCAGATGAATGTGAACCGAGAATTAATTAGTCTGTAATTATGAAGAGTCGGCTTAAAAGACTCTCCTTTGTAATGAGAAGTTTTTTCCGTTGACATGGTTTGAGATGGGCTCTATCATTGAACATGCCGTTAGGCCATGTATAGTTCTCCAACATGTTTTAAACATAATTAGTACATGATTAGTCATAAGTGCTACACTAATCAACATGTGCTAATGACAGATTAATTAGGCGCAAAAGATTCGTCTTGCAGTTTCCAGGCGGAATCTAAAATTTATTTTGTAATTAGACTATGTTTAATACTTAAATACGTGAACGTACGTATCGATATGACCTCTCTTCTAAAAAAAATTTTCTAACCGAACAAGGCCTAAGATCAGGCCGTAGGCTGATAGGTCCGGTTCCTCTGCAGTAATGTAGAGGACCACTGTTCATGTGAGTAGCACATTGATGTAATGCTACGAACAATATCAGAATACTGTAGCAACATGTACTTCAAAACATTGTTCGTTACTGTAGCAAATACTATAACGTTAGGTCTCATTTATCCGTTTCGACCCAACGGTTACGAGATATACCAAATTCATATTACTGTTGCTCTCTGCAGTAGCACGTGGATCTCATTCCTCGGCTGACATATGTAGTTGATGACAGGGAAACTTGATGATGTGGTGTAGCTCCTACTACTATATGGTCAGCTCGGAAGAAAAGGACGGGTGTCTTCATACAGCGGGCTCAGTGGGGAGCAAGCTACAGTGAGTGCCCTCATGTGACAGAATCTTAGAATCTGAAGTGAACTTTCTATATTCTAAATATTTTGAGCTTTTAGGTTCACTGATAGCGCCTCTGTCCTGATATAAATATATTTGTAGATTTTTATATTTAACGTTTAACTGTTTATCTTATTTAAAAATTTATAAAATCTTTTTTAAAATAATTATATATAAAATATTATTCATATTTTATCATCTATTAAAATTAAAATACTAAGCATAAAAACTTTTTAAATAATACTGACAGTCAAACATTAAACACAAACATCGTAAAAATACACTCTTTGTGTGACAGAGAGAATATTATAGATCTTGACGACAATCCTTTTTTGATGGGTGAGCATATCCCATCTCAGAAGTTGTATTTGACATACGTGTGAAAGTAGGCTATGTTGGAAGGGTCAATGTGAGTCCCCTTTGTCACACTTAAGCTAAGGATATATGATAAGTGAGGGTGAGTACTAGGTGTACCTATAAGCTAAGGATATATGATATGTGAAGCTAATATCATTGGAGGGTAAATGTTTAATTTTGTAAATATGGGTTTTGTAGTTATTTTTAAATATGGTGACAAAAAGTAAATCAAATAAATAAACCTTTGCCCTCCCGCACAAACATAAATCTATATCCTCTCGGCACAACTTTCCTGTGAGCCCTCTCAACTCATCCTCAACTATCTCATCCTCAATCTTGTATAAAAAAGACATCCAAAGTCACACACACTCCTTCCGAACCATGGAGATTGGTTGTTTACCACAAACGTTAACTAAAAATGTTAACCCAACCAAAAAATCACTTTTCCAAAAATTTAGAAACACCTCACATCTTCCCATAATCATGGGCACGACTGTTTAAATAGTTTAAGTAACCTCTGTAGAGGTTTCACACTTTACCGCCAGATGTTGCAAGCAATCTGCAGTAATTTATGGATAGAGGAGATAATCACTGCAAGGTTTTTTCATAACCAAAACATAGTTATCCTAGGTCACACAGCCTTGGCCAATATATGAAACCAAGCATCATGCCAATCCATCGCTCCTCTATACTCAGGAAGGCCATATTGCGCCAGCCAAGACTCACGCTCCCTAGTCTCCCTATCCTAGCGTGCCACACATTGCCAACCTATTAGACACACATGCCTCAATTGCTTGCTCTGCCAGAGGCACCCCATTCTACATTTTTGGTCATATTGTCTTATGTTCGGATGAATTTTCTAAAGAAATTGGTATTAATAATGTGTAGTCAAGCCACCCATGCTGCAACTCGTGTGTTATAGCTTATAAAATATTTTTTGTTTTCAAAACCATAAGCATACATTTATTTATCATAAGTAAAATGATTCAAACTAGGTTCTAAAAACATCTCCTTCTAATATGCGATCGACTTACCTTCTTGTGTAAGTACACCTCCAATTACAATTCCACTTGCATCACATTCAAGATCAAAAACTTTACAAAAATCTAGGAGCTAGAGTGTCAACTTGCATGTGACTTCTCTTTAAGCAAATTAAAGGTTTCTTCTTGTGCTTGTCCCCAACAAAAAGAAAACGATTTATTCATCAACTCGTTCATCGGTGCGGCAATGGTGCTGAAATCTCATGGAAAACATCAGTATAATCTAGCCAGTTCGAGGAATCTCCACTCCTGCATAATTGATTTAGGAGTCAGCCATCTCTTGATTGCTTCAATCTTGGTCTCATCAACTTCAATCTCCTATGGAATCACATCATAACCAAGAAAAGCAACTCGTTCCATGCAAAAGGTGCACTTGGCGAGGTTACCAATCAAATGTGCATATCTTAAAGTAGTAAAAGCAACACGTAGATGTTTGTTATGTTCATCTATAGACTTTTATAAATAGGCATAAATATTCAAACAAAAGAAAATAAAATTCCATTCATTAGTCTTATAAAGTACTATGTGCATTAATTAAACCAAAAGGCATTACTAAATACCCATAAGGGTATTTAACTCCATCACAGTTTACTTTAGGGAATCTTCTTCAAGAGGGTCAGAGGGCGTAATTGAGGTAGACGATCTCTTCTGATAAAATAATTTTAGGTGTTTCCATAGTTTTCGAAAGACATTCCACAAACTCGAAAGGTATTTATAAAGGTTGAACTTCTTATTCCTTTGGATCTTAATGTTTGGATGAGAGTTCAATGGTTGAATCTTGGGTTGTTCAAGGTAAGAGCTCAAATTCAACTATTGAGGGGTCCTCATGGCTAGCCTCCACATTCTATAAGGTTTCACTACGAATTAAGGAAGGGTTCTCTAAGATACAGTCTAAAGGATACTTCAGAACAACATAATTTTAGAGGAATTTTGTAGGGTATGAATCCGTTGGAAAAAAATCCCTATATGCCCCCTTGGAATTCCAATTTAGAATCCCAATGGAATGACCTAAAACATAGGAATTTAGGAGGAAATCTACCATGAGCTCAAATCTATTGGAAATATTCCTTTATGTCATTCTCTCTCCAAATTTCTATATGATTTTCGTATGACGCAACCAAGCTACATGATTGAGAAATTCCTATGTTTTGGCATTCCATTAGGACCAACTTGGCATGATATCCTAAATCAAGTTTTTTTCCTAGTCCTGTGTTTTGAATCTCATGTTCTAAAGGATCTCTAAGAGTTCTCTTTGTTAGGGTGTAGCTTTACATGTGAACGAACCTCAGTCGACTATGTTGAGGTATAAGGCAACGTCCTTGTTTGGACCCAAACAAAAATGACAACACATAATTGAGTATAGACAAGTCTAGGCTGGACTGAATTAATGTTGAGAACCTAGTCCAAGCTACTCCAATAGACTCCTCATTCTATTGGAAGCCAAGATTTTTCATCCATAGATAGGCAACATCGATTAAGGAGAAGAAAGCAAGACAAAACTCGTTTTTCAGTTCCGCCTTTCACCATTGATCTTCCAAGCGATGTGAATGTATCATTGCTTTGCTCCCCTTTATAAGATAAAAGGGAAACAATTTCCACTTTAGAGTTTCCTATGTTATGCCTAGGATCATCAGACATGAACACAAGAACTCAAACTTACACAACTAATGGTAAGGGCTTTTGTTATCATGCCCCAAGAAGGACTGTTCCTGGACCATGGCTCTAAAGCCAAGGCAGAACTCATAGTCTGCAGTGAGAATGGGTTTTGATGAAAGTGGTGGCTCGCTTACTCTTCCTTCGGAGCGGAAAGATTTTGAATGGATAATATGGCAAACTGTGTTATTTGAGAAACATGTTTGGCTAAGGACAAGAAGTGAATGATATGCATAGGGTAGATAGGATTCTTAATAGAGCTGGCAAGTGGGGACCCGATACCCGATTCCCCTTGGTGAGTTCACCCATTAGGGGATGGAGTTGGTTGAGATATGCCACCCATGAGGAATCAAATGAGCTCAATCTAATCCCCGTCAAGGATGGCGAGGACAGGAACGGTGCACCACTCCCAGTCTCCGTTCCTCATGGTGACCCGTTTTGCACTGTGGAGGGATGCAATTTAGACTTTGGATATGTATTAGCCCAAAAAAAAAAGCCCACAAGGCATGGTATATAAGGCTAAATCAGCTAACCCTAACCCTCCTCTCCACTCTCCACCCGCCTACCTCCTACCCGCCACGCCGCCTGCCTGCGGTGGCGGCGCGCCGCTTGTCTGCCGAACCAACTCCTGGACCTCCTTGCCCGTCCACTGGACCAACTCCTACACCTTTTCGCCCGCCTGCCAGTGCGTCGCCCGTTTGCTGAACCGACTCTTGCACCTCTCCATTCGCCCGCTGGCGCGCCGCCTGCACACCGGGCCGCCGGCGCATCGCCTCCTCCTCGGTCGACCGCCCCCGATCGACGCTCTAGCTCCCGTTGCCTCGCACCTCTTCGTCCGCCCAACTCCTCATCGGTGTGCCGTCCCTCTCTACCCATCCACCGAACAGCGTCGAGTCGCCGTCCGTCGACGCTCTGCCTCTTCTTCGCATAATCGATGACACGCCGACGCCCGCCACCTCATGCCGCCCCATACCTCTCCGGCTCTCCGCCCATCCACCAATGCGCTGTCTCATGGGCGGGGAAAACCACGGTGAGAAAACCACCGCGGTGATCGGACATGAGTTAACTATAAGCCCTGTCGTGGTTGGCGGGGACGAGGACGGGAAATCCTTTTCACCACGGGGACCGGGACGCGGTAGTAATCCCCGATGGTGAATTCCCCGTTGCCATCTGTAATTCTTAAGGATTAAGATACTTGAATTGAGTCAAAGTGTTAACACCAAAATTTGGTAAATTTCCTTGATGGATTCGGTTAAGGTGAGGCGCAATTAGCAGATGAAAATCTTATCCAGAAGAGACCGGGTTCGAGAGGGAATCATGAAGACCAAGACTTAGCGGCATAATTTTATCTATTAATTAGAGTTAGTTAGGATTTTTGTTTTATCTCTAAGAAAGTTAGTGTCTGATCAGGACTTGTTTATTTTCTTTTATCTATTAGAAATCGTATGTCATGTTAGTGATAGAGTTTGCTATTTCTTTTTATCTATTAGGAGTCGTGTGTTGTGTCTGACTTGGACTAGCATCCACCTGAGAGTATAAATATGTATGTCCAGGGTCATTGTACATCATCTACATCATAATTTAGATCAATTAATCTCGACGCATTGCCACCCTCTTCATCGAGGTTTCAACTCCGGCGGAACTTGGCACCTGATGCGGGGCTGCATCGCTTTGATCTCCGGCAGAGGGGTAAGTCCTACGTTCTGTCGGGCCACGGTAATCGCATCAGCTAGATTAGGACTGTCTCGGTTCGATCTGATCTTCTAATCTAGTTGTGCGATTGCTAGTTATCGTATCAGTTTTAACTTGATTTACTTTTGTATTTTGGGTTGATCTGGTCGACCACTTTGGGCGGTTTACATTGGTTTGATATTTGCTATTTGACATATTCAATCTAGTACTATCTCGGTTAGGTCCGATTTAGTAAATTGCGTTTGTCAGATGGTTTATATCAGATTGATGTATCTTGCTCATAGTTTTATCGGAGTACCAGCCGATAAGTTATCCATCATTGGCTCATTGGTTTGATAGAAATCTAGATCTGTTTATTATCTATCCTGATATTGCTAGGCATAATCCTGAAATGTCTCGGTTAGGTCCAATCTTGTATGATTATTCTTAGTGATCTAAGCTAGATATTTAATAGATCTTGGTTGTTTGTTCGCCGTCTATAGCCGATGATTTTTGCCAATCTACATGCTTATCATATTTACATCAATAAAGTAGCCGATTACCTTACTGTGTTATTTTTATACCGATAGGCTTGATTTAGTTAGATCCGTAGTTATCTATGTTGCAAGTTGGTTTTAGCCAATCGCAACACATGATTCATTGTTTAATCCAAGTAATTCATTGGTTTATTTATTAGCCTTATCGATCTTCATGTTTCCTATAACTATATCGTGCTCGACTACATACTGTATTGGTTAAGTCCGATCTATGTATGTTTGGTTTGATCTGGTTATAGGGGTTCGTCCGATTGACTAAGATTAATAAATAACTTGGCGAATTATGTTGGTCTAATATTTAACTCAAGTCTATTTCTATCAAGTTTTTAGCCGATCCAAGCTTTCAACAGTCGATCGTTCATCCTATCGGCTAAACACTGCTACATCAACGTCCGATCGGCTGGATATTTAGTTACCTATCGGCTCGATAGCCGATTGACTTATTTTACTGTTTATCTTGTCAGTTGCAGGATCAAGCTGACAGGCACGTCTGCGCACCTTTCAAGAATTTAGGTCCTGCACTGGAGCTGTCTAAGATTGATTCCCAGGCCTACGTGTATGATCGTTGTTACTATTTTCAGCGTCAACACAAAGTAAAATCTATCACTTACTTGAGGCTCTAGATTTCCAGCCTACAAGTCTAGGATGTACTCGAATGTGGAGGATTACAAAGTATGGATAGGGCTATCAACACCTGCCATCTACCTCTAGAACCAATGGATCACACAACAAACATAGTTAACATATAACCTGTACAACACATTTATGCTATTGAGTACTACTCTAATATCGACCGAGAACTTTCTTCATAATTTAGAGTCTCAGACTAGAGAACTCGAAATAAATTCAACGATGAACCTGTAAGCAATGAGAATATATCTTACTAAAAAATACTTAGCAAAAGAAATCACAAATACTTACTTTATAAAAGAAGCATCTATCAATGTACAAGAGCAGAGAAAGTACCGACAATCCCAACAAATCTCTAGACCTTCCCCTCACTATCTTTAGTAGGGCTTTTCCTTTGAACGGAGCTTGATATTGAGTTGTGTTATTTCAAATGGAAGAACAACCCTTTTAGAATGCTCAGTGATGATTGTTAAGGCGGTCATCACCGGTTACATGGTATCCATATACGAGGAGGGCATGGCTGGATCAGCAAACCAATAGGTTCGGTGGACCAGGACCTAGCGCCTTTGGCCACCAACTTCCTCGTTGAGTATGCCATGTGGGCCCTCTTGTGAGCACATGATGAATTGACCTTAATCAAGTCGGTTTACTCTGGTTTGTGGACCCTTCAATCCTTATACTTTCTCCCAATTGGCTACATGTGTGCTGCTTCGCATGTCTGTTGTATTTTTGCACATAATTTCATGCATACAAATGTGTTACCAACACTCGTTGAAACGTTTTGCAATAAATTGTACCACTACGTCAGATGTCTCACTTCTCTTGTTTTTGTGCAGGAATTGATAGTCAAACTAGTCATTTAAGAACCGTCAACACTATTCTTATTAGAGCGAAAGATAAGTCACTCACCCTGTATGGATCCACGAAAGAACTATGGTAAAACTTGAATCTACCATTCAACGTTGTTGTATTGCCATAGCTTGACATTGAAGCGAGTGGGTGGACCAGATGTCAAAGGGCACTAGCAAGACCATGAGGTAAAGATGTTCATACTTGTCAACCTTAAATGTTTTGATCTATTTTTGACTACTATAGCTCAAGTGACCGTAGCCTACTTTCTCCGTGGCTTGAAGATTATGTATGCTATCTCTTTGATTTTTTTCCCAGGATTTCAAAGTGTGACAATGGGACAACCATGCTAAATGGCCTCAACAATAAAAGTATATCAATGGTATAGATTAAATTGTAGTATCGGTAGAGAGCACCGTAAAAGGAAAGTATATCAAAGCCCACTAGCCAATAAAACACATCGAATTATCTAACTATGATGCTACGGTAGGAGATATATTTTTTATTTCATGTCATATTTGTTTATTGAGCAATCAAAAAAGACATTACAAAGCTAAGGTAGGGTTAACAACGGGGTGGGTCGGGGCCGGGTTGGACAAGAACGGCCTGGCCCCAACCCCGAATTTCATTCCCGGCATTGGCCCCGAACTTGAAAACGGGGCGAAATCTTTCCCCAGCCCCGATCCCAACGGATCCTCGAACCCAAACGGGGCCTTGGCGCCCTTGAACAAAATATGCATGGATATAAACGAGAGACTCACCGCCGCTCGCCGCCTCACTGGAGTTTGTGTGAAGACGTCGGCCACCGCGTGTCCACCCGGCCACGCCATGCCGCCGCGCTGCCGCGCAGGCTGCAGCCGGCCGCCCCACCGCCACGCTGCACCGTCCTGGCATCACGCCGACGCCGCCACCGCCGTGCCCCGGCGCTGCCCCAACGTCGTGCCAATGCTGCCTCTGCCGCCGCCCTGCACGCCGCCGCCCTACCGCACGCCGCCTCCGCTTCTTAGAAAACGTGTGAGAGAGAGTGTGTGACAGAAAGAGAGGCAACACACTAGGGTTTATGTTGGCCTCTTAGTGTTGGGCCTTCCATTTCACCGTATTTTGAAGTCTAATTCATATCCCCGGGTCCCCGCGGGTAAAAACTCGCCCCCGCCCCCGCCCCGAATCCCCGTGGGGCCAAAATGTTCCTCGTCCCTGGCCCTACAGGGGAATTTGTCATTTTTCAATTCCTATTATTTTCTGTTGCAACCTCAATACGTCAAATTTTGGTCATGAACAAGACTGAAACCAAATTGCTTAGTTATAGCTTTTTTCAAAAAATTAACTTTGTTCTTGATTTTCCAATAACTGAATTTCTCCTATACCCTAACCGAAGTGAAATAACCAAACTAACCGAATATTCATTCATCCGGTTAACGTTCATCCATCATGAGACACTTCGGCCCATTAGACCATCATAGTTGGACCGCTCTCGCGTATGCGTCTACAGCGTCGAAAAGGAAGCTCTACCGCCCAAGCCACGGATCAATCATTAAAAACGGAAGAGCTAGCTTTATACCGCCTTCTCTTACCTGATTTGATTGGAAATCATAAACTAAATCACCACAGCTAAAAGATACCAATCGCACTCGCATTACGCGTAATCGCAGAACACAAACACTAGCTTACTGTTCATTGTGATTTCTAATTACCAAAAAAATTCTTAATCCGATGGCGAAGCGATCTAAGCCTGCACCACCATTGGTCGCCATTGGCCACCTTGGATCATATCGCAGTACTCAGCGCCACACACAAGAAGTGGCCAAGTGGAACCTCATCAGATGTTGCCAATAATTTTTTCTTTTTGGCAGCCAAATTAGCCATGAAAGTGATGGAGAGGTTGCTATAGCTAATTAAGTTAATTAGCTAGTGCCTCCCCATCGCCATCGACGCGTGATGCGTGCGATGCCATTGGGGCGAGGCTAGGAGTTGGATTCCACTCCGGTTGTTGGTTGGATCGCGTATGTCTGGGCTTTATAAAATGGTTATTTTTATTGGGAGTTACGATCCGTTTTAGTGTTAAATTTGATATTTTAGATAGAGGAAATTTCGAGATACCAAAATTTTCATATAGAACTTTGTACCGCCGATATTTTTCAATAACTATAAATCTTCTCTTAGAAAAAGTCATAAATATGACATGAACACAAGTGCTTTTGGCCTAGAGAGAGCTTTTCTCCGATCCCAAATCTTATTTTGTGTTCTTTCTTTCTCGGCGAGAGATAAAAGATTTTTTTTATTTTAAAGTTAATCATTTAATACGGTAAACGATCAAATTAATTAATATAAAGTTAAAAATATATTTCCGAAATGTGATACGGTGAACTAAAAAAGTAAGTGTGCAAAAGTCATGAAAAAAAGTTAAGAATAAGCTAACTTAAACGACCCAACTTAAGCAAGGAAGGCAGAAGCATGAAGGCAACTACTTCTCTTTAATTTCGCATATATGCATGTGGGGTGTTGGCAGCTTGGAGTGGAAAGAGAAAGCTACCCTGTGGAAAAATCTACCCAAAATAATTGGCGTCTACTCTCTCCATCATAAAAGTAAGATAAACTTTTGACCATCTACGTCCAGCGGTTGACTATCCGTCTTATATAAAAATCATTTAAGAAATTAAAAAAATTAGTTATATGTAAAGTACTATACATGATTTATCATCTAATAAAAATAAAAATGTTAATCGTAAAAAAAATTTAAATAAGATAAAGAGTCAAACATTATAAATGAAAAATAAAAGATTGGTTTATTTTGGGACGGAGAGAGTACGCGTTTTGGCTAGCTAGCTACTAGCTCGGCATGTGAACAAAGCGTGCATTTATGTACCTGATGATGTGCACACTAATTACTGGTTGCAATGAGTATTGATGCATCTAATCACTGCCTAATTAATATATCTAGGGTAAGTATATCTATGTGTGATAATATATACAAGTATTAACTTGAGCAAACATTCCTTTGGGGATTCTCTTAATCATTGCAAAACTTCCCCGTGCGCACGAATGTTAGGCTGGAATGAAAATGACGCGTGATGGTACATTCGGACTTCAGAGTTGGATCGAAAGGTGGTGCTGCGGCCGTTCCAATATATATATTTTTTCGATTGTTTAGCATGAATTAAAATATGATATTATAAATAATACGAAATGAGCAAAATTGAGAGGTAGATGAGTATAAACAATTCATAATAAAAGAATCTAGACTAATGGAATAAATATTAATAAAAATAAGTGATAATATACTTATATTGTATTAGTACAAGATTTCAATTGAAGAAATACATATATTTTACGACAACTGATGAGTACTGCTACGTACGACCTCATAAAACTGCATGGTTCATACGGATTCAAACCGATATTTTTCAGTGGACAAGTGAATCCTAGCGTGTATGGTTAGTACTTGTATGGGTGGCACATCATAAAGCCGTTGGTGAGTTTGTCTACAAGGACAGTTTATAATTCGTATATATATGACTGATGCTTTTCTGTTATATATCAGTTTTATAGCCAATAAATTGCATAAGTTGTATGCTTATGTTCTTGCTCTTACAATGAAACAAAAGATGTCTTATCTTAAAATCAAGTATGTGTATTTTATTAAAGTCCTGCCTAACACTAAATAATTTAAGAATACAGAAGTATAAAAATTGCACATAATAAAAGATAAGAGTTTTACTCTCATCCTTTCTTTTATAGTACGAGGTACTAGTTCCGTGACGTACTGTATCCTCACTCGTGATATCCACCCTACGACCAAGCTGGTACCTCGAGGTACCATTCCATCGTGACCGTTCAATCTATCATCACTAACAATTGGGATTTAGTACCAACTTGATCATGAGGTGGATATAAGGAATGAGAATTTAAGTACTTCACGGTACTAGTATCTCGCGGTACAAAAGGAAGGATGAGAGTAAAGCTCACAAGATAAAGCAAAAAAAAAAAGGTTTCAATGTCTGTCTTGTACAATTAGGCTATGCAAGTTTGGATCACCCATACATGAAGAGAAATTCTAAGAATTATTATCAAGTCATCAACAAGTGTCAGATTCTACGTTTGTCATCCAGTGTGATTTCCAGGAAATCCATTGTATAAGCTTATAAGAATACCACCACCGTTAGCTCCCAGTTAATACGTCTCATTAAGCATACTGAAAAGACAATTTTATCCACCACTAAGTTGTGCAAGACTGATTCTAAAAAATGTCATCGCAGCACCCTCTAGTTGTGAGAAAAAAATTCACACCATCACTTGCATTGATCCAAATGTGGAGCATTTATTAAGAGGAATTTCATAATAATTTTCACACAATTGTGATAATCTTTTTCAAGGGTAAATAATACAGATTTTTCTACGAATTATTAATGTATATGTGACTTGAGCAGAAACATTACCAAATTTGCATAAGAACTTTATGACACAGTACGAAAAATGCCAATTGCCATAAGAACTTTATGATGAAGATGAAATTAACTTCTAGAAAGTCTAAAATCTATTTTAGAAATATAAGATGATGAACTTTTTATTATTATAAAAAAAATGCACCATTTAGCAGTTTGGGGAGCGAGCACACCAAAGACAAGAAAAAATCTGGAGAAAATATGAAGAAATGAATTCAAGCAATAGACTATGTTCTTTTTCAGCTTTTGATAAAAGAAAGAGATTATCCAATTTTTGTGATTGATATTTAATAATGAAGACGATGAAATATCTACTACAAAGTTAAAAAGCTATTTTAGAAAGATAAGACATTGAACTTCTATATAAAAATATTTTACAAAAAATATACCGTTTAACGTTTTAGAAAGCATCCGTCCAAAAGACTAGAAAAAAATAACTTTAAAGAACACCGCTAGGTTCAGTTCACCTAGAATGGCACCTGTAGCTAGAGTAAGGGAGGCCGCTAGTGTGAGTGCAAGCCTAAGAGCCTGTTTGGGGGAGCTTCTTATGGAGAAAAAAGCTGCTTCTGCAAGAAGCTGCCTCCAAACGGTCCACAGCTTCTGAGAATCTGTAGATACAGATTCTGAAAAATGAACTAAGAATCTAGAAGCTAGGTTTAGGAGCTTTTCCAGATTCTCAGAAGCTGGCTACTAAGCAGGTGCTTCTGAGAATCTAAAACTCCCACAAACATGCCCTAAATTAGTGGTAAAGGAGCCATCTTTTGGTATTTTAAATAAAAAGACCAAACGGTATATTTATAAATAAAAAATAATTTATGAATAAAACTTTTATATAACTATTTGTAATAATATAAAAGCTAAAGCTAAAAAGTAAACTATAATGCGAAAACCTCAAAATCAACTACAAATTTAAGATTAAAAATTCAAAGTTTGGCTTATAAGTATAAGCAAAGGCGATTTTAGTTTACTAGAACTGGAAACCCAAGCAACTATGCTTTTTCAAAGAAAAGTCAAAGAAAAGAATTGGGCGTAGATTAATTTGCAACAAGCATATTGCTTAAGGCGGCATCCTGCTGCTCCGGCGTCCTGCATCCCCTGCTTGGAACAGCAGGCACGACCACACTACCAAGGAGCACCACTGCACATCCCGGCCATCCAGCCATCCTTGCCTAGAGCACATGACTAACGCACCATTGCCTGGGAGCTAGAGGCACGATACTAGCCTGCTCAATACCACCAGACCCACCACCACCTAGGGCTAGGGGTGTTGTGTCGCAGCCGTCGCTGGATGGATTCGCCGTGCCGTCATTTGGTTTCCACTGCGTTTCCATTTACGCCGTGAACGTGAAAGCTAAACATTACATCATGTTTGTTTCGAAACATGTGATGTTTATGTGATGAATATGCGTCCGTGCATTGCTAATTTTCTTTGCCATTGAGTTTATGATGCAAATTTTCTATCATTGATCTAGTAGCTATCATGCTAATTTTCGTTGCTACAGACTGCATGAAACATCACAAAATCACTAAACATGGCTGACTATGCAATTGACACGTCGGATAGGAAACATGTTTTTTCATGGAGAACATCAAACACATGTTTATGTTTATGAACGAAAAATAGTTTTTAAATAAAACTTTTATATACGTATTCTTAGCGATCTAAAAGTCAATACTGAAAAATAAGCTTTGGTGAAAAAAAAAAAAAACCTTAAAATAAACTACAATTTTAAGATTAAATATTTAAATTTCAATTTATAAGCATAATCATAAACGAAAAGACGAGGTTCATAATTTTTTTCCATGCACTGTGACGTGGAGCGGACTTGGCAAATTTACTGTGACAATTTAATAGGCAATGTTAATGTTTTAGCCTCTCAGGGGTCATGTATTAAACAACCTATTTATGGGCTAGGCCCAATTAAAGCCCGCTTAGATTTAGATCTGGCCTAGCTATGCCATAGCAATTTAAACACTATTTCAGCCCAGTTGTATGTATCCGATTGTAGTAAATATTAAATATAAGGAAAATTCCTTCTGCGTACCTTGAAACTCACCCAATTTCTTATACGCACTTCAAAAATACTGAATTCCTTGTGTGTCCTCGAAACTTTCTTTGGAACCCTTGCGTATCCCTCCCATAAGTCTGTGTCAATTTAGAGGTTAATTTTCTTAGAAATGTCAATTATACCCTTTGAGGACGGAGAACGTGCACGAAATTTGATTATAGTAGGAATTAGAAATTTTCATATTGAAAATATTATTTGTACAATATGTGCTTTATGATATTAAAAAATCATTGGATAGAAAATTGCAAATATTTTTTAAACTAGTACATTGCAATTTAAAAATAAAATCAATGTATACAGCTAGTTGAAAATGTTGGATTATCATTACCAAATGGATATAAAATTGTGATATAAAAAATACCAACATGATAATACTAATCTCTGTATTTTCAGCCAACTATGTCCACTTATTTATTTTCAAATTGCAGTGCAGTAATTCTTTTCAAAAATTTATTTTAAATTTTTTATCCACGGGTTATTATTTAGTATCGGAAAGCACATATCTTATATATATTTTAATTTTTCTATTCATTGATTATTATGCAGATATTCAACATATAGCAAGCTCTCTAATTAGCCAACTATGATAACATTTCAGCCACTATTCTGAAAGGGTATAATTGACATTTATAAGAAAATTAACCTCTAAATTGACACAAACTTGGCGGGAGGGGTACGCAAGGGTTCCAAAGAAATTTTTGAGGGCACACAGGGGATTCGGTATTTTTCAAGTGCATAGAAGAGATTGGGTGAGTTTTGAGGTACAAATTTTCTCGTATCAAATAACATGTGCACTATGCCCATTTCAAAGGCCCATATAGACCCAAGCATTATACACAACAATAATACATTGAATAATTTTACGGTTGTTGATAAGGTATCAGGAGGTACCAAAATTTCAGTCTAAGATTTTGGTAGCTCTTGATACCTAGGTATTAGGAGGTACCAAATTTTTCACTAAAATTTTGGTACCTCTCAGTACCTACTGAAGGATCGTAAAATTGCTCATAATACATATACCAATACCGTATATCTCAAAGGTTAGCCAAATTAACATCCAATACCTAGTCGCATGTGTAATAGTGGAAGCGCACACTAGTTCAATAGAAATGGAAAGTATAAAAGTGGCTGCCAAATTATTACAATCTTCACAGCACGCTCTTGTCATTAGAAAAAGAAACCACCTGCAATTATTATGAGGAATGAAATCAGCTTTCATACCCAAAAAGAAGAGTCATTAACTACAGAGACTTAAACAATAGGATCAAGAGAATACAACTGCCGAATAAACATCATTCTGTTTCTGAATGAATGCACCTATGCTGTATAAGAACATGAGGATGTGATAGAAAGATAAGCATTTGCCTCATTCAGATAGACATCTCCTCTATAATTAATTGCCTATAGGCTCCTTCTCCATCTTTTTGGCTTTTGTTTATGTTTATAAGACAAAATTTAAATTTTTAACTTTAAATTTCAAGATAATTTTGAGATTTTCTTTATTGAAGTTTATTTTTCAGCATTGGATTTTACATTGTTACGAACACGTATATAAAAATTTTATTCGGAAATTATTTTCCATTCGCAAATACTCCCCCTAAATATTTGACGCCATTGTCTTTTTTATACATATTTGACTACCTGTCTTATTCAAAAAATTTACATAATTATTAATTATGTTTATATCATTTCATTTATCGTTAAATATTCTTTATGTATATATATAGTTTTACATATTTTAAAAAAATGAATAAGATGGATAATAAACGTATATAAAAAAAATCAACTACGTCAAATATTTAGTCAAATATTTAGGGACCGAGGTAGTATGTTGTTTGACTTTTTCGCAAATATGCCCAGCCATCCACAGTAATAGGGGGGCCGTGGCTCACTCTCCGGTAGACATGATTACGTGACACCGGCTGGGCAGGCAGCGCCAAGCATTGCCATGACAGCCTTGAGCCTCGTTCTCGACTATATTATGCATATATATGATATTATGTACTAGTACATCGTTAAGACGTACCGTAGAAACTTTATTGGCAGTTTGGCACTGGCCACAAGGCTATCGTATCATCCATTTGAGCAAATTGGCAGCGCTCACTCTCTCGTGGTGTACTCCTTTCAATTCCTCATAATCAACACCCTAAGGCCTAACAAGGCTAGAACAAAACATAGAGATGCTAATTTTAACCAAAATTAGGTTGATAGGAATGTCGAAATTTAAATTGAGATAAGTGTACATATAGTAAAAATAGACAAATTATAGTTAAAAACATTGAATCGGGTTCTTAGATACCCCAATACCACATGCAGCTCCGCCCCTGAATGGATTAGCTGCACATTTATTTTTGGACTGCACCCAGATGCAGTTTTGGCCTAGATTATAATTTAGGGTTAGTTAGTTATTTGTAGTGTGGGATACCTATACCGGGGTATCCGGAGACTATATAAATACGTACGGTCAATGGGGTACTGAGTAGGAAGAAGAATATGTCTGTACGGTGTCGGATAGGAGTTTGGTGGTTGCCTGATTGCATGCCGTGTATCTCGGACCCGATCCATAACCGAATTGGGATAGATCTTAGTCTTACTAGATTAGGACTCTATCATGGTACAGGGTGCCCCCTTGAGGGCAAGAGAGATTCATCTGCGGAATACAATCGCCAAGCAGGAGTAAGGTATTATCTCGCCACGTCGAGAGCCTGAACATGTGTAAACCTTCTCCCTCTTCATCATTAACCATTAAATTCCGAGCTTGGTAGCCTCCCCGTAAGTTTATTGCCGACCCCGATCGTCGACAGTTGGCCCGCCAGGTAGGGGAAGCGCTATCTTTCTTTTTTCGATCTAAAGCTCTTTTCAGCAAAGTTCGATGGACTTCAACTCGAACATTATGAAGAGGAAGTTCCCGCCGGGCTCAACCTTCAAGTTCAGCGACATCAGACTTCAGACCGACCAGTTCGGCGCTTTGTCGTATACCGATTCAAGCTCCTCTGACTCGGACCAAGAAGTTTGCCGGTTCGAGCCCAACAAAGAGGCATCGGGTCAAACTCAGATCCAATCTGGGTCGCATGACACCGAGATGCTTTCTCCCAGCCCGGACCGGCAGGCAAGCCAGGGCACAACCCCAACGGAGGTGGAAACCAATCCCGAGGCGGCACCGACTCCTCCGGTCAACACTTCCGAGACACGGAGCAGCACTGGAAGCTTCGTGCCGCCCCGAGAGGTTTTCGCCACCAGCAAGCCGGCGTCGCCTTCTTCTGCAGCCGGATGGCAAGAGGAGGAGGCGGCCCGCCAGGCAGAAGAGCGCCGACTTGAGGAAGAAAAGGAACGCCAGCAGCAGGAGGAAAGGGAACGACAAGCAACGCAGTCTCACGCTGCGCTGCGAATCCAATCTCGCAAGATGCAGTGTGATCTGCTCTAGACCCAAGTCGACGGACATGACGTCTTTAAGACGCCCCAACAGAACGTCCGTGCGGCTATCGATCTACTCGGCGACATCATCCAGCAGCTTCCACAGCCGGATCTACCAGTGGTAGAAACCATAAACATTGTCAAGGCCATGGTGACTACTGTTGCGATCCAACACTCCCTCCAACGCATGACAGGTACCCCTGCCGCTCGTTCGGAGGCTCAGTCATCTAGATCTCCTAGGTCTCGAGCGAACGTCTCCCGGCAACCGACTGGTTCCCGACCGCATAGCGAAAGCAGAGCGTGCCGGCACTCCCCTGACTCGGCGTGGAGGAGAGACTCAGTCGAAAGACAACGTCGCATCGACGACGAGATTCGCTGACTGGATCGGCAACGCCAGGAGCTCAGGGCAGAGAAGCGACGTCTCAATCAGGAAAACTCTGCCGACCTCTGCCACAAGCTCGAACAACGACACCGGGAGGACCGTCGCCACGACCGAGACCACCGAAGTCATAGCCAGGCGTCTAAGCATCGGTCACACGAGAGCTCTGACACTGACATGACAGATGGAGTCCCGGCCTTCATCAAGAACTTAAGTCGGTTGACTTGGCCGACTGGTTTCAAGCCCACTGGCATTAAAAAAATATGACGGCTCCACCAACCCGAAAGCATGGCTTACGGTATACTTCATGGCCATCCGGGCGACAGGAGGCGATACCAAAGCCAGGGCCAATTACTTACCGGTTGCCTTAGCTGATTCGGCCGGACATTGGTTCTCGGGGCTCCCCAAAAGGTCCATTGACTCATGGGCAGAGCTCCGCGAATGATTCATCGCCAATTTCTAGGGCACATATGAAAGGCCAAGGACAAAGTACGATCTGTACCAAGTCCAACAAAAGAAAGGCAAATCTCTACAGGCCTATATCAAAAGGTTCTCAGAGGTCCGCAACTCCATCCCCGACATAAAGGATGACGTGGTCATTGCCGTATTCCGAAAAGGAGTGCGCGATGAGCCATTCATCACTAAATTCACCAGGAAAGAGCCGACCACGGTCAAGGACCTTTTCGACATGGCTAACTCCTACGCAGCGGCCGCCAATGTGGTGTCCGCCTCACTTGGAGACAAACATGAGGAGAAAGGACAACCGTCAGGCAAAGGAAAGGAGAAGGAGCACAAGAAGGACTTGGACTCATGGAAACGCAAGCCCGAGGAGCTGGTGGCCGTCACAGAACGACAGCCGATCTAGCGCCCCAAGATGTCTGATTATGACAAAGTCATGAACAGCAAGTGCCCTTGCCATCTGAAGTCCTACCTGGCCAAAGATTGTTTTGTTATGTGTCACTACGCAGAGCAATTAGCCAAAGACCAGTCGGGGGCCACTGGGCCAAGCAAGATGAAGCTCGCCGAAAAGAAAGACGACGACTTCTAGGATCCGCAAGCCGAGCTAAACCATATCTTTGGTGACCCGCTCGCAAACGAGTCCAAGCGGAAGTAGAAGCTCGCATCAAGGGAGATAAATAACACAACGGTGGATGTCCCCCAGTACCTCCGATAGTCAGAAGTCCCGATCACGTTCGACCGCTCGGATCACCCCGACCGAGTGGCTCACCCAGGGCGGTACCCACTGGTGCCAGCCCTAGTCGTCAAGAACATCAAGTTGAAACGCGTGCTCACCGATGGAGGAAGCGTCCTCAAATCCTCTTCGCCAAGACGCTCGATGACATGAAAAAACCGAGGTCGGAGCTACGCCCAAGCAATGCGCCCTTTCATAGGGTCATTCTTGGGCTATCGGCAACACCACTCGGGCAGATGAATCTTCCGGTTACCTTTGGAACAAAGGACAACTACCGAACTAAGAACATCTGCTTTGAAGTCGCTGACTTCGAGACGACGTACCATGCCATCATTGGCAGGCCCACGCTGGCAAAGTTCATGGTGGTTCCGCACTACACCTACCTCATGGTTAAGATGCCTGAACCACATGGCGTAATCACCCTGCGTAGCGACATCAAGCAGACCTTCAGCTGCGAGGCTAAAAGCTGCGAAATTGCTCAACAGGCTGAAGAGCAGGCCGGCCGGGAACAGATATGCGAAGCCTCGACTCGCAAGACGGAGGACGACGATCTACCATCTAAAAAGGCGGCAAATATCACCTCCAACGAGAAGAAGCAGATTGCCCTCGACCCCACCGACTTGTCTAAATTTACATTCATAGGAACTCAATTAGATTCTAAATAGGAACTCGCGCTCGTCACTTTCCTCCGAAATAATAAAGATATTTTTGCTTGGAAACCGTCTGATATGCCGGGAGTCCCTAGGGAAGTGATTGAGCACTCCTTGAATATAAAAGAAGACGGTAAGCTAGTTAAGCAGCGCCTTCGTCGCTTCACACAAGACACAGGACGCGATTAAGTAGGAGTTGACCAAACTGCTCGCAGCCGGCTTCATTAAAGAAGTCAAATACCCCGACTGGTTGGCCAACCCCATCTTGGTCAAAAAGAAGAACAACAAATGGCGAATGTGTGTGGATTACATGGAACTTAACAAGGCATGCCCTAAGGATCCGTTTGGACTACCACTCATCGACCAAGTTGTAGACTCGATGGCTGGCTGTGCATTACTCAGCTTCCTCAATTGCTACTCAGGCTACCATTAGATCAGCCTAAGACAGGCCGATTAGATGAAGACCTCCTTCATTACCCCATTCGGCGCGTACTGCTACATCACGATGTCGTTCGGTCTAAAAAACGCGGTGGCAACCTATCAACGGACTATCCAGGGTTGCCTTCACGACCAGATCGGGCGAAACGTGGAAGCATACGTCGACGACGTGGTCATAAAGTCGAGGAAAAAGGATGACCCACTAGATGACCTAGAGGAAACCTTGAACAACCTCCGACGTTACAGGATGAAGTTAAATCCTGAGAAGTATGTGTTTGGCGTCCCCTCCGGCACGCTCCTTGGTTTCGTCGTATCCCGAGGAGGCATCGAGCCAAACCCGGAGAACGTTCAGGCCATACTCAACATGAAGCTTCCTAGCGAGCTCCGACACGTCCAGATGCATGGCTGCCCTTAGCTGATTCGTTTCACGACTCGGCCTCCGAGGAATGCCCTTCTTCAAGCTACTGAAGAAGACCGACCAATTCACATGGACCCTAGAAGCACAAGAAGCCTTCGAGGACTTCAAGAAATACTTGACCTTTCCCCCCGTGCTGGCTTCGCCCAGCCCGAACGAGCCGCTTCTACTCTACGTCTCGGCCACAAAACAAGTCGTCAGCACGGTGCTCGTGGTCGAGCGGGAAGAAGACGGACACACACAACTGGTCCAGCGACTGGTCTACTTCGTCAGCGAGGTACTCAAAGAGTCCAAGCTAAAATACCCCCAGGTCCAGAAACTCCTCCATCCTGATTACAGTAAGGAAGCTCATTCATCACTTCCAAGCCCACCAGGTTTCAGTCGTCACATCCTATCCACTCGACGATATCATACACAACAAGGAAGTGCAAGGCCGCATCGCAAAGTGGGCATTGGAGATGATGCCATACGACATCACCTTCAAACCCCACACCGCGATAAAGTCACAAGTGCTCGCCGACTTCGTAGCTGAATGGACCCACGTACAACTGGAAACAGCGCTAGAAGAGCTGCCCCACTGGACAATGTGCTTATATCGCCCAACGGCGAAAAGTTCAAATACGTGGTCCAGATCCACTTCCCGGCCTCACATAACGTAGCCGAGTACGAAGCACTCCTTAACGGGCTATGGTTGGCTATATCCCTCGAGATTAGGCGGCTGCTTGTTCGTGGACATTCCCAACTAGTCATCAACCAGGTCATGAACGAGTGGACCTATGCCGACGAAAATATGCAAGCGTACCGATAGGAGGTGCGCAAACTTGAAAATAAGTTCGAAGGACTCGAGCTAGTTCACGTCCTGCGGCACAACAACGAAGCCGCCGACGAACTAGCCAATCTCAGCTCAAAATGGCTACAGGTGCCAACCGACATATTCGTCGAACACCTCATGAAGCCTACGGTCGAGAAGAAGGGCGAACCCGAGCCAACCCCAGGTGAAGCATAAGATGCAGGAGATAACGGCCAACCACCGAACTCCAACGACCGCACGGTCGCAGTTCTCACTGACGACTGGAGAACCCCGTTCATCAAGTTCCTCACGGAGGATGTTCTCTCGACTGATAAAGCCAAAGCTGAACGCGTCAGCCGACGAAGCTACTGCTATATCATGTCAGACGGAGAGCTCCCCTGGAGAAGCGCATCGGGCATTCTTATGCGCTATGTGCTCCCTGACGAGGGCAAACAAATACTCCAGTCGATCCACTTGGGCCACTGTGGCAACCACGCCTCGGCCAAGACGCTAGTCGAAAAGGCTTATAGGCAACGATTCTTTTGGCCAACAGCCGTCACAGACGCACAAGAGCTGGTTAGAAAGTGCGAAGGGTGTCAATTCTTCGCAAGGCAGACACACGTGCCGGCACAGGAACTGCAAACTATCCCGATCTCCTGGCCATTCGCCGTCTGGGGACTCGACATTGTCGGGCCCTTCAAGCAGGCACCAGGAGGGTTCACCCACCTGTTCATCGCAATCGATAAATTCACCAAGTGGATACAAGCAAAACCGGTCGCCACAATTGACTCAGCACATGCGAGGGACTTCATACAAAACATTATCTACCGCTTCGGCATTCCAAACCGTATCATTACGGACAACTTAGGCAATTCATCTCTAGAGTCTTTCAGGATTTTTGCGAGGAGCGTGGGATCAAGATTTGCTACGCGTCCGTAGCACACCCGAAGAGCAATGGGCAGGTCGAGAGGGCTAACGGCATGATCCTTCAAGGAATCAAAACTAGAGTCTTCGACCAACTACATCCCTATGCTGGACGATGGGTGCAAGAGCTGCCACCAGTGCTCTGGGCACTCCGCACATCCGTTAGCCACACAACGGGACAGTTGCCTTTCTTCCTTGCGTACGGGGCAAAAGCAGTTCTACCCACCGAAATCGACCACGAATTCTTCCGCATACGCAACTACAACGAATCCACGGCAGACACGGCCAGGGAAGACAACCTTAATAGGCTGGAAGAAGCCAGAGATATTGCGACCATCCAGTCGGCACGCTACCTACAAGGACTTCGCCGATACCACAACAGGAATGTTCGTGGACGGGCATTCCTAGTCGGTGACCTGGTCTTACGCAAAGTACAGACCACCAAGGATCGACACAAGCTCTCCCCAATCTGGGAAGGGCCTTACGTCATAGCCGAGGTCACTCGACCCGGCTCATACCGACTACGGATGGAAGACGGAAGGCTGCTGGAGAATTCATGGAACATCGGACAGCTACGTTCCTTCCACGCATAGTCGATTTGTTGTAATTTTTTCTTTTCAAACCTTCGACTGCCCTCGCCGAGTGGTCCCCACTCGGAAGACCAGTCGGAGGCCACAATGTACTCTACCTTCGGGTTCTTTTTAATAAAATCTACTGCCAACGAGCTCTCTAACTGTCAGTTAATCGAAGTCTGAATGCGGTGGCACATCCATTCGGCTGCACCTCGCTTCCCCCCAAACCGAGTAACGCTACGCTATGCTCCGCGCTGGCTAAGTCCGCTCGGGGGCTGCTGGGACAGGCACACGTCGAGAGAATAACTCTTCACATGACGACAAAACACACCACAGCAAAAGACTCTAAAGCAAATAGATCAAATAAAATCACATCACAATAATTCGCCTAGAACATGGTTAACTACTACAAGTTCTCCTACTTCTTTATAGGCCAAGGTCGTCTGCAACTGACTCCGCAGCCTTCTGCGCCTCGCTAACGTACTTCATCGCCGTCGCCATGTCGCAGTCGACCACGAACCCGTCGCAGATGGCATCAAACTTCACCCAGGGATACAGCGACTTTACAATGGCAAGAGCATGGCTAGATGGCAGCTTCGCCGTCTCCCGCAACTCGGCGCCATGGGCCGCGAGCATCTTCTCCAGCTGCTGGACCACCCCATCTATGCTGACCGACGAGGAGCCCTACGCCAACAGCGGTGTCGCCCCGAGCACGTTAAGGGCAACTGTGACGAACCAATCCCGAGCTAGCTCAGCTTCCTGAGTCCTGGCCTCGGCGGCCTCCACCACAGACTTTACCCGGGACTATACCTCTGCTAGTAGCATACGAGTCAGGAAATGCCCGGAAGGGAGGAACGAAGGACGAGGTAAAGAAAAACTTACCCACAAGCTCGGCGACGCCGGTGTCCTTGGCCTTCTTGAGCCAAGTGTATTCGGTTTCTAGCACGACCTTCGAGGCCAGCAACTGGGAGCGCTCGGCCTCAAGCTCAGCTTTCGCTGCCAGCAGCTTGGTGCACTCGGCTAGCAGCCCGGCGTTCGCCTTCTTCAACTCCCCCAAGGCTGCATCTTGATCTAGCAAAAGAAGATAACCTTCAGCTACAAAGAAGAAACAACGACCAAAGACAAATCGTCGCACCTTTGATCCGAGCGGTGCTCGACACCAGCTCCACACGAAGGTCAGCTACCTCACCTTGCAGGCGGCTCTCCATGGCCTTCGCCCACCCCAAGATTTCATCGTGATCCTGCCGTAGAGCGTCCAAGTTCCCCAACTAAGGATCCAATGGCCGAAGGGCCTTCGACTTTGCCTTCGAGCGTGCTTCAATTCCCTAAACGACACAACAAAAGTTAACAGGGTCGCGCACACAAGGAAGCAGTTAAAAAGTGTACCTTCATAAGCTTCACCGACTTCTCGATGTATCGCTCGATTTTGGCCATGTCCTTAGAGTCGTCCGAAGGGTCGATCCCGGCCCAGTCGGTGCGGCCCTCTTGGGACCTCGGGGGAAGCGTCGCCGAGGTTGTAGCTACGATCAGCGGAACGGACACCCCAGCCCTTGGCTCCACAGTGCCTATGGGTGGGGGCACCGCGGGCACATCCGACTCCATAGTCGGCGCTGCGGTGGCAGCCGCGATCACTAGAGCCGTCTCGGTGGTCGGCCCCATCGCGGAGATAGCCGTTGCGACCGGGGTCGTGCTCGAGGTGGCGGGAAGCATGGCTGTCGTCGGACCCGGGGGCTAAGCGTCCCTAGGCCCGGTCGGTACGGCCGGATCAATGTCACTTGATTTCCTGACAAAGAAACTAGGTGATATGACTTCGGCGAAAGAGTCCTATTCTGATCATGGCAAAAATGCTGAGTCCTGTTACCTTGATCATGTCCTGAAGGCGGGCCTCCTCAAGCCTCTCAAAGGAGGTGGGCTTGGAGAGCGAGCCGGGGTCGGAGCGTCGTCATCCTCGAGCGCCCCAGCGAGTTCGGCGTCCGGGTCAAACGCCATCCTCTTGGCGGCCGGCTCGTCAACTGAAGCTTCTGACCACCTCTTGAGCACGGGCAGCGGCCGACTTAGGGGTAGGACAGGAACTGGTGACGGTCCGGTAGGCATGACGAGAGTCAAATCATGGCAGGCCAAGGCGAATACCCGGGAAGTGGAAAACGAATCTTCAGAAGGGTGGAGGACTCACCGGTGGTGGGGCATTCCTAGCATTAAACGGAGATGGAAGACCGAAGGCATCGGCCGGGATGAGGGTGTTCGGAGCAAACAGCCTGCGGGCTTGCGATCGGATATCCACTGGCCGAAGTGTCTCCACAGCCTCCCGATTTGGGTCGTCACTCCCGATGTAGTCGAAGGCAAATCGGACCCTATCCATAAGGGGCTGCATCCGATGGATGAACTGTCGAGTCACCCAAACGCCGGTTAGGTTAGCAGTCTTCAAGTTGAGCAGCGAGTTCACCTGTGGCATCTCTTCGGCGGTCGGTAGGGACGACCAGGTCTCCCGGGCTACTGGGGCATGGCCGACAAAGGGAGGAAGGTAGTCGACAAGGTTGGAACAATAAAACCATGCCGCATGCGAGCCCTTGAGAGAAGTTTTCATGAGCAAAGAAAGCCAAGCTTTCTTGCTTCCCTCACGGAGCTGAATGCCAGCGCTGCCCACCACCGATAGATGAACCCGGTTCGATTGGGGCTTAACGGCGAACAAGTGGTGGAAGAGGTTGAAGTGAGGGGGGATTCCAAGGAAGGTTTCGCAAGTGTATACAAACATCGCGATCTGAAGAATGGAATTGGGATTCAAATGATGGAGTTCGATCCCATAAAAATCCAGCAAACCTCGGAAGAAAGAGGACACCAGCAGCCCGAAACCCCGCTCGAAGAGAGGCTCAAAAACTACCACCTCCCGCGAGTCGGGGGTAGGGAAGTCCTCACCAAGAGTGCTGCGGAACCCGGCTACTTCCTTGCTCTGAATCAGACCGGCTCCAGAGAGGATGGAGAGGTTCTGATCGGAGATGATGGAAGACTACCAGGCGTGCAGCGGTAACGTCTTTCCTGAATCCACCGGGGAAGCCATCGGGGGCTTTCTTGAGTGGGCTGGAGGGGAAGCGCGGGTGCGAGGGGTGGAGGAGAGGCTGGAGCTCTAGGCGTGGAAGCTAGGGTTCGGTGAGCGCGAGATCGCTAGAGCAAATTGGGGCTACAACGGTTAGCACGACGGAGAAGAAGATGAACGGACAGGGTAACGGGAGGCTTAAATGGGCCGCTACTGGGCCTAACGGCTAGAAAATTTCGTTACTGGGCTAAGTATTGTTATGTTCCCCTGCGGACAGAGCGGGCCAAAATTTTCGGTGCTGGCATAACGGACACCATGCTGCGTTTTAAGGAACGTTACGAGTTTTGTAACGGTAATATGAAATTCATAATTTCCTTCAAATCGGGAATCGACGGCACGCCTATGTTATGGGCCTATGGTCGTACTCGGGCAGGCGTCGGTCGATATCGCCCATGGCACTTAATTGCGCTCTTTATCTTGTGCCTAAACTTTGAGTAAACCCGAATATACTCGGTACTAACTACTCGGCTGTAACGGTTAAGCTAGTCGGCTCGACCTATCCCATGGGCAGAGCATAGCTGAAGGCTGTATGTCTGGGGAAACACAGCATAAAATCATTTCCAAACCACTCGGGTCCGGAAGCATTTGGAACAGTGCAACTCGGGTCGGGGAAGGAAAAAAACCTGCTATGTAACAGTCCATAGATGACTCTATGTTTAATTGTTACGCATTTAAGCATACAGTCAGGAGCTACACGATGCACCTAATGTCTTCTTTCGTTCGGAGCCATCCACAGCCTCTACAATCATCACAGAGTACTCGGGATCACTCGGGAACCACTCGGGGAGCGCCTGAAAAGCACTTGGGTAATGTCAAGCATATAGCGCTGGGATACATCTAATGATCAACAATCTGCACGGATGACTTGCGCTGCTATGGACGACTCTGGGGGCTGCCGTGGGATACCTATACCGGGGGTATCCGGAGACTATACAAATACGTACGGTCAATAAGGTACTGAATAGGAAGGAGAATATGTCTGTACGATGTCGGATAGGAGTTTGGTGGTTGCCGAATTGCATGCCGTGTACCTCAAACCCGATCCATAACCGAATTGGGATAGATCTTAGTCTTACTAGATTATGACTCTATCTTATCTATAACTCTTTCCCCACTATATAAGGGTACAGAGTTCCCCCTTGAGGGCAAGACTGATTCATCTGCGGAATACAATCGCCAAGCAGGAGTAAGGTATTATCTCGCCACGTCGAGAGCCTGAACCTAGGTAAACCCTCTCCCTCTTCATCATTAACCATCGTATTCCAAGCTTGATAGCCACCCCGTAAGTTTATTGCCGACCCCGATCGTCGACATGTAGTGATTTGGCATAGGTTGAGACTTGAGGAAGTGTTAAAATAGTTTTCTATCTCTACTTATTTTTCATTCACCTTACCATCAGTGGCGGATGTAGCCAGCGGGATTAGAGAGGTCTAAACATGTTAGATAGAGTTTCGGTCCCCATTTATATTGATCTTTGTCTTAAATTTTTAGTGAGTTCTTCGTGGGGCTCCAATGACTTTAACGGAAGTAGCGGGGGCTCGAGCCCCTGCCTCCCTCACGTTAAATCCGCCCCAGCTTACCATTCCTACCGTCTCAAACTTGTGAAATTAATTGTCCTCTCAGCAGCAGCTGGTGCTCCATGTGGAGAGTATTTCCGATCACTATCAGAACTTTGACCTACACGATCGTTTCAGTCACTAGTGCATAGCACAGCAGCATTGAGAGCGATTCGATTTTTTGCCATGGTGAGATGAAGGTCTGGCTCCCGCCCACATGAGAGGCGATTTTGCTGCCATCCAGACCCCTTTCTCGCCATGCATGGTGATCGGTGGGATGCAGCGTCCTTAGTGATGGTGTCTTCGCTGGATCGACTCTGATAGTTGTGAGAGTGAGAATATATGCATGCAAGGGTGAACGACTGATTGACAGTTATGTTAATTACTTGCTAATATTATCTTCCTCTTCGATTCGATATTGGTCACCGCCAGTGATGCGTAGAGAATCATATCAGCAAAACGATTGGTCGCTAATTTAGGAGATTCTTTTTTATGGTTTGAGAAAGACAAAGACTACATCCAACTTGCAGGTCACTGCGATGAAAAAAGGTTACGTGGTCTTTTTTTTCTTTCAATAATCACAATCGTTGAATTTCTAACCTCGACAATCATTAATTTCATTACAAAAATTAGGAAAATTGCAAAAACCTATATGTTTGTGGCCATGTATATTCATCCACGGTCCGAGACAGTTTTTCATGGTAACCCAATTGAACATGAAGAAGCTGGTTTAGGACAGATTTGGTCAGCGGGTTGTTCTTCATGAACTTAATGAGTGCTCAGCGACATTGATGGAGCTTGATTGTCCGAACATCATCCTGAGAGCAGCTCCACACACGCGGAAACCACATCTAGCTCCTGCAACAGCACGAATAATAACTACTTGCCAAGATCAACTGATGTAGTAGATTTCATCACCACGTTGACCTTCAGATGTGTAAGGTCATATAGAATATACAGAAAAAGACCACCAGAATGCATGAGCTATGATGAGAGGGAGATAGTAAAAAATCCCAGACCGTCACTCACTTGACCATTGTCTTGATTCGCCGGTCCAACCGTTGACCCGAACGGTTCAACCGTGGTTCAATAGAAATTATTATATACCACGTAATTCCTAAACACAAGCAATGATTTACCTACTTGGTTATGGGAATGAAGATTGGATGTGGCAATCTGGGCTCAAATTCTACCAGACCTCTCCTGCTTTTTTACCTGACCTTTTTTTCACCGGTTTTGATAGTTCAGGGACCAATTGTATCCGGTTTTACGGTCCAAGGACGAAAAGCAGACTGGACGAAAGTTGAGAGATCGGAACTTATTTCTTATTAATTGCACTTGCGGGCCTTAGAGCTAATGTTTGGGCCTCTACTAGGCCAAATTTATCTTGTTCTGTGAAAACCGTAAACCAAAATAGGTTAATTAGGATGGAGGTATTTGCAGCAAATTAACTTATATTGGGAATCTCAAACCAGGAGTGACATTCACATGGGTTTTTGTGATTTTTCCTAAGGAAATAGAAGCATTTTCATTCAAAATGCTTGTCTATAAAGGGTTTTTAAACAATTATATTATTGATCTGATTGATAGATGCAATTAACATGGATGTATGGATCAATCCTTTGCAGCTCTGCAAACTCTACAGGATAAATTGATCTAAAAATCTAAAAAATATATAAATATTAAAATGCCACCAATTGCGCCACAAAAGGGGGCCTTCCTTGCTAGCAGTGGTGAGCGTTGGAAGGTAGCTATCACCTTATGATTTATGATCTGTAGAACAATACTTATCATCAATGGCATCAGCCAATATTATTGCACCCTCACAGTGCAACACATCGCTGATGAACCGGTTTAACACTGTTGCAACGGGTCCATGCATGGTCATGGTTTTTATCAGGAGGTTGCAGGGTCCCATCTAATTACTAGCTAGATAAGTATGCAATAGAAGATTGTGGATTAGGAAGTTAATTAGCAAACAGTTGATAAAACTTCGCTGCAGGTTGGAGTTTAGTAGTTCAGGGATCATATTCTTGGCCAATGCAATATCATTTATTTTTCTTTGTAATATGAACATCGGAACGCGCGAGTCAAAACTTCCGTTACAAACTGTATCACTACTACAGATCAGCTACCCATAAAAGAGATTTTGCTCCGGTCCAATAAAAAGTATCTCCAGGTACTGGTATCTCGAGGTACCAAATCATTTATATACTATTAGATCTAACAAACAGATATGATTTGGTACTTCAAGATATCACTAATTCGAGATACTTTTTTTTTTACTTTTTGTTGGACTGAAGCAAATCTCACGTAAAAACACCAGGATATCAGTGCCGATTCGCCATTACCCGTTATTGATAGTCTGTTATCGACAAAAAAACTGGACACCCCGCGCGCCAAAAGATAAACGGTCACAAATGACATACTGTTTGTGTTGGCATAGATAACCATCACAAAAACTACCCAATTCTATTTGTGCCAGGTATAATCCCGGACTGACACCAAAACATGCTAATATGTGCTAGGTTTGTGTAGCATCTAAAAACGAATGAGATGGCCAATATTTACGATGGTTATAACAAAGACCCGACACAAATGAGCGGTGTCATTTGTGCTGGGTGACCCGGACTATTAATTGCCCACACCATGCATGCGCTTCAGGTGTATAAAAACCATTGCCTCATGCCTTTTATATATCTTTCTGTGTATCGTGGTACCAACCAAACCATACATCTAGAAATGTGCCGTAGTTGAGGTTTTACTCATGAACAATATGTCAATGCAAAGCACATTGACATTATGTTGTGAACAATGGGTCCCATGATCGAATTAAGGCTAAGCACATTCATGTTAACTTAGTATTGGAGGATCTACTTGCCAAAGGCTTATAACTAGTTTAATTAAGAATTATGTTACTATATATACAGGATATCGGAAAAGCAAAACATTTGAACATGATCCTATATAGGGCATATGGGCGTAAGAGTCAATAAATGTCAAATAAAAATAAATTGATTTCTATCTAGATATTACAGTAAACTATAAGTATTAGTTTTATAGTGAAGTGTTCATTTCCGCTATGAACGGTATATTGGTTTGCTATTCTGATAAGACAGTATTCGTTAACTTATAACAAGTGAGAAAATTTGGTTTATCTCTTGGTCCATCAACTCAAAAGACACACCAACAATAGGTCAGCACCTCCATGCCCATGCTGCACTAGTGTGAAGGAACGAATCACTGGGGCCTTGTTTTGGGGGAGTTTTTGGTGACGGTAGCTTCTCGCAGAATCTTCGAAAGTTAAAAGCTCTCCTAAACAACACTTAAATTCTAAGAATATAGAGTTATAGAATCCAGAAAATAAACTAGAAGTCAGAAGCAAGGAAACCTAACTTTTCCAGATTCTGAGAAGCTAGCTCACCAGCTACTTCTCAGAATCTTAACTCCCCCAAACAGATCCTAACCTAAGGAGTCACTCACATGTTCCTTACACCTAAGTGACAATTGGCCTTGATGTTTTCTCCAATCGAATCGTCATTGATCCCCTCTATGCATATCAAAATAAAATCAATTCTATTTGTAGGTGATGACTTATTCACGAGTTTGCTACTCCCTAAAACCCTAACTATATAAACGGGCCGATGAAGAAAAATCAAAGGGCTAGTTCCACTACATGGGCATTTCTTGCGCGACGGATTACATCATCGACCTTTGTAGGTGATGATGCTATGGCCGCTAGCGTTAACATGGTCTGGCACGTCACTGTCTCAAAATCATCTCTATCCTACTGCCTCTATATTTATAATTCTAACAAGCAACCACTATAACTATAGCGCCAACCAGCGACTCGTACATCTATAACACCAAGGACTTGACTAAAGTGACATTAATGGCTGCTTCTTCCGTGGGTCAATATATCACCAAATTCTGCATAACAAAATTTAGGTGACCATGCATATAGCCTATGTTTATGATGATCGAAATTGGCTCTAGCATTTTAACCTAGCAATAATTAATGTATGATGATGCATGGCTAACACTGGAGCTCTGAATGTGCCCAAGATATGGCATGATCAACGGTCGCTTTGAGAAGCTGGCCTTCAATTTGATCCGTGCAATTATCATGTGGGGACAGCGAATTTGGTAGCGAGCCACCTGTAGAAAGTTTGGTGAGGGCCACGTGGCCCACGCCTACTGATCAAAAGCATCGTCAACGCACAACTATGTGAAGATTGCAGCGCCTACAAGTTATACATCCAAAAAGGAGCAAATGTGGTATTTGCCGCACTTCGTAAACTTTCTACCTCTGGTTTTTTGCTACTTGGCTGAAACACGTTGTAGATGCTACCTCCGTTTTATAATATAAAATATTTAACTTTTTTTACAACGTTTTACCATTCATCTTATTCAAAAATTTAATACAAATATAAAAAATGATAGGTCATGCTTAAAGTTCCTTCTAATAATAAACTAAATCACAAGCAGAAAAGTCAAACATCTTGCATTGTGAAACGGATAGAGTAACTTTATAACAACTTGAATATACTCATGCAAAACTTTCAGTATAACCCGTATAATTCCAAAAATATGAATTTAGTGCCAAATCAATTACAGAAATGTAAAGATAAACAACCCCATTGGGCTCCCTTCCCCACCATGGTACAACGGATTGAGATCCTCTGCTATTACAGTCCATTATTCGTTTTACCCATATGTTAGCGACTATCATGTTACTACCATAATAATAGTGGAGGATACAGATCCGATGTACTCTCTTTTAAATATAATTACCGCTCATCTGTGTTTTCCGGTGTTTGAAGTCATCGGTTAATGCATTTAGCTAATGGTCTTCTCAAATAACTAATATCTATATTGGCTAAATTCTACTACACTGGAGAAAATAACTAGGCTCTCATAAAACGGCTCCAGCCGGACATTTAAAACGTTAATCTTGATATACAATTCTCCTACAATTTTTCGATAAATGTTCTTCATTTATGATGGGATCACAAACACATCTAATTTTTTCCCCAATATCAATAGCAGCACATGGCGAGCCCAGTTTGCATTGGCCGTGATGCACGTACAGAAGATCATACACAGTGCTACATAAGCACATATGTCCCCATCTAGGTTGCATCCGTCCTATTCCTTTGCCAGAACTGAACTCCGGAACAGTCCGGATCGACAGAACAGAGAAGCTACCAAACCGCCGTTGTCGCAGTGTGGTTGGCCGGGAAGTGGATATGAATAAAGACGTTGGAAATCCCAGGACAATAAAAAAACAAACACATTAATTGATCTGAATGAGATGCATAATTAAACCGGAGGATACAGAGCCGTAGGTAATTAATCCCGTCATTTGGCTTTTGTTTATAAGCTAATTTTAAATCTTTAATCTTAAATTTAGAGTTAATTTTGATGTTTTATTATAGTTTATTTTTCAGCTTTGTCTTTTAGATCACTACGAACATGTATATAAAAAGTATTCTTCATAGTTTTTTTTTCATTTATACAATATGTCGTTTGGATTATTTTTGTTTTAAAGCCCAAAAATGACCCATGTGTGACAAGGCGGGTGGTAATGGGTTCAACCATTTTGCCTATCCAATTTATACGTCGGATTTAAAACAAGTTAAAAATAAAATTTTACATAATTTTAAACTAAATTTTTTTAAGAATTAAATAGGATTATGTAACCTAACGGTCTTCGCCCGTTACCACCCGGGGCAGAGGCAGTCCAAATGATTTGATTACCCCATGTTTAGGTAAGCGAATCGTACGCGCAGTGTTCTCGAGTAGTAATCAGGTTAGGTCGGCGAATATATATCCTTTTGAAAGATTTAAAGTGTTCATCCTACCTACAGCACGATGGAACGCATATGTACTGAGCAGAATTTAAAGGTGATTCTTATATATATATGTCGCTGATCAAGTGACAGTAACGAGCGAGCTGCGATGAGATCTCCGTATCTTAGTGGTAACCGACCAGTTATTGCTCGACATCTATACCTATTAACACGCGGTAACGGACGTAACGAAAATTCAATTTTCAAAATGTAAATAGGAACTGTACATGCTCTTTTAGGATAATTAACCTGTGTAAACAGGTATGGAAGAAAAAAACAGCAAAAGGGAAGTGAGAAACCAAAGGATGGTTGTATTATTTTACTTTTTAGATTTTTCATGGTTTTTACTCACACGATTACTAAACCGGTAAACGGTGTGTTTTTACAAAAGATTTTATAGATCATCTCACATTTGTAAACTAGGTTTTTCAATTCTATAATAGTTAATTTAACGTTTATGCCATTAAATAGCTACCATCAAATCAGATAATCTTTCGGACTTAGTCATCAAAAGAATCACAGTCAAGAGCAGATGCCCTAGTGCACGTCATAGTGTTCAATATCTTCGCTCGATTCCATCCGTTTCCTCGGAAATAAAAAGGTAAACGTTTAAAGCTACCCCTCCGTATTTGACATAATTGACTTTTGGTTCTACGTTTAATTATTCATCGATTCAAAATTTTATTTAAATATCATACTAAAAATTTTTATAGTAATAAATTAAATTATAATAAAATAATTAATAGTTATATAATTTTTTAAATAAGATGAATGATCAAACGTAAAGATAAAAGTTAATAGTGTCATATGAAAAAATATAGAGAAACATGGACGAAGTATTAATTCGGTCGATGAAACTATTGATTTCAGTTGTGTATGGCAAAACTGCAATATGGTTAAGCAAAATTTATAACAAAACTATTTAAGCTACGGTCTTGACAACCCTCTCAGGATTCGTATGGTAATGAATTTGGACACATGTATAAAACATATAACTAATCGATGAATAAATCTAGATAGTATCAAAAAATTTAATAGAGTGAAGTGCACCAGCGGTCCCTAAATTTGTGTGCATGTGTCATCTAGGTCTCTGAACTTTCAAAATGTATTTTTGGGTCCCCGAACTTGTTTGGGGTGTCATATAGGTCCAAACGGGCTCCAACCCGCTCCATCCGCTGACGTGGCATGCCACGGTGACGCCTATGTGTTGGTGGGGCCATGTGGGTCCCACATATCAGTATCTCTCTTCTTATTCTTTTCTCTCCCTTCTCGATTCCTCCGCTCCTTTGTTGTGCTATTTTTCCTTATTTTTAATCGATCTGTCAAATTAAAAAATATCTTTTATTCTTTTCTCTTATTTTTCTTTGATTTTCCTTGTCCAATTAAAAAACTATTATTTTCCTTTTTTTTCAGCCTGATTCCTATTAACGTGGATGTCATTTCCGATTGACCAAATTTCTAGATCTTTCTAAATTGTATCTATAGATAGACTCTTTTCTCAATATCAATTATTTTAATTTTTAATTCAAGATTTGGATTTTTCTAAACTTTATTACACATGGACTCTTTTATTATTTTTCCTTATTTTTAATCGATCTGTCAAATTTAAAAATATATTTTCTTTTTTTCTCTTATTTTCCTTTGATTTTCCTTGTCTGATTAAAAGTCCACATGGCCCAGCAACACGTAGGCACCACCGTGGCATGTCACGTCAGCGGATGGAGCGGGTCGGAGCCTGTTTGGACCTATATGACACCCCAGACAAGTTCGGGGATCCAAAAATACATTTTAAGAGTTCAGGGACTTAGATGACATATACACATAAGTTTAGAGACCGCTGGTGCACTTTACTCTATTTAATAATATAGAATGTAGAGAGTATAACTCCACATGAGCAATAGAGCTAGATCTAGCTCTAATATCTAAAATATGTAGTTTTACGAAACTCGGCCTTACATCTATAGGGTAGAGATAAATTGGAACTAAATTTATGATTTTGTGGTACAGTGTTTTAATTAATAATTTTACGGTAATTTGATCAAATTATTTAAATTAGATATAATTTTACGAAATTTTATTCGAATATCCGTCTTGGGAACTCAAGGCAAAATACGAGCTAGCTATTGACATGTCAGAGAGGAGGTGCATAGTGAGAGAGAAGAGATTTGGACCGTGGTTGCACACGAGCTTGGAGGTTCAATAGCTACGTGGTAGCGATGGACAACTTAGACACTAACAAAACCAACGACCCTTGAGCATGAGTTATGATATTGTCTAAGCTTTCAAAGAGAGCTTAAAATGAAACCTCTTGGAAATTTGCTTTGAGTCCTCGTCTTTTCTCTAATTCCTATATTTTTTTATGGTCTAATCAAACTAACGATTATGTATTTTTACGATACCTTGTGCTTTACAGTTTTATTCCTATCAAAATCCTACATTTATCAAATTTATTTGCTTCTTTAACTCTGCGTTTTAAAAAGAGGCCAATATAACTCCGTGACTGAACTTTCAGAAAGAAAAAACTCAACGACTGAGATCAGCAACCAATACCATATAAGCTAGTGAAGGTATTTTCTAGAAGCAACAAAAAAAAAAAAGGAACTGCTGAGTGCTAACCACACAAGAGAAGGCCTTTTGTTGACCGCAATCCACATAAAAGTAGACTAACGCTGGAAATACCTCTTCGTGGATATTCTTTGGTAGAGAATGAAGAACTATACGGTAATTAAACCGAAAATGGTATAGGCTCAGGCCCATATATATTAATGATAAAAAGAGTAAAATTGTACAATCTTATGCCTTTATGGAATGCATGAATTTTACGAAACCTTCACAGCAAATAGTTAGTTCCTATATATCTATCGAAATAGAAGAGGCTCTAAATCATACCATAGAACGATTTTGCAATCAGTCCTCTTAATCCATTCGGCTGCACTATTATTATTTTTTTTTTGCAGGCGGCGAGTTGTCCCGCCTATTCTCACATGACTTTAGAGTAGATGGGGCTGTCGACCGCACGTGAAAACCGAATTTAGCCACCTATAATTGCCCATTTTACAGTAGCGTTCTATGGAAAAGATAAAAATCATGATAGGTGATACTTCAGGGCGCATTCACAAACGCTGATAGGGGCTAATCTTTCCCTCTTTATCCTGCGCATGTTTCCCAAACCGCTAAATGATACATATTTTGCTTAGGAAATTATTTAAAAGTTGCTTTAAAAAATCAAATTAATTTATTCTTAAGTTTGTATTAGTTAATACTAATTAATCATCCGCTAACAGAACTCTTCATTTTACGAACCGCAACAGCACTTTGCGAACGTGTCCTCAAAACCTATTGAAAAGATTTAGAAAGACAAAATTGAACTCTCTGCTTACCCAACACACACAAACTTATAGTAGTAAAAGGCAACCCGTCCAACAAGAAAATTATTATTTTGCCGTCGTCAAAACGTGGCTTCGCTACGATGACACTCATAATTTTGGCTTCGCTACAACGGGTTTCTCAAACTAGTTCAACACGTTCAAATATAATTTTTCATTCATTTAATGCAGAAGAAAATGTTTTTGCTTTTTGTTCCGTGGTAAGTTTACCAAATTACCCCGAGAGTATGAGTAATAAGTTAGTTTAGCAAATCAAATGGTGTGAAAAATTGGAGAAATATTTTTGAAAACAAAAGATGTAAATAAAGCATGTAATATCAAATAAGATGATGAGTCAAGCCATATATTTATTAGAAACCACAATACCTATGAAAAATAAAAAAATTATAGATGCACCAATACACCACCCGAGTATAATTTTAAGGGCTCCAATAATATTTGAGCAACTCACTTAATTAATATTCTAACAAAGCACCCACAATTATAAGTTTAGGTTAGGGTTTTAGGTTTCTTTCATAATTAATTTTGCAAGGTGAATCAAGTCTCTTTTTTTGTCAATGAGCTAGGGCACAAATGTCATTTCACCATAAAGTCAATGTCATATTGATTTTTTGGGAATAAATGACATAAATGGTATTTAAACATGTTGCACTAGCTTGAGAATATCATTTTAGTGAAGCCAAAATTAGTAGTGGCATCACAGCAAAACCACGTTGTGAGAATCACATAATAACAATTTTCTCCCATCCAACGGTGCAATGCAGCAGTACGCGTTACATTTCAGAATACGCGCAGCCAGTTGAGTAATCGGTCCATGTACCCCTCCCTACATAGATCCAGTGACCCCTGCGAAAGGCCCTACACTGCAACAATTACGCATGTCGATCGACACCCTCCCAAACCCAAAACCCAGCTTTCCACCACACTTTTACCTCCCCATTATTCAAAGTAGGGATGACAACGGGGCGGGTCAGGGGCGGGTTGAACAGGAATGGACCCGAACCCATTACCTGAATTGTATACCCGAACCCAAACCCGATTGGAGAAACGGGTAAAATTCAATCCCCATACCCAATCTGACTGGGTGCTCGCAACCTGACCGGGTGACCCGCTCACCCGTATTGAGTAATATCCCACTTCAATCAACACAATAACTAAAAGACAATGATGAGTTCAGCTTGAACAAAAATTGAATATTTCAAGCATGATCCATCACTCCATCATTTGGAATACACAATAATCAAGATCCATCACTCACCGGTTTATATACCTTGCTACTCGTCGGCTTAGGATTAAGCTTTTGCATATTTTATCAGCTGTAATTTAAAGGATTATAGTCTAATATACCCCCATCAGGTCCCGCGGATAGGACCAATACGCGGCTCCTCACCTGCCCATATACGGGACCCCGGACCCGGTTACCCGCTGGTAAAAATTCATATCCGACCTAATACCCATAGGGGCGGGTGCCTAAACCCACGGGTAAAATTGCCACCCCTAATTCAAAGGAAAGCTCAAAAGCACTCACGCAGCTCTGCAACGCGCGCACACACAAACACCATCACGCCAGCTCTCGTCTCACCCTGCCGATGGAGACGCTCTCTTTCCCGAGCCACAGCCCCATCTTTTAGAGAGATATAACCCAAAATTTTAATTTTTTAACCTTAAATTTAAACTTAATTTTGAGTTTTCTCTAAGATTTTTATTTTAGATTTTAAATTAATTAAACACATACACAAAATTTTATTTGTAAATTATTAACTTTTTACACCTATCACGTTTGTTTGGTTTTTGTATGATTAACCTAAAGACGAGGATGCCAGGCACGGGCCGGCCACCACCACCCCGAATAAACCTCTGGATCGCCGCCTGCCCCCCCTCTCCCCACCCCACCACCCCCCACTTCCCCAGCGCCTAATCATGCGCGCTGCAGGACGCTGTCTGTCGACTCACCCCACCCCACCCCTACAACATACAAATGTACACCAGCGCAACGCAAAGCGAGACGCGGACGCGCAGAGACACGCTTCGCACGCACCGGCTCCGCCCCAGAAAAGCCAGTTAAAACGGTGCAACTTGTGTGTGTTTCGGTGACTCTCTCTCCCCGTTGGATCGCGCGCTGCTCTCCCTCCGTGCTGCTGCGGCGCCCGCGGGAGAAGTGGGTTGGGGAACTATAGTAGTTGTGTGGACTTTGTGGCCGTCGTTTCTTGATCGAGTTGCACCGGCGGCGGGGGGTGAGGGATGGAGTCAGGCAACAGCGGGAGCCTCCAGTCGTCCAGTGGAGGGGACGACGAGCTCGACTCCAGATGCGGCGGGGGCGCCGACGACTCGTCGTCCTCGCCGCTCTCCGCGCTGCTGCGGCAGTCGCCGGCGGGGTTCGGGGGTGGTGGTGGTGGCGGCTCGTTCTACGGCCTGCAGGAGCTGGCGTCGGCGCCGTCCCAGCTGCTGCCGCCGCCGCCCATGTCACAGGCGGCGGCGGCGCATCAGTGGGCGGCGGCGATGCCGGGCGGCGGCGGGGCTGGAGCGTCGCCCTCGCCGTCGCCCCACGGGGTGCAGGCCTCTGGTGCTGAGCAGGCGGCGCCGGCGCAGCAGGGGGTCGCGCCGCCGGTGAGGGGGTCGAGGAAGCGGACGCGGGCGTCGCGCCGCGCGCCGACGACGGTGCTGACCACCGACACTTCCAACTTCCGCGCCATGGTGCAGGAGTTCACCGGTATCCCTTCCCCGCCCTTCGCCGGACCGCCCGCGCGCTCCCGCTTCGACCACCTCTTCCCATCACCGTCCTCCCTACGCTCCGCCGCCGCCGCCGGGAGCCCCTCCTCGCTCCCCGCCTACCTCCTCCGCCCCTTCTCGCAGAAGCTCCACCCTTCCCCTTTCCCGCCTTTCCCCTCGCCCTCGACGTCCTCGCCGTCGCCGTCCAACATTGCCATTGCAACCTCCACCGCCGCCCCAAGCACGGCGGCGGTGGCTGCACCCGGCGACAGGTACCAGCTCGCGTCGGCGCCACTGTCCTCCCTTCTCGAGTTGCAGGATCACGGCGGCAGCTACCTCCGCTTCCAGAGCCACCTCGGCGCCCAGCTCGGCGGCGACAGCAAGTACGTCGCGCATCCCATGTTCGACGCTCCGGCCCGCGACCAAGCCCCACCGTTGCAAAGGCTGCAGGACCCGGCGGCCGACTTCCTCGCCCTCACGCATGGCATCATGGGCGCCGACGGAACACACATGCACCATCAACGAAGCCGTGACCACGGCCACGGCGGCGACGAGCTGTCCGGCGTGGTCGGCGGCGCGTCCATGACCGGGAGCGTCGGCGTCGGCTGCAAGAAGACGACCTACTCGTCCGGCTCCGGCGCGCCTCTACTGGAGCGCAATGCGGGGAGCACGTCGGTCACAGTCGCCGCAACGCCGACACCTTCATCGGCGGCAGCGGCGACGAGGACGCAATCCATGGACACATGGATCTGTACATCGGAGTAGGTGAATTCACTCCCAAAGAGTAGCAGATTGGCTTGTAGTAAGCTCACTAGCAAGTTAATTTTACTTGATTCTTCCAAATTTCTATAATTAATCTCTACTCCTTGGTGTTTAATTCCTCAATTTGCATATGCTTTGTGTAGATCGATCAAATTGAACCAAACAAACAGCATCATATCATCATAGTATCATTGCTTATTACAATTAATTAATCACATGTAGGGGACAGTTTCTTAGTATTAATGAAGTTGCATGTATGTCTCCATTAGCAGCAGCTCGTGCGCTTGTCCTTGTGCTAGTGTTCCTCCCGTCCTACTTGCTTTTGTCACACGCAAGCTGGTAGGCGTAGATAAGAGTCACAGACACAGAGAGAGAGAGAGAGATCACTGACCAAGAAGAGCAGTTGCTCACCTGCTTAATTCCATCTCAACCAATTCATGGCTTCTTCTAGTAGAAAAAGATAAGCCACCACAAAATTTACTGCTTGGCCACAGAATAATCACTGTCAGCTAACTGCCATTGGCTGGCGCGATTTGCGGCAGGATTTGACAGGGCAAATGGTGAAGATAAGCTTGGTTTTTTACATCTCTAATGTTAAGTTGTAGGGTTCATTGGCCACATGCATGAGCTGAGCACAGAACAAAAAGGAGGGTCTTTTGTCAGAAAGATCTCTTTTGGCCTTTTAGATCTTTCAAGTTTACACGGCTACCTACTTTCACATGGAGGCAATATAATATAAATATAATACTAGTATAATATAAAACGGTGGATATATATAATAGACTACCAGCACGGTCCAACAACCGTATCTCCTCGAGCTTAGCATCCACACAGCCAATTAAAATATGCATGGAGTAGCATTCAGCGAGCAAAAATATGATCTTTCTTCGTGATTTTCTCCACTCCTGGGACGTGCAGACGCAAATGTGGATTTGACAAAAGCTACTAGTTTGTTTGGATGTGTAATTATTTATTCACATGCAAGTCCCTTTTTTGCACTATGTAGGTTATTATTTCAATATACATAAAAGCAAAATATAAAATGTGAGTGCATTATTTCTATAAAAACGTCGCCTAATTTTCCACGTAATTGTTCTGAGATAGGTTAAGTACTCTTTGAAACTAGAGCTCTAGTTACAGGATGTAAATTGTACAAAATTTATAACCGTTGTATACCTTTTCTTAAACTAATATAAAAATAATATCTTATCCTAAGATTACGAGTTTAAAATTTATTTTTTATATTTTTTGGTTATTCTTATATTAATGGTATCACTAAATAATTAAATTCGTCAATATAAAAAATTCCCAAGCAATGCTGAATATTTTCTTTAAATAATAAAAATATACATTTTCCATAACTGTAAGTATAGTTGTGTTTTATGCATCTAGAGCAATGCCGCTTTGATTTGGACCATATGGTCAGTAAATCTCTTTCATTTTGTTTAATTAACATCGTATATTTTGTTACGTCCTCAGAACAAATATGGTGTTCCTTTATAGTACTCTCTTCATACTACCTCCTGATGGAATTATTTGATATTTCAAACAATGAAACGACTTCCACTTATAAGTATGAGAGGGTAAAAACGTTCGTAAACAAAAAAAATTGCAAATATAACTTTTACATATGTGTTCTTAACGATAAAAAACAAATGCTAAAAAATAAACTATAACGGAAAAACACCAAAATCAACTTCGAATTTAATAATAAAAATTCAAATTTTAGTTTATAAACATAAGCGAAGCAAAATGATGAGGGTGTGAGTAAATTGCACATAACTCCAGGCTTTATGCTCAAAGATGCATAAAAATAAATGTATTATGGCTTGTGCCATATAACCACAAGTTCTATGGTCAAACGCGATTCATAAAACCCCACATTATTTTAATCACATACACATTTAGCATATCTAAAATAATATTATTCAATAAATAAATAAATTAAATCAACCATCAGTATTAAGAAATCAGCCACTAGCCTTTCATATATATTGATGAAAACATTAAGTTGATGCATACTTAACATGCATATGAGTGGAGTTTTCTGTAAATTTAACCATAAAACATAGGGTTTTCTGAATTACTCAAGAAATATTTGGCTATTATAAACGTCCAATAATCCTAATAAAAGAGAGCAACATAACCTGTGTTTTTCTGAAACTTCAATCATAAAACATGGGGTTTTCTAAAATTTACTCTAAAATATTTGGCTATTACAAATGTCAAATAATCATGATCGAAGAGCAATACAACATAGTATTGTAAGATTTGGACGGTGTGAACACACGTCTACTTCTATTAGAGAGTTAATTAAGGTAAATATGGATAATTTCTTTTGATTGAGTTTTTCTTCTCCGTGATAGATATTAATTGAAAGTGTGCCGTCCCTTTCGAAATATAGGGGACGATTGTTTAACTTTTTCATAAAAAGAACTAAACGATATATTTGCAATCAAAAAATAATATATAAATAAAAATTTTATGTAGGCATCTTCAGCGATCTAAAAGTCAAAACTGAAAAATAAAATTTGCTAAAGAACTCTAAAATTAACTCTAAATTTTAAATTTAAAAATTCAAATATTGACTTATAACCATAACAGAAGCGAAAAGATGGGATAATAAGGATTGCTAAAGTTTTTCGCAAAGGTTAAGTAAGTGAGCAAAACTAAATAAAGAAATGTATGATTAGTTAAAATGAGAAAGTATTACTGGAGAAATCAATTGAGAGGTGTGTGATTGGTTGGGACAGGAAAAGTGACAGAAAATTTGCTATAACCTAGGATAAATTTGAAGTGTTTGAAGTTGCTATAGCTTGAGATAAGAGAGCATACAAGTATATGTAAGGTAGTGTTTGGGACAAGCAAACGTTTGTACGCGTATTATAAATAGTAAACGTAAAGTATTAATAAAACTCATATATAATCTTAGATTAATTAGTGAGACGAATTTATTGGGCCTAATTAATCTATGATTAACTTATATGATGCTACAGTAAACATGCTCTAATTATGGATTAATTAGGCTTAAAAAATTCGTTTCACGGATTACCAGTCATTTATGAAATTAATTTTTTATTAATATATATTCTTAAATTAGTGTTCAAACATTCGACGTGGCATAGACCCATCTAAACAACCCCTAAATCCAAGCAGAAATATCTTCTATAGAGAACGGAGAATAGAGCCGGTAATGATTAAACCGATTTTCTGACGTTGGTGTCATCAGGTGTAGGTATCATCAAAGTAGAGACTCCGTGAGAAACAGTGAGGAGCAATATTTTTCTCGTTTTAGCGACTATTGGATGGACGTGATTTCTGCCTTTGATATTTTGATGTGGACAACATATATGCTACGGAATCTGGCACTGTTCGTGCGAGAGACTAGGCTGTAACGTTGACCGTCTACACGTACGCAACCATCTCTTTTTCATCCATCTCTCTGTACATGAGCTTTTACATCTTTCTTTTTTACAGCTTTTTCTGAACGAATGATCGAGAGATGATTAAGGCATGCGCCTCCGTGATGCTAGTGATTACCGTATAAATGCTGCACAGGACAAAGGCTATGTAAAAAGTGGCATTATAAACTGCCAAACTTCTGTATTTTTTCCCCTCCTTTTCGCTGATATGCAAATCATGGATACAGAAAAAGTGAGATCATGATTATTACAGTCTTCCAGTGATTAGTCCTCTATCTCTGTTTGCGTACATGAAGAGAAGAAAGGGAGCGATTGTCAAATGAGATAATTACAAACAAAAAATAATTTAGAAATAATATATATTATTAGCAAAATAAAATAATGAAAAATAAACTGTGATGAAGGGAACCTCAAACTCTAACTCTGAATTTAAAGATAAAAATTTAAATTTATAAATATAAGTAGGAACGAGAAAATAGGGCTGAAAGAGATCTAAAAGTTGAGGTGAGAGTTGAAGCTTGAGTCCTAGCTAGTTGGGTAACGGCATGCAACGGCAGCAGCAAGCCCTAAGAAGGCCCAAAGGCATCATTGAAATGCTTGGTTGCCCGGCCATGGCAGCGAGCAATCTGCTGCTTTGCAATGATGGCTTGGGTCTCTCACTTCACTTCTACTACTACTTGTGCAACCATGCCATTTCCAATCTCATGTACTCATGTGAGGGGTGACCTCTCTGCCTATGGCTGCCTCTGCCTATATGGCATCATGCATGGCTGTCTGTGCCACACCTTGTACCTCCGTCTGAATTTTGTATTTTTTTTATTCAATGTCTGATAGTCTATTTTATTTAAAAAGTTTTATAATTATTATTTTTAACTGTTACAAGATGATAAAATATAAATAATATTTTATATGTGATTGGTTATTTTAATTTTTATTATATTTTTAAATAAGACCGAATCACGAATCCACGTATGGACTTTGAATTTCATCGGAGGCAGCACCTAGCAGCAGTAGTTGTATGGCTAGATGGATGATCGATCGATCATGCTAGGCTACACGACGTGAGCGCATATAATTTCGAGCCAGACACGCAAGATATGGGGCTTTTTTCATCAGGGGGTGTGAGAGGAATGGTCCACTCTTCCCTGTTTGGTGCTTTGTGGATGGATTTTCTGGAACATAGGCAAATTGCAAGTTGATTGCTTTAAACTAGAGTGATGTGCAACATTTTTTTTTATAATACCTTCGTCGAGTAGTTTTATGGTGCCACATAAATGTTATCTCTCTATTTTTCTTCTTTATTCTGTCGTTTAGGTGACCTCGCAAGAATCATGTTACAAGTATGTACAAGCTGGGAAATACAAAAAAAAGGGGTAAAAAGATAATTTATGCCTAAAAGCTAAATAATTAGCTTGTATAGTATTAAACACTAGCGATTGTATTATATATATATATATATATATAACATAAATTTTCATATAATTGATCACAACCGAAAATTATTCAACATGTAAAACTTCTAATAGTAAACTGTGAGATGATAAAAAAACTACTGCTTCCGTTTCATATTATAAGTCTTTATGGCTTCGCTAAATTTATTGATGGATGAATGTATATGTTTTATATATGTGCCTAGATACATTAGTATCTATATATAGACAATGCTAAAAAGACTTAAATTGTGAAATATAGTGAGTAGACCTTATGAGCTATTTAATGCCACCATGATGATGTAGCTCCGAAATATGAACATTCCAATCTTATAAATTTTGTTTATAGATATAGGCTCCCATCGTTTCGCTTTTTGGAGGAATAAGTGAAAACGTGTTTTGCAAACGAAAAATATTTTATAGATAAAACTTTTATATATGTGTCCATAGCAACTCAAAAACGAAATGTGTAAAAGAAACCATGATGAAAAAACCACAAAATCAAGTTCAAAATTAAGTTCTAAAATTTAAAGTTTGACTTATAAGCAGTTGCAACTGCGAAACATGGAGCCCGTAAGCACTTTTACTGTATTTATTATCTTATCTTCCCACCCCCCTCATTAAATTTCTAACAAACGCATTTAAGGCCATCCACAATGCAAGTTTCATGAACACGATTACCTAGAGTGACATGTCATCTAAAAAGTTTGAAACTAGGATGAAACACCCCTCTCTCAATGCATAGTTTTATTTATTGTTGTTTCCTAGGTTACATGTAAGACACAAGCTGTCTAGATAACAGTGCATATAAGGTTTCATCTCCATGAAACTCATTTCATCTCTCTCTTCATTAATACTTTGCCACATCATTAAAAATGCTTACGTGACACCCTATTTATTGCCCATAAAACTCCATTAAGATTGGCCTAAGAGCACAATTGGAGGAAAAAAAGAGACTAAAATTGCTTCCTATGATTAGATCTTTAATTAGCAGTGTGCGGTTAGAGTCAAGTATTACAGTTGCTGCTTCTGGTGTTATGGATGCCTTGATATGTCGAAGCCAAAAGCGATAAAGCGTATGCAAGAACACAAAAGGGTAAAGCAGTGGATCTGAAGGTGTGCTAGCAGCAGCATGGCGCATGCAACGCAGCACGCAGTAGCTTTCCGAGGGGGACAAAGTGGAGGGATGCTGCAGGTCAGAGCTGGGTGGTCGTCGAAACGCCCAGCGAGCCAGACGACGTAGCTCTGCGCCAAAATGGAGCAGCGGCAGCGGCAACGAACGGCACACGACGCACAAGAGGTAGCTTTTTCATCATGTCTAGGGTACCTCGGCTCGACTTTTCCGTGCATGTCTACCTGATAATCTCTGTGCACGGCACTGTAAAAATCTAGACCACGTTAATTTGGTCACAAAACCAACGTGTTCAAGAGGACAATATGTAGTCCATATCATCGTCACCATGGTCCACGGTTATAAGAATCATGCCATCCTCGTACACCTTGTTATTCTTATCTTTTACCCATCTCAATTAGGTTAGGCACTCTCATTACCAGCACCAATACCTAGATCTCTCTACCATGTCGCTAATCATCACCCCCTTCATCTACAGGTTGGTCGCTCATAGCAAGACCAGCCGCCATTGCCATTGGGCCGTGGGCTCACAAATGCTGCCATAACTCGTCGTTATCCCCTCCGTCCACCAGTCGGCCGCTCATGGCAAGACCAGCCGCTATCGTCATTGAGGTCATGGGCTCACAAATGCTACCTCGAGCGGTACAATAGCAGGCTATAAGCCAACTATAAATATATTTTAAAGAGATAAAGAGGGCAAAGAGAAGAAAGATGGGCTACTAATTTATAACCAGCTGCACACGGGCTCTAAGACAAAATGTATGTATGACATGTGGGACCATGTATTGATGTTTTGTAGATAACTTTTGTATGAATTGACTATTAGATTTGCTATAGATGAATTGGAGCTAGTAGTTGGCTATACTATTGAACTTGCTCTCATAATATGGCTTTTGTACAACTCAAATTCAAAGTATAATAAAATAACAGAGAAACTACTCCATGTCCTTCTGTCCGAACAGGACGAATGAAAACCAACCGCACGTCTCGTTTCTCTCTCTCCTCCATATTTCTCCCTCGTGTTGACCATCGGGTGAATGCACTTCTCCATATTTCTCTCTCGTGCGACCAGTAGCTGCCTGCGCCGTGCAACATCGCCGTCACATCACGCCGCAACCACGCCGCCCATCCCGCCGCCGTTCGCGCCCCGCCCTGCCCCGTTCCCGCTGACGCCGCCTCCTATCGACGTTACCTCGCGCTGGCGCCAGGCATCCTTGCGGCGATTCCTTGTCATTATCCCCTTCTTACCAGCAACTCAGCCAAAGAACCACATGGTACCACCTGGTGCCATGTGATACCTGTATTTTTTGAGCTTCCCTTGTCACGTGACACTATGATACTAGATGATACCCGATGATATCAGCCGGTACCATCTGGTACTAGATTATATCATACTAGTGGTATTATCTGGTATCATACATGAGGTGCATCTAAGCGCGAAGAAGGTGGAGGCGAGAGGCGTGCGGCACGTGACGACGAGAGCATGGCGTGGCGATGCACAGTGCGAGCAACGACGACAGAGGTAGGCCGACGTGGCATACGCGTGGAGGTGGGTGGCACACAGTGACGGTGGAGGCGGGCGGATGCGTGGAGGCGACTAGCATGTGGCGACGTGCGAATGCAGGGCGGATGCGCGGACAAAGGTTTTCTTCTTGGTTCTATTTTACCTATCCCGTTCGACAACGTGAGGAGCATCGGAGCGAAACCGAGACGTGTTATAGTTGCGCACAACGAGGTACCATAGCTAGGTAGCGACTTAAGAAGCATCGGAGTGAGGAAGTGCAGCGTCGCGATGCGGAAGCTCGGAGGAGGCATGTGCGACGCATCGGCGCACGCGGCGTGGAGGAGGCATGCATGGCGTGTCAGCGCGGAGGCGTGCAACTAATTTGTTTCAACCGCACAACGTTCACTAGATGTTACATTAATTAGGCGTATTGCGTGACGATGGTCGCCGATGAGGTTGAGCACGCATGGAACCAAGCTATGTGATTACCATATAATACTTGTTGATACTATCTAGTGATATCTTTTGATACTTGTTGATATCATATGATACTACATATCACCTAGTGTTGTCTTAGTACTAGTGTGTACTTCGGCGTATTCCGTCGTTGCTCTCTCCACCACCGGCTTCGTCGTACTCCACCGCGCCTCCATGTTGTCTCATCTTGCGGCATCGATGATACCGGATAATATCAATTGGTATTAGCTAGTATCGTCTGGTTTTATCTATGATACCAGATAATATCCACTGGTATCATATGGTTTCATCTACTACTAGTAGTTTAGTAATGAACTAAAACTACCTAGTACTACCTGGTATCGTATGGTCTCTATATTTAATACCATTACACATGACCATATTTTACATGGTATTTATATATGACAATTATAAGTGGCGAGGTACCTTGACTAGTTAGCGGCGAGGAGTTGTGGAGTGAGAGAGTGCAATACATGGTGGCGTGGAGGTGCAGCGCACGGTGTAGAGAGAGACGCATCTGTTTTGTTTCGGCCATGCAATAGTAATTTATATAATTTATACCGTAAGAACGGTATTCCGTCCGATAGCTCCCAAAAAATAAAGCCTTCTTGAATCCTCAAGCCATCGTTAAACATGAGGATTAAACCTATGTTTAACTCATTAATGCTCGTTAGTCCCCTATTTATATTGGCATCAATTATCCAAAACCCACAAGGGTCTAGATGCACTTTCATCCTCTACGTATTTTATGAAACTCAAATGCAATAATTAAAAAAATAAAATCTTTTTAGGACAAACTAGAGAAACTAGAAATGAACTCTCTGTGGGATGGAGAAAGCACACGCCAAAAAAAAAAGGCATTCACATCATCTTTTATGTTTATAAGCCAAACATTGAATTTTGAACTTAAGTTTGGAGTTAATTTTGAGGCTCTTTCACCAAAGTTTTCTTTTCAGCCAATGCTTTTAGAATGCTAAGAACACATATGTGAAAATATATTCATTATTTTTAATCATTAATAAGACATTTTGTTTATGCTTAATATAAACCAAAAGATGAGTATATTTTTGAGTTTGGACTCATGTTCAGACTCCTAAACAGAGAATGGTTGAACATTAACAAGTCGTTTTTCTGCAGGTAGCAGTGTTGCACCAGAAAAGATAGTAGATGCTCCATCTGTCCTAAAATATAAGTATTTTTAGCATTTGAGTTTTACCCAAAATATAAGAGTTTTTAGTGCTATTTAAGGTACGACTTATCCCATCAATCACTTCTTATTCAAGATTATTCCTATTTTATCCCCCCACCCACGTTCCTGCCATATTCATTCCTCGTTATTAAAGGGCACTATATATAATTTTTTCTTCTCAACCTTAACCCCTGGTGAATGACCAAGAAATACTTATAGTTTGGGATGGAGATGGTAAGTGGCAGCCACAGTTACCCAGAGGCCAAGGATACCATGCCCCTTTTGTGCACATCAACAGTTCCAGTAGCGATGCGCAAGCATGATTGCATGGAATGGCAAATTAAATATGATTGAGTTTTGTTAAGAACAAAGTTAAATGTTTTGGTTGGTTGTGGAAAAATAATAAGATATTTCTAATTAGAGATTGCGATATTTGAAATGCCTGAGTATCTATAAAAGTCTAAATTTTTCATATGTTTTAACTACATTGTTGTTATATATAATTTTTGTAATATTTTTAAAACTTTAACATTATTTCATGTAATTTTTATTGTATAGTTTTACAACAAAGAATTTACTTTATTTCATAGAGGAGTAATAAGAGTCAATTGTCATTCAACGGATGAAAAAGAGACTAAAATTTCAATTGAAATCTTCACTCTCCCTTCTAAATTTCTTGCATTGGTAACCATAGATATTTTTGTGGCTAAAAAATAGGTGGAAAGAAAAATATATACAAAAATATTTTACATGGGATAAATTTTCAATACATCTCTTTCACTTTGGTAAGGATATGTATATATAAGCAATAGATTCATTTACAAATTCTTTTATGCCTAGTCGGTGTATAGAGGATGTCATTTACATCATGTATACAAGTGTCATAGCCAGAAATTTTTAACTAGGTATGCCCTCTCCTAAACTATAAGGCACATTATGACTTTTTAGTTCATGTGTTAGACATATGAAAATCAGGGTCCCCTCATTGAGTTGCTGGCGAAGTGTCTGGGGAGGGTCTTTGGGAATCTCTTGATCAGGTCGTCGTGGCATGGGCTAAGGCAACAAGGTAGGAGTCAGGTCACCCCGACACCTTCCCCTTGATGATAGATAGGCGTTGGGGTAACTCAATGCCCAATGCTCGTTAGTAGGGCGTTTGTGTGAGGGTACGTGCCCCCCTACAAGGAATGACCGTCGAATGAAGGCTGCTTGTGAGGGTTGCTTTTAATGTTGCCTGGGTCAAACGTTAGTCTAGCATAGCAGTGTGACTCCCTGCTATGATATTACTTGGCACAAGAAGTCTCCCTATTATTCAAGGGGGCATGTGTAAAATTGGAGAGAATGCTTTCCATTTGTCACATCGGTCCCATCAGTCATGTTCTCATTACCATCTGGAGTCATATACATCAAGCAAGACATTACGCCTGACTACAACCCCACGTTATTGGTCTTATCATTGACCTTCTACAGAGACGAGGTGCATCTATTAAATGGCTCCCTTGGAAGATGCTTGTAGCACTAATTGGACTTTTGTAACCATCTTATCTAAGGTAGGGGTGGTATCCCCTTGAGATTATAGATAGAGGGCCATGCCTGGAGGGAAAAAGAAAGTGGATAGTGAAACAAGACCATACAAACACCAAATAACTAGGTTTTACGCCTCTGACGCAGCTTGAACCTATATACTGCCTACACTCTAATCTCGATCCACATGGCTAGATCCATCATGCATCTGATATGACCCTTGCAATCATGTCCCATGGACTAAACCCAAAGGGGTGTGTTTCCCATGATACCACACTAGAGGAGTTAGCCTCCGACAACTGACGTGCCACGTAGGGGAAGTGCCTCGGTAGGGGCTTTGGAAAGGTTTCAATCAGGCCGCCATGGTAAGGGTTAAAGCAACAAGGGAGGGGTCACAATGTCACCAACCTTAGCAATTTTCCAAGGATTTCATGGGCCTATATCATTCGAATGTCATTGATTTTAACAAGCTTGTAGTGAGCATGATGGTAGCAACATGGCTTGCATGAAGCGAGTTTGGAGATGTGGCTAGCAAGTGGACAATTGAGATGCACTTGGTAGATGGTGGCTGAGTGAATAAATGGGGACACTCTAGATGTTTCGAGTGAGTCAGTGGCGGAGATCGACAGGACCACATGCAAGTAGGTGAACAAAAGCAATACCTCTAAATAGCGATGAAAACGGCCGAAAACGGTCGGAAAACATCTCAACTGTTTTCTACTTCTATATTTGAATACGAAAACGAAAACGAAATCGGTAAAGTCGAACAAGAAACGAACACGAACTTGCGGAATATCGAGAATATCGGAAACGAACCAATTCGAACGGAATTATGTCGAACACGGGTAGGTATACCAAAAAATAATATGAAATATCAACTCGTCAACACAAAAATACATGCATAGGACAAGCAATTAAGTAGCAATTAAACTAAGATAACTACAGTTCATTCGCACCATTCATGTTAGGATCAATTTTCATGTCTTTTCCTTATTCATTGTCCTTCTCAAAGTCCTTATCACCTCCTTATTCTTTTCCTACGAGTTTACAGTGCGAATTAAAATGAGCTATTAATATCATCCAATTTTTAGTGTAGCCACAATTAAAAATAAAGGCGAACAAAAAACAATAAAAATAGAGGGCAGGCTCGCCGCTCGCGGGAGGATTAGCAGCAGGAGGAGGAGCTGCCGGAGGGAGGGGTGACTGGCGACTTGGCCGTCGGCGAGTTGGAGACCCGTGGGAGGAGGGAAAGCAGGAGGAGGAGCCGCCGACGGGGAGCATCTACAGTCCTGGAGGCGGCAGCACCGGTGGATGGAGACCTGTGGGAGGAGGGGCAGCAGGAGGAGGAGGAGGAGCCACCGACAGAGGCTTCTACGGTCCTGAAGGCGGCGGATGGAGCGCCACCGGGAGCTCCCCGCGCTGGTGGAGCCACGTCTCTCTCGTCTCGTACTCGTACTCGTGGGGACGAGGAGGAGTCGATGCAGCCGGCGGCACTCCGCTTCGTGATGAGTGCGTGAGGCCTCACGGTCATAGGGAGACAGGGATAGGGTTCTCACCTAATGGGCTTGGGCCTGGTGCTGTTAGCATGGTAGTGGGCCAAATTCGGTTTCAACCGAATTTGAAATATGGAATATTCCGAATAAAATGTAGAAATATAGAAATCGGTCGAACAAGTGTAAAACCGTTTTCGTTCTGTTTTCGTATTCCGAATTTTTTGTTCCGTTTTCGAATTTTAATATTCCAAATTTGTCCAAAAATACGAATTCGATCCGGTCAAATGTAGAAAACGGTACGGTTCGGTTCAGGATATTTTCATGCCGTTTTCATCCCTATCTCTAACATACTAGCATCTGAATTTTAGTGGTTAGCATATAGACCTGCTAGCAACTAGGCTCACTTATCAGCCACCCATATGAGAGGGAAGTAAGTTAGAGAAGGCTCATCCACGTGCACACTAGGAGAGTACGTAAGCATAGACGAGTGGCGAATGCATGATGCCGAATCACCCGAAATGGTGATGTTAACAGGATCCCTCCAACGTTACAAACCTAACTATTATGGGCTGATGTGGTCTAGGAATTATTTTGGTGGGGATTATTAAATCCAACTTCACATATATGCATGCATGTAATAGCCCAGAAGGTATGGAAGACGATAGAAATGATTCAACAATATTGTGGTGCATGGAACGTGGACCGGGATCAATCTTCGCGACTGATAGCTTGGAAATGAGGTACAAGATTCGTTCCGGAGAAAATAATCAAATAAAAATAGAGATATTTGCAATTGATTGCAGTGTCAACCCAGATTATACTTACCAATTATGTACCATGAAAAGTCTACATCAAAACAAATAATGTGTAAGGGCATCTACAAAGGTGCTTATTAGCTCGATCTCTCAATGAGCACGTAAGCAAATTTGGTGATGTGGAGAAAAGAAAGAAAAACCGTTGTCATGTATGGCAATGGCTTAGTGTCGACTCTTAGCATTTATTAAAGAAAACTTTCTTACATGATGGTAGATAAGAAGGAAACTAGCGTAAAATATTTTATTGCATTAATGAAGAAATTATAACTGACTCTACCTTTGTACATATCATTATAAAATAGGTTTTTATTGTTAACGTGGATCAGATAAGAGTCGATAATAGCCTCTACCTTTGAACATGCCCTAAAAATAGGGATGGCAACGGGTCGGGTAAGGTGTGGGTAAAGAGTTTACCTGCGTGTGCATACCCGCGACCCTGACTTTTACCCACCCGCGGGTATAGTTTCGTACCCACGCCCGCGCCCATCGGGTATCCACCGGATCTCAGGTACCCACCGGGTCTCTACAAATATCGTATCATAGTGATCACAACAACAAGAATAATTCAAATATAATTCAAATATAGTGCATATTTCTACCATATCAACTAGCAATGATGTATATCAACTAATTAAATCAAATAACAATGTCACATCTCACATGCATACTATTGTCCACAATATTTTTTTGCACCATGCACATGCACATTGTTAGAAGTTTGGAATTCACAAGTCACAACAATATTATTATTTTTCACAGCACACACAAATTCAACATATGCTTTAGGATTTATTTATGGAACAGACTACTTTGCATGTTGCATGAAGGTAGGATATTTGTATTTCTGTAAAATTACGGATACCCATGGGCGAAGACCTCCACCCGCAACCGACCCATATATTTGTGGGTACCTGACCCGCGTGTACCCGCGGGTGGGATTTCTTACTCATGTCTATACCCATCGGGTACAAGATCTGCAGGTCCAACTGTCATCCCTACCTAATAGTTCAAAATTAGGATTAATTGTGGCTCTTAATCACACTTAAATAGAGGCAAAAGTTTTGGAAATGAACATCAAGTAAAATTCCGAAGGAAATCCTGACAGTGTGTGATTAATGTGGAGAAAGGAATAGAATAGATGTGTTATCAACTAACAAAGAAACTAAGTATTTGTTAAATTTTCATACTATCATTAGGTAATAAAACAAATTATTTTAAACAAATCTAGCCACGCAAGTCACGATGCTAACAGCAGGAATCTGCCGTGGTGATAACCTGTAAAAATATACGATTGTTTTAGAGAGACGGTAACGCCAGGTAGGGTTAACGTAGCTAATCAATCCGGCGAGAGTGGGTGGGGGCGTGGGGCTGGTCGTGCATGCAAGAGGCGGGCTCAGGCTGAGCGCAGGCACGCAACACGCCACGCCACGCCATGACATGATGATTGCCGCAGACAGTGGCCGCAGCGATGCGCGCACCCTGGCACCCACGCCCCGCCCCGCCCCGCCCCGCCCCATGCCCATGCCTGACAAGTGACTAGTAGCAGTACGAGGGACCTAGAACGAGGAGAGGTAAGGTCATTCACAGTGATACTATGTAGCGAGTAGTTTCAATCTATCCCGTAGGAGATTCTGCTCCAACTCAGCTTGGGTTGTGCCCCTAGCAAGCCACTCGGATCTTGCAGAGGACACACAAGCCTCGTCAGAGCTAGAGTTGGGGAGGGATAAGAAACGAGCAAATATTGCATTGTCAGGCCGTGGCAACAGAGCTCATTGCCGAGCCGAGGCGGAGAAAAGGGCAGAAGCAACAACCATCGTCGCACGGGTGACCTCCACCGCCGCCGCCCGACGATCACCGTCGCCGCTCGCCCGACGCCGCGTGGCATCCGTGCCGCCAGAGCCACGCCGGCCCACCACGGTGTCAATCTGCATCGGCTAACCGCCGCTGGATGCCACGCCGCCCCGACCGCCGTTCTCCACCAATCGCCGGCCGCCGCCATCCCGCCCTCCACCCACAGCTCCCGGCCGCTGCCACCGCGGCCGCCCCGAGCCCCGCCGGTCACCGTCGCCTCAGTGGTGCCCCTTGCTCCCCATCGCTGTGTCCTCCATCGCTCTCCAGTAAGTCTCCACCACCGCAAGAAGAAGGGGAAAGTTTTCTTTAAGACTGATTTTGTATCATTTCTCTAGATTTTGGATATTTAGTGTGAAAATTCGGAGTCTTTTATAAATTACTACAGAGCAATGGCTGAAAATAAAAGGAGGGGGATGACATGTAAAGTTTAGACTATCTCTAGGGCTATTTGCACCGTGGGAAAGTAGACTTTTTATGGGTGGTTTTATCTACGTGGCATGTCTAGAGCTCCTTCACCAAGACCTTTACACTGTGAATGCCCTAATAGGCTAACGGTAGTAGTGGAGGCTCGTTCAAGAGACCGATCAACCGCCCATAGGGTAACGAGATATTGACGCCCGACTCGTCAGCAGTATGATATAAGTACTACTCCATTCTGGTTTGTTTGTAAAATGAGATAAGTAGAGTGGGAAATGGGAAAGATTTTCAATTTGTAGATTTTCAATGTTTGGGTAGGGTGTGAATGGGATGTGCCGTCCTCCTGAATTGATGAACGGATTGGATAGAATACTAGGCGAAATTACAAAATTGCGCATTGATCAAAATATTACTTAGTTGTAGCCTTTAAGGTGTGGAAAGGAATTTTAGTCATTAGTCTAGAAACTTTCTTTCTCGTCTATCAAACCAAATATAAGATAAAATTTTCCTTTGTATGACTACCCACCTCATCTAACGAGTAAATAATATCTATTTCCCCACCCTACTCATCTCATTTCCCAGACAGACCCTTTGTCCTAAAAAGACTTTATTTTCACCCTTCCTCAGCTATATGTATATAAATGTATGAAAATTGAAATACTCTTTATTTTTAAATCCTAATACATTTGGGTTCTTGCTACTTTTTAAAATCTTAATATATTTGTCTCCTATTTACTAAACTCCAATGTAGTGATTTAAAAAATGAAATATTTGTAGGAGAACGAAAATAAATCAAAAATAAAGTATTTTTTAAGTAGATAACTAGTTACACGCACATGTACGAACGGCCTGGTCGTTAAGTCGTGCAGTTTGCTGCCTGGCCTTGTTGGCCCGTCGCACCGTGCTCCATACACCGCGAAACCTTCAACGGCCGTCCGACGAGCGAGAAGACAAGGCATGCAGGCATGCATGCATAGTGCATAGATAGATCGATGTGTGGGAGCGCACGGGCACACACACGGCCAGTTTGAACTTTGAAGCAGTAGTAATTCCGGCCGGTTCTGTAAGAACAATTTTCGACCACGTAATTACTATATTCGTCCGGGCATAAGGCCATCTGCTGATCAACATGCACATAGATCTCCTCGCTATAGTCACCGGTAGGGATGAAAACAGTCGATGGTCGGAAACGGTATCATATTTTAATAATATTTTTAGAAACGTTATCGGTATGGTCAGAAAATTTTCATATTTATGAAATTTTTTGAATTACACTGCTTAGTGCGAAATTCAATAACGTTCAGACGGAAACTGAAATTGTTAAATTTTAAAAACAGTAATAATCGGTAAGATATTATTTTTATATTATTATTTTCGTCCATAGGCCGGCACCGATCTGCCACGCATGGCTAGAGCTCAGCTCGCTCGCTCGCTAGCGCTCTAGTTTCGCGACGCATGCACAACACAAGTGCGCGCTGCTTTGCTATAGATGCGTGGCGCGGCCGGGGGTGAGGCCGCTTTACCTGGTCGATCGGGTTCAAAAGAGAACGCCCAAATTAAAGATTCGATCCAGCTGATCCTACAATATCGGGGTGGGTCACCGTTACTCCGTTAGCGAATTGTGTTTGCCTTTAAACATCAATCGGTGTCAAGTCTAACCAGCGATCAATGGTCGAAAGCGAAGTAACAAACCGCAGCGACGTCTAGTCCTCGAATGCTGCACGTAATTAATAAGAAAAAAATCGATGATATGTCAATTCCTATAGTCTAATTCTAAGATTTATCACTAATTTTATGACGTTCTACGCAATGTCATTATCTTCTGCTAAACTTCTACTATTTAAAATCATCGTCCGGTTAGTCTCCGTTATTACTGTATAATTTAGTCCAAAATAACCAAAATACTCATGTGACAAAAACTTACAAAATTTAGATAAAATTCTGAAATATCAGATTTTAAGTTTTTGGCCAATCAAACAATAGTCACCAGTTAAACTTTTAATTATACCTTTCATGATGAACATACACACCAGTTTGTCACTAAGGAGGATGACAATGAAGCTCTTGAGAGGAGAAAGACCAAGGATAGCACGATTCATGAAGATCCATGTACTCTCTTAAGTTGTAATGCAGGTCGGTAATTGATGGGGTTTATGAAATCATAGAGTTCTCAAAACCGTCGCTCGGTGGAGTACGATTATTGTGATTATCGTGTTTTTTGTGGTTTTCGCAACGATAATTGTGGTTATCGCAATAACTGTGATTATTGTGGTGGTTGTGTCGTTGGTTTTGTGAACGCTGGCAATTGTTTTAATGTATTTTTGTTGACTTTAAATAGCAAAAGTGATATTCTATAGAGCATTCTTAAAACAATACACATATATATAAGCTTGATTGTTAGTCGTAGTCCATATAGATTTTGGGCAGATCTTCTACGAAGCTTGTGAAAATACCATAAATTATAACTTACGCTCCAACCAAGGAGTAGACTACTGATGACTTGGTATTATTTAAGACTTTGAATAAAGCTTGCTGCAATTTAAAGTCTAATCCATTGTTCAAGTTGTGTGTAAGTATAGCTCGAAGTTCTCGATGGATGTTCAATTGTAATCGGTCTCCATCGAAATACTGGTATATTAAGATTATATTGAAAATAAGCAAATATGTATTAGTAATTGAGATTTGGTGGAGGATTGTTGGAGTTAGAATTTTGAGACTTCACCCATAGGAAAATTAATTCTAAGAACATCTCAAAACGTCCACCTCATAAAAGATATACATGTGAACTTTAGTCCTACCTTGCTTATTTTAGAAGATTTATATCTCCTTATAAGGGAGAGTATCATAAACATTTCAGGAATAGTATGAGAGAGAATTAGAGAACAACGTGTGTGCTTGTTTGCCTCACTCAGGTAGAGCGCGCACACGACTGCGCATGAATAGTCCATCAAAATAGGCTCCTTATGCTTATGTAGATGTACCTTCCTTTTACCGTAATATTTTGCTACAAGTCTTACTAGATTTATCTATAATTTATTTTGGAGTTCTCGTTTATATGGTTCGTGTGGAGTCCACATAGGTTACACGTGACTTATGTGGTTCAGTATGAGTTGAATAACTCAAGCATCCTGATCTCTCTATAAATACCGAGTTGACGCCTCCGTGCAACTTCAACATCGTGCACTAGGAGAGACCGAATAAAGTTTTCTTTGAAAGCACTACGCACGACTGTTCGATTCTGGTCCACCACAACATGTTTTCTTTCTTCGGACATGGTACGATGTCATCAACATATGTTACTACACAAATTTTATATGATTACTACTGTAAACGCTTTGGAGTCATCGGTACTCTTTAGTAATGCTACTTATATTCAATAAATTTAGGTGCAGTAATTTAGCTTGCATATCTAGATCAAATCAGATTGTTATGGTACTTTACATATTTAGTGTCATGATTTATTTATAGAACACATTAAATCTACATCTCCTTATATTTTCAACACAGTTCAATAGATTTTTAATTTGTCATAGTTAATTTCATCATTTATATTATTAAGCAGCTACCATAAAAATTAAAAAAAAAATCTTTGTCTGCTCAAAAGAATACAACCCTATACGAGGGATGAAAAAAATTGACGGGTTCTCTTGCAATAGATACATAACCAGTCCCAATTAATTATGCATCCTCAGAATGAAAAATTGAGCTAGTAGAACGTAGCAGTGGACGCTTCAAAAAGTTCGAAAAAAACAAGAGCAGGAAAAAGAACACAGGGTCCCTAGTCTACTAGTAGTACATACAGTACAGGGGAAGGGGCCCTTGTACCTCACGTCAGACACCAACATACGAGAGATCCCAGCTTGTTCCCTTGGCGAAGAGGCCCCAAGTGCCAAACCGTGGACACCACCGTCCGGGCCTTTTGATGATGACCAATTGCATGGACGCTTGTTGCTGATGCTGTCCCGAGGATGCCCTGCCTTTGGCTAGCAAAACCGTCCAGCCAAGCTGGATGTGGATGAGTTCGCCGAAGATTTCTTTGTCTGAAACGGACAGACACGACTCGACGTAAAGGGGCCAGCCTTTTGCGCTTTGGAGCGTGCAGGGTGCGGCATTTCGGATTTGGGGTTTTGCAAGGATGATCAGGATAGGATCAAGCTAAGTCCCAGCTAATTAACTGCTACTGGAAAACGAAAGATGAACTTGGTGCGCATTGTTCCTACTCACTGGGATTCCGTAAATATCTCATTCCAAAAATCGAAACGGTCAGGATTTTTCGGAGATTGGAAACAAGTATTAATTCATGATCGAATGAAAACTTCATTCGTGATTCTAAAAGAATTTTTGTGAAAGTATTTCATTTTCTTCTCTTTCAGGGAAGTTCTTCGAATGTTTGGACCCCAACATTGAATCCTGGCTGACAAGTGGAATTAAAACGAAAATTTACGGTCAGCTTCCGTGCGATGTGTTGGTTGATTTATCGGTTAGCCGATATCTAGGAAAGAATATAACTACCATAGTCCTATCCGTAATCTATCTCTAACTCTAAAATCCGTAACCCTTATGGGTCGTAACTGCGATCGGTGATTATGGGTCAGAATCGGATTAGAAAAAACCCCCCGAGGCCCACCAGTGCTATATAAAAGAAGAGGAGCCCACGGAGACGCTCGTGTCTCTTATTCTCGCAACTGAAATTTGAAATCAATCTCTCCCGATCAGAGACGCGCTGGAAAGGTTTCGAGCGACGATTCCAGGACAGTGCGTTGGAGACCAGAAGGTTGGAGATTCAGAATAGATTATCGGCGATCTAATCTCGCCGGAGACGAAGGAAACAAGACGGAATTGAAGGAAAGAAAAGAAGAGAATTAAATGGCTTCATCTGCAGGTTTATTTAGTTTTTCGTATTTAAATTAATTGGTGATCTTGTATTGATTAGGGTTTAATTCTGAATTCAATTATCTAACACGACGATCTATGTATCATCCGTGGCTGATAGTTCCTGACTTTTGCAACGCCGTGGATTCGGTTGTCTACAGGAGCATGCCGTCATCCGCACGCCAAACGAAGCAAAAAAGGCAAAAAAAAGAGAGGGAAAAAAAAAAGCCGTGTCGTCAGCGCGCGGCTGCACCTGCACGGCCTACGCCGACGCCGACGCGCGTGTGGAGACCGGAAAGGAGCGGAAAAGCCGTGCGGCGCAACACGGCCCGCACCGCGCGCGTACGCCAGGTGCACGGCGGCGTGGGCCTTCCCGGCGGCAGGAGGAGTGGGCTGCTTTGTGCGTGGGCTTGTGCGAGACATCGTTGTGGTGTGGTGGGTCGCTTGCCTGACGGCCGAACGCCGCGTGATTGACGCGGTTTCGGGTCTTTGACGGTGTCGCCCACGCGGTGGGGGATATTCTGTCGCACCTCGGCAATATCCTCCTCCCGTCCTCCGTCCTCTCCTCGTTGCTGCTTTCTTGCGCCGGCCACCCTGCTTTTCACGGTTTTTCCTTAAGGGCGTAATTAATAATAATAGGGGCTCTTAACCTGGCTGATTTTGAATAATTGTTGACAGGAAAGGGAGAAAGAGAAGTAATAAAAGATCATTGTTATGCTTAACAACAACTCTTACCGAACCTAGCTACATGAGAGTAAAAAAATAGTACTAATAAAAAATATATTTCGGTTAATGATTAGATTATTTACTATCTCTAACTGTTATAGGAATATAGTAACAAGTAAATAAATGTCTACCATTACTAGGCTTTGTCTTTAAAAATACCTAAGTTGTGCAGGTTCATTTCGCAAACCATATTAAACAAGCTAGTAGTAATAGTTCCCCTTTACCATCGATAGGTCGAATAATTTTCTTTTCGATCTAATCTAAAGCCATCTTTTTTACTGTCCCTCTAATTAATTTAAACATCAATATCCTTCCCTATATTTAGATTTGTCTAGTTTCATATTTTTACTCAATTTTACAGATATATTATGACAAAAATAACCTAAAATATATGTTTTAAAGATTACGGCAGTTGCAAAAATGACATGCATATGTCGTGTAATCCGAAAACTGGTTTGATTTGGTGCATACTTCTCATTTAGCTTAAAAAGATCAAATTCCACAAATCGCATGCGTAGAGATCAATGTAACTTTTTCCCTCATATAACCACAACTATTCGGTCGAAATAACATGACACCCTAAGTTTTACGGTGAAAATGGTCAATGAACATATGGGCACATGATATGGAAAAACATGGTCGATGTCAGCTTGGCCCTTCTTATCAGGTCTTCCTCTTCCTGTTAGTCTCTTAAGCTCCCCTTCTTTCTCGATCCACACAACTCAATTATCTCTTAACAATCGCTTGTATTTACACAATCAACAAACAATTGTAACAGGATGCAACACCAAAACGGTAAGAGAACCTCTATTTTTTTTTTGTCTTCTACCAATTGTAAATCACCCAACCAAACCTACATATAACCCACAACGAGCTTATCAAAGAAACTTCGCAAACCACAGAGATCGTATTCCAGCAAATTAAGCTAACATTTAATTTATTATGTTCTAATGGTATGAACATAAACAACAAATGCAGATGAGTTAACTTGATAACTCGATTTTGGATTAATTGTGAAAATTAACAAGAGAAGGGAGGAGCTAGATGATGAGAATTGTTTATGAGCTCAAGAAAGTTGCATCGACGAGATTGGCTAACGCCATTGCCGCTGCTCAGGTGAGCTCACCGACACGGAACGAGATCCTCTAACATAAAATCAGAGGGACTAAGAGGATTAGCATGTGGGCCTATGGATGGTGGGACCATATGTAAGCGGCCACGTCCCTACAACTTTATATCAGAGGATATTCTTTTGACCAGCATAGTACCGTTGGGCTTGAGGGCGATTATATAGTGACAGTTAACTCAAAAGACGAGAACAAGACACTGTTGCATATGAGTTTGGAGATGACATAGCGGCGACGAGCTAAGGCCGAGGGGGAGGATTATTTGCAGCAAGTAATTGGAGAGGAAGAAGATAGCCTATGCTCTAGATCTAAGTTGACATGAATTCTATCTTTTACGTCATGTATGTGTTCATTCTTACCCTAAAACATGGTTTTCTATTATTTAGACTAAATATCCTTATGTGAGAAAAAACTACTCCATCCTCCACATTTTAATAGATAACAACGTTATTATAAATTTTTAACATAGGTTTAACCATTTATCTTATTAAAAAACCTTAGATAGTTATCATTTATTTTATTATATTTAGATTTGTTGCTATAAACATTATAATTATAAAATATATTTTTGTATAAACTTTTTTGAATGGTTAAACACGTATAAAAAGTTATCTGCATGATCCGTTAAAATATGAAGGTCGAAAGGTACTAGACTGGCCTCTAAACCTAGGTTAAAATTTCCTTATTGTACAAGGTCTCATTGGTAAGAGTCGCAACTCCTCTTGCCCGTTGGCCGTTACCAAATTCCCTCTACCAGCGGGACTCTTCTCCTCCTCCTGCAAGAAGATCAACTCAGGTCAGCACAAGGGGGCGAGGGTTTCCAGAGGGGCGGAGGGAAAGGCCGCGCCGCGCCCCGCTGGCGATGGGGGAGGCGGCGAGGCGGACGCTGCTGCTGGTCAACCTGGCGTCCATCATGGAGCGCGCCGACGAGGCGCTGCTCCCGGCGGTGTACCGGGAGGTCGGGGAGGCGCTGCACGCCACGCCCGCCGGGCTTGGCGCCCTCACGCTGTGCCGCTCCTCCGTGCAGGCCGCCTGCTACCCGCTCGCCGCGTACGCCGCCGTCCGCTACGACCGCACCCGCGTCGTCGCGCTGGGGGCCTTCCTCTGGGCGGCCGCCACCTTCCTCGTCGCCGTCTCCGACAACTTCGCGCAGGTCTGTGCCGCCCGCCTCATCCCCCCGGGATATTTCGATTTCTTCTTTGGTTGCTACCAAATTTTACTGTGGTTTTCTTTATCCCGCCTAAGGTCGATGTCTTGAAGATTTGACCAGTTCAGTTCAGAACTCCAGATCGCATTTCGAATCTAAGGACGAACACATTTTGTAAATTTCCGATTCAATGGTCTCAGCTGGTCTTGTTAGTAGATTATTCAACATGAGAGGAATTAACCGTGCTATTCTATGTTTCTGTGGTAGAAATGCATCCCTGTATTGGCCAAATGTAATGGCGGATTATACAATGCAGACATATATTTCAAATCCAACTGTAATGATTTCCTGCTCGTTATATTTTTCTTGTTATGTTAGCATATGCGATCTGATATTAGAATAGCCTGGTTGAGCCAGTAGCGTTTTTGAGTTATAGCGTTGGTGAAATGATGACTAGAAAACTATTGCATATACAGAATTAAGAGTTGGTATGATCTTATCTTACTGAGTGTTAACTATTTTTATGTAGGTAGCTGTAGCAAGAGGAATGAATGGTATTGGGCTAGCACTTGTAACCCCTGCTATTCAATCTTTGGTGGCAGACTATAGTGATGACAATTCGCGGGGATCAGCATTTGGATGGCTACAGCTTACTGGAAATTTTGGATCTCTAATTGGAGGGTTGTTCTCCATCATGCTAGCATCAACTACATTCATGGGTATTGCTGGTTGGCGCATTGCATTTCATGTTGTTGCTCTCATCAGTGTCGCGGTTGGTATATTGGTTCGCCTATTTGCAGTAGATCCTCATCATGTCAATTTTGGAAACAAAAAGCAGCATGTCCGCAAGTCTGCTTGGAGAGAAGTAAAGGATTTGGTGATGGAAGCTAAGGCTGTTGTCGGAATACCATCATTTCAAATCATTGTAGCACAGGGCATTACAGGTTCATTTCCATGGTCTGCCTTATCATTTGCTCCAATGTGGCTGGAGTTGATGGGCTTTTCACACAAGGGAACTGGAATTCTCATGATCACAGCTGCAGTAGCAAGCTCGCTTGGAGGACTGTTTGGTGGGAAAATGGGGGATTATCTTGCTAACCTCTATCCCAATTTTGGTAGAATAGTCATATCTCAGATAAGCTCTGCTTCTGCGATTCCACTTGCGGCTCTTTTACTACTAGGCTTGCCTGAAGACCCGTCTACCGGTTTCTTGCATGGTTCTGTCATGTTCATTGTAGGATTTTTCATCTCCTGGAATGCTCCTGCTACTAACAAGTAAGTTGCTTTCTTTGATGTTGCAAGATTCTGTCGAACAAATCTTATACTTTATTTTAATATTTTTAAAGTAAAGTTTTGTGCAATTGTAATCCATATTAGAATTTTGGAAAAATAGTAGTTCTTGTCCAGGGTAAAATATAGTCTTGAGACAGGAAACTAAAGATATCTTAAAAATGTATGGCCCTTTCGCAAGATATCTTACTAAAGATATCTGACAAAATATAGTGTTATGGATGATGCACCGGCCCTTTCATATGGCCCTTTCATACGCCACACAAGTTCTTTTTTTAAAGGATCACATTATATGGCATGACAATAATAGCAGTAAACTTCCAAATTCCTACCGATTTCATTATAGGTGGTTGCGATTATTACTGATTCATTTTGCCTGTAGCCCTATATTTGCAGAGATCGTTCCCGAGAGATCAAGGACAAGTATTTATGCGCTCGATCGTTCCTTCGAATCTTTGTTTGCATCATTGGCTCCACCAGTTGTTGGGTATCTAGCAGAGCATGCATACGGCTACAACTCAATCACTTACGGAGTTGGCGTAACCGGTGTTGACAGCGACAAGGAAAATGCTGCTGCCCTAGCCAAGGCTCTTTACACAGCAATAGCCATCCCGATGCTACTCTGCTGCTTCATCTACTCCCTGTTGTACAAAACATATCCTCGAGACAGGGAGAGGGCAAGAATGGATGTGCTGATAACGTCAGAGCTGCAGCAGATTGAACTGGAAAGATCCCAGAGGGCCAGTGATTATTACAATGGGGAAGGCGTGTCGGTGATTGACATCGAGTATGGGGAGGAAGAGTTGGATGCTGAAGATGATGAGAAAACATTAATGAGCTACGGAATTGAACAAAGTGCGGCTGGCCAGATGACCAAGACGTGAGACTACATCACTACAGGCAACAATGTGATTCAACAGATCTTCAGGTCTGCTTCATACTCTACAGGGTAACCATACCAGCAATTTTTTTTTCTACAGAAATCTATATCAGCATTACTTGATTCTTTAAAGATGTATAGCTTCCTCAACAGCTAACATATATAGGACAGAATGTTGATTAGTTCGTTTTAGGCAAAATATGACTGACCCTACTGATGAACAAGGTTTTCGTGGGGGCAGAAGGACACTCTAGGTTGAAAATGGCATTGGATCTTTAGTCATCCTAGTTTTATTGTCTATTGTTTTGACCGTTTGAGCCTATAATTTGATGGAATCGTACACCTGTTTTGTAAAATTCATAGTAAAATTTACTGATAAGACTTCAGTGTTCATTAATTGTTCAAGCCCGTCTAGCTCAGTCGGTAGAGCGCAAGGCTCTTAACCTTGTGGTCGTGGGTTCGAGCCCCACGGTGGGCGCGTGTTCTCCTTTTTATTGAGTGGACGATAATCTATGCGATGATATGGTTTTGCACCATAGTTTTTTGCAACTAATACTTTGCCTTGATTGCCATGGCCCATGGAAGGTTTTCTCAAGTAAGATAAAACATCATAGACAGCCGGTGATAATTACAATGAGGAAAATGTCTCAGAGATCGATATCGAGTGTGAAGAACGCTTGGATGCTGAGGATGATGACAAAACATTAATTAATGCACTCTGAAATTAAACAGATCACAGGCTTTCACAGCTCCCAAATGAACTAGACATGAGGTTACAGGCCAGCAATGCGATTTATCACGTCTCCAGGTCTGTGCTCATACCTACAGTAACCACAGCAGTGTTTTAAAAAAAAAAATAAAAGAAATCTCTGGAAGTATTTTTGGTTTTGAAGGTGCGTAGTTTTCTTCAACAGCTAATTATGTTTGGGACCTTAGCTAATTATGTACAGAAAGAGTTTTGATTAATTGGTTTTATGTTTGGGACCTTAGTGATTGGCAAGATTTGCAAGAGCACTGCTAGCTATATTTTTTCCTCGACAAATTTGCAAGGGCATAGCATAACTACTAATGTGTTGCTATACCAAAAAAAACTGCTCTAGCGACTGATTTGTTGCCAGAAACGATGACCAGCAATCGGGGTTAAGGGAAAATTGACAAGGAGTCCATGAAAGAATTTCCAGCAGCAGCAAGCAATGTTCACGAATGTGGTCTCAAGAATGAACCAGGAGAGGAATAAACTAGGGCTCAGGAAGACGGCTGGGACACTTTCTCAATACCAACAGATAACTCAAAATTAATATTCCCTCTGATTTTTTTTAAGCCGTTAACTTTTTAATCTATGTTTAACCCTTCGTTTTATTAAAAAAATTATATAATTATTGACTTTTTTATTATGATTTGATTTATTGCTAAAGTACTTTAAGTATGATTTATAATTTTATATATTTGGATAAAAATTTTGAATAAAACAAAGAGTCAAACGTAAATCAAAAAGTCAACGGCGTCAAATAAAAAACCAGAGAGAGTAATAATAAAAACATCCTATAATGCGATATGAAGAATATTATGATTACTACTGATAACCATAAACCATCAGGAGTCTGATCAAACAGGATACGCACAATGAAGAACTGACAAAAACATACTCAAGTCAAATAAGCCCAATTGGTGGCGAGAGATTCATCACAAGTTGACAGCATGAGCATTGCGTGATCAACCCCAAAGTACTTAGAGATGGATCAAACTACAGTCAGCTAGTTGAGTCCCCCAAAAGAATCTAGTCAGCACACTAAGGCTGAGGCCTGATGGATTTGGATGAAGTTAACATCTCACATTAGAGTAATCGATCACAGTACAATGGTCCTAAGGCAACTACTAAGTAATTATCGCGAGACTGCAAAGTAGTAACACACCTTCACTTCAATCCCAAGGGAACAGCCATGTTGCAGGGCTCATCTCATGCTTCCAGGCCATCGGTACAGCGGATGTGACCTCGCCGCCCCTCATGTCGTAGACACCGACAGAAGTGATCTCCTCCTCATAGGCATACTCCTTGCCATTCTCCAGAACATCGTCCAAGAAGAAGATTTGGTCGGCCGGCATCCCATACTGAGACGCCGGCACAACCCTGGAGCATGGCCGTCCGAGGAAAACCATCTGGTCATCCCCCAGGGTTGTCGCGTTCACCCACCGTGAGTGCTCCAGATCAGCCGTGAACACCTCAAACTCGCTCTGTCCAGCCACAAGGGTCTTGCCTGCCACTCTGCAGCAAATCTTCCTGCGTACCATCATCAACGCGCCACGTGATTCGACGAGGTAGACCTTCTTCTTGTCCGTAGTGACACCATCTGGGATCTGAGTTGGGTACCAGGAGGGATTGCCCTTGATGACCTTCCCAATTCGGGAGATCTGTGGATCACCGGTGCCTGGGTCTTGGCTGATGTCGACGACGAGGAGGTTCTCATCATCAGCAAGAACGCACAGCTTCCCCTGATAGAATGCCATATCTTCAAACAGCCTGCACTTGTCATAAGCTCGTACCGACCATGACGAAGCCCCTGGCTGGCACACCAGAATCTGACTCGTGCGTCCAGCATTGGCTAGTGTGCTGCCGACGAACGCAGCGGCCAGGTTTGGCGAGCACAAGAGTAGCTTGTTTATGGCCATCTTCTCTGAGCTCCTGATATGCATCCAGGTAGTGTGAGGGTAGAACATGTCTACATGTGCATCCTGCCCTGCAACCGCAACCTTCACGTATCTAGCAACTGCATTTGGGGGTCGGAGCCGGACACGAGACAGGGCAGGGAGCGTCACGGTGGCGCCGGCGAAGGGGTCGACCAAGAAGCAGCCGTCGTCGAGCGGGAAGACGAGCCAGCGGCCACAGGCGGCGGTCTTGTAGCCAGCGCAGCCGGAACGAGGGAAGCGGAAGGCCTTGCCGTAGGGGAGGCTGTAAAATGCCCCGTCCGGGAGCGCCAGCAGCGGCAGCGGCGGGTGCAGGGGGGCGACGGCGCGCCACTGCGGGCACACGGCGGCGAAGCGGGCTCGGTCCACCTGGGCCGCGAGGAAGCGGAGCACCTGGACGGCCAGGTCCTGCGGGATGTCCGCCCACGACGGCGGCTGCCTCTGCGTGGCGCGCGTCGCCGCCTCCGCCATGGTGCGCCCGCCGAGCCGTCAAACCTTCGCATAGAAAAGAGACACCGAGACATCACGCGGGGGCGTTGGGATGCAAAGAAACCCCGAGGCGAGACGGCGCCCAGCGCGAACCCGTGCGAGGGGGCAATACGTCGAACACCTCGCGTGCACCGGCAACGCCACTGCACAAGCTGAGGCTCCTGCTCGGCAAATGGGGGAAATTTTCAGATTGGGGGAAAACCAAACCCCATGGGTGGATCCCTGGTTTCCACACCCAATGCCTCACTCTCGATCCCTGGTTTGTTTCGATAATGCAAATTAAAAATAACTGGAAATTGCTAGAATATACTCAACGATTCCAAAAACAATACATGATTTTCTTTTGAAAAAAAAAGATCACATAGAATCAAATTGAGGGATGAGATGAGAGCGAGGATGCAAAGGCGGAGGGAAAGGGGGCAACCTGAAATCGCAACGCAGAAGGGCAGGAAGAATAGAACTGACGGGGATGAGGTTGGAGTGAGCAGGAGCAGCGCGTGTTAAAGCAAGCGGCCGGAGTCTGGTCACAGGGCAAGACTTACCTTTTTCGCTTGTTCTTATGTTTTTTTTCTAACTTTTAATTTAGAATTATTTTAAAATTATTTTACATAGTTTATTTTCAACATTTATTTTTATATAGGTAAGAACATATGTATAAAATTTCTATTCATAAATTATTTTTATCTTATATGAAAAGAAACAAACAATCACCTTCGGAGGGAGAATGGGAGATCCTAGACGAGACTTTCTTTAATTTTATTTTGTTTTTGTCTTTTCTCACGTTATTTCAGCAACACTTTTTCTAGAAAAACATAAGGGAAAGAAAATATGGCGGGGGACAAATTTTTTAGCATACTACGCCCGATTTTTTATGGTTTGGGTTGGCGGCATCAGCGTCGTTACATTTAACCGATTATTTTATTCAGATTTCTTCTGCAGGTAAAAAACATAAATTATATTTAAATTTATTTAATAATATAACAGAGTGAATTTTACAAAACTATAAATATTTTGATCAAATTATCAAAAAATTATTATCCCAAAAGTACATATGTAGCACCAAATTTATCAAGAAATACAAATTTAATATATTATATCACAAAACTACCAATATAATGTTGATTGGTGAAGTTATCAACTACATGTTTTGAAGCTTCACTATTATCATTTTTAATTATAAATGTTAAACATCTGTGATAAATTGATGTTAAATCCATATTTTATTGACATAATGCCTTAAATGTATTTTTAAAAACAAACTTGATGTTTATATATGTAGTTTTACAATAGTTTGGTCAAATTATACGTAGTTTTGTTATTTTTTTCTTAATAAGACGGGCGGTCAAACATAAATTCAAAAATTCAGCGTTGTAAAATATGAAAAACCAGATGTAGTATCTGGTTATGGTGACATTGCTATATTTTTATAATTTGTTAGAGTTTACTCTCCGCTATCGTAAAGTAACTTTACTTTTCTACCAATTTCATTGTTACAGCATTTATGTGTTGTTTGAGATAGTATCGAGAGATGGAAGAACTATTTAATTTCTGTGACAGCTATACGAGGGTATAAATAACTGAATTAACTAGTGCAAACTAAAAATCTTACTTTAGACATGTCATATGTGCAGCTTTTATATAGAATTTTTTTTTAAGAAAACCATCATTAGAAGCTTAAAAACATGCCCGTAAAATCCGAGAATCTGTCATGGGATTAGGACGCAATTTGTAAAAACGGGAATCAAATTCAAGGGAGGTTGTTAAAATGGGGAATAATTATATTGGAGTTTGCTAAAGTTGGGGTATTCTAATATTTTGATTTTGTATTGGTACATGTGACATGAGAAAAAAAAAACAAAGTTTTGAGACCAAGGTAGTATATTCTTTAAAATGGTGAGAAAAATATATTCTGAAATTTAACTTCATCTTTGTTTGGACATGATATTGGAGTGCTATCGTATATAGGAAAAAAATGTTGATTAGGTTATTTTGGTCTGGTTTGCTTTGGAGTCAAAAATAATCTTATCAACTTTTCCAATGCCAAATTTTGATAAGCTTTCGTAAGACCTATTTTAGTATGGTAAAGTTAGTTATCTTTGAAGTGAAGCCAAAATAGCCTAAGTTACATTGATGTGGCTTATTCTTTTTAGGCTTGCCAAGTTTTGGCTTCAATCTAAAACGACATCAAACACTATCAGCCATGTATATTCGCTTCCGATCTTTTGTAAACCAAAATTTAAATTTCTAAATTTAAATTTAAAGTAATTTTGGAATTTTTTTATGTTAGTTTATTTTCCAGCCTTAGCTTTTAGATCGCTAAGAACCTATATAAAATTATTATTATAAATTATTTTTTTTATTTATAAATATGTCGCTTGACTTTTTTTTTTCTAAATAAGTCAAACAACCGCCCTATTAAAATTACCAAATATTGTTCCCACAAAACCGACCAACCATTTCTGTTTGAGGGGCTGTATTGATTAGCAAGAGTTTTGTGGTGGCGAGAAAGAGGGTGACTCCAGTCTCCCGGGATGAAAATGCCATGTAATTTTGACTCTATGAAACACCCTGGTTTAATTGTCTACCTACTGTATTTTATCCAGTATTTTATCAGATGTGATGACTGAGTATTGAATCTCTCAACCGTCTAGCTCAGTCGGTAGAGCGCAAGGCTCTTAACATTGTGGTCGTGGGTTCCCCTCGGTGGGCGCGTGTTCTCCTTTTTGCACCCCAGTTTTTACAGCTTCCTTTTTGCTCCCCAGTTTTTACAGCTTAAACGCTGACTTCAATCCTTGTTCTTACTAGCTCCGTCCATGACAACTCTATTTTTCAATATCTAAGGTTTGATCTTGATTTTATTTAAAAATTTTATATGAAAATAAAAACAAATTAGTCAGATATAAAATATTGTTTATGTTTTATCATCTAGTAACGATAGAAATATTAATCGAAAAAAATTAAATAAGATAGAGTCAAAACATTATATCAAAAAACTTAAAAAATGAACTTATTTTTAGATGGAGGCAATAGTTAATAGTTTCATGCTATATTAATAATTCTTATGCAATGCCTTTGCGCCATCGTTTTTTTTCCACGATACTACTGTTTCACACTTGTTTTTTTTTTAGGGTCTGTTTCACACTTGTTAACATGACAAGCATGTTACACGGTGTTGAGCACATGCACACAGCCAACTTGCTATCGTAAAACTTAATTTCAGCTACATTTTTTTAGTTTCAAGTAGGAAAGGCAGTTGTGCAATGACTATTTTCCTGCAGGTGGAGCCGGCACACTTATTTTTTCGCTTATACTTAAGCTAAAATTTAAATTTTTTAATCTTAAATTTAGACTTAATTTTAATTTTTTATTATAGTTTTTTATTCTTTGCGTGTAGTTAGCTAAAAACACATATGTAAAAATATATTTATAAATATATTTTTAAATATGTCGTTTGTCACGACGTCGTTGATGTGTCTATCGTAGTGATCGATGTCTCTGTCGTCTACAGAGAGTAAGGCAGCGTTCAGCTACCAAAATTTTTTGGTAGCGATGGCATCGACGCGTACGGTCATTATTAAACGTAGTCTAATTACAAAACAAATTTCAGATTCCACCTATAAACCGCGAGACGAATTTTTTGAGTCTAATTAATCCGTCATTAGCACATATTGGTTACTGTATCACTTATGGCTAATCATGTCATAATTAGGCTTAAAAGATTCGTCTCACGATTTCTCCTATAACTGTATAATTAGTTTTAATGTTGATGTCTATTTAATGCTTCATTTATGTATCTAAAGATTTAATACGATGTTTTTAGAAAAAAAATTTTGAAAACTAAAGGAGGCCTAAGCTCGAGCCACGATTTCCACATGGATGGGCCTGCCAAGTCGTTCTTCAATTGATTTTGCCTGGCGATCGGAGAACGGGTATCAATGCCTTAGTTGATTTTGCCAAATCCCCATTAGCGCAGGTATAATAGCTGATTATAAGTTAGTTGTAAACATATTTTAAAAAAATAAGAGATGCGAGAGAAAAGTAGTATGTGTACGATATGTGAAGAACATGTATTAATGTTTTGTATGTAAGTATTGTATGCAGTGACGGATTTAATGTGGGTGCAGGGGGGCTTCATACCCCCTATCCTCTCCGGACCCATGGAGCCTCCTGAAAAAAATCATCATGAATAAAAGGTAAGGGGTGCTTAGTAGTATGTTCAGGTAGTTCAGTCCTTCAATTTTTGGTTTTTTGATCCATCCCTGATTGTATTAATTGGCTATAAATGAATTTGAGCTAGTATTTGGCTATACTATTAAACTTGCTCTTAGGGTCCATGTAACATACCATAATTTTATTTTCGCTATAACTCATTGTTTTGGGATTAGGATCATTGAATTTACTCTCCTTCCGACATAGAAGCTGTCATGTAGGCCTCATAGCCATCATCACTGCATATCAACCATTAAGTCAAGGGGAAGTTACATCAGGAGGGGTTTTGTTCATAGTTTTGGGGGTGAGAGAAAACACAGAGTTGGAAAAAACACACACTATTAATATAAAAGTCTCTAAAATCAATAACAAATTTTTATATAAAATTTAAATTTTGACTTAAAAACATAAGGGACGGAAGAGCTGCTGAACCTTGTCAAGACATGAAATAATTGTTAGCAATAACCCCCTCTTGCTTTTGACAACTTAGGCTACGTAAGTTTTATAGACACGATTAACTAGAATGACATGTCATGCAAAAATGTTTGAAACTAGCATAAAACATGCCTCTCTTAATATATAATTTCATCTATTATTACTTTTAGGTTACATGTAAAACATAAACTATCTAAATAACTAACTGTATCTCCATGAAACTTATTCTACCCTCTCTCTTCGTTAACAAGCTGCCATATCATCGAGCATAAAACTCGCACAGAGTTGGCCTTATCCGAAAGGGAAGAAAATCGCAAAGCTCCTCGAGAGACGATGCAGCTGCTGCAAACCAAACAAGGCGAGGAAATCTCTCGCGATGAATAATGCCCAAACTCGCGCCGGATCTCGCTGTCGGCGCCAGCTCGGTTCCTCGCCCCAGGTCAACATCCCCCCATCCAAATCCAAATTCACGACGACACGCATGCTCCAGCAACTCCGCTTGCTCTGCCTCCCCCATTTAAGTAAGCGAGAGGGGGGAAGAAGGAGAGGGACCCCGGCGAGCGAATCGGCCGATCCGTACTAAGATGGGGAGGGATGCGGAGGCGGATGCGCGGCGGCGGTGGACGCTGGTGCTGGTGAACCTGGCGTCGGTGCTGGAGAAGGCCGACGAGGTGCTGCTCCCGGCGGTGTACCGTGAGGTGGGCGCGGAGCTGGGGGTGTCCCCGACGGCGCTGGGCTCGCTCACGCTCTGCCGCGCGCTCGTCCAGGCGGCGGCGTACCCGCTCGCCGCCTACGCGTCCGCGCGCCACGACCGCTCGAAGGTCATCGCCGCCGGGGCCTTGCTCTGGGCCGCCGCCACGCTCCTCGTCGCCGTCTCCGGCACCTTCCTCCAGGTCACCTCTCCTCACATCCCGCTACTCCGCACCTGTCACTGACAGTGGGACCCACTCCACCTTCCCGTTTAGCACGTACCTACCCATATTTACAAGTACTCTACATTTTATCCGAATATTCCATTTTCTATCCCATTTTTTCTCTTCGAAAAAATTACAAAAAATAGCGGAGAAAGCTGAAGAAATACAGCACAAAATACATACCGGAGGCTAGTCTTCTGTCTGTTGTGTGTTCCACTGACAGCATGGGCCGAGATGGGAATGGATGAACTGAAAAAAATTTCGTGGCGCGCGCAGATGGCGATCTCGCGGGGACTGAACGGCGTCGGGCTCGCGCTGGTGCTCCCGGCGATCAGCTCGCTCGTCGCCGATCACACCGACGACCACACCCGCGGCGCCGCGTTCGGGTGGCTGCAGATGACCTGCAACCTCGGCTCCATCCTGGGTGGTTCCTTCGGAGTGCTTCTCGCGCCGGTCACCTTCCTCGGCATCGCCGGCTGGCGACTGGCGTTCCACAGCGTCGCACTCCTCAGCGCCGTGGTGGGCGTCCTCATCTGGGTCTTCGCCGCCGACCCGCGGGCCAAGTCCAAGACCGCCGCGTCCGCCGCCGACGAGGCCAGGGAGCTGCTCCGCGACGCCAGGGGCGTCATAGGCGTGACCACGTTCCAGATCATCGTCGCGCAGGGGATCGCCGGCTCGATACCCTGGTCGGCGCTCAACTTCTCCGCCATGTGGCTGGAGCTCGTCGGCTTCACGCACTGGGAGACCAGCGTCATCACGGGGCTCTACCTCTTCGCCACCGCCCTCGGCGCGCTCTTCGGCGGGCTCGTCGGGGACCCCGTCTCCAGGAGGTTTCCCAACACCGGGAGGATCGCGCTGGCGCAGTTCAGCTCGGCGTCGGCGCTCCCGCTCGGCGCCGTCCTGCTTCTCGCGCTGCCCAACGACCCGTCCACCGGCGTCGCGCACGCCGCCGTGTTCTTCATCATGGGATTCGCCATCTCCTGGAACGCGTCATCCACCAACAAGTACACATTACACACTGAACAATTTTGCAATGCTGCTACCGCTAGATCTCACAACCTAACTGCACTGTGCAATGCCTTTCTCGCTGTCCAAAATGCAGCCCCATCTTCGCAGAGATCGTGCCGGAGAAGGCTAGAACAACGGTGTACGCTCTCGACAAATGCTTCGAGGCAGTGTTCGCCTCGTTCGCGCCTCTGATCGTCGGTGTTCTAGCGGAGCAAGTATTTGGGTACAAGCCGGTCTCCTCCGACGCAAGCGTGGAGACGGACAGGGAGAACGCAGCTGCATTGGCGAAGGCGGTGTACACGGAGATCGCGGTGCCCATGGCCATCTGTTGCCTCACATACACCTTCCTGTACTGCACGTACCCTCGGGACAGAGAGCGTGCTCGAAGGAACCTCCTCATGGCGTCAGATGATCAAGAAGGCAGTGAAAGTCACTCGGGTGAGATTCGTACCCAGGAAGACGAGGAGTTTGCTGTTGGTTCCATGAACCGGAGGTTAATATCTGCAGGAGAGTAACATCAGAAGAAAGATTGGGTAGAAAAAAGGTTGCCTGTTGCAATGTTTCAGATAGTATGGCATTCAGGTGCTCCTCTTTGGTTTCAAGTTCTCCCAACTGCTGGAGAACTCAGCCTGAGCAGAATCTTGTTGATCAAATCTTCAACAGTATTGGAAGATATGTACAGTACCCTACAGATATAATTTATACAAATCCTGTGAGTAAGGGCTCCAATTGATTGTTTCTATAGCTAAAAACTAAAAAAAACAGTGTAATTGGCATCTCGGGACTCGGTTTCTGTTCCCTTTCTTGTTGAATGTAACTCATTGCTTCCTTTAATCAATTAAACTGGCAGCTCCCCTGCCTTAGTTCATAGAAGAAGTACTTAAAATTGTTAAGCTTAATAAAGCCGAGCATGGAAAATATTGGATGAGAGAGAAATCTATGATATGTTATGATTTGTTGTTTTGTTGCATCGACCCTTATGGGTGTATTTATAGCGTACGTATGGGATAGAAATTTTGAGTATAAGATAAATATTCTATCTTATATCTCTAGGATTTTATCTTTATCTCTATAATTTCTATTAGATTCTGTTATCTCTAATCGTATGTATCTATATCTCTCACATTCCCCTCGGTTGTAACGGGAGCGAAGCGAACGTTTGCGACTAGATTTGAAATCTTATGTTTCACCATTTTTCTTTTTTTTTCTCCATCATCAATTACATCTCTGATGGATAATCCTTCACCTCGGTGACTGCGTCCTCTTCTATGTCGTCTCAGTCCTCCACCTTGGTGACTGTCACATCCTAAGTTTACCCTAGCCAAGAAATAATTAAATAATGCATTAAAAATAATTTGTTAATTAAAGTTCAAGAGAAAACCTTGTGTAAATTAATTTAATTTAATTGGAAGTTTTTTGAAATGTTCTACAATATCCCGAAAGCGTTTTAAATGATTAAGATTTAAATTTAAATAGTCAATAAAATTTGCTTAAATAAACTTAATAAAAATCGGCAAAATTAGAGGCAATTTCTTTTTTTTCCTCCTTCCTTTTTTTCCTTCTTTCTTTTTCCCTTTTTCCCTTTTCTTTTTCTCTTTTCCTTTTTTCCCTCCCTGGCCGAACTCCCTCCCTGCCACGTGCTATCCTCCCCTGCCCCTAGGATCGCACATCTCTCCCTCTTCCCCCTTGTGCGCCACCTCCAGCCCACCGTCACAGTCGTGCAGCCCCACCTCCTCCTCACGGTAAATCAATTCCAATTAATTAGATCTCTAATTTTTATTCCTTTGAAATTTTATCTATTTTCTTTTTAATAGGAGATGGATAACTAGATTTATCTCTAGCTCTCCCCTACAAATACCCCCTAGAGCCTCACCTCTTTTCCACGTCTCCCTCTCCCGTGCACCTTGAGCCATCTCCTGTCCAGTAGTTGCGCAGCAAGCCATAGCAGCCATGCTGCTCCCTATTCGCAACAGCCGAAGCCGATCTAATCTATCGCCGATCTTTAGGTTCGCATATATTTTATTCTTACGAATCAATCTAAATTAATCTACCGTTTAATTGTTTACGTTTTCTAGTCTAACAACGAGGAACAACAGCAATCCGTCGTTGACCTCTCTACCAAATCTCAGGTTCGCATACGTTTTGCTCATGTGAATCAATCTATCTTTGATCTACTGTTTAATTGCTTAGATTTTCTAATCTATTTGCTAACGTGAGATCGATCTATGGTGCGGAGTTCAATTTCGTACACGTAGATTGGTTTTACGTTAAAGTTGTCGGATCCCTGTTTAGCGAGTCATTAAAATCTCGATTTAACGAGTCGTTAGATTCTGTCGTTGTTCCGCTAATAGTTCATAACTTCGCGTTTCGGTTCTGATACGTCATACGAATCTCGAATTCGTGCATGTTTCGATGCTGTCATGCGAATATGTGTTCTATCCGCAATTTCCCGAGCCGCGGCCCAATCCGCGCTTGAAGTCCTCGTTGCCTCCCTGTCCCCCGGGCTAGCAAGCCACTAGCCCAGCCATTCGACCCGCTCCCTCCCCTCGGCCTGCTTGCCCTCTCGGCCGGGCCCGCTAGCCAACCTCCCTTTCTCCTCTCTCCCCCACACCGGGCCGACCCAGAGGCCGCAGCCCAACTCCTCTCCCGGCCGGCCTATTTCCCCTCCACTCCTTCCTTCCTCCGTCCCGGGCTAGGCCAAGCCAGCCCAATCACTCGCGCCCAAGGTTTAGCTTACCTCCCCCTCTCCCTCGGCCGCTGACAGGTAGGGCCCACCTGTCGGAGGCGTCTCCCTCCTCTGTCCACGCCGCGCGTCGGCCTCGCCGCCGCCGTGGATGTGTGCCGCTCGGCCACCGCCCTTCGCATCCTCCCCGCCTCCGTCGCCACCGCGTCACGCGCAGCCTCTGTCGCGTCGTGCCCTGGCACCAAGCTGCGTCGCCTCCTTGTGCGCGTCGAGCCGTCTCGCCGGATCGCGCCGCCACCTCGCTGCGCCGCGTCGCGAATTGCGCTACGCTGCTTCCGCTCTGCCTCACCGCCGCTCACGACCGTGCGCCACATCCACGCAGTCACGACGCGTCACCGGCCGCATTTCGCCTCTGCCGCCGTGTCGCGATGCGTTTCCCACCGAGCCGACGCTGACTGTGTCCTTGCTGCGCCGCCATACTCACTCCCGCGCCACGACATCGCCGTGGCCGTTGCCGCCGCGCCCTCGCACCCGCGCTTCGCCGTCGCCACACGAGCTCGTTGCCCGCGCCCGTTCGTCACTACCGCTCGCCTCTGCTCGTGCCCCCTAGAGCACAAGCGCGCTGCGTCCGCGCCACGTCCGCGTCGCGTAACCACAGGTCGCAACTACCGCCATCGATCCCGCCGCTCCCACACGCATCCTGCCGCCAACAACCACGCAACCGTCGGCCGCGATCCATGCGCCGCCGCGGCTAACCATCCCCACCCTACGCGCTGGCCGCCACACATAAATCCCCCCGGCCGCCGCTCGGTCCCTTTCGCCTGCTCGAGCCGCCATTGCACTCCTTCGCCTCTCTAGTGCTCGCCCCATCGCACGCCCGTCACCCGTCGCACTGGCCGTCGCGCATGCGCGCCGTCCCCGTCGTCGAGCTCCCTCCGCCCACGCCCGAGCGCGCGCGCGCCACCGGTCGACTCGCGCCGCTTCGCCCACTCCACCCGCGTGCCGCCGTCAAGGCCGCCGCCTCTCCTCTCCTCTATCGTCACCGCTTAGCCGCTCCACTCGCCTCCGCCACCGCCGGTCACTGGCCGTCGTCGGGCGTCCGCCGCCGCTGGTCGCCGGATCCTGCCACCGCCGCCGCCCGGTCACCCGCTTCCTGCCTCTATTCGGCCGGAGCATAGCTTCCTCCCCCTCCTCTGCTCTCCCCCTCTGTCAAGTGGGCCTGGCCCGTCAGTCCTCCCCTCCCCTCTCTCTCCTTTGATGGGTGGACCCCACCCGTCATACTCCCTCTCCTCACTGCCTTGCGGGCCCCCTTGCGCCAGCTCTCTCTCTCCCCCACCATGAGCCCTACCTTTCTGTCCCTCTCCCTCTCTGGACCATGGGCCCTAGCCCGTCAGTCCCCTCACCTCTCTGTCTTGTGGGCCTGCCCCATTAGCCGAACCCCCTCTCTCTCCCCGTGGGCCCCCTTTGTCATTCTTCTTGCCCCACTGCCAAGTGGGTCCCCTCTATCAGTGAGCCTCCTCTCTCTTCGCTGACGTTAATGCCTCCAATTAATTGCACAATAAATTCAGGTAAGGTTTTCTGTTTAATTTAAAACCCAGAAAATTTCTAAAATTCATAACTAATTCATCTAGTCTCCGTTTAGGCCCATTCAAGTTTCATTAAATCCAGAAAAATGTCAAGAATCTATTAAAAATAGTTTCTTTCTCTGTTTTAGTAGTTTTATAGTCTGTTTTTACTTGTTTTGCTTTGTTTGTCGTAGGTTTTGACCCCGTCGCAGTGTCATTCATTCTCGAAGTCGTCGCCGAAGTTCCTCGTGGGTCTGAGTACGGCAAGTGGCACCCTTCTTTGATCATATTGATCTGATGATTATAAAATTCCCCGCTTTATGTTCAAACATGCATTGTTTTATGCAAATCTATTTATTTTATTTATCTATTAGTCAATTACCTTTATATCCGTTGATTACCGCTTATTATTGTTATCCCAGGGTTAATTTTGACTAGAAATAGGCTTAGGCAATACTTAGCCATGCTTAGTTCAACTAGCTCACCAATTCTTATTTAATTAATTGTTAGACTTTGATAGACCTTTAATGGTTGTCATCATGATGAATCTCCCGATGTGGATTAATACAACTAAAATATTGCTTATAGTGGGCTGTGGGTGCATGGTTTTGAGAGTTGCGTCCATGGCAATTAAGGACCGGTTCTCGAAAAACCCTGGAAGTCTTACACGTACTAACCACAAGCCAGAATGGGCAATGGTAAGACTCGTAGTCTAGCTTGTCCCTATTCGACGTACCGAGGCAAGGGTGGGCGTGATGGAGTATAGACAGGACATCGTGGTGTAACGATGGCCTCTGCTGCTTCCGGATTCACCTAGGCACAAGAGAGGGCTGCCCGACTTGGTGTTAAGGAGGGGGCAAAACCTGAAGTGTGGTGCGATTGTCTAGGGAGGGTTAGGTGAAAGGTCTTATCATGATTTCCGTACTAAGGTATTATGGTGATACGTTGAGGCATGGTAACATGCTTGGGAGCCATGTCTTGTGGGTAAAGTTGTACACCTCTGCAGAGTAAAACTATTCGAATAGCCATGCCCGCGGTTATTGGGCGAACTGACAGATTCACTGGGATTAGTTGAACCTTTAATAATTTGATTAATCTTGGAATTGGTTTGGCCCTGCGCAACGTGGTGTAATGTTGGCAGTGGTTTGGGTCCGTCGCAATGTGGTTTAACGTTGGACAGAGGGTTGACCCTGTTGCAGTGTGGTGTAACGCTAGAACAGTGGTTTGGGCCTGTTGTAACGTGGTGTAATGTTAGACAGTGGATGATTATTTTAAATGTTTACTTTACTTTTTATTTCAGTCTATTTTATCTTCTGTTTTGCTAAATTACTGTAGCTTTTATGCAACTTAACCATAGACTATCCTTGTTACCAATTGCATTCATTATTCTCCCTCTCTTGGGTGTTACTTGTTAAGTACGGTGGTTTGTACTCAGCCTTGCTTAATTTTTCCCCCACTAGAGCAAGTGTCAGAGTCTATGTAAGAAGGTGCTGGTTCCAAAGTTTGAAGTGAGGTTCAGTCCACCGTCAAGAATGCCTGTGGTGTGGAGCCGTCATCACCAACTGAAGCTGAAGATTAGTTGAGTTTTAGTTTGTTTCTTTTCCGCTGCATTTCGATAGATAATTGTTTTTATTTATTTTTAAGTCGTGGAACTATGTATTAATTTGTCATAGTGTGTACTCAGGCTGATTCCTGGACCGAGATTCAATGCGTGCTATTGTTCAGAAATTTGGTGTAAATTTTGGGCGTGACAGTGACTGCGTCCCCTTCTGTGTCGTCCCTTGTCTCTCTTCTCTATTCCCTCTCGCAGTCATAGCAGGAGTGGCATGGACATAGCGATGACACGGACGCTTTTTGACTGGAGTTGTCGAGGATGATTTGTTGTAATGTATGTCGAGATAGTCGATCATGTGGTAGCCGTGGTAGTCGTAGACGTGATAGTTGATGTAGCCACATATAGCCAAAGGCGAAAAAAATTGAAGACGGAGCTGTGATCATAGATGAGGCACCTTGCAGATGTCAGAGGATGTTATAGGATGCGTCTTTATATATGTCAAAGGATGCCCTTAGGTCATCTTGCAAATGTCATAGAACACTGTTGACGTTAGGTCACTAATTTTTTGTTATACTCCATACGCCGTGTAGGAGGTCACCACCATAGTGATGTCAGGTTGATGCAGTCTTTACCCGTCGTAGATAGCGTGGTCGATGCCGTCGTGGATAAAGCGTCTTGCAGAGATTTCTGTCAGAGGACACGAGATGAATGTCCATCGTTGTGGACGAAGCGGCGTCGTGTTATTTCCATGTTGATGTAGACCATTGGCGGTGTTAGTTCCATAGTTCCATGCATGTTGATAGCGGACGTGAAGACTCAGTAAAGACGTCGACTGCATGATGTAGTACTTGCTTGTTGGTTGATCAATGTCGTCACACCTCTACTTCTGCGGCTAGAATTTGGAAATTTTGTAGCGAGAAGAATCTAATCTATAGATGATATACAGTGGCTAAAACGAAATTAGTCTAATACTAATAATTAGAAAAATATATCTAATTCATAGATAATGGTGATTTGTTCCACTTGTACACTGTATGTACGGCTGGTTGGAACGATCTTATCGTCCGTGGAGTAACATCGATATAGACTGATCATTTTGAATGCCTGAAGCATGGATGCATGTGGCCTTCTCTTGCTCTTGCTGGACGAGCAATTTGCATGACAGCCAATGAGGTGATCGATGGTAGTGCAACTTGATGATTGACGATGGATGCTGGCGTCATTGTCTTTTCATTGAACAGCAAGCCGGAAATCAGTTGAGCTCGCCGGCGGATGCTCGCCGCCCGCGTGTCGGTGTGGACTTGAAATCGACGACTAGTGTTGAGACCTATACTCTGATATCATATGACAAATATTAGATGAGAGAGAAATCTATGATCTGTTGTGATCTGTTGTTTTATTGTATCGATTCTCGTAGGTGTATTTATAGTGTACATAGGAGATAGAAACTTGAAGTACGAGATAAATATTCTATTGTATATCTCTAGAATTTTATCTTTATCTCTAAAATTTGTATTGGACTCTGTTATCTCTAATCATATATATCTATCTCTAACACCGAGAGGATCTTGCAACCAGAGGATTGAACACCAATAACTAAACCAACCTGAGGGGGTGAATGATTGGAACACCAAAAACTAACAACTTTTAGCTGAATTAAAAGTTACCCACGAAGAGATGGAGATCGGTCGGGACGCCTATGTCTCGTCGATCTAGTCACTGAAACCGATAAAACACAAATCCAATAACTCTTAAAAGTGAATTGATCTTTATTTCTTCTATTTGTGTGTTACGAAGTTGCAACAACAACACACACAAAATTTGAACAAACTCGATACACTAACTTTTCTCAAAACTGAACACATAAGAATTAGTATCGAGAGGCCTCCACCCATCTACTATTTATACCCATACGTACAACAGCCTAAAGACCCGGAGCTAACTCATGCAAGAAGTCCTCGGCTGCGTTCGACGCGAGCGTTGTTAGCCGGCACAAAAAACGAGGTAATAAATTAGTACATGATTAATTATTGTTAATCATAAAATATTAGAAAATAGATTAATCTGAATTTTTTAAGCGACTTTATGTAGAAATTTTTAAAAAAATACACCGTTTAACAGTTCGGGAAACGTACGCGCGGAAAACAAGGAAATCTGAGAATAATGACCCTAATCCACCAAGAAACCTTCTTATACATGAAACAAAATAATCCTATTAGAGCAAGGCTAATAGTACAGCCCGTTGCTGGCTTCAAAAGTGAACACATTATTCTACTATTGCCAAAGCCAAAAACCAGTGAATACGCATATACACATCTACACACTTCTCATAGCTAGCTTTGAATTTTCTAATCATCACTTAAATGCTGCCATTGGATGAGAGTAGCCCGGTAGGATGCATGCATGAGAAAAAGATTGAGATGCAGTGTTGGGAGTAGCGAATAACCAAGCTGATTAGTCGTCCGTTATCTTGTCTCTTCTCTTCTGTCCCCTTTATATAGAAATATGATGATGTGGCATAGTTTTATAGCTCGCTTGAGTCCTCTTATTGTACATGCTCTTACAAAACATTGGGGAGCTGAATATTTTTTTAACGGGAATAGATGGCCAAATTCACTTGTGGGCCGAATATTTTTACAGGAATAGATGGACCAAATTTAAATGTGGGTTGAACATTTTCACTGGAATATATGAGCCAAATTTACTTCTAGGCTGAATATTTTTCACATGAATAGATGGGCGAAATTCACTTGTGGGCCGAATATTTTTGACGGAAAGACATGGGTTAAATTCATATATGGGCCGAATATTTTAACGGGAAGAGATGGGCCAAATCTAGATATGAAAGCGGCGCATTGAGATTCTTGACAACAAATACACATAATTCATCAAGCTTGAAAAGGCCTTCCTTTCGTCAGAACCATGCACGATGCAGATGGAATTTTTTGAATTTTAAATTTTATTTATTAAATATTTTACAACTTTAATTTTGTATTTTAAAAATTCACATAACTAACCTCCTACCGCTCTCTATGAGGGCGAAATGCCGACGTGGCAAACGGTCACTTGGCCGGGATGGACGGTTTGAACATATATGTATAACATATATCTTCTAGACTAGAGGTCGAATTCTCATAGCATAGCGGCATATTTTTCTTTGATTTTTGCTTAGGCATTTTAGTTGGCAAAAATAGGAAGAATTATACCTGGTGAAGATTCGACCTCTAGTCTTTTAAATAGAAGAGTAGGATGATAACCACTAAGCTAAAAGAGTGTTTGTGATTAAATAATTACATATGTTATACATATATGGATCAAACCACGGTTTAATTGCGAAAAGTTTCCGGGATGCGCATGGCTATTTCGCGTTTACCCCTTTTTCGCTCTTACAGATGGCGGAAAGGGGCTAAATGCAAAATGACCCGACGTGCCGTTGCTGTCCGTCCCTCCCGACCGGGTGGCCGTTTGCCACATCAGCATTCCGCCCTCCTAGAGGGCGGCAGGAGGTTAGTTCTGTGAATTTTTGGAATGTAAAATTAAATTTGTAAAATATTTAATAAATAAAATTCAAAATTCAAAAAATTCAGATGGAATAACCACATGAATGCAAGACGAGGAGATCAAGGAGAGGGTCACGGGAAGAAACGGCCGGAGACGGCGGAGCACGACTCGGGCGAGCCGTTCCCTCCCGGAGATTATCGCCGCCGCAGGCGGTAGCCATGGTGGAACTGCAGGAAGTAGGTGAAATATTTGAGAGCCCAAATCTTCGAGGGCCCAATAGGTGGCCTGAGTTTTTATGTGGGCTGAATTCGTTCAAAGGAATAAGGTAAGCTCAATTAAATTGTGGGCCGAAATCGTCGGCAAGAACTAAATGGGCCTAGTTCACATGCGACAAATTCAGTTATGGGCCGAATATTTTTCACAGGAATAGATGGGCCAAATTCACATGCAGGCTGCATATTTTCACGTGAATAAGATGGGCCAAATTTAGTTGTGGATCGAATATTTTCACGGAAATAGATAGTCCAAATTCACTTGTGGCTTGAATATTTTTCACGGGAATACATATGACAAATTCACCCATGGGCTGAATATTTTTCATGGGAATAGATGGGCCAAATTCAGTTGTGGGCCGAATATTTTCATGGGAATAGATGGGCCAAATTCAGTTATGGGCCGAATAATTTTCATGGGAATAGATGGGCCAAATTCAGTTGTGGGCTGAATATTTTCATGGGAATAGATGGGCCTAATCCAAGCGTTAGCTAAATTCACCAGTGGCCTTTGATAGGCCGAATTCATTGATTGAAAAGAGATGGGCCTAGTCCAGGCCGGCCGTCACGGTCAGTGCCGATCTGGGATGTGCTCCGGCTGACATCACGCGGACGAGGGAGCGGCACGCCTGCACGTGCCCTATCGGCCACCCACGGTGGAAACACGGATGATGCGGCCGCGCCGAGAATGGATGCGCGCGACTCCGTTCGGCGCGCGGCGCGTGCCACCGACCAACCGGCACCAGCTGTTTTATTTGTCGATGAAATGATATTTTTTATTTTAATAACTACGTACTATTTAGGATGTACCGTACGTAAAATGTTTGACTTTTTGGGTTGCGACGTTTGACCATTCATCTTATTTAAAAATTTAGTACAAATATAAAAAATAACAAGTCGTGCTTAAAATTATTTTGATAATAAAATAAGTCAAAAGAAAAATAAATGATATTTCTATAATTTTTTTAATAAGACATGATCAAACATTACAAGAAAAAAGTCAAACATCTTACATTATGAAATGGAGGGAGTAAATGATAAAATTAATTACTAAAATGTTGAAAATTTATTTTACAAAAAAATACATTCGAAATTTTATTAAAAAAATACAATTTAACCATCCAAGAAAGATCCGTAAAAACTAAGAAAACAAAATAAGAAAAGGCATAGAAAAAATAATATAAATGTAGTGGAATTATTTAGTTACATATTTAGATTATATAAATTGAATTCAGATAGTACTTAATTAATAAAAAATAATTTTTATATGGTGGAATTATAAATGTAATATTCAAAAACATTTGGGAGAAAATACATGAACTCACACCTAACGTCATACGTGGACACACCTACGTGCAACAGCGTCGAGCCCGCGACATTAGGAGAACCGCAGCTCGGGCATCCGCAGCAGAGGAAGGCAGGGTCTGGGATAGTAGCTAGACTTGATTTTAGGAGAGTTATTTTCTAGTCTAGTTATTTACAAATCATTAGTTTCCAAGTTTAGTACTTTCCAAGTTTGTGGCCAGCGGCCTATTTATCTTGTACTTCGCATAACAATTGAATCAAACAAGAAATTATCAATCTATCTCCTCTCTCTCCCAACCAAGCCTGCGACAGGGGGAAACCTTGCTGGAGAAGACGACAGACTGAGGCTACGAACTGCGTAGCCGAGGGCCGGCTACCCGAGGGCTTGACGCCCTTGACAACATGGTATCACATTCCAGAAGATCCTCGCCGCGTCGCTCCATCTCCCCACCACCCGTCGCGCCCTCACCACAACCACCAGCCGCCGCACCGCCATCCCCCGCCTCTTCCTTCGTTGCATCCTGCCTACCCGGCATGGGTGACCCCAATGACCTCAAGGCCGCCGTGGAGGCCCTCACCACCACCATGAAGAAGATGCAGACCTCGACCGCCGCCAACGCCAAGGCCATCGTCGCCCTCTCCTCCGACCGCTTCTCTTCCTCGGGCGCCAAGACCAACTCCGACGAACCCCGCACCGACTAACCACAGCGATTTTCAGAAGATGGATTTCCTGTGTTATGATGGGAAGTTCGATCCGCTCATCTTCCTCAATCGGTGTGAGTTGTACTTCCACCAACAGGGGATCATGGACGAAGAGAAGGTTTGGATGGCGTCATATAACCTTGAAGATGGCGCACAGCTATGGTTCATGCAAGTCCAGGCGGGTGAGGGTACACCATCGTGGTGTCGCTTTTGGGAACTCCTCGATCTGCAGTATGGGCCGCCACTCCGCTTGGCTCCCCTCTTCGAGCTAGTCGACTGCCGCCGCACTACCACCATGGAGGACTACCAGGACCACTTCCAAGTGCTCCTGCCCCGCGTCGGCTGCCTGACGGAGGCACAACAGGTTCAGCTTCACCGACGGTTTGCTCCCTCCGCTCAGTCTCTAGGTCCAGGTGCATAATCCACAGTCCCTTGTCACCACCATGAGTTTGGCTCGACAATTCGAGCTGATGGAGCAGTGCACCGCCGCCCTGGCCAAAGCCCCTGGCCACGGGATACTACCGGAGTCGGGTCCGCGCCAAGCCTCGGCCCAACCGCCGGCGCACAGAGTTGCTACATCCCCTATCTACCAGGTTGTCACGGGCGTCAAGCCCTCAGGTAGCCGGCCCTCGGCTACGCGGTTCGTAGCCTCGATCCGTCGTCTTCTCCGGCGAGGTTTCCTCCTGCCGCAGGCTTGGTTGGGAGAGAGATGAGATAGATTGATAATTTCTTGCTTCATTCAATTGTTATGCGAAGTACAAGATAAATAGGTCGCTGGCCACAAACTTGAAATCTACTAATTTGGAAATAACTAAACTAGAAAATAACTCTCCTAAAATCAAGTCTAGCTACTATCATCATCGGCCCTGCCTTCCTCTGCCTCTGCTGCGGATGCCCGGGCCGCGGCTCTCCTAACATCGCGGGCTCGATGCTGCCACACGTAGGCGTGTCCCCACATGACATATGTGCGGCAGCATCGAGCCCATGATGTTAGGAGAGCCGCGGCCCGGACATCCGCAGCAAAGGAAGGCAAGGCCGGGGATAGTAGCTAGCCTTGATTTTAGGAGAGTTATTTACTAGTTTAGTTATTTCCAAATTAGTTTCCAAGTTTGTGACTAGCGGCCTATTTATCTTGTACTTCGCATAACAATTGAATCAAGCAGGAAATTATCAATCTATCTCCTCTCTCTCCCAACCAAGGCAACGATAGGAAAACCTCGCCAGAGAAGACAACGGACCGAGGCTAGGAACTACGTAGCCAAGGGTCGGCTACCCGAGGGCTTGACGCCCTTGACACCTAATAACCTCAACATTTATCCCCCACATTCCACAGAAATATGTGCTTCCTATGTGTACCATCACAATTAATCAATTTCCTCTTAAAGCATGCGCTGCATTTGTCCGGTTTATCCCCTTAAACTCCAATATATGATATTTTACATCTCAAACATTTTGAAAACAAGATAATTGCTATTTTGCCCATAAAACCGAGCAGCTTCGCTGGAAAGGCTGCGGACCCATTGGCTTCGCTAAAATGGTCTCATATCCGGTGGCTTTGCTCTAAAATGGTCATTACAACTATTTTTATTCACCAAAAATCTAAGTCATCCAGTCAACACAAATTGTAACCAGTTAATAGAAACCCATTTGAATTTTTTTTTGCTCTAGACCGGTCTCTATCTGTCTCTCTCGCGTGCGCGGGTGACGAACAGGAGGCGCTCATGCCCGGCGCCGACGGCGCCTACCTCGCCGGCCAGCGGACCCCCGACCGCCGCTGGCCAACTCCCCCACCGCCTCACGCCTTGGTCTCCCGAGGCCGGCCCCCTGTCGCGGCGCACGTCGCCTGCGCCGCCCGGGCCCAATCTGCGACCTTGGCGCGCCTCGCCACCGCCGGCCGGTATATTTTTGGATGTTGCATTTGACAGCAAGTAAAGAAGTACTGATCCTGGCTTCATACATGCATTTCTTAGAGAAAAAAAGGAACTGATACAACAATTTTGCAATTTGTATTGTCAAAGTGAACAGATCAGGTCACAAACTAACCAACGGCTTAAATTTATACAACAATTTCGCAATTTCTATACAACAATTTTTGGATTGCTGCGTTCAGCAGCTACTGCTGCTCAAAACTACTCTGCTGCTGCTGCTGCTGCTTTCCTCTGTTCTAGCATCGGGCGGGTCCGGGCGTCGGCCGGGAAGCATGGCGCGGCGGCGTTGGACGACGGCGCGTCGTCGGCCTGGAGCCTGCAATCGGCCACGGTCGCAAGAGCTGCGCGCCCAGGTGGCAGACCGCCCAGGGCGGCGCGGCTGCGCGAGGCCGTCGGCCTCGGGCGGCCAAGGCATGGGGCGGCAGGGGAGTTGGCCGGCGAGGGAGTCGCCGTCAGCGCCTGGGCATGAGCGCCTCCTGTTTGTCGCCTGCGCACGCGAGAGAGACCGGTCTTCAGCTAAAAAAAAAAAATCCAAATGGTTTCTCAGATTAACTGAGGAGTAATTTAGTCATAATTTGCGTCGACGGGTTGACTTGGATTTTTAGTAAATAAAAATTGTTGCAATGGTTATTTTAGAGCGAAGCCACTGGATATGAGACCATTTTAACGAAGCGAACGGATCCGTAACCATTCTAACGAATCCACTCAGTTTCGTTGCCAAAAGAGCAATTATCTAAAAACAGATGAATTGACCTTCTAGCCAAATACCCAAAAAAAAAAAAGCAGAATGGTTCAAATACAATTACCATAAATTGCATAAGTGAAATCAACCACCATCAAATAATATTGCAGTCAGTCAGGGAATCTGAATCAGACCAGAGGAACGGCAACGAGAGAAGGCAAAATGATGCAGGAGTGACGAATAGGGGCAGGGGGCTCGACTTCAGGCGTAAGTTTGATGGAGATGCACCAAAGTCCAGCGGCAAAGACAAAGATGATGTCATGCAGTGCTTCTCCAGTCCTGATAGATACTACAAGATACGTGTATAGCAACAGAAATGATTTGAGCTCCATGCTGCTTTACCTTTTTCTTCATCAACTTACTTGACATGACGCAGGATGCAAATCATGCCGTTTTTTAACATAATACTGGAAAGAAAGGTGAAAACATCTACCATGATCTGGGAGAAGAGAAGAACTTGCTTGTACCAGTGGTAGTGCTGCTGATCTAACATTTGCAAGATCGGTGAAGAGCATCAAAATATTGTGGGGTGCACACCGCACTTTGTATATCTTCCTCGTTATAAATAAATAATAAACAAAATAATACTTCTAATGCTCTGTAGTTTGTATGTACCAGCGGCAAACAAGATTATAGACAACAGTTACAGGATTGCAATATGCTCCTATACACAAAATACTAATACAATCAACCACAATGGATACGTAAAGTAAAATAAATGTGTACTTGCTGCTCTGTACCATATTTCCCTTGCGTAAAACTATCTGTCCAACTAGGACAGGCATGAAAAAAACCTGTAACAATGTATTTTAACATTCAGAAAAAGGACTAAGGACCTTGTTTGATAAAATGAAGTACAGTTCAGAAAATTCAATTTGCGTACAGTGTATTCACTTGCACTGCACAATCAAGGATTTTGATGAGAATATTAAGATGACTGTGCAGTTATTTATTAGCTTGCTTTAGTAGCCGAGAACATTATATAGAATCCATTTCTCACAAATGTGAAATCAACAAGCCCACATGCTCTGCAAAGATCTTCAAACTCCACTTCTGATAAGAAGATATTAGTGCCAGTAAATTGGCTGATGTACTGCAAGAAAATTCCATGAGAAGTGAAACAGATTATCACACCACAAATGGCAGCACAACATATTCCAAAGGTTAATGTCCCATATACTAATTTGATGTGTTCAACCATTAAAGATAATTCCAATTTTAAACAACTACCATCACTGCGAAGCACGTTAGATCCTCTTAAAGGATCCTTATTTACGGATAATTAGGTTTCAGGATTACCGGGCGCCCGATCCTCAGTACCGGTACAGCTGGTGGAAGAATATCTGCAACGAAAGTGGAAGCAACAAAAACACCCCCAGGTCGAAGGACTCGACTAATTTCTGCAACCTGAAAATAAAGGAAAAGGTAATAATGTCTAGTCTTCTCACATGGTGGATATCTGTAGACAACTAGGGTAAAGAGTATTTGTTCCTGACTTCCTGGAAAACTTTATATAGTGTATACTGCATATAGAAAGCCACAAAAATGCACTGTGACTTCTCACAAATATGATTCCTTGTTCAATAACATCAAGTGAACCTTAATACATGTGTAACAATTGACCATGAGTAAGCTTTCATATGTCTTGGTGGTGGTTCTTGTTTATCTGATAGTTTTGCTCTAGGGAATATTGGAACCAGGAAAGTGTGTGCATGTTCTTGTTCTAGTACTGTGCATTTTCAATGGGTTCTACAGATGGAATTTAAAAAAAATTAGAATTTGTCCACCGCATGTATTTTGAGTGCACGAAAGAATGCCAGTCGCAAACTCAGTTTTCTTTCTCTTTTAGATGGACAAAGTTTTACATTTTAGACGTTGTATAAAGAAATGCCTAATAAAGAAACAACTGAAGCAGTTTGTTGAACTCCACAATACTAAAAGACAGAGTAAGGCCATAAGAATGTTGTAGACATAACATTGTTTATTCAAATTGAAATCTTACAGCACAAGCAGGGGATGGCCAACAATGGATTGCAGCACCTGCATGGACAGCATCAATGGAGCCACTCACGAAAGGGAGTCTTGATATATCAGCTCTCACCAAGGCTAATTTTCTGAAAAAGAAGCAATGCATAGCATCAGAGTATATCGATCAACATTAGAATAAACCAATAATGACAGGAAAATGATATAAAGCATAAATAACAATGCAAAGGATACAAGGAATTATAGAAACTTGGCGATTAAGGGAAATGCGGTCCGTACTCATCTGAAATATTTTCCTCCTTGATGAATTCATTGCACTGCTTCAACATATTCTCTGAGAAATCAAGTGCCACAACAAGAGAATACAATTCACTCTTAACAAACAATCTCGAAAACAGGCCACTTCCACAGCTTGCATCAACGATAATCCCTCCAGCTGTCGGTTTCAGATAAGCTTTAGCTGTTTCATACTGCAGTTGGAACACAATATGTTTCAGAAAATAATTATACCTAAAAATGATAATATGGCTAAAAGTTGGGTTTGGGCACCAAGATTGACATTATAATTATTTTTTTTAACAGATAAGAGCATATCAGAACCTAAACTCGGACGTTGTCTTGTTCAATTAGTTTCTAGCGATAAAAAAAAGGAACAATGTACAGTCTATCAGCTAGCCCCACCACCAATTTGCACTACACCCAGATTGTGGTGTGAAGTTGTGAACAGGAATTTTCTGGCCTTCCTTCAGAAAATGCTTGTCTATGAAGAATCGTGCATATATTCTGATCACATTCTTCTTAAGATTTGTTTGTGAGTTATTACTATACAAGAGATTTGGATAGCAATAACTATGTAGGGAAACTATTTTTCCTCATAAAGCATAAAAGAAATTTCAATCAAATATTTCATGCAAACAAAAAAGTGAGTGGCATGACCTCTCTCTCTGGGCCTGGGAAACCACCCCATATAAAATTTTGGCGCCATCCCCTCTCATAAAGAAATGATACCAGTGGAGTCCTGTTTGAACAATCAACCATGAGGAATGGTCTGAAGAGAACTAATTTACAAACAAAAAGTTACTGTATTGTTAACCCCAGCTCCGCAGCATAAAACAGTTATACTGAAGTTAATTAAATAACAATTTGCAAACACATAAACTATTCCTTGTGAAAGGGAGACGTGCTTCATACCACGTCTCCCAGCTGATCAAATTTTCTAGGTTTCATAGAGGTGATGAAGTTTCTAGCACTACATATTCTACAGCCACATGGCATGTTACCAGCAAATAATTATTTTTACTCTCAAACAAATACTATGAGACGCTTGGCTACACTGTGCCAACAGTCCAAAAGTCAGTATTACATCAACTTAGAGCAAAATAGGTTAGGTTTCTCTTATAATGTGATCTGTCCATCTAAAATGATCGGCTTATCAAACTTCTGAAGAAATATATTACCTGAAAAGCTCAGTTGACACCGTCGTGGACTCGGAGTATACAGTAGAGCCAACCGCGACAGTCATGTCCCAGTAATCCCCTCTATTGGGATAAAATTTCTTGCAGGTAGAACACTGAAGACTAGACGCAACATTGAGCGGTCTGGTAGCAACAATGCAACAAATTAATCATCAAAAAGGGAAAGAAAAGCGTAATGGACGTTCGGTATGCTGTACATATTCAAATGGCAGATACCACCTACAAGGACTGATCGCTCGAGCTTGCGAGGGGATAGTAGCAGATTGGACATGCCAGCTTGCTCAGCTTCTTCTCCGCCTCTGGCTCCACAGAAGGTTCCTGCGCAATCAAAAGTCCACTGTTATATTGTGATTCTCTTCAACGAACACAGATCACAGAAAACATCATGTCCCGTTTCCAGCTCCAAGGAGCAGGCGGTATAGCCCGCCACCCGCTCGACGAAATGTGGCAAAGGGCACGCTCGCTCACCGCGACGACCTCGTCGGGGACGGTGCTGACGACGTCGGGGCTAGCGCTGGCGCGCAGGGACGAGCGCAGGACCCTCTTCGCGGCGGCGGACGCTCCAAGCGCGCGCCCCCGCGTCGGCGCCGCGACGCACGAGAGCAGGCGGTGCCCGCCGCGACCGCAGAGCGCCACAGCGGAGCTGGCCGCGGACGCGGAGCGCGACCACATCGCGAGCGTCCGGAAGCCGAGGCGTGGTGGTGGTGGAGGAGGAGGACGACGAGGAAGCGAAGGCGAACTGGAGATCGTCGAGGAGTCGATCGAGGAGGGAGGTGTTTGTTTGTGTGCGGCGCGCGGAGCGCCCACGAGGCCACGAACGGGAGGCTGTGGCGGACGAACTGGGTGGGCGTTGTGTGGAACAGGCGAAGTGATATCCTGAATAAGTCCACTTTATCTCCCTCTTGTTTACAACTTGTTTCAAAATTCAAACACGCTCCTGAGACTCTAGGACCAGAAATATTAGAACCCGAATTTCGCGAATCCCAACTAAAAGATGCCCTGGACAATATAAAACTCTCTCCTCTCTTCCATATATCGTATCCCCTGGCCTTGTCTCTAATTTCAATCCAGCTAGTCATGACGGAGGTCAAAAGTGTGAGCGAGGGAACAACAAGCAATGAGGAGGGTCGTGGGACCATGAGTCTCTCATGCATCATCCACATCACCGCATAGACATCCCCATGCTCACGTACTCCCGTGGTATTGCAGCCCCCCCTCGCGCGCGCTCGTGTTCCCACTCACGATGCGAATGAAGTAGGGATGAGTTGACGGCGCACACTGTGGCATCATCGTTGCAACGTCATGTCTCTTCCATGGCAACCTCATTCTCTCTAGATCTCCGGTGGAGAGTGCAAGCAAAGGGCAGTGATAGTGAACTTCTTCCTCCTCCCTCATCTCTCCCACCACAGCTCCAATTCCCCACACCGTCGAGGAATTGCATCCGACTACCCTCACCATCGCTAGCCTAGCTCCTCCTCCCATCATCCATTCCTAGTGTTCGCCCTCATTGTCACTGTCACCGTCATTGTTCACTGTCCCACTAGCGGAGATGATGGAAAAGATAGAGGGGGAGTTTTTATTTTTATTTTTCTCTATTTGACTAGCATGTGGGTCCCACAAGCTGACTAGGATGACACATCAGATAAACCACTCCTCCGTGTTGTCCAAGGACCGTGGGATTCGCGAGTTTGAGATGGGATTCGCGAGTTTGAGATCCAAAATTTCTGGTATTGGTGTTGAGGATGTTTTTGAAACTCGGAGTAGGCATGAGGGACATAAAGTGGACTATTCTTATGTGGGGTGAATTGAGATGGACCAGAAACACATGAACGTATCCAGATGCCACCGTGTTGGGTTGGACTAAAGAAGGAAAGAGTACGTCTAACCAAAAGCCCCCCAATGGCCCCAGACGAATTTAACTCATGTCAATTAATTAGGGCAACCTATTTCCCACATAGAAAAGGCCATTTAGCCTCCCTCAATTGTTAACCGAATCTGATTCATCTATCTTAATCATGAAAGCGGATGGATAGTCTCCTTCGACTTTCTATACCAGTTTAAATCAACTCCCTCGATGTCCCGTATGATGTGGTGCGTTGCTCGGCTAACATGGATGGTTGATCGCGATCTTCCTGCCCTACATTAGTGATGCCTATAGTGTTGGCTATGAATATGGCCCAACATGGACGTTGTACATTGTGGTCTCTCCATTAGGGTACCCATTAGCCTATGGCTCAGTGTAGTCTATTGTTTTAGCTTATGATGGACGGGACCCTATCTATGGCTTCACGCCACCTACAGTGGCAAGCTATGGAGTGGCTCCTATGGCTATGGTTGCTGATGCCAAGATGAAAAAAAAAAGATGGGGTGGGATAGGCCTAGCAGTGGGTGTGACAACTTGCGTGCTTGACTAGCACTAATGGGCGATTAAATCATGGCCCCTCCGGTGGGCTACACATTGGCCTACGGCTCAGTGCAGCCTGTTGTTCTAGCCTATTATGGAGTGGCTCCTTGTATCTATGACTCCGTAAACTTGCGCTGCAAGCTATGGAGCGGCTCCTGTTGATTGTGGCAACCGATGTCAAGAAGGAAAAAAAAACAAGATGGGATGCGATGGGCCTAGCGGTGGGCACGGAGGCCGTGGTGCTTGACTAGCATTGGTGGCTAGCGCCACCTATCTAGAGAACATATTCGAGTACATGGTGGAGTGGGTGGAGAAAAGCTATGACTATGGCAATGACTATTGATTGGCTTACCATTCAATTTGCAGTTGTAGGGAGAGCGGGAGAGAAATAACAATCAGATTGTACCCTAGTATTTGGAAACAAATTGAATCTTCTATTTTTATCCTTATCTTAAAAAATATATTAAATTCAAATTAAGTAGTCGATCAACATTGCAAATGCAAATAACTAAGGTGAGATTGACAAATTGTCCATGTTTTGTGATCCTATATTACTAGAGGCGTTCATGGTAGATAATTATCGGCGGCAGTGCCTAGTTTTCATCGATGTAGGAGATGTCCAGGAAGTGCACGACCTGACATGAGTCCAATTGTTGCACGTAGGACACCCTGTCAGTATTGCTAGAGCCCACGCCCAGCACGTGTACTCTGTATTGGATCAAAGATATTCTAGAGGGGGTGAATAGGATTTCTAAAAACATGGTTTAAAATAAATGCACAAAATTAAACTATCCTAAGTTACTAGGTTGTGAGTGGTCATAAGTTTTGCAACCTAGGCCTTTCCTAGCAATTCTAGGAAGGCTACTATAAGTAATAGCACAAGAACAAAAGCAAGAATATAGATTGTGAAGAAAGTAAAGAGTAAGAAAATGACACAAGTTGATTATTCTTAAGGTATCGAAGATCGACAATCTTCCCTAGTCCTTGTTGGAGCACTTTACACACGTTAAGAATCGAAGATCGACAATCTTCCCTAGTCCTTGTTGGAGCACTTTACATGCAAGTGTTGCTCCCTCCTTTGTTCATGAAGTTCAAAGGCTCTCTTGTGGTGATCTTTTTACTCTCGAGATGGTGAATCCCAAACCCTTCGCAACACTTCTGAGTCTCCCACAAACTCACAAGAGATCACCAGAATCTCCTTCGATGCTGTATAGGCATGTCAAGATGCAAAGAGTAATAAGAATTGTCTCCTTACTTGAAGCACGTCTAAGAAGACTCTCGGTGGTACAGACAAGGCTACTAAAAAATTAAGCAAGCACTAAGCTTGAGAATGATGAAGCAAATATTGCTCTATAGTGGACTCTTGGGTGAATCTAGGAAACCACATATTTATAGGCCAAATTGAGCTTACTAGTCGTTTGCATTGTAGAAAAAACAAACTTCATAGTGTCCAATAGTACAACCAGGACCCGGACAGTCCATCTCTTTAAAACTTTTTCAACGATCACTTACTAATTGGTCGTTGGGTTGTAAAGGTCCGGACAGTCCAGCCTAGCCTAGACTATCCGTTGCAACTCATCCAACTATTGAGGTTTGTTCTACATAGACCGAACAAATTTATATAAAATTTTAAGAAATGTCCCAAAAGCCAAATGACAGATTTACAAACGAAAAATAATTGACGAATTAAAATTTTATATATGTATTCTCAACAATCTAAAAGCCAACGCTGGAAAATAAATTTTAATGAAAAAACAAATCAACTTTAAATTTAAGGTTGAAAATTTAAATTTTAACTTATAAGCAAAAACAAAGGATAGAGGGAAATATTTTTCGTTTGCAAACATGTCGTTTTTATTTATTTTTCCTAGAAAGGCCAAACAGTGACCCCATCCTCTCTCACCCTGCAATATTTGCCCACTCAAACGGGCCGTCCTTGAGTAATATACAACCTCGAATTATATATTTGGCATATGACGGTCAGCTCTTTCCAACAATACCAGCCTCTGTTTTTGAAACTTTGGGCTTGCTTAATTCACAAAATTTTTTTCCAAAAACATCACATCGAATTTTTGGACACCTAAATAAAACATTAAACATACATGAACCAAAAAACTAATTACACAGTTATGAAATAAATCTTGAGACGAACCTCTTGAGCCTAATTAGTCCATGATTAGTCATAAGTGCTACAGTAACCAACATATGTTAATGATGGATTAATTAGACTTAAAAGATTCGTCTCGCGGTTTCTAGGCTAGCTGTGAAATTCGTTTTTTTCATTCGTGCCCAAAAACCCCTTTTGACATCCGATCAAACATTTGATGTACACTTCTTCTAAAAGTTTTCTCGATCTGAACACCCCAAACGCCTTGCTGCGCTGGTTGAGAAGTCAAACATGCGCCCGGCTTGCTGCTCCTGCGGCTCGTCTTCCCTTGTGTCCAGAGCTTGGGCGCTCAAACGGTCCCACATGTAATGCAGAATGTAGGCAAAGAGCAAGACCGATCCGAAGGTTTCTGTAAGAAAGTCTTCATGCTCATAAAAAAAAGTAAGAAAGTCTTCATGCTGCCTAATTACCCAACTCGATGCCTAACCACAGTCAACCGAAGTCCTTAACACTGACCAGCCATCACCCAAGAGACCGTCTCCCCCTGAGTATCAGATCACTTTCTTTTTCCAGAAGAGAAAAGCTTTTTTAACATAATACAAACACGAGCCCTCGTAACACGCACGCACTCACCCGTGTAAACCATGTATATGCACACCCTAACCCTACGAGCATTTACGAATTCTAAGTATTTTTAAAGATTGAGCTAGCTATATATCTTAAGATTAATGAAGTCATCATTGACATCTCACTATCAACATAGGTACATTATCTACCACGAAAAGAATAATTATCCGTAAATACGAGAGTACCTATCAAATCTGAAATTTGAAAAGTAACCTAACGAAAAATTGGTTTAGGAGAACTGAAAAATATACGCTTTTGGTTTTATAGCATTGAAAATTACCGGTCCACACTATCACTCTCATATTTTTGCTTTGGCTTATGCTTATAAGCCAAAATTCAAATTTTTAACCTTAACTTTAAGGTTGATTTGGTCGTTTTTTCGCCGAAATTTATTTTTAACATTAAATTTTAGATCCCTAAGAATACATTTATAAAAATTTTGTATGTAGTTATATTTTCGTTTGCAAATAAAACCAAACTCACCCTTAGTCCGTCTGCCCAATCCATCATTGTCAACCTAAGGTGGTGTTTGGGACAAGGGACTTATTTTTAGTCTCTTGTCTCATCGAATGTTTAAACGCTTATTATAAATAGTAAACATAGACTATTAATAAAACTCATCTATAATCTTGGACTAATTTGCAAGACGAATTTATTGAGCCTAATTAATCCATGATTAGCCTAGGTGATGCTAAAGTAAACATGCTCTAATTATGGATTAATTAGGCTTAAAAAATTTGTCTCGCGGATTACCACTCATTTATGAAATTAGTTTTTTATTAGTCTATGTTTAATACTTCAAATTAGTGTCCAAACATCCGATGTGACATGGGGCTAAAATCTAAACAACCCCTAAGTCATGCAATCAAGCATCTCCCAACAGCGCACCGCCGATCCTTCTGAAATATTTGTTTGTCTGTTGCAATTGAATTGTTGTTCAAATTGATAAATGGAATCTATTTATGCCCTTGTCTGTTTTCCATGTGTGCTAACATATTAAGCTTTTGTGTTTATGATTGTTAAAGTTTAGATCGGAAGAGATCACCGATGACGCCGTTGTACGTGTATGCATCGAGCAAGACGCAACGGAGCATGCGGGGCGAGTTGGCGACAGAAACATATGCATGTTTGATCTACCCCTACATCTATCTTGTGTGGGAGGTGAAGTTGGTCCTCTGGTCAAGTCAAATGATAAACAAAATAAAATATCTAAAAACATAAAGAAGCGACATTTCTAATATGTTAATGTGAATTGGTAACTCCAAATGCTTAACAGAAAGTCTACGGAACAAATTTCCATATGGACAGGAGTCGTTACCCTATGCGCTCCGCTCCTCCACGCTCCTCTATCTCCGCCCCTGTATTGTTTTGCGCGTCGACGTCGCCTTTCCCCTGTGCTGCTTCGCCGCCAACACCAATGTCCGTTTGTGCTACTCCGCTAGCTGGTTTCACGCTCTGGCACGTGCCTCCCAACACTCCACCGTCACTCCGTGTGGCGCTGATGATATCAATTGATATCATCTAGTACTAGATAATAACATACAATAATAATATTAACTGATCTAGTTCTAGATAATATCAAATTAGTATCATCATCTACCCTCGATAGCTTATCCATCGGGACGAAACAGTACTAATTATCTATAACCATTTTAATTTTTTTTCCTAACTAGCGGAATTGTAGTGCAGACCAGTCGACCAGCAGCAGAGCTAGAGCGGTAGAGTTCGGCCGTTTGACGTTTGTCTCCGGGAGCTAGCATTGGCAGCAGCTAAAGCCCATGTGACCATCCCATTCCCATCCAATCCACCCACTGTACCAAACTCCACGCCTCGATCAGGTCCACCCCCCGGCCCCCTCTCCGACGTTTCTCCCCCCCTTCCCCGCGTCGTCAAACCCCCCCCCCCCCCCCTCCCAGCTCAGCCGTCTCCACGACTCCGCGCCTCCGTCGTGGTGGTGGTGGGTTCGCTTCCCACTCCCACACTACCCTTCTCCTCCTCCTCCTCCTCCTCCTCGCCGCCTTTTTCCTCCGCGATTTCTATATATAAAGGGCCCCTAAATACCTTGCCCCTCCCTCACTCCACCGGATCTTCACCGGTAACGCCTCGCCGCCGCCCTAAACCAACCCACACGCCGGATCTTGCGAGGTGTTTGTTTGCTGCAGGACAGAGATGGCGCCGCCGAGGCCGAGGCCGGCGCTGCTGATGCTGCTGCTCGTCGCCGTGCTCCTCCTCTCCCACATTGCGCTCTGCTCGTCGGCGGCGCCGGCGGCGGGGAAGCCCAAGGGAAAGGCCGCCGGCGGGCGGAAGGCGCTCCTGGCGGATGATGGGGAGGAGGTGCCGACGCCGGCCAAGAAGGCGAAGGGCGTTGCCGCGGCGGGGAAGATCAAGAAGAAAGTCGGGGTTGATGCCAAGAACCAGACCAAGGCTGTGAAGGTTAAGAAATCGGAGTCGGATGGTGCGGTGAAGGCGACCAAGAAGTCGGCGGCGGCGGGGACGAAAGCTCCGGCGGAGGGCGCTGTTGCGAAGGCCAAGGTCCCGAAGGTGGACAAGGCGGCAACGGCGAAGTCGAAGGGCACCGACACCGGGAAGCCTGCAAAGGTGGCGAAGGCGGGGAGTACCAAGGCGGTGAAGCCGGTGAAGACGGCGAAATCTGAGTCCGCCGCCAAGGCGAAGAAGCCGTCCAATTCGACCGTCGATGCTGGCGCCAAGCCAGCCAAATCGAGCAAGAAGCAACCGGTGGTGGCTGGCGACAAAGCGAATGCCAAGGTGAATGCCACCGCGACCAATGAGGCGACGGAGGTGGAAGAGGACGTCGTGTTCGCGGAGGAGACGGAGGGGACGGACGACCTCATCTCCGAGTTCAAGGGCCTCCCGGCGCGCCTGCAGGAGACGCTCATGCCGGACCTAGCGCGGCTGTCGCACACCTCCAAGGTGTACCTGTCCGCCGCCAACACGGGGATCGCCGACGGCGTGCGGCCGATCCTTGGGGGCCGGTGGGCCGCCGGGGCCGCGTCGGCGGCTTCGATTGTGCTTCTGCTGCTGCCGCTGTTCATGCTCACGGCTCTGGTCCGGCGCATGGCACCCTACCTGCCGCTCCTCCACCGCGCGCTGCTGCTCGCGCAGGCGTACCTCGCCATCTACTTCGCCACGCTCGCGCTCGCCGCCGCCGCCACGGGGCTCGAGCCGCTCCGCTTCTTCCACGCCGCCTCGCCGGCGGCGTACGCCTGGACGCAGGCCGCGCAGTCGCTCGGGTTCATGGGCTACCTCATGCTCCAGATGGTGGACCTCGTCGCCATCTTCTCCGGGGCCGCCTCGCCGGAGGAGGACGGCAACGGGGACGCCACCAAGGCGCTGGGCCTGGCGCAGATGGTGGTGGGCCTCGCCGTCGGCCTGCACTACTACGCCGCCGTTTTCCACCGCGCCGCGGCCGGCGAGGCCCCGCGGGCCAACTGGCGCGTGTACGCCGTGTACGCCGCCTGCTTCGTCGTCGTCTGCGCGTGCGCGCGCGCCGAGAGGAGGAAGAAAGCCTACCTCGCCGGCGGCACTGACGGCGCCGCCGAGGAGTGGAAGAAGAGCTGAACAAATACACACAAACTTCAGGGGCTCATCTGCAAATTGCGAATTTGGCGTAACCCGAAGGGCAAGATTGTAAGAAGGCCGCAGATTTAGGATTCCAGAAACAAAATCCAAAAAGGGAAAACAAGAAAAGGAAAAAAAATGCCATTTTTCTTTTTGTTTCCACTAGCATTATGTCTTCCTTTTTTTTCATATTGATTGGTTTGAGTATAGGGGGATAATGTCACAATGGTGGCAAAATAAGGTTCATAATATTATGATTAGATCCATAAGAATCAGACATTATATATGGTGCCCAGTGGAGAAAAAACTCCAGTGGCAACGTGCTAATGTTGAATTTTGTTGAAAAAAATGGAGGTGCTCATGTGGAGCTCTGAAGAAAATTTGGTCTTGGGTTCACATGCCGATGTGATAATCCGAGTGATATCTCTCTCTCTCTCTCTCTCTGCTTGCATGGGATTTAGGAAATTAATGTTGAAAGAGGAGTGTGTGTAATGGGGATTAATGATTGTAGGAATTTGGTGTGCTGTTGGTGTTTGGGAAATTAAAGAGTGTTTGTGCCCCTCAGCTGGAAAAGACCTCTGCTTTCACAAAGTACTCACAAGATCCTTGAGGATAGCTAGCCTAGCTTGTTCTGATGCCTTTGATCAACATCAGCATGCTGTTCTGTATAACTGGCAAATGCAGAAATATTCCAAACAGCTTTCTGATACAGAAGAAAAAAAGCTTGCTATTCTGTTAAGTTTGCCTCTGTTTTTACACTGGTCAGTATGTTGCATTCAGTAATTCAGGAAGTGCTTTTCTTTGGCTAGTGGTGTTCTGCTTCCACCAACACATCCCTGGTGGGCACCTTGAAGTTTCGGCAGCAGGCACCAGCTCCTATTGCTTGCAGCAATCATTCAGGTATGGTTATGGCCTCGCAGATACAGTGAGCAGTTGGAAGAGAAGGGACCCATGTGATGGGAGAGAGTAGGTGACCTCTCTTTGCAGCTGTCATAGAGTCCTAGTACACTGAACGGAAAAAAAAAACAGTGGTGGTAGTAATTACAGAAAAATAACTGAACTTCAAATTACAGCAACTGTGAATACATAATGCGCACTTATCAAATGGATAAGAGAGACATGGGTCCCTTCTCTTCCAATTGCTGTAAAGTACCGGCCAGGTACATGTATGTCTGCTTCACTTAAAAGTTCACTAACTGAAAAAAAAATCTGTGTTTTCTGGTGAGAAACCAGAAAGGAAATTAGACGATATCGCACTTATCAAATGGATAAGAGAGTAGGCGAATTGCCGCTGCAAAATGGTTGCTGAACTGGAACTGGAACTGAAACTGAAATCGCCGTGTTGACGAAAGGCATGAAGGCAGGCAGGCAGGCAAGCAATGCCCAAACAGTTGTTGACCGGCAGAAAGGGGAGAGGCTTTCAAGTTGGAAGCCTTTTGGAGTCTTGAGACATGTCAGCCGCCATGCCTGGCTGTCTGGTATTTACTCACAGTACTGCTCTCACCATAGTTGTACCTCGCCAGATTTGGTTTGGTTGAGTCGCATTTGCTGCACTTTACCATCGTCATCAGTGGATGGATCACACCCAGTTTACTATCACTGCTAACTTCTGCATACTAATAATAGTCCTTGGCAGTACTACTATCACCGGTGCTGAGCGAAAACATCATAAAATTATGAGCTTGTTTGAATAGCATATTATAAGCCGAAGACACAAAACCGACGTCGAGAAATAGTTTAACACCTTTATATTTTCATTACTGTATACACTTATAAGCCACAATTTCAATTTTCAACCTTAAACTTGAAGTTAATTTTAAGGTTATTTATCGTATTTTATTTTTTAGCCTTTGCTTTTATATTAAAAAACATATATATAAAATTTTTATTCAGAAATTAATTTTTGTTTATAAATGTGACATTTGGCTTTAATCACCCCATAAGAGTAAGATGATCTAAAATAAGATAGAAAAGAAGTGACAGAAGAATCCCTAAATAAATTATGAAGTACTAAAACTAAACATTATCTTCGCTTAAGCCCCACCTCAAACGAACAAGCCAAAAGATGTTAGAATTGCAAGTAGCGTATCTGAACTATTGCCCTGCTTTTTCTTATTATCATTTTTTTATTGTTTGGACCTATTTTCCAAACTCCTAAACGTTGCGTTTTATAAAAAAATATTTTAAAACCTCATAATCTAATCCTTCTAAAGTAAAATTTTAATTCTATAGTGACCAATTCATATATTTATACTCTTTTATCTATATCAAAATTAGACAGCGTAGAAAAATAGAAAAACCTCAGGAGAACAAGAAAACACCCATATCTAATAAGACTCTGATCCGAATTATTGCACTGTGACTGTGACGGATCACTTGACGATGCATAAATGGGTTTGGCTCAGTGTCACCTTTTTCCATGTCTTGCATGGCATGGCAATAGGAAATTAGCAAATGTCACTGGCTATATCTGCCGTGGCTTTGCCCAACCCACCCACCGCGTTTGCACATTTGCACGAACACCTCGTCGGCCTCGTTTGGCCCCGGCTCGATCGACCGGGTTGGGCCCCCCCTCCTCCAAGCAATGATGCGAATGCGTGTGTGCAACTTGCAACCACGACGACACGCGTCGCGTCCAACTGGCAACTCAACTGTTCGAGCGTGAGAGAGAGAGAGAGAGAGAGAGAGAGAGTAGGGTGTGTGTAATTGGTAGCACGAATGCACGCGATGCCATTGAAGAAAGTTGAACCCGATTACCCTGTTTTGAGTAGAAGAGGAGTTCATGTCTCTCACTTGGATTGTACGCTAACCACACGGTTAATTAAGAAGGTTTTCTGGAGGATCGAGGTTGATGCTGTTTGGACAGTCGATAGATGGACTAGAAGGTTATTATATTGGACATGTTTTCTCTAACTTAACTGTTGTATCACTGAAACATGTAGACCTGTTAGTTAGAGTTCGTATTAAAAGAACATTAAATTAAATCGCAGGGTGCTGTTTTTCTCTCTTTTTGGTAGGTCGAATTCCTCGAGGATGGAATGCTTGCTTCAGCCGTGATCTATGTGCTAGCTGACATTTGACCACCACCATTTCGCGGGTGAAAAGCTCGCCGAGGCCATCGAGGAGGAAGCGAGAGAGAGATTGCAGTGCATCCTACCAACTCCACTAATTAATCAAACATGTCGTGGTTAATGTCACCACATGTAATGGCAATCGCTTCCTGCCACCGCATCCATTCTTCCCTCGGCTTTGGCCAAAATGTGGCACGCAAATGCGCTCTGCGGGAGCAATCAGGCAGAGGGTGAGACTGTGAGAGGCAGCAAATGTTGGTGCAGTACAGATATGGTTAGAGAATCCACTCACAACGCGTGAGAGCTCCATGACACTCGCGTTGCAGCCCACTGAGCTAGCAGAGTACTATACTGTATATGCTGACTCTATTAATACTAACAAACAGGCGTCAGGTCCAGCATGATCAAATAATCCAAAACCCTAATGACCCTACTAGATGGGATGATTAAATAATACCCCCTCGATTATTGTTTTTATTTTTTTCCAAAGTTAAAGTTCTTTCAGTTTAACGGTATTTATAGAAACAAATATAGTCACATTTTCACTAGAAACAAAATATACTGGTAAAATATATATAATGTTAGACTTAATGAAAGCTAATTTGGTGTCGTACATGTTGCTATTTCATCTGTCCCAAAATATAATCATTTTTAGGATTTAAATTTTATATCATAATATAAGTATTTTTTTATTTTGATGAATCATTCCAATGATTCTAAAACCAACCAGATGTTTAAAAGGAGAATCTAATTAATTCAAAATTTGTCCAATGAATTGACTAAGGGATAATCTTTTAGCATTTGCTTAGTCTATGCAACCCAACATAAAAATACTTATATTTTAGAACAGAGATGATATATTTTTCTATAAAATTGATTTAGGAAAAACAACAGGTGTAATAATAAAAATGAAACCGAAGGAGTACAATTAATCAACCAGGAGCTGCCTGCAGCTAGCATAATTAAGAACAGTAACGTTGACGGGGGCAGGGCAGGGGCGGCCTCTCGCTGCATAGCAAGCGCAAGGGGACAAGCAGGCGACGGTGGTGGCGTCGGGTCACAGGCGCGCATCGGAATGCAGCGCCGCGGCGTCGTCTTCCTCCCGTCCCCGCCGCCGCCCCACCCCTCACACCACGCGCTTGTGTGCAGCCTGGACGGATGGAAATGGAATATGGCTCGATCCGTCACCGACACTGCCTGCATTTACTCCTCCCTAACCAACACGCCATCAACTAACGCTTTCTTCAGTTCTCTGTACGTATTAGCTTAGCTCTTCAGAAAAATGAAAAAAAAAATAGGCTGTTTAGCTAGCACTACTATTAATCTGTGGACTATGGACGTGCTGCAGCTGAGCTGCTGCATCCTCGCCGGTATTCCTGCTCTGCTGCTGGTATTTTTCATGGTGATTTCTGGCGAGCTTGGGCGTGGCATACGCCATACGCGGGACGCGGCCGTCCATGAGCTGGCTGGCTCCCGGCACCGGCAGCGAGCTACAGGCTGGAGGTATTAATTACACGAAGCATTTGGAGGATGGCAGTTTTTTTCCTCTTATTTTTACTTATTGGGCCCAAATGGACAATATGGGCTGAAATCTCAGCCCAGAAGGTCGGGGTCGTGGGCTCTAGCAAACCATGCAGGCTGATGGGCCCTCCTTCTAGAAGACTAGCGGGCATGGGTCCCACCCACCGTTCTCCCCTCCTCCGCCTCCCTCGCCGGCGCGGGCGAATCCCCACCGGCCACCGCCTCCGCCGCCGGCGAAGCGGCCTCTCCCTGGAGCTGGAGGATGGCTGCTGCTCCAACGCGCCTCAGGTATCAGCTCGTGTAAGTCGCCTGCTCCCTCGCGCCGTGCAAAAATCCATCCATCGATGGGAGCTCTGCTCATCCGACCAAAACTGTAGGAAATTGACCACATTCATAGCCCGATTTTCCTAGGTGAAGGAGAATTACTGCTTAGTAGGAGACCTAGAAGTTCAGTGTGTAGCAGGTTTTATTTTTGGTGAAGAATGATGAGAAGTAGTGAGAGGCGATGCATTACCGCATGACGCATTGACCGATGAATGATTACCTATAGCTCTTTCCATGGCTGCATCCCTCATGATTTGAGATTAGCATGATGGAATCATTGGTTCATACATACAAATGCTTGACTCAATATGGAACCACCCACTTTACCTTGACAGAAGTATGTGGTTTTCACTGATGTACATGGTGATAGACTCAGTTCTTTGAGTTCTCTGAGTCATGACGCTCAGACATAATTAATTTTGCAATTAACTATACACTTCTTCCTTGAGGACTGATCTAGGTATGAAAATATAAAATGGAATATGTTGATGGCCCTGGGTGGGAACATAAAGATAGGGTGTCAATATAATTTGCTTGGCTGCATGTGAACTTGAATCGTGACAACAGCTTTGTGATGCTTCAACTGAAAGCCAAACAAGGATATATACAAAACTAATATAAGTGTGATATGAATTAGCCAGCTACAGACTTCTCAATTTAAGAATAAGTTATATACATAATATGAATCTCAGACCTCATTCATTGCTGGAAATACTTCATTTGTTTGGTTCCATCTTTTTAATCCTCATCTCCATAATATCCAATATCCTCATCCCATTGCACCTCATCCTTCACCATTTCATGTTCTGACAGTCTATACATTTCAAGTATAGGATGGTTGGGAAGAAGGTAGGCTGTATTTCTAATTGAAGCCTCAGCAGCCTCGACTTCCCAAGCGCTCGCACCTCTGCAATGAATGCTCACACGGAGATGCTTGAGGGAGGTAAGTTGCTTGATACCGAAATCAAAACCAACACCATATGCAGATATTGCATCATGTGCACAATATCGGAATTCAAGCCGTTGGAGCTTTGGTGTTGCTCCTTCTTCAAACATCAGGCCCAGTCCATCTTTTTTATTTTTTCTAAACATCAAACCAAGCTCACAATTCAATGGATAAAAATAGAACACCTTTAAAGATCGGAATCCAGAGCGACTAATGACAAGTGTTTCTTGTGGGGATTCCTCAAGGTAAAGTTTAAGACATAGCAACGCAGGCATGTTTTGTAACACCTGCATATCTTCCACTCCAAGTTGTTTTATGTTGATGTCTAACCAGGTGAGCTCAGACAGGGAAGACATCCAAATAGGAAGCCTACGAAAATAAAAGTGAGAAACCATTCGAAACATTTCAAGATGACGTGGAGGAGGATACCATGAATCAACCAAGAAGTCTAGTAAAAGACTGTAGCCATGTGTTATGTGAATGGATCGGAGGTTGTGCTCTCCTATCTTGCAGAGTGATGAGATAATTGATTTTGTGTATCTTCCCTCGTTGTGAATTTCACCATTAGGATGCCAATATATAGAAAATACCTTCAGATTTGTTAAATCACCTAACTCGACAACAGCATCCATGGAGTTCTTGCTCCCATCAAGCACCACTAGCTCCTCAAGGGATTTCATGTTGCTGATCCCTTTTGGCATTTTTACACCAAAGCGTCCCAGTAGAAGGCGAACCAATTGCTGGAGTTGAGTTATAGTCTCTGGCAATTCTTTTATTCGGGTCCCTCTGAGGTCGAGTGTTTGCAAAAGTTGTAGATTCCCAATTTGTGCTGGGAGCCTGGTAATATGGCTGTTTCGAAGACTTAGATACCTTAACTGAAATAAACTTCCAATATTCTCAATGTCACCATCCTTCAAACTAGAACAATCCTCTAGATCTAGAACTCGTAAAACCTGTAGGTCAAAGAGAGGGGGCATCTGCTTCAGATCACCGAAGACATTAAGTGACCGAACCTGAGAAAATCTGTTGGTTCCAAGCCATATATTTGCTTTTTCGCAGCTTGTTTGGAGGGAAAGACGCCTAACCTTGTTACACGAAGGCATGGACTTCTGGTCATCAATTATAGTAACAAAGTTCTCTTCAATTGACAAGCATATAATGAGATCTAGCATGATATCATGCACTCGGCAAGCCTTTGCTCTACCATTATAGTCAATGTCCACTGGTTGCACCATATTTCTATTGACCAGCTCGTTGAAGTATTTTTCTCCTACCTCTTCCAGATTCACTCCTTGTTGTTCAGTAATCAATCCTTCAGCTATCCACCTCCATATCAAACGCTCTCTCTTGATTTCATGATCCTCTGGAAATACACTTATATGCAATAAACAGAGCTTCAGTTGATGAGGTAGGTCATAATAACTTAGAAACAATATCCTCTTTACTGTTTCTAGATCTTGGTTTTGCTTGAGCATGCAGCCAATAGAATTCCATACTTTTTTCCACTCTTGTTTGGTAACTGGTTTGGTTGATAATAGGCTAGCTATATTGATTATGGCCAATGGTAAACCACTACATTTTCTTAGTATTTCATCAGTAATCTCTTTGAGCTCTGTAGGGTGAGTGTCCTCGTTTCCAAAAATCCTTTTCAAAAATAATTTTCTTGAATCAGCACTACTAAGAGGTTTAATATCATAAACATAATCTTCATGTTTAAAGCAGCAACATTGAGCAACATCTTGAATGCGAGTGGTTGTCATTATCCTGCTCGCAGTGTTGTTATATGGAAAAGCGCATTGGATAATTTCCCATGCTGATTTACTCCATATATCATCAATTACTATGAAGTACCTATATGCAAAACATGAAAGGTGAATCTGTTACTGTGTCGGTATGATTAAAGCTGCATAGGTTACCATGCTAAAAATTCACATCTGACTATGTGAGTAGGCAACAGTATAGCATGTTTTGTTCCAACCTTCATGCACGTGGATCAAATATATTGTGATGGTTTCGGCTTTTCGCTTGTTCATCCTATAGTTCTACAAAAGTTGACTTGGAAACGTAGCCTATACCCAGCTCAAACCAAAGTGTTTGCACGCATTAGTGTATATACTATGGATTCATACATTTGATCCTAGTGATATACTCTAAATATATCAAATACTTGCATACCTGTTAGTTTTTAAATATTCTTTAATCATGTTGATGAGTTGATGATCTTCCAGTGGTTGATTAAGATTTTCCTTGATCCTCCAGAAGTGATTCTTCTGATAATCTGACATCGGGTTGCTTGCATAAAGAACTTCTGAAAGTATGTCTCTCAAGATCTTATTGATATTAGGATTCCGTGATACAGATACAAAAGCTGTGCAATCAAATTGGCATTTTATCTTTTGGTAGACCTGACAGGCAAGTGTTGTTTTTCCTAAGCCTCCAAATCCAACAATTGAGACAACCTTGAGATTTTGTGCATAACCATTGTCCTTGGTAAGCCACTCGGCAAGTTCATCCCTTGGGCCATCGATTCCCACTAATCTCTCTGCTTCCTCAAAGAGTGCTGGTAACCGGGGGTCAATGTCCACTGCCTTAGAAGTAAGAGTGGCTGAATCAAGCTTTAGCCTCTTGCGTCGGTCATTTACCTCCGCAGCACGTTCCTTCAATGCAATAATCTGCTTAGCAGTGTGGTTGTATACTTTCAGCGTCCTGAGCCAACCAACAATCTTGTTAATGATCCCATCACAAGCATTTCCATGGTCAATACTATACAAAAAAATATCAATGCAGTCCTCAATGTCATAGGATAGCTCCTGCAGCTGATGCTTCCACAGATTCACCTGTGAGTTACAGTCCTCCAACTGTGATAAGTCCTCAAGTGCAGCCTTCATGCTGATCAACTCATCTCTCAGGGATGTGATGCCGGCTTGAACACCTCTGAGCTTGTTGTACTCCCTCCCAAGTAGGATGGACAGCTTGCCAAGGAGGGAGTTTGTCACCCCAATCAAAGCGACGACTGTTACTCCTATCATGTTTGCTTTTCTGTGTGCCTCTTCACTGACTATGGTTTGCTGGAATGTGCAGGGATTCTCGATGACATGGGAGACTAGAGAATAGAGCTGTACTTCAGCTTGTTGGTGTTGAAGACATTTGTGTACTGCTTCCAGTCATATTACTCAGTGGGGTATATTTGAGAATTCTGTGACACAGTCCGAGCTCCAATTGTTAGGCACCAAGATGACCGGCTACTCATTTTCTGTAGTCAATGTTTATGCGCCATTCTTCTCCATGGAGCATTGCATCAGAAATTCTCATCAACGCGTGAAGTTCTTGACTAGACAGATAGACAGTTTCAAGTTGGACCACATGTTTATTCTTTGAACCATGCTTATATGGCACAGCACAAAGTCAGCCTCAACCCTATTTTGTCTAACCACAATGGTTGCATTTCTCTTTTTTTTTTCTCCTTTTACTGCTGTGAAATTTTGTTTGAATTTGCGACTTGCTCTTTTCTCAGGAATTGTGGAGGAAAAAGAGAGGGGGGGGGGGGGGGGGGGGGGGGGGGGGGGGGGGGGGGGTAGAAGGAAATGTAAAATGTAGGGGCTAAAATTTGTCTTTACTGTATCATCTTTTGTTTAACCTATATTTGCAATCAGGGAGGCACAGATAAGTTTTTTATTTACCTTTTTGTGGGTCAAAAACATTTTATATAATATTTCTCCACGTTATCATTTTTTGAACGAATGCACGGATAAGGTTGAAGACTATGAAAGAGGAGACATGGTTTCCGAGAAGTGGCCTGACATACCATGATAATCACTTGCTGCTGTTATTTTCGGATGGATTAGGTTATATGGAACTCAATAAGCATTAGCCAAAGGTCCTTGTCACCGAGTAAGCTGAGAACAATGTGTCTATGATTTGGACCTGAGTTGTCGAGTGAAATCTTCCATGCATTTTCATCCGTTTGTTGGACACGGTTGAGTGCTTGACTATCGCACTTCGCTGCATGAGTGACATGTCGTGAGTCGTGACACAACACACGGTTGAATGCTTAAGCCCCTATTTTTGGGATTTTGCTTATGTTTATAAATTAAAATTTAAAATTTCAATTTTAAAATTAAAGTAGGTTTTTTATCGTTGTTTACTTTTCAGCTTTGGCTTTTATTACTATAAACAAAAAAAATATTTTTAAATTATTTTAAATGTCTTTTAGCTTTTTTTTAAAGATGCCGTTTGCAGACATTGTACACGAATGACGTGTGCCTGGCAGCTCCAGCGACCAAGCGCGTAAACGTCACATAAAATGCACAAATGGGAATTCTTTGCTTGTGTTATCTTTAATGCATATTTCCAAACATATTAAACAATATGTTTTTAAAACTTCTTTATCTAATACTTGCTTAAAAAAAATCGATAATGCTTCTATATGGACGCCTGATTGTACGTGGAAAATCAGACACCTGTATCACATCTCCATTTCTCTTGTATAATCTCCCACTCCCAATGGGTTTGGAAGAGCGAAGAGATATGAGGTTGAGCATGAGCGGCTTAAAAGCAAAGTATGACATCTATATACTAGACGTAGGCTCAGAATTTCAAATGCTTTCTTGTGTAATTTGGGTCACACTCATACAACACCGATTAAACTCGTAACTAACAAAATGATGTTGCCATCTCTTCATCGCTAAAATCAGACATTTGACTCGACTGTCCTGTCACTGCTCATTACTGGTGCAAGGACGTTAATCCTCAATAAACTTGATCTTCTTAGCTGCAGGCTGAACGCTGCCGATCTGTACAACCAAGAAAATATAAGAGCTCGGCTAAGCTTTTGTTATGCCATAACATAATATAGTATATTAGAAAAAAAAACAGTTTGGTTTATAGCTCAAATGAGATTAGCTAGACGACATATTGTGTTGTGCACTTTCAATGTTCATAAAGATTGTGTCCCACATAATCAAGTACTAGACATATCTCTCAAATACAAACAATTCAAAGTGATCAACATGAGAGCAATCAAACATAAAATGGATATTTCCAGTCCATCAATGGAGTATACCAAACTATGTGCACAGGTGAAAAGTTTCATCAAAACCATCGTATAATCATCTGAGCCAATCTTGTTAAATTCATATTAACTCTTGATCAAAACGAAGTGATAACATCTTCATAATAACTCAAGCAATTTGGCTCCAAAGTATTTTTTTCTTCCGTCCTAATTCAATATTAAATGAGTGAATACAGCAATACTGTCACCCACATAAATTTCATAATTTCCAGATTCTCTCAATCAATTCTGAAATTTATCTTCGCCCTTCCAAGGTATCTCCAGACCAAGACAGAACTCAAGTGTCAATAAAATGTTTATTTGTCTTAAAACTCAAAAAAGTAGGTAATAGTGATATTAAAGCATTCTCAAGAGGGGAAAAGCCTGTGACTAGAAATGGCCTGAATTTTCAAGACAGAACTCAAGTGTCCATAACATGTTTATTTCTCGAAGGTGTTGTCAAACAGTAATAGGTCCCAGTAAGCAAACCAGAGCATAACATAAAACAGACAGTGCAATAATTATCATGGAGTCCTAGATAAATGAATCAGAGCACGAAAATGTTTGATTCATACACCAAATTGACTTCAGACTCAAAACAAGCAAAACAAAGCTATTTACTCAAACAATAGCAATAAGTGGATTAATACTTACAAGGGCTGGACACTCGTAATCAATCCCAGCAGCTTTGATTCTTTTGCGGCGCTGCTCATCCCGTTTTACGATTCTGTCAACCATCTTTTTGTGCTCTTCTATTGTTTTATCCTGTTACAAGACAGATAATTAGATCAAATGCCCACACTTCCTGTCATACTTCCAGTTTGCAAAGCATTACCTTGTTCAGCCTCCTCCGCTCAATTGCTACGCGATCAATTGGTACAAATCCGCGCCGCACCCCTTTCCACCTATAAAAAATGGTAAAAGATGTGCAAATTGTAAATTGGATTGTTGTTCCCATTCTAACGAAGAAAAAATAAACAGGCATTGAACACAAGCTAAATCAAAACTCCGTTTTATGGTGTTATGGGATATTATAAGCTGGTTGAGTAAGAATATGTACCATATTTTAGCAAGATTAAGTACCATATTCTCACGAAGTACCATATTTTGAAGTTATTGCAAGATAACTACCCATATTTTTTGCAAACTTATCCATGACATGAATATGTTTATAAAAACGATAGAGCTTATCTTATGAGTTACGGTAAAAGCCCTAGAATTTTCAAAGAATTGGGCTACTATTGACATTGTACCGAACAGCACAATATTGTGGAAACAGGCAACCTGATTGATTCCAAGAGAATATAGGTTATAAGGAAACCATTTGACAATAGACCGAATACTCATAACAGCAGATAGTGACTACTTTTTCTTTCTTCAGAAAAATGTTTTTAAAAAAGTAGTACAGTTTAATAGAAACCATGCTTGTGGAGGCATACAATTTTGGATGAACTTTCTCAGGTGGAACAAGGGCAATTTGCAAAGTGTGCTCAAACAGCAGGTAGTTGTTCATCTCATCTGCCACAATCTTTGCTACCTGACGTGCCAAAGAAATAATGAAAACATAAGTATGTATGCCATCAGCATATAGACTTTTGACCCCAAATGCACCCCCAAGCACAGACTTACCTCGGGGTTCTCAAACTCAATGAATCCATAGTGCTTGGACTTTCCTGTCTAAACATATGAAAAAATTCAAGTTAGGCTAATGAAGACAGCACAAAAACCATACATTCAGTGTACAATACCTTGCGGTTTCGGGCAATCCGCAATCTTTTAACAGTTCCAAACTGCTGAAAGAAACCTGCAAAGACAACAAAAACAAAGCATTATCACCAGTGTTCGCCTAAACGGCCGTTTAGACCGTTTAAACGACGTCTAAACGGTAGACGGAGTGAATCTGTCTCGTTTAGGGCCTAAACAGTGAATTAAACGGGCTGAGCGTTTAAACGGGTCGAAACGGTTTAAACGGCATAAACGAAACGGTAATCAGCCCGTTTAGACGGTGCGAAGCGGATTAAACGCCGACTCGGCGAACAAAATTTGATTCTCTGTTCTCCAGTTCTGATTTCTGAGTTAATCAATTAACCCACTAATCAATGATTGATTGAATGAGTTCTTATTGCTTTGAATCAACCACGTTGTTCAATGATGGATGTAATTGTAGTGATTGATTGCTGGTAATACTTCAACTTTTAGTCTTGTGATTGTGTATTTTTGTGCAAAAAGTAGGAAAACCGTTTAAAACGTTTAATCCGTTTAAACGGTAGACAATGGGTAACCGACCGACTAGCGTTTACCGTTTAGGCAAACACTGATTATCACCATATCCCTTTGCATCCACTACACCCTCAAGTTATCATATATCTATCTCCTATATTATTCAATACAAAAACCAATGCTTCCCATTGAGCCACGTCATCAACAAGGTAGAACAAGCCATTAGATTAGCAGTGCGATGACAGAACATTTGGCAGTTATCATCCCCAACAGGTGTCTCTAGCCCTTCCCAATTAGTGATTAACAGAACTACTTTGTAAGGCATGGCCATAAGACCCAGTTCAGAGGGAGACATCCTTTCCTTTCTAATCGTGTCATCAAAATTCTGTGGTCTGTGCATTCATCTCGTTCAAACCCCTTTCGCTGTTCATGCTCAAGTTAATTTGATTTATATGCATGCATGAACAATAAAAAGCTACAAGGTGTCGTTCATCGAAATTTCCTTTTCTGGCAGTGAGTGGTTCATCGATTTTGATTGAAAGATGCAGACAAATGTCCTCATACTACTCAATTTCATGCATCATACTCACTTGAGTGGGAGATATAACCAAGGCCTTTTAGTGTAGCATTGTATTGCTTTTTTGCCTGATTAAAAAGAATTTGATCGAGTCTGAATATGAGATTTGAGAATATATGTTTATACTGGCACTTGCAATTTTTGAGCACAACACTTCCTTTGGCTTGCTACTTCGCTCATCTCTCTATATTCTGTTTATGCTCTGCTGATCAACAAAATGAAATCTTAGGCTTAGATTTTTGCACTCTTTGTGCCTTGGATCAAAGTTAATGCATGCATGTTCATGTTACGGAGACAATGTTTCATCAGGCTGTTTCAGCTATGGACACTAAACCTCCATCCCAAAATAGGTGCAGAGAACCTATTTTGGGATGGATAGAGTATTATTTAGTTGATTAGTTCTATGAAATCATAGCCTTCAATGTTTAGAATCATGAACAAATCATACATTTACACTCCTTTCAACCAAGCTTCCATGAAATCAGGCATTTGTAATTCCTAGTTGGTAATCTGCTTGATTGCCTCATCTTCTTGTCTTCCTCAAGATTAATTGTGAGATATGTTTCATCAGGCAAAAAAGGTTCAAATTACTTGCAACTTTGAGTTCCACCAAATAGAAGAGTTTGTTGATTTATTAAACAAGACTACAAGAGCATAAGTTTCAGAACAGTATGGTTCTTGGCTTCTTGCCTATGGAGGTATAAAGAAAGAGGATACAGTTAAAAAAAATGCTACGGGAAATTATGCACAATTATAGCATTTCTATTCAACCATTCCTAGTTAATTAATGAAATGGTGTATCCTTCAGTGCCTCGATTTGAGAATTCGTTTCAGCTTTTGGTCCATATGGAGGCGAGTGTGTCCTTTATTGAGTTATATATATTATTCGATTCTATCGACTATTTTCAGATTACTATCTGCCTAGCTGCAAGCATTTTATTAAAATACAATCTGGAAAATGGAAATTTAAGCGGTTAATTATGGTCATACTATGTTGATTAATTTCTTATGTGAATATGTCATTTTTTTAGAGTGAACATGGCAATAACACAGGTTAATTATATTTGTGAGATTAATTTTTACTCCCAAATGATTTTCCCATTAGAACCGCACAGTCGCAAGGATTGTACTAGTTTCTACTCCTTATTATTTATGTGCCCATGATCATCAGCGAACATACCTCGCATCTGTTCCTCGTAGAACCCATGGGGGATGTGCCCGATGTAGAGGATAGTGGAGGTGTTCTCCGGCTCCTCGGGCTGCTGCTCCCGGGCCCTCTTCTTCCCAGGCATCTCTTCCAGCGGCTGCAGCGAGCACAAACACAGGACATATGGACATCACGAATCAGCGGTGGCAGAAGAAACACCAACACACTGGAAGTGTCGATGGAGGCACGCACCAGGAAGTCCTTCCCCTCCCCGGAGCGGGGAGCAGCCGAGCGCCGGGCGAGCACGCGCCTCTGGTTCCGCTTCTTCTCCCTCAGCCCCATCTCTCTCTACCTCGTCCTCCTCCTCTTGCTCCTTGGCGAGCGCTGCGGGACGCCGACCGAACGGGAGGAGAAAAATCACAACCAAAGGAAACCCCCAAGCGGAAGGAGACGGCGGAGAATAATCGGAGGAGGATCTGGCGCGGTTTTACGTACCTGGGTACGGTACGGCGTCGAGAGGCGGCGGCGCGGGAGCAAAGCCGTCGAGGCGCGACGACGGCGAGAGGGGGGTCTAGGGTTTTCTGGCGGTGTCGTTTTGATAGGGTTCGGGGAGACGGGGAATTTGGGCCTATTCCTGGGCCTGGGCCTGTACTCTAAGGCCCATCCGTAGCAAATGCAGGACTGGAGCTTTTGGTCGAAGAAGAGATAAAGAGATATTATATAAAGTGTCACGAGTAGCAGCGGTTGAGAACCGCTATTTTATTCGAATCTGAAAAAGCTGAGTTTATTAGCTTCTGATTTCTTTATTTTTCGGATTCTACGACTCTAAATTCTCAGAGGTTAAGTGTTGTTCAGGTGAGCTTTTGACTTCTAAAGATTCTACGAGACACTCCAACTGCCAGAAGGTCTCTCAAACAGGTCCAAAGGCATGAATTTCTCTCTAAAATCATGTGTAATGGTGAAATGTTTCAAACCCGATTTAACTATGTTTCACCATTTTAATTGTCCGAAACGTATTTTTTATGATCTAGTGATGTAATATTTTTCTACAAGAAATAAACCAATGTCCAGATTATGAGAAAATCGGGTGGCCATTATATAAAGAGAGGAATAAAATCAAAGTGAAACCGAATAATAAATCAATCAGCTCGTTGTAACTTCAACATGGATTAATATATGCATAGCCACAACTCGTGCGCTTCACTGTAAATTCTGCATTATAATAAACTTTTGTAGGTAAAATTAAGAAGGGAAAGTGTTGATATAGAACATTTAAGTTGGGCTTATTATTAGGGCATGTAGAAAAGATGATTATTAGTTTACTCTCTACATCACCATGGAATACAATGACATTGAGAAAAGAGACGTGAGGAAAGAGAAATAACATATTTATGCATGCCAATGGACTAAAGTCGTCTATTAACATTTATCGAGAAAAATTTTGTTGTATGAGATTGGATAAAAAAGAAATAAAATAATAAAATAGTTTTTGTTATACTAATAAAAAATTATTCCTAACTCTAACTTTATACCTGTCCATATAAGATATATTCTTATTGCTGAGAAAAATCAATCGTCTACTTAAACTATCCTATGACTGGATGGATGATGGATTGAGCAATACCTTCATTTACTTTTCTTTAATGTGGGAAATGGGACAACTCTTTGAACCACTGAACTCCAAATTGCAACAAAAGGTAAACTGATCTAGTCTAAATTAAAATAAATTGGTCTTAAGATGGTCCAAAATAAAACTTTAATAATAAAATGGTCCAAACTACAATTTAATATTAAAATATATATTGACCTATGTGCAAATATTAGGATGTCCTTGTTTGGTTGGGAAAAAAGTCAAACGACATATTTGCAAACAAAAAATAATTTATGAATAAAATATTTATAAACATATTCTTAGATATCTAAAAGTTTTGGCTAAAAAATAAAGTATGATAAAAAACCAAAATCAACTCAAATTTAAGTTTAAAAATACAATTTTGATTTATAAACATGGGTACTGTATTTGTGCTAACATGACCACTAAAATTAGATATCCTAAACTCTTTAAAATACAATCCTATAAACAGTCGAAGTTATCGGTCTATGAAATATTTGTTACTTTGATTATCTAATCAAACTATGATAAAATAGCAACAAACCATCTGTTAATAATGACTATTGTAGTTTTGCCTAATTAATTGTAGGTTGGTACACATTGCAAGTGTAAGTTTTCATGTTTGGACAGTAATGTTAGCAAGACCAAGTTCATACACAAATTTTAGAATCACTGCAAAATCAAGTTTACACGTCACAATTTCAATTATATAATTAATTAATAATATTTAATATCGGCACTATTTTAAAACTATGTAAAGCTAGGTTTAATGAGTTGCATCCTATACAATTTACAGTCTCCTTATATTAAATGACAAATTGTTTATGCTTGCATATATCAAACGGACAGGCCAATTGTGCAACTCTCAAATCTCAATTAATATGTCATTCAACATCTAATTTTTTTGTAAGTTTAAAAGATATCATTATTCCTCCTTGTATGACATAAACAAACTTTAAATTAATCGATAGTATAATATACATAGAAAATATTCATCACATGATCTTTTTTCAGTCCACAAAGTATAGTATATCGTTTTTAACAAAGTGAACTTAACCGTGATGTTTGCACTAGTTATGCTTCTTGTTCATTATTACATGGAGAGGTGCACATTTTTTGTTCAATGATTAAAACAAAAATATCCCACAACGATACATCATTTGACAGGTCAATGAATTCACTTATTTACCTAAAAGATGGTGTAAACAAAATATTGCTAAATCTCAGAATAATCATTCCTATTTACCATATATTTATTTGAAATTATTGTTAGTAATTTGACCGTATGTGCCTTTGATAATAGTGATATGGATCCTTCATCGATTTGATGGTGAGTGCAACTACAGCGTGAACTTCATTGTCTCGGCATCATTGTCGACATTCTAACGGTCCTTTACATCAGCTTGTGCTATTGCGTCAGTCGCGTGGATCTGGTGGTTGAAATTTGGTAGTAAAGGTATATAGTGCATATCTATATGAACTTTATAATTGAAAAGTTTATATCTTCATCTTTATCTAATGTCTCTTTATTTATATTCTATATAAACCGTTTGCCGTGTTTCTAATTAGAAAGATATTTATAACGTATGAAACTCTATAATAGATAAAGATACTTTCTAACAAATAAAAAGTTTTAACATTCAAAAGTCTATAACCGGAGAGTTTATATTTTTATCCTTATAAGAAACTCTCTTAATACAAGACGATTTGGATTGTTTGATTAACGTGGATGATTATAGACCGTAGGATTTGTCCAATAAGTAAAGGTAGTTGGAGTAGTTTAGGATAGATAAATAAGCAGAAGCGAAAAGACAAGAGTGATTATAGCTGAGAGTACACCCTTTTATCAGATGTTGAAGACTCAAGTGACAAGGGCCAACGTCTATTTTTTCGTTTCACATAATCTTATCAAAAGTATATCCTGTGTAAGCATAATTATAGGCTGGTTGTTTCACCTATATACGGTAAGAGCATCTCCAAGAGCAAGATAAATTTTATTTCCTAAATCTGATGTTTTGGCAAGTCTCTAAATAATATGGCAAAGGAAATTGTACTCAATCTTTAATAGTTTGGTATATTTCAGTTGGCAAAACTAAAATTGAGTCCACAATTTGTTATTTTCAATCTAGAAGTTGAAAGTCTTGTCCACGCGATCTGTGTTTGACCCCACCACCTGTTCGCCCCTACCGCCTGCTCACCACACACAGGCACCGCCGCCCGCGGAGCAACGGCGCGCGGCTGTGCGCGCGCACTGGCCGGCGACGCGCAGATGCGGTGGCGCATGGCACGGCGGTGGCCCACGGAGGAGGCAAAGTTGGCGTGTGCGAGTTCCGTGCGGACGCGGGAGGAGGAGTGCATCGTACTTTTTTTAGATGGCAAACGAAACTCGGACTCACAAATATATGCGCAAATAAGAAGATATGACAAACTGGTAAATTTGGTAAAGTCATATTGCAAACCATTGGAGGGTGCTTTTTTTCAATTTACCAAAAAAAAAAAGATTGGAAGTAGGAATAACAAACTCTAGGAGATGATCTTACTTTGGAAAGAATATAAGTGACTGCCAAGATCGATGTAATCGGATGAATTGCGAAAGTAGTGTTACAATTACTTATATTTACAGATAAATTTAAGAAAAAAGCGATACTGCATCAGTTCTTGTAGTTATACGATTCAAAATCTATATCACACAGTACAAGTATTTTTATGGCATCTATGCACGAAAATTCATACATTTACAACTAGGTATATGTTTGACTAGAACAATGCCCGTGGCGCTAATTATATGTTTGACTGGAACAATGTCCGTACTTCGCCACGGGGATAAAAAGAATCATTACATAATAAATTCTATTAAAATATATGATGAATATACATGTCGTGTGTATATAATTTACTGAACAATCGAGTCTCATAAAAACATTTAGTCCCTATGTAGTTTAATAAAAAATATTGTTAATTTTTGGCACATGTTTAACCATTCATCTTGTTCAAAAACATACATAATTATTATTTGTTTTTTGAATGAATTTATTACTATATCATTTTTGAGTGATTAAACTTGCATAAAAACTCAACGGCGTTATCTGTTAAAATAAGAGAGTATTAGAGCATCCCCAACGGCTAATCTATTCCATTCTCTATCCTGAAAATAGAGGATGAAGACTACAAATTGAGCTCCAACAGAACTGACTATCATATCATCTATTTTTGGATGTCATCCATATTAGAGGAGAGAAACTTTATATTTAGATGATCTCTCCATCCTCCAAAGAAATATAGAAGATGTCATATATGGATGATTTAGTGGAGTATAAAGAGATATGAATGATGAAACTGTTTTAGATAATCATTCAAATGAAGTTATGAATGACCAAATTTAGATAAGACCTTGGGATGCTCCTAACCTTCCCTCAAAATATTACCATAAAGCTAAACAGTCACAAATAATATAGCCAATGCTAATAGGTGACCCAAGTAGATTGAGCAATGTTTAATTAGCCAAACTAACTAATTAATTAATAATAAAATACTAATCAATTTTGAACAGTCTAATACTAACTGGGTTTAATATAGATGTATGAATCATCGCAGTTCCTATGAGAGAATTAATGGGAAAAAGAATAAAACGGTGCATCGGTTGTAACTGGGGAGGTATTATTGGGCTGAAATCGAGCATGGCCCATACAGTAATTGTGTTTTGTTTCCAACGAATGGCTGAGATTTCTTCAAGATTGGCTCGTGGGCGAGGCCGGCCCAGCAGCGTGTGGCTTGGGCCAACAATCGGCGATAGGGATCTTGTGCGCGAACAGCATGGCCCACTCTACGCGTGTGGCCTGGCGGCCCACTCGACGGACGAAAATATTGGCGGAATCACTATTGCTTCTTATAAGGAATAAGTTCATTTTGGGTCCCTCAAGTTGTCACGAAGTATCAAAATCGTCCCTCAACCGTAATACCAGAAATGTTGGCCCTCGAAGTTACGAAAACTGTTCAATTCAGGTCCCTGGGCAGTATTGGAGGGTGGTTTTGCTGACGTGGCATCCCAGTCAGCAAAAAATAGATTAAAAAATTTATGGGGCCCATCTGTCAGCCTAATAAGAACACAAAAAAAACCCACACTCTCCCCTCTTCATCGAGGCCGGCGGCCGGGCATCGGCGAGCTTGGGCGTGGGCACGGGGAGGCAATGACACTGAGCGCGAACTTGGGCGGCAGTGGAACGGCAGCGGGCACAGGCATGGCTGCTTGGGGCGGATGCGCCGGCGAGCTTGGCCACCATCGAGGGCAACCGAACAGCCTTCCCCGTCCTCACCGGAATTAGCAACGACGCGCCCGTCCCCGTCTCCGGCGTTGCCCGGGCACCGACACCGCCCATCGTCTCCTCGCCCCACGCCCGCGCCTGGCTCCTGTGCGCCACAAGGCTGCCGAGCCGCCGCCGCCGGGCGTCGTCAAGCCCTGGCCACGCCGCTCGGCCGCCGAGCCATCGCCGCTGCCGCGCGGCCGCTCCTGCCATCATGCCGTCGTGCTCCCGTGCACCACCCAGTCACCGAGCCAGCGCGACGCCTCCCCGCGCTGCCGCTGCCGTCGGGCGTCGTTGAGCCCCAATCGCGCCGCCGCGTCGTGCCACCCGGTCGCCGAGCCACCGCGCGGTCGCTCCCGCTGTCGTGTCGCGCTCCCGTGCGCCACCCGGCCGTCGAGCCACCGCCGCCGCCGCGTGGCCGCTCCTGTTGTCGTGCCGCCGAGCCACCGCCACGCCGTCCCGTGCTGCCGTTGCCGCCGGGCGTCATTGAGCCCCGGCCGCGCCGCCTTGCCACACTACCCGGTCGCCGACCCGCCGAGCGGCGCTCCCGCTATCGTGTCGCCGCTCTCGTCATCACGTCGTCGGGCTCCCGTGCGCCACCCGACTGCCGAGCCACCGCCGCCGCCACGCGGCCGCTCCTGCTGTCGTGTCGCCGCTCCCGTCGTCGCGCCGTCGGGCTCCCATGCGCCACTCGGCCGCCGGGCTCCCATGCGCCACCCGGCCGCCGCGCTGTTGCTGCTGCCGCGCGTCTTCGAGCCCCGGGCTCCCGCGCGACTCCCGACCGCCAAGCCACCCCCGCCATCGCGCCGCCGGGCTCCCGTGCGACTCCCAGCCGCTGCCGCATGTGCTCTGTGAGGGAGAGAGTAAAAGATTAAAAAAATCTGACATGTGGGACCCACCGGCTGCCACGTCAGCAAAACCGATCAAAAAATAGGTCAATACTACTGAGAGACCTTTTGTGAACGGATTCGGTGAGTTTAGGGGTAGACATTTCTGGTATTGCGGCTAAGGGACCAAAAACAAACTCGCAGTCAAGTTTAGGGATCTTTAGTGGACTTATTCCTTCTTATAATAACTAGAAAAATTGTCCGTGCGTTGCAATGGGTACCGATAATTTTAATTATACGTAATTAGGGATAATCTCATCATCGCTTATATCGGAGTAGAGGTTTTATATGATTTAGCTTTGATTTTATACTTTCTACACAAAAAAACAATTTAAGAAAAAAAATCAATGGTATCATCTATTAAAAACCAACTAAAAGCTAGAGTGAGGCTGTGTTCTTGGTTGGGGTAAGTAACTGGTGAGAAAAATATAGCAGCTGAATAACATGTCATTAATTAATTATTATCTATAAAATTCTAAAATAGATTGATATGATTTCTATAGAAAATTTTCTCTAAAAATACACCATTTATCATTGTGGGATGTGTGCGTACGAATAACGAGAGAATCAGGCTTATTAAACCAAGCAAACGAACACAGACTGAGTAGGTCCCATCTTTTGCCCCTGCTGTTCCAAATATTGGATTCTATATCTTAATTATTACTCCATACTTTAATTAATGACACTATTGACTTTGCAGTACAATCCTACAAAACCACATAAAACTGAACAAAACAAAAAGTTTCTATGAATAGGAACAACAAATACAAATCCGGATATATTTTCCAACCAAGAAACAGAGAGGAAGGGGTGCTCACATAGTCAATTCAAATTCTCACTTAGATCGAACAAGTAGACATGCAATACTTTTTATATAAATAATAGAGATATACAATTATATTATTTATAGTTGTTTATTCTATTACTACATCATAACGTCTATAGTCATATATATTTAAAACAAAGGTCTATAAAAAAAGAGTCAGACACCGCCTAATTTTGCATCTCCCTATTGGCAGCATATAAACAAACCTATGTAACGTATGTATCCTATATTCCTATTCGCTCGTAATTAAAAAATTGAAAGGAAGAAAAAATTATGATGCGTTTTGGGCTTCTCCGCATGTTGGGCATCGCGCGATCTACCACAGAATCATAGTATATAAAAATTATAAATTTTTTAAAAGACTATAACAAAATCATATAGTAATGTTTTATAAATTTTAACTATATGATTTTGAGCGTTTTGGGCATTTTATAGATTTTATGTGATATTGTTTTATAGATAGTGGGGTATTAAGCATGGTCTGGCTCGAATACGTGGGTACATTACGTGATGCTGAGCTAGCAAGCTGGGGCGCAACGTAACGGGCCGATCAAGCAACCAGTAGGCCCAACCGCAGCTCAAGTTGGCCCACCAGGAGGCAGCTGGCCTGCCAAGCCGACAACTGGCCCCACTTTCAGTTGGACCCCACTTTAGTTGGACGGAAGCGCATCCATGCGAAAAAAGCGTGCGTGCTTGGATGACGTCACGCCGCATGGGCCCACGACATAACAAAGTTTGTAGAATCTTTACCCTTTTTTATAATAGTATAGATATATAGATATAGATAAGAGAACATAAGCAATTCATAATAGAAATTTTGATCACTAAATTGACCAAAATATTTTTTTCCTTTACCTTAGTTTTTGCTAAATAATCTAAAAGTCTTTATATGTTGAGACAGAGGCAATAATTATACCGGGGAGGGAGATATGGAGATGGACATCCACAGTTAAATTTGTTGTTTTGTTACAATTTATAAAATTCAAACTTTAACTTGTAGGGAATATGTTCACGGAGTAACATATATTTCAATATCAATATGTTTTTTAATACATTTAACACGATACTTTAGCGAGTAATGAAAGTACTTTTCCACGGAGAAAATACTTCTGAATTCTCTATAAATAAAGCACACCAAGCCTTCAACTTTTGAAGCGAGCAGTGAGCCGTGAGCAGCGACGAGTGTGAGTGGTCAAGGTGCGAATTTGAGGCAACAAGAGCGGCCAAGGACCGCATGTACGTCACGAGGCCGATCTCGCGGTATGAGAACAACCCGCAGGCGGCCGGGCTCCGGGATCCTCGTGGTGGAGGGCGACGAGGCCGTGGAGCGTGCGGCCAACAGCTGGGGCCTGTGCAGGGACTCCGAGGTGCGCGGCCTCCCTCTCGCTCAGAGCCGGATGGCCAAGGTGGAACGCACGACGGAGTACCTCATCGCCGGCGATGGCGACATCAGCTCGGAGGCCTTCGTCAAGAGCGACGCCGTCGTGTTCGTCCCCATCGTCGGCCTGCCCCTTTCGTCCAACCGCTACTACGACCTTTTTCTTTTTTTGTTTCCATCGTCCCCGTCATATCGAAGGTTTGAATACTAATTAAAAATATTAAATATAGATTATTAATAAAATCCATCACGACTATTTCGCGAGACAAATCTATTGAGCCTAATTAGTCCATGATTAACGAATGTGATGCTACAGTAAATATTTACTAATCGTGAATTAATTAGGCTTTAAAAATTGATCTAATGAAATAGCCTTTATTTATGCAATTAGTTTTGTTATCAATATATACTTAATATTTCTAATTAATATCCAAATATCCGATGTGACGAGAACTTAAAAAAATCCATGATCCAAACTGCCCCCACGTCGTCTACGCCGAGGGCAAACACATCGGGTAATTAGCTTAATTAGCAACTGAACTATTAATTAGGCCCTATTTGTTCAGATAGGGATTAGTAATCTGAGTTAGTGGAAATAAATAATAAAAGTAGATAATTATTTTAAACTATACCGAGGCAGTGAGTCTAAATTACCAAAAATATATACTATTATGGTAGTGATAGTAAATCTACCATCCACCAACTTGTTTCAAAATAATATTGTATATTGGTTCTATTTTTTTATCTCTAAAAAAATTTTAACTAGTATATGTATAATTCATATTTCTCCGTAGCAAAAACACGTGTGCGTCCATGTTGTGTGCGTGCAGGATGGTGTCTGCGTGCTCCAAGGAGGAGGACAGGACGGGGTGCTGTGGACGCGGTGCAAGGAGGAGGGCCCCAACCTGTCGATGGGGTGCTGTGGTTCCGGCCAGCCTCATCGAGGTCGGCATCGGCAGAGCTGGAGCTGGACATGTGGTGTGTATGGGCGGACAGAAAGCTCGTTCGACTCATGACAAGCTCGGCTCGGCTCGTTTTATTTTTCTAACAAACCGAGCTAGTATTTTAGCTCGTTAGAGATAACGAGCTGTCTCGCGAGCCTTAATGAGCCAAAGCCCACCCCTAGCCATAGGCCACAATCCCATTATGGAGGCTCACCAACCATAGCCCATAGCCCAATAAAAAATAATAACCCTAATAAAGCCTCAAAGAGTAGCAGCATGGTCCTTGCTCCCTAACCGCCGCCGCATCACGCATACAGCACAGCAGCAATGCAGCAATCAGCATGATGTTCTCCCGCCTCGAGCACTTCCGGCGACGGCTGCTACCTCGTGCCACTCCGCTGGCCGGCCGCCGCCTCATGCCGCCTTGAGCTCCTCCGCCATGGCCGCTGCCTCGCACCACTCCGCACCGGCCACCGCCACACGCCGCTCCACCGATGGCCGCCGCCCCGAGCTCCTCCGCCGCGGCCGCTGCCTCACGTCACTCCGCCGACGGCTGCCGCCCCGAGCTCCTGCGTCGCGGCCACTGCCTCGCGCCGCTTCCTCGCCGGGTGCTGCCCCGAGCTCCTCCGCCGTGGTCCGCCGTGGCCACCGCCTCGCGTCTCTCCGCCGACGGTCATCGCCCCGAGCTTACGAGCCTAACAAGCCAGCTCGTGCTTTCCAATGAGTCGAGCCGAGCTGGGTTTTTAGCTCGTTAAGATAACGAGCCGAGCCGAGCCAGCTCATTATTTTAATGAGCTAGACCGAGCCGAGCCGAGCTAGATTTCAGCCCTAGTGGTGTGGGAGAGGATGAAGTGGGAGTTAGAGAAAGGAGGGTGGGTCGTCGCTAAGGATATAAGTGGGTCAATTCGCCAACTCGTTTATAGGCCAATTAAGTGGGTAATCTGATAGATTATCCACTTAATTAATTGGTCTACAAGTGGACCCGCAGGCTGGTCCACTTACACTCGGCATCGCCGCCGGTGGCGATGCCGATGGCGATGCTGACATGAAGAGGATCGAGAGGGTGGAGAGGCATGCCGGGCGGGACAGCTGGGACAGGTTCGGCTGCTACCTGCTGGTGGAGATGTTCGTGCTCAGGAGAATGGATGGAAGCGTGGCGCTTACCCACGATTTCAGAATTAGAACACTGTGGTCATGACAGGGAAATTATTTTCACCACTCGTTTTATATTTACTATTTTTCTGTGTTATCTAAATAGTTATTTAAAAATTAAAAAATGATAAGATAGACGGTTATGATATATATATATATATGTGTATATATATATTACTTTACAAATAATATATAAGTTTATATACGATTCTCACAAGTTCTAATAAAAAATAATTGATTTAACTTTGAATGCGCACGTACTGGTTTGGGTTTAATTTGTTCTTTTATATAACTTGTAGAAGTTAAATTTGAACTTGTGAAGTGATATATCTTATATTAATTCATCTAGTCAATTTTTAAAAAAAATTAAGGAAAAAGTACGAATTACCCCCGAACTATCGTGGTCGGCCAAATTACCCCCTGAACCACAAAACCGAATATTTTACACCTTCAAGTATTCATACCAGACAAATTACCCCTGAGCACTTTCAAAGCGGTTTTAATCATACTTGACATACACTGGCATTAACATGAAAATCCAATCAACCAAAAAAATTTAAAAAAATATAGGGCACATAGTCTCGACGGCAGGCGAGCGAAGGCGGGGGCGGCAGAGGGAGATGGCGGGCGGTGCCGGGAGCGAGGGCGGCCACCGCAGTCCCACGGGTGCGTCAACGGACGGGAGCGAGGGCGGCGGCGCGGGGAAGAGGGCGGCGCCGACCGTGGGGCAGACAGAGGGCGAGGGCGGGCAGAGGCGGGGATAAGGGCGATGGAAGGCAGCGCGCAAGGAAGGGGGTGGACGGCGGCGCGCGGGGATGAGGGCGAGCGCATGCAGGCGGCGGTGCGTGGGGAAGAGGGCGAGGGTAGGGGGCGGCAGACGACGACGCGTCGGGAATGGCACGGGGAGGGGGGGAGTCCTCCGCTTCGCTGCCACTGCCGGCGAGAACTTCGCTTCGCCGTCGCTGCCATCCTTCGCACGCCGTCCGCACACCCGCGCCCGCACGCTGTCCGGCCATCCCCGCGCTGCGCCGAGTGCCCGCCGCAACGGGCGAGTCCCCCGCTTCACCGTCGCCGCCATCCTTCGCCCGCCGTCCGCACGCCCGCGCCTGCGCCCGCCCCCCGTCCGGCAGTCCTCGCGCGGCTCCGAGCGCCCGCCGCCAGGGGCGAGTCTTCTGCTTCACCGCCGCTGCTGGCGAGTCCTTCGTTGGTGAGTCCTCTGCTTCGCGATCGTTGCCATCCTTCGCCCGCCGTCCACACACCCACGCCCGTCCGCCGTCCAGCCGTCCCCGCGCGGCACCGAGCATCCACAGCCCTCGCCCCGTTCTTCCGGGAGGGAGGGAGAGGGTGAGAGAGAGGGGTTATGATAAGTGGGCCCCACCATTAAAAAAGAAAATACTGAGTGGACTACCACATGTACGCCACCACGTATGACAAAACCGCTTTGGATTGGGTCGAGAGGGATAATTTGTCTAGTATTGAAAGTTTAGAGTAAAGGATATCTGATTTTTGGGTTTAGGGGTAATATGGCCAATTGTGATAATTTAGGGCGGTAATTCGTACTTTTTCCAAAAATTAATAACTATTTAGGTGACATGCAAAGAAATAGTTGATATCTAACGGAACGATGAAAAGCTGTCTACTCGTGAGAAAATGGTTGTGCTTGAAGTATTTGTTTTTCTATGCCGAATGTCGTTCAAGTATTTGTTGATTAATCCTTATTAAATACTTACTCTGTTTTATAATAATGTAAGATGTTTGACTTTTTTGGTTGTAATGTTTGACCATTTGTCTTATTCATTGTGAATTTTACATTCTTTTTAGGCTAACCTTCTACTTGTTTTTTTTAAAAAAAATAGAAACATAATCCTAGCGCTATTGCGATTTATATGGAACGAGGACTCTTAGAGCAATCTACTTAATTTAGTATAGTAGATGGCTATGTGCGTCGGCGTTCCCCAGAAAATTGTGTCGTGTGTTGTCAAACTCCCATGAGAAAAGATCAGGCTGGCTACGGGAAATTTGACAATCCTACCTAAATATCGGGTAATTCTATTTTTATTGATAATTGTATTTTTTCTAAAACTAAAGTTAAACTGCTTTGGGTGCAAGAAAAGATCGGGCTATTTGCCTGAATTTCACGTTCTATTCAAGTGAAACATGTAGAAACGAATTCCTAGCGCTTTTGCGTTTCTATTTTTGTAGTTTGTATTTGTACTTAGATTTTTAAAAATAAAATTAAATTGCTTCGTGTGTAGTCAGGGCCGGAAAGAAAAGAGCGTGACGCAAAATAAGACAAAAAGTTAACGCGCGAGCCGACGTGGGCCCGCAAGAAAAGAGTATGACGCATAATAAGAAAAAAAAGAAAAATAACCCACAAAGCGTTTTCGGTATTACTTGAGCGCGAGCAGTATTTACTAACCGAACGGCCTAATTGGCACCATCTAACGTGTACGAGTATGACACCGTTCCGTTCGCGTCCGTACCATCTAACTTGTACGAGTACGACCCATACTAGGGGATCGAACTCGAAGGGAAATATGCAGCCGCGATGCATGCAGGCTTACCCTATATATGTCGAACGTCCGCGACCGCACCACGAAACGTACCCTAGATCATCGAGGATCCATCGACGCAGGCTAGCCTGAAATCGCGAGAGAGGTTTTAGGGTAGTTTTTGTTGCACTCGATCGGGTCAGGTTCTCGTCGATGGCGATGGACTACTCGACGGCGATCCTGGAGCGGAAGATGATGAAGGCGCCGAACCGGCTGTTGGTCGACGACTCCGAGGGCGGGGTGGCCGTCGACGACTCGAGCGTGGCGCTGAGCGAGGTCACCATGACGGAGCTCGACATCTTCCAGGGCGACCTGGTGACCCTCCGCGGGAAGCGCCGCCGCGAGGCCGTCTGCTACGCCCACGCCGACGAGTCGTGCCCCGACGGCCGCGTCCGCCTCAGCCGCGGCGTCCGCGGCAACATCCACGTCCGCCTCGGTGACCTCGTCGCCGTCAAGCGCAGCCCCCACGTCGGCAACGCCAGGCGAGTGCTGGTACGCCCCTTCGAAGACTCCGTCAAGGGCATCTCCGGCGACCTCTTCCAACCCTACCTCCGACGTAAGCACACTGCACCACCCATCGTCCACTAATCATCTTCGTCATCAAGCATAATCTGATACTAATTAATCTCCCATGCTCATGCATGCAGCTTACTTCAAGGATGCGATGAGGCCGGTGAAGAAGGGCGACCGGTTCTTGGTGCGCGGGCTTATGCACGCCGTGGAGTTCAGGGTGGAGGACACGGACCCGGCCGACGAGTGCGTGATCGTCGCGAGGGATACGGAGGTGTTCTACGACAGCGAGAACCCGGTGAAGAGGGAGGACGACGAGCTGATCGACGGGCCGGGCTACGAGGACGTCGGCGGCGTCTGCAAGCAGCTGGCGCAGATCCGGGAGATGGTGGAGCTGCCGCTGCGCCACCCGAAGCTGTTCACCACGCTGGGCGTGCGGCCGCCCAAAGGGATCCTGCTGTACGGCCCGCCGGGCACGGGGAAGACGCTTCTGGCGCGCGCCATCGCCGCCGAGTCAGGCGCCCACTTCATCGTCGTGAACGGGCCGGAGATCATGGCGGGGGTGGCCGGGGAGAGCGAGGCGAACCTGCGGAAGGTGTTCGCCGAGGCGGACGAGCATGCGCCGTCGATCATATTCCTGGACGAGGTCGACTCAATCGCGCCCAACCGCGAGAAGGCGCACGGCGAGGTGGAGCGCCGCGTCGTGTCGCAGCTGCTCACCCTCATGGACGGCCTCCGTTCCCGCGGGCAGGTCGTCGTCATCGGCGCCACCAACCGCCCCAACAGCCTCGACCCGGCGCTCCGCCGCTTCGGCCGCTTCGACCGCGAGCTCGACATCGGCGTGCCCGACGAGGTCGGGCGCCTCGAGATCCTCCGCATACACACGAAGAACATGCCTCTGGCCGACGACGTCGACCTCGAGCGCGTCGGCAAGGACACCCACGGGTTCGTCGGCTCCGACATTGCCTCGCTGTGCTCGGAGGCGGCCATGCAGTGCATCCGCGAGAAGCTCGACCTGATGGACATCGAAGACGACACAATTAGCGTGGAGATCCTCAACTCCCTGACCGTCTGCATGGACCACCTCAGGTTCGCCGTGGAGGTCACAAAGCCTTCGGCCCTGCGCGAGACGGGGATCGTCGAGGTGCCCAAGGTGTCGTGGGACGACATCGGCGGCCTGGACGAGGTCAAGCAGGAGCTGCAGGAGACGGTGCAGTACCCGGTGGAGCACCCGGAGTTGTTCGACATGTTCGGCATGTCGCCGTCGCGCGGCGTGCTCTTCTACGGCCCGCCGGGGTGCGGCAAGACGATGATGGCCAAGGCCATCGCCAAGGAGTGCAGGGCGAACTTCATTAGCATCAAGGGGCCCGAGCTGCTCACCATGTGGTTCGGCGAGAGCGAGTCCAACATCCGGAATCTGTTCGACAAGGCGCGGCAGTCCGCGCCGTGCATTCTCTTCTTCGACGAGCTAGACTCCATCGCCGTCAAGCGCGGCAACAACGTCGGCGACGCTGGCGGCACGTCAGACCGCGTCCTGAACATGATTCTCACCGAGATGGATGGGATCAACAGCAAGAAGACGGTGTTCGTCATCGGCGCCACCAACCGGCCAGACATCATCGACCCGGCGATGCTCCGCCCAGGCCGGCTCGACCAGCTCATCTACATCCCGCTCCCCGACGCGCGGTCGCGGCTGGAGATCTTCAGGGCGAGCCTCCGCAACACGCCCATGTCCCGCCACGTCGACCTGCCGGCGATGGCGGAATCCACCGACGGGTTCAGCGGCGCCGATATCAAGGAGATCTGCCAGCGCGCGTGCAAGCTCGCCGTGCGCGAGGTCGTCGAGAAGAGCACCGTGGTCGGGAAGGCACTGGCCATGAAGGGCGCGGAGCTTAGAGTGGACCACTTCAAGAGCGCCATGAAGTACGCGAGGAAGAGCGTCAGCGACATCGACTTGATCAGATACGAGTTCTTTAAGCGTAAGTTCAGCGGCGGGGTCTCCCTCTCCGAGGAGGAGGAGGAGGAGGCGCAGGCGCCAGTGGGAGAGCTGAAGGCAGTGATGGTGGAGGATGCCGACGGCTCTACGGACTCTTCGTCCTCCATGGACGACGAGGACATGCTGTACGGTTAGCTGTTAGGTCTCTCCAGTAGTAGCTTTTAGTGTCAATTTAGTTACTTATCAATTGGAGTTCTCTTCAAATGTAATGGCATCTACTGTTGCATAGATTTGAAGTGATTTCACATGATAATCTAATTGTTGATCCATGTGTAAATCATAGTGCCTACCTCTGTCGTTCCCCTTAATTAAAAGAGCATTTTCCCATCCTTCAGATATCACGAGGTTCCACTGTTTTCTATGTAAAATATACCTTCTAATATTTAATATATCAAGAGGTATCAAATTTTATGTGGTATCTTCGTAAGTTCGTAAGGATGGTAAAATTATTTTTATTAAAATAGTATCTTTGATTTCTTTTTATCATTAGTCTTATTTTCATTTTAAAAAAATTATAAAAAAATTATTTATTTTGGCATGGTTTGTTTTTTATTAAATGAACTTTAAATGTGACTAATACTTTTGTATATTTGTATATAAATTTTAAATAAAATTGGTTAAAAAAATCAATGGTGTTACTATTTTTTATACTGAAACCAACAGGACATACAAGTGCATCCTAATACTAGTCCAAGTTACTCCCTCCATCCCTAAATATTTCACGTTGATTTTTTATACATGTTTGACTATTCGTTTTATTCAAAAAAAATTACATAATTATTAATTATTTTTATTTCATTTATTTTTAAATATAGTTTTATGCATATATATATATAGTTTTACATATTTTATAAAAACTAAATAAAACGAATGATCAAACATGTGTCAGAAAAATCAACGGTGTCAAATATTTAGGGATGGGGAGTACTATATTGATATCACTAAACCTATATATATTGTTGGACTAATTGTCACTTTAAATTTATGAACTTTAAATTAAACTGTGTATGCGATGGATGGATGAAGTTTATTTGTACCAGTTTTTACCGTTGTTGAGAAGTATCTTGAGATATAAAAATAAATTTTAGTGCAAATCCTGGTACACTGAAAAATAGGGTAGCTTAAGGTATTTTTCAAGAATGTTAACAAAACTCTTATTTGTAACATTATATGTATAGATCGGTTAAATTGCATTCTAGACTCGAGTGTGATCAAAGTATTCTACTGGCAGCATTGCCTCGACATCTAGGGCAATTCGGCCAATGCTTATTGCTTAGTAATAAAAAAAAACATGTTTTCTTGTCAGATAAAACATGGGAGCCGTGTGCTAATTAATTTTATCATTCTTGATAAGGCACGAGGAGCTATATATTATATTTTTATATAAAACTTGGTACCATTAGGCATTAGCTACCTCAACATGATTATAATTTTTAACATAAATTTTTAGAAACTCTAGGTAATTTCTCAACTATCATAAAATTTCTACTAATATTTCATTGCAACCTATTGACACGCATAGGAGACCTGGCCAAGAAGAAATGGAAGTACTCGGGCCTAACAGTTGACCTGAAAAACCAACTAGCCTGATGACATTATGAAATGAGACTTGATATATCTGAGGGTCTGTTTAGTTGGCAAAAAATTTTGCCCAAAAACTTCACATTGAATCTTTAGACACATGCATGGAGTATTAAATATAAATGAAAAGAAAAATTAATTGCACATTTTGCATGGAAATCACGAGATAAATTTTTGAGCCTAATTAGTCCATAATTAACCATAAGTGCTACAGTGATGATGGATTAGTTAGGCTTAATAAGTTCATCTCGTAGTTTCTAGTTGAGTTACGAAATTAGTTTTTCCATTAGTGTTTATTTTGTTACTTATCAATGCGAGTTTTATTCAAATGTGATGGCATCTAATGTTGCATAGATTTGAAGTGCAGTTTCACATGATAATCTAATTATCGATCCATGTGTAAATCACAGTACCTACCTTTGTTGTCCCACTTATATCAAAATAGTACCGCCAATTTATTTTTATCATTCGTCCTATTTTTTTAAAAAAATTATTAAAAAAATATTTTTGATGTGGTTTATTTTTTATTAAAAGAACTTTAAATGTGACTAATACTTTTGTATATTTGTATATAAATTTTAAATAAAATTGGTTTAAAAAAATCAATGGTGTTAAAACCTGAAAACCGGAGGAATATATTACTATTTTTTATACTGAAACGAACAGCACATACAAGTACATCTGAATACGAATCCAACGTTACTATATTAATATCACTAAATCTATATATATTGTTAGACTAATTGGTAGTTAAAACTTATGGACTTTAAATTAAAGTGCGTATGCGACGGATGGATGGAGTTTATTTTAGGGCTTTTTACCATTTTTAAGAAGTATCTTGAGGTAAAAAAAATTCTAGTACAAAATTCTGATACTCAATATACTAAATTTTTACACTGAAAATATGACACCTTAAGTTATTTTTAAAAATGTTAAAAAAAACTCTTATATGTAACACTCTATGTATAGATCGGTTAAATTGCATTCTAGACTCGAGTTTGATCAAAGTATTCTACTGGCAGCATTGCCTCGACATCTAGCGCAATTTGGCCGATGCTTATTGCTTAGTAATAAAAAACTTGTTTTCTCATCAGATAAAACATCGGAGCCGCGCGTGTGCTAATTTTATCAATCCTGAGAAGGAATGAGGAGCTATGTATTATATTTTTATATAAAACCTGGTACCTTTAGGCATTGGCTATCTAATTTCTAGTGTAAAATTTTAGAAACTCCAACTAATTTCTCAATTATATAAAATTTCTACTGATATTTCATTGCAACCTGTTGACATGCATATATAGGAGACCTGACCAAGAGAAATGGAAGTACTCGGCCCTAACAGTTGACCTGACAAACCAACTAGCCCGATGACACTATGAAATGAGACTCGATACATCTAACTGGATCAGAATGAACCCGACCAAATTACGTGGAAGCTCTCCAACCATGGTGAGTACTCAGCATCATATCCATGTAAGGCACAATTTCATGTTCTTGTTGCCTCCATCAGATTTCCTCGTTTTTTCGTGTGGACGCTTCTAAAACTGATAAACGATGTGTGTTGTAAAAAAATTCTATAGGAAAATTGCTTTTTAAAATCAGATTAAGCTATTTGATATTTTTATAACTAATAACTAATTAATCATGTACTAATCTATAACTATCTTTTTCCGCATTGGATAAATAACCTCTATCTAAACGCAGCCTTAGGGAGTCAATATAGTAATCTGGAAACTTTGGATAATGAAAAATATATAAATTCTTTGCCTGGCTAGTCATACATAACAGCGCTTGAAAATTGCCACCCCCCCCCCCCCCCCCCCCCACACCTCTGCGCTCAATGTAGACACTAAGAAAGGATTTGGGACCATGCTGGGCAACTGCATTGCCTACCACCAGTTGGTGCCTTGGCGGTAGGGCATGGAGTCGTCGTTTGGTTTTTTAACCTAATAATAAGCCAGACGACATACTTGAAAAATAAAAATAATTTATAAAAAAACTTTATGTATATATTTTATTGATCTAAAAGCTAAAATAAAATATAATAAAAAAATTCTAAATTAACTTCAAATTCAAGGTTAAAAATTTAAAGTTTGACTAAGTAGGAGCGAAATAAGAAAATCTCATGTTGCAAAAGAGAAGAAGAAGAAAGATAAGTCAGGCCACACAAATACTACCTCTATTCTAAAATATGAGTATTTCTAAATTGTTTAGCATATACTAAAAGATATGTTAAAAGATTCTCTTTTATTCACTTTAGTGGTTAGTTATTAAACTTTAAATTGATTAGGTTCTCTTTTTAAGCATATGTTAATCATTGAAATGATTAAAATCACGATAATCAGTGCATAAATATTTATACTATGATATAAAATTTAATTTCTATAAATAGTTATATTTTTAAAAAATGAACGGAGGAAGTATCACACATCTGTACATTTAATGATAAATGTAACTTTGGATAATCAACTGAGCAAAAAGAAAAAAATAACAAGAAGTGGATAGAAGCCTGTCAAAACTCAACATTTGATTTGCTGGTTTATAGTTTAGCTTAGAGCAGTTACGATAGCAGACTATAAGCCAGCTATAAGTATATTTTAAAGAAACAAGAGAGAAGAGAGAAGAGCAGCGGGCTATAGCACGGACTCCAAGACATATATGTGTATGATAGATGGGACTGGATATTAATTATATAATATATTTTTATAGATAACTATAACTATTATATGGATTGACTATTAAGTTGGCTATAGAGCAGCCAGCAGTTGGCTATACTATTGAACTTGCTCTTAGAAAGAGATTATCCATGGTAATATCCTTTTCATGCAGTTTCAGCATTCATCTCATATCAAGAGAGTTGTTATACGTACAATGCTGTTGTCTGACTATCATCCGACTTTGTTAAAGCATCTCTAACAAGAGGTTAATATGGCCGCTTGCCAGTTGGCTTCATCACGACATGAGCCATCTAAAATGCCAGGCTATCATCGTGGCCCTGGTCGTACATGCGAGTCGGATACGAGGTCATACTTATACTCCCACTAGTGTTTTTTTATTTGACACTTTTTATTTAACGCATTTATGTTTTTTATGTTCAATGGTTCGTTTTATTAAATAAATTGTCCACATATGTAAAATAATAACTTATGATTAAAGTTTTTTAAGTAATAAACTAAATCATAACAAAATAATTATAAATTATAATTATAATTTTTTAAACAAGATAAATGGTCAAAACTTAAACGTCAACGGCGTTAAATAATAAAAAAACAGAGGGAGTATCATTTCTGATCTTATCATGTATTTGTTGGCTTATAACCAGTAACAAAACATTTAAATTTCCAAGCTTAATTTAGAGTTTTTGTTTCATATGAAGTACTCTATTTTCATCTTTGGCATTTAAAACCGCTAGAAACAGGGAGTTTTACCCAAAAACTAGTAGAGCACGTACAAAGATGTTTATTAGCCGACTCTCTCAATCGTCACGTAAGTAAATTTGGTGACACGGAGAAAAGAGAGAAGAAGAGAGAAAAGCTATTGTCATACATGACAACGGCTTAGAGTCGACTCTTAGCATTTATTAAAGGAAACTTTCTTGCATAAGAATATATATAAAGGAAACTAGCGTAATAAAAATATTTTATTGCATTAATGAAGAAACCACACCTGACTCTAATTTTGGACGTATCATTTTAAAATAGACTCTTGTTACTGACGTGGCTTAAGATAGAGCCTCACAATGGATTGGATTGTACCATTGAAGATGCCCTTATTGCTTGCTTAGTTTATTTTCTGTCTTACATTCCACACTGCATTTTCTACCGGCAAAAGACAAGCCCATGCTTTATATTCCGTTATTTGAGAAGTAGTAGGAGGCAGCATAAAATTTAGTTGAGATGCTAAGAGCTAGCTATTAAATATTAGATTAAAAGATAGTATTTCCTCCGGTTCCATAATTATTAGGCAAAACTTGCTATAGGGTATCGAAAAAATGTGTAATTAGCTGGTGGACACTGTAAGATTACGAATTTGTTGCAGGGCATAAAAAATATGATAATTAGCTAGTAGACACTCCGGCCATTATTTTATTAATTTCAAAGTCAAAAATTTTAAGAATGACGAGATTGCCCTCGGTGGCCTGGTCGCTGCAGCCCTCACCATAGCTGGGTTACCGTCACCGCCACCTGCTCAGTTGTTCTGTAGGCTAGGGTTCGGGTGTGGTGCGGCGCCGAGACCGACTGGGTTTGGTTCGACCGAACCCAGTCGGCATAACGGGTTGGCCACTGAGGGCAACCTTGTCATTTTTAAAAATCTTGCCTCCAAAACTAATAAAATAATGACCAAAGTGTCTACCGGCTAATTACCATACCATATTTTTTGGTGTCCTGTAACAAATTCGTGATCTTACGATGTCCACCGGCTAATTACGTGTTTTTTCGACGCCCCAAATTTTGCCTAATTATTATTAGTTCGGACAAGAGTGTGTTTAACTTTTAAAACTTTAATTACTAATAACTTTTAAAATATCTTTTCACAAAGAGTGGTTTAGTAAAAGTAAATATTTATTTGTTTATGTATATATTTTAATTAAAAAACACAGTCAAAGATAGATTTACAAAACTATATCATTGTCCAAAACAACAAGAATTATCAAACTAAAGAGAGTACTACTTAAGTAATGCAAAAATATATTTTTTACAACAAAATCTAATCAACGTGATACATTACGAAATACCCACATTTAAAAAGGATTAATCAACAAATAGTTGAACGACATTCGGCATAGAAAAACAAACTCTTCAAGCACAACTATTTTCTGATTTTTCATCATTCGGAAAGATATCGATTATTTTCTTGCATATCACCTAAATGGTTATCAAAGAAAATTAAAAAAATTGATAAGATGAATTAATATAAGATATATCATTTTATAAGTTCAAATTTGACTTTTACAGTTTATAAAAAACAAATTAAATTGTAACCAATAAGTGCATATTCAAAGTTAAATAAATTATTTCTATTAGAACTCGTAGAAATCGAATTTAAACTTACACGTTGTAATATATATATATATATATATATATATATATATATCCGTCTATATTATCATTTTTAAATTATTTTAGTAACTATTTAGATATATCAAAGAAGAAACGAGTAAATATCCAAAACCAGTGGCGAAAACTATTTAGATATATCATGACCACAGTGTTCTAATCTTGTCAGTATGTCTGAAATCGTAGGTAAGCGCCACGCTTCCATCCGTTCTCCTGAGCACGAACCTCTCCACCAGCAGGTAGCAGCTGAACCTGTCCCATCTGTCCCGCCCGCCACGTCTCTCCACCCTCTCGATCCTCTTCGTCTCGCCATCGCCGGCGGCGGCGACCCACCCTCCTTTCTCCAGCTCCCACTTCATCCTCTCCCACAACACCATGTCCAGCCCCAGCTCTGCGGATGCCGACCTCGACGAAGCTGGCCGGAACCACAGCACGCCGTCGACAGCTTGGGGCCCTCCTCCTTGCACCGCGTCGGCGCCGCCCAGCAGCGCCGTCGACCGGCGCACCGTCGCGCTCACCGTCACCGCCGCCGCCTGCTGGTGCACGTTGTCACGGCTGTATATCTCCTCCCAGCTCTGCTCGAGCGTCATCTCGTAGAACATGCACCGCCGGACCTGGTCCTTGAGCCGCCTCCCGTCCCTGACAAACATGAACGGGCAGTACCACCTGCCGACGACGACGGGCGGCGAGCTCTTCGCGCCGGCGCCGAAGCCGCTGAGGTCGGGCATCCGGCGGCGGAGCGGCCAGTCCACGCCCCGCGCCGAGTCGGTGAGGTTGTCGTACCTCGTCGACGACGAGGTGCGGATCGTCCAGCCCTTCCTCCGCAGGTATTTCGGCGGGATGCCGTCCGCCGCCACCGCCTCCGCCCTGAACCCCTTCCCGCCCTTCAGCTGCACCAGCTCCACCTGCTGGTACACGTCGCCGTGGTCGAACGGCCTCGCCGGCACGTCCTTCGGGCGGGAGTAGAAACAGAAGGTCGTCTTGTCCTCCTCCTTGGAGCACGCCGACACCATCCTGCACGGAGACATCCATATTGAACAATCAAGCAGCTAGAGATTAAGGCATGTTTGATTCAGGATTATTATAATTTGACTTAGAAGTAAGCTAAAATAAACAGATGGATTATTATAGCAGATTATTATTACTATAATCTAATCATCTCATCTAAATGTATTTTTTTTAGATTATTGGGTGGTTTTAGACAGGCTAACTCATATACTTTAAATAATTACTCGTTTTAGTTATTTGTTTCTACTTTAACTTATAATAATTCAGCTTACTAATCCCTATCTTAAAAAAATAGGGCCTAATTAATCGTTGAGTTGCTAATTAAGCTAATTACCCGATGTGTTTGCCCTCAGCGCGGACGACGTAGTAGCGGTTGGACGAGAGGGGCAGGCCGATGACGGGGACGAACACGACGTCGTCGCTCTCGACAAAGGCCTCCGAGCTGATGTCGTCGTCGCCGGCGATGAGGTACTCCGTCGTGCGCTCCACCTTGGCCATCCGACTCTGAGCGAGAGGGAGGCCGCGCACCTCGGAGTCCCTGCACAGGCCCCAGCAGTTGGCCGCGCGCTCCACGGCCTCGTCGCCCTCCACCACGAGGATCCCGGAGCCCGGCCCCTCCGGCGGCGGCTCCGCCGCCGCCTGCGGGTTGTTCTCGTACCGCGAGATCGGCCTCGTGACGTACATCTCGGTCCTCGGCCGCTCCTGTTGCCTCAAACTCACACTTGTTGCTGCTGGCTGCTCGCTTCAAAAGTTGAAGGCTTGGTGTGCTTTGCTTGTTGATCAGTTAGCATTGTGCTTTATTTATAGGGAATTTAGAGGTACTTTTTTCGTGGAAAAGTATTTTCATTACTCGCTAAAGTATCGTTAAAAGTGTTATGAAAACATATTAATATTGAAATATATATTACTCTACAAGCATATTCTCTACAAGTTAAAGTTCGAATTTAATTTATAAATTATAACGAAACAACGAATTTAACTGTGGATGTCCATCTCCATATCTCCCTCCCCAATATAACTATTGCCTCTGTCTTAACATATAAAGACTTTTAGATCATTTAGCAAAAACTAAGGTAAAGGAAAATACATATTTTAGTCAATATAGTGATCAAAATTTCAATTGTGAATTGCTTATATTCTCCCTCAATCACACCATTGGTTGTAAATGTATGAATTTTCGTGCATAGATATGAGTACCCTAAAATTACTTATACTATGATATAAATTTTGAATCATACGAATACTAGAACTGATGGAGTATCATTATCTTTTTAAATTTATCTATAAATATAAGTAATTATAATACTACTTTCGCACATCTGATTACATCGATCTTGGCAGTTACTTATATTCTTTCCCAATTAACTAAACCACTAGGGTATCCAAAGTAATTTACCTCAACTTTAGTTTGTGCTAAAAAAAATACGGACAGACGGAGTAAAACCTGTAATTAAGTAACCTAGGTCTTGCTGTCTTGTGACTGTCCTGGGTTAGCTAGGCTACCATTATTTCACTTTTTAGGGGAGAAAAGGCAAAACCATATTTTTACAAATGAAAAATAACTTACGTGTAAAATTTTTATATATCTATCAATAACGACTTAAAAAATAAAAGTAGTAAAATAAATCATGATAAAAAATACAGAAAATCAAGCTCAAAATAAAACTTTAAAATTTAGATTAGGGCTTGTGTTAGGGAAATAGATGGATAACCGAGAAAGCAGATTTAGCGTGGAAACCCTTGCGGGAAAAAACCACGGGCGCCAACTGGCAATATCCACTATGAGATGATAATTACAATAGCAGAGGAATACACCGAACCATCGCACTCTTCCCATGCAGCTTACAAGGGATATATATAAGGGGAAATCAAGAAGTCCTAATAGAAAAAGGCTGACAGAATCCTATTAGGAAACTAATCCTACTTCTACTCTAAGTAGGAAACGGTTAGGAGAAACCTAGTAGGAAACTAGTAATATAATCCAAATACATTACAGACAATAATTCGGATCATATCTCTAACAATCTCCACCTGACGAATTCCCTTGTAGCATAAAAATTAAAATCACCAGAAACCTCATATAGATAAAATCACCTTGCGGCAAATAGTCTTTTGAACTATAGTAAGCACGAACCAAACTTTGAGGACAATGAGAGTCTCGCTTGTTTTGAATAGGAGCAGTGAGCCATACTTCAAACTCGCAATGGAAATAAACCTCTAAACCTGCTGGTATAAATTGGTAAAACCAACAGAGATGCAAACCAAAACGAAGTACTTGAATCTCCTGATAAACCTCATGAAAAATTGGTCATGTGCTCATAGCAGTTCCTCTAAAATCACGTGATCAAAACAAGAGCACTGAGTAATACTTCAAAACTCGCCATAGGATCAAATCCTAAAGTTGTTGGTATAAATTAGGGGAACCCAACAGAATAGCGAAACGAAGTATTGAAATCTCTTGATAAATTTGATCAAAGTGATAAATGGGAACAACCAAAATCTCCTCGGTGAATTGGTTTTCTCTTCCAAACACCAGCTTGCACAAGAAAACTCTCATAAGAACCTGCCATATGCTGAAACTGATCTTGCCATCAAACTTCTCAATGTCTAATTTGGTGAAAGACTTCGAGAAAAATTGCAGATCAAAAAATATATGGTAGATCTCAAGAATGAGAGAAAAATTCTGATAGACTTGGTGCGGGTAGAAAAGAAATCAATGGAATATTGATCTTCACCAATTGATCCTGATCTTGACCTTGACGTGACACAAGCACATGCAGCCACACCTTGCCACAACCAGGAAAAAATCCAACGATGTTGCTACAGCACGCTTTGCTATGGAGTGCATGTATGCAATGGCCAAGGACAGAAAGCGGCTGGGCGAGGCTGAGAACGTCGTCGACGAAAGTCATAGAACAAATGCAATGCTGCTGTGCGTGCGCCGGTTGCAGGGACGGGGAGGACAAACACGGCCGCTGGCAAAAGACATGCAACGACGAACGCCACCGCAAGATAGATCGAATCTCCGGCTCTGATACCACTTGTTAGAAAAATAGACGGATAACCGAGAAAGCAGATTTCACGTGAAAACCCTTGCGGGAAAAAACCACGGACGCCAACCGGCAATATCCACTATGAGATGATGATTATAATAACAGGGGAATACATCGGGCCGTCGCACCCTTCCCGTGTAGCTTACAAGAGATATATATAAGGAGAAATCAAGGAGTCCTAATAGAAAAATGCTGACAGAATCCTATTAGTAAACTAATCCTACTCCTACTCTAGGTAGAAAACAGTTAGTAGAAAACTAGTAATATAATCCAAATACATTACAGATTATAATTCGGATCATATCTCTAACAGCTTGTTTATTTTGCAAAAAGTTTTTGTAAAAACATCAAATCAAGTTTTTGACACTCATTTGAAGTATTAAACGTACTTTAATTACAAAACAAATTTCAGATTTCCTGTGGAAACCGCGAGACGAATCTTTTGAGTCTAATTAATCTGCCATTAGTACATGTTGGTTACTGTAGCACTTATGACTAATCAATTAGGCTTAAAAGATTCGTCTCACGATTTCCCGCATAGCTGTGTAATTAGTTTTAATGTTCATTAGTTTTAATGTTAATTTATATTTAATACTTCATTTAGGTGTTCAAAGATTCGATATGATGTTTTTGCGAAAAGTTTTTGCGTTATTTACGACAGCGAAACGATCGAAGCCCTGGAGTCATTTATTGGACCAGTCATGCATCTTTGATATTGAAGTATTTGTCAATCTGTCCGTAGGTGAATAGTCGTAGCGATGAAGTTCCCTGCGAGCTTCCAGTAATGAATAATGAATAGATTTGTGCTCTAGTACAGAGTACATAATAAATATGCCAATCAAGGAGTATATCATGCCATATTCTTTTTTAAAATGAATGGATTAATACATGCACTTTCTAAACTTTTGGACGATGTGATATTTCACAACATCTTTATTTTCTAAAACTATGTTAAATATATTTTTGACTTTATAAAAGTTCATATATTATTTGTTTGCAACCTTAAATAGTTATTGTAAAACTGTTTCTCTATTCAGTAGAAGACCCTAAGGAGATGACAATGATTGTCAGGTTAATCGGCATATAAATCCAAATATAACGTGTGATATACAGCTGATGCCAGAATAGCTTGACTCTGAAATCAACGTCAATTGCTTGCATCAAAAGAACTTCGATGTGCCTCAATTGAATGAACGCGTCTGTGTTTGTACAATTCTGCCGCCCGACGACTTGGAATAATTGAACTGCACAGAAAGGGGTGAAAACGATATATTTATAAATAAAAAATAATTTATGATAAACTGTTTATACATGTCTTCTTAGCGATTAAAAAATAAACTTTGGTTAAAAAAATAAAATCAACTCCAAATTTTATATAAAAATTTAAATTTTGGCATATAAGTATAAATATAAACGAAAAAATAGGGTGGAACATCCGATTGTTACCATGCCGCTTTTCAAACTTGAACTTGTTTTGAATCCTCATAAAGTTATAATGTTCTCTTTGCTAGTGAAAGTAGAACTGCAGAAGGACACGGTACGTAATTCCCATGAAAAATCACCATATTGACGTTTCTCCTAGAAGAACAGGTTAACTCCCATAAAAAATCACCATATTGACGTTTCTCAGAATAACACGTTAATTCCCTGAAAAATCACCATATTGACGTTTCTCTTAGATCACAGTAGCAAAAATCGTGGAAATGACCACATTCCAACGCATGGCATCATGAGATACAACACTTGGCTTCCAAAAATTTGGAGTTGTAAAATAGAAACATAAGCTAAAAATCTCAATTTTTTTCAGATTTTAGGAACTACTCCCATCCATCCCTAAATGTTTGACGCCGTTGATTTTTTTAGATATGTTTGATTCTTCATCTTATTCAAAGAATTTACATAATTATTAATTATTTTTATTTTATTGTATTTATTATTTTTTTGAATGAGAACACAGTACAATGCAGACGCTCACAACGCACGCACACTCTCCTCTAAGAACGTACGCATGCAAACCCCCTACATATGAGCACCTCCCAAGACTGGCCCACAAATTCTAGAGAACCATGAAGTCGCCACGGGCGCCTCGATGTCGATGGGCACGTCGTCTCTCACTGAACACTTAAAGCCATTAGAATCCTGAAAAATTCGCTCCAACAAGTAGTCGAACCAAAGACATCATTATATTTATTGTTAAATATACTTTTATGCACATATATAGTTTTACATATTTTAAAAAAATAAATAAGACAAATAGTAGTTAAATATATATAAAAAATCACGACGTCAAATATTTAAGTAAGAAGGTAGCACTCCATAGCTTCTTACCGGCCGATTATAAATACGACCTATACATGCGCTGCACATATTACATACGGAGTATATAGACCGTACGTTGCATATATCTCAGAAAAGGATCGAAACTGTTACTTTGGTGTCGCCCGACCTACGTACGTAGAAATGTACGGGACCAAGCCGCTCTCGGGCTTCGCGGCGCAGGTCCAGCTACGGAGGTGGGATTTGGGCCGTGCTGTGCTAGCCACGGCCCGTCCATCATGCTTCGTGCCAAAATTAGTTAGGTAAGAAATGGCCTGGCCCGGCTCGGCCCGACTTGCTCACCGTGCCGTGCCATGTCGGCACGTGAGGGTAATGTCACGGTCCAAGCACAGCCCAAAAGCATATTGTGTCGGTTGGGTCATACCGGCCTAAGCACGGCCTAGTATAGGTTGTCTATTTTGTTGTCGTATTACCGTGTGATATTACGGTGGTCCATACGTTAAAGTCATTGATCCACTAATATCGTGTCGTGTTGAAGCACCGAACTAGAGGAATCGTCCGATCGACAAAGTGGTCACGTCCATGTGAGCACGTGACAATGTCCGTGAGACAGACATGCTGAGTTGCACATAAATATGACATTAACATGACTAATAGCCTAGAAATAAAATCAACCTATTACAAAAGCACGGTCCAAGAAGAAAATCGGCCAGACATGAATGTTTCGTGCCTCTTTTGGACCATACCGACCCAATGATCGCGCCGTGCCACCCAATGTGCTTGTGTTCTAGGCCTAAACCCAGCCCGTGGTCATACCATGCCGGCCCGACCCAATTTGTGTTGGGCCGTACCGTGCTTTCTGTCATGTTAGACCGCCATGCCTTAGGCCAGCCCACGAAAGCACGGTCCAATTCCGAGCTCTACCGCTACCTCGCCGTGAAGAGCGACGACGACGATGTCGCCGACGTGACGCGGTGCTGGGGCGTGCGCGGGCTCCCCTTCCCGCAGAACCGTGTCATCAAGGTCGTGGACCCGGAGCTCGGCGAGTACGCCGAGGCGTACGCCGACGAAGTCGTGTTCGTGCCCGTCCCCGGCGTGCCGCTCTCCCAGAACCGGTACTACGCCGTCCTCGCCGCGGGCAACCACCGTGGCCTCGTGCGCGCGTGCTCGGGCTGCTTCTAGCGGTGCGTCCGTGACGACGCCAAGCCTCGGCCGTTCGACCCCGCCGACGTGTACCAGTAGATGGAAGTCGTGCCGCACAAGGGCGGCTTCAAGGCGAGGTCCGTCGCCGCCGACGGCCACCCCTACATGATTTACCGGAGCAAGCGCTGGACTGTTAGCACTAGTCTTGTTGTTTAGGATTCCTGTGTTGAATTAGCTAATTAGCTTGAGCCATGCCATGTGTTGGACGTGTGCTAAGCAAGCATGCATGTACATAGTAGCTAAAAATGGGATGTGTTCACAATGAATTGTTCACGGTTAGTGGTGGGAGTGGATTTTAAACCCTCGGGAGATTTTATTGCATGCTATCTAAATAGTCATCAAAAAATTTTAAAAAAATTATAAAAATAAATTAATATAAGATATATCACTATACAAACATGCAAAAACATGCAAGTTCAAATATGACTTTTATAATCCATAACAAAAATAACAAATATGACCGTGAGTATATGTATATATACTATTCAGAGTTTAATTTGTTATTTTTGTTATGGATTGTAGAAGTCATATTTGAAATTGCATGTTTGTGTAATGATATATCTTATATTAATATATCTTCATATTTTTTTTAAATTTTTTTATTACTATTTAGATAGCATGCAATAGACGAGGGGATATCCCATACGGGTTTAGAGTACTTTCCCGTTAGGGGTGCTTCCATGCATCAATTAGTTAGCTAATTAGTTAGACTAGAGTAGTGGTCAGTGCATGCATGTGTTGCATGAGTTAGTCTATGGCCATTAGCTAGTGCTTGCAGTAGTTAGCGGCAGCCATGCACGCATTAGTTAGTTGTTAGCTTGTGCATGAAGTAGTTAATTAGTGGGGCAGTACATGCAGTAGTTAGTCGTGCGTGCTACGTGCGCGTACGTAGTGGTGTGTCTACTAGGCTATAAAGCCATGTGATGTACTAAGCTATGTACGAGTGAACAAGCAGTAGAAAAAGACGTTTGTCGTCATAAGTGTATCCATTTCTATATATTTTGCTTTAGCTATCTGCAAGACGTGTGTCGTCGCCGGTGTTCGTCGCCGGAAATCTGTCATTTGTGTGTCCATTCCAATTTCTCTCTCGCATGCGTGTTCATCATTTTTTTGGGCCAAAGCTAACATGGACCGCGTACTTCGACCTCGGCGAGACGCTGCATGGGGCTCAACGATCTGCTCCGCTCGCGCGCTCACTGTCCCATGCCCATGGCCATGCGGCCGCGACCACCCCGACGGCGACGGCAGCGACGGTGGCCGTCGGGAGGTGGTACACCCCGTTCTTCCTCATCATGGAAGACGGCGTCCCCCCTAAGACGCAGATGGACAAGGCCACGTTCTACGAGATCGTCCTAGAGCAACGCTGGGAAGCCATGGGCGGCGCGCCGCCGGCGGCGACCAAGAGGGCGCTCGTCGGCGGGAGCGTCGAGGTGGAAGAAGAAGCGGTGGCGGCGAGCGCGCGCACCGGAGGCGACGGCTACCTGCGGTTCAGCGCGGCGACGTGGCCCCCGGGGCAGAGGGTGGCCGTGCACGCGAGCCTGTGGGAGAGGATGGTGTGGGAGGAGCAGAAAGGCGGGTGGGTGGCCGACGAAGATGGTTCCGTCAGGAAGAGGATTGCCGGCGCCGGCGTCGGCAGCAGATCGGTGCTGGTGGAGAGGTTCGCGGTGAGGAGGATGGACGGCAGCGTGGCGGTGGCGTTTGACTTTTTCCACGTCAACAAGATCAGCTAGTCAACGAGCGTTAGTACTACGTCGAGATCTTTCAATTGTTTGTATATCGGTATATATAGGTGCGTACTTGTATATTGTGTCACCTTAGATATTGTTCTTTACTTTGGTTGATTGCTTCATTATTAACGAATAAACTGCTTAGTAGTTCTCCTACAACATGAATATATTTGACCCTGCTTGGACGCCTCAATTAACCTTCTTTATTACTCGCTCCGTTTCATAATATAAGATATTTGATTTTTTTTGCATGCAATGTTTGATCATTTGTCTTATTCAAAAAAATTATAGAAATATCATTTATTTTGCTTGTGATTTACTTTATCATCAAAAGAACTTTAAGCACGGTTTGTCATTTTTTATATTTGTACTAAATTTTTGAATAAGACGAACGATCAAATGTTACAACCAAAAAGTCAAACATCTTATATTATATTATGAAACAGAGATAATGCATGTCACATAAAACAGTCAAAAAAAAGTTAATAAGATGATTTAATATGATATATATCACTCCACAAATTTAAATTCGATTTTGGTTGTATAAAGAACAAATTAAATAGAATTAGTATACACATATTCACATTTATATTTGTTACTTTTGTTACAACTTGTATTATAAGTTTTTAAACCTATATATACGTGGAGTGATATATCTCATATTAATAAAAAAATTTAAAATATTAATAGCTATTTAGTTGACATGAAAAAAAACGAGCGGATATCCATGATGAAAAATACTTCCCCATGTTTAGTTTATATCTGGCAGAACCGCAGAAGTACTTACAACAAGTACATTACACACTTATAATTTACAAGATGAACCAGCTGGAAAGAATACTTCAAAAGGCAACTCAAAACAAGGTGATTGACAACCAAATAGTAGAAGAAACCATGGAAAATGAAACAACTGATCCTTAACACAAAACTACATGATTCAATTCACAAACCACTTCCGTCTTTTTAGGATTAACTAGAAGATTCTGAAATATGAACATAAAGTCAAACTCTGCATCTGATAACTATACTTGATAATCTGACATTCTGACACGATCACACCTGAGTCTCCCTGACCTTGTTGAAGTGCACAAAGTCAACGGCGACCGCGACGCTGCCATCCGCCCGCTTCACGGCGAACCTCTCCACCAGCACCGACCCGCCGGCGGCCAACTTCCCGGCCTCCCCGTGCTCGTCGACCCACCCTCCCCTGTACTCCTCCCACAGCATCCTCTCCCACAGGCTCGCGGACACGCCCACCCTCTGGCCGGCAACCGCGCGGAACCACACGTACCCGTCGCCGTGGCGTTCGCCAGCCGAGGCCTCCTGCTTCCCCTCGACGCTCCCGCCGATGAGCACACTCTTGCCGTCCAGCTTCCCGAAGCCGTCGCCGTGCTCGGGCTCCCACCGCTGCTCGAGCGACACCTCGTAGAACATGGCGCGGTCCATCTGCTCCGCCAGGGCGACGCCGGTCTCCTTGATGAGGAAGAAGGGGGTGTACCATTTCCCGACGGCCGTTGGCGGCGGCGGCGTCGTCGTCGCCGGGAAGGCGTCGAGGGGGAAGTTGTTGGCGCCGGCGAGCTGGCGCGACCGGAGAGCGGCGTTCAGGCCCGGCGCCTCGCCGAGGCCGAAGTGCTTCGTCTTGGAGGCGTACACGCGCCAGTACTTCTTGCGGTAGAGGAAGAAGGGGAACCCGTCGGCGGCGACGGACCTCGCGGTGAACCGCCCACGCCGGCGCTGGACGATCTCGACCTGCTGATACACGTCGGCGGGGTTGAACGGCCGCGGCATGGCGTCATTGATGCGGCGGTAGAAGCAGAACGTGGTCATGTCCTCCTCGCGGGAGCACACCCTGACGAGGCCCTTGTACATGCCGGTGGCCACGACGACGTAGTACCGGTTCGACGCCAGCGGCTGGTCGGGGACGGGGACGAACACGACGGCGTCGCTGTACGTCGTGTCTCTGTCGCTATGGTGCTCCGTGTACCGGACCTTCAGCACGCTGTTCTGCGGGAACGGAAGGTCGCGGACACGCGACCCGCCGCACGTACCCCAGCAGCACATCTCGTCGTCGCCGTCATCGTCGGGGCGCTTCACGACGAGGTAGCCGGAGCTCCAGCCCTCGGGCGGCGGCTGGGACGCTGCCTCCGGGTGGCTCTTGAAGAGGGAGAGCGGCTTGGTCGCGTACATTTCGTGCTGATCGCTCTGTACGTCGTCGTACTCGTATAGCCTAGCACAACCAAGAACGAACCGTATATTTATATATTCGCGACGGAACGCGAAATCGTTGACGAAGGTGTTTTATGACGATAGGCGCGTTGGTAACATGCTGTTACGGGCTTGCAGGTTGATTAAACAACGCATCTAAAAAGAGAAATATCATTAGCTTTATCGTCGTCATTAACCATTTATTTATGTTCGACTATTCATTTTATTTAATTTTTTTCAAATATATAAAATTATAAATCATACTTAAAGTTATTTTAGTAATAAATCAAATCATAACAAAATAATCAATAATTATATAAATTTTTTGATTAAGACAAATGATCAAACTTAGATTAAAAAGTCAATCGCGTCAATTAAAAAATCAGAGGAAGTATTAGCTATCATAAACTTATTAATTAATTAATCTGATTTTTAATCAACTATTATATAAATATTTTTTTAGCAAAATACATATCATTTAAGTGGTTGAGAACGTGTACATAGAAAAAAAATAGGTAAAGATTAGCCCCTGCTGGGGGTTTACGAACTGTGTTCTCCATCTCCATGCATGCGTGTATTATTCATGTGACAGCTAGAAATATTCACTTCCGCATGTTCTTTTGCACCAATGAGATTTGAGACGTGCTCCTCCATTGTCCAAGTCAACGAGTATTATTTTCTGCTTATGTACTATTCAAAACGACACGACCGAAGCACAATGATATTCTCTATGTGTACTATTTGATGAGATGTGCTTCTATGCTTTACAAATAAAAACTATCTGCATTAAAGCGCATCAATGATTGAGATTAAAAAATAAGTAGTGTTCTAAAACTCATTACTTAGCGGTAGTTTCGTCCTTGAAAAAACGTCTTCAGCCCAACCCAGCTCAAAAACAGAAGAACGCACGTTCTTCACCACGCATGCAGCACCCTCGCATGCACGCGGCACGCGAGCAGGTTCGCCGGCGCTGTCCCCTTCCTCCGCGCTGCCCCCTTTTTACTCCGGCGAGCAGGGCCATCGGCGCTGTCCCCTTTCCCCGCGCCGCCCCCTCCTTCCTCCAGCAGGCAGGCCACTGCCATCGCCTTCCTCTGGCGTGCAATCTTGGCCTAATTAACGTTTGTGTACAGGTAAAATACCATATACTTGGCCTAATTTTGTCACAGCCCTATTTGTTGTTGTCACAATGCGAGATTTTCTTTGGAATCTACCTAAGTACGCCCTTTGCTTTTATGTTATCACAATGAGAGATTTTGTTTTGAATCAACCTAATGAATTATAATGACTCAAGGGCTTACTGTGAATAACAAGCTAATCTCTAAAGAACCTGCACTATTGCAGCTTCATAAAGCCAAATATACATTAGCAATTTACATAAGATGTGCTGCTGTTCGACAGAGAATTGTTTATCTGCGAACTGCAAGATGTGTAACTCATCTAGTAGTTAATAACTGAGACCTTATAATCATCGTTTTCTATGGCTGGTCATTCTTCTTCAGTTTTGCTCAAGTAGCAGCTGCAGCGCAAGCTGGAGTGTCTGTTGTACAAATCTCTGTGGGACGTGTCTGTTGTCGATGTAATCAATTTGTAGACTACTCCTTTTGTTAGAAACAAAGGCACAAACGAGACACGAATTTAATGTGGAAAACCCTTGCGGGAAAAACCACGGACGCCAACCGGCAATAATCACTATGAGGATATGATTACAATGCAGGGGAAACGATGAGAACTCTTTTCTTCCCGTGCAGACTACAAGAGTATATATAAGGGGAAAATCTAAGAGTCCTAGTAGGATTAGGCGAAAGAATCATATTAGGAAACTAATCCGACTCCTAGTAGGAAACAACTGGGAGAAACCTACTAGGAAACTAATCCGGATATAATTCCAGTTACAATTCGGATCACATATTTAACAATCTCCACCTTGAGACGAATTTTCTCTTGTAGCATCAAAATCATCAATTACCAATATACACCTCACAGGTCAAATTGATTGCGCGCCAAATAGTCTCTTGGACTATACCGTAACACCAACCAAGCTTGAGCAAAGCTCAAACTTAGTGGCAGGAACTGACTTTGTCATCATGTCAGCTGGATTATCATGAGTACTTATCTTGCATACCTTAACATCACCATCAGCAATAACACCTCGAATAAAGTGATATCTGACATCAATGTGCTTAGTTCTCTCATGAAACATCTGATCCTTTGTAAGGCAAATTGCACTTTGACTGTCACAAAATATATTTATGCAAGACGTAATTCCACAAAGCTCAGTATACAGGCCTCTGAGCCAAATAGCTTCTTTGCAAGCTTCAGAATATGAAGAAGGTTCTGCATTACCTTCGATTTCTTGCGCCACACTCATAGCATAAGCAACTATGTTCGCTTCTTCGATCAATCTTTGAGGGGCTTTAATATTTCGCCTAGCTCTGCCTTGTGCAATAGAGTATTTTGGTGACTGCTCAACAACAGAAGAGTCTGACTCTTCAATAACCGGTGCATCTTGGTTACTAGCAATATTCTCTTTTTCTGGTACATGTCCTGAACTGATCAAGCGCTCCACCTGCACGCTTGCTTTCTGCTGACTCTTAACAGGAACATTAGTAGAAGATTTATCATTCAACATAACTGTTTCATTGAAGATGACATTTCTACTAATCACAACCTTTTGGGTTTCAGGACACCATAACTTGTAGGCTTTCACACCAGAAGGATAACCAAGAAATATGCACTTAATAGCTCTAGGCTCCAATTTACCGTTGTCAACGTGAGCATAAGCAGTACAACCAAATACTTTCAGGTCTGAATAATTAGCTGGGGAACCAGACCACATCTCAATTGGAGTCTTCTTATCGATGGCATAACTGGGTGAGCGATTAATAAGATAACAAGCAGTGGAAGCAGCTTCCGCCCAAAAACGTCTAGGTAAACCTGCATTTGACAGCATACAACGGGCCTTTGAAATAATTGTCCTGTTCATACGCTCAACTACGCCGTTCTGTTGAGGTGTATGAGAAACGGTGTAGTGGCGCACAATGCCTTCTGACCTACAATATGATTTAAATTGCCTAGAACAGAACTCCATCCCATTATCAGTACGAAGGACTTTCACCTTCCTTTCAGTCTGTCTTTCGACCATAGTCTTCCACTCCTTAAATACCAAAAAAGCTTCAAATTTGTGCTTTAGAAAATAGGGCCAAACTTTTCTCGAATAATCATCAACGATAGTCATCATATAACGAGCACCTCCAAATGACCTCTTACGAGCAGGACCCCATAAGTCAGAATGCACATAATCAAGAATACCTTCAGTAGTATGTGTGGATGTGGTAAACTTCACCCTCTTGTGTTTGCCAAAGATACAATGCTCACAAAATTTCAACTTTCCGATGTTTTGTCCATCTAGTAATCCTCTCTTGCTCAATTCTGCCAAACCAATTTCACTCATATGCCCGAGACGCATATGCCAAAGATCGGAATTCGATAATGAATCGGTAACTGCAGCAACATTACCTACTATCGTAGTACCTCGTAGATGGTACAAATCGGCAGTTTTAATATCAGCTTTCATCACAACAAGAGAGCCTTTTGTTACCTTCAAAATTCCGTCTCCACCGGAATATCTGTACCCTTTGCGATCAAGAGTAGATAAAGAGATGAGATTTCTCTTTAAACTGGGAATATGCCGCACATCTGATAATGTTCTAATGCAGCCATCAAACATCTTGATCTGTATAGTACCAACGCCCGCAACTTTGCAGGGCGTATTATCACCCATCAAAACATTACCACCTTGTACAGGTTCATAGGTGGTAAACCAATCCCTATTAGGGCACATATGATAGGTGCATCCAGTATCAAGAAGCCACTCGTCACTGGTTTGTACACAACCAGCATAAGCAACCAGTAATTCTGCATCTGGTTTATTATCAGTAGCAACTGCGGCTTTACCTTGCTCTTCTTGCTTACCTTTCGGTTTATAATTTCCCTTGTGCTTTTCTTTGTTCTGTAGCTTCCAACAATCGGAAATATCATGTCCACCTCTCTTGCAGTATTTGCATGACTTATACCTGCCTCTGGATTTTGATCTCCCGCGGTAGCCACTAGAACTTTTGTCTCTTGATTTGTTGTCTGTGTTCTTCTCTTGTTGCCTGCCCCGAACAACCAAGCTTTCTGGTTGTGAGTTAGATCCTTCAGAAGGTACCATCTTCTTCATCTTTTCTTTGGCTTGCAAAGCATCATAAACTTCTTGCAAAGTTAGAGTATCACGACTATACAAGATAGTATCTCTGAAATTTGCATATGAGCTAGGCAATGAGCACAACAGAATAAGGCCTAAATCCTCTTCATCATACTTTATCTCCATGGACTCAAGGTCAGCAACAATTTCCTTGAAAGTGGAGAGATGATCCATCACAGACTCATCATCTTGCAACTTGTGCAGAAATAACTTTTGCTTCAAGTGTATCTTGCTGGTTAGATCCTTTGTCATGCATATCTGTTCCAGCTTCAACCACAGCGCGGCAGCTGTCTTCTCCTTAAGCACTTCCTGCAAAATATTATTGGATAGATGAAGATGGATATATGCCATAGCCTTACGGTCTCTCTTCTTCTCATCGTCGGACCAATCATTTGTCCTTTTGTTGTTGAATCCATCAAGTGCATCATCCAGATCTTGCTGTGCAAGAATTGCACGCATCTTCACTTGCCACAATGAGAATCTTGTGTCTCGGTCCAAAAGAGGTAGATCATACTTTAAACTCGCCATTGGGAATAAATCCTGAATCTGTTGGTATTAATATGTTGAACCCAAGCAGATACGCGAAACTCCAGTGCTCGGAACGATGCACAATAGTTGATCTGACAACTTTTGGGCACACAAGATCGGGTAAATGTAGCAATTAAAACTGGAAAGAAAAACGATACTGTTACTGTAGCTGTACTATAGCTGCTACAGTAGCGCGGATTGGACGGCACGATCTGATGGCTTGTCCTTGGAACGATCAATTTTTCTCCTGCGTGCGTGCGTCTGCTCCTTTCTTTTTCTTCTGTGCGGACGCGACGTCGAGTCGGAGTCGCCGCCGATTCCGACCTGATCTCGACGGAACGGCGATTCTGTAGATCGCCGGAAAAAGCCCGGTCAGCGGTAGCAACGTAGCGTAGATTAATCTTCGCTGCTCTGATACCACTTGTTAGAAACAAAGGCACAAACGAGACACGAATTTAATGTGGAAAACTCTTGCGGGAAAAACCACGGGCGCCAACCGGCAATAATCACTATGAGGATATGATTACAATGCAGGGGAAACGATGAGAACTCTTTTCTTCCCGTGCAGACTACAAGAGTATATATAAGGGGAAAATCTAAGAGTCCTAGTAGGATTAGGCGAAAGAATCCTATTAGGAAACTAATCCGACTCCTAGTAGGAAACAACTGGGAGAAACCTACTAGGAAACTAATCCGGATATAATTCCAGTTACAATTCGGATCACATATTTAACACCTTTTTCACCTTAATGAAATTTGGTTGGCTGTCTTAGCTGACCCCGCCAAAAAAACCCAAAGATTTAAGGGAAGGAGAAGATGCTGGGCTTGCTTAGACGGTTGTTGTCTATTTGAAACACACAGACAGCTAAATAGACGGTTTGTACAATGACTTGTCTATTTGTTTGTCTGCAAAATATTTAATTTATCCTTTGACATATAAATCAAGGTAATCAATAGTACTAGCGAATAGACGAGACGCGGCGTACAACAGTGCTAGTGGTGTCGGTTTGCCATTGGAGCATATACCCTTGCTGTCTCTTCGTGAAGAGACGCTGTGGCCGTCTGTTAGATAGGACGGGGTGTTTTTGCAAATTTTGCAATATACAGCCGCTTAAAGATAGACGTTGTACATGCACCTGTCATGATTTTTCTAGAGAGTTATGTCAACGTGAGCTGATGTTTAGGTACCGGAGCCACATTTTGAAAATTTTGTGACCTGACTATTTTGAGATCAATTCAAATATATTTAATCACTTAAAACTTTGCATACCCAAACCATGCTTGGATTGATTTTAGGACTCAGTATATTTTAGATTCCATTTGGTTCTCATCATCAACAGTTTTTAGTAGATCACGTGTTAATCTGGCATGCTGCCCATGTTGCAATGTAATTAGCAAAGTTCATGTAATTGAATAATTAGCGTCAGTTATTAAGGCTATAATAAAATAAAGGGACATCTCATGCAGAACAACACATGTATGAAGCAATATTATCTGCTCGATTTTAGATGAGGAACTTAACACTTTCCATTGTACATACTCCATATTTTCCATATTTTTGTATTGCTTATATTTTCTACGAGTGCGCAACTATTTAGTTCTCATATAATTCTAAATTGTGATGCAGGTGAAGAAGGTATATGCCTACATTCACAAAAATGGGTACAAAACAAAGTTGATGGCCGCTGCCATACGCAACAAGCAAGATGTCTTTAGCCTCCTAGAGTATGTCTCTACCACTGACTGGAGATGTAGATGAAGGCGAAGATGGCCGCTACGGACACTGAGTTGATTGCACGACTACTGAGGCAGAATGTGCCACCATGCATGAACCAAGCACCTGCAATGTACATTGACTGGAGGAAACATATAGAAACATGGTCTATGTATCGGACGAATTTCCTAGCAGGAGTGCAGGACAGAAAACCACTCACCTGCTGGATCAATTCACAACACCATAGTTTTGATGAATCAGGTTTCCTAAAGCTAGTGTAGAAACTACCATTCATCCCGTCATCCGACTTGGTGAAGTAGTAAAAAAACAGTAGTGAGTGGCTGAACCCTTTTGATATCTTCAATAACATACAAACAAGAATATTAAATTCCATCAGTCCAATATATAGAGATTACAGCTTACTCATAAAGAAGGTTTCTGGAATTCTAAAGTGGTCTCTTGATGTTTGAAAATCTTCTGTTCTCATCATATACAATTCCTTTTCTACCCTATAGTGCACCAAGTGGGATCCTCACTTCTACATCCTCACCTCTCAGATCCAACGGTCCATATCAGTTTATCTTGAAATCAAGGGTAGAGATCATCGAACGGCCGAAATCTTTTTCACCTAAATAGATGCCCGAGATTGCTTCCACGGGCCATGGCTCTCCTCGGAAATTTCTCCTCCTTTTCTAACAATCTCCTTCGCATCTCCTATGTCGCCATTCCTACCGTGCAAAAACACCGACAGCTATTATTGCCCCTAACCCTAGCCGCCGCCACTACTGAAGACGCAACATCATCGGAACTGACATGACTACATGGAGGCAGCAGTATAATAATTTGCATGATGGATCCAGTTTGTACGAGGAGTTTGCTTATTTACTTATTTGACAAAAGGTAGAATTGTCTTGGCTACTGTTTGTACAAGGAGTTTAATCATGGTAACTTTGTACATAGGTTAAGTAGTCTACTAGCTTAATTTAAAAGAGTATATGTAGTACAATGCGAAATACTTAGAGCTGTACATCAACAAGCCTTCAAATTTTTCTTTGTATATTGTTCGATCTCTAAAATCAGAACTAAACAGGGTACTCTGAAGATAATCCTTTGCTACCTGGCTGTTGCTTCTGTGCTTATTGGCCAAGGTCAATTTACTGAATTCATAATTTCTTCATGTCTGATATTGGTGCAGAATTATTTAATGAGTATCTGCAGAATTATTCCTTCACTCTTCCTATGTTCTCAAGCTACAGTACTTGGATCGTCTGTGAGTTTTCCACCTCTCCAATAGAATATAGCTTTAGGTAAGTTCTGCTAATTATTAGGATTTCAAGCTCTGCCTTTGTAAAATTATGCTGCATTTCAATAGGGCAAGACTGCACTCTTATTTTGGTGTAAAATTTTAACTGTTTAATGAGTATGGAGTCATATCGGTAAGACAATGGTGATATAATATTACATAATCATTTTTTTTTTTGGCAAGCAGAGGGCTGGTCCAGCACAACAAGTGAAGAAAAGTCGGCACAGTCATCGCCCTTTTTTTTGTTTTTGGTTTAGAAGCTTGCCAATTGGTCTCACCGCTTGATCCCTTTTGCACATGTGTAGAGCAGGAGGTAGCCAGCAACCTCAATAGAGGGAATATGTTGAACGAAGAAGTCATCATGCCAGGAAAAAACCAACAGTATATGTTCTTACCGATACTAAATCATTGTGCATATGTAGTGTCATATTAGTGTAATTGCAAATGGCAAACATAAGGCCCCATTTGAAAATGAGATAAAAGAATGTGATTACACATCTCTTGTTTCAATGTTAATTGAATGTCTTCTATAAAAGAAATATAAATTAATTAATTTCATTTTTGACAGATCAATGGATTGTTACATACACATGGGACACCTAATTAAGTTGCTCCTTTGGTAATGTTTGCTTATTTAGCTGCTCTTCTTATTTTTCTTTAACCAGAAATGGGTTTTGCCTAGAATACATTTCTTTTTGTTATGTAGGTTGTTGCCGATGAATAATTGTTTTTGTATTGCTTGCAGATATCTGCCTTTAGAGGATGAAAATATTGTCTCATTTTATAACAAAGTAAATGTAGCACCCTCATCTTTTTGTTTATGGCTATGCTTATAAGCCAAAATTTGAATTTCCTACCGTAAATTTGAAGTTGATTTTGGTTTTTTTTTACCGGAGTTTATTTTCCATCGTTAACTTTTAGATTACTAAGAATACGCATATAAAATTTTATTCATAAGTTATTTTTCGTTAGTAAATATGTCGTTTAGGTTTTTCCATGGAACACCCAAACAATCACCCCAACGTTAACCAAATCTTAAATACCATTATCCTATATTATCATACATTTTTCTCATTCTAGCAATAAATTTCTATATCTGAGTTTACTCGTCGATTTTGGTTTTCAGAAAATGGTCTAAATCATGTATCCATATCCTGATACTGTATGGGATTTGAATATATCCTTAAATGGTTCCTTAAAGAAATTATTCATGCTGTGAATTCCTGAGTTATATAGCTTAGTCCGGAAGGGATAGAGCGAGAGAAGTGAACTGCTTTTCAGCTCCATATTAATTCTGTAAGAACTGCTTTAGTACATTTTTAACCTATCAATACTAGCTTTAGTGTGTCTAATTCTGCAAATCGCAGTCAGTGTAACATGCTCTAACTATGACTTCAGTGTTGGATTTAATTACTACCATAGAACATTATGCTGCCAACAGGCTACCCTGGCGGCTGGGTTTTCAATAGCTGCTGCTGCTGCAATGGGCGGCAGATCTATGGTTCAGTAGTCAGTTTAACATCTGCAAATATTTCTGCTTGATGTGAAGGGGTCAACTGCTGCTGCAAATTTTTCTAATCACAGATTTCAGTTTTTTGGATAAGGAAGAATTAGAGTTGACCGTCCCTGCTACTGCTCACCACTCACCAGATGGCTCCTTTCCACATGTAATCTCCTGGTACCAATTTCTTTTCCCCTTCACTATTAATTTCTTTTCCCTATCACTGTTGCATATTTATTCCTTATAATGCTTTATTTGTGCAGTGACCAAGTGTATACCCCATAAAATTGTTGCACTGATCTCTCTGATGAAGTGGAGGAAAAGTTGTTAAAGTTACATCTCAGGTCAGTGCGATGATTGCTATCTTTTGTTTCCTTCGGAGCTGGGGATGTTTAATTTTGTACTCTTTGTTTGTATAAAATTGTGTTGCTGCTATGCATGATCTAACTAAGTTCACCTTGATAGATAGAAAAAATAATGGTTTTGCTTTGTGCATGTACTTGTATTTTTATGTACAAATCGGGACATGAAGGTTATTTTCATCTGATGCAATACTGCATGATGTGCTTAATGGAGGGAAACAATTAATCACACATACTCATGCATAATGATTGTCTAATGGACCAAAAATTGTTTCTCTATAGTGCTACATGTCTTAGAGCTGTAGCACATCATAGATTAGAAAAAAAAGCATGCAATTCAGTCATGAAAGAGTCACTAAACTAAATCTTACTTTTATAGATTAGTTCTCATCTATGTCAGATTAGTTCACCAGATGTATGAAAGAGTCGTAACCAGTATACACTCCCTGCTTATGTGTGAAGGTCAGTTAAACTGTCAGAAGCTATGCACGATGAGCTACTGCAAATTTTATCTATTATGTTTTATCTAAAAATCAAGCTAAAATGTCATAATATGATGAAAATTTATGTAGATTTATAATGGTAAAGCATTATTATGATGTAACTCGCCAAAAATACATGGATAAAGGTCCTCCAGCAAAATCACCAGTATATAACATATAGTCACGGTGGCTAGATTGTATTATGAGAATTATACTTCAATCTCATTTGCAGTTTACTCGGAGTTGAAAAATGCTCTATCTTTCTATATAAGTTCTATTTAATCTCACAATTCTTACAGTCTCTAAAGCATTCAAGACATGTTGAATATGGTGCAAGGCCATTAGTTATGTCATGCCAACTTCTTGCACCTCTTGATATATATTGTTTTGTAACGAATAGGTGATAGCTATCATAGTTTTTATTATCACGTCTAGATCTCTTTTTGTGTTACTCCTGTTAATAATCGCTTATGTACTGTTCTATGAGTTACTCGTGCTGATTACAGTGATACATTTTAGTTGTCTGATATATGATTTTATATTTTAAAATAATATTTTGAACGTTCTTATTTTATAATATATTATCAAATACATTATGACACCATAGCTTTAGCACGACAAATTACTAGTCCAAAACAATAGACAAAACCAATTCCTATCCCACATCCAGCACCAGCTCCCAACCCCAACTGCACACCAAGGAATCCAGGCCCAATTCGTGCACCTGTTCAGCCACAAAGAAGTGAGTGGAACTGGGAAAAGAAAAAGATCACAGGACTACGTAGGATCAAACAATGCCAGTAATCAGCATATGCAAAATCATATATTCATATATGATTTAGTTCCAGAGTACCATCCTACATAGATTGTTATCTGCAATTGTTTTTATTTAATATTCGTGAGGATAACATCTTGTACTGAAATTTTGTAACAACTAGTAATATATTTATTGCAGTATAGGTGCGTACTTGTATACAGGAGTGCAAGTGGGATTACACCCCTACTTGTATATTGTGTCACTTTAGATATTGTTCTTTATTACTTCATTACTAACGAATAAACTGCTTAGTCCATCTCGTACAACATTAATATATATATTTGACACTGCTCCGACGCGTCGATTAAACATATACTCCCTCCGTCTCCGAATGTAATGTTTGACGCCGTTAACTTTTTAACACATGTTATCGATCGTTTTATTCAATTTTTTTATAAAATATGTAAAACTATATATACGCATAAAAGTATATTTAACCATAAATAAAATGATATAAAAATAATTAATAAATATATATTTTTTTGAATAAGACGAATAGTCAAAAAGTGTATAAAAAACTAACGGCGTCAAACATTTAGAGACGGAGGAAGTACTTATTTGTTACATGTTACCTAAACCGTCATAGAAGAGTTAATAAGATGATTTAATATGATATATCACTCCATAAAATCAAATTTGATTTATACAAGTTATATAAAGAGCAAATTAAATAGAATTATGTGGAGTGATTTGTACTTGTTATAACCATATTCACATTTATATTTGTTATTTTTGTTACAACTTGTATTATAAGTTGAATTTATTGAAAGTGCATCTAGCCCCTAAACGAAGTTTTGGATGATTAATGACAATGCTAGCCAAGCATGTGTGCGCTAATGAGATGTGATTGCAGAGAAGTTTAAATGATCAATTCAATTGAAGGATTACTTGATAAAACTTAGAGCATGTGTGACCCAAAGCGACGGCTCTACGAAGACGAAGGCGCTTGAAGGCGTATTTTATTTTTTCTTTTTGAGTCGTAGGAACTCCGTACTATTAAGAGGGTTCACCAGAAGCTAAGCATGCATCCAAGAGTGGTTAGGGTTGAGTCGAAGTCGAGCGAAGGCTCGCTGCTGTTTTTCCTGAAGCAGGGACAGGACGGTCCGGTCCTTGGTCCAGCCCCTGCTTAAGTCGAGCGTGTGGACGGTCCGGCCCCAAGCCGGACAGTCCGATGGCCGGACGGTCCGGACTTTGGTCCGGCCCCTGCTCACTCTGCAAGGGAATAGGTAAGATTGATAGTGGATTCTTGTGCTTTCTTATAGAAGGCTGCAGGGTAGAGCGAATTGCAATCTAGGGCTGGGCAAGCCGCCTTGATCTTGACCTTGGTGGTCGATCGAAGGGGTTGCTAGTCCCTAGTTGTGAATTCTTAGACCCGTGTTGGCCTTGTGGGAGGAAGCCAAGAGAGGAAAAGGATCGAGAGAGATCCCGCTTGCAGGAGCACCTCAGCGGAGAGTAGGATCGAAAGATCCGAACTTCGGGATAAATCTCTCGTGTCTTTATTCTTATGATTTCGTGTTCTGTTTGTTCCTGCGATGTTTCTGCTGTTTTATTGCACACACAATCACATCACGTTTCCAGGAACATCACCGAAAAGGTAGACTGTCAAGTCTGCATTTTTCACTGACCGGACGGTCCGGTGTTCTAACCAGGACGGTCCGGTCAAAGCTCTCGGCCCAACCCGAGAGTGCCGACCGGACGGTCCGGCCATAGGCCCAGACGGTCCGGCCCCTGTACTGACCGCTGCAATTTGAAAGAATTTTCAGGACACCTATTCACCCCCCTCTAGGCTGTCTCTCTGGGACTTCAATTGGTATCAGAGCCAGATTCTTCTGAAAAGGCTTAAAAGCTTGAAGTGATCCAAGATGGGAGACAAGACTAGCGACGTTTCCAATAACAACAACCGTACATATAAAGATGGTGGAGAAGGCTCTACCAAAAAGGGAGCCTCTATTGAGTTTGATTACTCTAAACTCAATACTTCATCATCTAACATTTCTATCTCTTTCGGCCGTGCACCTTCCTTTGATGGTACTCACTATGGGGCATGGAAACATAAAATGAGACTTCATCTAATCTCCTTGCATCCAAGTGTTTGGAAAGTTGTGTGCACAGGTGTGAAGGATATGCTGGAAGATGAAGAAGATCTCACTCCGGCGCAAGAGCTCCTCATCCACCGCAATGCTCAAGCGGCAAGCGTGATTCTCAACTCCTTGAGCCCGGAAGAATTCAACAAGGTTGATCAACTTGATGAAGCCAAGGAGATTTGGGACACGCTCCGCATTGCTCATGAAGGATCAAGAGGGGTTCGAGAATCCAAGATTGAACTTCTTGAAGGGAAGCTAGGAAGGTTCGTGATGGAAGATGACGAAACACCTCAAGAGATGTATGACCGGATGATGGTCATAGTGAACAAGATCCGTGGCCTTGGGAGTGAAGACATGACGGATCATGGGGTGGTGAAGCGCTTGCTCCGGGCAATTTCACCAAGAAATCCTACCTTGGTGACTTTGATCCGTGAGTCAAGCAGTTTTAAAAGAATGACTCCAAGTGACGTGCTCTCAAGGATCATCTCGCATGAACTCTTGGAGGAAGAAGCCAAGAAAGTTAAGAAATACACCACCAATGTCGCCCAAGCCAAGAACAAGGAGATTGCATTCAAGGTAAAGAAGACTAACTCCAAGCTTCAAGAAGAGAGCTCAACTGACTCGGAGAGTGAGGATGAAGAACTCACTCTCTTGGTTCACAAATTGAAGAAATTCCTCCGCAAGAAGAGCTATGGGAGAAAGGATGAGGACCGGTACAAGAGGCAATCCAAGAAAACATGCTATGAGTGCAAGGAGTTTGGGCACTTTATAGCAGATTGCCCCAAGCTCGCTAAGAACAAGGAGGGCAAGGGCAAGACCAAGTATTTCAAGAAAAGGCCCGGGAGAGCTCACATTGGTGAAGAGTGGTTCTCAAGCGACAATGAGAGCGACAAAGAGGAGGAGCCCAAGTCAAGCGACTCCAAGAGCAAAGGCGTCGCTACCATGGCCATATCGTCATCAAGCACGGAGCGGCTCTTCTCCAACTTGAGCGACGACAACGGTGATCATATGCCATTGTGCCTCATGGCGCAAGGGCACAAGCTATATCTAGCTCTCAAGCATCATGTTGACTCTAGTGATGATGATGATATAGACCATGATAATGATGATGCTTTGCTTAGAGATTTTAGCAAACCCGCTCTCATTCATATCGCTAAACTCATGAAAGTGCTAGAAGAAAAAGGAAGGATCTCTTGAGAGGCAAGAGGATATCCTTATTCAAGAGAGGATAAAAAATAACTCTCTTGAAAACGTCCTTGCCGGAAAGGATGAAAAGATGGTTAATTTGTCTAAAGAGCTTACGCTAGCAAATCAAACCATAACCAATCTTTAAGGATGTCAATGAAACCCTTGAGGAAACTATTATGTCCATGAATGTGAGGCATAATGGTCTTGAGAATGAAATTGACAATCTTAAGCACAACCTCTCCAACTCCAAGGACGACACAATAGTCAAAACTATTCTTGATTGTGAGAAATACAAAACTATTGACATAAGTGTTGTTGAGACTAACAATGCACCTCTCAAAGAGTTGAAGAAAGAAAATGAGAGGTTGGAGACCTTGGTAAAGTTTGGATGCATTCGAACTTACCAGTCCAAGTATGCTCTCTTCAAGACAATCACCTCTTATAACAACAAGGATAAGAGGGGTCTTGGATATTCCCCCGACTCAAATGTAAGCCCAAAAAGAGTAATGATCAATGGTAAACCATGTGTTGCATTTGTGAAGGAAAGGGAGTCAACTGCTGAAGAGGACACAAAAATCAGCCCTGAGGACAAACAGTCCGAACAGGGCCGGACAGTCCTGCCTGAGTCCTCTGTTCAACAGAGAAGGCAGGCCGGACGGTCCGGCCAGGCTCGGACAGTCTGGTCCGGCCCCTCTGTTCAACAGAGAGGGCAGACCAGACAGTCTGGTCTGGGTCGGTCAGTCCGGTCAGACTTCTCGGTCTCGCAGAAGGGTCCGGCCGGACGGTCCGGTCCCAAGGACCGGACGGTCCGACCTGAGCTGTCAGCCTGGCAGAGAGTACCAGCCAGACAGTCTGCTCCTACGGGTCGGACAGTCTGACCCCAGCTGAGCAGAAAGGTTGACTTTGAGCTCTCCTCAGTTCATGAGGATCCAGCTCGAATTAGACTTATCTATGGCTCTCATGTGATCATGAAGAACAACCGTGGACGTGTGGTTGCTATCTTCATTGGATCAAGTCAAGAGAAGCGAATGCCAAGCATATGGATCCCAAAGGAGTTGATCACTATTGTTAAGGGACCCAAACTTAAACAAGTTTGGGTACCTAAATTGCATGCTTGACTTATTTCTTGTAGGCATACTCCTCCGGTGGCTCGAGTTGGGTGATCGATAGCGGATGCACTAATCATATGACCGGAGAAAGGAGTATGTTTATCTCGCTCGACGAGAATGGAGGAAATTGCGACGACATTATCTTTGGAGATGAGAACAAAGGAAAGGTAATGGGCTTAGGTAAAATTGCTATCTCCAAAGACAATTCTCTCTCAAATGTCCTTCTCGTTGAGTCCCTTAGCTACAATCTACTCTCGGTTTCTCAATTATGTAAGCTTGGATTTAATTGCCTCTTCACCGATATAGATGTTACCGTCTTTGGGAGAGATGGCAAATCGGAAGTGTTTAAGGGAAGATTAAAGGGGGATCTCTATCTTGTTGACTTCAACAATGATAGAGTTAACTCTAAATCTTGCTTAATCGCCAAATCGACTCTTGGATGGCTTTGGCATCGACACCTTGGTCACTCCGGGATGAGAAATTTGTCAAATCTTCTAAAGGGGGAGCACATTCTTGGCTTATCTAATGTCATTTTTGAGAAAGACCGAGTTTGTAGTGCTTGTCAAGCGGGAAAGCAAGTTGGAACCTTCCACCCCACAAAGAACATCATGACGACTACAAGACCATTGGAGTTATTGCACATGGATCTTTTTGGACCAATAGCTTATCTAAGCTTGGGAGGTAACAAACACAGTCTAGTAATTATTGATGACTTTTCGTGCTTCACTTGGGTCTTCTTTCTCTATGACAAGAGCGAAACTCAAGAAATCTTCAAGAAATTTGCGAAGAGAGCGCAAAATGAGTTTGAAGTGAAGATAAAAGGAGTTCGGAGTGATAACGGAGGAGAATTCAAGAATACCCAAGTTGAAGAGTTTCTTGATGAAGAGGGAATCAAGCACGAGTTCTCCGCTCCATATGATCCTCCTCAAAATGGGATTGTGGAAAGGAAGAACCGGACACTTATCGAGATGGCTCGGACAATGCTTAATGAGTAGAAGACTCCGGATGTCTTTTGGGCCGAAGCCGTCAACACCGCGTGCCACTCCCTCAACCGTCTATACCTCCACAAACTTCTCAAGAAAACTGCATATGAACTTCTAATCGGTAAAAAGCCAAACGTATCCTACTTTCATGTCTTTGGTTGCAAATGTTTCATTCTTAGCAAAAGGCCTAGATCATCTAAGTTTGCATCCAAAGTAGGTGAAGGTTTTCTATTAGGATATGAGGCAAACGCACGTGTCTATCGGGTTTTCAACAAAACCACCGGTATTGTTGAAATCACAAGGGATGTGACGTTTGATGAAACTAATGGCTCTCAAGTAGAGCAAGTTGAAGTGAATGATGCAGAAGTTGGAATTTTGCGGGAGGATATAGACAACAAGGCTGTTGGTGATGTAAGACCTCGGGAGGTTGAGGGGGAGCAAGAGGAAGAACGAGATGTTCAACAAGAATCCTCAACCAAAGATGATCCCGGACTAGTTGATGATGATGGTGGCAATAAAAACCTTGGGGATGAGATTGATGTCATGGGCGCATGTGAGCAAGAATCGGCTCCGGCCCCCACGGTGCCCTATCCTGGAATTCATCAAACAGTACAAAGGGATCACCCGGTGGACAACATCATTGGTGATATGAGGAAAGGGGTAACGACTCGATCCCGAATTGTAAGTTTTTGTGAAAATTACTCATTTGTCTCATCTTTGGAACCAGTGAAAGTGGAAGACGTGCTTGGAGACCCGGATTGGGTAACGGCCATGCAAGAAGAGCTCAACAACTTCAAAAGAAATGAAGTGTGGTCTCTAGTGGAAAGGCCCAAGCAAAATGTCATCGGGACCAAGTGGGTTTTCCGGAACAAGCAAGGTGAGCATGGGATCGTCACAAGAAACAAAGCAAGGTTAGTGGCCCAAGGTTTCACTTAAGTCGAAGGACTTGACTTCGGTGAAACCTTTGCACCGGTTGCCCGCCTTGAGTCCATTCTCATTCTATTAGCTTATGCCGCTAACCATGATTTTAAGTTATACCAAATGGACGTCAAGAGCGCCTTTCTCAATGGACCAATCTCCGAATTGATATATGTGGAGCAACCGCCGAGCTTCGAAGATCCAAAGCACCCCTACCACGTCTACAAGCTACACAAGGCTCAATATGGGCTCAAGCAAGCACCAAGGGCATGGTACGAGTGTCTTTGCAATTTCCTAACCAAGAACGGTTTCAAAATCGGGAAGGCCGACACTACTCTCTTCACCAAGAAATTTAAGAATGACCTATTTGTATGCCAAATTTATGTCAACGACATAATATTTGGCTCAACTAATGTTTCATTTAGTGAAGAGTTTAGTAGGATCATGACCAAAAGGTTTGAGATGTCCATGATGGGAGAATTAAAGATCTTCCTCGGCTTGCAACTAAGGCAACTCAAGGATGGCATGTTCATTTCGCAAACAAAGTATCTGAAAGATGTCCTTAAAAAGTTTGATATGGATGGCGCCAAACCCATCAAGACGCCAATGCCTATAAATGGACACCTCGACCTTGATGTAAATGGTAAGGAGATAGATATCAAGGTATATCGCTCAATCATCAGCTCCCTCCTTTATCTTTGCGCATCTAGGCCCGACATAATGCTTAGTGTATGCATGTGTGCTCGCTTTCAAGCTGCTCAAAAAGAATGTCATTTAGTGGTCGTTAAGAGAATCTTGAGGTATTTGGTTCACACTCCAAACCTAGGGCTTTGGTATCCGAAAGGATACAATTTTGAGCTAGTGGGCTACTCCGACTCGAATTATGCCGGGTGTAAGGTTGATAGAAAAAGTACTACAGGGACTTGTCAATTCCTTAGACAGTCTCTAGTCTCATGGTCATCCAAGAAACAAAATTCCATAGCCATATCCACCGCCGAAGCCGAATACATAGCTGCGGGTGCGTGTTGTGCCCAACTCCTATGGATGAAACAAACTCTCCAAGATTTTGGATACACCATGACTAGGATCCCCCTCCTTTGTGAGAATGAGAGTGCTATAAAAATAGCCAACAACCCAGTCCAACACTCAGGAACCAAACATATCGATATACGACACCATTTCTTGAGGGACCATGAAACCAAAGAAGACATTTCCATAACCCATGTGAGAACCGAACACCAACTAGCCGACATCTTCACCAAGCCCTTAGATGAGAAAAGGTTTTGTGAGTTCAGAAATGAACTAAATATCTTGGATTCTCGCAACATTGCATGAAAAACGGCTTGACTTTTCAAATAGTTAAGTCAATTTTATACACATGTTAGAACAACATGAGTCTTCGTATTTCTAGAGGTCAATTCTTAAACAGAATTGGTCTTAAATACCAGGAGTAAGGCTCAAATATTTCCAAACAAAATTTCAAAATTCTTGTTTTTCAAACTTGGTTGCGAAAATTGTTGAGTGCTTTGCGAAAACTTGATTTCTAGATTGCGAAAATGGTTGTTGACTTAAAAATCATAGTTTTGTACTGATTGCTTGATCTGATTCTCAAGTTGAATAGCCAAATCTTCTTAGAGTCAGTTTCGCTTCAGCCTCTTTTATTTCCACCAGTGTCTAGTCTAGACCGGATAGTCCGTCCCCAGCCGGACTGTCCGGCCAGCTCCCTCGGCCTGCTTCGCAAAGTCCCAGCCGGACGGTCCGGTCACTACCCGGACAGTCCGGCCGGCGACTCCCTTAACTGCCCCCAGGCCGAGCAGAGAGAGGAAATCTCTCTCATTTCCTCTCTCCCTCAAACCCCAACTCCCTCTCACCCCCACAGAGGTGATTTTGGGTTTGCACCGTCGAAAAGGCTTCGGATTCCACGTTTTTCACTGCATTGGTGGTGAGGAACTCGCCCCTGAACGCGGAATCGACATTCCCCAACTCCAGGTATTGGTTTCAATCTTTTTCTAGGGTTTTCACCTTGTTTTAGCCCGATCTCTAAATCTGTTAGGTTCTAACAACTTTCGACCATAGAAAACCACTTAGTTAGATGTCTAGTTTACCGATCTACTGGCCAAAATCACACACTCAACCACCTGTTCTTGCCCAGACAGTCCGGTGTTCAAGGTCGGACGGTCCGGCCGGCCCTCTCGGTTTGGCAGAGCACTTGGACCGGACGGTCCGGCCCTTGGCCGGACGGTCCGGCTCAGTTTCTCTGGCCAGACAGTGAGCTACGACCGGACTGTTGTGTGCTTGTCCGGACTGTCCGACCCACAGCTAGTCCGATTAATTCTTTCATGCTTCTTGATTCTTGCACTTTTTGTCCTCAATCATGACTTCAGAAAAGCGTCAGAAGGCTCGTCAGGAGCTATCTACAGAGACAGACAGTGAGGATTCCCCTCCGGTTGAGTTGCCAAGAGGGAAAATGACAAAAGGAAAGAAGGTGGCAACCAAAGCGGGAGGCAAGCGAGCTGCTATCCGTAAGCGCTCCATGGGGATTGTGATTGAGGCCCTGTTTCTTTCAGCTTAGGATTATTATAATCTAGATTACTGGGAGTAAACTGAAAGAAATAGACAACTTATTGAAATAGCTTATTATAATCTGGAGCCCAACTTATTATAATCTGATAAGCTAATTTAGGTGAGCTTTTTCTAGCTTATTGAGTGAAAAATTACCCACCATGCCACCCCACTCTCCCTTTAAACTTACAAACCCAATAATCTAGGCTCTAATAATCTAGGAAAGAAACAACTCACAGCTTATTGTACTACAGATTATAACAATCTAGCTTATAATAATCTAACTCAATAATCTAGATTATAATAATCTTAAGCTGAAAGAAACAGGGCCTGAGTCTCCTCCGCATCCCCGTACTCGTAGTCAGACAGGTTGAGAGACCGCTTCACCTATCTCCCCCTCATCCCTTCCTGCCAAGAGCAAGAAAGCCAAGAAAGCTAAAAAGTCCAAGAAATCCAAGAAGCAGAAGGGGAAGGAACCAGTTGGTGGTAGCTCCTCTCGACCTTCCCGTCGTGAGTCGAGTGGCCGCCCCCTTGAGCTATGGAAAAGAAGGGTTGTGATGCACTGTAACCAGTTTGAGACTCCAAGGAAGAGCATTGACTACATGAGGTGCATGGGAAAGACCAGAGTTGATCGTTTGAAGGCTCCAGAACAGCAGTACCTGTGTGAAGCAGATTACCGTTTCAAGACCCAGGTGCAAGTGGATTGGTACAACTCAGTGTTCCTCGGCAGGACCAATTCCTCACAGAGATGAAATGGGTGAATTGGGACTACTTGCAGGCTTCTACTAATCCGGTAGCTAAACAAGTGATCAAGATGTGCATCGACAAGGATGTCAGTGGCATCATGTGCTTGGAGAAGAATTGGAATGAGGAGCTGATTGGACAGTTCTTTGCGACTGTATTTTTTGTGGAGACGGAGGATGAGACTGAACAGCAGATGCGGTGGCTGACTGAAGGGGAAGAGTATACTGTGACCATGTCACAATTTGCCACCATCTTGGAACTCGATGCACTCGATCTGAACAAGCCCAGCATACACGCAGAGTCCCCAATGTCTTTAGATGTGGTTCGCACCTTGTATGCAGACCGGATGCCGGCAGGGGCACTTGGCTCGACCAAGGGGCTCCTTCCTCATTACGATCTATTACTCAAGCTTTTGAAGACTACTGTTTCGCCCAAGAGTGGCGATAAGACAACCCTTACCTCCAGGCACCATACCTTGCTGTTGCGCATGAGGGAAAATGCACCTCCTTTCAGCATCATGAAGTATATCTGGTATGAGCTGCAGCAAATCATCCTGGATGCCTCCCGTGGACTTGCATATGCTCCATACCTGCATCTGATGATTGAGACAGTCACTGGTCTGTGTTTTGTAGCTGACTGTGCTCACCACAGTTACAAGCCCCTTCTCCCCAAAGTCAGCAAAACGAAAGGGAAGTCCACTGCCTCAGCTCGCCCCTCCACTCCGCAGATTCCTGAGCGCCCATCTTCAGGATCGCTTTCTCCTTTCAAGAAAGCGCTCTCTGCTATCTTTGGGATCTGCAAGAAGACAGCAGTGAAAGTAAAATCCAACGAAAGAAAGATCAATCAGCTTCTGTGTGAGTCTAGGGATGAGATTCCCTCTAAGTCCGAGGATGAGGTCTACGAGGATCCCTTTGCTGCCTATGAGGCTGCCCGTACCATCGTCCGTGACGTCGGTGCATCCTCTTCTCGCCCTTCTCCTGTTGATAGTGATGTCGACACCGAGGAGGAGGAGTATGTTGAGGAGGACAACAAGGAGTCCGAGGTGCCTGCAGTGGAGTCCTCAGAGGAGGCCGAGTCTGATGAAGGTGAGGCAGCAGACGATGAGAATGGAGATGCACAAGCAGAGGGGGAGCCAGAGCAGCAGGCAGGACAGCTGCTAGAGCAGGCGGCCCTAGAGCCTCAGGTTTCAGGTGGCCACTCTACTCAGCAGGAGTTTGTGTTTGGTGCACCTCAGATGGAAGATCCAGCTCAGCCAGAAGTAGCTGCAGAGGCGGAGGGCACTGAGAGTGATGGGATTTAGACAGAGGACGACACTGCGAGCATCGCCTCTGGCGCCACTGAGATTGTCCCGTCAGATGAGGATTGACCATCTCATTCCCCTGCTTGCTCCCTTTTCTAGTGTATTGATGCCAAAGGGGGAGAAGTTGCAGAATTAAGAGGGGTCAAAATGTTTCTGAGTCTGTGTCGGCCGGACCGACCGCCCTGAAGCCAGATAGTCCGGCCCCCTTTATCCTGTGTTTTGAACTTTTGTGTTGCTGGGATGTATTGACTGTAGGCTAGCTCGCATTTAATTTCCTTGCTATGTATTGTGTGTTCGTCACATGAACTCGTATGCCTTACGTTAGAAAAGTTCAAGTTTCATGCATAATTGCTTGTTGAAGGTAGCACTCTTCTAGGGGGAGCTAGATTTATTGCATCTCTGCATATATGATGTTTTATTGTCATGCGTTGTCTAGTATTGTCATCAATCATCAAAAAGGGGAGATTGAAAGTGCATCTAGCCCCTAAACGAAGTTTTGGATGATTAATGACAATGCTAGCCAAGCATGTGTGCGCTAATGAGCTGTGATTGCAGAGAAGTTTAAAGGATCAATTCGATTGAAGGATTACTTGATAAAACTTAGAGCATGTGTGACCCGAAGCGACGACTCTACGAAGACGAAGGCGCTCGAAGGCGTATTTTATTTTTTTCTTTTTGAGTCGTAGGAACTCCATACTATTAAGAGGGGTCACCAAAAGCTAAGCATGCATCCAAGAGTGGTTAGGGTTGAGTCGAAGTCGAGCGGAGGTTCGCTGCTGTTTTTCCTGAAGCAGGGACAGGACGGTCCGGTCCTTGGTCTGACCCCTACTTAAGTCGAGTGTGTGGACGATCCGGCCCCAAGTCAGACAGTCCGCTGGCCGGACGGTCCGGACCTTGGTCCGACCCCTGCTCTGAGTGAGTGAGTTAAGTGTCGGCCGGACGGTCCGGTCCCCTAGCCGGACAGTCCGGTTAGGTTTCTTTTCCAACGGCTAAGTGACGTCTGCCAGCCTATAAAAGGGGCTCTTGAGATCTAGCCGTTGGTGAGGCTTTCTGTTCGAGTTTTCTGGTTGCTAGGGCAAGTTTAGCACCTCTCAAGCCTCCCCACTAACCCAATACACCTCCTAGAGAGATTAATCGTTGGATCATGTCTTAGAGAGAGTGTTAAGGTTAGTGAGTGATAGAGTGTTCATTCTCGGGCGTTGATGGATGCATGTGGAGTCAAGGTGGCATATTACTGTTGGAGATTGATCTCCTAGACGGATAGGCGTCGCCCGCGAGCCTCCGATTCATGTGGATCGCCCGGGAGCAAGTTGTGAAGGTTGGTGTCTAACCTCCGCAAGGAAATAGGTAAGATTGATAGTGTATTCTTGTGTTTTCTCATAGAAGGCTGCAGGGTAGAGCGAATTGTAATCTAGGGCTGGGCAAGCCACCTTGATCTTGACCTTGGTGGTCGATCGAAGGGGTCGCTAGTCCCTAGTTGTGAATTCGGAGACGTGTGTTGGCCTTGTGGGAGGAAGCCAAGAGAGGGAAAGGATCGAGAGAGATCCCGCTCGCAGGAGCGCCTCAACGGAGAGTAAGATCGAAAAATCCGAACTTCGGGATAAATCTCTCGTGTCTTTATTCTTATGATTTTGTGTTCTGTTTGTTCATGCGATCTTTCTACTATTTTATTACACACACAATCACATCACGTTCCCAGAAACATCACCGAAAAGGTAGACTGTCAAGTCTGCATTTTTCGCTGACCGGACGGTCCGGTGTTCTAACCAGAACGGTCCGGCCAGAGCTCTCGGCCTAACCCGAGAGTGCCGACTGGACGGTCCGGACATAGGCCCGGATGGTCCAGCCCCTGTACTGACCGCTGCGATTTGAAAGAATTTTCAGGACACCTATTCACCCCCTCTAGGCTGTCTCTCTGGGACTTCATTTATTAACCTATATATATGTGAAGTGATATATATCATATTAATAAAATTTCTTTTTTAAAAAAAGTTATAGCTATTTAGTTGACATGCAAAAAATTAAGTGGATATCCGTGCATGAAAAATACTTCCGCATGTTTAGCTTATATTTGGCAGAAGTACTTAGAACAAGTACACACTTATAATTTACAAGATGAACCAGCTGCAAAGAATACTACAAAGGCAAAGACTCAAAACAAGGTGATTGGCAACCAAATAGTAGAAGAAACTATGGAAAGTGAAAACAACTGATCCTTAACACGAACAGTATACATCTCCGGATGCTACAGACACAAAACTACATGATTCAATTCACAAACCACTTCCTTTTTTTAGGATTGACCAGAAGATTATGAAATATGAACATAAGTCAAACTCTGCATCTGATAATCTGACATTCTGACACGATCAGACCTGACTCTCCCTGACCTTGTTGAAGTGCACAAAGTCGACGGCGACCGCGACGCTGCCGTCCGCCCGCTTCACGACGAACCTCTCCACCAGCACCGACCCGCCGGCGGCGAACTTCCCGGCCTCCCCGTGCTCGTCGACCCATCCTCCCCTGTACTCCTCCCACAGCATCCTCTCCCACAGGCTCGCGGACACGCCCACCCTCTGGCCGGCAACCGCGCGGAACCACACGTACCCGTCGCCGTGGCGTTCGCCAGCCGAGGCCTCCTGCTTCCCCTCGACGCTCCCGCCGATGAGCACCCTCTTGCCCTCCAGCTTCCCGAAGCCGTCGCCGTGCACGGGCTCCCACCGCTGCTCGAGCGACACCTCGTAGAACGTGGCTCGGTCCATCTGCTCCGGCGGGGCGACGCCGGTCTCCTTGATGAGGAAGAAGGGGGTGTACCATTTCCCGACGGCCGTTGGCGACGTCGTCGTCGTCGCCGCCGGGAAGGCCTCGAGGAGGAAGTTGTTGGCGCCGGCGAGCTGGCGCGACCGGAGCGCGGCGTTCAGGCCCGGCGCCTCGCCGAGGTCGAAGTGCTTCGACTTGGAGGCGTACACGCGCCAGTACTTCTTGCGGTAGAGGAAGTAGGGGAACCCGTCGGCGGCGACGGACCTCGCCGTGAACCGCCCACGCCGGCGCTGGACGATCTCGACCTGCTGGTACACGTCGGCGGGGTCGAACGGCCGCGGCTTGGCGTCATTGATGCAGCGGCAGAAGCAGAACGTGGTCATGTCCTCCTCGCGGGAGCACGCCCTGACGAGGCCCTTGTACTTGCCGGTGGCCACGACGGCGTAGTACCGGTTCGACGCCAGCGGCTGGTCGGGGATGGGGACGAACACGACGGCGTCGCTGTACGTCGTGCTGCTCTCGCCGTGCTGCTCCGTGTACCGGACCGTCAGCACGCGGTTCTGCGGGAACGGCAGGTCGCGGACGCGCGACCCGCCGCACGTGCCCCAGCAGCACGTCTCGTCGTCGTCGCCGTCGTCGTCGGGGCCCTTCACGACGAGGTAGCCGGAGCCCCGGCCCTCCGACGGCGGCTGGGACGCCGCCTCCGGGTGGCTCTTGAAGAGGGAGAGCGGCTTGGTCGCGTACATTTCGTGTTCTCTCTCTACGTCGTCGCTCGCACTATTATACTCTATAGCTTCGATTCTTAAAAACCTTCTTCAAAAACATCTACACCTACATGAAACATTAAATATATATAAACATTAAAATTAATTGCATAATTACTAATTGCATAGTTAGGAGAGAAATCGTGAAACGAATCTTTTGAGTCTAATTAGGACGTGATTAGCCATAAGTACTACAGTATCAATATGTGCTAATGACGGATTAATTAGAGTCAAAAGATTTGTCTCGCGGTTTTCAGGCGGAATCTGAAATTTATTTTATAATTAGACTCAAATGTATGTCAAAAAGTTGATGTGCTGTTTTTTTAAAATTTTTTGTAAACTAAACAAGACGTTAGCACAACGAAGAACGAACAGTATATTTATATATTCGCGCCGGCGGCCGGACGGCGAAATCGTTGACGAAAATGCATTTATGACATTATCTGCTGTACTAGACAACGCCGTGTATCATTCATGTGACAGCTAGAAATATTGACAATTCCGCGTGTTCTTTTGCACCAATGAGATTTGAGACGTGTCTCCTCGATTGGCCAAGTTAACGAGTATTCTCGGCTCATGTACTATTCAAACCGACACCAAGCATAATGATACGCCCTCCATTCTGCCGCGGTTGATTGTTAGATCTAATCATAAATATTTATTTTACTAAAAATTTACATAATTATGTTTTATTTTTTATAATTTAATTTATTATGAAAGATATTTTAAGCATACCTATAATATTATATATCTTTAAATAAAATTGAATAAAGCAAAAAAATAACTTTAAAAATCAACGAGGTAAAAAAAGCGAGCGATTTCGTGGAAATTATCGCTTAGCTCGCTGACCAAGACCGTGCGGCCGAGGAGTTGAGATCACGACATGGACGTGTATACTTGACCAAACACGTTGACCTTATCAGCGAGGGCCCGGTAAGCCTTACACTGCGGGCCCAAAGTTCATCCAACAAGGGCCCAGGAAGAGAGACTTAGGGCCCAAATCAACCCCCCAATCCCGGTGGAGAACGCCCCCTCACAAGGCCCAGTTCAGGGAACGTCACGCACTCACGCCGCCCTGCGGCGTCGTCCCTCTCCCCCCCTCTCTCTCTCTCTCGACCGCGACCGCATCTCGGCGTCGCCGACCGCCGCCGCGTCCTCGTCCAAAGTGCCCCGGCGAGAGTGCGGCGGGCCTTCCTCCCTCCGCAAGGCCCCCACCCTAGATCCTCTCTCCCTACGGTTCGAGCTTCTCTCCTTTCGCGACGTCGCGTGGCCGCCGCCGCCGCCGCGGCCTCCGACGACCCCGAGCTCGCTTCGTCCCCGGCTCCGACGGCAGCCGGGAGGTACGGATTGAATGCTTGAGCAGGTCGTAAGGCATTTCAAACAACCAAGTCACTTGTCATGATTCAAACAGCAGTAGTCTTAATTGGAACTCATGGTGGAGTTGGCTGGGAGATTGGGTGGAGGGAGGGAATCAACCCAATCGCACCTGGGGTAGAATTGCTTTTCCTAGTAGCCAAATAAAGTCTTAATTCGAAAGAGGCAAAACCTCGAGATCTCTCTGGAGCTATTTACTCTTCCCAAATTCCCCACCGTCCCAGCGGCCAGCGCCATTGTCATTGCCACTGCTTCGGCAAACTCAGGTTCCGGTCGGTCCGTTGATATCCTTTCCTCCCGGCTGTCCGAATTATAGCTTGTCATGTGTTTGGCGAGTTTGTGGTGCTTCCATTTTCAATTTGATTTACTTTTATCATGATTCTTTTCTTGTATGCAATGCTACATTCGTATTTAATCTGTTTATCTTGCAATTATGTGTCGGGACCAATACGGCGATGGCTCCTATGTTTGGAAATCAATGGCAGGGAGACAGGAAGGTTTCTGTACTGTACTGCGAGGTTATCCTTGAGAGCTAATTGGTATGGATAAGAAGAAAGGTGTTGATGACACTGAGCCTGGGCCAGTACCTTCTCGGTCTGTGGACAAATTTGGTTTCATTAAGCCAGAACAGGGTAGCTCTCCTGATGGAGTTTCTAAGAGTGCATCCATACATGAACGTGAACGTGAAAGGTAAGCCGTGTCTTATTGGGGGTATCTTTGTATGTTCCGCCAATGTTCGTTTGGTTCCATGATAAACTGGTTGCAGTAATGTAAATCTTGTAGAGTAATCATCTTCAGTTATCTTCAAGTAGATTAGTTTGTTGCAAGTAGATTAGTAACTGATATGATAATAGTTATCATATACTCCCTCTAGTCATAAGTATTTGATATTTAGAACAAGATTTGATTATACTTTTGAAACTTTGATAATCAATTCTGTATAAGTTTCTAAAATCTGATAAATTTATGATATTATTACAATAATTTTCACGGCAAATATACATATAGCATTTCTATTTGTTTTTAAACAAAGTATTTGAGAAATTACTGATGGTCAATGTTTTAACGGTTTGATCAAATCCTTTCCTGAATGACAATTATTTATGACCACAGTATCTGAAATATTGGCTTATAATGCATATTTGCTTTTCATTATGGTCTGCATCTAGTTTACTTTTACAAACTGGATACTGGCTTACAATGCAATGCAATACTTCTATAGTTTTATTTTCTCTATATAAACACTAACCTCACAACATATTTTTGGATTACCGTAGTGAGGAGAGGAGGATAAAGAAATGGAGGAAGATGATAGGTGTTGGTGGTAGTGACTGGAAACATTATGTTAGAAGAAACCCACATGTGGTCAAAAGAAGAATAAGGAAAGGAATTCCTGATTGCCTTAGAGGACTTGTTTGGCAGCTAATTTCAGGCAGCAGGGACCTTTTGCTAATGAACCCTGGGGTTTATGAGGTACCCATAACCATCATGAAATAACTACTTGCCCTGATTTTTGTCGAATGTTCCCTATTAGTCGTGCCCTTCTGTTGTCGTAGTAGTTTTTTTCTAAACTATCAGGACATTGTCTTAAGAGTCATATTTCATATATTGTCAATCTTATTACATTTCTGTACTATTTTTTTGGACAGACACTGGTCATATACGAGACATCGGCATCAGAATTGGAAATAATTCGTGACATATCACGCACGTTTCCATCACATATTTTCTTCCAACAGAGACATGGTCAAGGTCAAAGATCCCTGTATAATGTTTTAAAAGCATACTCTGTCTATGATAGGGATGTTGGATATGTACAGGTTTGTCTTAAGATTGCTGACCAATTTTAGGAGATGAACTTGTTATGTGGAATAATATGCCTTTTCTTTTGCATAATCATGACGCAGGGAATGGGATTTTTAGCTGGCCTTCTACTTCTTTATATGAGTGAAGAAGATGCATTTTGGTTATTAGTTGCTTTGCTGAAGGGAGCTGTTCATGCACCAATGGAGGGCTTGTATCAGGTAATTGAATTGAATTCCTTTGGCCAAGTAATATTTCCCTGTGGTTCCAACAAACGAGCTTGAGTGTTTTGTTTCAGTATATATTTTCCATGTATTTTGGTAATTGAATTGAATTCTTTAGAACTTGAACTTCCAAGTGACAAACATGCTTGAGCTTTATTTTTTTTCAGTATATATTGTCCAGTACTTTCGATATGAATGCTTAATCATACTTGCTTCATGCTTATCTTCAATTTCTACCACTCCACTTTGTTGGTTCCATGGTTTCTCCTGAAAACTTGTTCATTGAACTAATGGACAAAATGTACACTTTATGCTCCTTATCACATTTTTTTCCACTGCTTTTCCAGTACTACCTTCAATTTGAGCAGGAGATAATCTACTCCATGCCATTTAGTTTGTCCCAATTCAACGATTTGCTATTGACATTGTCACTTTCTATAATATGCCAATGAGTTTATTGATTGTTCTTCAGTGTGCCATTGGACCAGGAATATTTTTCAAATATACCCAAAATGCCCTTATATACCTGCAAGGTTACCTATTGATTTGTACCCATTGAAAGCCTCTTTACATGACGTGGAAGTTTGTGTATAATTTTCAAGTTTTTTCTATTTTTATTTTTGTTTGTAAGATATGGTTTATCCATTATATGCAACATAGCATGTGCGTTTTTGAAAAAATATATTGAAATATATACATAAACTTACATGCCATATAAGGAAGCTATGCAAAAAAAAAATCATAATTTTTTGAAACCTATAAGGATATAAGTCAATTGTTAACCTTGCATGTATGTTAGGGCATTTTGGGCATTTTGAGTTGTGACAAACTTAGTGGTATGCATATGCAATTTTTACACTACATGAACAAATTATTGTTTATACTCTTGCAACAGGCTGGTTTGCCACTTGTGCAGCAATATCTGTATCAGTTTGAGAAATTAGTTCTTGAGCAAATGCCAAAGTTGGGGCAGCATTTTATTGAAGAAATGATAAATCCAAGCATGTATGCAAGTCAATGGTTTATCACAGTTTTCTCGTATTCCTTCCCATTTCATCTAACTGTTAGAGTTTGGGATGTCTTCCTGTATGAGGTCAGAATCTTACCCAACCCAGCCATATATTTGCTTTTCTGTTTAATTTTTATCTTAGTTTCGAACTTAGGTTGACTGATTTCACGTCATAATTGCTTCTAATGCATTATGATTATAGTTTTAGATTCATGCAATAACATGCTTATAACTAATCAATAATAAGCATGCCTGTGGACAGCTGTTACTATTTTAAAGTTGCACCTAATGAATTGTGTGGCCTATAATGGAGGTTCCTATATGCAGTTAATTATTATCAATAGTCCTTGTTTGAGTTTATATCCCATTGACTTACTTGAATGCACCTTAAAAGCTAATTCTCTGATGGTTTGCATGCTGTGCAATGGCAATATAGGGACTGGAGGATAATAAACATTTTTCAACTGCTAGTTAACACCTTTAGCTGCCAAGTTCCTTGCAGCAGTGATTACTGTTCATTAGTTGGACCGAACATTTTAAATTAAAGAGGTCACACTGTCACACATATGCATAGACAGAGCACAGTGATTCAATTATATAACTGGCTCTTTCGTTTACCAACGACCATAACCAAAGACCAGGAGCAGCTGGTTACCAGACTTAGTCTTCTTGTTCCAGTCATAGGATGCGACTTGCTTTTCTGGGGGTTGGGGGTGAATTTCTGGTGAGATGCCAAGGTAGTGGGAGGGGTTTGGGTTGAACTTGACCAGCTCAGAGACCCAGGCAGTTTAACCTGGATTTCACTGGTTTATTGAAACCAATTCCATAACTATCTGATTGCTTCTCTGGCCCACATAGTTTTACCATGTAGAGATGCTCTCTGCAGAACATCTCATGCTTGTGCTTGTGTTTTCATTTGTATTATATACTCTTCAAGTCAAGATAGTTTTTGGATATGAATGTCATTGTTCTTGGATATGATCATATACTTTTAAAGTTCAGTTGAACTCATTTAATTTCTATCTACTAGTCTTTTTGATGCAAGTAAGATTAAAAACAAATCTGAGTATAATGTGTATTTTCTTGTGAACTACAGGGTATTAAGGTTGTATTCCAAGTTGGATTGGCTCTGTTGAGATTTTGCCATGATGAACTGGTGAATATTCTCTCGCCTTTTGGTGCTTTTATTTTATTTTAAATCTTATTTCTGGAGAAGTGCTCAAGTTTGTAACGCTTTGCCAGGTCAAATTGCCTTTCGAGAAACTTTTACATGCCTTCAGAAACTTCCCAGAGGAGGCAACTGATCCTGATGTATTATTACCACTGGCTTTCACATTCAAGGTGATGAGATGTCTTTTGCAGCAAATGCTACATTATGTCATGAATTCTTATTGTGTGATTAGCTTGTTAGTTCATACGGCCGTCTGTGTGATTTTTCTCCTTCCTCCATATATGCAAAACTTAGTCATATTTCATTGGCCTGCTTCTCTTCTGTGGTACAGCAATCTCTGTCATATCTCAAGACTTACTCTTTTTGTTCAAGGAACTCATCCGTATCTTATAATGCTGCCTCAACACCTTATGGTATAAGGAGCAGTTGATGTACAACTTTAAATCTCAACTCTGGCCATTTGATATATATGAAATATCAACATGTGAATCAAACCTGTTAATATTGGTAACCTTCTATACAACTGGTAGGAACATGCAGCCCAGATAGATAACTGAGGTTCATTCCTTTCATATTTACAGGTGTCTAGCCGTCTTGAGGAGTTGGAGAAAGAGTATCAGAAAAGATTAGAGGGATCCAATGCAAGCACAAGTACTAAGCGGTCTCAGACTCTCAAATTAAAAACGATGAGCAGGATTGGTAGCCGTGTCTTCGGTAACTCTACTAATACGGAAAAATGATGGACAAATCTTATGTTGGTATAACGAGTCACACACCTTGTTTTATGTACATTGTAAAGAATGACAATTATTTGTTTATCTCTCTGTTGTATTATTTTTTTTTAAAAAAAGTTAAACCAGTTTACACAAGCACCAAAGGTGCAAATGCATCGTCCAACTGTGTAGTTCTTGATGCTGTTTTTCTCACGCTGAAGAGTTGTAAGGAATGTCAAATTGTAAATACCATCTTGTTGAAAAAGATGGAACAACATGTTGGTGAATAAGATGTATTCTGTTTAAATGTTTTCCCATCATTCTATGGAGTATAGACAAGGCTCTGCAGTGCAATGGTGTGACACTATTACATGTTGGCAATATATGTGAAATATTTGTTTCTTACCAATTATATTTCTTCTTCCGATCTCATGCTGTTTTAGTCGTTGGTGCCTGGTCAAACTCAAAACACAAGAACAAATATTGTAACAAGAAGTAACACGGTGCAAATTATTACAACTAAGGCCTTGTTGAGTTCCCAAATTTTTTTCTAAAAAAATCATATCGAATCTTTTGATATCTAAATAAAGCATTAAATATACATGAACAATAAAACTAATTACGCAGGTACAGGGGAAATCGTGAGACGAATTTTTTAAGCCTAATTAGTATATGATTAGCCATAAGTACTACAGTAACCAACATATGCTAACGATGGATTAATTAGACTCAAAAGATTAGTCTCGCAGTTTTCAGGCGGAATCTAAAATTTATTTTTTCCTTCGTGTGCGAAAACCTCTTCCGACATCCGGTCAAACGTTCGACGTGACCTTTTTGCCAAAAATTTTGGCAACTAAACAAAGGCCTAAGCTTTCGCTAAGGCAGCGTTTAGTTGCCAAAATTTTTTGGCAAAAATATTACATCGGACGTTTGATCGGATGTCGGAAGGGGTTTTCGGACACGAATGAGAAAACGAATTTCAGATTTGCTTGGAAACCACGAGACGAATCTTTTGAGCCTAATGCCGTCATTAGCATATGTTGGTTACTGTATCACTTATGGCTAATCATAGACTAATTAGACTTAAAATATTCGTCTCACGATTTCTCACATAACTGTGTAATTAGTTTTTTGGTTCATCTATGTTTAATGCTTCATTTAGATGTCCAAAAATTCGATGTGATGTTTTTATAAAATATTTTTAGGATCTAAACAAGCCCTAAATATAAATTTATGTGATCTCATGCTGTTCTAGTAGTTGGTGCCTGGTCAAATTTATGTGAATTTGGATTGGTGACCGTGATCCTTTCCAAAAATTCAACTTTTTTTTATCCTCCTCTAGTCCAAGGCCTTGTTTAGTTTTCAAAATTTTTAGAGAGAGATCTGCGAGACAAATTTTAGATTCCGTCTGCGAACGAATTTTTTGGGTCTAATTAATCCGTCATTAGCATATGTTAGTTATTATAGTACTTATGACTAATTATATACTAATTAGGCTTAAAGATTTATCTCATGATTTTTCCATAACAGTGTAATTAGTTTTAATATTTATATATATTTAATACTTTATTTAAATGTTAAAAGATTTAACGTAATATTTTTGGAAAAAGTTTTTGGAAATTAAAGCAAGTTTCCTGTTTCCTTCTGTCATCTCCAAGACTCCAACTACTCCGCCTCCCAAAAATCGTCTCTCCCTCCTCAAATCCCGCTCGTCAACCGCGTCGGCCTCTCCAGCCGCCGTCGCCGCCACCGCCACCGCCACCGCCATCCGCAGCTAGGTGGTCTGTCTCACTCTATTTCTCTCTCTACCCTGTTCTGTCCTGTTCAAATTACCATCCCTTGATTTCGCGCGGTAGTGATTGATGGGATGAGTGTGGCATGAGCAGGTTGATCCGGGCAGAGTATCCTCCTCGGAGGGGGGCGGCGAGGTTCCGCCATGGCGACGGCGGCGAAGGCGTTCTGGAACAGCCCCGTCGGCCCCAGGACCACCCACTTCTGGGGCCCCGTCGCTAACTGGGGCTTTGTCCTCGCGGTACGCCTCTTACATTGGATTGGATACGACGCGACGCGCATAGGCGCCTGATTGCTTACGCACATGAGTGATTTTTCTGTCATGGTTGGCCGGTGGCTTTGCGATTGCGCGCTGTGGTATCGATGCTGGTGGTGATGTATGTACTGATGTTGGTTTGATCAAGTAGAACATGCCGCCCTCTGTTGAGAGAATTCCGGGTGGTTTCCCCTTCGCTAGGGTTCGGTATACCTGTAGGTAAAGCTAGGGATGAGGAGGAGAGAAGGTGTCAGATTATTTGGTGCGCATGGTCCGTTCACGGACTCCTTGGGGTAGGGATTTCAGGAAGTAGTAGTTGTTAATCCTGGTTGCCCACTGTTAACATGCTGCTGTAAAAATGTCAGTTGTAGAAAACTCTTGCGCCATTCATCATACTTAGCTATTCAATGGTGATATGTCACCAACTCACCATGTGTGTTGATGAACCTACAATTTTGCTGTTCATCAAATAACAGACTTCTAGCTGAATATCTACTGTGGAAATTCATCGAGTATTGTTCTATTTACTTATCCATACACTATGATTGAGTAGCACGACCTTACTACCTTGCTTACTTTTTACTTTCTTTCAGGGATTAGTTGACATGAACAAGCCTCCTGAAATGATTTCTGGCAATATGACAGCAGGTAGGTGAAGAACTTGTTCCCATTTTAAAAAATACATATTCTTCAAGACAACAGTATCCCCCCCCCCTCCCCCCTGTTTCGTTTTCCCAAAACAAATTACCAAATACCAAGCTCTACGACAGAACAGACGCCAAAGGAAAAGGCAGGGTAATCATCTGTTTTTTTTGGCACATATATACTTACTGAACCATAGAAATCAGTAAGCAAAAGGAAAATTAGTTGCCACATGACCATCTGCACTATAATGCCATCAGCTTAGACCATCATAAGAAGTAACTTCCTTGACTTCTTTCCGATATGTGAAACTCCAAGTTCAGCCGTCATCCGATATGCCGTCTAGAGATATTTCTTCATAGTGCAAAACTGCAAATAAGAAATTTTTTAAACATCACATTATAGGCTATTTGGAAAACTCTCTTCAATCAACACTGTACTAATCTGCCAGGACTTCCAAGATAGAGCTACAAAACTACTAATTGTCATGCAATAATTAGAAGTTAGAACCATACCACAAGATAGCCAGTTTCTCAGTGAAACATTCAAGTTATTCTATGTGCCTTTTCATGTGAAACATTTCTGTCGAACATCACTACTCAAATTGAGTCACATACCACCAGAACAGGACAAGGTATGCAGTTTTTGTTTCACCACGCAAGGCACACTTCATGTTCTATTTCCGTTGCCTCTTCAGTTGAATAGCTAATTGTAATTTTTCTTTACAAAGATTACAATAAAATATCTTTACTTTTAGTGAATCTTGCACTTTAGACATTGCATCCTGGTATCATGTTAGAAAGTGATCTGGCAATGTACACCCCAGTTTTCTCTAATGCCCAACATTTGATTTGCATGTTCTGTAGTAGTGCAGTATCATTAACTCCTATGCTTTGTGCAGCCATGTGTGTGTATTCAGGACTCTTTATGAGGTTTGCATGGATGGTACAACCCCGGAACTACTTGCTTTTGGCTTGCCACGCCTCCAACGAAAGTGTTCAGTTATATCAGTTATCTCGCTGGGCCAGGGCCCATGGGTAAGATTTATTATATACTGATGATTTGACTCCCCTAGCACATTATTCCCTCACCAAGAAACATACCAAGGTCACCAAGAAACATATCAAGGACCTGTTTGAGAAAGCTTTTAGATTCTGAAAAACCGCTGTTTGGTAGTCAGCCTCTGAGAATCTGGAAAAACTCTAAAACTCGGCTTCTCCAGCTTCTGAGTTATTAGTTCATTTTCTAGAATCTGTAAAAGTTATGGTCTTTTTGGGGCAGTTTCTAGCAAAAGCAGCTTTTGAGAAAAGCTCCTTTTAGGAGAAGTTTCCCCGAACATGCCCTAAGCCTTATTTGATTTCGATACGGTCGTCAATGTCGAACTTTCAATATTAGTTTCTCTTGCAGTATATGAAAGAATTATGAAATTAGCATCCTGTGAAACTAATTTTAGATATCAACTGTACCACTTCTTTTTGAAAAGTTACAAATGCTGACCTTTCCAAATACATGCGCACCTTTAATTTATCAATGGAGGAAGTAGCGGACACGCCCCCTCAACGGCCCCCCCCCAAATAATAATAAATAATATGCACAAGCATGATTTGTTTTGCATTTCATTCTGTTGTATTTGTCAAATTCTTATGTTCTGTAACATCATGGGAGTATTGTACTGCTGGCAAAGCATATGAACGTCGTGCTTGTATTTTGTAGGTACCTGGAGAATAAAGGGCCAGAGGAGCAGTAGTAAAGATGAAATCACTTGCTCAATAAGTAATAGCTTCGCTACTGGAGTTCTGTTATGCTTTATTCTGTGCTGTGCCATATAGTGCCTGCATCATGCAATGTATGAAGATCTGGAGAATAAAGGGCCAGAGGAGCAGTAGTAAAGATGAAATCACTTGCTCAATAAGTAATAGCTTCGCTACTGGAGTTATGTTATGCTTTATTTTGTGCTGTGCCATATAGTGCCTGCATCATGCAATGTATGAAGATCCTTTGATATATTTCTTTTTCTACGACTAGCTGAATGGATGTGCTTTGTAAAGGATAAAAACATATTATGTTATTCCTAAAATAAATAGAAAAATATTTTTCATGAAATATGTGACTATCTTTTTTATATAGGAAATATCCATATCAATTTTATTTTATGTGGATATCTATCTAGATTTGATTGGTTTTTAATATTATAAAGTTAAGGGGGTAATTGTAAAAATACAATGAGAGTAGGTGGCGCACCACGTAGAGGTTTTTATAGTAGTGAAGATCATAGAAATATGTATGGTTCCTGCTTTAGTCATAGAAATATTTAGAGCAAGTTTAACAATATAGCCAACTACTAACTCCAAATCATCTATAGTCCATTTATACAATAATTACCTACAAAATATATACTATCTTGTCCATATGTCATATACATATTATGTATTGGAGTCCGTGCTACAACTGACAACAAATTAGTAGCTCACTACTCTTCTCCCTGCTCTCTTGTCTTCTTACAATATGTTTATAGCTGGCTTATAGTCTACTATACCTGTTATGTTTCCTGCTGAAACAGATGGACCTTTTCTCTTCCCAAAGCACATACTCCCTCCGTCTCAAAATAAACCAATCTTTTACTTTTTATCTATAATGTTTGACTCTTCGTCTTATTTAAAAAAAATTACGATTAATATTTTTGTTTTTATTAGATGATAAATTGTGAATAGTATTTTACGTGTGACTATTTTTTATAAAATTTTTTAAAAATTTTTCAAATAAGACGGATAGTCAAACGCTGGACACGCAAACCTAAAGTTTGTCTTATTCTAGGACGAAGGGAGTAGGGTCGTTGGCGATTTCAAGGAGATGAGTGGATGAATCGGCTACGTATGGTGGCATATGGCTCTTGAAAACAGGGCGAGCTAAAGCCATGTTTAGTTGCTAAATTTTTTTTCCAAAAACATTCAATCGAATTTTTTGACACCTAAATGAAGCATTAAATATATATGAACATTAAAACTAATTATACAGTTATGTAAGAAATCGTGCGACGAATACTTTGAGCCTAATTAATGCATGATTAGCCACATGTGCTACAGTAACCAACATGTGCTAATGATGAATTAATTAGACTCAAGATTCGTCTCGCGGTTTTTAGGCGGAATCTAAAATCTATTTTGTAATTAGACTATGTTTAATATTTCAAATGTGTGATCGACTACGTTTAATATTTTAAATGTATGATCGTACACGTCGATTTGACCTCTCTCCCAAAAATTTTTAGGAACTAAACGCAGCCTAAAGACTACTTCACCATGTGCTAGTTGGTCAAATACTATGATGGTTAGAGCTCAATATCGACATATAGGAAAGGAAATTCAGCGCACCACCTCCTTGCTGTGGATTGAGTCTGATCTATTTCCTTAAGCCACAGAGCCAGGTATAAAATCTCCCAACCCTTAAAACCTGATCATTTTACGTCTTTCGGTGTCCTATGTGGTTCTTGTATGGGCATTGTAATTAGTGGTTTATTCATCATGTTTGACTTGGCCGTGTTGATATTGCGTTTACGTGATAATTCTATCAAGAAAGAAAGAAGTATTGCATGGCCCACGTGTTAGTCATAAGGAGAAAACATAGGACCACCTATCGGTTCTTCCTACTTTCTTCCCTCGCCTCTCTCTTCCCCATCTCTACTGCCATGGATCTAGTGATGGTCTGATGGATTGACGTGGAGATGAATGCTAAGCTGGAACTCGATGAAGTGTTGGTGGTGACGATGTTGGTCTTCTCTTTCAAGGCCCATGGAAGCCCAAATGTCTTGAGGATAGGAGGCTTTTCTAAGTTCTTTTTGTTTGATGAAAAAAATTATCTGATTTTTGTTATAGCTATTTTATAGTATAAATAATTGAATTAAATACGAGTTGAAAATCTACTTTGCAAATATAAGACGATCAACTTCTATATAAATACTTTTTGCAAAAAAAATACATCGTTTAGCTGTTTAGAAAGTGTACGTATAGAAACCAAAAAATATTCCGCCTAAAAAAGTATAGCCTAACGCCTAAGATAACAATCCCCTCGTTATCGCTTCTTTTTTTTTGTGGATGAGAGAAGAGCAGATACAATAGCATACTAAAGCTAACTATAAACATATTTTAATGAGATAAGAGATGAGAGAGAAGAGCAGCGAGCTACAGATTTGTAGTCAACTGTAGCACAGACTATAAGACGCAACGTGAGTATGCCAGATGAGAATAAGTATTAATAGTGAAATATATTTTTTAGATAACTATCGTATGAATTGGCTATTAGATTGATTATAGATGATTTAAAGATAGTAGTTGGTTATACTATTAAACTTGCTCGAAGAGAGACGAGCACAAAGCACAAGATGGCAGTAAGGTCCATAGTGATGCACACGGGTGTCCCGATCTTTCGGTGAGAATGATAGTTCGATTAGAGGGAGCGACATTGTGCGATCTGACTACAACTATCCAGCGATGTTGCGCCTTAGCAATCGTTACACCAACTCCAGAGGCAGCCGTGAATCTCGACGAGCGCATGATGAGCCCAACCACGAGGGTAGCAAGCAATCGAGAACTAGCAAGAATAAGATGAACAAGCAACTGAATTTGCGAATTAAAGATGATGGATTGAATCAACACGAGTTGAACAAATAGGGGTTCGGTAACGAGCAATCCGGCAATCTAATCGATCACGGGATTACTCGACAAAGTAGCGACGACTAAACTTTGATCTAAACAAAACCCGTCTATTCTTGGCGGTGGCTAAGGCTATAAAAGGAGGGGGAGGACGACCACAGGGGGTCTGGGGTCGTTCTCTAACCCTAGGACGCGTCCCTAATGGACCCGACTTGATACACGGCCCACTGGGCCAAAAGACGCTGACACAGCACCATGGGCAGAAAAGGACTCGGTAGTAAAACGCAGATTGCGGCCGATCCAGAGCTGATATGGACATGAGACTGGATTCATTGGAAAGTAGACTTGACAAGCTTTCCATGAAGTACTTGCACGCCCAAATCGGAGTTCGCATGAAGTCGTGACGGCCGTCAGAAGTTGGCGCTGTGCTGCACTCCGAATCCATCCCGTGCGAATCCAATCCCCATTAGATCCTCTCCATTGTTCCTGAGTAAAATAAGAGTGCACGTGTTTCCGAGGTATAATGAAGAAGCGTATGAATTTAGGAATGAACGCACCTGATAGTTGAGTTGACGTGCATGAGCACGGGTAATAGGACCAACAGGTTGTATTTGTGGGGTTGTGGATGTATCGATGGCGTTGATGTCCTCGTCATCCTCCCCTTCTTGCATTTGAGTCGTCCTCGACTCAAGCTCATCTTCTTCTCCCAAATACAGTTTCAAATCTACAACGTTAAATGTGGAACTAACCCCAAAATCAGCAGGCAAATCAATCTTATATGCATTCTCATTAATCTTTGCTAATACCTTAAACGGTCCATCAGCGCGAGGCATCAATTTGGATTTTCTTAAATCAAGAAACCGTTCCTTTCTCAAATGCAACCAAACCAAATCTCCAGGTTCAAAATGCAGTTCCCTTCTACCTTTGTCACCAGCAAATTTGTACTTAGCATTCTTGTGTTCCATGTTGGATTTAGTCGTTTCATGCAATTTCAACATCAATTCCGCACGTTGGTTAGCATCAAAATTCAGAGTTTAGGAAGCTAGCAAAGGCATCAAATCAATAGGAGCACGAGGCAACAGACCATACACAATCTCAAAAGGGCACATCTTTGTAGTAGAATGTTGCGAACGATTATAAGCAAATTCAATATGAGGCAAGCAGTCTTCCCACATCTCAATATTTTTCTTCAAAATAGCCCGTAACATAGTAGACAAGGTGCGATTCACAACTTCAACTTGACAATCAGTTTGGGGATGACAAGTAGTAGAAAACAAAAGCTTAGTCCCCAATTTGGCCCACAAGGTTCTCCAAAAATGGCTAAGAAATTTAGTGTCACGATCTGAAACAATTGTGTTTGGCACACCATGCAAACTGACAATTTCTCGAAAGAACAAATCAGCAATATGAGTAGCATCATCAGTTTTATGACATGGTATGAAGTGTGCCATTTTAGAAAATCGATCCACAACCACAAAAATAATATCCCGCCCCCACTTGGTCCTAGGCAATCCCAACACAAAATCCATTGAAATATCCTCCCAAGAAACACGAGGAACAGGAAGAGGTAGATACAAACCATGTGGATTTAAACACGACTTAGCCTTTTGACATGTAGCGCAGCGAGCAACGAATCGCTCGACATCTCTTCTCATCTTTGGCCAAAAGAAAGGGCCGGCAAGGATGTCCTCTGTCTTCTTCGCACCAAAATGCCCCATCAAACCACCGCCATGCGCTTCCTGCAGCAACAACAAGCGAATAGAGCTGGCTGGAATACACAGCTTGTTAGCGCGAAAAACAAATCCATCATGGAAGACGAATTTGTTCCATGTCTTTCCGCCCTTACAGTGGAACAACACATACTTAAAATCATCGTCATGCACATATTGGTCTTTAATTGTTTCGAGGCCAAAAATTTTGTAGTCAAGTTGTGTTAACAAAGTATATCTCCTAGACAAAGCATCAGCAATGATATTTTCCTTCCCTTTCTTGTGTTTGATAACATAAGGAAAAGACTCAATAAATTCAACCCATTTAGCATGTCTACGGTTCAGTTTTCCTTGACTACAATTATGCTTCAATGACTCATGATCAGAATGTATGACAAATTCCTTCGGCCACAAATAGTGATGCCATGTTTCTAAAGTTCGCACAAAAGCATACAATTCCTTATCATAGGTAGAATAATTCAAAATAGGCCCACTCAACTTTTCACTAAAATACGCCACAGGTTTCCCTTCTTGGAGCAAAACTCCACCCAAACCAATCCCACTAGCATCACATTCAAGTTCAAAAGTCTTATTAAAATCTGGAAGTTGGAGGAGGGGTGCATGTGTCAACTTATCTTTCAACGGGTGGAAGGCGTTCTCTTGTGATGTGCCCCAAGTGAAAGGCACTCCCTTCTTTGTAAGCTCATTCAATGGTGCGGCAATGGTGTTGAAATCGTGCACAAAACAACGATAAAACCCCGCGAGTTCGAGAAAACCCCGCGAGTCCGAGAAAGCTGCACACTTGTGAGACTGTTTTAGGAGTCGGCCAACTCTAAATGGCCTCAACCTTGGCTTGATCAACCTCAATCCCCTGTAGAGTAACAACATAGCTAAGAAACGAGACTCGATCGGTGCAAAAACTACACTTCTCAAGGTTACCAAACAAATGTGCATCACGTAAAGCATTGAAAACAACACGTAAATGATCAATATGTTCGCCCAAAGATTTATGTAAATCAAGATATCATCAAAGTATACCACCACAAATTTTCCAATGAAAGGACGCAAAACCTCATTCATCAACCTCATGAAAGTGCTTGGTGCATTAGTTAAACCAAAAGGCATCACTAACCACTCATATAACCCAAACTTCGTTTTAAATGTTGTTTTCCATTCATCGCCCAACTTCATACAGATCTGGTGGTAACCACTACGCAAATCAACTTTAGAGAAAATAGTAGAGCCACTCAACTCATCAAGCATATCATCTAACCTAGGAATAGGATGATGATACACTACAAGAAACCATTTAATATATGACGAATTTTGATGAAATATTCGTAATGTTTTCATTGATCGTCACTGATATGCAACTATGACGTTTATTGATTTCGTCATAAACTGGCCCAGAACCTATGACGTTTTAGAAAATCTGTCACGATTAATAAATTTTGAATTATTGTCATGGCACACGGGGAAGATTAATAAATTTAGTATGAATGCCATAGCACACAGGAGCAAAAGAAAAAAAAAAAAAAGGGCAGTCCCACAGACCTCTAGCTAAATTGATGTGGACAAAGGTTTCGAACCCGCAACCTCTAGCTAAACTTGTGCCTTTCCACTGGACCACTCAGCCAGACAGATTTATGTTGGAAGATTTATTTTTATACAATTCGAATGTCGTTGGTAAATCTTATAGATTTGGAAAAAATCAATTGGATCCACATCTGAGTCTGTCCACTTCCCGACGGTGGCTCCTGCTGCGCCGCCGTCGACGGGCGCCTCCACCCTCCATCGTCCCATCCCGTGCCGCCGTTGCCCATCACTACCACGCCACCGGCCCTGGCCCGCCATTGCCGCCTCATCCAACACCGGCGCCGCCCGCCATTTCTTGGATCCTGCACGGCTGGCGTCCGCCATTGCTGCCTCATCCCAAACGGACGCGGGTGCACGACGTTGACGGCATCACAGGTTTGCGACCATAACTTCTGCTAAGAGCCAAACCTTTTCCCCCAGCTGAACAACGATCCGTTAGTCAGCAAGCAAAGTATGTCTCTGTAATCTTCTTTCTGTACCATGTTTTTTAATTAGTGCAAACTTGTTCATTTTGGTTATTCTGCTATTCTTGAATAGATGGATCAAACTTGGGTGCATAGCAAATTGTTTTCCCCCGAGCACTGATGGTGTGAAAGAATTTATGAGCTTTATTAGTGAAAAATTGAGTGAAAAGATTGACATTTTGTGCCCATGTGGTAGATGCCTAATCAAAAGTATCAATGTCAGGTTGTAGTGAAGAAGCACATATTGACAAATGGAATGGACTGTACTTATACTCGATGGATTCATCATGGAGAGAACTTGGATGTCGATGTTATTGACGATCCTGTTGATGTGCATGACATAGATATGACAGAGGATGACAACTATGTCCTGAGATTGAGACATTTTTGAGAATACTTCATGTAAGTACATTCTCCAAGGCCTTTCCCCTATTTGGATGCAATAAGAACTATTGTTTTGTGAAGTGTAGTATGTGTAACCCTAGTAGTATTTGTAAACCTGACAACTTCTAACTGTTTTGAACCATGCATGCATACTACCTTGCTGCTTGGTATATGTAAATATGCCTTATTCTTAGCATAAACAGACTTTGGATAGCAAATTTTTTGCCTCCTTGCATGTTTTTTCCTATAGGATCTGACCATAAATGTCTTGAAAGCTACATTTATCGGATACTATATTTCTTATATGCTGTCTGGTGTATGAAAATATGCATTATTGTTAGCATAAACAGTTTCTGTATAGCATTTTTTTTGTCATTCTACCATTATAGAATTGATTTGCTAATTGCATGGTTTTTGCCTATAGCATCTGGTAATAAAATGTCTTGAAAGCTATTCATTTATCACATATTATATTTCTCATATATGTTCTTCCATCTGAATAGGCAAAGTTCAACATTGACACAAATGATGATGTGGTTAAAAATGGTTGCCTTCAAATGATGAAGTCTGTGGTTCGCCAACAGCGGCACAGGCTGAAGAAAGAATTTTTTGATCCTTTTCCACTGGATTTGGTTCCAAAGATTTCTCCTGTCAAATCAACAAGTAATGTTGAATGGATGGACCTTGTGGAAATGTGGAAGACTCCCAAAAAAATGGTATTTCTCCCTATAGCCCAACTCTTCCCCTGAACATGATACTTTGCCACTTGTCTAACATGTATTCTGTATATGATATAGATGACATGTCAAAAGAACAGAGACAACCGAGGCAATGTTTTGTTACATCAAACAACCGGCTCCTGTAGGTACCCGGTTTTTGTAGAAAATTTTGTAAGTTACAGAAGGTTGATGTGCCTTTCATTTGTTATCCAGATGCCTTCTATATAGATATCCATTTGCTGGTAGCAACTAGATATCCATTTTGTTCAACTGAACATGCTGTTCTATCATGTTTTAGCAAATGATGTCTCCTGTTCAATAAGTTTCCAATATCAGTTTGTATAACTGTAGATTATTAGTTCTTGCTGCAACAAAATAAATGTCCAATGTTCATGGTGTTTCTTAAATTTTTTCCTACTATCAATTGTTGTGACCAATTAGGTAATCTTGCTCCATATAAATATTTTTTTAGGAAGACGAAAACAAGGATGAGGATAAAGAACTTGATGCGTTTGATTTGTTCAAAATGTGCCACTTCAGCAAGAAAAAGGATGGCTACTCACCTGCTGTACAATCAGCTATTGTAAGTGTGCTCTCTTATGGTGCTATTTGAACTTGGATATTTTAGACTGCCCAATGACCCTAAACAATGTTTGTTAATTGCTTGCTAGACTGAAATGGAAACCCAACTGGCCGCACAACCAACAGAAGGTGAACAACCCAACTCTACGATTCAGGTTGAAGGCTTGAAGCTAATGTGCTTGAGCGCAACAAGAAGAAGAGTGTGTTCCTTCAGAATGTGGGGATGCAGACTAAGCGAGTAAGCGACCAAGGATGAGTGCACAACTGGAAGTGGAGAAGAGGGAAAATGCTGAGCTTTGATTGATTGTCAGTAACCAACGTGAACAAATGGAGAACATGTCAAAGCAACTGCTAGAAAGTGAAAATACAATGAGCAAGAAACAAGCTGAGTTGGAAGCTAAACTTGAGCTTGTTCTGGGTCAAAATCGACCATGCTCATAGGCATGATGGTATGTTACATTTTGCTGGAACCAATCTTTTGATGTTGCAACCTATCTATTTTTTAGTTCTAGAGTCTCACTGATAGTGGCTTAATATATATGTTCCTGTTATTTGATTTTTGGTGTTGCAGGTCCTGTTGGTATTCTGAAACTTTTGCTACCTTTGCTTATGGAATCAAACTGCTAGTTGTATTAGGTGCCTGGATTTTTGGTGCACCAAGTCCTGGTGTGGAGGAACCTGAACATACAACTGATTGTTGGTGCTTGGAACTTTTGTTGTTTGTGGGTTTGTGCTTGTAGTACAATCTGGACAACCTGAAGCAAAACTTTTGTTTGTGTTTCTTCAACCTGGACAGGAAAACTATTGTTTGATTCTGGAAGCAGAGATGAAAGATGAATGTGATTGTTGTTGTATGTCTTTTGAATGTAAAACTGAGAATGAATCTGTTATTTTGGGCTGGAAAATTTTGGTATGTATTCTGGGCTGTAATGATCATTTTGTTGTGTGGTCACTAGCCATGTCACTGTACACATGTCAGCGACAGGTCATCAGCCACGTCATCATCATTATCCACATCACTAGCTATGTTGGCTGCCATGTGACAATCATCTATGACGTTTAATTTCGTCACGAACGCTGGGCCTGGGCTAGGGTGTATGGGCCTAAGAGCATTTTGTGATGTTTAGAAACGTCATAGGTTATGTTGATCCATGACGATTTTATTGGAAACATCACTCGAATTAATCTGTGACGCTCAACACATGACGTTATCTGAAATCGTCATAGAAAAAATTTTATGACAAATTGCAGTGGTCTATGACGAATAGTTTCCGTCACAGAATAAATGGTTTCTTGTAGTGATATCTAATGGTAATGTTATTAACAGCTCTACAATCAACACACATATGCCATGATCCGTCTTTCTTTGGAACCAAAATCACCGAAACAGCACATGGACTAAGAGATTCACGCACATACCCTTTTTCAAGTAAGTCCTGCACTTGACGATGAATCTCTTTGGTCTTCTTGGGGTTGGTTCGATATGGCGCATGGTTCGGTAATGAAGCACCTGGGATCAAGTCGATTTGGTGCTCCATTCCACGCACTGGTGGTAGCCCTGGTGGTATGTCCTTAGGGAACACATCGTTATACTCCTGCAAAAGGTTAGTGACCGCAGGAGGAAACGAGATAGGCACATCCTCAAAGGAAAACAAGGCATCCTTGCAAACAAAAGCATAGCAAACAGTGTCACTTGTATCCAAATTGACAATATCAGATTTAGTGGCAAGCAAACAAGGTCCTTTCAATTTTATCATAATATCCTTGCTATGGTTAGATTGAGAACCACGTTTGGTATGGTGCACAAGTTCTTTTGCTACAATCTGATTTTCACTTTTAGCAGGCTCAACAATTTTCTCTTTCTTAGCTCTAGCAACATCATTCTCAAAAACAGCTTCAGGAGTCATAGGATGTAACACAATTTTCTTTCCATTATGCATAAAGGAGTATTGATTCGTTCGACCATGATGTAATGTGTCCTTATCATATTGCCAAGGCCTACCCAACAGCAAGGAACAACATCATAGTAAGAACCAATTTCAAAGTTTAAGCGCACCAATTGTGTTACCTTAATGCGGCCACTGTTGTTGAACCACTGAATGTAGTATGGGTGGCGGTGTGGTTTGGACTGCAATGCTAGTTTCGTGACCATCTCAGTACTCACCAAGTTCCTACAACTGCCCCCATCGATGATTGTGCGACAGGAACGCTTGTTGATGACGCACTTCGTCTGAAAGAGGTTATGCCGTTGGTTCTGCTCCGATTTGCCCATTTGTGCGCTCAAGACACGCTGCACAATAAGGCTCTCATACTTGTTTGCAACATCAGCCCTGATGTGTTCCTCATCCTCGCTACCTGTGTTGTTAGCTGCAAGCAATGCAAGTGTATCTTCATCAAAATCACTAGCAGACGAGTACTCACCATCATTCTTGACTATCAACACACGCTTGCTAGGGCAGTCACGCTGCATGTGCCCAGAGCCCTTGCAGCGGTGGCATTGAATGTCTCGTGTTCTGCCTGTGGAAGCAATGGAGGATGTAGGCTTAGCGGTCTTGTCTACAGCCTCTACGGCACGAGAAGGGGCAGTAGAGGGAGTCGGTCGCGTTTTGTTGCTGGTGGAGGGTGCTAATGTCGATGTCGAAGCTGATGATCGACCGGCTAGGGCAGCGCCACTCCGAGCCGTCCATGGAGTTCTACCTGCAGGAGTGTTAGCCTTTGTTCGCGCATGTCGCCCCTACACTTCCCGTTTAGCTTTACAAGCATAGTGAAATAACTGAGTCATATTATTATACTCTTTGTAACTAAGAATATCATAAATTTCTCGGTCCAAGCCCCCCAAGAATCGAGCCATCGCAGCCTCCTCGTCCTCTACTAATTCACAACACAACATACCCGTTTGCAGTGCTTGATAATATTGTTCTACACTAGTACCACCCTGTGTTAATTGCTGCAGCTTATTTAACATGTCACGTGCATAATATGAAGGTACAAATCTAGCACGCATAATTCGTTTCAGATCATCCCAAATAGGTGGCAAAGCATTTATATGAGTACGACGATATTCACTCCACCAAACAGAAGCAAAGTCAGTAAATTCACTAGTGGTGGCCCTAACCCTCTTATCCTCAGGGACTTCATGGCAAGCAAACTTTTGTTCTACTGCTAACTCCCATGCAAGATAAGCATCAGGGTCATACTTACCATCAAAAGTAGGGATAGTGAATTTAATCTTACCAAATGAATCATCATTGTTCCTTACCTCACGGCGTGGCCGACGATGAGGCATACCTCGGCGGTTGAAACGAAGTCTTCGCTAGTCCAGATCATCCTTAGAATCACCAATGTAGTCATGGTCATCCATATCACTACCATGGCGGGACGCGCGGGCCATGTCATCAAGACGCCGCACAATATCATCAAGAGTGTTGCTCACCATAGCCACGGAAGCTTCCAAGGTTGTAAGCTTGGTGTTGGAATCAATTTGCGTGCATTCAACATGAGCAAGCTTGTCGTTTGTGTTGCGAACATCCTCCTCAAGCCCTTGTGTGCGGTCGTTCACTAACCTGTCAAAATGCTGAATAATTCCCCTTGTGCGGGGTGAGTGGGGTTGGAAAACTCTTCACCCGACATGGTTAGAAACCAAATAATCAGACAAAACAACTACTATAGGACAGAAAAGGAAAGAAAGGGGAAAAAATTCTACAAAACTACTTGGCAATGAATCTCACACTCAACTTGTTCCACAAGCTCTTACGAATTCTCACCATGCTAAGCAGGAGGTGACGGCAACCGTCGGACTTGGACGAACCTCTGGAGAAGGTGTATTGAAGGCCTTGGTCGCTTAACCCTGGCAAGTATTAGTCAAACCGGTGGAGCTATGGGTGGGCTGTGTAATGAGACAAAGGAGAAACTAGAAACCACATTAGTCAAAAGCAAGATAAATAATCACTCAAAGGGATAGTGTAAAGTGCTGGTCCTAGGCTAGTCGAAGTAGAGACGCGAGCCTAACCACAAAGGACGCCACAAATACAAACCCCAAACAGCAACGGTAACAAAACAAATGGTGATAACAGGGAAGAGTGAGAGACAAAGGACAGAGGTGGGACTGCTCACTAGTCGGCCTCTTTTTTTTTTTGCTTTCTCTCTGTAGTGCTGAGGAGAGAGGGCAGCGTCCCTTTTTTTTATTATTTTATTTATTTTTTTGATATTTTTTTCACAACCAAGAGCACACTATCACCAACCACATAAATTCTTAACTCAAGCGGACACAATATGAAGCTTACAGAAAATGTTAACTTTCTATCCGAAAGAGTCCCGAAGCTTGTCGCCACGAAAACAGAATTTTGCAAGCAGAATTTGGCAATTTTAAGTTTGGCGATCCCGGCAAAGCAGGGGAGCAACGGATGTAACTTTTTCTATAGATGTCCGTGGATATATTATACGTCTAATTTCGAGTCCGTATCACAAAGATATGATTGTTTTATGGAAGGTCACTCGAATCAGGGTCCTATTTCCTTTCTGGTGGCGGCAGGATAGAAGGCAGTAGATCAGACGCAAAAGGCAAGTGATTTGGTGGGTGATTGCGATGGTGGTGATGGCGGCAGCAGATCAAACACAAAGGCAAGTGATTTTGGTGGCTGATCGTGATGGTGGTGGGGAGGATGGCGATGTGATGTGTGGTGGCAAGAACTCGAAACTCTAATCGCCTAAACACTAAGACCAGCAAATTAACACAACCAATGCAAACGAAAACTCAACAAGCCCTGACTAAGCAGTACTAGTAAAAAGGCTCAATGGTTTATGGGATCACGGGAAAAACTAATCTACTATTTTTATGGCTTTTTTTTGGACTATAGGGAAAAAATAAACACGAGGGAGGATGGGTAAAATCTCTCACCGATCAACCACGCTCTGATACCACTTGATGCACACGGGTGTCCCGATCTTTCGGTGAGAATGATAGTTCGATTAGAGGGAGCGACGTTGTGCGATCCAACTACAACTATCCAGGGATGTTGCGCCTTAGCAATCGTTACACCAACTCCAGAGGCAGCCATGAATCTCGACGAGTGCACGATGAGCCCAAACACGAGGGTATTTGTTCCTGCAAGCAATCGAGAAATAGCAAGAACAAAATGAACAAGCAACTGAATTTACGAATTAAAGATGATGGATTGAATCAGCACGAGTTGAACAAATGGGGGTTTGGTAACTAGCAATCCGGCAATCTAATCGATCACGGGATTACTCGGCAAAGTAGTGACGGCTAAACTTTGATCTAAACAAAACACGCCTATTCTTGGCGGCGGCTAAGGCTATAAAAGGAGGGGAGGACGACCACAGGGGGTCTGGGGTCGTTCTCTAACCCTAGGACGCGTCTCTAATGGACCTGACTTGATACACGGCCCATTGGGCCAAAAGACGGTGACGCAGCACCATGGGTAGAAAAGGACTCGGTAGTAAAACGCAGATTGCGGCCGATCCAGAGCTGATATGGGCATGAGACTGGATTCATTGGAAAGTAGGCTTGACAAGCTTTCCATGAAGTATTTGCATGTCCAAATCGGAGTTCACATGAAGTCGTAGCGGCCGTCAGAAGTTGACACTGTGCTACAGTCCGAATCCATCCCGCGCGAATTCGATCCCCATTAGATCCTCTACATTGTTCCTGGGTAAAATAAGAAAAATAAGAGTGCACGTGTTTCCGGGGTATAATGAAGAAGCGTATGAATTTAGGAATGAACGAACCTGATAGTTGAGTTGACGTGCACAAGCGCGGGTAATAGGACCAACAGGTTGTACTTGTGAGGTCGTGGATGTATCGATGGCGTTGGCATCGCCACGGCGGAGACGAGCTACTCAACCCGGGCGCCGGCGAGTGCGTCCACCCGGAGTCCTGGTACTGCCGCTCAACCCGCGCGGTTGATCCGAAGGAATTTGCAAGCTTCATCTGTTTTTTTTCCTTCCTGCTCTGCACAACTAATCAACCAAAAGCCTAAATGCATAATTTGTACGGATTTGTCGAACCATTGTTTGAAAAAAGAACCGTGCATTTTCGCTGGTGAATTAAGCTTTGGGTATAAGCCGGTCTTATGAAAAATACCAACCATAAGATCATTAATAATGACCCAGTGACCCAAATTCAATCAATGAGTATACTATATAGACAACATTTGAACTAAAACTCACCGTAAAAAAAACTTAGGACTAACTGTTAAATCATCAGCCAAGCAAAAACAAGCAGGCAGGAACAATAATAAATAAATAGATAGATATATGGTTGTGGAACAGTCTCATTATGTTTACAGTTAACACCACAGGTCAACACGCTCGTCAATTCCAGACATAAACCAGGGTTGCATAGAACATTCAAGCAACCAAATGAAAACATATAGTAGCGCTGCCATTTAGAATTACTGAGTTTATCGAATCACAGACCCCCCGTCTTGCATAAGACCAAGCTAAAAGAACTGTTGAGCTCGTAACATCATCTTTTGTATGTCAGGAGTAACAGCAACGTATGCAAACTTTTAAGGAGGTTCATGGAGCTAGCTGTACAAAAACCATCTAATTCTTTAGTTTGAGCCACTATCTCACAAGAAAGACCATATAGTTAGTCCACAAATCATTCTACTGCAGTGACAGTAGATTGCTGCTAGTTCTCCCCAGAAGGCCAGGACGACAAATGAAGAGATGACACAGAGGAAAATCAAATTACATCAGTTGACACCTTCGTGCTACATTGAGTTGCTAAGAACATCCATGCCATTTGTTGATTAACAATATCAGTTGCCCTCAAGCTGATACTGATAGAAATCCACCCATGAATGATTTCAGTTCCTCTGTCCGCTGCTGTTTCTGGTCAGTTTTGCGTTTTCAGGTACACTTTTGGCTTCTTCAAGATAAGCTAGGAAATAACCTCTTTAGTTCATAAAATTGCAGCCTCCATGCTTGTTTCACACATGCATTGAGCTTGGGAAGAAGGAAACAAAGTAACCTCAGGAGGACAAAAGAGCTAGCCAATGCAAGACATGTATCCTGGTGAAGCAACCTGTCTGGTGATCGTGCAAAAATGAACAGAGCATCCTCCTGCTCAGTCTTTTTGTCATCCTCAGTTATATTTACCACTTCTTCCATCCTCTCGAGGGATATTGCATCCAGCGCCACAGGATTCATACCTTCAGCATTTCGAAATGAATCAGTAAAATCCTAGAGAACCTTATTCAACAAAGAATGAATGATCATAGCGTCCCAAATTGGGAACTGGACAACATTTAATGTTTATAATAATAAGATATACACCTTTTCTATTGACCACTGGCTCCTATGGGAAATTAATGCCACCATAATCAAACAATTGATATGCTAAATTTGAGGCACATTCAAAATATAGCAGGACACACAATGTTGGTTTAATTTGGTGAATTGAGAAAACTACACCATTAGTTTGACCAATTAGAATAAAATTATGCAGCCCATACCTGTAACATCTTTATAAAACAAACCAAGAGAGTTCATGGTGCGAGATCCATGGTAGCGCACACGCATTGTAGAGTTCACAAGGAAAAGCGTAGGAAAGGCACGAACTCCATATCTTGACAACATTCTGCAATTTCATATTCAAGTGAACCACCATACCAAAATTAATCAAAGCTAACCGTCAAATTCCCTTTTTCAGTATGTACACACCTAGGTTTAATACGAGATTCTTCAAAGGAAAAGTGAGCGATAGTTGGAAATAAGGATGATAGCTTTTGAAAATCTGTTCTGAAGATCTTGGAGAAAGGACACCATGAAGCATAGAAAAGAATTGCAATAAAATCTTCCCTATTCTGAAGCACAAGAGTAACTGCCTTTTGAAGAACAGCATCATCCCCCTAACACATAAAAACAAAAGTAAGTCCTATGTTGAGTGGTCAATTGTGCTGTGCACATAAATCTGAATGTATTAGTGAGTCCGGGCAGAAAGATAACCAAACCAATAGTCAATGAAATAAATTAATTACTGAATCATTATACTTCTGAATAAAAATTGATAGACGAATCTATACTGCCATAGAATGCACAAACAGCATGGCAATTCTGTGGATAGAACGCAAACACTAATTATTTGACTTGTTCATTTTGCTTGTGCGAGAATCATAAAGAGAAAAAAAAAGGATCTCATCCAGGGTGAACTAGCTATTTCTATAACATAACATAAGGAATAAAGAAAACGTCAGGTCCAAAAATGAGATCCATACATAGATTAGGCAAATCATTATAGAATTAAAAACAATGATGATAACTGTTCTTCAAATCATGGTGACTGTCCTAGCACGGATTCTAACACCAGCATCTAGAAAAAAATGTATAAATTAAAGCGTTTTCTGTACTCGTGGGTAACAAAAGAATCTCTCAAGATCGACCAGCGAGAGCCCAATTTCTGCTGCTTGACGGTCAATCGGCAACTTAGATCGTGAGGGCATCACCGCATCAGCATGCTGTTGGCTACTGACAACGCAGAACAGAGAGCAAAGTAACCGAAAAGAAGGTACGCCCCGAGGCCTGAGACGGCCATACCAACAGGCAACAGCTAATTCCCTCCCGATCACGCACGCGGCAGGCTAGGCTAATTCAAAGCGAGGACGCTACCGGCTCACCTCCACGACGCCCACGTGGTGCACCACCACGGGACCCCCCGCCACCGCCGCGGGGCAGGACGCGGGCGCCTGGTGCAGGACGGCCGCCGCGGCGGGAGGCCTCGGGCAGACCCCCCGGTCCGCGGCGGCGGGGAGAGGGAGGAGGAGGAGGAACGCCGCCGCCGCCGCCGCCCCCGCCATGGCGCGCGTCGTTGGGGTAGGTAGGGGGTGTGGGCAGCGAGGCCTCTAGCCCAGCGGCAGCAGATCGCGGAGGCCCGGACGCCGTGGGGGAGGAGGCCGGCCGGAGCGCTCGCCGCCTCTGCGAGGGAGCGGAGGTGGGGGAGGGATGGAGGGAGGGGGAAGGTCGGAGGTGGACGGACGCGACGCTGCCGCGGTGGCCCCGTTTCCCGCGGGCATCGTCAGCTCTTTTCTTTCTTTTTTTTTTTAAGTAACGCTTTTATTTTTACAGCTAGCGTTTGTCCTAATCATATTTTTAAGCAATCCTAACGTGATATATACTGGTCATGATTTGTGTATCTTCGTGTCATCGACAAACTAAATACCCCTCCAGCTTTTTAATTAATATCGTTAACTTTTAGATCTATAATTGATATCGTTAACTTTTAGATCTATATTTGTCACTTAATCTTACTAAAAGAATTATATGATTCGATTCGATTTAATACTGAAGTAACCTCGAGTATGAATTATAATTTTATATATTTGCACAAAATGTTTTAATAAGATGAATGATCATACGTAAATCCATCGACAGTATCAACTTAAAAAATCGATGGGTACTCGACAATACTCTTACAATAAAAATACTAATTCACATATAATCGTGTGTGCTCGTAGACGTCGTCGTGACAGTATTGAACATGAGTTTAATATGTGGATAGTATCATGATGGACCCTGATCATTCAAACATCACCGTGGCAACAGTTTCATGCATGCGACGACCATATGCGGCCAATGCATGTAGCAGCAAGAGCGACAGCTGTTTGCTATGATCGACTGGTGCAGGCCGTGTTCGTTGGAGCATAAGGGGTGTTAGTTATCCGACGTGAAAAATATAATAATAAATCAGTATATGATTAATTAATTAATTAATTATAGAAACATTATAGATTAATATGATTTTTAAAGCAACTTTTCTATAGAAAATATTTTAAAAAAATACATCGTTTAGCCGTTTGGAAAGTGTGTGCGTGGAAAACGAAGGAATCTGGGGTTAGGGAAGGGGAGGGGGACATAGCCGTAGCATAGGTACGGATCTAACATGAGGGCGGCGGGGCGCTACCCCTATTAAATCCACTGGAGCCCCCACAAAGATCCCTCTAAAATTTTATGGCAAAAATTAATAGAAAGGGGTTGAAACTCTATCTAAAGTATTCCGACCCTCTAATCTTGTTGGCTAGATCCACCACTGCGTAGCAGGCTTTGTAAGCACGTTAACTATGAGATACGCTGTGTCATATAGAATATACATGAAATATCCAATAGTACATGAGCAACAGTGATAGGGGCAACTCAAACTAAAATGAATTAGAAATATGGTGTTTGTAACAAATTAACTTAATTATAAAAGATTCTCAAACTTAAGAGTGACATTGAGGTGGGTTTTTACAATTTCTCCTATAAATATTTAAATTTACCTCTAAGCTTGTTAAGATTGAAAAATAAATACACAACCTATTATTGACGTCAAGATGTAAACGATGACGTGTCACATACGTAAGCCTAGGAGTCACTCCTCAAAACGCTCTAGTGCAGGACCTAAATTCTTAGAAACCATGCGTGCCAGCCAGTTTGATCATGTAACAGACAAGATATACAAAAGATAAGAAACACTGTTAAACCTAAAGCTCCCATCGACCGGACAGCCGATATCGCCTCGGGACCCTAGCCGATATGTTAACCAATCGTCTTTATATGAATTTCATGATATAATGCGAAAATATACCCTATCAGCTGACTTATGAGTAGGATAACCGCTAAACAGTTCAACCGACTAACTTATCTTAAAAGATCGGACCTAACCAAGACAGTTTTAAGACTAATCAATCGATCGGACCAATTGAGCACTTATGGCACATGCATTTAGCAACCGATAGGGCGTTGAACGTATTAAAGAAAGTAAAACTGGATTACTAGACTAATTACTAGTATAAAACAATAGTAAATAACTACATGCATGTTCATGTTAAACCAAGATCGGACTAAACCAAGACATTTCAGACTTAAACATAACCATGCATGAAGTTAATGTAACATTGCAATATACGAGGAATTAACTATTAAACCAGCGTAATCTATCGATTCATCCATTAAATTTAGTAGATCGGACAAGCTTCTATGGGCAGATTGAACTAAACATGGACCAAACCGAGATAGTATGTAGTCTAATTCGATATAACCATAGAAAACGTAAAGATCTATAAACTTAGCAGGCAAACCAATGATTTACTTAGGATAATGCTGGCTAGAGCTCCAGCAATAAGACTGCACGAGTACTTGATCCGATCTGCTAATATGAATCCAGGCGACTAGATTGATCGGACCAAACCGAGAAAGAACCAAGTCAACCAAACCCATATTGACAAGTTGAATAAAGAACTTGCAAGGCCTTGATCGAGAACCTATTACTACTTTGAACCAACGATAGATAAAAAGCAACAACAAGCCTCAGGTAACTCGTCAAACCACTAGATAGGAGATCGCGAACTAAATCGAGACAGTCCTATCCAGCCGATCGACGAGATGACCATCACGAACTACATTACAAAGCTGACAAACCTCGCGTCGAGAGCTTGCTCCTGTCGAAAAGATTGGTGATGTGCCGAATATGTGTTGATCATGTGTGAGTCGATGTCTTTACAAAGCTACAAGGTGTTATATTTATACCTCGAGAATTAACTAACTAACCGGATATGGATCCGTATTTAATAACTAATCTATTACACATGGACTCTATTAGATATAAAACCTAAACAAACTCTAATACGTATATAAAACGAAGTTACACGGATTATATCTATTCCCGAATATATCTGCATGATTTTCAGGCCCAATCGGACTCCTTTTCCCATCTGAGTCAAACTACATCAGCTGTATCCAAGTTGTACTCCAATTGCTTCCTGTCCAATTGCCATGTTTCCTGTCCGATTCGGTTATTAATCCCGGTTTAATCTCCAACGACTATTTTTCAAATTCTGGCGTTAACAGCAGCACGTTGAGGAGAAAGTCGGACGAGAGCAAAAAAGAGTCAATCATGTGCTTAAAAAGGGAAGCTACTCAATTCAAAATTTAAAAATTAATCACTAAAGTTAAAAAGATAATTTTTAACATGTCATTAGTTTATGCTAAACAACCCAGAAAGACTTATATCTTAGAACCAAGATACATATATTTTAGGATGGAGATAGTATTTGTATGGCCTGACTTTCGTTTCTTCCTCTTCTTCTCCTCTTTTTCAATTAATCAACATGAGATTTTGCTATTTCGCTTCTGCTTAGCCAAACTTTGAATTTGAAGTTAATTTTGAAAAAAAATTATCGTAGTTTATTTTATAGCTCTTAAATCGCCAATAACATGTTTTATTCATAAAATATTTTTATTTTCAAATATGCCATATGACTTTTTAGGTTAAAAAGCCGAACACTGATCCATGTCCTATTGGCAAGGCACCAACTGGTGGTAGCCAATACAGTTGCCCAACATGTCCCAAATCCTTTTTGGAGTGCCCTACATGGAGCGATGAGGTGTAGGGTAGTTTCAGTTCCTGTGAGAAACAGGGGGCAGTGTGGATTATTTGGCCACCCACTGATTACGACTTACGAGTCGGTCCAATTTTCATTCTTCAAGCTCTGTTCTATATGACAAGCCGAGCTCAGTTCCAAGCAAAGCTCGTCAGTATAAAAATAGTAATATACTCCTCCGGACCTCCGGTTTTCAGTGCTCAACACCATTGATTTTTTTTACGAACATCCATTTTATTTAGTTTATGTACAAATATGTAAAAATATTAATCACATTTAAAGTTAAAGAAACAAACCACACAAAAATAAATAATATTTTTATATATTTTTTAAAAAAATGAATAATAAAATAAAACTGACGGTACAATGTTGATATAAGTTGGACGACACAGACAGACACGTTTGAAGAGAACTCCAATTGATAAGTAACTAAATTGACACTAAAAGCTACTACTGGAGAGACCTAACAGCTAACCGTACAGCATGTCCTCGTCGTCCATGGAGGACGAAGAGTCCGTAGAGCCGTCGGCATCCTCCACCATCACTGCCTTCAGCTCTCCCACTGGCGCCTGCGCCTCCTCCTCCTCCTCCTCGGAGAGGGAGACCCCGCCGCTGAACTTACGCTTAAAGAACTCGTATCTGATCAAGTCGATGTCGCTGACGCTCTTCCTCGCGTACTTCATGGCGCTCTTGAAGTGGTCCACTCTAAGCTCCGCGCCCTTCATGGCCAGTGCCTTCCCGACCACGGTGCTCTTCTCGACGACCTCGCGCACGGCGAGCTTGCACGCGCGCTGGCAGATCTCCTTGATATCGGCGCCGCTGAACCCGTCGGTGGATTCCGCCATCGCCGGCAGGTCGACGTGGCGGGACATGGGCGTGTTGCGGAGGCTCGCCCTGAAGATCTCCAGCCGCGACCGCGCGTCGGGGAGCGGGATGTAGATGAGCTGGTCGAGCCGGCCTGGGCGGAGCATCGCCGGGTCGATGATGTCTGGCCGGTTGGTGGCGCCGATGACGAACACCGTCTTCTTGCTGTTGATCCCATCCATCTCGGTGAGAATCATGTTCAGGACGCGGTCTGACGTGCCGCCAGCGTCGCCGACGTTGTTGCCGCGCTTGACGGCGATGGAGTCTAGCTCGTCGAAGAAGAGAATGCACGGCGCGGACTGCCGCGCCTTGTCGAACAGATTCCGGATGTTGGACTCGCTCTCGCCGAACCACATGGTGAGCAGCTCGGGCCCCTTGATGCTAATGAAGTTCGCCCTGCACTCCTTGGCGATGGCCTTGGCCATCATCGTCTTGCCGCACCCCGGCGGGCCGTAGAAGAGCACGCCGCGCGACGGCGACATGCCGAACATGTCGAACAACTCCGGGTGCTCCACCGGGTACTGCACCGTCTCCTGCAGCTCCTGCTTGACCTCGTCCAGGCCGCCGATGTCGTCCCACGACACCTTGGGCACCTCGACGATCCCCGTCTCGCGCAGGGCCGAAGGCTTTGTGACCTCCACGGCGAACCTGAGGTGGTCCATGCAGACGGTCAGGGAGTTGAGGATCTCCACGCTAATTGTGTCGTCTTCGATGTCCATCAGGTCGAGCTTCTCGCGGATGCACTGCATGGCCGCCTCCGAGCACAGCGAGGCAATGTCGGAGCCGACGAACCCGTGGGTGTCCTTGCCGACGCGCTCGAGGTCGACGTCGTCGGCCAGAGGCATGTTCTTCGTGTGTATGCGGAGGATCTCGAGGCGCCCGACCTCGTCGGGCACGCCGATGTCGAGCTCGCGGTCGAAGCGGCCGAAGCGGCGGAGCGCCGGGTCGAGGCTGTTGGGGCGGTTGGTGGCGCCGATGACGACGACCTGCCCGCGGGAACGGAGGCCGTCCATGAGGGTGAGCAGCTGCGACACGACGCGGCGCTCCACCTCGCCGTGCGCCTTCTCGCGGTTGGGCGCGATTGAGTCGACCTCGTCCAGGAATATGATCGACGGCGCATGCTCGTCCGCCTCGGCGAACACCTTCCGCAGGTTCGCCTCGCTCTCCCCGGCCACCCCCGCCATGATCTCCGGCCCGTTCACGACGATGAAGTGGGCGCCTGACTCGGCGGCGATGGCGCGCGCCAGAAGCGTCTTCCCCGTGCCCGGCGGGCCGTACAGCAGGATCCCTTTGGGCGGCCGCACGCCCAGCGTGGTGAACAGCTTCGGGTGGCGCAGCGGCAGCTCCACCATCTCCCGGATCTGCGCCAGCTGCTTGCAGACGCCGCCGACGTCCTCGTAGCCCGGCCCGTCGATCAGCTCGTCGTCCTCCCTCTTCACCGGGTTCTCGCTGTCGTAGAACACCTCCGTATCCCTCGCGACGATCACGCACTCGTCGGCCGGGTCCGTGTCCTCCACCCTGAACTCCACGGCGTGCATAAGCCCGCGCACCAAGAACCGGTCGCCCTTCTTCACCGGCCTCATCGCATCCTTGAAGTAAGCTGCATGCATGAGCATGGGAGATTAATTAGTATCAGATTATGCTTGATGACGAAGATGATTAGTGGACGATGGGTGGTGCAGTGTGCTTACGTCGGAGGTAGGGTTGGAAGAGGTCGCCGGAGATGCCCTTGACGGAGTCTTCGAAGGGGCGTACCAGCACTCGCCTGGCGTTGCCGACGTGGGGGCTGCGCTTGACGGCGACGAGGTCACCGAGGCGGACGTGGATGTTGCCGCGGACGCCGCGGCTGAGGCGGACGCGGCCGTCGGGGCACGACTCGTCGGCGTGGGCGTAGCAGACGGCCTCGCGGCGGCGCTTCCCGCGGAGGGTCACCAGGTCGCCCTGGAAGATGTCGAGCTCCGTCATGGTGACCTCGCTCAGCGCCACGCTCGAGTCGTCGACGGCCACCCCGCCCTCGGAGTCGTCGACCAACAGCCGGTTCGGCGCCTTCATCATCTTCCGCTCCAGGATCGCCGTCGAGTAGTCCATCGCCATCGACGAGAACCTGACCCGATCGAGTGCAACAAAAACTACCCTAAAACCTCTCTCGCGATTTCAGGCTAGCCTGCGTCGATGGATCCTCGATGATCTAGGGTACGTTTCGTGGTGCGGTCGCGGACGTTCGCGATTTCAGAGGCAGGGGCATTGAAGGGATTAGCTAGTATACAAGGGACTATCCATTGATAATATTTGGAAAATTATTAACTATTTGCCACTCCCATATATCTATGACATATGGCCCCGGACCCATATGTCATAGTCATGGCAGTGGCAACTAGTTAAATGCCCCGATAATATTAGAGAGTGATTAGCATATATTAAGTCATATTAATACTAATTAAATTATATTAACAATTAAAATGTTGGGTAACGTTCAATAAATTATTTATGAGACCACTAAACATTTTTAGTATATTTTTCTTATTTATGCTACATACTAGATGATACCCCGCGTATTGCCGTGGGATAATTTTGTGATAATATAGCAGATATGATTACTAAATTTTTTTCTTACCTACTATACGATTTTTTATGTGTTTATATATTTTTGTGCCTTTATCAATTATCCATAAGTTATAAATGATTGGGTTGTATGGTATGCCTTTTGGGAAAAAAGATACGATTTATATTCTTGATAAATCATCCAAAGGCTAAGAATGATTGAGATGATGTGAAGAGATGTAATTTACACCCTTAATGTATCATCCTAAGGCTAAAAACAATGGAGGTGATGTGGCTTTATGAGAGAAGAGAGAATTAGGTCTTGTTTAGTTCCGAAAAAGTTTTTCCCAAAAACATCATATTGAATTTTTAAACATTTAAATGGAGCATTAAACATATATGAAACAAATAACTAATTGCACAATTATTAGAGAAATCTTGAGATAAATCTTTTGAGACTAATTAGTCTATGATTAGCCATAACTACTATAGTAACCAATATGTGTTAATGATGACTTAATTAGGCTCAAAAGATTCGTCTCGCGGTTTTCAGCCGAGCTGTGAAATTTGATTTTTTATTCATGTCCAAAAACTTCTTCCGACATTCAGTCAAACGTCTGATGTGACCCATCTCCCAAAAAATTTTAGGAACTAAACGAGGCCCTAGCATTAACTGCATTTAGTGGGCATGAACTTTATAGAAAGAAGGGATTTAATATTTTTAGTGCAATCAACCAAACAACACCACGATATATATAGGCTCATCACAGCCAACCAACCAAACAAGACACACTTCCTATATAATTTCCACATCCTATTTGAGTATAGCCTATCTATAGTTCCTATATAATTCTTACCCACTACCTATAAAGCTCAATATGCACAAATGTCATGTTATCACCAACTAGCAATCCTTATATTTAAGGGACAATTGTAAATTTGCCACTAGTTTGAAACGTTATTGCAAAACTGACACTAGAAAATTACAAAATGCCACTAAAACTATCATTCGAGTGACATCCATGTAATTTAGAAAAAATAGTGGCAAATTTGCAAATGCCCCTATATTTAAAGCTCATACAAACATGTCACTAACTACCATTATATTTGAAGCTCATGCAAGCATGCTACGTAAGCTCAACATGCAAACATGACATGTCATAATCCACTAGGAACTATTATAAAGTTTATGTAATCCTGCTATATCATATATATTTTATTAGATTCTAAAGATGAATATAAAACAATATCAAATCATCATCCTCTTTACTATTTTGATAATATATTTTTTTTATAATACTTAATATATATTTATCTATTATTTCAACTTATTTGACATGTAATCATCCATGTATCCAACATAAGTATATTCATGTACTATCATAACATATTTAATATGCGTTCATCCATATATCCCGCAGCAAAGCGCATGATATCATCTTGTACTTCTTATGAGCCAGGCTAAAGCTATATAATCAACCAAACACACCCTACGGCTATGCCAGCTGCACTTATGTTGTGATTGGACGGCCCATAGAGATGGCAATGGGTCGGTCGGGTACGGGTGGAGCAGGAACATGCCCGACCCGATACCCGCCCATGAATATCCGACTCGTACCCGAATTGCTTAGCAGGCAAAATATTATACCCATACCAGACGAGCGCTCGGGTATCCACTGAGAACCCAGTGGGTATTTTAAAATAAACATATCCTTAATTTCATATTCAAAATACATACAGAAAATAATAGTAAAAGAAACAATGAACTCAAAATTACAAATAAAAGAAATAATGATATAAATCATAGTATCACACTTAAAAATAGTGAACTACAACCAACCATAATATCACAATGAAATATATATGGTTTTTTATATGGACCAATTGGAGGGAAATTATATTCGGGTCGGGCGTGGGTTAGCCACGGGTAAAAATTAAACCTGGCTGCTACCCATTAGGCAGTCGGGTCGCGAGCGGGTACGCCTACGAGCAACAAGTTACGCATGTACCCATACCCGTCGGGTCGGGTACCCATACCCGTTGGCAACATTGTCATCCCTAGCGGCCCATACATATGGCCTAATTACATCACAGCCCATCGCATCATGGGCCGTGATGACTACCAAGTGAGGCCCACTCTGCAGAAGCCACGGTCCACGAGCCCACGACCGACGCGGGGACTCGAAAATTTCAAATCGCCGAGGGCGGCGAGCGCGGGAGGCGGAGCGAAACCCGAAAGGCGCCTCCAGAAATTTCTCTCCTCTTCTCCCACCACGTCGCCGCCGCTCGCCGGCGACTCGCAGGCCGCGTCCCCCATTGGACTGCCTCCCTCTCCTCGCGTTGGGCGGTTTTCCTCGAGGCGGACCCCCCACGATGCCGGCGGTGGAGGGGATGCGTGACGTGGTCGCGACCGTGAGCGGCTACCACGGCGACGAGCGGCACAGGCTCGTCAAGCTCATCGCGGAGACCGGCGCGAGCTACGTCGGAGCCATGAGCAGATCCATCACGCACCTGGTAATGTTAGCGCGCACGCTTTCCTACGCCGACTTGTTCCCACCCACGGGCATGGAGTCTGACGCGCGCTTGCGGTTGCGGTTGCTTTTGCTTCTCGATCGCGCGCATGGCAGGTGTGCTGGAGGCTGGAGGGGAAGAAGTATGACATCGCGAGGAGGCTCCGGACGCGCGTCGTCAGCCACCGCTGGTTCGAGGACTGCCTCAGAGAGGGGAAGCGCCTCCCCGAGAAACCCTACATCATGGAAAGGTACCTGGTTTTTCTTGATGCGATGTAGCTCTAGAATTTCCAAGTCTTGGTAATTGTTTCGGATGGATATGAACGGCGATGAATTAAGCACTTCATTTTTTATCCTATTTCTATTCTTTGATAAAATACTAGTTTGGAACCGCGAGTTATATTCTGATACCGTGTTCATTGATTTGTTGCAACATATCAATCGTGCTGTGCCGGAAAGGGGCACTTTATTGTATAAGTTTTTAGTACTATTGGAGTATTGGGGTCTTGCCCTAGATTTTTCTTAATAGGATTTGAACCTTATAGATTTGTAACACAATCGACAGCCCAGTAGGTTTAAGCAATTCATTTGATTTAGATGCTTACAGTTCTTTATGAGCGTGATAGATGATATCTTGTAAAGCAGTATAAATAGCGCGAAAATTTCCGTGCGAGTCTTTTAAAACCTTCTATTCTGCTTGATTTACAGTGGTGAAGAAGCAGGGCCAGTACCTGAGGTGCCCACTTTCCCGTGTGGACGATCCAAGAGAGATGCAAGCATGAAGAATAGATGCTTGAAAGAATTACCTGATGATTTCTGCAATACTTCATATGCAACCGATGTGCTTAGGGTTGCTGATTCAGGTTCTGATTGTGAGCATCACGGATGGTCTGATTCCTCCCTACTGAAAGAAGTAAGAACTATAGTATCAACTGTTGTCCTCACATAATTTGATTTGTTTGGTACAATCCCCTAACGGGGCTTCATTCCATATGTTAAGCTATATTCTGTTCAGTACTGTACTTTACACCACTACTGCACTACTTACTCTTCATTCAGTTCAAACGACAACCATACAATTGTTTGTCATCCATTTCTATTGGCATTGCGGAGTGCCAATCATGGCATTGTTACCGAGTAAACAAATGCTGGATGATGGTTGATCTGCGTTGTTTTTTCTCTTGTCAAGCCACCCATAATATATAAGTACGGGAGTAGCTTTTAAAGCACTCTAAATTTATATACATCTTCTGCACATTACTTTAAAAAAGTATTGTTAATCCTGACATTGGATGGTATTCGTCCATTTTCCAAAAAGTTTTCATCTTACAAAATTAGAATACTTTCGATACTTTTCTCAATGTACTTTTATACTTCAATTTATACTCTATTTCCTGATGGAGCTTTGTTGATCTGTTGGCTTCAGAATGTTTTTGTTGGTGGTGAGAATTCTAAGATTGGTGCAACACATGCTAAGGAAAGAAGAAAACGTTTAAAGCATGCACAGAAATCAACCAATGAAGATGTACTAGAGCCAGAAGACAATATTTCTAATCTCATGGTAGTATGCTAATTATATTCTCCTTTATGTCAGTTTTTTTCGTTGGCTTTATACTGGTGAACCTTAAGACGTCATCACTGAATTGTCCTGATAGTTGGGTGTTCATCTTGTTAACCTACCAGTACGTTTGTTGCACAACCAGGTCCTTAACTTTGATAATATCCTTCATAATTTCTTTTAGAAGTTAGAACTATCTTTCGTAGTAATAAGGGTTTATCTTGCATGTTGTAAATGATAATATCAGTCTTCTGATGAACGAAATTCCCATTGACACAATCTGCACCAGTTCTGTATCCTAAAGGACATTTCAATGATGGAAACTGCAATGGGCCTATATGAAGCTGCTGTTGTTTATGCAGATGGCTAAATGACTTAAAACTTTTTCTTGTTGTCGCTGTCTAGGGAATGAAATTCTGGCTTGTCAATCTTTGTTTTAGATTGGCACTCGTGTTGCTAGTCTTTAATGATTTTATAGTACCTAATTTCTTGTTTCTCCTTGCTCTGTATTTTCTTGTACCTACAAGTTACAGCTGTTCTGCAATCTAATCTGTATTTATGACAACACAGGCAAGAAAAGGGCGTCATGAGTCAAGTTTTACTTCATCTCGGAGCAGATCAGAGCAGAAAGGAGATCTGTCAAGGTTTCTTCATAACGATGATGCTAACATGATGGCAAAAAGAAATAGTCTCATGAAAAAGGAATCAATAACCAAACATGCAGGCTATCTTGTAGAAAGCTGTGAAAATGAAATTTTAGCAGACAGCTTCAGTGAACCTGAGATGTTGGATAGTCCGTCCACCGAAGATCGGAGAAAAATAAGGAAGACAAGATTGTCATCATCATTTCGACAAAGTACCTTGGACAGTATATATGATTATGGTGAAGCTATTGAGCATGATCCTGAGAAAAGTGCGGATCAAGAAAGTTTCGAATTGGGTGAAAGTCCAAGAAGCTTTCAGCCAAGTTCTTCATCCAGGCAAGAACCAGCTTTCTGTACTGAGGAGAAAGCAAATCAAAGTGGCATTGATGATGAAAAGGGAGATGATGGGAAACCCCCTTTGGAAAAACCAGCCAGTTGTCAAGGGCAAGCAGAACTTTCATGTGTTATTTGCTGGACAGATTTTTCTTCAACAAGGGGCATCTTACCATGCGGACATCGATTTTGTTATTCATGCATTCACGGATGGGCGGATTGTCTGGTATGTATTCAGTGCAACTCATTACTTAAACACCATTATATCACCCCACTTGTCTGCGTTATGTGTGTATTCAAGAAATCAGTGTAGCATTTCGTCCTGAATCCCTGATTGAAATAGATGTTGCCAACCTACAACAGATCAGATATAGAACAAATATGTGAAACCTTTTCTTCTGCAGTCTGCATTACGGAATGTGGCATAAGCATAGTTGCTCCCAGCATGTTATAGTGTGGTATGTTTATGTGCAACTACAGTTGTTTTTGGAGACCATGTCTGGTCTCACCGACTAGCCGTTCTTCAATTGGATTTCTTATTGTAGGAACTGTTCTTTCACGTATGCTGACATTCATGATGCGTCCTTTTCTTTTTCAGTCTTCTAGGGGAAAAGTCGCAACATGTCCACTGTGCAAAACCAGCTTCACCTGGATCAGTAAAATAGATGAGGCCGGTACATCTGATCAAAAGATATATTCTCAAACAATTCCTTTCTTAACTTCTTCCGACACTTTCATGTTTGATGATCGAACCTATGGCAATCCTGAATCACCGGTGAGCTCTCGTTCCATTATCTTGTTGATGATTGAATTGCTCCCAGTATTGGCTTGCGATGCTTACACCTCAGTACCTCACCTATATTCTACCTATCCGACATATGTAGTCTGGGCAAGGAGCTTGCTACCAGTGCCATTGTCGTGAGCCTGAGGAACTTCTTCTGAGCTGCCATGTTTGCCGGTCGCAATGGGTACACTCGTACTGTCTGGATCCTCCATTGACGCCCTGGACGTGCATACATTGCAGAGACCACCGGATGCTGTATCAGCGGTATCGCTAACCAGAACTCTGAAACCTGATGAATCTTCCTTTGTTCATTAGAGATTATTATAAGGGGCTATTGCATTTGAAATGTATCATCGCTGCTCTGGTCATGTGCTTCAGGCATTGTTATATATGTTGAGAATTGGCAATAATTGGTGTCTGTAATGGTGATATCCAATTTCACATAAGCCGTGATAAACTGCTCACGTTTGAGCTCCATTTAACTGTTGTATACTGTAGTTGCGAAGCTGTACTGTTGGAGCAACTCCAAGAGTTTTGCAAATTTTGTTTCTCATCTTGTATTTTGGCGAGTCTTCAAATAATATGGCAAACAAAATCTATCCAATCTCCAATATTTTGGGACAATTTGTTTGGCAAAATAAAAATAGAGCTCACAGTATGTTATTTTCATCCTAGCAGTTGGAAGTCTCTTGTCGTCCGTGCGTCAGAAACGTAGCCACCACCCTGACTCTGCCTGCTCGCACGTGCTGCTGCTTGCTTGCTTGCCCTTGCCCAGTGCCATGCCGTGTGGCGTCGGGGCGCGGCGCGGGGCGGCGGCGTGCGGGTCAGGGTGGCAAATGGCGCATGGAGGGGAGAGAGACGGCGTCGGCATGCTGAAGCTTCCGCGTGCGTGGAGAAAATTGCAGATATAGGACCCGAAACAGTGGGCCTCGCAATTATAGGACTCCAAACATCGACTTCGCTAAAATAACCCTTGAAACATTGTAACTTTGTTTAACATGACATTTGGCCTTTTTAATCACTTTTCTCAACTAAAATACATGTATTTGTTTCCTATGACCGTATTTCATCCTATCCTGTATATTCCATCGTTTCATCTAACGCCGCCCGCGAGACGTGCGACGTTCCTCCTCCCGACACCGCCGCGCCTCCTTCCCTCCCCACGCCGTCGCCTGACGATGATGATGGTCGCCCAATCGCCGCCGCCGCCGCCGCCGCAGCAGCAGCAGTCCAGGTTTGATTTTTTTTTTTGGGTTCTTGGAACTCACACTTGTTGCTCTCGTCTGGTATTTCTTGGTTCAATTAGAGGAGATGATGTTCTTGGGTGCGATTTGTGGCTGACTTGCCCGATTTTATTTTTTTTCTCCTGCTGCTGGAATGCAGGTGAGGTGCGGGGAGGAGATGATGTCGCGGCAGTGCGGGGATGGCGCGTTGCTAGCGGAGCGGGCAGGCACTGTCCATGGTCGCAAGAGCAGAGGTGCGGCGGCGGCCAAGAGGAGCCATGGCGCTGTCAGGTTCCATCGGTGCTGCGTGAGGGCTCACCTCTGGAGGAGGGTAGAACGGGCGGCGATCCTGCGACCATCGTCATCGTCAGGCGGCGGCGTGGGGAGGGAAGGAGGCGCGGCGGCGTCGGGAGGAGGAACGCCGCGCGTCTCACGGGCGTCGTTAGATGAAACGATGGAATACACAGGATACGATGGAATACGGTCATTAGAAACAAATACATGTATTTTAGTTGAGAAAAGTGATTAAAAATGCCAAATGTCATGTTAAACCAAGTTACAACGTTTCAATGGTTATTTTAGCAAAGTCGATGTTTGGAGTCCTATAATTGTGAAGGTCACTGTTTTGAGTCCTATATCTGCAATTTTCTCGCGTGCGTGGGAGCGAGCGTTGTACTTTTTCATTGAATGCCAAGCGAAACTTTAACTTCTAAATATATGCACAAACGAGGAGATATGTGATATTGTAAATTTGGAAAAGTCGGATTAAAGAGAGGTTTTTTAATTTGTTAAAAATAAAAACAAGGATGATAAGGTGGGATAGGGAACTCTTAGAGTTGTTCCCATACTAAATCGTACTAGTAGCCTAGGTGCCAATGGTTCACCTAGACTACTGGAGTAATTTTTTACACGTGTGCTGTAAAATAAATGATGTAAACTTTAAAATCAATTTAAAATTAAACTTTAAAATGTAAATTTTGACACATGCTTATACAAAGTTGTCAAAACAATAAGGTTTCTTAGGAATGTTGGATTCTCAAGACATAGGAATAGGAAAGGTAAAGTATTGGAGTGTCATATCAACTTAAAATTTATGGATTAAAGATCACGAGAAAACTATAGGAATAATGATTTCAATAAAGCGTAGGAAAAACACCGTAATTATAAGAGAGGATATGAACAAATTGATTTTTCGAAGAGGTTGAATGTCATGTTGAAAATTTTCAAAAAAATCTTATGTTTTGAGGTATTTCTAAGGAATTTTAAATAAATTTGGGAGAGGCATTCCTTTGTTGGAAAGGACGATATAGGAACTTTTCCACAAGAATCTAATCCTTTAAGATCTCTTCAAAATTACCTTGTTCCAAAGAAGTCCTAAGGTCCTCTTGCTAGATGGCACTCCACAATTTTAAGTCAAATATGAGCGATTAAGTCAAATATGAGTGATAGATAGCTCAAAAGTGAAATTTATAGTTGATTTTGGGTTCCTTTTATCACAGTTTTTTTAGCCATTCTTTTAGATTGCTTAAAACATATGTATAAAATTTCTATTCATAAATTATTTTTTATTTATAAATATGTAGTTTGACTTTTTTCCTTGAAAAAGTCAAAGAATGTTCCCCAGAGCATGACAGTTCGCGAGACATTTTAAATTGGGAATCTGCGAAGGAATTCAATCTCTATGAGGAATTTTCAGTTTTACGCTATTGTCATGCTAATCAGACAACATGGATCCTAATCAGATTGTTTTTTTTCATCATATAAAGACTGGCAGTCAATTGTTAATAAATGCCAAGGGTATGATAAGCACGAGCTAATTTGTGATTATCATCTGCATTACAGTTGACCCAAACAAGGTTTTGTTCCAAATACATCATCGTCTAAAATAAATAGTTGCCTCAAGCAAGAGTTTAGTGCAATCTAATTAACTTAAATTAAATGCGCGGTAAAATCAACAAATTCTATTGTATCTTTTTAAAAATCTATTATTTCAGTATATATATATATATATATATATATATATATATATATATATATATATATATATATATATATAGAAACACATTGTTTAGATGTTGGTATGTCGGGTTGATGAAAATCTAATAGCCTAATTAGAAAGTGATTAGCCATAAGTGCTACAGTAACAAACATGTGCTAATGATGGATTAATTAGGCTAAAAAATTCGCCTCGCGGTTTTCAGCCGGAATCTAAAATTTATTTATAATTAGACTACGTTTAATACTTCAAATATGTATTTAAAAACTTGATGTGATGTTTTTGTAAAAAATTTTTATAAACTAAACGCCAATCCTTCGCATATGCCAGTCATCACGGACGCGAACCAGCAAGGAGGCTTGCCTTGGAAGCACACGTCACGCGCTCACGTGCCACGTCGGACAAAGCCCACGACGGTGGGTGGCCCAGCCGTGCAAGGATCCGTTCCGCCTCCCCTCCCAGATCCGACGGCTCCGATCTCCCTCCCCAACCGCCACGCGCGATCCCAGCCGTCCATTTCCCCCCAATTATTACTTTACAATATTTATTTTCCTTTTTTTTCCGCCGATGGGTTGCGAAAACAGAGAGCAGAAAAGAAGCCCCTCCTCTTCTCCTCCTCGCGACACGCATCATTCTTCTTCCTCTCCCCCACGAGATTCGAATCTCGCGAGCAGTTTCTTCCTCCCCGTTTGGATCGGATTTGAGCGAGCGAGTGGTAGCGGCGGGGGAGTTTTCGCTTCCTTGTGCTGAAAAAAGGAGAAAAAAACACGTCATTTTCGTTTTAGGGCGGCGGGCTCGTGTGGTTCCTTCGGGTTCTTTGAGCCATGGAGGAGAGTTCTTGCGGCAGGGTGGAGTAGTGTAGTGGCAGATCTTGGGGGGGGGGGGGGTGAGGCTTTTGCAGTGGCTGGTGTGAGTGATTCTGGGCTTACTTGGGAGCTTGGTTGTTTCGTTTCGCCTCCCGATTTGGTGGTGCTTTGATGAAGAACCTATTGATTCTGGTTGGATGATTTTTGAGCGACTCCTGATTGTTTTGTTGATTCGTATTTCATTGATTGATTAGGGCTTAGGGAGAAAAAGATAGTATTTGTGGCTATTTGTGAGCAATTTTTGTTCTCCTCCACCTAGCCTAGTTAGTTGCTGTACCCGCTATCTGTGAGCAGTGTTTGCTTGTGTTCTAATTTTGGTAGAAAAATATCTTAATTGGATCTCGCTGTAGCAAAAAAAAAAAGATTGGATTTTGAGTGTGATTTTTCGATTCTTGTTGGATCCGGCGATTTTTATCCGGATCAAGAAGAGGGGGAGAATTCTTGGCTTTCTCTTCCACTAGCGGCCATGGGGCTGAGCCGCTTCTCCCACTGGATATGGCCTGGGAGTAGAACCCGGCGAGCTCGCGATGCACCGGTGAGCAGCGCGGCCACGGCCATGGCTGAGGCGCTGTTCCCGGACTCGCCGTCGGGGTTCCGGGAGCCGGAGGCTCTCAGGGTGCCGAGCTCCGGCGTGCGGCCGCGGAAGGGGGCGAGCCGGCGGCGCAGCAGCCGTGAGGAGGCCAGGGTCGACAGGGAACACGACATGGTCATCGTGCCATCTGACGGCGGCGACGCGTACCTGTCCGACTCGGGCTCCGACGACTCCGACTGGTCCATCGGCTGGCTCGAGCCGCAGGGGCCGGAGCTGCACAGCGATGGGGACTCGGAGGGTAGCTTCGCCGTCCTTGTGCCGTGTTACCGCCGCGGCCGCCGCGTCGAGGAGCCTGGCCGCGGTAGGCTCGCCGACGACAACGTTTCCGGTGAGCTCACTATCCAATATTACAATGTGCATTATATGCTTGTGTTGTTAATGTAGAGTAAACAAGTTCTTAAATCTGCATAATTTTAAGTACTGTTGCACACAAAGTTTGAAACTTTAACCGTTCACCAAATTGGAAAGTTTCAGGGTTTAATTGATGCTGAATTTAAAGAACTGGGTGAAATACTCCATTAGTAAATGCACATGAGAAAATGATCTTGATTACTGGTGTCTGTTGGACATTCATTGACTGCTATTGCCATAAACCTATTTGATGAAAGCGCATTCTTGGCAAGTACTAATCGAAAATCAGCAAGTTGGAGTGTACCATCTAATTGTAACTAACATACTGGGCAGAGGACAGTTGCATTACTAATGTGTAAAATGGAAGAGTTAAGGGTTTTAAACTTTTAACCACAGGTGCTTTAAGGGCACGACCAAAGTTGTTTATTAGCTGACTCTCTCAATCGCCACACAAGCAAATTGAGTGACTTGGAGGAAAGAAAGGAAAGGAGAGAGAATTATGCATAACAATAGCTTAGAGTCGACTATTGATATTTATTAAAGAAAAAATTGTTATATGAGGGTGGATAAACGGGAAAGTAATGTAATAAAAATATTTTGTTATATTAACGAAGAAACCATATCTGACTCTACCTTTGCACCTACTATTATAAAATAGGTTCTTGTTGCTGACGTGGATCAGATAAGAGTCTACGGTGGGCTCTACCTTTGAACATATCTTAAGAATCATCACTGAGATGATAATTTACATGTACATAGTTGTCTTTTGATCAATTTCACTCATTCATGTTCATACTTGGTGGTTTTTTTTTCCAAAATTTTCTCGTGGTGATTCGTATCATCCCATTTGTACTAATAGGAGTCTAGGATAGTGCGGCATAAGTGTTCTCTCTACATGCTTTGTTTTGTTAGCATTTGTCTGCCCTACTGTGACCATAATTGTTCTTATATGTGATTGTTTTTGGCATGATCATCTTCAAATTATAATGTATCATGCTTCTTGTGCCCATCTCTGTTCTGGTGCATGTGCCAAGCGAGCTACTACTGATGATCTGTCATGTTGGTGTCCGTATGCTGTTGCAGTTGGTAGATAAATCAGTATTGAGTTTGATGGCTCATTTGTACGGTTGCCATGGAAAAATCATTTAGTTTGTGAGTTCTGTTGCCAAAATCCTCTAATGCATGGTAGGATGTGCTGTTTTGTCAAGTTCAGTTCTAGATGGAAACCCTGAATTCTCTGGAGATCTGGTGAGAAGTACATTTCCATTACTCTAGTGTTATCTGTTCTTGTAGTTCATGATTAATTCTGTGTCATGTGGTGTTGCTCTGCTGGTAGCGCCCACTTTATCTCTATGTTAGGAAGTTTTTGGCTTGGTCCTACACATACGTCTTAGTCCTGGCTCATTATTGCCTCCTAAGTTAGGAAGGTCATGCACCAAACATGAGAGCTGCAAATGAACATCACCACACAATGGTAATAAATTCTGTCATATGCTCTCTTTTCATTCTTTTGTTCAGTTATATGTGACCATTGGATAATGAACGCATGTTACTTTCTGTACTTTGAAAAGGTGGTAGTGAAACAGTGCCTTTTTAGTAGTTATTCCCCAAATTTCTTTAGTAATTCCTTCATCTCGTATTACAAGTCACTTTGGGTTTGTTCTAAGTTAAAACTCTTCAAATTTGACCGTTTGACCAATTTTTTAGAAAAATGTCGTAATATGGCTGTGTTCGGCAATCCATCTAAATAACCCAGATTCACTCGTTTTCCACGTGCATGCTTCCTGAACCGCTAAACGGTGTATTTTTTATGAAAATTTTCTATAAGAAAGTTGTTTTAAAAATCATATTAATCTATATTATATTTTTTTAATAATTAATAATTAATTAATCATGTACTAATCTATTAATACGTTTTCCGCGCCGGATAACTAACCCACCTCTCTCCTCCTGCCGAACGCGGCCTATGTACAATACCAAATCAGTTTTTATTAAATCCATAATTGAATATATTATTATAGACTTATAGTATATTTATTTTCTGTTGAAATTATTTCTATATATTTCTCTAAACTTGGTTAAACTTGAAGATATTTGAAAATCCAAAGTGACTTGTAACATATAACAGAGGGAGTGCTATGCAATAAACCTTTCCTATATTGTTAGTTCTTATTTGATGACCTGCTGATTTCACATACTAAGATAGAAAACCTGATATGACCGAATTGACGTGTATGGGTAAAATATACAGTTAGGTCACATAAACACTGTCTAATGCTCCTTGCAAAAAAAATAAAAAATAAATAAAGGACATTTCATTGCAAATATCAGTTTTTAGTTACTTTTATAATAACAATATTAGGACATGTATGACTCGTTTTCTTATATGTAGCAAACGCACTGGAATTTAAATTATCAGTATAATATAGAAAAGAGGCAGTTTTCCTTTTTTTTTTGGTTTCCCATGACTTTTTTCAAACATGTTAACTGATTGGTACATGAAATTTCCTTACATTTAGTGTTTTAGTTGCAATGCCATTTTGTGCAGAGCATATTGCCTGCCCAAACTGATCAAAAGAGACTATGTTGTCTGTTCTGACCGTTTTAGTGTGAACATTTGTAAATAAATCTGTTCATATCGAAGATCATTGTGCAGCTGGTCTTTCCTGATATAGTTTTGTTAATTAATATATACTCTACTCCTTAGTCAATAATTCCAAATACTTGTTTCGCATGACCATTGTTGTACTTTCTGTTTGTGTTGCGCAGGTGGCAAGAATTTTGTAGAGCGATGGCTTTCTTCTCTTCCAAATTGATTACTTATCCATTCTTCTATGGCTTTGACTTCTTTGGTATTTTTAAGCGTCTCGTATCTGTAAATACATCGATGAAGACATGAACCCCAAAAAACCAAAAAAAGAACCCAAAAAAGAAGATTGAAAGTAGAGGAGCAGTGGCATGAGGTTTCGACGTGATGGTACTTTCAGGGTAATATTATTTTCCATAATGCCACGTGCTGGCAACCAGCAATTGAATCAACTACGAATTGTCAAGACTACTACTGATCAAATTGCTTAGAGATGTTGAATCTACCTGTATGAAATGGCAGTTTACCTCATTTGTGTGGCTGATATTCTTCTGTACATACATGAACGCAGAAACATTTGAGATGAACTCCTATGAATTAATCTGCATTTCTTCTGTAAATAATAAACCATCGCCGGTTTGGCGGTTTGTGAACCCCTGAATAAACTCTATTGTCTATAAAATATATTATTTTTTTCACTATAATTCAGCATATATGAATGGTTTTCCATCATGTTTCCGTTGCTTCACGTTGGTTGCGGTTTCACCAACGAAGCGTTGAGCTTCTTTCTTCGTACCCAACCTTTTGTACTGATCCATGTTACTCCCTTCGTTTCAAAATTTAACTTTTTTAATTTTTAATTTTTAGGTACAATGTTTAACTCTTTATTAAATTTTTTTTATGATTAATAATTTTATTTTTATTAGATGATAAAACATGAATAATATTTTATGTGTGACTAATTTTTTTAAAAAATTTTGAAATTTTTTCAAATAAGACGGATGGTCAAATACTAACAAAAAAAAACGAAAATTTCTTTTTTAGGACGGAGGGAGTATGTAGCAGTACCAATTAACACAAAATGTTAATATTTTTGGGAAATCAACTTCACAAATAGCTTTGAACAAGTAGCTGAAGAATTTTTTTAGAGAAAACGTAATTCTTAAAAGCATGGAGCAAAAAGTCTGAGGCAAATTTTGTTGATAAATTAAGAATTTCTAAACATGATGAATCCGTTCTTCGTTCTCCCAGAGATCTAGTTTGGTGCAATGCCCTTCCACGTATCTTGTTTAGACCGCGAAAAAAAGTGAGCACCTTCAAAAACTGGGTCGGCCATATCTTATTGATTAAAAAGGGCTGTTTGGTTCCAGGGACTTTGTTTTAGTCCCTTGTCATATCGGATATTTGAACGTTAATTAGGAGTATTAAATATAGACTGATAACAAAACTAATTGCATAAATAAAGGCTATTTCATTAGACAAATTTTTAAGCCTAATTAAGCTATGATTAGCAAATATTTATTGCAGCATCACATTCGCTAATCATGAAATAATTAGGCTCAATAGATTCGTCTCGCGAAATAGTCCAGAGTATGAGGTGAGTTTTATTAATAGTCTATATTTAATACTTCTAACTAGTATCAAATATTCAATGTGACGGAGACTTAAAAAAAATCCCAAGGTATCCAAACAAGGACTATATCTAACTAAGTTATCATTAGTGGTATGGTCTTCCACGGTAAAAAAAAAACCTAACTGGTTGATCTAAACTCACTTCGACTTCGAGGCGTATTGATTTGTTGAGCTAAATCCACTTCGCACGGTGCATATCTTTAGTTTGATTGGCACTAATAGGAACTGAGAGAGGTGATGAAGTACAAATTGCAAAAAAAAAAAGTGCACAATTTTTCAAACTTTAAATCCTCTTTGGCGGGGTTCAATATATCAAAATCAAAGCAGATATCTGGACACATTAAACTTCTCAAAACTTGGGGAAATTTTTCAGAAATTTATGTAACATATAAACAAGCTTTACTAGATAAGTAATCCAAAATTTCCGGCCAAAAGATAAAGGGCTTTTTTTGGTAGGGCTCAAGATTATGCGTTTTTGGTTCTCCATGAATCAGATTATGACAGAATAGAATTGTCTTGATTAGGCGTTTGGCTAGAAACAATAATCTTGGATCCTAATTTTTGTTCATTTACTTGAGGAGAAAAACAAGTATTTAAAGGAGGTTAAAGAACATAAAAGTGTATTAAATAATTTTGATGAAATAACATATCCATTACATTGATATAGTTACAATTGATTTATTTCAAAAATAAATCACTACTGTATTTTTACAAAAATATGCCAACTATAGTGATATGAGAACTTTCATCTATATTGCCATAATACACCTGCTAAGTCATCACAAAATATACCCATTGTCTTATCACTAGAGTGTGAGGTAGATGTATCAGACATATTGTGTGAGACAATATATTTTGCATATGCAGTATGGCCAGGACATAATTTGGATCATGATCACACCTACAAAAATATTGTCGGATCGATGTACATGTATATGCATATTCGCCTAAGCCGATTGGAGTCGAAATATTTCGGTGCATATGCATATTCCACTACATATACATGATTCCGGTGTATATGCGTATCCCAGTGTATATGCTTGTCCCGGTGTATATGCACATTCCGGTGTATATGCGTATCCCAGTGTATATGTAGTAAGGGCATTAAGCAGATTATGATGCCTTTAATAAACATCATTGTATATGCATTGTGAATATGCCAGAGTATGTGTACTACACATATGCCTTTAAGCAAAAGGGGTAAGAGTATTTGAGGCAAGACTCAAGAGGGGGCGAGACGAAACTTGCCAGCTATTTTTTCGGTAAATATTATTTCAAGATACCTTGGAACTAGGGATAACTTGTAAAGTGGTCCAAGATACTAAGTAGATTACCTTAATACCATTGTACCTTATGTGTAACCGCTCAAGGGCATTCTTGTAATTATAAAGGGGATTTCCGGGCTACAAAAGCCCTACCCCTGCCTTATAAAATCAAGATTAATTAGATAATACATTACGAGGGTATTTGATCATTTCTACTCCCGAGTTCACCTCGGATAGGCGAGGGGAAGATAAATCTTCTCCCGTCATATATTCATTTGTGTGTTTGTGACTTTGGGTCACAACAGTACAATTTGGAGTAAATTCTCATTTTGATGCTCTCTTGACTTGAACTTCAAACAACTTGGCAGATCCTATGGGAACACAAAGGCTATAATAAGATTAATATTTACAAATAATGGTTACTAACTTCATATGAACAACCAAAATCATTATACCTTCTTCATTTTTGCCCACCGGTCATTAGATGCAACAATGGTCCTTCTGACTTCATCCTAACCTAACCAAGTCTCTCTACCAATCAATTACTTCCATAGATTTGTAGTCCTTCTTTATATTGCCCCATTTATTCTTGTACTAGAATTTTGATGTTGTAAGTTGGTCTTCTCTTCAAAATTTTCAATTACATTATCACACTTGACATTGTTCAAATGGGTATTAGAGCGATTTTCATCCCTAACCTGTGCAAATAACTCACAAACTATTCTAGTATTATCATCTGTCCATTTAGCATTATTTTTTGGGGGGGGGGGCACTACACACGCAACTGCTCATTGTTCCTCAACGATCTCTTCAACATCTTCATCAAGCCGATGGCAACCAACAATCTCAACATGTTTGACGTTGGAGGATGAGCCGGTGATGGCAATGGAGGATGCAGTGGGGAGGAGGCAATGACAATGGAGGCAACGACAACGGAGGCGATGGTAGCAATCTTGGTAGATCAAGCGGATTGACTACTTCCTTTGCATCAGAATATGTGTACTAGACGTTAAATTTGATTATGTTCATGGTGACTTCGATTATGCTCATGGTACATTTGACTAGAGATTGTTAACGTGAAATTTTGGCAAATTACCATTATGGATGGAAACACAACTAAAGACTGAATCGGACAAGAAAGGACGGATCGGCTGGAGATAGAAGGTTGAAAGCGGCACGAAGGCAGCCGATAGAGTCCGAGTCGGACATGATTTGGAGTCCGATTGGGCCCGGAACTTGGAGATAGATTCGGCACGAGGTTTGTCAGCTTCGCAATGTAAGTTCTAAGTCCGTCAAAACTCGTCGATCGGCTAGAACAGGACTGTCTCGATTAAGTCCAACCTCCTGCCTAGCTGATCGGCGGGCTGAGTTCTATTATTGCTTGAATCTATTTTAAGCTTGAAGTAGTAGTAATTCTCGATCAAGTACATGTGAGTTCCTCTGTTCGATCTACTAAGCATGGATCTAGTCAACTTGATTCTATCTCAGTTTGGTCCGATCAATCTAGTTGGTCGGGTTTATGCTATCAGATTGGATTGAGTACTCGTAAGGGATTATCACTAGAGTTTTAGCCAACATTATCCCAAGTAAGTTGTTAGTTTATTTGTTAAGTTCGTCGATCTTCATATTTCTGTGATTATATCGTACTAGATCACATACTGTCTTGGTTAGGTCCGATCTATGCGTGTTTAGTTTGATCTGCTGGTAGGAGTCTCTCCGATCGGCTGAGAATATTGGATAGGTTGATAGATACGCCGGTTTGATATCCTGTTATTCGTATACTGCAGTACTTTACTGGTTGCTTGCATGATTATGCTTAGGTCTGTACTGTCTCGGTTGAGTCCGATCTTCTAGGTCTAGCGTGAGTATGTATGCGACTGTTTATTATTGTTTTATGCTAGTAATTGGTGTAGCAATTCGGTTTACCTTAAATTCCACGTTTAATCTCCTATCGGCGGTTGATTTTGCGTGCGATAAGCATCAGATTGGTCCGACCGGTTGACTAATCTTAAAACTGTCTTGGTTAAGTCCAACCTTTTAAGATTAATTAGTTGACTGGTCTGTTTGATGTTTATCCTATTGTTGATTCGGCCGATTGAGCATATTTACACTTATCACCATGAAATTCCTATAAAGCTGATCGTCTAGTTCATCGGCTAGGGTCCTAGGACGGTATCAGCTATCCGACCGATAGCGATTTTAGGTTTAACTGTTTTCCATGTTATATCTTGTCAGTTACAGGATCAAACTGACTGACACGCTCAGCAATTCTAAGAATTAGTCCTGCACTGGAGTGGTTTAGGATTAAATCCCAAGCCTATGTGTGTGACCGTTGTTATTTTCGGCGTCAACAGAGACGTACTGCACAGATTATTCTCATTGTGCGTGTGTCATGTCTTTAATATATTTCTTTATGATTTTCTTGATTAAATTATATCAAAAATTAACTAGATTTCAACGGTAGCACACCAAACATGCATGATGAACTGAATTGCTTAGTGAAATTCTGCTCGAATCTCCAAACAATATGCATCCTGCCACTGCTGGAATCCTCTAAATTAGACTAGTGTAATTTTAAATTTAAACAAAACAATCTTTCTTGAATTAAATGTGAAAGGAGAGATTAACGGAGAGAGGAATTAACATAAACTTTTAGATGCGGCGTTGGGAGAGAGACAACGGTAGCGTCGCTTCTACGCTGCACAGACGGCCGGCGAAGGCATGTGGAATAGTTGGTGCAATAGTGCTCCTTCATGGTGGACAGTGCAACGGTAGACCTCGAGGACCTCTTGCGTGGCCACGACGACGGCGGGATACTGGGGGGAGGGATGGGGGCCTGGGGGCGATCTCGGTACAGACGTGGGCTGCGTCGGAGCCCTTCCCCAAACCCTAATCGCGCACCAACGAACCTACCGAGGGGAGGGGTTGAGGGAGAAGGGTATGGCAGTGGCATACGTGCTTAATTTTTTTATACAAAGAGAGGTATTTTTAATATTTTGTTGCTTGAATAGATTCAGCTGGGAAGCCGTCTTTTGGCTGATTCACGCTTCCTGTGTAAAATGATGGAATCGTTTCATCGGAGAACCTAAACTGCTCTTTTTTTTTGTGTGTTTGGATGAGATTTAATTTGATGATTCTCCTAGAAAGATGTGAATCTCTACCAAACAAGCCAAGACATATGTATAGCACCAGAATACAATAAGGGCACGTATAAAGGTAGACTTATTAGCCGAGGAAGGAGAGAGAAAAGCTATTGTCATGCATGACAACGGTTTAGAGTCGACTCGTATCATTTATTAACGTAAACTTTCTTACATGGGGTGTATAAAAAGGAAACTAGCGTAATAAAAAATATTTTATTGCATTAATGACTATATTTGTACATATAATTATAAAATAAACTCTTTTTGTTGACATGGCTTGAGATAAAGTCCAGGCTCTACAATTGAACATAGCCTACAACCAGTAAAACCTAAAATTTCGGGAATTTCGGATCGATGGAAACATGGAACCCTGCTTTCTGGGAGAAAAGTCCATGATGTGCATGCGATACCGATGGACGTATGGCTGCGTACACTGCGTATATACAACATCCATCACCAACATATATAATTGCATTGCCAGCTCCATCGATCGATCGGCCGGGGCTCTACTTTACTCTCGATCGATCAATCATCGATCGATTATATCTGATGATGCATCCTACATGGTGTACGTTACGTGCATTCAGAAGCAGATGAGAAAGATAATAGTTCGTCCGTTCTAAAATACTATCCCCGTCTCTTAACGCCATTGACTTTTTTATGTAAGTTTGATCATTCATCTTATTCAAAAAAATTTTAAAATTATTAATTATTTTTATATCATTTCATTTATTGTTAAGTATACTTTTATGCGTATATATAACTTTACATATTTTTTTAAAAAAATTGAATAAGACGAATGATCAAACATATATTAAAAAGTCAACGGTGTCAAACATTTAGGGACGGAGGGAGTATAAGATTTGTATGATTCAAACTTTGCACCATGATAAAATCATTTCTGTACTAATTCTCATAGTTTTAATCATTCTTATGACTATAAAGCCAATTAGATGTTTAAAAAGAAAATCTAATCAATCTAAAATTTAAAAATTAACCCACTGAATTGACTACAAAAGAATTTTTTTAAAGTCTTCTTAATCTATATTAAAAATACCTATAAGTATTTATATTTTCGAACTGTCACTATAGTTCTGGATATATAGTGCTCGAAATCATATCATCATATTATCTGGGAGAGATGAGAAGAGAGGAAAGAAAGAGTACCCTCTACGCTGTCTTCAGGGGACGTGTCGTTCTCGCTGCTCTGTCGTCCATGCATGCATCATGTGCATGGCTCTTTCGCCCGACAAAAATTTACAAGCTGGCCTGCCTTGCAACAGGTGGCATCACAACAGCTAATATATATGTGTATCAGAGATATGATTGATCACATATGTTTGCTGCATGCTGCATGCTGCATGTGCATCAATGCTCTTCAAGTCAAACAACAAAAGTTTGCTATTCTTGTTTTTCTTTTTCGGTTACATGAAGGATACACATGTGCCTGTAAGTATTTGTTTTTTTCGTTTTGCTAAAATCTCTAGTTTCCCAAAATTTATAACTTGCTCGCCCTAAGCTTGTGAATATACACAAAGCATATGCTAAAATTGCAATGCAAATTAACCACCATAGTATGCATGCGCAGTAGAGATTTACTACAATTGTTGATTTATATTGTCCATGTGACCATGTGCATTTCTTTGATCGAGATACATGTGCAGCATGTATAACTTGCTTAGGTTTTATATTTGTACCTGTTCACCTTTTGGAGTTAGAACTTGAGAAATATATATACCTTTTTATTTCTATGACGAAAATGTATATACAGGGATATGATGTTGAATGTCGATCTAACAATCGAAAAAGGTAGCCTGAAGTAATTCGGTCACAATCAAGAGATATTAGCATTTGAGCTGATCTCAAGAAAAGCCTTTTTTTTTCGTTAATTCTTGAAATTCTCGTTAGAAATTAAGAACAATTTTCATCATTGCGTGAAGAATCTCACTTGATCAATCAACATACACTTATTGGTTCAAAAAGTCACATACATACCCTTATATATATAAAACAAGATAACTAAGTGCTCTTAGAGCCACTTCATCAGAACGCAAGAATGTCATAGGAATTTCACAAGAAACCGTTCAATTCCACTTAAATTCCTCCAAACCGAACAATTTGCGTGCCAGCAAAAAGATAACAAAACCAACCATGGAAACAAATATAAACACCAAGAGCCTCTATTTCACCCTAAAAAGAATGAGCCGCTGATCGAAGAATCAATCAGAGGGGGAAAACGGAGAGGAAGAAGAACTCGAATTAACAACTAACAAAACTAATTATATAAGATCTTGTAATTAATAAATTCTCCTCCGGTCTGCCTGAACTCCATCCACTCTACAAAAAATTCAATGTTTTGATAGCTTATCGATCGATCGAAATGAATTAATCTTCTATACATCATTGGTAGCTACTGCATGTGGTTGATCTTGATCGATCATGGCCGCGGCGGCACTCCGGCGCCGGCGCCGTCGTGGCGCGGTAGGTCGTAGAACGCGGAGAGCGCCCTGAGGAGCTCGACCCTTGCCCGGAGCCGGACGATGTAGTCGGCGGTGCGGACGAGCAGGCTCCTCGCCGGCGCCTCCTCCCCTCCTGGCACCAGCCGCCGGAGCTCCCGCACCTTCCGCCTCAGCGCCACGCCCGCCGCCGCCGCACCGCCGCCAGCGGTCGTCAACCGCCGCCTGCTCCACCTCCTCCGCGACGACCTCGCCGTCGACGAATACGACGAGTACAGCCTCCCGCTCCCCGCAACCGCCACCAGGCGCCTCTCCATGGCCACCAACGACGACGACGTACGTGCTAGCTCTAGCGTCTAGCTATTATAAGTAGATCTGGTGCTCGATCACTAGAGGTGGCGAGCGAGGAGGAGAGGCAACGGCGTCCGACGGAATTTATAGCGAGCGGGCGGGCGGGGTGGAGGTGGTGCCTGGTGCTGGTGGTGGTGGCCGACGACGCGGGCGCGGCGGGGGAGGGGGGCCGGCGCTTTTCGGCTCGCGCGGACGTGGAGGAAAAGCGAGGGAAAGAAGAAAAGCGCGCGAGGGGAGGGGAGTGGTGGGTGGTTCGTCGGGTGGGCCCGGGGCGTGGACGCCACGTCTTGTCTGATTGTCTACTACACGTGTCCGACAACTGTTCACTCACTTGTGGAGTATAGTTTTCAAAATTTTTTTCTAAAAACGTCATATCAAATTTTTGACATCTAAATAAAGCATTAAATATATAAATATTAAAACTAATTACATAGTTATACATCAAACAGTGAGACGAATCTTTTAAGCCTAATTAGAACGTGATTAGCCATAGGTGCTATATTAACCAATATGTGCTAATGACGAATTAATTAGGATTAATTAGACTCAAAAATTCGTCTAGCGGTTTTCAGACGAAATCTAAAATTTGATTGAAGAATTAGACTACGTTTAACACTTCAAATGTGTGTTTAAAGTTTTGATTTGATGTTTTTGCAATTTTTTTTTCAAAAAACAAGACCTAATTTAACTCGTATGTATTTTTTTTTTCTTTTGGGGGGTTTTGGCCTTTTGACGAGAGAGATGGATGAGGCTGTGTTATCATGCAAATCGATGTCGGCCAGCGACGACATTTGGGATGCATCGCGCCTTTTCCGTCGGTGAAAATTTGCCGGAAGCTCGGTTACAAACCCTATAAAAAATGTACGCTGCATGCATATCATGTACTACATGCTCATGTCTTCGAGATGTTATCGTCATTGTTTGGATTTCCTTTTCTATTTGTATTATTGCATACGTGCACTGTTTATATAAAAGGAACAATAAAAAAAACATAAATAATGTTTAAGTAGCGTAGCATATAATCTGAGCCTTAGATGATCTCTGATATTAGGCCTGTTTGGGGGAGCTTCTCCCAATTACAGCTTTTCCTAGAAGCTGCTTCTGTCAGAAGCTGCCCCAAACGGTCCACAGCTTCTGAGAATCTGTAGTTACAGATTCTGGAAAACGAACTAAGAATCCAAAATCTAGAGAAGCTAGGTTTAGGAGCTTTTCCAGATTCTCAGAAGCTGACTACCAAACAGCTGCTTCTCAGAATCTAAAGCTCCCCAAACAGAACTAAGCTCTCCCAAACAGGCTCATTATAGCCCTCAGATATTATAGTGCAAGTGTCAGATATTGTAGCTCTGAGAGGATCTCAATCCTTCCATGATCAACTCTAGCCGCATCAGCCATGCGCCTCTCTTTAATTCTGCTTCTTAATTTTGGATTTCATCCCTACGCTTTTTACATTATTGATACATACGTTTTTTAAATTACGGTGCTTTTGTATAAAAAGGGTTTTTTTTTCAAACTTTCTTAGAATGTTTTTTGAGAACAAGTTGTTAACTTTGTAATAGTTGTTTAATTACTTATAGCCTTAAATAACTATTAGAAAATTAATTTTAAGATATATTCTGACGTCATTTGCTTATAAAAAGGGTAACAAAAGGAAGAAAAAATCTTCCTATTGCCGTGTCTTGTCTTCTATTCAGGACATCATCCCCTATTCTTTTTTAAGGAAAAGGGATATATATTATATTTATTCTTAATGCTCTCCAATTTTACCAGAAATACTCTAAGAACTTGTTAAGAGTAAATTCTTTGAACTAATTCATCCATAGCCTTGGCCTTAGGACAGAACCTTTTTGACTCTGTACCCTTGATTCTACTATGATTATTCATCAATGGTAGAATAATTCCTTCATAGAAATAGGAGACATATGTTACATATGTTACATGGATATAGTAAGTCTCGCTTGGGCTGCTATGAATAAATAACCTATTAACTTTGCTTCTTATTTTTTTTATTAAATAGAAAAGTTCATTATTGTTGAACGGTTGGTATTCTTGAACTATTTACTAGAAGGGCACCCCTGCCCTTTTTTATCCAATGCCAAATCGACCACCTATGTATAAAAAAAGGAGAAAGTTTTTTGGATTTGAAGGAAAAAAAATAGGTACTTCATCCATTTTAGCTATGTCCAATGTGACATACTTAGCTTGACTTTGAGATGGAAGGGAAGGAAAGAAGAAAAAGATATGCAAAACAAGGTGATTCATCACCATAAAATTTGCTTCAAAAATCTTATTAATTTATTTTTAATTTTTGTATATAGTTAATAATTAATTTATTATTTACTAATTAGATACCTTATTTAGTATTATCTACGTACAGCTTGTTATTCATTCATTACTCTTAAACTCACACTTAGTGTGTATATGGGCAAGATAGGATGGTATATGAGCCAAAATAGCGTAGTCCACTTTAGCAGGCTAATCTTAATTTTTTTAATTAGTCAAATATACACAAACAATTTACTTTATAATATCTTGTATGATGTGCACTTACTTTGTAATATAATATGTGAACTTTGTAATAATCCGTGAGATTTATACTTTAATTCATAATAATTTGTTAACTATAACCTTTATTTGGTATTGAGACAATCATTTACAAACAAAGTGATACAATCTTGGTTGTAATGATAAAAAATGATATGGTTAGTCGTTTGGAATTTTGGATCTGCTGTTTAAAAAAAATGGAAGCTCGGGTTGTGGGTTTTTATATTGCGATAAATTTTTGTTACCGTATTCGCTCCGTTTTCGCATTCAATAATACTCGATTACGTTTTCGTATCCGAGATTTTCGATTTCAATTTCGATTCCGGAAATGATATATGGAAACGAAAACAACAGAGGTGGTTTCCATCCGTTTCCGAGTCATCACTACTATAGAACCGGTTATTTGTGACGGGTCTAAATCCTTGTTTATGACGAACAATAGTCTGGTCAGTGATGAGTGGTCACTAATAAGAAAAACCTATCATTGACGGGCCAAAGTCCATTACCGATGGACATCATCTTTAACGGGCCAAAAATAAAACCTGTCACCGATATGGTCATAGCCTGTCACGGATGACTCATCTTTGACGGGTCATGAGATAGGGCCCGTCATGGATGACTCATCCGTGACGGGCGCTTATTACGGCCCTTCATGGATAGTGAAATATACAACAAAAAAAATAATTTGATTTATTTTGTGGCCTCACGATGTTGATTGCTACGCCCTCAAAAAAAAAAGAATGAAGCAATATATATATATATTCTCAGAACCCCACACATATATATCCATACATACATTATTTTAATTTCAACACTAAAATAAAAACTACAGAAATTTTTCTGATCAGTAGTGCGCTAAAATAAAAAGTATAACCAAGTAATTAGCAGTGTACTAAAACTACATTTAATTAGAAGTACACTAAATTTCTACTCCAAGCCGCCGTCGGATCCCTCGCTCCCGCCATCGGTCGCCCCCGCTCCCACCGCCCACTCCTGCCTATAGATCCGAGCAGGACGGGCCACGTCGCCGCCCACTCGTCGTCGTCTTCGGGGTCAGCGCCGCCGCCACCACCCATGTCGTCGTCATCGCCCACTCGTTGTCGTCGTCGCCCATCGTCGGGGTTGGCGCCGCTGCGGAGGGGGCAGCCCGAGCGACGGGGGCAACATGCGGGCCGCCACGCGCAAGCTGCCCACTCGAGCTCGGCGCCGAGAGAGGAGGAGAAAGAGAGGGAGAGGAGAGAAAGAGTGAGAGATGAAGAGAACGAGCGAGGAGAAGAGAAATATATTAGGGGGAGGAGGGAGAGAAGAGGGGGAAAGATAAAAATTTTGAAGTGGTGAGGAGAAAAAAATTTCATTGGAGTCTTTCATGTTATCTTTGACGGGCCATAATTATGGCCCGTCACGGATGACTCATCCGTGAGGGGTATTAATTTTGGCCCTTCACAGATGACTCATTTCATCTTTGACGGGCCATAGTTATGGCCACCTTTATTTTAGCCCTTCACGGATTAGTGTCATCGGTTACGGGCACTAATTTTGGCCTTTCACGGATAAGTCGTGTCGAGCGTAAATTTTGGCCCGACACAGATGATATGTCATCGGTGACGGGCCAAACTGAATAGAGTTATCTATAATAGGCCTTATTTTGGCCAGTCATAGATGAGTATGGGTGTGACGGACTGTTAGGTTCCATCACGGATGATCCGTCAAATTTGCTAGGTTATGTAGTAGTGCATTTTTATCCCTAACAGCAATGATCAATAAGGGCACGATAACCTAACCAAGTTTTAAAAACTAAAATTATTTTTATCAGGTTTTCTTGATCGATTTATCATCGTATGCCGTACTTAATTACCACCTGACAGTGCAATAACACGAATAATACCTCCTCCCGTTATGAGAAACTCCGATTCACCATGGAAGGATAGAAACCCCTGATTCATCGTGAATAAATTACCATCAACTCAACAAAACAGGGAAGTTTCAGATATTTCTTGAATCATATGGATACATATAATCATTTACACGTAAAACCTATTGCCTCATGCTTGGAAGTTTTGACAAAGCCTTTTTCTTTTCACTTCATTTTTAAGAAAACCTGCTTAATTTGTTTCCTTGTCGACAAAAGGACAAAGCATTAAAGACGTACACAAGAGAGCAATATCCTTTCCATCATCTGTGGGCATGTACATGAATGTTGATGCTACTTTGGGCTAATGGTCCAATTAATTAAGCATGGAGCTGGCCGAAGAGAATAACGCTCAGGAAAGCAAATGGTCAAGCCACACGACGTAGCTCTCATGCCAGGTCTTGGCACGTATACTGATCAATTCATGCGTGTAGCCACACATGCACATGGATTGCGACATGCCGGCCGACATCAATCCAAAGCTTTGGTACGTCACGCAACGGATCGGAGAAAAAAGAGAGATGCTTGGGTCACCCGGTTTGTGATGTCCAGATTGCATGTGAGTGCAAGCGTGCTTGCAAACAGTGGCAGAGCTACAAATTATTTAAATTATTTAAAGTCTAGTGACGGCGGATAAGCATCACGTAATTACTTGATCTACAGTGTTTTGTATAATCAAATATATAATCTATACTCTTACTTGCTTTATCAACAGTGTTTTGTATCATGTTTTGTATCATGTAATTGCTGATCCTCTGATGGTTTGACGCTGAAAAGCCCAGGCATCCGTCCTGGCTGTCCGGGAGGTGAATCCACCGTTGTTTGCAAATGCTTTATTTTGTTGTACTAAGAATGCTTCATGTGGATGCAAAGTTGAAATGTTAATATTTGTACCAGGCAGGGGCGGTACCAGGCATGGGACAGCTTGGGCTGTAGCCCCACGCCTAGGCAAAAAATCGCATTGAAAAATTACTATTTTTTAATTAAAATTTATTCAAAAGATTTATATTTTATTGTTAAGCCCTAGGTTTAATAAATTTTTGGTTTCACCCTGGTACCAGGTATATGGATGAAAATGAAGTGGATAGTTCTTTTTGTCTTCCGCAGAGAAAAATAAATACAAATATAATCCAGAGAGGATAATTGACAGATAATCTAGATCAGGATACAAATGCTAATATTTTTTCATGGATATGAATACGAATATGGCATGATATTATTCATGGATATGAATACGAATATGGCACGATTGTTTCCGTTCAATGCAGATATGGATATCCGGGTACCTCAGAACACATAATATATATCTTTCTTCCTCTTAGCTATAATTCTTTAAGCAACTTTTTAAATTTCTAATAGTAATTTAATGTACAATAATAATACAGGCTATTAACATTATTTAAGTTAAAATGCCTATCCAAATTAGACATGTGTTTATATCAAAATAGCTAATTATACGTGCATACTTTTTATCTCAGAGAAATTTGAGGGATTATCGTGCTCCAAGAAATATTTGTGTCCAATCCTATTCAATCATTATTTGTATTCGTAATAATTTGTATTTGTTCTATATCTGAATTATATAATTCATATCCATTCACATATCCATTTATGATATGAAAACGAATATAATATGATCATTATGTATCCATAACCGATCCGTTTTTATCTCAGTACCAAGTTATATCATTTCGTAATTATGTATAATATTATAACCTCTACTTCTTTATCTGTATGAGTTGAACTGATATATGACGACACACTCTAACCTACTAATTACTTGGTCTTATCCAAATATAAGTTATTTTAGACTTGTATATAACTAAATAGGACCATATAATTTCAATATTTCCTACAATTTTTATATTTTATACCATTCGCCTTATTCAATGTTTTTTTTGCAAATATGCAAAATTTTAAGTTATTCTTCAATTTTTCCTTTAGTAAAAAAATCAAACCATAAAAATAATTAGTAATTATATAATGTTTTTAGATAAGGTGAATGTCAAACGTAGACCCAAAGTAATTAACACGGTGAAATAAAAAAAGTGAAGGAAGTAATTGCGTTTACCTCATTTATAGATGGACAATTAAAGATGAATCATTATTAATTTGTTCCGCAAGGATAAACTAAAAAAATATCTTTCTTCCTCTTAGCTATAATTCTTTAAGCAACTTTTTAAATTTCTAATAGTAATTTAATGTACAATAATAATACAGGCTATTAACATTATTTAAGTTAAAATGCATATCCAAATTAGACATGTGTTTATATCAAAATAGCTAATTATACGTGCATAAGTTTTATCTTTCAGAAATTTGAGGGATTATCGTGCTCCAAGAAATATTTGTGTCCAATCCTATTCAATCATTATTTGTATTAGTAATAATTTGTATTTGTTCTATATCTGAATTATATAGTTCATATCCATTCACATATTCATTTATGATATGAAAACGAATATAATATGAGCATTATCTATCCGTAACCGATCTGTTTTTATCTCAGTACCAAGTTATATCATTTCGTAATTATGTACAATATTATAACCTCTACTTCTTTATCTGTATGAGTTAAACTGATATATGACGACACACTCTAACCTACTAATTACTTGGTCTTATCCAAATATAAGTTATTTTAGACTTGTATATAACTAAATAGGACCATATAATTTCAATATTTCCTACAATTTTTATATTTTATACCATTCGCCTTATTCAATGTTTTTTTTTGCAAATATGCAAAATTTTAAGTTATTCTTAAATTTTCCTTTAGTAAAAAAATCAAACCATAAAAATAATTAATAATTATATAATGTTTTTAGATAAGGTGAATGTCAAACGTAGACCCAAAGTAATTAACGCGGTGAAATAAAAAAAGTGAAGGAAGTAATTGCGTTTACCTCATTTATAGATGGACAATTAAAGATGAATCAATATTAATTTGTTCCGCAAGGATAAACTAAAAAAATATTTTAATAAGCGGATAAAAAGTTTTAGAAAAAACAGAAACGGTCAAGAACATTGAAATGCCAACATTTAACAAAAAGGTAAGAACATATTTAAGTGACGAGAATAATTTATTATACAGAAGGATGCGTAACCATGCTAATTCAAAGAAATAAAAACTGATAGCTGTAGCAAATCTAACTAATTAAAGCTTATCATGATGATAATGTTTAAAGCGCAAAACCGAATACACAAACAAAAAGTGCATACATGTCGTGCGATAACATATATAGCGGTGATTGTTTAGTTTTTTTGCATGAAAAAAATCAAACAACATATTTACAAATAAAAAATAATTCGTAAATAAAATTTTATATTTATATTCTTAGCTATTTAAAAAAAGACTACAAAATAAACTTCGGTAAGAAAACTTTGATAATTTAAATTTTATCCTATAAACAAATGCCAGAAGATTGGGATATAATCTCTATGCAATTTTGCTAGCCACACTTTGGGGTGTCCAGCTGGATGCTACCATACGACAAAATGTGATTATCCAATCAACCGATACCAATACTTGCTCACTAGTGACAAAACGATATAATTGCACACACACGCCAAAGGACTAAAGGAAAGGGCCGGTCATATATAGCATGCTCAAAATAAAGCTAGCTTTGGTAGCGACAAGCAGATGCGCACGCAGTACTACCAGCTAGCGATGGCATGCAATTTTTGTACACGCGCGTAACACGGCGTGGCACGGCGGTTGGCCTCTAGCTAGCTTAGAGCATCTTCAAAAGAGATTTTAAAAGAGACTAGATATATACTAGCTAAGCTAAATTTTAGCTATTATATGAAAAAAATAATCTTTAAGAAAAGAGCTATCTAACCTGGTAGGCTATTAAAATGGCCTCAGTAGCCAAATCTGGCTAGTCTCTCACGTCTCATCTCAATAGCCAAATCTGGCTGGGCCCATATATCTATTAGAATTTAGCTAGTAAAGACGACTAGTCTATTGAAGTGCACATCAATTTGACTATAAAATCTTTTGACATAAATAGCTAAATTAATTAGGATTTACATAGATAAATTTTGGCTATTCTCTTTAAAGACGTGATGGCCATGGCCGCGCGTACGTGGTGCGCGCATTGTATGGGGGACCAGTGCACCATGCGTCTATACGTGTCGCGGGCGTGCATGGATGGGTGGGACGTCCGTCGATCCGTCGTGGTGGGCTGGATGGTTGGATGGTGGTGGGGGTGGAGAGGAAGCAAGCTGGCTAGCGAGGCAGCTGGTTGCGGTTGGGTTGGGGGAACGAACGGGAGAGGGGAGGGGAGATAGGTTGCGCTTGCACATGCCGGCACATGGTCGTCGGGACTAGCTTGCCGCACGGCCGGATGGCGCTTAACTTTGTTGCTGCTGCCAACTGCGCCAGCGCCAGACCGATCGACCGATCAGCTAACGTAACGTAACGTACGCTAGCTTGCGTGTGTGCAGTGCAGTGATGGCTGGCACGTACGTACGTTACGTCGATCGCCCTCGGCCTCGCCTCAGCTCCATCGACGTCGTCGGTGCATGCATTCATTCTTGCTACCAGCTGGTCGATCCTACCGTCCGAGGTTTAAGATATATACTTCCTTACCCCCTCCATCGCAAGATTAATTTGATCTTTGCCAACTATATATAGTTATTTATCCTACGAGTATATAAAGACTTCAATTCTAATGTAATTGTTACATTAAAGTTTGGGAAAGTATGGGACAACTTTATTGGAGTTTGAAAATTAAACTATGGTACAAAAGTTCATTGAGGTTTACGCGATCTTACCACTATCCAAAAAAGATGAGGATTATCCATAGTACCACAGTGATAGTGCTGACATATAGAATCAAATTGACCTACCTGTCAGTGAAAATACTGTAGAGGATCTAAACCCTTTGTTAACTTTATCACTTGCACATTGTGTACCATCCAAGCCACCCTCCCAGTCACTTTTAATACTATTACCCTTCATCTTAATACTTTTGTTGTCACGCATGATCACTATATTATCTCATGGACTTCTACAACCCCCATCTCTTAACCACTCTAAAAAGACCATCATGCCATCAATGCTAGCCCACCGTCCACTGTCGGTTCATCCTCCCAAGTCATCCCCTTAAACCCAAGGAAACTTCCACTCCCAAAATCTAAATTATTGAGTTGTTGTCATCACCTTCAAATCAACATTGTATTATGTTACCGTTATCATCGAACAAGACGCTATTGTCAAGTTTTCCTTACTGCTCCTTGTATGTTTTGTTTTGGAGGTAGAATACGACCTAGCATACATATGACTGAAAATTTGTGAAGTCGCTGAAACCTACTAGTTCCCATTGGAAAATAAAATATTTGTGAAGAAAATAAATAGTACCTTTCTCCTAAATAACTTCATCTTCCTCCATCCCATGCATATCAATATATAACAAAAATACTGAATGTGGTTAGGAGGAGCAAAGAGATTGGTTGGATTTTATATTCTTACGTTTATCCTTCAAGAATTCTAGATGTAAAAAACTATTCTCCATTCCATAATATAAGACTTTCTTGCATTGGCCAGGGAATCTAGACAGATATATAAAATGCATGGATGAATCTAAGCAAATATAGAAAGTCTTATAATATGAAACGGAGGGAATATGAAATCATCTAGTGCAAGGTATGCTACTCTCTTCATAGCTCGAAGTGAGTGAAGAATGAAAATGCATGAGAACTGTTGGAGCGAAACCAAAATCATTTGCACCCTTATCTTTTGGCTTTTGCTTATGTTTATAAGCCAAATTTTAAATTTTGAACCTTAAATTTGGAGTTGATTTTTAGATTTTTTTATTGTAGTTTTTTTTAGCCTTAGCTTTTAGTTTATATAAAAATTTTATTTGCAAATTATTTTTCGCTTATAAATATGTCGTTTGACTTTGTTTTAAAAAAAACGAAAAGATGACCCTCTTAAACACGAATCTCATTAAAGATTGTCTCGTTTGAGCTCGTTATCTTATCGAGCCAACTCGGCTCAACCCACGAATTGGCTTGTTAACAAGCTCTATCACATTCATACGACATCTACAATTTTGAATAGACCACTTTATCCTGTATTATCATAATACTATATCTTAAACAATTATAACTGCAATTAACCCTTCGTAGTACTAACAAAGTAAACGAGTATTATATATAATTCGCTCGCTCGCTCGCTCGTTAAGACGCTCGCAGGCTCCTAGCCGGCCCCGGCCACGGCCACACCTGCACAGCAACCTTGCAGCCCACGCGCGCACGCAATGCAAGCCTTCTCGTGTCGTGCCTCCCCTCCCCTCCGCCGCGCCGCAGCGCAGGAGGCCACCACAACCTCGTTTGCGCTTCCGCACGCGCGCCGTGAGCCCGTGGTCCAGTCCAACCCTCCCAATCCGCCGCACTTGGGCCGCCGGACCGAGCCGAGAGCGCAACGACCTCGGCCGGCCGGCCGGCCAAGTGACCAACCGCACGTACGCCGTACGCGCCGCGCGGCGCGGTCAAGTCAAGACTCAACAGTCCAACGCCCCCACTGTAGATGGCCATATGAGCCGGGCCTTATTAAAAGCATGAGCACGGCCCGGTAAAGCACGGCCCGAATACAGCCCGGCCCAATACAATTCGTGCCCGTATCGGCCCTACCCGAGGTGGGGTGCCGTGTTTGGGCCGTAACCCCAGCACGTTGGGCCAGCACGAGGATGGCTCGGTAAAGCCGACGGCCCGATATGGCCCGCTTTAACGATCGGATGGGCTGGCGGTAGCTGGCCTGGGAGGGGAGGAGGCCCATTGGATCGGCCCGTTGGAGAGGGGGAGAGGCCATCCGCCGCCGTATAAAAGGGGTGCCGAATCGGCAATCCTAACCCTGGCATCGTTCCCCGTCTCGCCTCTCCTCTCCTCTCGCCTCTCCTCGGCTTTCTCTTCCCGTCGCGGCGTCGCCGCTGCCGTCTAGCGGCTCTAGTCCTCACATCCTCCCGCTCCCTCGTCATCTCTGGCCGGCTCCGGCAGCCCGACTCCTCCTGTGACTCATCGGCCGTCGCCGCCGAACCTCGACACGACGCCGCCACGCACAGCCTCATCGGCCGGTACTCGGCTGGAGTGAGCAAAGCTATTGATTCGGCTCTTGTACCCCCAATCTCGGCAACTCCGGTGCTCCGGCAGCGCAGGTGAGCTCTCCCTCTCCCCTTCTCGCTGCTCTCGGGTCTCGGCCTCCTAATCCTAATTTTCTAATTTCTTCTAGGTCGTTGGCCGGTGCTCCTCGGAGTGCCTGGCGAGTGCGACACCGCCGTCGAGGAACCGGAGGGCCGACCTCGACATGTCGGACGGTGGTGACCCGATGACCATAAACGACGAGCTAAGGTTGTTGGGAACGGGGGGACGATGAGGACGACGTCGAGGTGTTAGGTAGCAGTGCTGATGGGGGTGTTGGCACTGGTGACGCCACCGGTGCCGATGAAGCAGATGGAGCCGGTGAAGCCGCCGCGTCATCAGCCATAGGCCACAAGCAAACTAGAATGTGTCGATCCGAGGCGATTTGGGTATGTAACCTGGGCAGGCACGACACGCTTAAACCCTTTCTATGCCGTGTCTGGGCTTGCTGATAATCATGGCACGTGACACGGCACAGCACGGTTGACAAGTCGTGCCTTGCCTTACCGTGTCGTACTTTAACGTGCCCGTGCCTTGCGGCACATATGGCCATCTATAGCCCCCACCCGGCCTCGCCTCGCCGCCACCACACCACCGCGCGGTACTCGTACGTACGCCTCACTTTCCCCACTCCTCCACTGGCACTCTCGCCTCGCCTCACCTCACCTCCCCGCGTCGGCGTCGGCGGCCATGGCCCCGCCTCCACGCCACCACCTCGTCCTCCTCCTCCTCCTCGTCGTCGTCCCGATCCTCGCCTCGGCAGGCCTCGTCCTGGAGGACGGCTACGCCGTCACCACCGTCGCCGACCTCAACCCCGTCCCGAATGCGCCCCACCCCTACGCGCTCCTCCCGCGGCCGCGCGCCGGGGACCTCGTCCTGCTCGACTCCGCGGGTTCCGCGCTCTACACCCTCGCCATCCCAGACGGGGGCGGCGCCGGCCCTAGGAGCCTCGCGGGGGGCGCCCGCGCCGGCTTCGATGACGGGGGCCCTCGCGACGCCGCCTTCGACCGCCCCCGCAGCTTCGCCGTCGACGGCGCGGATAACGTCTACGTCGCCGACCGCGTCCACGGCGCCGTCCGCAAGATCGCGCCCTCCAGTGAGCTTACACGGCACTGCTCTCTCTCCCTGCCTCCACGCGCTAGCTCCTTCTGGAACGGATGGATGGATCAATCTATAGTGAGGGTTTAGGGTTCATGGGATGTGAGGAGCCGAGTGGACAACTTGATCATTGATAGGGACACTTCTAATACGGCCGCATTAATTTTTCGGCAGTTAGAATGGTGGGCACATCTCACTTAGTCGCTTTCGATATCTGTTTGTGATATTAAAGAGTACATTGAAATTTTACATCATTTAGTTATGGACAACCTTATATATTACATTCACATTTGGATGAATTGCCTTGACTATGATTTAGCTCTGGCTGAGTTTGACATTCAATAAAATCAAGTAAGCATGCTACTTGATGAAGGTAGTTTGTGCAAGCATTTTTGGACAATAGCGTCATCATTTTGCTAATTTCCTGCTAACTATTGCAGGTTTTACTACTACAATTGCTGGAGGGCGCTCAAAAGGGTCTGGACACAAGGATGGGCCTGCACAGAATGCTACATTCTCTCCAGATTTTGAGCTTGTTTATGTCCCAAAATTGTGTGCTCTGCTAGTTACTGACAGAGGAAATCGTATGATCAGACAAATCAATCTAAAACAAGAAGATTGTCCTCGTGAGACACAGCCAGGTGAGTATTAATTGGATCTTCAACTCTTGAAGTTGTATGAAGCATGATTGACTACTGGTTAACCAAAATCTAAACACCTAAATGTTAGTTACCATATTTTTCTATTCTAACTTATAGGTTGATGTTTTTGATAGCAAAAGGAGAAAAGGCATTATATTATTCTTGTTGTTTGGTTGCATCATATTAGAGTGTTCATATTGTTAGTAATACCTTGTAGTGTGATAGTGAAGTTGTTGCTGTGATGTACTGATGTCTCTCAGTCTCTCAACACTGGCAAAGGATCAGTTGAGAAGACATATAAATGTCCTATGTTATGTTGGTAGTTTTTACAATTCACTTTGTATGAAAAGTTCACGTTTCACCAGTTTGAGATCAATTGTATTAGCCAGTATGTATTTTCTTCTCTCTTTTTTGTTTTTGAGATTGCTTTGTTAATTTATTCTAATGAGGCTCTTCTACGACATGAATTGTTCACATAACTGTACATTGTTATTTAAAGTCAACTAGTATGGCATATCGTGTTGCATATTGTAGCAAACTAATATTCATGTTTCAGTAAAACGAGTCTGAAGAATATATGTTTCTATACCACAGGCACAGATGCTATCTGTCTACTGATGTTCATTTCTTGGCAGGTTTCGCAACAACTTCGGTGTCAATTATTGCAGTCGTATGTGCACTGTTTGGATCAGTTATTGGGTTCTTGGTTTGGCATGTTTACCCTGCTCATGTAAGTGGTTATGCTTTATGTATTTCTTCAAAAGAAAATTCAAACTGTAGTTAACACAGTGTAGACTGAAACATGTAGGCAGGAAGTCTCCATCAACCGCTTTTTCAGCCAGATGCGGAAGCAGTACAAGAGAATCCAGAGGGGGGCCGCTCTGATCAGCTGCTCCGACATCAAAAGCGTAGTTGCTAACTCCGTGGTCCATGCCCTCCTGCTGAAGCTAGTTAGAGTCAGTGTTGGCTATCTAAGTGTTGTGTTCCCTAGTGTTAGGTCAGAGAGACGAGTTCCTGCTAAGCCTTGTCCTTCTCTTATTGATTTAGACAACAATATTACTACTAGCGTTGGTCTTGACAACAAAGCACATGAGTCTACTGAGCTAGCGGGGAATTTCATTGGCTTCGATGGAGATACCAGTTCAGAGGAGGATAATGAACCTGCAGCTGATGTGTGTGGCCGTATTCATAATGACAAGGACCCTGCTGGTGATTTGGCAGCGCTTTTGGATAGCCCTCAGGTCAGCTCTATGAAGATAGATGACATGATCGAGGCCAACTTATCAGACTTTTCAGGTCAAGAGAATTATAACAGCTCAGCTGTCAAATGTTCTGGTATAAGTAGGAGGAGGTTGCATGGAGATAGTAAGGCTGTCTGAGCTTGATTGCCGTCATGCACGTCTTTGCTTGGGGTATTATCTCACCTGTGTTGCTATCTGCTGTGGTTTGTGCCGAACTAAATACCAATCGTGTCAGTATGTCCTGCACTAGCGAAGTGTAAACAAGTAGTACAATAACTAGGTGTGGTATGTGCTCATATCTTCAGTGGTTGTGTCATGTAATTGTGCTCAGGTATGATAAGCTCATGTAATGATGGTTACTATTGTTATTCTCGTATTAAAGCTCTATATGATGTCTAATATACTTGCAGTGTCATTTGAGCCTTATGGCCACCGAATGGACATAGATTTGCTGTAAGACATGTATCAAGGCTCTGGACGGCCATGCCCTCCGAACACTGACAAGCCAAAATATTTTGCATATTAGTTAGTAGTATATGTTTGTCGTTTGTTCTTTATTTGTTTACCACAACCAAAAGTTGCAAAATACATAGAACAAATAGAGAGGTAGACCCTTGTTTAGCTGTGTTACGTGCAGTTTCCAGAATATCGTCAGGACATGGTGAGTGGTCTCGTGACGTCAGGATAGCAGCCCGCGTAGTGTGCGAAGGTGAGTGGCTTCTAAGGGCCTTCATAGTGGATCTAGGTGGCATTTGGCTTCAAGACAGCGAAACATACATCTAAGGTGGCTTCAAAATGCCACTCTGCCAGGACGCACGTGGCCAGTAGAGGAACGCGTGGCTTCGTCAGTTCGGTTCAGAAAAGAGGTTATGCGCGTGCAAGGCCACACGCTGGGGCGGGCGTAGCCCGAGGGCGAGTGGCACGCCGGCGCCCACCAACGCCTTCCGTCCCGAGCCGCCCTCCGCCCCAAGCCTCGGTGTGCCTGCTACCGTCCCCTCGACTTCGCTTGCCGCCGCCTGCCCCGAGCTTCGCCTGAGATTTGGTGCGACCCTTCGCCTCGAGCCCACCCCCTCGGCGTCGCCAGCTCTGCCCGCCGTCCTTTGCACCAAGCCCGCCCCCTTGGCTCTGCCCACCACCTCGACGTCACCAACCCAACTCTGCTCACTCCCCGACTACGCTCACCGCCGCCCGCCACCCTTCGCCGCCCTCCGCAAGGGAGATGAGAGAGTGAGCAGTGAGGGAAATGAAGTGGAGTGGTTTTATATTTATTACGGACCAGGAAGGTGTTTGACGTAAAATGCTAGGTTCTAAATGAATTAGAAAAAATACGAGGGTTGAAATATAAAACTGTAGGGACCGATATATAAATGAAAAACACTATGTAAGTCACTTGCACTGTGCAGTGGTTGTGGCCTCCATCATCGTGGCATTTGAAGCCAGTCGATTTAAGTGGCTTGCACTGTGAGAGCCCTAAGGGCCTTCACAGTGGGTCTAGGTGGCGTTTGGCTTTAAGACAACAGCTCAGGATGCATCCGAGGTGGCTTCGAAACACCAGACTCTGTCAGGACGCGCGTGGCCAGCAGAGGAACACGTGGCTTCGTTAGTCATGTCCAGAAAAGAGGCTATGCGCGTGCAAGGCCACGCACTGGGGCGGGCGTATCCCGAGGGCGAGTGGCATGTCGGCACCCACCGCCGCCCTCCGTCCCGAGCTCCGGCGCTACTACCCTCCGCCCTGAGCCCGCCCCCTCGGCGTCACCACCCTAGCTCCGCCTGCTGCCCTCTGCCCCGAGCCCACCCCCTCTGCTTCGCCCTCCATCGCTCGACTCAAGTTCTGCCTGAGATCCAGCGCCGCCCTCTGCCCTGAGCCTGCCACCTCGGTGTCACCGCCCTCCTCCCGGCTACGCTCGTCGCCGCCTTCCACCCTTCGCAAGGGAGATGAGAGAGTGAGCAGTGAGGGAGATGAAGTGGAGTGTTTTATATTTATTATGGACTAGGAATGTGTTTGACGTAAAATATCGGGTTCTAAATGAATTAGAAAAAATACGAGGGCTAAAATACAAAACTGTAGAGGTTGATATATAAATAAAAGACACTTTGTAAGCCACTTGCACTTTGTAGGAGTAGTTGTGCCCTCCATCTAGGTGGCATTTGAAGCCACTAGACTTGAGTGGCTTGTGCTGTGAGAGCCCTAAGAGCCCACGCATCTTGCAGAAGGTGCCTCAAGTCTCACCCGAAAACATCATTGTCCAAGTTGTCCTTTCCCTAGCACGAGGCCCATTACTCGAGCGAGATATGGCCAATTGGAGTGGGGAACGAAGGTGGCATGGCTAGAGGCAGATCAGTCACCGTTGCATGGGGCTCTAGGAGCCGCCGTCTAGACCACCATTTTGGTTAGATCCGCCACCACATAGGGAGAGAAGGACTTATAGTCGACTACAACTTCTCAGTAAAGAGCTCATCCCTCTATGGCAAACCTTACCGCCGGTTTTAATCCGTGTCCATTACCATCATCTTCAATCTACATCCTCTTCGCATAAGAGGGGAAGAAACGGTGACAAGGTAAGAGGAGAGAAGCGAAGCTGACAAGATAAGATGGGTTGCTAGCAACATCAATTGGAGAAGAGCTAGTGACCTAGCTTTGACTAGGGAGGGAGAGTGTGGAGTCCAAAAAAGTATAGTCTTTTAGAATCAAATAAGAGCTAGGAAGGTCCATGATGGCCAATGTTTTTCTAAACGTGTGTCTAATACGTCTAGACAGTATCTAGATGGAAGATGTGGGGCTAACGTCCAGTTTAGACTCTAGTTACTACTCTAGCCGTCAATCATGTCTACATGGTCGAAGATTGTTAAAAACTGTCTAGACGAGTGTTACAGACGAGCACGAGACATATTTAGATGGTGCAATATAGTCATGTCTAGATGATGCACGAATTTGGCACAACGAGCACGAGATATTTTTTCAACCTACCTAAGTCAACATAAAAAAAAATAGAGTTATGAGCAAATGAAATCGAATAACGATTAGCCACTACATTTAATCAAGTTATCATGAGCCTACAATTATTGGTTTTATTTACTTAGATTGCTTTTATGTTTGTTATTTCTAATGAGATTGGAGAACTAAAAAATCTAATCGATGTTAACATTTATTATGTATTTTTATGTATATATCTAGAGCACACATCCTCTAGACGGCGTCTAATCCGTCTAATGCATCGAAACGTTGCCTAGACTCTTTAGACACTAGACATTGGCTCGCCATTTAATCTCATCTTGCGTCTAGAAAAACATTGATGATGGCACAATGCAACTTCTTCCTAAATATAATTTCAAAAAGCCAACACAATCATCAATGTGAAGCAGGAGGTTGGATGCAGTCATTCAGGTAAACACTGGCAACTGGTAAGTGAAGAAAATCGGTGGGCTATTGAAGCCTTTTCTTTCACAGTACAATTCTCAAGCAGGAACCGCCTCAATTATCAAAATTGCCTACATATGATGTACATCACCTAAACTAAAAATGCTGAGCTTCAGCTTGCACTCCCTGTAGTTGTCCTAATGGTGGTGATGATTCATGTTGGCCAGTCTAGTGCTCTACAGCTCTAGGCAAAACAACCTCTTAGAATGGACCATTGTAGACGAAGACATTAGAATGTACACATGGTTGGATGCTAGCAAGATCAGGTGGTTCAGTCCACATAATCCAGTACATCTCTGAACGTCACACGTCCATGGCTGACAACCTCCCGGCGCGATGAAATGCCAGCTACATTCTTGAGCAATCTTATTACTTCACTAGTATCGTCGACATAGTACTTTGCTTTGCTGGGCTTTTGGCCGACTGAACATGCAAACACCTCTGGAAGTGTGGGGAATGCAGAACTGGAGGTCATGTTATCGATGCTTTTAAACATGTCCTCGTCCGATCGATCGTTACCAATGCACATCACAAAATCTGGTGTCTTCCCGTGGTTGATCAATCTGTGAATCACCTTGTCCACAACAAGCCCCTTGCTAACTCCCTGCACAGGTAATGTGTTTCTCAGTTAGTGTGAGTTGTGCCTAGTATGAGTGAAAAGTAAGTGACAAAATGTTACAAGATACTCAAATGGTATAAACCTGTGGTTTGACTTCTACGATGTAATGGCCACACTTCACAACAACAGGTTCATTTGATAGCACCCTTTCAAGATGGCCTAGTAGTTCCTTTGCTTGGCAGGAACCGAAGTCATGGTCTGCATCCAGATAATGCCATACCAGAGCACTTTCTTTTGGCTCTATCGAGGATCCATCAGTTGTTTCGGTGTAAACTTGCATGATCGGTTCAGCAATGTGCTTCCACTCAAAATCCTGATTTGGATAGCTTGATTCCCATTCGGCTGCTTTGTTCCATCTGAGAACACAAACAGTTCATCATACTCCTGAATATTTAGGAACTGTACGTATACACAGCGGTGTATGGATAAAATGCAAATACAAACAGGTCTACAAAGAAATTAATATGAACTCAAAAGGAATACCTGACAAAATAACCATGTTCTGCTGCAATACCAAGCTTCTCGCATGGAGAGAACCAATCATCAAGCAAATTACGCTCTCTTCCACTGACTATGAATACATCATTCTTCGAGTCATCACACAAGCTGTTAAGAATAGCAATAACTTCTTCGCTTGGAGCTTTATTGATTGATGACTGGGGCACAAGGGTACCATCATAGTCAAGAAATATTGCCCTTCTGGTAGCCTTGTTATAAGAAGAAGCAAAGTGCTCCAAAGAGAGCTTTCTAAAGCCAGGAGAAAGAGCAAGCACTCTGAAGTTCAGACCAAAACCAATAGCCCAGCACCTTCGGCTGTAGTGATCTTTGCATGCCCTTTCCAGATCTTGAGCAAAGCTATGTGCCCAGTAAGCAACATTATGAGATCTAACATAACGGTAGTGCTTTTCATGCCGTAACCTTTTTTCAGGTTCAGTCAAGTCTGTTGCATGATGTAGGGCATCAGCCACATCATCAACACTCCAAGGATTTACCCTGAAAGCACCACTAAGAGATGGGGAGCAACCAACAAACTCGGAAACAATTAATGTACTTGTATGATGGCAGTTTATGTCACTGCCTCTGGCATTATCTATCTCCTCATTTCCCTGCCGGCAAATAGTGTACTCATATGGTACCAAGTTCATACCATCCCTCACAGCATTTACAATGCAACAATCGGATGCAGCATAGAATGCAATCTTTTCATAAAATGGTATACGATGGTAAATAAGGATAGCAGGCTTGTAATCTACAGAACCATACTTTATGTTGATTCTTTCAGCTACGGAGACAGATTCCGTTATTGCTTCTTCCACATCTTTCCCTGTGCTTCTTGCTGGATTGATAATCTGTACAAGGACAACCTTCCCTCTGAGTTTTGGATTCCTATCTAGAAGTAGCTCCAACCCAAGAAGTTTTAGACTGATCCCTTTGAAGATGTCCATGTCATCTACACCTAACATCAGCATCTTGCCTTTATACCTTTGCTCAATTTCTAGAACCTTATTTACTGTAGCATGCAACTTTAGGATGGACTCAAGACGACCAACATGTACACCCACTGGGAGGATCTTCAGGCTAACTGTTCTTCCAAAATAATCTATTCCAATGTAACCACGTTTTGATTCATAATTCAGACCCAATAATCTGCTGCAACAAGAAAGGAAGTGGCGGGCATAGTCAAATGTTTGGAATCCAATAAGATCAGCATTAAGCAATGACTTCAGGATCTCATCTCTTACAGGCAGTGACCTATAGATTTCTGAGGAGGGAAATGGACTGTGGAGAAAAAATCCAAGCTTTATACGGTGCAACCTCTTTCTAAGAAATGTTGGGAGAAGCATGAGGTGATAATCATGAACCCAGACATAATCATCATCCGTATTAATTGCTTCCATAACTTTGTCAGCAAAAAGTTTGTTGGCTCGGACATAGGCTTGAAACAGGGAGCGATCAAAGAGCTCACCTTTCTCAAGGCAAATGGGAAGCATATAATGGAAAAGTGGCCACAACTGCTGCTTACAGAAGCCGTGATAGAACTGCTGCTGGAGGTCAGAAGGGAGAAAAGTAGGTATACATCGAAAATCTCTAAGAAGCTTTTGTGCGACTTGATCTTGCTCATTGGGATCTACCTGAACCTTCAAACTACCCACATAAAGGACATCAGTCTCATTTGAAAAGCCATCTTTAAGTTGCATGAGCAGTGCATCATCATCCATTGAGAAGGACCATTGCCCAGCTTCATCTCTTGTACAGTTCAGTGGAAGGAAGTTGGCAACAATTATTTTCCTCTCAACAGAAGATGCTGAGCCAACTGAATCACAATCACTTCTAGTGTCCCAATCAGGATCAGATATAATGCCAGGAGAGGTTACCACACGAGGAAGAGATTTAAAAGTTTGCCTAAAGTCAACTCCATCTCCACAACTCATTTCTAACAGATTTGAATAAGATTTTGAAACCATGATCCCACAACCTTTGTGTTAAAACCAAAATAGCTGCAGACCAATTTTTTTAAGCCCTTGTGTCAAAATAGCAAGCACCAACGTTTGAATTCCTGTGAAATAAAAAAAAAACATATTATGTCAGTTCTTCTTGATAAAAGCGACCATGTGTAATGTCTCACTTGGAAGATGTAAATTAATTAACTAATTTGGATCTAGTGTATATATTTACTACAAGCAGAAACAATCCAGGTTATTCAAAATATTATTGATGCGTTGCTAACTGAGATTGTGATTTCATGTTAGCATGTTTTCGCAAACACATCAAATATCTTGTTCACAGTTTACAAAACATATTTTTCACATCAGTCGCAGTGACTTAACTGATTGATTATAGGCATCCTTGCATTAGAATTCTTAAACAACGAACTCTCTTTTTTTGACATAATAAACAACGAACTCTGGATGGATATCATATAACACAGAACAAGTTTGCTATCATAGAGAAATGAAAAACAGACTCCACACACAACAGAACAAGAAGTTCAGATTTACTTGAATTGATCCATTGGCTGAATTATTGCCTAGGCAAATAAGAGAAGAAATTACTTGATATTGGTAAATAAGATGTACTACCTCCGTTTCATAATGTAAGATGTTTGACTTTTATGGTTGCATTGTTTGATCATTCGTCTTATTAAAAAATTTAGTATAAATATAAAAAAATGATAAGTAATGCTTAAAGTTCTTTTGATAATAAAGTAAGTCACAAGCAAAATAAATGATATTTCCATAATTTTTTGAATAAGACAAATGATCAAACATTGCAACTAAAAAAATCAAACATCTTACATTATAAAACGGAGGGAGTAGTAATCAGTATGGTATAAAATTCTGCTGTGGCACGAAAATGTTAGGCGTGCACGGCAAGTGCAGCACTTCATAATATCCTTACAAAGGATGCTATCCTACCACCTAAGAGATTTTGACATCAGTCTAGTGGATCCCATCTTTTTGACAAAATAAAATAGCACGTTTATCTTCAACTTAAAGGACCACAATATCCATCCATGAAAACTAATCAAAACCTGGACCACGCGCCCCACCACATAGACATGAAAATAGGAGTTCCAGGACCACCGCCACACTCCACAAGTGTGATTCAACCACTCTTAAATCCAGTATTTTTCCCATTCTCACCAAGCAATAGCAGCTTTACAACCCTCATGGCACAGTTACTTGCAATCCTATCCATCTCAATCCAGAGAAGGTCCAAGTGCCATTATGATAATGTTACCAGTTAACAAACAAATTGCAAATCCTATTTGGCAAGAGGTGGCTGGCCTACAGAAGATACTACTTACACGACATGGCATTGGCAAAGTAGGCTAGTGAAACTGAACCAATCCCCACATCCAACTCATCCAAGCTACCAAAACCAGTGGCAGCATTGTGTTAAATGCAACTAGGGACACTATAAATTCACCAAAACAATACTTTGACCATTGACCTGGTGCAGAAACGTTTTGTGGGAACAAAACCATTTCTCTTGATGGCAAGAGGCTAGGAATGCAGAGTAAACAACACAAAGTGGGCAACTGGTAAAATATGCTCGTATATAACAGGAATATGACTGAACAAGATTTGAATCTAGCTGGTGGTTGATTTCTTGGTTGAACGTACTTAGAGGTTATTTAGATCCAAGGACTTTTTTTTAGTCCTTATCACATCGGATGTTTGAACGTTAATTAGGAGTATTAAATATAGACAGATAACAAAACTAATTGCATAAATAAAGATTATTTCATTATATAAAAATTTTAAGCCTAATTAATCCACGATTAGCAAATGTATTCGCTAATCATAGACTAATTAAGTTCAATAGATTCGTCTCCCGGGTTTTATTAATAGTCTATATTTAATACTTACAGTGTCAAACAACAGGGACTAAAAAAATTGGAGGGATCCAACCAGCCCCTTAAGCTAAAAAGAAACAAAAGTTGGAGAGCATGTAACACTCTGCATCCCAAATTGCCGCACACTAGGCCACTGACGATAAGTAAACCTAAAACAATCTACAGCAGAATAACACGGGTTCACTTCTCTGTCGCCGTCTATCAAACCGACGTACACTACTACTATAAAAAAAAACGCCAAATTGGTCGCCATGTTCATACGCAAATGCAACAAATAAAAAACAAACAAAAAATACTGAAAAGGCAAGTCCTGAAAAGAGAATGCCAGATGGATAGGATAAGCCCTGTTAAAGATATACTCATCCAAAAGCAGCATTAATGTTCTCTTTCAAAAAAAAAATCCCCTTTTCACATCAAGTTTCTTCCAAAATGCAAACCAACAACAAATGAAATTCCCTTCAAAACCGATGAACAAGCCTACAATCAGCAAACCAAACTGAAGCAATCCCCGAAAACTTCCTATCGCCTAAAGAAAAAGATCGCCGCCTAACCTACACAACTCCACCAAGAAACGAAACGCGCCCGAGAACCAATCACTCCCAAGGTCGAACCTTTCGTCCTTTCTCCAACCCTAGATCACCACACTGAACAGCATTCATTGATTGGAAATCAAACAAAACAAAGAGAGAGAGAGAGAGAGAGAGAGAGAGAGAGAGGCGCAGAAGAACAGAGCCAAAAAAAAAGAAAGAAATGGCGCTCCTCACCCAGATCAACACGGCCGCTTGCCCCTTTTACTGGACCGCGAGGGGCTTCTGCTCTTTGCTCCTCCTCTTCCTCCTTTTTCTCCGATGTAACGCGGCAAACCACAGTCGAGCAGAGTCTCTCTGAGAGACGGAGCCGGGGACGGGGGCCAAGAATGAAGAATGGGAGAAATCATCGAGACATGGCTAGTCTGAAGGTGATATTTTTAGGCACCCAAAGTTTCTCAGGTTTTGCACTCTAGGTGGACCATGAGAGGTGAATGCAATTTGCCCCCAAAAGTTTAACATATTTCCATTTGTGCCACTGAGGATAGTATTGTCGTCATGCCGCTAACGTTATTACACTAGGTATGATCGAGCGACTTTTTTTAAGTCACTTATTATATTGGATGTATTGACGTTAACTAGGAATATTAAATATAGACTGATAATAAAATTAATTGTATAAATAAAGGCTATTTTATTAGACACATTTTTTAAGCCTAATTAATACATGATTAGTAAATATTTACCGTAGCATCATATTTGCTAATCATGGGCTAATTAGGCTCAGTAGATTCATCTAGCAAAATAGTCTAGAGTATAACGTATATTTTATTAATAGTTTATATTTAATATTTATAATTAGTGTTTATACATTCGACGTGACATGGATTAAAAAAATTGTATGAAACAAACAGGCCCTAAATGTACTCTAATTTTTAGTTGACGTATTTGACTTTGGAGTACATATTTCATACTACATCCGTTTTATAACGTAAGATATTTGAATTTTTTTAGTTGTAACATTTGACCATTCATCTTATTTAAAAATTTAGTATAAATATAAAAAAATAATAAGTCGTGCTTAAAATTCTTTTGATAATAAAGTAAGTCACAAGCAAAATAAATGATATTTCTATAATTTTTTAACAAGACGAATGGTAAACCAATAAAGTCAAACATCTTATATTAGAGTATTACATTTGTGCCACTGAGAATAAGATTGGTGTTCTACATGATTATTAATTATTTTATTAGCATAATTATTAATTATTATATTACAATTTATTTTATCATAAAAGGTATTTTAATAATTACTTATATTTGGCATCTCTGTGAAAATTCTTAAATAATATAGGTCAAACATATATATATATTAAAGAAAATAACTTCAAACGTTAAAACTCAATAGAAGTGGCTGTTCTATATTAATAATATATTAGCAGTAATATACCACAACGTCCTAAAACATAATTACTTTTAAAATTTACATCTTATATTGAAATATAAATATTTATAACACTACTTACCATACCATTTGTTCCATCAAATCACTTTTTATCATAATATTGTTCATAATATTGTTCATATTTTACTCTGAGGTATCATTCCAACTCATCAATTCTTGATTTATTAAAGGACAATACAGAGGGACATCTTTTCGTTTGAAGAAAAAACTAGACGGGATATTTACAAACGTACGACAAGCACATAAACTTCTCTTGATTTTGGCCCTTTTACATTGACCATACAAAAAAGCAAACAAAAACAACATATTTACAAATAAAAATTATTTATGAATAAAATTTTTATATATATTCTTAGCGATCTAAAAGTCAAGGCTAGAAAATAAATTTTAATAAAAGAACCCTCTAAAATTAACTCCAGATTTATGGTTGAAAATTTAAATTTTATCTTATAAGTATAAATATAAATGAAAAGATGAGAGTAAAAAAATATCTTAGGAAGTGGTTATTATAGTTTGAATATTTAAGTCACCTTGGTCAACACAAGTATTCTCCCATCCCAAAGTAACTTATCCTTTTAGTCTAACTATTGAAGTTATTTTAAACGGAGAAAATACTCGATTAATAACTACTAACTCCGTTTTATAATATAAGATGTTTGATTTTTTTGGTTGTAACATTTGACCCTTCATTTTATTCAAAAATTTAGTACAAATATAAAAAATAGCAAGTCGTGCTTAAAGTTTTTTTTGATAATAAAATAAGTCACAAACAAAATAAATGATATTTCATAACTTTTTAAATAAAACAAATTATCAAACATTGCAAAAAAAAATAAATATCTTACGTTACAAAACGGAGGGAGGGAAGTAGGTACATTTTGGTTTTTAGAGAGATTAAGGATTGAGATGATATGCCTAAAATACATTTATTAAAGTCAATACAGTGTCTAATTTGGTTGATGTGATGGTGATGGACAGGGGTGGGATCGTGGGATGTGTTTCTAACTCTCACCCGGCATAAAGTGTTATACGTAACTGACCGACAGGGGTGGGATGTTATCTTTTTTTTTTTTAAGGTCATGTGAGGTTTTGGCTTTCCCTAAACTCGTATACATACAATAAATATATAAAAATTAATCTAGGAAAAATCAAATCATCTTATAAGCTAAAATGGAGGGAGTACTTGTCTGGCAGACCTCCTATTTCGAGACCTTGTTCTATGAGGCTATAAGTATGCCAAACATTTGCAAAAATCTTGAATACTAATGCCTGTTTGGATACAGTGACTTTTTTATAGTTCATTGTCTCATCAGATGTTTAAACGTTAATTAGAAGTATTAAATATACATATAACAAAACTAATTGCATAAATAAAGGATATTTATTAGACAAATTTTTAAGCCTAATTAATTCACGATTAGCAAATATTTGTTGTAGCATCACATTCGCTAATTATGGACTAATTAGGCTTAATAGATTCGTCTCGTGAAATAGTCCAGAGTATGGGGTGGGTTTTATTTATAGTCTATATTTAATATTTCTAATTAGTATCAAACATTCGATGTGACATGGAAAAAAAATAAACAAATAGGGTCTAGAGAGCAGAGCAAATCGAACTATTCAAAAATACACTGCCAGAGTGGAGTGGTATTTTGATCGCTATTCAGCTCTGCTCCGTGGTGGCTTTCATAGCCCTACCGAACAGAGGAGCAGAAAGCGTGATAACCTTAATTAGGTCAAGATCGATTATTTTACAACTTTGCTCTCATGCTAATCCATTAATGTATATCATAGAGCGGCAGGAGCATTGTTTATCTTATCCTTCATTGGTAGGGATTGGGTTATCTAGTTGGACACTATCATTAGGAAAAATTAGGGACAAAGACAGCTTTTTGACCAAAGCTGCACTGCAAATCCGGATTTTGTCACAAACATATGATGGTTGCCGGTTGTTGTTTTCGGAGTATTTGTTATTTTTACTGGTCCTCGTATATTCAAATAGTCTCATCAATTAAATTCCCTGTGTGTCAAGATGGGCACTACCACCCCAGAAGACAAAGGGGTGATTAAAAAAGCCATACGGCATAATTATAAATAAAAAATAATTCATGAATAATTATATATATATACATATATGTATATATGTATTCTCAGAAATCAATAAGCCAATGCATGAAAATAAAATTCGGTGAAAAAACTCTAAAGTCAACTCTAAATATGAAAATTCAAATTTTAACTTATAAGTCTAATTATAAGTCTAAACTAAAGCGAAAAGATGGAGACGAGATACCTTCCCCACCACAACCATATCCTTATAATTAACCAACACTGATTGGTACTAAGATTAGGATATGGTCAACTAGCAATAAACTTTCACAACATGGTAAAAGATCTTCTATAGTTTTAATGGTACTTCCTCTCTCTCAAAATAGAGACTTCGGCTTTTATTACTTGGAGGTTAGAAACTAGGAACAAAATATTGAACGGTAGAATGTTGTGCCTCCTTCAGAGGAAGAAGTAGATGGAGATGTAATTGAATTTTGAGAAAAAAATTAAATCCTAGTGTTGCTATATTTTTTAGGCGTGCTACATTTTAAGATAGAGGGGTGATATATTATGCGTCAAACCAAAATTGATGCTCTCAAAAATTACCCCCTTCATTTTTTTTTGCAAGCAATTAAAATTTATTGCTAACGAATATCATCTATTCTCATTGAAATTTCATGCAAATCATAATTGACACGGTTGCACATATATTTTTTAATCCACATAAATTTCATTATGTCATTGTCTTCATATTGATTGTCTTAATATCACGACAAATGCCAATGAAATATTTTTGCCATCTCTTATTCAAATCCATTTAATTAATGAACTTTGACCGATAGGATTAGGACAAGATTAACTAAACAAATCATCCTCACCCCATTCCCATGTGTAAAAGACCATGAGATCTCAAACACCACCAACACCACTTTCTATCAACATTGTGCATGCATGCATGGATTTGGCAAATACATAATTACACATATACATACTCTATACATCAAGCATATCCACATTGCGCCCCCACATGATCCAAACCTAAATTTAACTAATTCTACCTCCCATAATCAACCATTACTTTATGGAAACACAAAGAAGACCAACAAACAACATCATCAGCACCACTAATAAAACAAGGACTATGGAGTCTTAGGCAATATTCCATGGTTATACCAGTCCACTCCACTAATCTTCACAATCACATTGGTTGTGTTCTTTGTTGCTCAAAGATGAAAGATGAAGCATTATCTAGTTTCGTGATATCTATTTAATTACACAAATTTCATAGTTAATCAATAAGAAATAAAAATATATTCTAAAAAGATAAGATAATGAACTTTTATATAAAAAGATTGTCTTGGTTTTTTTTAAAAAGTCAAACGATATATTTATAAATAAAAAATAATTTATGAATAAAACTTGTATATATAAGAGGGGTGATCTAAAACCCAGAACTGTGTAAAAATAAACTCCAAATAAAGAACCTTAAAATCAACTCCAAATTTAAGAAAAGGCCAAAAGATGGGAATAACAATCTTTTTTTCCAAAAAATTACACTATTTAGTTATTTGGAAAGTTTGCGCATAGAAAACCAAGAAAAAAAATCAAAAAGTCTACTAAAAGCTTAGGCCACCTTCAATGAATATCTATAAGCTATCTATAAGATATACTATACATTTTTTAATAGAATAGAGATAGAAGCTCTCTCTTAAGGTCTCTTGCACATATTTTAGTGTTAAATGAGAATGAATTGTAAGATCATTCGTATTATGAGCTATTTGTTAAGATTGTTAAGAGCTAGAAAAAGTTATCTTTTAGAATGCTTATGGATAATAGTAAAGGGAGGTTGCCTTAAAACAACACAGCCATTATCACAAACCTCCAGTGGCAAATCACTGTAAATACGGCGGTAATCCGGGGGGTTGGGATGGGTGAAAACCGGAAGCGGATAAGCGTTAGGGCATTCCCAACTTATAACACTAGATATGGTTTCTATAAACTTCTTATCATCAAGGAACTAGTACTAGGCATTACTCTTCCAATGCAAACACCTCTAGTCCACATTTAAATTTAATGCTACTTATCTCACGTGATATCTTGGATGTTGTGTAGAAACCATGTCTCATGCAAGACATGATTTCATTCTCTTCCTTCATTTATTCACTTGCCACGTCATTTTTTATCCTATATGACAACTTATTTAATGCTATGGATATCATTCTGGTCATTGGTTTGGGAATGCCTTCAGTTAAAAGCCCGGGGGCGCGGTAAAAGGTGGCCAGCTCAGACGTACCACCTCCTCCCCACGCGACGCCGTACGGCCACTGTCACTGACACGTGGCGAGGGATGGCCCACTTGTCGGTGAAAGGGGGGCGTGCCGGAGAGGATGGGCCCGGATGGGTCAGCGGGGTTTCACTGGTTACAGATGGAACACGCCGGAAGCTGGACTGTCTGCTTTGTCGCGTCTTTTTCGTGGAGATTTGCTTACTGCGCCGCGATAATTACAGCTTGGATTTATTTATTATATTAATTTTGGCCGGTACTCCTTGCTATCCTCCAACCAAAAATAGAGTTGGATGAGAAAAACATTACTCCACCATATAGTTCAGACTCCATATCTGCAGTTTTCTCACCTTACTCTAAGCCTTGACATTTAATCTCACGAATTGAAAGCGAGAATAATACGAGTATTCAACTGCAAAATATTAATAAATATATAAAAAAGAATTTAATATGAATATTATGTTTGTGCGATAACTGATACGAATAGATAATTTATTTCTACATGGTTATATAATGCCATATCAAATTTGGGTGAGTCATCGTGAATGCTATAAGTATTATCTTTATCGGCATATAAGTATGTTTGTAGCACCATAAAGCCAACATATCTGTAAGAAAAAAAAATTTACCTCGCCCTGAGCTGCCGTGAATACTGTAAATTCTTTCTCTGTCTTAATATAAATATAAATATGTTCGTAGCACCATAAAGCCAAAGAATTAGTAAGAAAAAAATGATGTGAATGATCCTAATTAAATAAGAAGATAGTACGGAATATTAGGTAATTATAAAATAAATATAGATTTAAATACGAGGTGAATAATGAATTCTAAAAATGTGCTAATTGTAGCAGTATTTTATAATTAGCGTGGTGGTGCGTTTAGGTGGTCAATTAAGGAGGCTAACGGTGATTAGTTTAGGGGTGGTTTAGATGGGCTTAAACTTTTTAGCCCCATATTACATCGGATGTTTAGACACTAATTTGAAATACTAAACATAGACTAGAAAAAACTAATTTCATAAATGCGTGGTAATCCGCGAGACGAATTTTTTAATCCTAATTAATCCATAATTAGAGCATGTTTACTGTAGCATCACATAGCCTAATCATGGATTAATTAGGCTCAATAAATTTGTCTCATGAATTAGTCCAAATTATAAATAAATTTTATTAATAATCTGTAATTACTATTTATAATAATTATCCAAACATTTAAATAAGATAAAGATTAAAAATAAGTTCCTTGTTTCAAACGTCAAACGTCAGATGTATATGGGCCGCGACGACTCGAATGGCGTGACGCTGAGAGCCACGTGCGACTGCGCGCCGCTGCTCGACCACGCGACGTCCGACCTGGCATCACCCACCCATCCACCCACCGGATAAGGGCAGCCTTCTTTGCATTTACCCCCTCGGAGTTTCGATCATTCACAGTTCAGCCCCTGCATGTGTATGGCGGTATGGGTCCATAACATCTTTTTTACGGGGTTGATTAGACGAGGGTAGACTATTTCTTACTTATTGTTATTTAAGGATGTGTTTGGTTTTAGGGATGGGATGGGTTGGAATAGAACCAACCCATTCTTAATCCTGTTTGGTTGGTGGATGGGTGGGATGGGTTGGACCCAAGAGAGAAATATTCCTCCCAGATTTAGGTCCAACCCATCCCACCAAAACGGTGGGACAGATCCGTCTCAGGACAACTACAACGCACAGAGGGATGTTTATTTTATTTATTAAATTTATGTAAAATATATTACTGGTATAAATATATATTCAATTACTTTATGTTATTTATATATTAATCCTAGTATTTAATATTTTATTTTTGATATGAGAGGTAATCTTTATCCCATCTCATCTCTTCAAACAAACAAAAAAATAGATTCAACCCATCTCATCTCATCCCTTCCACTAAACAAAAAACATGATCCAACACATCCATCTAACCAAACAGAAAAATAGAACCAACCCATCCTACAATACAGGGATGAAGCCAACCCAACCCACCTCGTCCACGAACCAAACACATCCTAAATACCGAAAGATACCATATTTTACATATAAAATATTGGTATCTTCTTCTACCTTCTTAAGAATGATAAAATTTGTTTTAACCTCATGTCACATTGGATGTTTGGACACTTATTATAAATATTAAACGTAGATTAATTATAAAACTAATTAAAAAATGAGAGCTAATTTACGTGACAACTTTTAAGCCTAATTAATTCATAATTAGTGCATGTTTACTGTAGGCTAATCATGAATTAATTAGGCTTAATAGATGCGTCTCGCGAATTAGTCCAAGATTATGAATGGATTTTATTGATAGTCTATGTTTAATATTTATAATAAGTGTCCAAACATCCCATGTGATATAGGGCTACAAAGTTTAGCCCCATCCAAACACCAATATATCGCTGGGAGCTTGTTAACAAAATTATATGTATGTCCAACTAGGGATGGAAGGAAAACTGGTGGCTCATTGTCTCACTTGGAGCATCCTTGCAGATAAGTTATCTCATCATTCATTCTAAGAAATAAGGGATAAAGAATAAAGTTGAGCTCTACGCCCCCGTCTCAAAACAAATCAACTTTTCAGTTTTTGATATAATGTTTGACTCTTTGTCTTATTAAAAAAATTTACGATTAATAATTTTATTTTTTTAGATAATAAAATGTGAATAGTACGTTATGTCTGAGTAATTTTTTTAAAATTTTTTGAAAATTTTTTAAATAAGACGGATGTTCAAACGCTCGACACATAAATCAAAAGGTTGGTTTTTGTGGGACAGAGGGAGTAGCTAGTAAGCATCCATCTCATTATCTATTTTTAGATGTCAACCATATTAGAAGAGAGAAAAAAGTCATATTTAGATGTTCTCTTTTTATCATCCAAAAAGATATGAAAGATATCATATATAGATGATCTGCTAGAGTATAGAGAGATATGAAAGATAAAATTGTTTTGGATAATCATCTAAATGAATATTTGGATTACCGAATCTAGATAAGCTGCTGGGATGCTTTTAGCTGATAACTAGCTTGGCTTAGCTCAATTTGATTCGTTTAAATTTCTTAACGAGCTAAACCATCGTTTTAGCTTGGTTGGAATAACAAGATAGCTCGATCTGGCTCGAGAACTAAGTTGCATGAAAGAAATTTTCTAGACTGTTTTATGTTTTTATATTTATAATGTATGTAATCATAATCATAAATTATAGAGGCATGTAATTAAATTTATATTAGTTTTTATATATTGAATTGAGTTTATAATTGTGCTTTATATATGCATTTTTGCGGTTATTGTAGATTTACGTTCCAAAGGTTCATCGAAATGCGGTGGCTTGGGAGAATACACAAGCAATATTTGTATTACTACTATCAATTGGAAGCAGGATAAATATGGCATCATTGCTCTGTGGCAATCTATACTAATTAGAGCAGGTATAATAGTAGGCTATAAGCCAACTATAAACATGTTTTAAAGAGATAAGAGAGAAGAGAAAAAAGTAGTAAGTTATTCCTAACCTATAACACTAGATATAGTTTTTATAAACTTCTCATCATCAAGAAACCATGTCTCATGTGAGACATGTTTCATTCTTTTTTCTCGTTTATTCACTTGCCACATTATTTTTTATCCTAGGTGATAACTTATTTAATGCTATGGACACCATCCTATTAATTGGGTTAGGAATGACCTAATTTATAGTCAGTTATAGCATGGACTCCAAGACATAGTGTGTGTATGATATTTGAGATCATGTATTAATGACTTGTATGTAACTGTGGTATAAATTGGCTATTAGATTGACTATAGATGAATTAGAGATAGTATTTGGTTATACTATTGAACTTGCTCTTAAAAGAAGGCACCTCCATTATAAAGTGAACAATTTTTTCATTGAACTTATTAATATTAAGAAACAATCGAATCTAAATAGATAACTAGTTACAAGATGAATATTCCCTATAAAAAGATATATAACACATTTAATGCAATTTTTTTAATTGTAGACCATGTTAATATATTTTATTTTATATATAGAAAAGTATGGGTAACTAGTAGTTATTCAAAAATGTGTTTATGCTTCTTTTGTTTTTCAGGCCATCCATACAAGAAGCAAGTTGCTTTCCTTTTCTGGCTGCAGCCACTGACCCTCCACGCTACCCTACAAGTCATAGCTGGGGGAGTCGGAGTAGAGTAGCCAGCTTAGCTAGGTGGGGCCCACCCTACGGCTGCAATAGTAGCATACTGGTAGAGGCAGTGGTAGCACTTTCTCTTTCCGGCAAAGATGAGCTCGAGACATGTTATTTGCCATTTTCCTTTTGCCGCCATTGTTCGCGCGCGGCGGTGTGGTGTCCGCCCGGATCACACGGTAGATCGCGCAGAGCGCTGCACAGTGGTCGTCTCGCCGCAGTGTTGGACTGCAGGCACGCCCGGTGCACACTGCACACTCCGTGGCGCTTTGCGTCGACGGAGTAATGGGCTGTAGATTGAACGATTTTTTTTTACTTGTCACACAGAATATTTGAACATTAATTAGGAGTATTAAATATAGATTGATAATAAAACTAATTACGTAAATAAAGGCTATTTCATTAGACAATTTTTTTAAGCCTAATTAATTTACGATTAGCAAATATTTACTGTAGCATCACATTCGCTAATCATAGACTAATTAAACTCAATAGATTCATCTCACGAAATAGTCCGGAGTGTGAGATGAGTTTTATTAATAGTTTATATTTAATACCTATAATTAGTGTTTAAATATTCGGTGTGATAGGGACTTCGAAAAAGTTGAGTGAACCAAACATGCACTAAGCAAGCAAGAGTGGGCTGTGGTTCGAAAATCATTCAAATTTTGACCTTCTTTGGTCGGTGGGTGGCCTAGTTCAAGATCCATCTGATCGTGGGCTGTCTTTTTCTTTACTAAAAAAATATCGTTGATACGTTATTAAAGAATAATTAATAAAAATAGTTTGATACGTAGATCTAAATAACTTTCTTTTCAAAAAAATGAAGGAATTAGGGGTGAGATAGGAGATAGATTTATCATCACTATTTTTTTATAAGAGTATACATAACCGTTATTTTGGGCGTGTCATCTATATATATATATACAAACATCCATATATAAATGATATAAACTTCAATACGTAATATATTGCTGTTACGGTATTAGTTTTTTATATTACTTTTGTCTTATAATAAGTGAAGATATGTATTTCGATAAGTGCAGCCTTGTATGAAGGTAGTATGAATGATAGTATTTTTTTTATATTAGGACTTATGGAGTTTTGTAATAAGACTTATAGTCTTTTAGATTTCTAATTTATATTCCTTTATAAGCAGTATGCAGGAAAGGTATGATGGCCGATGGCCGATGGCCCGATGTTGATCTATCGGTATAATTATCTCTTTATAGTTTTTATTAAGGGTCAAGTTTTTAGTGTCTCTATCTTGAATAGGTTTTTCACGTTAAAAATTGTGTCCTCTTCTGCCCTATTTTCTACTACTAACACATACTCCAGTTAACAGGATATCCTACATCGTAGGTTCATTTTTTCTCAGTCGATTTTTCGACCCTAATGATAGTGGGCAGCTGGGAGGGTTAGGTGTAAAATAATGTAGACCTAGTACATCCTTCTCAAATTATAGCAGATTTGATTATGCATTTGAATCACTAAAATCACTTAGACGGACGTCGTAGACTAAAAGAGACTGACACATAAATAGGCACTGTTGGTGAAAGGAAAAGAAACAATTTAAGACTAGCTAGCAGGTAGCCTTTCTTTGTGTGTGAGATTTGCGGGTTACTATCCCATATCCCCTGATATATTTTTAAAAATAGTTATATATAAAGTTGTTTTAAAAATTTAAAATTAATCTATTTTTTAATTTTTTAATTAATAATTAATTAATCATATACTAATATATTAATATATTTTCACAGCGGTTAATAACCCAACCGCCGGACGCTCGGGGAGTCAAGGTGATAAAGTTTTTTGAATTTTTTCTGAAATCTAAGATGGTGTTTAGATTGAGAAAATTTTTGGACGAAGCGGACGTCGGAAGGAGCTTTCGGACACGAATGAAAAAACGAATTTCACGGCTAGCTTAGAAACCGCGAGATGAATCTTTTGAGCCTAATTAAGCCGTCATTAGTATATGTTGGTTACTGTATCACTTATGGCTAATTATGGGCTAATTAGGCTCAAAAGATTCGTCTCAAGATTTCTTTCATAACTGTATAATTAGTTTTTTTTGGTTCATCTACGTTTAATGCTTTATTTAGGTGTCTAAAAATGTTTTTGAGAAAAAATTTGGGAACTTGTTCGGCCTAAGGTGAACAATTGGGTAACATTCATTCACACGCCCAATATTCACGCGATTTAGTACGGTGAAATTTAAAAACATTCACATTGCCCCTGTGTCCCAAACGTGTTGTTATTTGTTTTTTTTAACGTGGCTGACCAATCTAGTGGCAGCCTTTCTTTTTGACAAAAAAAAATGGTCGTACCCGCGGGCAAAACGCCGAGCATTTTGTCAGCAAAGCCGCTCACGAAGAAACACGCTGCCTGCCTATCCGTATAATCAATGCATTAAATTCTAGTAGATGCAAATGCAACGTGCATATAAAAAAATAATAAAAAATAAAAAATGTTGATCGCGTAACGGTGCACACTGAAACTGTACCCCCATTCTTCCGTTGAGTGTGTCGGTGAACTGCTAAAAATAAAAGAAGAAACTGATCTCGTGAGCTGTCGGTTCTCAAAGTACTCCAGCGGTAAAAATATATTCTTAATTTTCTCTTATAAAACAGCGTGGGTTACTCCGTTTAGATTATACGATGTTTTGGAAATTAAAAAAATTAAACATGTATATAAAATATATAAATAGATGAATATATAAAAACATATAATAACCTAAGAGTAGGAAGAGCATCTCCAACAACATAGCTAAATGGCTGGCCAAGATAAAATTTAATTATTTTCGTCAAAAATACACTCCAACAGCATGACCAAATGGTTGGCCAAGCTATCTGGCTGATCAAATTAGCCTTCTCACTTGTCAAAGTTGATCAGCCAAACCAGAGTGACCATCTACGGTGCCCACGCATGGGGCTACACCCCAGGCTGCCACCGGTGCTGGTGTTGTCCAACCCCCCCGGCGTTCCCAGCCCGCCGCCGGCGGAGGTCGTTGAGGTCGTCGCCGCTCCCGAGTAGCCGTGGCGGTCGTCGTCTCCATCCCGAGCCACTCCGGCTCTGGCGAGGCACCGCCTCCCGCCCGCTCCCGCTCCGGTGCCGCACGCCGGCTGCCGCCTCCCTGCGCGGCCGTGTTCCGTCGCCCCGTGGCCGGCCGCGCCCCTGCCTTCGCCCTCTGACTCCGGCGCCCTCGGACGGAGAGAAGAAAAGGAAAGATAGACGAAGAAAGTGAAAACAGAAAGAGGGAGAGAAAGAGAAAGAGGGGAAGGGGAGACAAAGAAGAGGCTGACAGGCGGATCCTAATATCATAGGCTCATAATAGAGAGGATAAATGGAGAGATTGTTTCAGTAAAAAAACGAATTTGAGTGGGCAAATGAAATGGAAAGTGACTAAATAGTTATTTGGAGAGTCTAATTTGAATAGACCGTTGGAGATGCTCTAATGTGCTACATTCATTCGACTATATAAACCCATTTGTAAATAAGAATTGAATGTAGTTGAGGGGATATGTGAGGAAAAATGAGAAGAATTTAGGTCTTGTTTAGTTACCAAAATGTTTTTCCAAAAACATCAAATCGAATTTTTGGACACCTAAATAAATTATTAAACATAGATGAATCAAAAAATTAATTGTACGGTTATGGAAGAAATCTTAAGACGAATCTTTTGAGCCTAATTAGTCCATGATTAGCCATAAGTTCTACAGTAACCAACATGCGCTAATGACGGATTAATTAGGCTCAAAAGACTCGTCTCGCTGTTTCTAGGCTAGCCGTGAAAATCGTTTTTTCATTCGTGTCCGAAAACCCCTTCCGATATCCGATCAAACGTTCGATGTGATGTTTTTGCCAAAAAAATTTGGCAACTAAACACCACCTTAGAATAGTAAGAAATTGATGGGACAAGCGGTAGTAGCAATAATATTAGAAATGATTATATTTCATAAAAGTTTTAAATCACGTAAATAATTTCTATTTTGGAGGGGTGTATTGTGCTAACCTACTGGAGTATGTACTTGGCGATTGTACCAGGCTCCAAATCCTGTCATCCGGTGCATAGACCGGGTCCACCTAGTACACGCCCATATCCTGCGGCTGCCTACCCCCGCCCGCCCCACGTGGTGAGACGCGCGAACCGAAGCCGTCGGCTGCGCACCGCGCGCCTCGTCCGATCCCTCAGCTGCGTTCCCGGACGGCCAGGATCGACCGCGAGACGGGCGCGAGCGGTGAGGGGGGCCCACCCCACGTGGCGCTTACCGCGGGTCGCCGCGTTCCACGACCGGTCGTGGGGGCCAACCCGGCGCGGCCTTATCCGCACCGGAGGAGGGAGATGCGGTCGCTCTCGCGGGCAGCGACGGCATGCTTCCTGTTCTCTTTCTTTCGTTTCTTTTTCTTCCTGTGACAGTGGACCAACGTTCTAGCTGCAGTATCTGATTTATACTAACTTCGTCAAAAAAAACTTTATTTTTTAATTTATATGTCCAACGTTTAACCGTTTAACCATCCACTGTACGTAAAAAATTTCTAAAAAACTTTAAAAAATTAGTTGCGGGTAAAGTGTTATTCATGTTTTATCATCTAATAACAATAACAATTTTAATCGTAATTTTTTAAATAAGAAAAAATCAAATATTTTATAAAAACATAAAAATAAACTTATTTTAAAACGGAGAAAATATGTAGCAATCCATGCCAAAATTTTCTCGTGAATTTGTAAATTCATGAGCTCCCTCTAGATTTTTAATATGGAGTTATTGCATAACTCACCATATTTTGAGAGCCAACTACACATTTGACTCAATTTTCCCACTTTGCAGATTTGACCCCGTTTTTAGAAAATGAAGACGCCGTTTGACCATGAAGTTAGGCTACCGTGAGTAGGAAGTGAAAAGACTCGCGGAAAGACCAAAATACCCTCCTCAAACCATATCTGCTACCTCTCTCACTCTCTCTATACGCGCGAGAGAAGTGAGCGGAGGTGGCGGCGGCGGCGAGCGGAGGCGGGGCAGGGTGCGCGCGGCCGACTGGGGCAGCGGCGAGCCAGCGCGCACACACACGTCGGGGCGGCGGCGGCCGACGGGGCAGGGCGCACTCGGCGAGGAGGCGGGGCGGTCTAGCGCGGCGGCGGCCGGCGGGGCGTGGTGTGGTGGCGGGGTAGGCTAGCTTGGGCACGCTGTGCCCATACCGTGTCACCACCTTCATCCTCGTCTTGGACTCCACCGCGCCGGCCACGACACGGAGGAGCTCCTGCTCTGACGTCGGGTACGCGACGGCAGCGGCGAGTAGAGGTGGGGCAGGGCGCACGTGGCCGACTGGGGCAGCAGCGGGCCAGCGCGCACACACACGTTGAGGCGGCGGCGACCGGCGGGGCAGGGCGCACTCGGCGAGGAGGCGGGGCGGCGGGCGGCGGGGCGTGGTGTGGTGGCGGGGTAGGCTAGCTTGGGCACGCTGTGCCCATACCACGTCACCACCTTCATCCTCATCTTGGACTCCACCACGTCGACCATGACACAGAGGAGCTCCTGCTCCGAGGCCGAGTACGCGACGGCGGCGGCGCGACACGTGGAACGGTCCGGGAACGCGCCGTACGCGTTGGTCAAGGTGCAGTCGGCCATGCCCGATGCGCACCTGACCAGCCCCACCGGTGGGCTTGCGCCAGTTCTTAGCTCGGACACTATGAGGCCAGCTCCAATGGGTATCTATAAGCTGTCTATAAGGTATACTATATATTTTTTTAATAGAAGAGAGATAAAAACTCTCTTAATCAAGAGATAGTCTCTTACATGTATTTTAATGTCAAGTGAGAATGAATCGTAGGATCATTTGTACTATAAGCTATTTACTAAGAGCTAGACCATTGAAGAAGTTATTATCTCTATTGTTTGAGGTGGCCTGACTAGCCACTTGATATGTTGTTTGGCCTTTTAATGCACGAGAGAATGAATTAGGGGTGTTTGTTTTCCCTCAATTTTTTTAAGTCCAATGTTTGGATACTAATTATAAGTATTAAATATAGACTATTAATAAAACTCACCCTATACTATGGACTATTTCACGAGACGAATCTATTAAGCGTAATTAGTCTATGATTAGCGAATGTGATGCTACAGTAAACATTTGCTAATCATGGATTAATTAGGATTAAAAATTTTGTCTAATGAAATAGCATTTATTTGTGCGATTAGTTTTTTTTATCAGTCTATATTTAATACTTGTAATTAACGTCCAAACATCCGATGTGACAAGTGAATACAAAAAATTCCCTGGATCCAAACAGTCACTTAATTTGGAGGCTAGGTGATTGTTCATAAATTGATTTTTCCTATTTAAAGTTCACATATAAATTTATATCATGGAATATATAGAGAAAATTAAATGTATCATGATAAATTTATGTCATGGAATAAAATTTATATCATGCAATAACCATTGTACACAAGTAGAATCAAATATGCAAGGGTAAAAATATCCATTCATATCTCATTTAACATCATTAAGCCCACTTAATGGACAGGGTCAGTCGGCGTCTTCAACTTTGAAAAACAGGGTCAAATCTACAACGTGAAAAAATAGGGTCAAATACGTAGTTGATGCGTAGTTGGTCAAATGTGTAGTTGGCTCTTAGATATGGTCCGTTATGCGATAGCCCCTTTTAATATTGGACGCCGATATTTTAATGTATGTTTAATTATTTTACTTATTCAAAAATAGTTATAAATATGTGAAAGTATTAAGTTATCCTCAAAACAACACAATAAAATAAATAATAATTACATAATATTTTTAAATAAAATAAATAGTTAAAACGTATATCTAAAAACTCCTGGCCGAGCTTTGTTCACTTTGGTCGCGTTCAGCGGATGATCCTCCCTCTCTACCTATATTCTCTCGTGCGCTCGTATGCTTTCCGATCATGTATATGAAGTGTTTTTTGAAAAAAAAAAGTTTTATACTAAAGTTGCCTTAAAAAATTATACCAATAAATTTTTGATGTTTTATAGAAATTAATTAGTTATATATTAATACGCCCGCACGTTTTCGACGCTAGTTACTGAACATACCAGCCTTTGTCAAATTTGATGTTTCTGGCCGAGCTCAAATAAACTCCTGGGCAAGCCCTACAACATTTCAGGGACAAATCTTACGCTTCTATTGTACAGTAAAAGGAAAAAAAAAAGTAAGAAACTTGAAAGAAGAGAAATTTATGTTTAGTTCCTAAAAACATCCTATCGAATCTTTAAACATATAAATAAAACATTAAATATACATGGACATTAAAACTAATTACACAGTTATAGGACAAATAGTGTGATGAATTTTTTAAGCCTAATTAGTACGCAATTAGCTATAAGTGTTACATTAACCAATATATGCTAATGACAAATTAATTAGACTTAAAAGATTCGTCTCGTAGTTTTTAAGCGAAATCTAAAATTGTTTTATAATTAAACTATGTTTAATAATATCTAACCATACGTGTCTGTAATCTCTCTTAAAAAAATTTGGGAACTAACGCAGCCGTCGGCCGGCGAAACGTGTCCTGTGGCCTAGCTGTGTCAGCGGCAACGTGCTGCTGCAGCCTGTACGTGGGGAGGCGATATTTCCTTGCCTGCTTGTGCGTCGCCGCGGCGTGTTTGTCCGGCGCGGTCGACAACGGCGACATCTTAGGTGGTGTTTAGTCGTCAAATTTTTTTTTTATAAAAGTATCACATCGCATCGAACGTTTGACCAGATATTAGAAGTGGGTTTTAGACACGAATGAAAAAATAAATTTTAAATTCCGCATAGAAACCGTGAGACGAATCTTTCGGATCTAATTAATCCATCATTAGCACATGTGGTTACTGTAGCATTTATGACTAATCATGTCCTAATTAGGCTTAAAAGATTCGTCTCACGATTTTCCGCATAACTGTGTAATTAGTTTTAATGTTCATGTATATTTAATGCCTCATTTAGATGTCCAAATATTCGATGTGATGTTTTTGAAAAAAATTTTGAGAACTAAACAGGGCCTTAGCCTTGTCTACTTGCTAAAAAATTTTAGTAAAAGAGTCGCTTTTGATGTTTGATCGGATGTTAGAAATGATTTTTGGACACGAATAAAAAAATGAATTTTATGGCTCGCCTGTAAACCGCGACACATATCTTTTGAGCCTAATAACCCGTTATTAGTACATGTTGGTTACTGTAGTACTTATGGCTAATCACGCACTAATTAGACTCAAAATATTCGTCTCACGGTTTTCTCCTATAACTGTGCAATTAGTTTTTATTTTTATCTATATTTAATGCTTCATTTAAGTGTTCAAATATTTGATGTGATGTTTTTAGGAACTAAACAGGGACTAAGTTAACTTACCTGACACGGAAAAAATAGTAATAGATTAGTACATGATTAATTAATTATTAATTATTAAAAAATATATAATATATTAATGTGATTTTTTAAAACAACTTTCCTATAGAATTTTTTTAAAAATACACCATTTATCCGTTTAGGAAGTGTGCGCGCGGAAAACGAGAGGGGTAAGTTAACTTAGCGGCTCGAACGAACGCGGCTGGGGAATGGCGGATAACCCACGGCCACGAACGAACAGATGTACATGTGCGTACGAATATGGTAGCGGTGGATCTAGCTAACACGAATAGAATGATCTAAACAAGCTTGATAAAATTTTAGCCTCTCTTTTTATTAATCTTTGCCATAAAATTATAAAAGTTGTTTGCAGGAGCTCCAATGGTCTAACAGGGTAGCAGAGGCTCGACCCCCGTTGTCCCCATACTCGATCCATCCCTAGTACATGAGGAGCTCCAGTGGCTCTAACAGGGCTCGACCCCCGTTGCCCTATGCTCGATCCATCCCTAGGTACATGACGCTATGATGCGTGTCTCTTGTAGGGTAAAAAACAGAATGGCTATTTTCCAACCGCCTGTCCTTGTACCCCAGTATGAAAATAAAAAAAAATATTTATGGTACTATTTGAGTTTCACTGTATCTGTACGGTTCTACTTAAACTTATGAGACAAAATTAGAATTTTTAAACTTTACATTAGAGTTGACTTTAGGGCTTTTTTTATCGAGGTTTATTTTCTAGAATTAGCTTTTATATCACTAAGATTACGTATATAAAAGTTTTATGCTCAAATTATTTTTCGTTTACAAATATACCGATTGACCTTTTTTATAAAAAAAACTCGTACAATCAGCCTCTTTGAATCCAAATCTTGTTGGTTAGAATACAGAGAAGAGTTATATCCACCGGCAGTGGCGAAGCCGCATATACTGAGGGGGGTTCCTGGGAACCCCCATGGAAAAAATTTTAACTAAAATTTATGAATTTTCACCGTATATTCATTCCTCCGATCCAAGTTCAGATACCCATAGCACCCCCTCTATTTCGCTCAAGCTTCGTCTCTGTCCACCGGTATGTTCCATGTTGTCAAACATATAGCAAAAATGCTCATTTATAAATACGATAAAAGATCGATTAATCACTATTTTGCAAGCACACAAATAATATTGCATATTTTTCTTTTAACATTGAAAATGCATCTAGACCGTTTCTAGGTTTTAATGAGGTAGACACATGTTTAATCCTCTAGATGAAAAGGAGCACACCAGTGACCCTGCATGAAAGAAAAAAAAGGCTCAGTACATTTAATTTTTTTAAATTTTTCTATTTGACTCCTAGTAAAGTCGTACTATTAAGAGGGGCTCGCTCGATGGTTATGTTCAAGTGCTGAGAGATATCCTTGATATTTAGAATAAGAGAACAAATCACTACACTCATAAGGAAAATATGGTCTTTGCTATTTAGTGTTGATCGGAAGTTATGATCAACCTGCTCTGCCTGATCGAGACGCCTGATCGAAACATCTGATGATCATGATCATTATTGGAACTTCCGATCAAGACTCTCGGCTAAGACGAAGAGGACGATTGTAAGTTCTTACGGGTTAGATCGGAAATTCTAATTCAGTCTGATAAGAGGTTTAATCGAAAGTTTCTGAAGTTTGAATATGTTGTCGTTTCTTTGGGAAACTGATCGGAAACTCTCTTCTATTAACGCCAAATATGTCCGATCTGACGTGTTGAATAGACACAAAGTTGACCTGGGAGTCTCTACGTCGCTCTAGCGCAAAATCTAAATTCTTAAAAGGGATGCATGTGTTCTAGTTTGTTTGTTCTATGTTGATTTGATTGTGCATGGATGAGGCAGTGGTAGGCCCATCGTTGTTGTGGTTGGTGATACTTACAGATGCCACACATTCATGGAGGTAATGTTGTGATGCCTCTGCCCTCATATATGCAGTAGGGTGAACTCTCTGAGTGAAAACCTTGTTCTGAATCTAGGATAGAGATGGTGACATTCTAACATGTTACGACTTTTCTAAAGACGTCCTATTAGAGATTCTTTATTGGTGTGAAATCCTTGTGACAGTGGGTTCAGTGGCAATAGAGGTGGAAAGATATGGGCAAATAACTAATCTACAAATCGGTTAGTCTCTGAGGTTTTCTTCTTCTTTGGTTTAATAGTGGTCAACAACAGTGATGGAGACAAAGGATGAAATGCTGATTTTGGAGATGCTAAATTTGTGGTTTGAGAAAGACAAATACTACACATAACTTGTAAGCCCTAGGGAGAAACAATGCTTACGTATTATATGGTCAACCATAGATGAAGTTCTCTTTCTTAAAGTGGTATTTTTGTTGTTCTTTTGTTTTTACTCAAGCGATAATTTTGTACTTTCATGTTATTTTGTCCTATTGTTATGTAATAATTGACTATAGTTTAAAGTCTATAATGAATTTCATTATTAATTTTTTTTAGCGAAGCCTATTTTCATGACGATCACATTTGGACGAAACCTTGTTCCTAGGATGACATAACAGCAATTTTGTCGACTTAGACCCGGCCGGAGCATCCACCACAACACACGAACTTATGCACGTTCTCTCTGCGTTTGTTCAGAGTCCCTGAACAAAGTCACATGAACATATATATATGGAACCTGCATGCATGCACAGTTCAGTAGTTGCATTGATTTGGTAGATCGTGGTAGCATCGGTTGGTGTTTTTGGAGTGGACGATCCGCTTACTTATGTGCCGATGTGATGTTTAGTGGTAGCTGCTGCAACAGGATAAGAAGATATGGCATCGTCGTTGATGCAAGCCTCAAGCCTGTCGTCAGAAAAGAGAGAGAGAGATGGCGATATGGCATGGCATCCATGGATGGCTTTCTTATCCTGGTGATCTGCGAAGAAGATTTGGGAAAGATGGGAGGGACAAATTGCCCAGCCTAGCGTCATGGCCTTCATGTGGCACGCACGAGGCCTAGGAAGAAAAAAGGGCATGATAGTTTTATAGCAAGAGTTCTGAATTCCCTGATCAGTCTAAAACCATGGAGGGTCTGGCAGGATTTGGGTTAGTTGTTTTATGATGTTATCTGCTGACAGTAGAACATATATATATCATTTATTTTTCAATCCAATGGGTTAGATATATTTATGCTACAATGGACGCGTTCGGTGATGGGTTTAGTAGCTTACGAGAAAAACGTAGCAGCGGATTAATGTATGATTAATTAATTGTTAGCTATAAAAACTTGAAAAATATGTTTTGATATGATTATTTAAAACAACTTTTCTATCTTTTATTTTTGCAAAAAATCATCGTTCAGGAGATTGATAAGTGTGCGCATAAAAAACAAAAGAATCTGTTAGCAAATCATCCCTTAGAACATGACATACATCAACTAGTAGAATATTTCTTTCACTGATGGTATAACTCTAAATCAGTAATCAAGATTTTTCCATTGATGATAATACTATATTATAATAATAACAGTACAGAATATTATAGACCAAGCTGGATTTGGATACATCAAAAGGTCTTTTGGCTTTAGCCTTTAGACAGTGGTGGATTCTGATAAGGCTACCCAACTCTTCTTTTAAAAAAAATGTCCGTTTGGATAAGTTTTATGAGATTTAAGAGCCTAAACTGGTGAACCGTCAAATGGTCATATTTCGGGTGCTCATCAAAGCTAAGCTAGCTACTTGGCCATGCTGAACACCAGAGACTTCAAAGTCAACCAATGGTCATCTCTCGGGTGCTCGTCAAAGTCAACCCTCATCACAAATACTCCTAAAAGTCTATGGCTTAAAAAGGAGGGTAGCAACAATAGGAGGACAAATTTCTGCTTGGTCTGAAGCTTTTGGGAAAATGTGGAACGAAGCCCATGTGTGTTATCGTTGTCGAACAAATATCATCCTGCAACTTGCATGGAAACGTAGCTTGAAGTGAAAAAAGAAGAAAAAAAAAGAAATGAAATGGAGAGTTGAAGTCCCAGTTGGAGCATACGATTTCGGCCCGTTGCAAGAACTGAGCGGGCCACGGAGAGGCCGAACATAGAAGCGACCACGGGCCCGATTAGAGCTTGATCGGACCTTTTTTTAAAAAAAAATTATAATCGTGCCATTATAATTTTGCAAAGTTAGAAATATGTCACTGGTATCTCAATGACACGTAGGACCTACGTGAGTCAATAACACATGGATCAGGATGACAAAATTATAATGACATCTTTGCACTTTTCATTTTTTTTATGGTAGAATTTGTACGGGATCTGGACCGGGCTGGTTGGGCTTTATAGGACGTGAAGTTTCATCTGTCGTTTGGCGTTTTCTTTTTGGGAAAAATATAGTAGGTAATACATTTTTGTCTCCCTCCACTACAGGCAGAGTTTGATTCACCGTCTTCGCTCCTTCAAAGGCTAAAATTGGATTAATTCACAGCCTTTGCTGCTTTTGAGAGTGATTATGACTGGGTTAAATAAAGAGGGTTATTATTTTGACTTACATGGCGTCCACATATACGTAATTATCTCTTCCCCACCCTCAATTCTCCTTCGAGTGATAGCCAGCAGCACAGCTCAGGGTGGTAGTGAAGGAGCTCAAGTGCCCCCTCCCTGGAGTTTGATGTTAGGAGAGATAGAGAGGTAAGGCAAAAAAAAAAAAAAAAACCATGACCACATAACCACCATGTCAAACAGAAGGACCAGGTCAATAGTGACACATAGGACGAAACCGATCATAGAGATAAAAATTGATTCGATTTTAATAGCTGAACGAGTCTCCATGCCTGTAGACGTGAATCAAACTAGGCCCATAACCGGAGGAAGCTAAACGGACATCTCCTCCGTTTCTCCTTGTATTGGGCCGGAGGGCCGGGGGCCTAAGCCGCTGGGCTGCTCGGCCCACCGTGCAGAATGGGCCCACGGTCGGCCCGCCACGCCGCTGCACCTGCAACGCGAAGCACGGAACGGAAGCGCTACCACGCGCGCGCGAGCCCACGTCGTTGGTCGCCCGCGTCGATGGACCGACGGGTGGGTGGATCGAAATGGTCTCCGTGGAGTGCCGGCCGGGTCGCGCCAACCCGAACGATTCTCTCGGCCGACCCACGCGCCCGACCGTGCCGGTTTTTAATAACGGACACATCTCCGGATGGGACGCGGGTGGCACGTACGCACCGCGCGCGCATCGATCACCCTGTGTCGTCGATCTTTCCGTGGGTGTGGTCGGTCGGGAACACGATGGGGCGACTGTTTAGCCTTTTCTCAAACGAAATACTCAGGTGGTGTTTAGATCGAGAAAATTTTTAGACAAGCATCACGTCAAATGTTTGATAGAATGTCGGAAGGGATTTTCGGACACGAATGAAAAAAACGAACTTCACGGCTAGGCTAGAAACCGTGAGACGAATCTTTTGAGCCCAATTAATCTGTCATTAGCACATGTTGGTTACTGTAGCACTTATGGTTAATCATGGACTAATTAGGCTCAAAAGTTTTGTCTCAAGATTTCTTACATAACTGTGCAATTAGTTTTTTGGTTTATCTATGTTTAATACTTTATTTAGGTGTCCCAACATTCGATGTGATGTTTTTGGGAAAAAATTTTGTGAACTAAATAAGGCCTCATTTCATCTCACAATACTGTTTATGTTCCATGATCGTCCGTCTTCTCATAATACTGTTTATGGATCCGTCTTATTTTTAAAAAATATGGTTAGTATTTATATTTATTAGATGATAAAATATACATAGTATTTTATGTGTAATTATATTTAATTTTTTCATATATTTTTAAATAAGAAGAATGATCAAACGTTAGACATGAAAATTCATAAATACAGTTATATTGGAACGGGTGTACTATAATTTATGGATAAAAATTTATATATGTATTTTTAGCGATGCAAAAACCCGGGCTAAAAATAATCTTTGGTGAAAAAAACCAAAGTTAAAAATTTATATTTTAGCATATAAATATAAGTAAAAGCGAAACCATAGAGGTTTTTTTTTCTAAATCTAAACCACGCAAGTTGATCATTACTGGTTTATTGGTAAAACTTGTTGTTCGGCTGTAATTTTTTTTATAAAAGGATGAAATATTATATTATTTTAATAGTTATTTAATATGACAATGTAACTAACTATTATATTATACAGTTAAAATTTAAATTTAGAAATATGAGGTGAAGAAATTCTTTTAGAAATTTTTTAAAATAACATATTATTTATTAGTTTGATAAGCGTACGTGAAAACAAAATAATCCAGCAAAGAGCGATAGAAAAGAACGCTTTATCTGTCCCAATAAATATTTGTCTTTTAACTTTGCTTGTTTTTACAAAGACCTTGTTTTTAAATTAAATGCATTCGAGTTAGAAAAAGAAAAAGTAACAAGTTTGTTACACTAGGGGATAAACGAGAATTTAAAAGGTAAAAGGGTATCATAAACATTGATATGCGTTAGATAGGGAAAAAAAAGCAAGAGTACTTTAGGACGCAGACAAGTATCAAACAAGTTTATATTGCTAGCAAGATATCATCGAGGCTAGTCGTGCCAAGAAGGGCACGCGGCATGCATTTTAAACCATTAGAGAGGTTAGCTAGCTACAGTGACGATCATGATCAATCATCGGCTTAAGTTTGTGGTCGATCCATCCATCCATCCGGTCGACCATCGGTATCACTGTGCGTGTGGTTGTGCCTACACTGTGTAGTATTATATCATTGTACTCCACCGTGTGGACGTGCGTACGTGTGTGCACTGATTAACCACCCACACGCTGTACGTGCTCGATCTCTTGGATTGTCTGCAACTGCAACTTGGGTGTTTAATTTCACGAGCCTGCAAGATCCATCGAAAGGGACAAGCTCACAGGCCTGCATGCAAATTTGATCGGGAAGCAAGGGAGATTAATTAGCGGCAGCTTTCATTTGCAGCGAATAAAAATAATTTATAAATAAAATTTTTATATACACTCGCTTGATGATCTAGAAGCAAACATCAAAAATAGAACATGGTAAAAAAAACTCTAAAATAAATATTAAAAGTTTACATTTTGATTTCTAAACAGAAACGAAAAGACTGGATTGCTACACTTTTGAAAAAAGAAAAGAAATGGATGTGTAACACGTAGAGGCAATTGAGGTCAGGAAGGTTCCCATGTCCAGTCACTGTCAGAGCTAAGTACTAGTAGTACTACCAAAACCATAATTAGACCAGCTAGCTAGCTAACCCTAATTAATCTCTCGCCCACGCGCAAACCAGACCTCGCCGGCACACGTCAACTCACTAATCGTGTGTACGTAACGTACTCCTAAGTACGTGCCGCTGACAGTCAAAATCAACTCCACGTGCCACATTAACACGCTTGCAGCAGATCGATTTCGGCATGCTTACGACAAACTGACCAAATGCTGCGCGTCGTTAATTAACTTTATAAAGTTATATAAGAGTGACGTATCTTTTCTCTACCCCTCTAACTGAAGTACATTGCTTAGGTCGTTAGGTTTTTTTTTGGAAGAAATAGAGCAAAACAAGTATCTTGTCTGTTTCATATATAAAATATTTATTTTGGTACTCTCCGAGGCTCGTCGTTTGTTTTTTTGGAAAAATACAAATAACATATTTATAAAGAAAAAATAATTTAAAAAATAAATCTTTTATTTATGTGTTCTTACGATATAAAAATATTGGCTAAAAAGTTATGATAAACCCCGAAATCAACTTTAAATTTAAGGTTAACCATTTAAAATTTTGTTTGAGATAACACAGTACAACGCAGACGCTCACGACGTACGCACACCCTCCCCTAAGAACGCACGCACGTAAACCCTACCTCTATGAGCACCTCCGAAGCCTGGTCGGCATATCCTGGAGAGATTGACGAAGTCACCATAGACGCCTCGCTGTCGACGAGTACGTCGCCTACCACTGAAAGCACAAAGCCAATTCATTAACCATTTAAATTTTGGTTTATAATAATAAATGGAAGCGAAAAATAATGCCCTTTATATTTATATAAATGTTAATAACTCTAAACATAAGTATATAAAACCAATTCATTGATCCATAAATGAAATTAGTAGTAATGAAAAATAGCAATAACCTAATATTCCATCAACTTCGCACATACTTGGATCACGGGCATGTCAAAGTGTGAATCAAATTTGATATATCGATCCTTTTAGAAAACATATTTGAAGAATAGGTCGTGTCAAAAACTAATTCTACAAATGATCCGTTAGCTCAGCACCACTAACTTTGATGCGGAGCTCCTATCCGACATGATGTAAAATTACCTGCTAGGGAAATTGGCCAGATAAACGAGACAAAGATTTAACGTGGAAACTCTTACGGGAAAAAAACCACGGGCGCCAACCGACAATAACCACTATAAGGTGATGATTACAATAGCATAATCCGAATTATTATCTGTAAATGTATTTGGATTATATTACTAGTTTCCTACTTGGAGTATGAGTAGTTTCCTAATAGGATTCTGTAAGCCTTTTTCTATTAGGACTCCTTGATTTCCCCTTATATATATCCCTTGTAAACTGCACGGGAAGGATGTGACGGCCCGGTGTATTCCTCTGCTATTGTAATCATCACCTCATAGTGGTTATTGTCGGTTGGCGCCAATTTTCCTAACAAGTGGTATCAAAGCTATCAGTTGGAAGATCTGATCTACTCCGGTGGCGACGTTCATCATCGCGTGTTTTTAGCCGACGGCGGTGTTTGTCCTCCCCGTCCCTGCAACCGGTGCACGCACAGCAGCATTGCATTTGTTCTATGACTTCCGTCGACGACGTTCTCAGGCTCGTCCAGCTGCTTCCTGTCCTTGGTCGTTGCATACATGCACTCCATAGCAAGGCGTGCGGTAGCAACATCGTTGGATTTTTTCCTGGTTGTGGTAAGGTGTGGCTGCATGTGCTTATGTCACGTCAAGGTCAAGATCAGAATCAATTGGTGAAGATCAATATTCCATTGATTTCTTTTCTACCCGCACCAAGTCTATCAGAACTTTTCTCTCATTCTTGAGATCTACCATATTTTTTATCTGTAATTTTTCTCGAAGTCTTTCACCAAATTAGACATTAATGGCAACATCAGTTTCAGCATATGGCAGATTCTTATGAGAGTCTTCTTGTACAAGCTGGTGTTTGGAAGGGAAAACAATTCACCGAGGAGATTTTGGTTGTTCCTGTTTATCACTTTGATCAAATTTACCAAGAGATTCCAATACTTCGTTTCGCTATTCTATTGGGTTCCCCTAATTTATACCAAAAACTTCAGGATTTGATCCTACGGCGAGTTTTGAAGCATTATTCAATGATCTTGTTTTGATCATGTGATTTTAGAGGAACTGCTATAAGCACATGACCAGTTTTTCATGAGGTTTATCAGGAGATTAAAGTACTTCGTTTTAGTTCGCATCTCTATTGGGTTGTACCAATTTATACCAACGGGTTTAGGGTTTATTCCCATTGCGAGTTTGAAGTATGGCTCACTGCTCCTGTTCAAAACAAACGAGATTCTCATTGTCCTCAAAGTTTGGTTTGTGCTTACTATAGTCCAAATGACTATTTGCTGCAAGATGATTTTATCGACATGAGGTTTCTGGTGATTTATGATTTTTATACTACAAGGGAATTCGTCTCAAGGTGGGGATTATTAGAGATATGATCCGAATTATTATCTATAATGTATTTGGATTATATTACTAGTTTTCTACTAGGTTTCTTCAACCATTTTCTACTGGGAGTAGGAGTAGGATTAGTTTCCTAATAGGATTTTGCAATCCATTTTCTATTAGGACTCCTTGATTTCCCCTTATATATATCCCTTGTAAGCTGCACGGGAAGGGTGCGACGGCCCGGTGTATTCCTCTGCTATTGTAATCATCACCTCATAGTGGTTATTGTCGGTTGGCGTCCGTGGTTTTTCGTAAGGGTTTTCACGTTAAATCTGCTTCTCGGATATATGTCTATTTCCCTAGCATTACCAGATCATCTTAGTTCAGTGCAATTGACTTTGACACTGAGAACTATACTATTAAATGTGTAGCTAACAAAAGCAACAAAGCTAGTTATATTTAGGTGCATTGGTTAAGGCCTTCCAATGCAAGTAAGTGTCATGGGATCGAACCACTATTAGCATCTTACTAAAGTAAGTTTAAAAGAAGGGGTTAGATATATAGGTTTTATATTTTTTTCTTTTAGAAATAAGAGAGTTGGTGGTGAAGTAGGTGTCAGAGTTATCTCCATTCACCACAACTACTTTTTTTTTATATAGGAGTACAGATATATACTCCTTCATTCACCACAACTACTTTTTTTTATATAGGAGTACAGATATACAGATATATACTCCTTCATTCACCACAACTACTTTTTTTTATATAGGAGTACAGATATGTACTTCCTCCAGTTCTAGAATAGAAGGGGTCCTGGAGAAATGGGTGATTTCAAAATTGAGTTCATTTTCAGATTTTTAGTCCATTTTTAACCTTTTTGCCCTCGTGCATGCAGCATGCATATACGTCTGATATTTCGAAGGCTCGTGTGGCTCTCTCTTCTTCCTTGTAACATGCATGCATTAAACTACACCTCGTGCTGCTCTCTTCTTCCTGGTTGCTGTGCTGCCCTGCCCTCTTCCTAGAAACGCTTTAAACCTTGCCGTTGCTTGCTGCTTCACCTCTCTCGTTTGGCAGCATCGTTGTTGCTTGCTGCTCCGCCTCTCTTGCTCGCCACACGCCGTCGCCATGGACGGGAACTCGAAGGAAGTCGCGGCAAAAGAAAACAGCACGGACTTGAACCCACGACCTCAAAATTCAACCATGCTGCGCTAGCCAATCAAGTGAATGAAAGTTGCTGTGTGGTAGTAGCTCCAAGGTATATTTAATATGAGTACAGTGAAAAACTAAGGGCTTATTAATGACTTCTTAGTATGCTAAACCTTATCCTAAACGACCTTTATTTCAGAACCGGAGGAAGCATACGTGTGTCTTTATATATAGCCATCAAGATCCTCGTATCCTCAAAATACATAACTAGATATCATAATTTGCTAAAGCATGTCATCTAGTCCCAAACTGTCACGGTATATTTGAGGGTCGTATGTAGTGCTAATGTGGCGTCATTTTTTACAAGTCAGTAACCGTGGAGTCAAAGATGATGCCACATCATTTTCTGTATGACATGCCACGTATGATCCCAGAAGTGTTGCAAGAATTTAAGACCTAGTTTACGCACTTTAATAAGTTTGAGATCCAGATGTATATTTTAAAAGTACGATAACTTAGATGATATAGACAAATAAGTTTTTTTTTAATAGAATTGCCTATTTTAAAATTAAAACACAATATATTAAAACATAGAGGCAGTAACGAATTTTTGATAAAGTTTCACCTGACTTTACCAATAATGTCAATGGTTTTCGAAAGGTTTGGGCAAACTGAAAAACCGTTGACCTCTCATTTTAAGGTTGGTAACTGTTTGATACTATCTTCATTTTATATCGTAAGACTTTCTAGATTTAACTAAATTCATTAATTGATGAATATATAATATATATATATAAAGATTCATTAGCATCCTTATGAATCTAAACAATGATAAAAAATCTTACTTTGTCAAACAGAGGAAGAGTAATAAACATGCAGTAGACCATATAACGATAGTCGTACTACACGTACTCGACTAGCATAGTTTGCGATTAATAAACCTCCGAAGCAAATATTTTCACCGTATGAACTTTTTGGCCACGGCACCAACATTAGCGGAGCCGAACGGCTTGCTATGCCATTATCGGTGAAGTGACAGCATCACCATGCCATGCCAGAACAGGCGACGTGATAGCATTCTCTTGCCATGCCATCAGCACTGGTCTGGCCAAAAGGTTCAGTTTTGAAAATATTTTCTCTCGGAGGTTTAGTAATAAAATTATTTCTTAAAAAGGTTTAAAAATAAAAAAATCCCGTGTAGGGCCCTGTCCCGGTGGAGCCCACCCACACTTATGAAGATGACCTAAACTTGTACTACCTCCGTTCTATAATAACTTTATTTTTCATTTTTCCGTGCCCGACGTTTGACCATTCGTCTTATTTGAAAAATTTGCACAAAAACTTAAAAAAATTAGTCAGGTATAAAGTACTATTCATATTTTATCATCTAGTAAGAATAAAAAAATTAATCATAAAAAAATTTTAAATAAAACGAATAATCAAAATAATGTATCAAAGAACTGAAAAATGATTTTATTTCGGGACGGAGGTAGCAGTACTCCACTCCAATCGTAGGTGCTACAGGAGTACTCTAAACAGTACTTCCTCAGTCTCATGATAAATATATTTTTATACTGTTTTTGTTTAACGTATAATCATCTATTTTATTTAAAATAATTTTTTAATTAGTATTTTTATGGCTAAGATGATAAAACATGAACAATATTTTATGTGTAACTATTTTTTTTAATTTTTTAATATTTTTTAAATAAGACGAATAATCACACGTTGGACACGGAATTCACAAATATAGCTATATTTGGGGTGGACTTAGTACTTACTCCCGAGTAATTAATTAGAGCAGGTATAATAGCAGGCTATAAAACAGCTATAAACGTATTTTAAGAAGATAAGAGATGAGAGAAGGGTAGCGGGCTACATGCTATAGATTTATAGCCAGCTGTATCATAGATTTCAAGACATTACGTGTGTATGACAGATGGAACACGGTATTATATGTTTTGTAGGTACCTATTGTATAAATTAGCTATTAGATTGATTATATATGATTTGGAGATAGTAGTTGGCTATATTATGGGAACTTGCTCTTAGTTCACTGTCTGTGTCGCTTAACAGGTGATCATTAGGAGACCCAAGAACCCATCATATGATGGAATAAGTTTATTTGAGGTCTCTTAACTTGTCAACGAATCCAATTTTCATCCTTCCGGCAGAAAACCAGATATAAGGGGTCCTTCAACTATCAAAACTAGTCTCATGGAGGTTTGGATAACGGTTTTAGCTAACATGGTACGTACGTGGCTAATTTGACTCGGTCTTCATCTAATGTGACGTTTGCGTGGCATTTTGATCCAGGAAAATCATGAGACCCACGTATCAGTTTTACACGTATAATAATGAAGAATGGGTGGGCTACATGTCATACTCAATCCCTTTTTCTTCCCCTCACCTCATCTCCCATGCCTTCATCTCTCTCCCCTCTCCTCCCTCCTCTCCGCGGCGGAGATAAGCACAACGTGGAGAGGTGGCCTCCTCCACTCCTACCCCAATCGGCCTATCGCTAGCGGCCACCGCCCCTCTCCTCGTCGTTCACCGTGCCTGCCTCCGCCGCCGCCAGCTGCAGATATCTGAGCAAGAGGAGTACGGCAGTAGCTTGCTCCATAGCAAGTGCGGTCGCTAAGCACATGCGGGCTTGGAATAATAGTTACTAAAAGTATCATGATACTTGAGTTACCTGTCGAAGAGTTTCTCCATTGTTTCAAATTGCTTCTCTGATGAAACAAGAGTTTCTCTGACATTAACGAGTGCCCACATAGGTTATGAGAGATTGGAAGTCATGCTTTACATGAATAAGCTCCTGCTCATTTTCAGCTTCACGTTGGCTTTGTCGAGTGGTCTCCAACACCATGTCTTCAAGAATTCAACCCTCTGCCTCATCTCATTCAGCATACTGTACCAACTGCAAATTTCTCCATTTCTTCAACTTTGGCCGATATGGACTCAACCTGCAGTATGTCTTCCTACTAATCTCTTCCAGACCCATCCTCATCTTTTCTTTCTTGTTAGACGCTTCAAATTCAGCAACAATCACTCTCCCCGTGTCATCCCTTGACCTCCACGAGCCTCTCCCGCAGCGCATCGACCTATGATTGCTATTGCCGCAGCTCCTCCCTCCATTTACGGAATGCAATGCTTGAGAACGACCACCGAAGGTCGAGGCGAGGGGGAAGCAGTGGCGGCGGGAGCACCCGGAGGGGCAGGCGCGGCAGGCGACGAGGAGAGGGGCGGCGACCACCGGCGGTTGGCCCATGGGGGCAGGAGTGGAGGAGGCCACACCTATCCATGCCGTTCTTATCTCCGCCGGCGAGAGGAGGAAGAGAATACATGGAGATGGAGTGAGAGGAGGAAGAAAAGGGGATTGAGAATGATACGTGGGGCCTACATAGGCCCCCATTTATTATTTTTATGTGTGAAACTAGTCAAATTAGCCACGTGTGCGTCACATCAGCTAAAACTGTTGTTCAAACTATCATAGACCTATATTACACTGGTTTTGATAATTAATAAATCTATTATATCTGGTTTTGTGCATGAAGGATGAAAATCAGACTCGTTTCAAATAAACTTACTCCTCGTGTGATTAATAACGCGATCTGGGACCAACCCGAATTCGGAGCGAACGTGCCATCTCCCCAACACCTGGGCGGCTCGCCGTGTCGGGCCCGGTGGGCCCCACGTACCGTGCCTCGCTGGACTCACCTCCCGTCTCCGCCCGCCCGCCTCGAACCAGTCTCCCGCCACGTGTGCGCGACCGATTAGCGGGCCCCACCAAGCCCGCTGGGCCCGCCCGGCCCCCCAGACAGCCACCACGACGGCCGCACGCAGCTTAGCTTGCTCGACACTGACTGTCACGTGGGCCCGCCCGAACCCTCGCTTAAAACCAGCACATCATGCTCAAATGCTCAATGGGGGCGGTGACAGCGACACGCTTACATGAAGAGAAAGAAAACATCGTGTTTTTGCCGGAATTAGATCGCCAATTTTCGGCGCACCATCATTCCTCTCTCTCTCTCTCTCGCCAAGAAAACCATCCGCGCATTACCAGCTGAGATAGGGTGCCATATTTGCGTGCAAATTGCAAGCTAGCGCGGGTGTTTCACGTGAGAATACCTAACAAATATTATTGATAAATACTTAATTTAAAAAAATACCATCGATGAGCGCAAGTTTTAGAAAATACCATCGTACAAATAAATTTATCTAAGAAATATCATCGCTGTTAGGATTTTATCAGCTTTTCTTAGTTAAGTTCTATTATAATGTGAACAGCGTATTTAACCACAAAAATGAACAGAACCTGTTAGGTGATTGACATTTCTCAGACTTTGTACGATGATATTTTATAGAACTTGTACACGTCAATGCTATTTGTTAGACTTAAATGTTTATCGGTGGTATTTTTTAGATTTTCTTTTACACTTATAATTGCCTTTTTTTGTGTGTGTTTCTTTCTCCTCGTGTCACGGACGTGATTAATCCCTAATCGAGGAGTACTTAGCACTGACAGCTCGTGTTAACTACTACTACCACCCGAGACGAAGCTATTTAAAACGGGTCGTCGTCGTCGACGAAGCTGCCGGCCGGTCGCCATCGATCATCACGAGATCCCCTTCCAAAATCTCCCCCTCCGGGAAGCACCCGCGCGCCGCCGTCCACCCTCGCCGATCGCCACGTGTCGCGATCGGAGCCGTCCACCCCTCGTTCGCCAACACGTGTGCCCGCGCGCTCTATAAGTGGCTCGCCTTCCAAATTTCGCCGCGCTTCTTCTTCTTCTTCTTCTCTCCATCGCTTTGGGTAATTTTGGATGCCAATCTGTGCTGCTGCTGCCGCCGCTGATCGGTTGGGGATGATGACGACGACGCCGTTGCCGCCGCACGAGGGGGGCGGCAGCGGCAGGCCGCCGCGCCGGCGGATGCTGGCGCTGCCGGCGGTGTGCCCCTGCGAGGGTATCTCCCCCGGGACGCTGCTGGCGTCGCTCGCCACGCTGGCGGACGACGTCGCGGCCGGGTGCGGCGACGTGGCTGCGCTCCCGGCGCTCCGGGGCGCCGCCGGCGTGGCTGTGCGCGTCGCCGGGTTGCTAAGGGAGTTCCTCGAGGAGGTCCGGTGGGCGGCGGCGCTCCTGCCGGGAGGCTCCGTGCTCGGGATGTCCGAGCTGCACGTGGCGCTGCAGAAGATGCGGTTCTTGCTGGAGGATTGTGGGAGGCAGGGGGCGCGGATGTGGGTGCTGATGAACGCGGAGGCGGTGGCGTCGGAGCTGCGGGTGGTGCTCGGCTCCGTGGCGACGGCGATGGACGTGCTGCCCGCCGGCGTGGTCGCGGCGTCCGAAGACGCCAGGGAGCTCGCCGCGCTGGTGTCGCGGCAGGCGTGGCGCGCGGCGGTGCAGCCGGACGAGGAGGACGGCCGCGCGGCGAGGAGCGTGAGGTCGATGCTCGCGCGGTTCGTGAGCGGCGCCACGCCGGACGCTGAGGACGCGAGGCTGGTGCTCGGCCGCGTCGGCATCGCCAGCTGGTGGGACTGCTCCCAGGAGGTGGCCTTACTGGAGGCCGAGATGCTCGAGCGGCTGGAGGCCGGCGGCGAGAATGACAACGACCTCGTCCTCATCAGTGGCCTCATGGCGTTCTTGCTCTACTGCCGCGTCGTCTTGTTCGACCGCATTGATGACAGCAAGGCCGACGAGCCGGCGCCGGCGTCGGCTTCGGCGTCGAGGCTGGCGAGCTACTTGACGCGAATCAACCCGGAGGCGCTGCAATGCCCGATCACCCTGGAGCTGATGACTGATCCGGTGACATTGGCCACCGGCCAGACCTACGACCGCCCATCCATCAGGCGGTGGGTCAAGAACGGGTGCCGGACGTGCCCCGTCACCGGCGAGAAGCTCCGCAGGGCCGACGTCGTGCCGAACGTCGCGGTACGAGGGATCGTCGAGCAGCTGCTGCTCAGCAACGGCGTCTCGCTGCACGAGCCGAGCAGCAGGCACCGGTGCGCGGTCGACAAGACGGCCTCGCCATTCGGCGCAGCGGCGGCCGGCGGCGTGCGCCTTGCCGTGGCGTTCCTCGTATCCAAGCTCTGCCGGGGCGCGCCGGAGGAGCAGAAGAAGGCGATGTACGAGGTCCGGAAGCTGTCGAAGCGCAACGTGTTCTACCGGGCGTGCCTCGTGGACGCCGGCGCGGTGCCGTGGCTGCTTCACCTCCTCTCCTCCCCGGACGCCTCCGTGCAGGACAATGCCGTGGCTGGCCTCCTAAACCTCTCGAAGCACCCCGACGGCCGGAGGGCGCTCGTCGACGCCGGTGGGCTTGGCCTCATCGTCGACGCCGTGAACGTGGCCGCCAAGGTCGAGGCGCAGCAGAACGCGGCGGCGATCCTCTTCTACCTTTCGTCGAACGCCGACTACTGCGACGAGATCAGCCGCATCCCGGAGGCGATCCCGACGCTGGTGCACCTGATGCGGGAGGGCGCGTACCGCGGCCGGAAGAACGCGCTCGTGAGCCTCTACGGCGTGCTCCAGAGCGGCGCGAGCAGCCACGGGAAGGCGGTGTCCGCCGGCGCCGTGGCGGCGCTCGCAGCCCTGCTGTCAAGCGACCGCGACGACCTCGTGAACGACGCCGTCGCGCTGCTGGCGAGGCTCGCCGAGCAGCCCGTCGGCGCGGCTGCCGTCCTGTCCAGCTCGGCGCTCGTCACGCGCCTCGTCGACTTCCTCGGCGCGTCGGCGTCGCGGTCGGCCAAGGACCACTGCGCGACGCTGCTGGCCTCGCTGTGCCGGCACGGCGGCGACGCGGTGGCCGCCCTGCTGGGGAAGACGCCGGGGCTGATGCCGTCGCTGTACGCGCTGATCGCCGACGGCGGACCACAGGGGAGCAAGAAGGCGAGGTGGCTTGTCAACGAAATCCACCGCCACTACGAGCAGCGCCAGCCGCCGGTGGCGCCGCCGCCGGCCGGTGACCGTGTCATTCGAGTATAGTACACGAAACACTTTTTTTTTGCTTTTGAGAAACGTACAGTACACGAGCTTTGTATTATACGGTGTACATTTGAATTTGTATTTTTCTTTCAGATGTAAATGTTTTTTTTTCTGTCCTGGCTTGAATTTTTGAAGAGCAAGGATGGAATTTGATTTTCACTCTACCGTGGTACATGTATTTATGAATGTATAGCTGTACATACAAAATGTATAATTGTACGAGTGATAAGTGGTTTGCAACTTTGTATTTCCTTTTCTCCGTTAAAGGAACCCTTCCGAACGCATAAATTTTACGCGATTTTTATAGGAAACTATTTAATTCTACAATTTTCACAGGAAACAGTTTAGCTTGTCTAAATTTTTTCCATAAAATTCTTCTAAACCGAGTAGTCCTCTTCACATAAGACAGTATTAAGCAACCAATTAAGGATGCCTTGCACGTTGCTGAGGCTTTCTCCGGGAAAAAAATGTTGATTAGTTATTGTAATACAATTTGATATTGTACCTTGCTTGGTTGATTTGTATAGGATTGTTCTTGCTTGTGGTGTACATTTCTGAAGGCGTAAGCGAAGCAACCTCTGCTTTGAAGCAGCAAAAGGATGTTCGCTCGATGGATCGTATTCTCGATTCTGCAGTTCGTGTACCGCTTGCAAATTACAATGATGCACTAATGTTTTCTCAAGAAAGGCCAGCATTTGGAAAATGTTCTTTTTACGAAATATTTATAAATAAAAAATAATTTATAAATAAAACTTTTATACACATGTTGACCAACGTAAAGACAGCAAAATAAACTGAGGTTGCTAGTGAATTACTCTCTGCGGTCCAAAATATCTATTGCTTAGGGCAAGATTTGATTGAACTTTTAAATTTTTTATAATTGATAATTTCTTAAATGCTTAGTTTAAATAATATAAATGATACACATATATTCTTCTCAAAAAGTATTATGACGTTATCTCTTATTAGATTTTGTAAATGTATTATAATTTCGAGTGGAGGCATTTTAAAAGTTTGGTAAAATATTATACAAAACAAAAAAAATTCCATGTTAGCCCGTCTAGCTCAGTCGGCAGAGCGCAAGGCTCTTAACCTTGTGGCCGTGGATAGAGATGACAACGGAGACCCGCGACCCGAGATCCGATGGGTATTTACTTTATTAGGGTATGGGTATGAGCTACATATATTACCCGTGGGTAACTAATTCGGAAAATACTTTCACCCGATAGGTACGCAGGTATGAAAACGTTTTTAGGACCCCATACCCGTTTACACATGGGTAATAAATACCCGTAAGTTTAAATGCATGTCATGGCCTAATATCAAATTAGCCTAGCCTAATTAACCAAAACCATAGGTATTTAAATCATCCATATCTTTTCCACCACACTATATAAATGTGTGATGTTCTAAGTATCGTCTATGCAATATACAATATAGAAACCGTGATATTTAGATTGTTTTAAACTTTTGCGAGTATATGGGTGACCCGACGGATAAGGTTTACCCAAACGGGTATGGGTATAGGGAAATTTTCTTATCCGTGACGGGTATAGGTATTTTAATGGTACAAAATTTTACTAGTGGATATGTGTATGGGATAGCAATATCCGATGGGTATTTACCTGTTGCCATTCCTAGTCGTGGGTTCGAGCCCCACGGTGGGCGCTTACTTTATCCTTTTTTTTGTTTTCCATTTAAAATTGTGGATTAGGCAAATTTGGGTTCAGTTTACCTTCCTTCGGTTCTGAGTTCAGGAAATTTTGGTTTGTGGATTCAGGCAAATTTGGGTTGAGTTTAGCTTCATTCGGTTCTGAATTCAGGAAATTTTGGTTTGAGCTTTGAAGGTAGGAACCGTCCGCAGCGCAAGCACTGAATTCAGTTTGACTTGTTTTTGTACAGTGCTGGCTAAGCTATCCCTTCTGCACTTCTGCAGTAGTAGTGTCGATCACTAGTAATTCTGCTCCCTCTGTTAGGGAGCAGGATTTGAAAAGCGAATCTTTCAAAATTCCGGAGATTAATTAACTCACCCTTGATTCACACATGCACCTATATCTTTTTACTTATACATGTGCTTGTAAGCAAAAATTTAAATTTTAACCTTAAATTTAGAGTTGATTTTGAGTTATTTTTACCGAAATTTATTTTTTAGCCTTAGATTTAGATTGATAAGAATATGCATATAAAAGTTTTATTCACAAATTATTTTTTATTTGCAAATATGTTGTTCAATTTTTTTTTCTATGTGAAAGCCAAACAATCACCCCAATAGAAATTTACGTTCATATAAAGCGTTCGAAACCCAAGGATCATGGCCCTTTTATTTGAAATTTCTATTAAATAGACAATACTAAATAGATTTTAGAGGAAAGTTAGTGAGAACTCCAACATTTTCAACAAATTTCGTCAAGTCCATCTTTTTTATTCGATTCCTGTAATTTTTAATTTTTATGCTTTATTTTGTATTTTACAATTCTCTATTTTACAATTATTCACAACCGTGTGTTTTTATATTCATCTGTTTTTCAATACTACATTTCAAAAGAGCCATAAAGTAAACAATCTATAAATGCTTAAATTTTACGACAGACCCTCATCTCACACTGCACTTTTCGGGAACTAAAAAATTCCATCTAAAGTCACTTTTCATCTTTTCGCTTCTTCTTATACTTATAAGCTAAAATTTAAATTTTTAACTTTAAATTTAAAGTTAATTTTGGAGTTTTCACCAAAATTTATTTTTCAACGTTGGCTTTAGATCGCTAAGAATACGTATATAAAAGTTGTATTTATAAATTATTTTTTATTTATAAATATACTGTTTGGCTTTTTACCTGCATCACCCCATTTTTCTTCTTCCAATCAAAGAATCTTAGTAAAATTTAAGAAGGACAACGTGGAGTACTGCATGCTTGGTCTTTTTATCCCTGTCTGTCTGTATGTGATCGAGACAGTGAGAACAGATTGATGAGATAACATATCAGATGTGCCCTGTTGTTTAATTTCTTGATTAGTTGATTAGTTCATCTAAACCCAACACCAACGATCTAAAGAAACACAAGCCGGCCGGCTTCTGCCGCGAAGCATCCCTTGAAAGCAGAGTTCCATTTTTCATTTTCGGGTGGTCGTGTGTGTTCCATTTCGACGAATCTTTGCAAAAGACTTTGAACAAAAGGGCGTGAAAAAAATAGGCAATAATTTATATGTAGATGCTTCCGTGTGCTTGCGTTTGTGTTCATTTCTCTGAAAAAAAAATGAAATGAAAATCCTGCTTGATATATGACCGGTGATTTAAATGCTCGAATGATTTCATGGTGGGTGAGTGCTCGTTGGAACATCAACGTCCTTGCTTATAGCATTTTTCTGGTGGAAAATGTGGGTATTTTGTAATGGTACACGTCAAATTAATTCAATTATAATCGGATCATCCGTCCTTTCTCACCAGATGAGATCTTCAAACTTTGACATGTTTGTCTTCTTTTTAAAAATCAAAAATATATTAAAAAATGCCATATTATTGAAGTGTATTGCATCTTAAATTTAAGCATGAAATATTCATGAATCATGGTTAAACCATTTGAAAGTTATTAATTGTCCAAGAGAAACAGTGATAATAAGTTCTATCAGTTATTTGAAAACAGAGGAAGTAATTCAAAGGGATTTTAAATTGCAAAGTTTGTTTTTTTTAAGAATAGTTTTAAGTGAATTCTTTGTTCGTATTTGCCGGTACATGCAACTCCATATTTAGGACTCAGGAGTATTAGCATTAAGACAGAAGTTTGCATGTTCGGTTGGCATGTCATTTCTTGTCGTCAGAAATTACATTTATATGGAAGAGCATGCTTGCTACAGTTGTACTCGAATAGGAGGTGAATTTATTAAATCCACCTGAGAATTTATTAAATCGTGATTATCTGCATGCTTTGATCCCTAAGAACCAGAAGTTAATTCTACAACTGGTATAAGGATGGTATTTGTCGTTTTGATCGCTCAGACCTGGCTTTAGAATTATAAAAATTATTTCTTTATCAAATTTTTAAACACAGAAGAAAATGCCTCTAAGTCTCATCCGGTCTGATAAATTCTTTTATCGTGCAATACAATACTAGGGATAAATATAAATTTTATGTCCATGCTCGTACTATTCGTAACAAATCGATTATGATGTTTTCAGAACAAATCGATTATGCAGATGCGTTTGCACAATAAACTTATTTTAGAGATATAATAAAATTGAACTAACGTATATGACTATTCTGCAGCATGAAGGTACATAAAAGAGTACTACCTCCGATTCGTATTGTAAGACTTTTTTATCTTGTCTAAATTCATCAATTAATGAATGTATATAATTTATATATATATTTAGATTTATTAACATTCATATGAATCTATAGAAAGTCTTATATTATAAAATGGAGGGAGCAGTTAGTAAAAATGTACTCCCTCCGTTTCGCAATATAAGAATTTCTAGCATTGCCTAGATTCATATGAATACTAATGAATCTAGACACGTATATAAATTATATACATTAATCAATGAATGAATTTAGACAAGACTAGAAAGTCTTACGATTTGAAACTCTATACGATATGAAACGGAGGTAGTAGGACATATAGAGTTGGTGGATATCAGATTGAGTGACACCACGTTGCCTTAGAATATCATTGTTAATCTAGCCCAGTTTCAAGAAAATATTTCTAAAAAAACATAAAAATAAATAGTCTTCGAAAGCAGGCAGGGACCTAAGCCGGGAATTTGCTCTGCTAAACAGGCCCTAATTCCTAACGCTAATGGGCTGGGTTAGCAAGGAACGTTTTGCGAGGCCCACATAATGACATATCTCCCTTTCCTTAGAGAAGAGGAATGGCATATCTCATCCACATTTTCCCTTTGATTTGGGTTAATACAAAACTAGATGCGCATTCTAGTAGATCATCTAAATTTAATTATCCATATTGCTATTTGAATGATCATCTAAAATATATTCAATTCATATTAGTTATTACTCTAACACAACATCTATATTATATCATCTATATATACTTTATTAATATTTTACAATCATATCTGCTTATGTTATTATTGTACCATTCTCTTGAGATTGGTCGTTAAGATATGAACTAAGGAGAGGGAAAATTTAAATATGGAGTATCTCTTTCTAATATGAACGATACTATATTTTTTTGAGGATATAATGAAGTATCTGCTGAAGGAATATTTTTTCCTCACGTGCTCTATTTTCAAAATGGGGAATGGAATGAATGCTCTATTTCAAAATAGGAAATGGAATGAAGTATCTAGTGGGATGCCTTAGGCCCTGAATTAAACTGAAAGAGAGACGTGCACACACACCCAAAAAAAAAAGGGAGAGAACTCCATCAAACTATTTGTGCATATTTCACAATAGGGTAGCAGTTATTTTGTGTGCTATCTTTACCCCTTGTTTTATACTGTGTTAACACACTGCAGTTCTCGTTTTGGGCTGAACAATAAAGATAATCAACAAGCTAACAACCTAAGCCTAATGGCATAATCCACCACAACGGCTGATAAACCAAAGGTTCTATAAACCACAACAAAAGTACATGATGACCCAAATGATTAAGACGCCAATTTGTAGCTTGCAAGCAAGATAATCTCTTAGCTGCTCTGACGTTTAGGCAATAGCTAGGCTGTGTTCGAGGGAGAGGGCTGGGAAATTCTCCTCCGGACACGGAAAATAGAGTGATGTATTAGTATACGATTGATTAAGTATTAGATAAAATCTTAAAAATATATTATTATAATTTTTAAACCAACTTTGTATAAAAGTTTTAACAGAAAACATGCAGTGAAAGAAGAATAAACCAAAAAAACCAAAAATTTATTATTTCCCGTTTCATATTGTCAGACATTTTGATTTTTTTAAGAGAAGTCATGGCTCGTTAAGTTTGACTAAGTTTATTGAAAATTGTAGCAACATTTTCAGCAGAAAGTAACTATACTATAAAAATATACCCAATATTCTAATTAATGAAACTAGTTTGGTGTTAAAGATGCTGCTATATTTTCGATAAACTTGGTTAAATTTAAAGTATTTTGACTTTTGAGAAAAAAATCAAAACATCTCCTAGTATATAACGTAGGGAGTATTATATCATGACTAGCTTAAATTCTAATGCTGAAAAAACACCAAAATCAGATTTAAACTAATTTTAAAATTTAAAATTTATCAGTGTTATAAGCTAACAAGTAGCTAGACGGCAGAGTCCATTGGCTAGCTAGCTAGCTCAATTAGAGGCCTCTTCCAAACTAATCTTATGACTTGCTAAACCTGCAGTCACGTTCGGTGTACGTACGCTGATTGAAATGCAAGCTGCCTTTGCTCAGCATTTCATACAAGCGTTGACGACCTTTAATTTTTGTTCACAGCCTTGTTACTCCTCCTACTCTTAATTAAGCACCCAACGACAGCAATCACTATTCACTAATGATATTTTTTCTTGATCATGTGTGAGCTAAACCACGCCACCTGTATCATTTGGTCTCTGTCTGAAATATTCCTGTCACCAAGATTAATAGGAGTTCAGAGTTTACGTGTAAGCTTTATATATGGCTTTTCCTTGACAAGAACACCAAACAATTTTCCGGTTTGCAACGAAAAGGCATGCACCTAAGCATTACTTGCTCGATCCCTATGGTGTTTTTTTTATGAGACATTTTTGTTTTAAGATGTTGACCAACAATTAGTCAAATTCATGCAAATATGCAATGCTTAAGGTTCTATCAGTATATTCATTCATTTTCTTGACATGCTTTTCCAAAATGTTAACATTATATCAACTAGTACAAGAATGTGTTTTTATATATAAGAAATAAATGTAAAGGTTAAGTTTAAAGACTTTTGGCACGAATACATCTTTTACAGTAGAAATCAATGGAGGTACTCCCTCCAGTTCTTAATAGTTGATATCATTTATTTTAGATACATTTAATGGTTTGGCTTATTAAAAAACTTACGTAATTACCATTTATTTTATTGTGACTTAATTCATTATTAAATGTACTTCAAGCATAACTTATATATTATTTGTTTTGCACAATTTTTTTGAACAAGATGAATGATCAAACGTGTACTAAAATATCAAAGTTATCATCCATTAACAACAAGAGTTATATTATTTATTTATTATTACCCCTTATACATATTTCATAGTACAAATCAATAGAGGTATTATCTATAACTACACTGTTCTTATATGATGACCTAAATACATATAGTCAAATTAACCTTAAAAGTTAAATTCATATCAGACGCAAAATATCAATATTTAAAATGTAAAAAATATTAGCAGATTTTCATTAAAGACAATCTCATAGATCATAGCTTTTATATATCTACATCAAATATATAGTTTCAAAAGCAACGATAAACATATGCATCGGAGGCTCCGTGATTGTCCAACAGGTACAAACTCCGTTCCAAAATACTCTTTTCGTTTCATCTCTAGGACGTTTTAATTAATCCTAAATTTATCAATATATATTGTTTATATATATATATATATATATATATATATATATATATATATATATATGTCTAGATTCATTAACATCCATATGAATTTGAACAATGCTAGAAAATCTTACGACATTATAAAACAGATGTAGTATAATAATTTATCAATTCTTTAGAAAATTAAGGTATAGAAAAAATCTCATTTAATCACTCTCTAGTGGTTAAAATTTGAATTTTAAACCGCTTAGAGACTCTTGTCAAACATCAATTATATAAATTATTATGTATTGAAATTAGTGTTTAGAATGTTCATTTTTTGGGGTACATAAAAAGAACTGTGGACTGCGCGCGGTAGTACTCACTTGTGTCTAGGGTTCTCGTTACCGCGGTAACCCAGTTGTCCGCGAGGGAGCGGCACGGTAAAGCGACGGTAACCGTTAATGAATTTGAACCAAATTTGAAAATTTTGATACAATTTGAAAACAAATATACATGTGGTAGAGTTGATTTTGTAGTAAACATTGGTGCGATAAATACATAAAAAACGTAGATTTGGACGCAATAAAAAAATAAAAGTGAAAATTGGTTCAGAAAATAGTAAAATTGGGCCCACAAGACCCAAACTAGGGGAGGGGGACCAATAGTTGTGTCCCCCTCGGCCGGACAGTGCAGCCACGGGGGAAAGGGTCGGCCACGCAGCAAGGAGAGGAGAGGAGGGCGACGCCGGCAGCAATGCCGCCAGATCCGCCGTCCCCGCCATCGGATTAGCGCAAACCGCGCGGGATGGCGTGGCGCGGTTACCGCCGAGGAGGAGCGACGCTCAGTTACCACGGCGGGAAGGGCGGTAACCGCGTAAGAATACGCCAGCGCCACGCGGTAAGCTTCGGTTACCTCGATGCTCTGATTTTTTCCTAGCTAGATTGTGCTGCGGTAACCGTATGATATTGGGCGATTTTTTGATGATTCACATGGTTTAAGCTTCAAATCCGGCAGTTTGCAGTGGTAGAAGTATACGTAGTTGATAGTGTAGTTATCGTGCAGTAACCGTGCGGTTGCCGAGTTTACTGGTAAAATTTAAATTTAAATTTTTTATTTTTAAATTCATCGCTGTTTTTTGGCATCCACGATTACCGTGCGATAACCGTGCTACCGTGGCACGGACGGCAAAAACGGTAAGTTGAACCCTGCTTGTGTCTAGGTCAGCTCATGCAATTATTCCAATCTTTCGAGTATCATACTATCATTGATGATCCACTTTTATATCGTGTATGAATTACATGGCACCTTCAAAACATACAATTTGAAGAACACAACTTACGACAAAATACGTACTTAATCGCACATATAATCATAATTAATAATAATTAACATATAGTAACAGTGTTTAAGCAAGGACGCAGAGGCGATCGAGGAGTCGACGATGATCTCAACGGCCGATCGGCGGCGGCGACGACGACACGTTCATGGTGTTCATGCATGCATCCATGCCATTGCGCACGGTGCACATGTCCATCAGCTCCAGATCCAGGCGGTCCAGCCGCCGAGCTGCGCCTCCTCGTCGCCGGCGGCGTGGTGCACCACCCCGGCGGTGGCGCCGAACATGGCGGCGTCGCCGGGGAGGCCGAAGCTGCAGCCCTCGTCGCTGACCGCGCCGCCGTCCTCCTCCTCCGACGAGAGAGCGTACTGGCGCCCGTACGCCGACGCGGCGGCGGCGGCAAAGTAGGCCGACTCGCAGCTGAGGTCGTTGGAGCCCTCGGCGACGTCGAAGACCACCGCCGCCGCCACGCCGCCGCCGCCGACGTCGTTGTCGTTGGTGGTGGCGCCGCTGCTGAGGAGATCATCTTTGAGCTGCTGCTGATGGGCGGCCAGCGGCGCCGCCAACGCGTCGTCGACGGTGGCGCCGCCGCAGCCTGTGGCTGACGCGGCCTCCGTGTGCTCGTCCGGCTGGTCGACCTCCTGCGCCGCGGTGGTGATGGTCGCTGACGACGGCGACATCTCCTTGTCTTGAAGCTTCTCGGTTAGTGAGATTACCTGTGGCCGTAAGCATTATTATCAGCGCTGATTCAGAAAATTTGATACGCAAATACTGTTCAAAATATTTATTTTTAAAAAATGAGACGTTAGATTAATTCTGAATATCACTTCAAGAAAATCATATACGTTGATATATGTATAATTATTGTACTAGAAAAATAATGGTGTAAATTGTTTTTTTTTTGAGACAATGTACTTGTCCTTCCAAAACCATAAGTACCGTATCTATTTCGTTTCAAAATATAAGCATATATAATATATAAGTCGTTTACGAGATACTAAGGTGTGGTTAAAAGATTTACTTTTAGTTTATGGTGGTCGGTGTTTGAATTTTAGGACCGATTACATTCTGTTTAAAAGCAGATGATTGGCTCAGGAATCGAATGATTGAAATTATAAGAATAAGTACAGAAATACTTATACTACGAAACAAATTTTAAATTCTATAAATACTTTTACTTCCATTTTAAAACGAAGGGTGCATTTGCAAACCGGAGGGTGTCATGTTCTACGTGTATTAAGCAGTTTAATAACAGGTTTTGCCGAAGACTTTTCGGGACCCGATAATGCTTACGCTGCACCCCAAAACGTGAGCACATATGCTGATCACTTCGCCGGCATCGCTGTCTGAATCCGATCCACCGGCCGGGTTACATGCATGCATGTGTGGGTGAGTGATCTAGCCTCAAGATTAATTTGTGATGTCTAATCCAAGACACAGCATGTGACACAAAAACTGATTTGTGATGCACCTGATGAAGCATTTACTACCTCTCGTCTCCTAAACGTGACGCCGTTGATTTTTTTATACACGTTTAGCTATTCGTCTTATTTAAATTTTTTTTCAAATATATAAAGCTATATATATGCATAAAATTATATTGAACAATAAATGAAATGATATAAAAATAATTAATAGTTATATATTTTTTTAATAAGACGAATAGTTAAACGTATATAAAAAAGTCAACCGCGTTAAACATTTAGGGATGGAATGAGTATAGCTAGATCTACCCACCAGAATACGAGAAACTAAAATATGTAGATAGAAGGTGGATCACTAGTTCACTACTCATGTTAATTACTAGTAATGGTGAGCTGTATAACTAACATTTTTTTACTATTTTCATCGTTAATGCTTTGATTATTTTTTCTTTTGCGAAAAATGCTTTGATTATTAGTGTCGTTGGTTTTTATTTTTTCTATGATCAGGCAATACTGCAAGTGTAGGTAAATTCATTTTTACTGTTTTTCTTGTAAAAGGAGAGCCGGCAATTTTATCAGTCGTCTTTAAAGATCAGCAAAGTCTCATGATCAAACAAATAGAAAGTCTACAATAAACCCACCAAACTGTAGCTATGTTCGTAATCATAGTGCGCACATATTTGGCTTTGGATTCACTTTGGGACTAAAATCACAGCCTTGATAGGGGCACATAATTTTACTAAATATAAAGAGTTGTGACTAATCTTTTCATTCTATTTCAGTATTTCACAACATAATACTCTGTTCAAAACTAGATGACGTCCTAGAACATGTGCCGTCAAATATCAACATTTTATCATTAGTAGATAATCATTAAAACTACTTCCATACAATTATATTTCAATATTGCATTTCTATGAATATATGATACGAAAAAGAATGATCATTGATCTAATTTCGCTTCTATAATATGAGTCTTTTGGTCCAACCAGTTTTAATTTGAGTTTTGATTAATGATCAACTATTTAACCACCCTTGAGATTACAGGTGCCCAAGACCCAACTTAATACTACTGGATATATATAGCAAGAACACTCCAGTTTGCAGGGTTATTTGCCAGTTGGTTGCTGATCCAACAGTATGACACAGCTAACAGAATCAAGTTTCCCTCTAACAACATGTTAGGTGGGTTTATTGTAATTTTTCTGGATTTTATACATGATACTACCTTGCTTGCTGATATTAAACGATGCCAATCTTAACCAACTGTTCACCTCGTTGGGAAAAATAAAAACATGAATGGTTACACCTTATTTTAAGATAAAATTCTCTAAAATTATGATGTTTTCTGTCCTTCCTATGAAGCAAATACCGTGCTCTAGGTTTTCTTTTTGACAACTCTCTATGTTAAACTATTAATTTCTGATTCTATATAGATGATGTTTTACCATAATCCATACATGCAACTAAACTACAGTAATATACTAATATGAACAAAAGTACTTTTTTTTCCAAAAAAAAAATGAACTAAGGCCATGTTTAGTTCCCAAAAATTTTTATCAAAAAATATCACATCGAATCTTTGTACACCTAAATAGAGCATTAAACATAAATGAAATGAAAAACTAATTGCACAATTATATGAGAAATCGTGAGACAATCTTTTAAGCCTAATTAGTCCATGATTAGCCATAAGTGCTACAGTAACCTACATACGGTAATGATGGATTAATTAGACTCAAAAAATTCGTCTCGCGGTTCTAGGCAAGCCGTGAAATTCGTTTTTTCATTTGTGTCCGAAAACTCATTCCGACATCCGATCAAACGTTTGATTTGACACCAAAATTTTTTTATTTTCCCAACTAAACACCCCCTAAGAGAAAAGAAACTATGCCTAGCTTGCATACATAGATATTCTGAACCAGAGAAAGCATGTGAATTCACGTGATTACACGTATTGACAGAAAAACAATCTCACATTTAGTCGTCAGGTTATAGCATTAAAAAAAAAGAGATAAATATGCATGTGCTGGTTAGATTAGGGGGTGTTTAGGCTTTGGGAGACGAGCATAAAAATGTTCATTAGATTCCTAACCACTGATGAGATTGATACTAATAAAAACGCATCGAGTAGTGGGTCGCCGCTGATGGCTATCCAATCAAAGGCGCCAAAAGTGGAATCTTTATTTCACAAGTGCGGTGTGTGTTTTTGGAAGGAGGCATATTTACAACCAGGTCCCCGAAATTCCACAAATTTGAATCGTGATGCTTGGTGTTTTTGCAGTTAAGCCCCCAAACTTGTTCGAATTTTAGAAGAGTGGTCCTTCGATGTGCTTGCTGGTTGATTGAGATTTGAGAAGGTAGAAATGGTGGGAGAATTTTGGTAGTACCTGCGCGCGGAGGCGGTCGTTGTCGGAGAGGAGGACCTGGTGGTCGGCCGCGAGGGCGTCGTAGGCGGCCTTGAGGCGGTCGAAGTCGTGCTCGAGCTGCTTGGTCTTCCACCGGGCGCGGCGGTTCTGGAACCAGACGGCGACCTGCCGGGGGGCCATGCCGAGCCGCCGCGCCAGCTCGGTCTTCCGCTCCGGCTCCAGCTTGTTCTCCTCCTCGAAGCTCCGCTCCAGCATCTGCACCTGCTCCGCCGTCAGCCGCCGCTTCTTCTCGGGGGCCTGCTCGTCGTAGTACTCCTCCTCCAGGAGCTCCTCGTGCGTCGTGAAGAAGGGCCGCTTCCCCACCGCCGCCGTCCCCCGCGCGTCCTCCACCCCCAGCACCGCCGTCGGCACGCCTGCGTCAAGCCACCGCTCGTCACCGGAGCCGACGACGACGACGACATAGCTAGGGATCGGCACAGATCTCTGTTTACCTCGGAAGAAGCCGCCGCTGTTGGCGCTGCCGCCACCGCCGAAGAGCAGCATCTGCGCGCCGCCGCCCGCCCGCCGCGCCACGCCGGAGTCGAACACGACGCGGCCGGGATCCATGCTCTCCTCTTCCTCCTCCTGATCCCTTCCCAAGAAACCCAAGAAAACCCAAATCTCCAAGCTGCTCCTCTTCACGCACGCACGCGCGCAGCAGCAACCAGCAGCCGCGCCTCTGCCGCCGCCGGAGAAGGGCGTGGGCTTAGAAGGAGGAGGCGACCTTATGGCGGAAGAAGCTGGTGCTCCACAGCATGCGCGTCGACGTCTTCATGGGGTACAGCGAGAACCCCATGCCCGCCGCCGCTGGTGTCGAAGAGGGGAAAAAAAGAAGAGCACGAAAAAAAAACAAAGCTTTCTCCGGCGAGGTGCTCCTCCGGTGGCCGGGCGGCCCGGCCAGGGACCTGTATGCAAATACCAAAATTTCACAGGGACCCCAATGCGAAAACAGCAAGAAGTGGGCAGGTGATGGGAGAGGTGGCAGCAGATGCGAAATGTCCCTCTCTCTCTCTCTCTTTCTTTCTCTATTTTTTTTTTGATTTTTTTGGCTTCTGAAATTTTGTTGCTAAAGTTGAGGGCCAGTGAGGGGTTGGGTTTAAGTAGGCAAAAGAATGGTAGGATTTGACCAAATTGCCCCTGATTAAGAGGGAGTGATCTTGCCTCCTAACTGGGGGATTTGGGGCATTTTTAGTGTTAATTAATGTGGTTTATGTGGATCTAAAGGTGCCACTGATCCCAGATCTTGGACATGTGTTAGGTTTATAATCGAGGGCAACTATGTTGGATTAGCAAATACTGCCCCCCAGTAGCTTAATTTAAAAATGGAGTGATCTCAACATGATGAAGAAGAACAAAAAAAAAAGAAGAGAAAATATTAGTTGTGTGTACATACAGCCTAGCATGATAAAAGACCATGCGTATTTGTCTAGTGCATTGTTATTAATTAACTTGCAATATTTTTTTGACATATACCAGGTTGAAGATAATGGGCTTTCTTTTTCTGATTATGATACTAATTGGTGCTTTTATCAGCTTTGCAAAGTAAATCTAGGGACTTGGGCTGCATTCTTTTGCTACATATTTCTTAGATTTTATTCGGCTTTTGCGTGCACGTTTTTTCAAACTATCTTTTTTAAAAAAACTATATATAAAAATTCATCGTCTTATATTTATAGAGTAGATTTTTAACCTTTCATTGATTAATTTCATTATTTATATAATTAAATAGTTATCCCAAAAATTAGATAATATTTATGTTTTAGCAACGTAACTTTAGATATACATCATGTCACATGACAGGTGGGGCCCAACAAAAAGGATGCCAAGAAATTTCATCCTCACATTCCTAATCCCTTGAGCTGGCTCTCCTTCCTTTGCAATTTGTCATCTTTTGTCTGACTGATAATCTCTTTCCATGCACACAGTGACATCTGTTCACAGGAACAGTTCCTCAGCTATGATTTAGACTAATTGGTTCCTACATTGTTGGTTTATGAGATCCAGTAAATTTATATATTTTTGGTGTAGATGCAACTTTATAGACATTGCGGTAGGGATTGTAGGCTCCATCGTTTCTTTATATAATTATTTATAAGCTAAAATTTAAATTTTAAAAATTAACTTTAGACTTGATTTTATTTTTATAATGATTTATTTTACATCATTTGTTTTTAAGGCGAACATGGAACATGACATAAAAATTTTATCCATAAATTGTTTTTTAAAAGAAAACACAGTTTCGTTTTTTCATATAGAAGGGGAAACGATATGAGTACAGTGGACATCGTAAATCTGGGATGATGCATACGCACACCTCTTTTAAAAATCACCTTGTGCCGGATAATTTTTCTATTATGCAGTTAGGACCATTTCGTATATTTTTTTAGTACACATGACCTAATACACATCAGCTCTTTATACCAATGAACTTTCATCTACATGTAATCAATGTATTTGCTAAAAGGGAGGTTAGACATGGCTAAAAAGTTGTCCCGATGATATCCAAACCAAATTAAACAATAGTAAATTTACGTGGTATAACGTGAAAATATTGGTTAAATGTGATCCAAAGTGAAAATCATGTAATAAATCATGGACCAAAGTGCAATTCACTCTTATAAAACTTACATACACCCTCTCTATCAATGCCTTGATTTGAATTAAATCCAAAGAAAATGCAGATCAGCGGCTTGGCTCCTTGTGCGATGTTAGATTGTTAGGTCCCCGTGACCTAATTACACACCCTGATACTCATTTCTTGAAATGAATATCATATCCTGCTATTTTAATTGGCACATAGACGAGGAGAAAACTAGTTGCAGCAGCAAACAATTACAAAAATTGTCTGCCCATGCATGCTAATTAAGCCGGTAGCTAGCTAGCTAATTACCACCTACTGCCCTCGTTAATCTCGCATTAGCAGAGTAAACCAAAGCTGATTAAAAATCCTTGAAATTTGAGCACAAATTCGGGTCGCTTTCTTCCCAGTCGGCTGGTTACAGCGAATGAGCAGCGGCTTGCGTGCAGCCGCTAACCCTAGGCGCATTTGATTAATTTTCCGAAACGGCTAGGACACCCCCTGACGTCATCGGCACGCGCAGACAGCGACCTCGGCGCTGACGTGGACAAAAAGTTAGCAACTTTAAACTCGGGGTTTACAATTTTTTTTAATTTTCTTATAACAGGTACAGTAGCAGACTATAAGTCAGCTATAAGCCTATTTTAAGAAGATAAGATGGGAGAGAGAAGAGCAACGGACTACAGATTTATAGTCAGCTGCAGCACGAAGTCCAAGACACATGTGTCTATGACAGGTGGGACCAAATACTAACGGTATAGTATATGTTTATAAGTAACTATCGTATGAATTGGCTATT